>NC_067284.1:105094439-106329439 GCF_020740795.1 Apus apus | reverse complement strand
GCATGCGTACACCCCAAAGAAGTCTGGAGGATCTCCCAAGTAACCCGAAACAGAGAAGCCCTGCTCATCATGTGTCCAGTTCTGGTGCCCCCAACACAAGAAGGACATGGAGATGTTTAAGCAAATCCAGAGGAAGGCCATGAAGGTGATCAGAGGGCTGGAGCATCTCTGCTCTGGAGACAGGCTGAGAGAGTTGGGGGTCTTCAGCCTGAAGAAGAGAAGGCTCCAGAATGGGAGACCTTAGAGCACCTTCCTGCACCTGAAGGAGCTACAGGAAATCTGGGGAGGTACTTTTGGCAAGGGCATGGAATGACAGGGTGAAGGGTAATGGTTTCAAACTGAAAGAGGGCAGATTTAGACTGGATATTAGGAAGAAATTCTTTGCTGTGAGGGTGGTGAGACATTGGTCCAGGTTGCCCAGAGAAGTTGTGGCTGCCCCTCTCTGAAAGTGTTGTGTGGTGTTTGGAGCAACCTGGTCTTGTGAGAGTGTCCCTGATAATGGCAGAAGGGGCTGGAACTAGATGATCTTTAAGGTCCCTTCCAACCCAAATTATCCCATGATTCTGTGATCTTGTTTTACCCACTAATGCCTCAGTATGTTGGGATGTGCCCTGCATCATCCCTGCTCCAGCTGCTCAGGACTGCATCGCGATCCAGCTCAGCAAGGGGCTGTGACCAGCTGCACCACCTGTTTTCCAGATAGGGCTCATTTTGTGTGCTGATTCATTGCAGGCAGGGCTAAATCCAAATGTTAAGCAGGAGGTAGGACTGATCCTGTGCATTTCCTCAGCCCAAGGAGAGTTAATTTGATCCACGTTGCTGTGGTGTGGGGGAAAACATGGGGGTGGTAGAGCTGAACATTGGGATTCTGAAAAGGGTGATGGAGAATTTAATGGATCTTGGCGGCTTTAATGCTCCATTTTTCTTGTGATTCCCCCTCGTTTCTTATCTCTCATATTTACATAAATTATGTGGACTCCAGGGAAGCTGCTAGGCATAGAAATTTAATCAACCTGATTCTCAGGAGCCTGGTCACTGTGCAGCAAAAAGAGAAAAGTCGAGTGGAAAATAATAAAAAAAAAATTAAAAAAAATAAAAAGAGAAAGAAAGAAATCATCAGAGCACAGGATGTGTCAAAAGGGACTGTTAATAACACCAGCCCTGAGCCCCGCTCAGCAAGGAGCTGAATTTCAGGAGCAGGGAAAGGATGACATCACCTTTTGCTGCACACAGGTTTCTCTTGCAAGCGAGAGAGAGCTGGCATTTCCACACGGCAGGTGAGCAGCAGCCAGGGAGGCAGCTTAACCATTCTCAACCCTGCACCACAGCACTTTTAATTTTGGGATGCTGATCAGGAGATCCTGGCATGGGATCTCCTCTTGTGATACCTTTCCCCCTGTGTCCAGGCTTTCCCCTCAGCTTCACTTCTTCAGCAGTGCTGTTCAGAGGAGGGTTTGAATAAAAGGGCTAGGAAAGAAATCATTGCAGAATTGCCCAGCTCCTCCTTGCAGGATGACATAATGCATGGTGTGGTCTCTGAACTCATGGTTTGCAGAGGAGGGCTCTGCTGAGATGGAAGCATGGTTAGAGGTACACCCCAGTATTGCTTAAGGATGCCAGGTGGATTCAAGCAGGGATGGAAATTCAGGAGGAAAACTGCATGAAGGGGGATCCGCCCCTGAATTACTACCTGTTTTTAAGTGCTCCATGTTCAACAGATGGACCCTCCCCTTCCCAATGCAGCTAACCCTCTGCTTTTGGAGATTTTAAAAAAAGAAAATTCCTTTGTTTCAGAGCGATTTTCCTGTTTTATTTTGAGCTAACTGCTGACATGGGAGATTGAAACACCTGTTCTTTTAAATGTCAGGCTAGAATTTTTACACATTCCTGCTCTTTCTTTGATGCCTTTTTACTTGTAATGCAAAACTGTTACCCAGGTCCATACATCATTTCCCTTGGCTCTAGCCATTTTTCAGTTAAACGTTCTTTCTCCAGGATATGGGGAGGTTCAAGCTGAACTTCATGACAAACTTTTTCCATAGGAGGTTGTGCAGCAGTGGAGGAAACCCACTCAGGAAAGTGGGGGAATCTCCATCTTTTGAGGTTGTTAAGACCTGGATAGCCCACACCAGGACTGACCTGATCAGGTATTTGACTTAGTCCTGCTTAGAGCAGAAGTTCAGACAGAGACGTCAAGATTTCTCTTCCACCCAAAGTTTCTGTGATTCTCTGCAACCTGAACCAGGCAGGAGATGTTTTAACCAGCCCATATGAACCCCAGCAGCATGAGCTAAGTTAATACAGCATTGAGCTAGTTTTCCACCTGAATATTCCATGACACAAAGCCAAGTACTTGACAGAAGTCCTTTGCAGTTACCCTTATCAACCAAACCCCATATCTGAGCAAAGACAGATGGGAGAATTTTATTGTGAGGATTTCAGCCTACTGTAGCATGCAGCACCTTCTTGCTGATCCTGGTCTTCACCTACCCACTTTTCCCCTACTGGTGGCAGGATCAGCAAGCCCAAGAAATATATGGGAAGAGTCCCATGAAATTTCTTTCTCTTCCTTTGCTGCTGACAGTCTGGGAAATTACACAAGCTGTCAGTGTTGAAGACAGCTTTATCGGATGCTGGGCTTATCACAGCTCACCTTATGCATGGTGACAAGCTGCATTGACTGCATTATTAATCTGACAGGCAGATGCTCCTGCACAAGGGGGAGTAGGCCAGGGTAAGAACCATTAGATCCAAGGATCTTCCTTGCCAAAGTGTGGAGGGGAAGCATCCCTCCCTGTCTTGCCCATTAGCTGGACTGACTGCTGTCTAGGCTGTTGCTGCCAAACTGCTCAGGAGAATTGGGTCTGATGACCAAAATGCTGCTCCAAAGTCCGTGGAAGCATGACAAGACCCTTGGCACCAGTGGAGAAGTGTTTTGTGAGTTCATTGTGTTCAGTAGTGTTTAATGAGCCAAGTGAGGAGGGTTTGAGGAAGTCTTTATCATTAGTCTACTGGTACTTTAGAGGAGAGGGCTTTTTTTTTTTTTAATTTATTTTATTTGGTTGTTTTCTTCTGAAATATCCCTCTTTGATGTCTTGAGAGCTCTCCATCCCAATTTTCTGGTAGTGTTGATTCAGCTGGTATAGAAGCATAGAATCACAGACTGGTTTGGGTTGGAAGGGATCTGAAAGATCACCAGGTTCCAACCCCCCTGCCATTGTCAGGGACACCTCCCACTAGATCAGGTTGTTCCAAGCCCCATCCAGTCTGGCCTCGAACACTTCCAGGGATGGAGCAACCACAGCTTCTCTGGACAACCGGTGCCAGTGTCTCACCACCCTCACGGAAAATAGTTTCTTCCTAATACCTCAATCTCCCCTCTTTCAGCTTGGAACTGTTCCTCCTTGTCCTTTCACATCATGCATTTGTAAAAACTTCCTCCCCAACTTTCCTATAGCCCCTTCACGTGCTCAGAGGTGCTCTAAGGTCTCTCCAGAGCCTTTTCTTCTCCAGGCTGAACAACCCAACTCTCAGCCTGTCTTTGTTGAAGAGGTGCTCCAGCCCTCTGGTAATCTTCATGACCCATTACTGACAGCAGAACAGAAGCAGCAGGATCTTCACAGTGGCATACTATAGTGAGAGGTGTTATATAGAGTAAGGTATTATTAATAGCTCATGCCTCTGTTCTGGTTTGGTGGGTTTTTTGGTAACTGGGGAAGGGCCCCAGGGTGGCTCTAGTAAGAAGCTGAGAAGCTCCCTCTGCTCCAAACCCAGCTAAAGGGCCGTTAGAGGGACAATAGATGCGCCTCTGCGAAAAAACCGAAAGAACTGATATGACACCTGAGGAGAGAGGGAGGAGAGCTGTGCGGGGCAAGGAGAGCGGTGCTGGTGGTTGGTGAGGAAGAAGGGGAAGAAGGTGCCCAAGCAGAAGTTTCCCTGCAGCCCATGGCGAGATGGCAGCTGTCCCCCTGCACTCATGGAGGAACCTGGTGAAACATTCCTTGAAGGCGCCAGGAGGGCTGAACTTGGCCAGAGGACTTGGATGTTGTGGCCAGTGGATTTGCTGCCTGTGGACTCTGATTGTGCAGTTTTGAAAGACCTTGGAGCCAGGGGAGGTGCCTGTTCCCTGAGCAGCCAGTGACTCTGTGGGAAGCCCAGGCTGGAGCAGCTCCAGACCTCGTGGGAAGGACTCATGGAGGAGAGGTTCATGGAGAACTCTTTCCCATGGGAAGGAGCCCATGGGGAAGCAGGGAAGGACTGTAAGGAATCCTTCTTCCCGAGGAGGATGGCTCAGCAAGAACCACCAGCCCATGAACTGACTCTAAACCCCATCCCCACCCCCTGTGCCGCTGGGGGGAAGGAGGGAGAGAAACCAGGAACAAAGTGATTTGGGCCTGGGAAGAAGGGAGGGGTGGGGTAACATATGCAAGCCCTGCTCTGTGTGTGTCTGTGTCCTGTGTGGGTTTGATTTGTGTGAAATTATTATTTTTCCCCAAGTTGAGTCTGTTTTGCCTGGAACCATAAATGGTGAGCAAACCCTCCTTGTCCTTTGTCTCCACCCATGAGCTTCTAGTTGGCCTTTGTCCTTCCCATCCCACAGTGTGTGGGCGGGGGGGAGTTGAGTGAGCAGCCATGGGGCTGTTCCTCTGTTGTTGTGTTGGGCCCAAACCACGACAGCCTCTCATCTGGTGTAGTACATTCCACTGTGGACAAGAACAAGGCTTCATTTTTCTGGATGTTTAAAGAAAAAATCTCAGGGTGTTCATGATTTTGATATATAGGCCGTGGTGGCTGTAACGTACAGTAACTGAGATTCTTGGATAAATAGCATGAACAAAGCAGAGGGCCCTCTACCTTTGGGAAGAAAAAAAAAAAAAAAGAAAAAGTTCTAGATAGTGGGAGTCATCTAACCAGGATAAAACCTCCACGATGTACACACTTATTTCTGAGCTGCTACTTCAACCCCCTTTGCAGTTAATGGAGGAAAACATGCATTTGAAATAGCACAAATCCATTTCTCTCAGTTGATTACAGAAAGGACCTGGGGCAACTAACTCAAAAGTAGACACTTATATTTTAATCATCTAAGGTTCAGTTCAGCTAGTTGCATTATTCATTACTTACTGCTTTTTCAGTCTTTTGCCTAAAAACAGGTGCCTAGCATCCCTTGAGATATCCAGAAACATTCTTGTGGGGACATGGGCTTGGATATAGGATGTATGGGAGCCCCATGTCATACTGGATGAGCAGCAATAAAGATTAGGTGACATCCTCAAAGCTATCTCAAGGGGTTCTACACAGGCTACTCAAGGAGATGCCTCCTTGCAGGTGTGTAACACAAAGGTGTTTTGGAGTCCGCCAACAGGGCAAGTTTCTGCAATGTTGGGCCACTAGATTGTCCTTCTTATTGGCAGTGGCTGGTGATGAGGCTAAAGGTAGCCTAGCTCCAGCCTCACAGCAATGCTCTGCCTTCACACCTCTCCTGAGTGGCTTCTTGCAGGTTCTCTTAAGTTTTCCTTTCCTACTCCCCAGCCCTTTGACTACTTTCTGGGATTATGCTTAGGGATGGACCATGGCCTCTGTTCCATCTGCTTGCACAAAGAGCCATGACAAGGCCAGCACTTTACCCATGAGGGTTTCAGTCGGCTCCAAAATGACCACCCTGGCAGTTGCATCTGGAGGCACAAAGACAGCAAAGTCTGGGTGGCCCAGGCGTAGAAGCATGTGCTAAGTGTGTCCATGTCTTCTTCATGAAAGGAAACTAGATTTTATCTCCATAATATCACATATGCAGGGAAGAAGACTGATGCATCCTGGAAGTGCAGGTCTGCCTGGAAACCTTATCCTATTGAGATTGAAAATGTGGAGCATCTGAACTGCATCTCCTAGGGAAAAACATTATGACATTTCTGTAACCCTGTGGGGTTTGAAGCTTTCTCGTCTGAAAAGTTGAATTTTCCATTGAAAAATGTGTATCAGATACATTTAGTAACTGAGAGGTGCATCCCATTCCTCTTATAGTCCGAATTTCTACCCGTTGCTTTAGGAAGAAAGCCAGCCATGCTGAAGTGCACATCAGGAAATTCTGGCTCTATATATACTTAAATAAAACTGAGCCTTTTGGCCACATCCATTTTATT
This sequence comes from Apus apus, assembly GCF_020740795.1. NCBI lineage: Eukaryota > Metazoa > Chordata > Aves > Apodiformes > Apodidae > Apus > Apus apus. The sequence continues at coordinate 106,323,299 of NC_067284.1, read as the reverse complement.
AAACTCTCTTACTCTCCAAAACAGAGTGGGTATATTAGGACTATGCTCCCTATGCCCAAGATAATTCCTGAAGGTTACAAAGAACTTTTTTAAGAGTGAGCAAAAACTGTAGCAAGAGGCATCCTAAAGAAGTTTAGGTGGGGAAGTGTCAGGCTTAAGACCTTGATTTACTAACACAGATAAAATCTCTTTCTCCAGAAGATCTTGTGCCCAAATGCAGGGTCTGTTACATGTCTGTGGGGCTCATCAGGGAAGGATCATAGAATCATTTTGGTTGAAAAAGACCTTTAAGACCATCAAGTCCGACTGTTAAGCTCACACTGCCAAGGTGACAGAACCAATTTTCTTTCTAGTAATTTTACTTTTCGGTTAAGTCTCTTCTAAGTAGCTGCACGTGCTGAAGTTAACAGCCTGTTTTCCAGTCAGTGTCTGCTCCTAGGACTGATAGCATTGATGTTTGTAGTTAGTGCTGGAGAGGGGTGTGCTCTTGGTGATACCTATTGCTATAGAAACCAAGGTCGCTTCTTGGTTCTGCTGAACTTCTTGTGTGCTGGAAACAAAGAGGAGGAAAAGGGATCACACCTGTCACCCTCCTGAAGGGAGGAGCGGACCAGACAGGCGACCAAAACTGACCAAAGGCAGTGTTCCATCCCATGTGTCATACTGGGTATAAAGCTGAGGGATCATGAGGGTCAAGCTCTCTTCATCTGTGGCTGGTGTCATAGGAGGGCTCCATCCGTTCATCTGCCTTTGGTCCTGATCCCTGTGTTCCTGAATCTGTGTGTTCCTGAATCCAGTTCCCATCTGCTGCTGAGTCCAGGAGCCCAGTCTGGGAGTTTCCCAGAGCCAGCCCTGCAGACTCAGTGGTGACCTGAGCGTTACCGGGGGGAACGATATTGGTTTTGTGTATATTTGTATATATTTGTATATTTTTCATTGTTTTCTTTTCCATCACTACTGTTTCATTAAAGCTTTGTAGTCTAGTTTCCAACCCACAAGTCTTTCTCCCGTATTTTATCTTTCCCTTTCTGGGAAGAGAGAAGGGTTTGTAGAGAGCATCTGTCAGTCATTTAATTGTCAGCCCAGTTTATCGGATGCTGTTAAACCTTGACACAAGGCCACCACTAAACCATGTCCCTAAGCACCACACCTATATGTCTATGAAATACCTCCAGGGATGGTGACCTGGGCAGCCTCTGCCAATGCTTGACAATCCTTTTGGTGAAGAAATTTGGTTGTGGCACTCTTGTCAGTTGGCAGAGGTACCCAAGATGTGTCCAGCATCACATTGCCTTGGTTCCTTAGTCTGATAAGCAGGTAGTGACAGCTAAGTTCTTCTGCTGGCCCACTTCAACCAGGAGCCAAACTTGGACCCTAGGTCACTTCTGAAGTATGATTGTGCTGACACAATGCACCAAAGAGAGTAGGATGGACAAGGGTCTTCAAAATGTTTGCAGTGATTTGTGTCCTGCAATATAAAGAACAACTTTGTACTATATTTTTCTTCAAAAGTTTAATTTAAAAGTTCCCTTTCTTTCCTATTGTCCTCTGAAAATATGAGGAGAAAGGAGGTGGTTAAAAATAAAATATAAGTGAACTTCAAGCATGCAAATGTTGATTAAAAAATATCAACCCACTCTACTGTGAAATGCTAACAATGGTTCCCATGGCTCCTGTCTCCCAAGTCAGAGCAGCCCTAGTGGGTGAACTTTTGGTTTCTAAAAGCACAGCCACCTCTTGAATGGGCACCATCAGTAACTTGCACTCAGAAAGACAATATCTGCTGTAGGAGATAAAACCACCTGTTGATCTCCCAAGTTGGGAAAGTGTTGTCAGTCAAATTCCAACTTGAAACAAGTTTCACATCTTTGGACAGTGTGGGTAGGTAACAATCATAGAATTTTCTCTGGACTCACTCCAATGACTTCATGTCCTTCTTGTGTTGGGGGCCCCAGCACTGGACCCAGCACTGCAGGGGGTCTCACCAGAGCAGAGCAGAGGGGGACAGACAATCCCTCCCTGGCCCTGTTGGTCACACTGCTGGGGATGCAGCCCAGGACACAGTTGGTTTCTGGGCTGCCAGCACGTGGTGCCAGCTCATGGTGAGCTTCTCATCACCCAACACCCCCAAGTCCTTCTTAGGGCTGCCCTCAATCCATTCTCCACCCAGCCTGTATCTGTGCTTGGGATTGCAATGGGAACAAATCAAAATGGACCATTATTGGTTATTTTTCCCCATTATTTGCACGGATAAGCCAAACCTGGATAGGTTTCTGGAAGCCAAAACCCATGACAGGAATCTGGTTATGTTACCAAGTGAAATTCCCTACCCCAGGTGCTAAGACAATCACTCCAAAAAACTCACTGCTATCATGTTACTCCACCTTCTCCTCTGTGCATCTGTGAAGAAGTAAAACCCCAAACAGTAATTTATTATTTGTAACTTTCACTTCCCCCACATCACAGTAACATTTAGCACTAGTACAGCACTAAAACCAGCCTGTGGATATTCCACAGTGTTTATTTTGTCCAGTGACTGAGTAGTAGTAGTAACCTTGTGTGTTTCTCCAGAGCTTGCTCTTTTACCTCCTCCTCCTTTCTTTCCAACAGGTCAGCAGATTTCTACTCTGAATCAATACAATCACTAGAAAAACATCAGCCTCCGATAAAGTTCCCCTAATCCATTCTGTAGCTGGTGTGCAAGGCAAGGAGCAAAGGCCAAGGAAGTGGAAAAAGTTGTACATTGTTTGTAAAATCTTGGACCAGCAGTATCACTTCCTGATGAAGAGATAGTAGTAGGTGACTGATATCCCCAACCACCTTACTCCCATCACATGTCCCCAGCATGCAATGAGTGTGTGGTGACATTTGCAAGCAGATGAGATGGGGATAAATAATATAAATCATAAAATCACAGATTGGTTTGGTTTGGAAAAGATCTGAAAGATCATCTAGTCCTAACCCCCCTGCATGAGCAGGGACAGCTCCTACTAGACCATGTTGCTCCAATCCCCATCTGACCTGGCCTTCAACACTTCCAGGGATGGAGCAGCCACAGCTTCTCTGGGCATCCTGGGCCAGTGTCTCACTACCTTCACAGCAAAGAATTTCTTCCTAACATTTCATCTCAATCTCCCCTCTTTCAGCTTGAAACTATTCTCCCTGATCCTATCATTCCATGCCCTTGTAAAAAGTCCCTCTCCATGTTTCCTGTAGCCCCTTCAGGTACTGGAAGGTACTGTAAGGTCTCCCCTTCTGGAGCCTTCCCTTCTACAGGCTGAACAACCCCAGGCCTCTCAGCACATCTTCATAGGAGAGATGCTCCAGCCCTCTGATCACCTTCACTACCCTTCTCTGAGCCTTTTCTAGTTCCAATGTGTCCTTTTGGAGATGAGTGGGGACTACAAACACCCAGCATGCAGCATCCTGGACAGGGAAGCAGTAGCATGCTTTCTTGTATGTGTTCTCCCTTTCTCAGTCTCCCTTCCATCTGATCTTCCTCTTCTGACCCATTCCCAGGCCATGCAGGTTACAGGAGCCATGGTGGCTGCAGGACTGGCAGCAGCACATTGCAGCCACCTGGCTGCAGAGGACATGGAACAGTGAGAGGGTTTCCAGCCCTCCCTTTGCAGCCTGCAACACTTTTCCCCACTCTCCTCTCTGCTTTGCTGTGATTGCTCTGCCTTCTCCTGCTTTCTCTGCCTGGCACAGATGTTTGGAGGTTTTTCTGAAGCTGCAAACATAGCATAAAGACACCGAGGCCTCTGTGCTCCTGCGTGAGGCTCAGCTTTACGGAGGGAGTGGTTTTTCCTTTACCATCAGGCGGTGGCAGCTCTTGTCCCTATCTCTTCCCATTGATCTAGCATGGTTTTGTTACAAACAGGTTGGTGGATTTAATTAGAAGCAGGAAAACATTTTGATTTATGATTCCTACCCGCCTTACCTCCTCCCCTCCCTCTCTGCTCTCCTGCTTCACGCTTGTCAGAGCAGATATTTTTAATATATATATATTTATCAGTAGCCACTCCTTCAGTGCTACAGGCAAAGCTTTTAGCGGGGGGGAAGATGCCCAGCTTACAAGTAGCTCTCCTATTACTATTGCTTGCTTTGGTGATTTTCCAGGAGAGGCAGAGGGCTGTATCCTGGCTGTTTCTCTCTTTCCTTCACAGCAAGGTGTTCACCCCTCCTTGGATCATCCTCCCCCACTCTCCCAGGTAGCACATCCATCCTTCACTGGGGTGCTTTGCCCTGGCTTGCACTCGATCTAGAGCTGTGTTCTATGTCTACTTTCTCCTCTTCCAGACATCAGGGCATTAATAAATTAGCCCCCTTCTTTAGCTACCCTTGAGTTTATCAAAAGCTGAACTAAGCCCCAGGGCAGGGGCAGCAGGAGGGGAATGTCTGTGCAACCTCTGAGTTTCCCAACGCCACGTATGAGCTTAGATTTGATTCATGAATTAATATGAAGAAGGTTCCTTTATATCTATTGTGTATATAATCAAACGAGTCACTTCCATGCTCTTTTGTAGATCAAATATGAAGTCACACCTCCCAGGACAAGGGCTGGAAGATGGGACTGGTGGTGACAGGGCTGCAGCTTAGGGATGCAGGGTCCCCATGGCATGGCCCCACGGACAGGCTCCTCCATCCCTCCCAAGCAGCCAGCAGCAGCGATATGATCTCTGCTGCCGGCGTTGCTGCAGTGGCTCCAGGGAGACTCTGTCCAGACCTGCTGTCTGCAGCTCAGGAGGGAAACCAGAGAAAGGCAGGGGAGTAATGGAAGGACTGAAAGAGACGCCAGATGGTGAGCAAAGTTCAGCTCATGTAACACCTGGGAGAGTGTAGGGACAGGGGAAGGACATCAAGAGTTTGGCCACAGTCTTTTGATACCTCCAAGTGGAGCAGGAACCTGATAAAGTGCCTTTTCTTCTTACCTTTAGTGGCAACAAGGGGTAGAAGAATGTAGCTGCTTCCCTGACTCACCAGTGAGAAAACCCTTTGCCTCTCCAAAGACAATTATTCAATCTGTATTAAGTTACAGCTGCCCTTCTTTTATTTTGTTTATTTTATTTTGAAATAGCCTATTACCATGGAAATACATTATACAGTAATGGGTCATCCCATCCAGCACTATGGATGGCATACACTGAATATGAAGTTTAAAAAGTGAAATGCAACCAGTAATAACAATTTTGCCAAGAAGTGACATTTCCTTGGTTTCTTAAAAGAGCTTCCCCAAATTAATTCCAAAGGTCTTTTACACAAAATCTTCAAAATACTCTTTTACTTATTCCAGCTTGACCTGAAGGCTGATTTCCACATTTACATCAGACAGGAATTCCTGGTTTTACCTACTCCACCAGCAGGAAATTGTTTGTATAGATGTATAAATAAACCATGTCTATGGCCATATCTGTTATATATATACACACATACTGTTTATTTATTCATATCAATATATAGGTCATAAATAAGTTTTTTATTCCTTTATTTCTATATACCATATACCTCTATGTATACATATATACATATATATACACATATATACACCTATAATGAATAAATAAGCCATAGATATGTATACATATGGGTTTGTACGTATATATGAACCTGCATCTATGTTTAAGAGTGTATTTAAGGGTATGTCTATCTGTATGTGGTTTATTTATTCGTTACATATTTTTTCTGGTGATAGAGTCCTGTGTGGTGCTCATAAATTAAAAAGCAAACAAACAAATAAACAAAACTGTTAAAAAATTCATTCCAGAGTGATTACATAAAGTGACTCATGGGCAAAATCCTGGGAAAAATGGAAGTGGGGCAAGAATCTAGTGTCAGAAAATGGATTTGGGTGAATATATAGATGATATCAAAGCTGAATGGTTGAACCAGAAGGATGGGATTTTCCCCACCTGACTTGGTACTTTGGCAATGGAGGTATTTCCAAATAAGGTAGATAATTGTAATAAAACTCATAATTCATCTGAGCTTAAAGCAGGACTCTGAGGCACATCAGGTGGCTGTCACTGTAAAAATACACTATTTTTTTTTTCCCTTTTGAATGGAAAGGGCAATGAGCATTCCCAGCATGGCTGGATGTGTGGGTAGTGGATCCCTGACTGCCACCTGAAAGGAGATCCATCCCCTGCAACCATCAGAAGCACAGAAAGCCAGAAAGCTCTGGCTAGTCGTTTGCCCCTGAGTTTTGTGTGCCACCTCATCCTCCTGCTCTCTGTGGAGGGAGAGGTTCCTCTGGAGGATGATTCAGTGCAGGAGGCCAGTTTCAGGAGATGAGTCACCCTCTGCAGCTGCCCCTTGCTCTCCCTTGGCTGCAGAGGAAGCCTGGTTGACATCAGACATCTGATGATGGTGACATGAATAACCTGGTGCCCTGAGTACTCACTGCACATCCACTCACCACAAACCCCAAAGTGCTGCCAATGTCTTGTATCAAACTGGAGACCTGCAGTACCCAAACCACTAGAAAAACATGGACAAGAACGATACGCCAAGGGCATCGCCCCATTGCACCAGGGCTGGCTGCACTGCAGCCTTGCCACCATCCTCCTAATAAGAGCTTTCCACATAGACCTCCTTATCCTTACCTGACTCTGCCCAACATCTTTGACCCCACCCTCACCTTCAAGGGTGGTGGTACCATCCTGCAGTGGTGTCAGGCCATGGGAACAAGGGATTAAGCTATGACAGCTGCAGGTTGTGCTCCCAGAATGTCTGCAAAGGGGCTTTTTTCCCATGAAGTCAGCCATGAAGTCTTTCCCTCACCCAACAATGAGCCTAAAACTCTTTGACAGCGTCCCTCGAAGGCACTGTCAGCTGTGATTGTCTCAGACGTTGCACCCCAGCTGCAGGCAGCCTCACACTGATTTGGGATGATAGAGGATGGGGCAAGGAAGGTTTTATTTTTTACTGCACCTCCTTTTCCACGTGCCTGTCCATGCAGCTTCATAGTGGTTTGGCATTGCATGAGGTGGCTGCAGCACCTCTTCTATGAAGACAGAGTGGGAGAGCTGAGGTTGTTCAGCCTGGAGAAAATAAGGCTCTGGGGAGAACTTAGAGCACCCTCCAGAAGCTGAAGGGGCTGCAGAAACGCTGGGGAGGGACTTTTTACAAGAGCAGGGAGAGATAGGACAAGAGGACATGGTTTTAAGCTGAAAGAGGGGAGATTGAGATGAGATGTTAGGAAGAAATTCTTTGCTGTGAGCGTGGTACTGGCCCAGGTCACCCAGATCTTTAAGGTCCCTTCCAACCCAAACCATTCTATGATTGTATGGTTCTGTACCCGTGTGAATTAAATTTGGCTTCCTACAGAACTCATCTCTACTCCTAAGAATTCTGTGATTCTATGACTTACTGCATGTTGGGCAGCCTAGGAGACACCTTGCCAGCTCCCAGGAGGCTTTACAGAGCCTAGACCTCTTAGGATATAGATGTGCTTTCACTGGCTGATGTAGCAGAGGCATGTCCAAAATACTCATTGACACAAGTAAGGCATTTTATAGCGAAGCTGCTTACTGTCCCCTGAAGGAAGATGCCCATTTGTCAAAAGCAACAGTTTTAGATGGGAAAGCACCAGGGCTGAGAAAGCTTTCATGGGAAAAGCTTTCTTTTGGCTCCAAGGTGGTCTTTCAGCTACAGATCCCATCTTCTCAAGTAGCTAAATGTGTCCATATGGGGATGAGGTATATCTCCCAAATCCTAGCATGTATGAGGAAGAGGGAGACCAAGAGGTAGAAGGGAGTTTTGCAGGTGTAGCCAGAGGCTTTCTGACCCATCTGTCACAATTTTACCTTCTTGCCCCTATTTTACAAATGCCTCCAAGCTGAGGAAGGCAAGCCAGATCTCTTGTCTCAGCTGGCATCTCCACACCATTGAGGAGGTTATTCTGAAGTCCATGCTAAACGTCCGCTATGGCTTGTCCATTCGCTGATCCTGCAATGCACCCTTGGTGTTTATCACAAAGATGTTTTACACTTCAAATTCACACTCCTGTCTACAAAATGCCTCCAAGAAAAGAATGGGCAATGCATGGGTTGACCAGAGGGGTTTTCTGGTCACGGGCTCTGCAGGAGCCATCCATCTCCAGCCCTCCTCCTCTTCCATCCTTTGGATCAGGCTGCGCCCACCTGCTCACGCTGGTTTTGATGAGTTTTGAGGAAAGCCTGGGAGGGGAGCAATTTTCCTGTGAAAGCCACTGAATGGCAGGTTTCATCTCCCGAGCTGGCTCTGAAACACTGAGCAAAACCATCCCTGGTTCTCTCTCTGCTCATTAACAGACAACTGGGAGAGAGGCAGGAACTTCCTAATGACTGGCGGCTCAGGAGCGAGGAGCTGCGCTTTTGTTATTTGCCTCTGATGGTAGGAGGGGACTGCTGACAGCAAGGGCTGAAAGCAGGCAAGTAGGCACGTCAGGAGAGGAGATGAAGGCCCAGGCTAAGACTTTTTTTTTTTTTGTCCTGTGTATTTAAAAATCTGGGCAGAGTGATCTGCAGGTTTGTACAGCATGGAACACCTCACTTTTAAATGGCTGTAGTAATTTGAATGGGGGGGATTCAGAGACCTGGTGGATTTTTTTTCTCTTCTGCTTTTTATCGTGTCTTTTATTGAAGTGATTGTCATGGAAAGGAGTGGAGGTGACTGAGGGGTTTTACAGTTTCTGTTCGTCGGTGGGAAAACAGACAGAAAACCTGCCCCACAAGTCCAGGAGCACTGGAGCAATTCCTTTGCCATGGAAGATGCAGCTCTGGCTTTCACGGCAGTGTCACCAAAAGGTTTGAGCATCATTCCCCAAATGCAGGAGGATGAATAGGGTCCTCCACTATACAGTGTAAGGAGTTGGTGATGCCAGCTGGCAGCCAGCAGAAGACACAGTTTCAGGTCATATCCAATGTAATTTAATCCTAGAATCATAGAATAGTTTGGGTTGGAAGGGACCTTAAGGATAGTCTAGTTCCAACCCCCCTACCATGGGCAGGGACACCTTCCACTAGTCCAAGTTGCTCAAAGCCCCATCCAGCCTATCCTTGAACACATTTGCAGGGTGACAGGATGAAGTGAGCTCCACCTCCAGCCATTAACACCCCCTCCACAGTGCTAGTTATGGGGCTAACAATCATCATTCACACAACAGCATGGTGCTTTGGCCATTCTGCTGTGCAGGTGGCACCTAACCTCCCACAGCCCCATTGCCTGACCCACATGTGCAGGCTGTACCTGGCCATGTTTGGTGACAACCTTGGATCTGCCCATGCTCCCTCAAAGGTCTGTGACTACCCCCACCACATCAATCTGATTTCTGAGCATGGATCTGAACTCCAGCCTGTACCCACCACAGGCTACCCCATGAGCATCTGTTCTCACTGGCTGCCTCCAGCATCACCTTTAGTTACTTCTTTGGTTCCACCAGTGAACTGAAAAAAGTTATGTGCATTGCTTCAGTAAATATCTATTAACTAGAAAGAACTTCATAGTGGTTTTGGTGGTTTTTTTCAGTCCATCTGGGTAGGCTCAATATCATCTCTCACCACAGTCTCTGATCACCATATATAAGCACAGAGAAGATTAAAAGAGAAGTTGCCTTTCAACCTGAAGATATGCTTTCATCCCCAATGTGTTTCTTTTGTTTATGGAGAAAGGTCTTCTAGAGCCATCCATGGATTTTCCTTATAAAAAATCACACCTTTTAAGAACAAGCTCTCTCTGTTTGCTTTCAAGTGAAAAATAGGTAAAACATGGGACCTGAAGCCCAAATTTTGTGTCTATGTTTAAACCAGAGCAATAATCAGTGATATTCTCTAACTCTGAGACCAATCTGCATGGTTTGCTCACATTTGAACCATCATATCTCTTAGCCACCAAAATGATGGGGCAAGATCCCTGGTCTTTCATTGCAAATGGGCCCTGGCTTTGGCTAATTTCTCATCCATGCCTGGGAATTGTCTGGAGAAGGCTGTGGCAGGACCACGCTAACAATTTAAGTGTGGATAGTCAGGCTTCAGCCCTTTTCCACAGTCCCAGGCACTTCTGAGTTTTATAGCATGGCTGTGGTCCTAATGTTCCTGCAAAGCATTGGATGAAAATTATTAAAAGTGACAGCTGAGGTGTGAAAAGTCTCAGCCACACTTTATTTCCAACAACTGAAGAAGATACTTGAAAGGGTACCTTTTGTTCTTAAATGCAGGGCATGTTCCTCTCCATCACTGAGCAGATGTCATGGTCTGATCCAGGTTCACCTACCTTCCCTATGTTTCTCAGGGCTGATGAGCAGCAAAACCTACATATTTAAATTTCAATACATACATCCATTGTTTTTTTCATTGCAAACCAACAGAACCTTGCAGTGCTACCATTTAATGCACTTTGTTGTTTTGCAGACATTATATGATTTACTAAAGCATTAATTTCCTGTAGCAAAAAAGTTATAATGTGATACGAAAATAAATTTGATTTTAAATCACCATGGCAAGTTTGCAGAAGCACTCCCATTATTCAGTAGAATGGGTGAAGGCACTGCAGTTTTCACAACTGTGAAGGAAAATAATGCCATTTAAGATCACAGGCTCCTGAGTGGCATTGCCAGGCTTTGGTGACACCATTATGGTGGAGTCCTATTACTAAGCAACAAGCTCTGAAGAGACCTTGATTGAGAGTAACCTGGTCCATGTAGAAAAGCCAGGTTACTGTAACTTGGTTTCCTTTGTGTTTCACTGAAATGATGCTGGTGGGGATGGTGCTGTGGTGATCACCAAGATGACGACCAAGAAGATGAACAGCAGTTTGAGGGAGTTGATTCTCCCCCTCCGCTCTGATTTGGTGAGATCCCACCTGTAGTGCTGGGTCCAGTTCTGGGGCCTCCAACATAAGGTCATGGAGTTGTTGAAATTAGTCCAGAGGAGGACACAAAGGTGATATAGAGGCAGGCTGAAAGAGTTGGGGTTGTTAAGCCTGGAGAAGAGAAGGCTCCAGAAGGGGAGACCTTAGAGCACTTTCCAGTACCTGAAGGGGCTACAGGAATGCTGGGGAGGGACTTCCTACAGGGGCATGGGGTGATAGGACAATGGGTAGTGGCTTTAAGTTGAAAGAAGGTAGATTGAGATGAGAAATTGGGAAGAAACTCTTTGCAGTGAGGGTGGTGAGACCCTGGCCCAGGTTGCCCAGAGAAGCTGTGGCTGCCCCATCTCTGGAAGTGTTCAAGGCCAGGTTGGATGGGGCTTGGAGCAAGCTGGTCTAGTGGTGGGAGGTGTCCCTGGCAGGGGATTGGAACTAGATTATTTTTAGGGCCCCTTCCAACCTAAACCATTGTGTGACTCTGTGATCTCTGACTTTGATCAGTGTAACAATGGGAATTTCAGGCACAGCTTTGCCTCCAGGAGACTTATCTTTGATATTCATAAGAGCAAGGATTGCCCCTTCTTTACATGGGCAGCTACCCTCAGTCTTGTGCTTCTGAAACCAACATTTTCACTCGAAGTCTGGCATCCTAAATTACTTTCACGCAGGGTGGCTGAAGCCAAAGGAAAGTGAGCGGGGAAGATTGCAAAGCCCAAGGGCTCTAGCTCAAACACAAAGTCTGCTAGAGCCATGTGGATGCTTTTTGGTGTTGGGATGTGTCAGGAGTGTGATGCACAAATAAGCAGTGTGTGTCGTGAAGAAAATTAGAGTCAAGGACCCTCATAAACCTGTAGTAATGAACTGTGGGGTCCCATCCTGAAGGCTTTACTCTTCTTGAAGGGATTGTCCATGAAAAAGCAGGCTGTCAGTGCCCTGGGGCAGGATCTTACGCAAGACTAAGGCTTTGTAGGGGCAACAGCTATTTCAGATTGGCTTAAACTCATGGAGTCAGAGATGCTTGCCCATGGAGAAGGCTGACAATATGAAATGTTTACAATACATTGACATAAGGCATTATTGCATCCTGTCCTCCTTGGTTCCTGAGATCACACTGTAGAATTGCAGCCATGGTATAGCTGCCCTGCTTTCTGGACCCCCTCTGCTCATCCCATTCTCTCCAGGCTCTGGTTTGAAGGCTTCCAGTGTTCAATAGCATGGATGTAGCCAGATTCTGCCTGTTGGCCTCAGGGCCAGAGGAGAACCATGAAATGTTTAGTTAATGACTTTGTATGAGGCCCTAGAGACCAGAACAAAGCTTTAGTATAAAAAACAATTCCTTTTCTTGGCCCAGAAAATGACACAAGCCTTAAAACTGCTCATTCCTCACCTGATGCTTCTGCTCCATAAACATTGTATAAGGAAAGCGCTTCTTTGCACTCAGGGTCATGTGAGGATTCTGTGATTTGATACGAATAATTCCTGGGAATGTTTGCTCCCATGAGGGCGTGCTGCAAGGAGGAGACAAAACGAGATAGATCCTTTGAATTCTCCCTTGCCCTGGCTGCTTACGAAGGTTTTCATGCAGATGTTGAGAGCACCCACAGCAGTAAGCTCTTTACTGATATCATAACCAGTTCTAATCTGACAGGGATTCTAGGGCAGTGTGGAAAAATCAAAGCAGTTACACAACAGGATGAACCTATGACCATATGGAGGCAGGGTGAGCTCAGAAATACGTCTTTTGCTGCGTAAGACCGTGGGCAAATTGCCCTGAATCCCTGCATTATGGCTAAGCTTGTCTGAGAGGTGGACCTCTGATGGTGAAGGCTTCAGAAGAGAAACCAGTGTAATGACCACAAAGTGACTAGTATGGGCCAAGGATGATGGGGCATGGCCATGGGTGGTGCAGATACAGTCCTACGTATTTCTCTCTTTCCCCTCCCATGCGGTGTCACTCAGCAACTGAAATTCCGACTTGTTTGGGTAGGACTTTCATTTTTGTTTAAAAATGGCTTTTACTGCTAAAATAGCTATTCTATTTTTTTATTGCCATTTTTATAGTTGTTTGTCTCTTCTGAAGTGTCCGAGTCTCAACCCCAGCTTGCTTCTTCCTTGCTCTGTTTCTCCCGCAGATCTCACCATTACATTTTCTGGACAGTAAGAGAGTCTGATTAATTTTGAGGCCAAAACTGACCAGACGGACAGTGAGTAGCTAAATGAGACACAGGGCTGGATGTGACAAGGCAAACCCCTACATTTACTGATATTTATCAACTGAAATAAGACCCTTCCATACTCAATCTTAAATTGTTCAGATTTGGGTGTTCAACTGAATAGTATAAATTCCTTTGCATCACTCCTATGGTTCAGGTGCATCCTGGAGAGTCAAGGAGCTTTGGTAGGCTAATGGAAAAGGAATTGATGTCAGATGCCAAGTCTCAAAAAAAGTAGTACCAGCCTCTCCTCCAGTAGACAGAGTAAATGTATTTGGTTTCGTGTGCTTTCTCACATGTGATTTGGATAGATGTGGGGTGTTATAGGACGTGTGTGCAAAGACAGGTGGGATAATCTCATCGTGCTTTGAGATGTCCTGACCAGACTCAGAAATGATGAATAAGTCTAACCAGAGTCTTGGCACAGTGTTGTGCCCAACCTAACAAACTGGCTGAGGGTCACTTTTTCAGGCAGATGTCCCCTGAAATCTACTTTTTCAGGCAGGTTTCACCTAAGTAGACGTTATTTCAGCTTCGTCTTCCTTTCTTGCCAGTCTATAGAAGTACCTGGAGAGGTTTATCAGCCTGAGCCCTGACCCCTCTAACAGGGCTTGGAGGGGACCTGTCTGGGTAAACCAAAGCCAGTTGGCAGGGGACGGTGATGACACCAGGGGCGGTGGTGTCAAAGGGAGCTTTTCTTCTCCCTCTCAGTCATGTACAAATAAGGATGGGGCAGGAGCAAGAACGCATTTGTGCTGGGTTGTGTGTTTTGGCAGGGGTCTTGGCCTCACCTGAACCATCAGCAAAGTTCCCAACTCACCCAGATTCCCAGCGTGCACCTTCCCTGACGGCTGAGACAAGACTGTGTTGGTGGGAAAGCAAGGGTCAGCTTTGGGCTCTTCCACAAGCTCCCTCTGTGACTGCAGGCGATTTACTCCATCTCTCAATGCCTCAGTCCCCTGCTGTTAATAACACATCCTTTCCTTTGCTGTGCTTCTGTCCTTGTCAATTTAGATTGTAAATCCTTTAGGGCAAGAACTGTCTCTTACGATGTGTATGCACCGGACTCAGTACAATCAAACTCTGATCTCAGCAGAAGCCTCTTAACATTGCTATAATATAAATAACACTCATACCTGGGAGCCAGGACTCCTGGGTTCTGTGTCCAGGTCTCTCAGTTCCTGCATTGCAGCCACAGACAAGTTACTTTACCCCTTGAAGAACCTCTAAAAATAGTGCTCAGAAGGAACAAAACATCTCTGAAACAGTAGTTGGAAGGATTGGCTGAATGGGGAAGGAAATGAGGATTTGTTTATTAATAACTTTAAGGAAGAGTTGATGGGGTGCAAGAGTTTAATTACTAGTTGCAGAGAATGGATTGAGAGCAGCCCTGAGAAGAACTTGGGGGTGTTGGGTGATGAGAAGCTCGACATGAGCCAGCACCGTGTGCTGGCAGCCCAGAAACCAACTGTGTCCTGGGCTGCATCCCCAGCAGCGTGACCAGCAGGATTAGGATTAGGGAGGGGATTGTCCCTCTTTGCTCCACTCTGGTGAGACCCCCTGCAGTGCTGGGTCCAGATATGGAGTCCCAAACCCAAGATGGACACAGAGCTGTTGGAGCAAGTCCAGAGGATTCCACCAAGATGATCAGAGGGCTGGAGCAGCTCTGCTCTGGAGACAGGCTGAGAGAGCTAGGGTTGTTCAACCTGGAGAAGAGAAGGCTCCAGGGAGACCTTAGAGCACCTTCCAGTACTTGAAGAGGATACGGGAAAGCTGGGGAGGGACTTCTGACAAGAGCTTGTAGTGACAGGATGAGGGGAAATATTTCAAGCTGAAAGAGGGGAGACTGAGATGAGAAATAGGGAAGAAATTCTTCACTGTGAAAGTGGTGAGACACTGGCCCAAGTTGCCTGGAGAAGCTGTGGCTACCCTCTCCCTGGAAGTGCTGAAGGCCAGGTTGGGTGGTGTTTGGAGCAACCTGGTCTGGTGGGAGGTGTCCCTGCCCATGGCAGGGGGGTTGGAACTAGATGATCTTTAAGAGCCCATCCAAGCCAAACCAGTCTGTGATTCTATGATTCTATAACTAATATGAATTAAATTTGGCTTCCTATGGAACAGATCACTAATCCTAAGGAAAAAAATGAAAGGGAATGCACTTACAGGGCTGATCCAACACTGGAGCAAAGGCTTTGTGGACAGTGTATTGGTTCTACTGGATGACTGCTCTCCTGCTCCCTTGTGCTTCCCAACCTTTGCTGCCTTAATAAACAAAACTGTTCAGAGAGATGTATTCTGCCCATGTACCAGTCTCTGCTGCCTACAAGTCTCCTGAGCAAGCTCCCAAACCTCCTTTATATGCTGCTTTTCTTTTCTAAGCAGTGAACAGTGACATCTTCGTCAGAGGGCATAGCTGGTGACAGGAGGACTAGCAGCCCTGGAGGTTTCAAGGACAGAGGTTCTGGGTTGTTGTGGCTTGCAGGGACGTGCAGAATCTGCTGTCAGGCTCACAGTGAGGGTTTCTTCCAGCTGGTGCCTGCAGTGGGCAGCAGGGGCCAGGGAAGGGCAAGAACTCCAGACATGAGGCAAATAAACTGGGTGGCTCCCCATGGGCAAAGTGTAGATGGAGAAATGAATAGCATGGGGAGGAGGAGAGCCTGATTTCTTGTCTAGCGGCGTGGAGTTGGTCTGCCTGGCTTGGTGGCCTGCTGTCATACATTCTCCCTCTGGGCTGAGACTCAGGATCTCCATTCAGTTGTCCAAACCAGGCACCCAGCACCACTCAGGATGCTGTGTGTGTCCCAGTGCACCCTCAGCTGTGGGTGTAGAAGGGCACAGGTCTTCTGCATGCCTTGTGTTCTACCTGACACCAGTCTGTGGATATCTTTGATACTGCCTAAAACAGTCCAGATGCCTGTGAGTCTTGCTCTTGGTCTTCAGCTTCTTCAGGAATGCATTGGAAAAGCTGGCTGGGGGTTTATGCATGTGATTTTCCTCCATAGGGACTTTCATTGAAAGGAAAGACTTTCCTCTGGGTAGAGAAGGACATGGGACAGCATCTGTTCTAGACAAGGGCTATTCATGGTGTGTGTCCTCTTCCCATGGCTGTGTATTTGATCCACAGAGAAAAAGGCAGTGAAGAGATGGCTGGAACAAAAAATATCCCAGCCAGCTCTGGGAGCTCCTACTCCAGCTATCAGATAAGAATACATTCAGTTTTAGTGTGAAATTCCCACAGGAAAATCTGTTCCTACTTGTTAGCATGGTCCCTGCCCCCGCCCCAGTCTCCATGTCCCCCCAAGTCTTTTCCATGGGGAAGTATGTGCATCCAGCACAAGTGAGTCCTCCAAATGGCATATCAAAATGATGATAAGGAGGTGAGAGGCATCTGATAGGAAAGTGATGCCAAAGATCTGAGAGACATCTGTTATCAGCCATCAGATCTCAGCTAGTTGTCTGGACCCTTCTGTAGTCAAGGGAAGGAGACAGGAAGACTGTAGGAGGTGTTGTAGACACCCTTCCAACACAAACCATTCTATAATTATATTATTATCTTGAGATGGTAGGAGTGGCTTTCTGGAAATCTCTCTCCCTCCATTGGTAAAAGATGGAACTAAGATGATGAGTTGAAATCAGCTTTCCCACTTTTGGACAGCTGAAGTAAGAAAGAAAATCCCATTAAAGCATTAAGATGAGTTGCCTCCATAGCCTCGAGTTCATTCAAGCCTGCAGCATCCTCTTTCCAACAGGGTGTCCACATGAGACTGTGTTTGTAGCCCAGTTGCTGGCACCCAGCCACCCCGTGTGACTGAGGAAGCACGTCTGGCTGCAAGGAATTGAGCTTTGGTGTCAGCCCCTCGAGGGGATAACCCTTTGAGCCAGCAGATGAGAGTCTTCCTGACATGATGCCGTGTCTCAGGAGATGTTTGAGTGTTAGATATCCTGCACAGCAGCCCCAACACAGGCATCTGAGTGCTTTGTGTCTTTGTTGAAGTTGGGGTGGTTAATGGGTTCACCTGTGATGTTTGATGGTGAAGGTCAAGCCCTTCCTTCACATCCAGCAAATTTTGATGATAGAAGGGAGTTACATAAGGAGGAACTTGGGAAGGCAGAAAGGAAGGACATTTTGAGCTAGCAGTGAGACTCCTTGTAGACAAAATAGGACATCTCTTGCTTCAGAGCTGATCCTAGTGTGCATGAGGCTGTTTCAATCCATATGTGGCAAGGAGGACCAGGGCAGGGATTGTCCCTCTGTGCTGGGCACTGATGAGTTTGCACCTCAAATCCTGGGGTCAGTTTTGGGCCCCTCACAACAAGAAGAACATTGAGGGGCTGGAGCGTGTCCAGAGAAGGGCAACGGAGCTGGGGAAGGGTCTGGAGCACAAGTGTGATGAGAAGCAGCTGAGGGAACTGGGGGTGTTCAGCCTGGGGAAAAGGAGGCTGAGGGGAGACCTTCTTGCTCTCTGCAACTGCCTGAAAGGAGGTTGGAGCCAGGGCGGGGGGAGATCAGTCTCTTCTCTCAAGCAATAGGACAAGAGGAAAGGGCCTCAAGCTGTGCCAGGAGAGGATTAGATTAGATACTGGGAATGATTTCTTAATGGAAAGAATTGTCAGGCCCTGGCCCAGGCTGCCCAGGGCAGTGTTGGAGTCCCCATCCCTGGAGGGATTTCAAAGCTGTGTAGCTGTCGTGCTGAGGGACATGGTTTAGTGGTGGCCTTGGCAGCGCTGGGTTAACAGTTGGACTTGATGATCTTAAACATGTTTTCCAACCAAAACAATTCTATGATTCTATGATAACTGCAAAATCCCCAGCTGTATTTCCTTCAGTACCTCAAAAACCTCAACATCTGTTCTGCTCCTGTTTAAGAACAGATCCCTAGAGTGCAGAAATCTCTTCCAGGCCCATCTCGACGTGCAGCTGCACCACCTTTCCCAGCCAATTCTGCAGCATCTGACACACAGCCTGAGTTACCCAAGCACTGTGGCCACATCTTCCTTCGTGGGAGGAAAACTTCCATGTTCTCCTGGGATACTTTCCTCACTGCACAAGGCTAAATGCTCTCTCCAGGAAGCAAAGCTCTCCAAGATCAGTGAAGACAGGAGAAAAGAGAGGAGCCAAGGCCAGGGCTTTGGAGACAGCATGCAATTCCAGCAGGGAAAGGTTGCATGTTTGCACCTTGGAGAGGCATTTGGGCAGTAAATGACAGAGGCCCTAAATTATTCCACAGCAGGGAGAGGGGGTTTGAGCACAGGAGGGGAAAATCCATTCATTCATTACAGAAATCAATAGCACCCACATGTCATTTAAGCTGGCCTTCCCCTGGAGAAGTGTAAGATGGAAGAGACCTCTACTTGCTTTGCTGATGAGAGCAGAAACTCTGCCCAAGCTCAACCAGAGAAAGCTGCCTGAAGAGATTATTCAGTGGTGACTCCTGAGTCACGTCTAGATCAATGCATCCAGCAATTTATTGGTGCTGCTGGGATATATCTTGTCCAGGCATTTACGATAGTCAGTGTTGATGCAAACATCCTCCACACAGTGCAGGGCAGCTGCATTGGCTGTGTCAGATGTGCCCAAGGTTTTTGGTTGGGCTGGGGAAGCATTTTGAGCAGCAGAAGGTCAAAAGGACATGTAAGAAAATGCAGGGCTTTATTTTCTTTCATAATAGGCATGCACCCTGCACTTCTGAAAGGACACAAAGAGCGCAACCAGCAGGGACAGGGAGACAGGGACCTCCCAGATTGGCAGTTCACAGAATCACAGAGTCACAGAATGATAGGGGTTGGAAGGGACCTCTGGAGATCACAGAGTCCAACCCCCCCAGCCAGAGCAGGACCACCACAGAATCAAGGGCAGTTGGACTAGATGATCATTGTAGGTCACTTCCAGCTGAAACCTCTCCTCTCTCCTCTCCTTTTTCCTCTTCCCTCCCCTTCCGTTCCCTTCCCTCCCTTTTACTTTCATTTTTTTTCCTCTCCTCTCCTTTTTCCTTCCCCTTTCTATTTAAAAAACACCAGCCCCCACACCAATCTCCCCTGCTAGCTCGAGGACAGTTATTTAACCTCACTGTCTCCATTTCTGCACCTAAATGTGCATGAACATCAGTCCCTTGGGCTGGGCTGCAGGACCCTGCACCTCGCAGCCCAGATGCTGTTCACTGGTAGAAAGCTCCTGCAAGCACATTTGTGTCACTTGGATAAATGTTCTACCAGCACGAAAAGACTCAGCTGTACCCAGAGGGTGGTGGAGCAAGGATGTGGTCAGGTGGCTTCACTTTTATTAAGCTCCAAGCAGAAAGCTCCTTTTCAATTAGTAGGAGAAGAGGAAAAAAAAAAAAAAAAAAAAGAAAAAAGAAAAATTACTGTAATACTGGGTAATACTGTACTTGAGCTGTTTCTTCTTCTGAACATGACAGCTAGAAAGTAGTCCTCTTTGTCATGTTATTTAGAGTCATTCTTAATTAGGAGCTACCTATTAAATGAAACAGCTGGAAGTGCAGCCACCCATAGGCTCCTATGTAGCTTGACTTGCTTTGTTGTCTTATCATAGAATCATAGAATCACAGAATGCTTTGGGTTAGAAGGGACCTTAAAGATCAGCTAGTTCCAACCCCCCTGCCATGGGCAGGGACACCTTTCACTACACCAGGTTGCTCTAAGTCCCATCCAACCTGGCCTTGAACATTTCCAGGGCTGAGGCAGTCACAGCTTCTCTGGGCAACCTGGGCCAGGGTCTCACCACCCTCACAGAAAATAGCTTCTTTCTAAGTTCTTATCTTAATCTTCCCTCTTTCAGCTGAAAACCATTCCCCCTCATCTGCAGCCTTGTAAAAAGTCCCTCCCTATCTTTCCTGTAGCCCCTTCAGGTATATCCTTACATGGAGACCCCAGCAGCTGGAAGAAATGCTGCAAGTAAGCACAGCTGCTGGAAGGCTGGTGGTTAATCATGGGACTGGCAGGAGACTTGTGAAATAATTGCAAGTAGAGCAGGGCAGGATCCTCTATGTGAAGTTCTGAAGGGGAAAGGGGTGTTTCTGCAGGGATCAGCACAAATACACTGAGGTAAGGGCTCCTAGACCTTTCAGAAGTGCTGTGTCTCCTCTCCTGATGGCTTACTCCATCCTTGTGGTCTTTGCAAAGCTACCATGAGAGAGTGGTTTGGTGCATTTTGGTGCATTTGATTCTCTTTCACCTGGTGCCTGAAAAGCCCCAGGAGACTGCGATGCCCAAAGGTGTGTTTGCCAGGCTGCTGTTGGACCTACAGCTCCCTTGAAGAAGACGTCCGCGCTTCAGAATCCGCTGCTACGTTTCCTCTGGCCAGGAATGGCTGATGAGTAATACAAAGCAGCAAAGGGAATAAATATTAAAGAGCTGGAAAATGTTAAAGTGCACGGGCAGCAGAGCTGACAAGCACCGTGGGTGTGAAGTGCAGAGATCGTCAGCGTGTGCCTCACGCAGACGTTGCTTTTCATCCTTTCATGCAGGAGGGAACATAGAAATAAATGTTGCAATTATTTTCTGTTAATGGTGTGTTGAAAGGCATTGTTCACTTGTGAACTCATGCCCTGTCCCTGGCCTCATCCCCTTTATGGGTCCAAGCAGTGGTTTTCCTAGCACGATGTGTCAGTCTGGACCAGGAGAGACACAGCCAGTGAGAGGAAGGAGATGCCACAAGCATCTGAGGAGCCTGAGGGGTGGCAAGGTCTTGTTCCCCAGGATATTGCCTGGCTAAAAGATTGCAAATTCAGATGACACATTTGGATTGTGCATAGCAGGTTGTCCAGAGAAGCTGTGGCTGCCCCTTCCCTGAAAGTGTTCAAGGCCAGGTTGGATGGGGCTTGGGGCAACCTGGTCTAGTGGGACGTGTCCCTGCCAGTGGCAGGGGGTTGGGACTGGATGATCCTTAGGGTCTCTTCTGACCCAAACCAGTCTGTGAATCTGTGATCTCATGGTGGGTGCATTGAAGGATGAGATGTGGTAGTTCATGAGTGGCATTCATCTTGGCCGTCACAAAAGGTCATTGGAGTTGAGGCATCATGTCTTGGGTTATGGAACCACTCTGAACTCCCCCCAGCCCCTCTCAGCCTTTAGTGTGGCTGTTTCCCAGCAAGAGCTGATGGTGATGGGAGTCAGATGCCATTTCTGTGCTGGCATTTCCTCCCAGTCCCCAGGTGATACCAAAGATCCTTGCTCCTCCCACCAGATATAATGATATAAGGGCCATGGGGCAAAGCTCTCCCCCCCCAGGTGGAGCTGGATGGGACTGACTGCGGTGAGATGACAAGGGTTAAACTCTTTCCTGGCAGGCTGGGAGGATGCCGTGTGATTTCTGAGAGGTTTCTCGGAGCCGTGTGCACCCGGAGAGGGAGGCAGGCCCTTGCTAATGTATGCACAGCTTCTCTGAAACTAAAAATAGCCAAGATCTGAGGCTGTTCTTCCAGGATTTCGCAGGCGCTCACCCAATTTTTAGCTCCTTCTCAAACGGATGGCAAAACGGAGGCAACAGTCTCAACCCTCGTGCAAAGCCACCATGTGGGGAGCCTTGCTCCAGGGGTGTCTTTTGACCCCTGTGGCACGGACGAGCTGGGGACATGCTGCTGAACGTATGGTCCCAGGTCTGTCATGGCCTCTTGCAAGGCTGGGGTGGTCACCAGCATTTCCGATGGCTGCTGAGAAGCTCCCGGAGGATTTGCTGGCCCCAGGGAGACCTGAAGCTTTGTTCTGCAGTGACGTGTGCTGGGACATGGATGCAAGTGATGGGGAGAGCTTGCTGCAGCTGGCAGCAAGCCTACAGCTCTGCCCCTGGCAGCTCTGCAGCAGGCTTTTTTTCAGTCTCAGAAAATCAGCTCGCCTCTTCTCAGGCAGGGTCCTCTCCCCCTGAACTGCTCTGGCTGGTGGTTTTCTGGTGTGCTGTTAAAAAATCCTACCTCTTTGGCAGAGCCTCTCCTGGAACATCCGCCTCCTTAGCTCCACAAAGCCACGGCCATGGGGATTAGGAGAGGCTTTGGTGTATGGAAAAGTCTTGTCTAGTGCTTTCAGTTCCTGCTTTAGCATCAGTGACCTTGATGGCCAGGGAGAGAGTAAATGCTATAAATTCAGTGAATACTACTCTAGAGTCCATATCAGTTCCCTGATCTCCCAGTGGGAGATGTGACCCTCTTGCTTTTGCCATCAGCCAGAACCTGGGAAGAGGAAATGTTTCCCTCTGAGCGAGGTGACCAGCTCCCAGACATGTTCCTCTTTGGCTCTGAGGTCCACATAACTTTTTGAGGGTTTACACTGCAGGCAACCTCCTGTCTCTGTTCTGATCTTTGGACCCGCTACTTGTTAAATCACTCAGGAAGAGGGAAACCCTTGAAAGAGAAAACCACCACATTATGTCTCCATCTCTAGGAGACTCAGAGCTCATTAAAGCCATTGCTTTCCCCTCTACTCCTCTGCATCCTCCGCCAAGGGATCTTGGAGGCTTGCAGAGAGCTGTGAGGAGGGGAAGGTATGTCCCTGTCCCTGACTGGCCTCCCAGGGCAATGCAAACTTCCCCTCTCCTGAGGTATCCTGTTGCTCTGATGAGTCCATGTGATGCCAAATCAACTCTCAAGACCATCTGGGTTAAGTACTGAAATGTGGCCCATCCAATAGAAAGAATAAGGTGACTATTCCCATGTGTCCCTATAGCATCATGCCCCTGAACACTCACATTTTGGGAGCCCTCAGGCATTTCTCTGAATTTGCCCTGAAACTTCCCTTGCTTGGAACCAAGGCAGGTCAATGAAAAGACCTCCACTTACTTTCAAGGCCTTTGGGTGCATCTGTTCCTATAGGGTCTACGGGACTGGGACCAGTTTTCTTTCCAAAAGGGAGGCCCTGACAATGAACCCTAATAGCTCAAAGACACTTGAAGCCAAAATTCAGTCTGAGTTCAATTTCTTTCTTTCTATGCAAAGCTACTTAACAGCTTTGATTTAAAACAGAAGGCTTTCCCAGAGGTGATAGCACTAGGCGTCAAGGTACACTTTAAAGCAAGTAAGTATGTGCAAAATCAGAAAGGGACTGGAACTTAAGTATTCATAACTAGTTTAGGGGGAATCTGTGATAAAAGGGCATTTGGCTCAGTGCTAGGATGTGAGACCATCCCACGGGTGATGGATGCTCTGACATGTCTCTGCAGCACCCACCGCTTTGATACCCTCTCCAGCAGCCCGTGCTATCCTGCCTGCTCCTTTGCTCAGCACAAGGATGCTTCCCACATTCAAATATATTTTAAAAAGGACATTCATACTCTCGTGCTGAAGAGGTCTTTGGAGTTTCTTTCTCTGTTTTAGAACTCTACACCTCATGAAATAATTGACAAGTAAAAAAACATAAACATGATTTCTACAAGCTTGGCTTGAAACTGTAGTAGCTCCCACTACAGAGCTGTTCTCTGATGCTCTATTGATTTGCTGAGCAAAGATCTGGAAATAGGGATTCTGCAGCCTGGGTATCCAGGAGAGTCCCACAGCCCATGGGACACAAAGACAGGTTGCCTGGGCAGAGCTGCTTGCAAAATTGGGGTTGTAATGAATATACCAGTGACACATTTGTTATTATTTTTGCAAATAAAAGACATGTTAGCCAGGCTCTGGTGAAGCATGGAGATTTCTGTAACAGCCCAGATTCAGGAAAGTTTGAAAATTAATGCCAGACAAAGGGACTGTCTAGAGCTAGCACTTGCTTATGTTTCATTTCTCTTCTTCTGGTTGTGATCTTTCAGTCCATGAGTCAATGAAAACTACCCTGCAGCTAGAAAAGGAGAATAGACACAAAGATGAATCCCAGAAACATCCCCCAGGTTGAGCAACATGGGGATGGGCAGCTCACACATTTTTGGAGCTTTAACTGCAGCAATGCCCTTGTCCCAGTTTTCTGCCCCATGCATCTGCTGGAGGTTATGGCCCTGCTATCTGTCAGGAGGATGAAATCCACACCTGCAGCTCTGCTGTGGGCTCTCTCAGTCCCAAATATCTGCTTAAACCAAGGGAATTGAATGAAGACTGTAGATTATGTCCCAGAGGAGGTGATAGAGGTAGATGTTCCATTTGGCTGGCATTGCAACCAGAGCAACCATTTCAGAGGAGCTGGGAACAATTCTCTGAAATTCTCAATCCAAGCTCCCTGTTTTGTGTATCAGAGCCCCCAAATTATCAGCCACAACTTACAACAGCCTGCAAACATCAAAGCTGCAGAAACGGAATCCTAAAAATCCTGTGGCATCATTTTATTGTCTCTCTCCAACTGTTTGATGGAATTGACTCTTTTCAAGGAGGGGTTGATTTGTAGGCTTTCTTTAAATAGTGAAAATGATCTCAGGCTGAAAATCATTTCTGCAGTGATTGCGGTTAAGTGCTGGAACAGGTTGCCCAGAGAGACTGTGGGGTCTTCATCCTTAGAGGTTTTCAAAACTCAGCTGCACAAGGCCATGACCAGCCCTCTCTAACTTCAAAGTTAGAGAGGAGGTTTGCTCCAGAGACTTCTAGAGTTCCCTCCCAACCTAAATTATTCCATCACTCTGTGATATGATCCTCCCCAATGTACAGTTTACAGAATAAATCAGATGCCTCTTTCGTGGTTGGTGTATAGTAAAGCCATCTGTGCTTTAAAACAGCTTTAAACTGGCTTAGAATACAAAATTATTACAGTTTCTCTGGCACAGCAGAAGACTGGGTCTATCACTCTCTCTACTGGATGTTTCAGTTGCAAATAGTATTTCATAAAAAGTAAAACTTTCTAATATAAATGGATATTCAGGTATCATCCCCTCTTAAATATGTGCATGTAAAGAATAGGGTTTTGAATTCACATAAAGACCAGTGTTTTCCCTGAAGTGGTGGTTACCATGTCTACAAAACAGGGATATTCAGGAAGTTTGACTTGAGTTGACCCGTTAGCTTTAAAGAGAAGAGATCTTGGCAACTATTTGTGAGAAACAGATTCACAGAAAATTTCTCAAGCAGGGATAAGGAAATAACAAGCCAATAGGAACATCTGGATGCTAGAAAACATGAAAAGAGGTTGAAGTAGGTACGAGTACTGTCTTAACTCAAAAATGTTAATATAGGCCAAGTAATCCGATTTTCTCTCACTGATGATGTCACTGTTGTGTAATCTTGTGAGTGATTCCTAAACCTGATCCTGGATCACAGTGGTGCTGTGATAAGTTAGACTGTGGATAAAGTCTCATATTGGAATTCCAAGTTTGACACTGAGATGATGATAAACTGTGTGTCTGAATAAAGAGAGTGTCCTGCATGACCCACTAGTCTACGTAACTCATGGATTATGTCAGACCACACATTTAAGCTTTTTAAGTGTCTCTAAGGCATGGAACAAGCTTATTTTGTGTTCAGCAACATTATCCTCCAATAAGAAAGACAAGGCATGGAATAGAGATTATTAATTGTTTAATAGGAGCTGATAGAAGCAATTAACTAGATAAGGAGTAGTTGCATATGGAAGCAAGTTTACCAGGCAGGAGAGTACAGGAATTGCAAGATAGAAAGACTAAAACAGTTGATGAACACACTTCTTGTTATGTTTTGTTCATTCTTGGATGTAAACTACATGAAGAGGTGCTGAAAGTGGCAAGGTTCTAGAAAGCTCTGAGAATCTCAATTCTGAAAATCAGGGTCCTGATGCATGATGAGTGATTTAGTCATAAGTTGTTGGGGTGACCTATGAGGATGCTGGATTAAAGGAAGGCTTTGTACACTGCTTGCTTAGTCCTATGAAAAGATTTAAGGTGCCCTTGCTTGTTTCTGAGATGGCAAATGGTCTTTCCTAGTTTAGCAATGGTCCCTAGCATGATTTTGGCACAAGACTACTAGCAGTGGTGTAAATAAGCCCTGCACACCCTTTGAGGACAAGCCCAGACCAGGAACCATTCCCCAGAGGTGGTTTGGATGCAGCCACCTTGTTCTGGAGGAGTTTGATGCCATGGAAGCAGCCAGACAAAACTGTGGTATATTGGCACCTGGATGGGACCAGGTAGTTACTACTTTGATACTCCAACTAGGAACAGTATCTCTAACTTGCAACATTACAAAGAAAGAAATCACTAACAAGTGTTGATATTGAGCACGTTAATTGTGATGGCAACTGTAAGTTTGATTCTGATTTTTTTAATAGACAGCATTTTACTTTCGTGCTCCCCTGTTGCTTTAGCGCTGCATTTTATATTCCTTTTATATCTGTTAGAATGAAAATAACTCATTAAAATTAAAAAAAGGGGGCCAAAGCTGCAGCTGGTGTAAATTGCTGGAGTGCTGTGGATGCCAGCTCGCTCCAGCTGAGATCTGGCCTTACATAACCTCATTTTAAGGCTCTGCTCAGGCAGCCTCTGCTGCACGCCTTCCAGCCGAGCGGTTACACATGTCCTCATTTCCTCCCTTCCAAGGAGTGGGCTTTTAATCTGTAAACACCCTCTAGTGCATAAGGATAATGGCCCCTTGCAAGAGTTAGCAGGAGTGCCTGTGGAGGAGATGGCAGGAGAATAAGCCATTCCACCTTGCTCCATCCCACCCCTCTTCTTACAGGATTGAACACCAGGGAGAAGGTTGGTACATGGGGTGGGTGAGGGAGATGGTGTGCCTTGCTACCATGACACCTAGAAAACCCACCTGAACCTATGTTCAGTTCTGGGGCCCCCAACAAAGGAAGGACATGAAGCTGTTGGTCAAGAAAAGTTTCCCTACCTGGAATTGTTGGCAGTGGTTTGAGTACCCCAAATCCTGTTCCTTTCTATCTTTCCATAAACTTATATAAGCAAACCAGGCAACTTCAAGGCCTGTTCATAGTCGTAACCTAAGCAGGGTTCAGGACTCCACAGGTACTAGCAATCATTCCCAATACTGAGCCTGAAGGCAGCTACCTAGTTTTGGAGGATGAGAGAGCTCATTTCTGTGGTCAGTCTTGTCCTATTGCCTTCAGGAACGGTGATCAGTTCCTTGTTTGTTGTTGACTATTGTGGATACAGTCTGAGTTTCCCGACTTTGGTCAGCTTGTAGTTGTGTGAGACAGTCCCTCAGAACTCTTCTGTCCTCAAAACGTAGCCCAGGGCCTGTGTTGATGTGCCTTTCCATGCTCCTGGAACCCTCTTACACATCAGCATCCTCTTCATTTCAACCCAGTCTGTTGCCTGAGGCTTCCTCCTACACTTTCTGCTGGTGGTATCCAGAGCCACCTCTGTAAATCAAACAGTGCCAGGCACAGGCACAATTCTGTAATAGTTCACCCTGATACATTTTTAGCACAGACTCTGGCAATTTTGGCCAACTAGCATGGACATAGCCACGTGGAGTTGAGTCATGCCAGCTGGCCAAGGACAGAGGCTGCTTTGTTTAATGGTATAGACAGAGCCTCTGACTCCATAATCCTATCTCTGGACATTTCTTTTATAGTCCTTGCTGAGACAGCTGAGCAGCCTCCGTCATCCAACGTGAATCACATTTTTCCATTGCACTTAGGGTGGGAGTTCTTTTACAGTAGAAGCATCTCCTTTTCTTCCTCCTGGTGGCATCCGGGGTTTCTCTCCAGAGGTTGTTTGGCCACATTTCTGGAGCCAAGAGCTTTGGGCTCCTTTAAAACCTGCTTTGGCGCAGGGACAGCAGTGACTTTGCCCCGTGCAGTTGGTGTGTTACTGCAACACACGTAGTAAATAAGCATGAGGGTAATTATGCCAACAGGAATTCTGGGAACCCTGCCAGAATGGAGAGGACAGCCAATCCTTTGTGCATGTAAAGAAAATCACTCCGAATCCCCCTCCCAACCCCAAATGAGTTCTATCTCTTGAAGCCATGATGGGGCTTAGAACTAAAAATACACAGATACTCACAAATACACACGCTCGTATGTAAAAATAGCCAGCATTCAAGAAATAAAAAGCCCCAAGTTAGGCTCCTGTATCCAAAATTAAGCTCTTAAATAAATAAATTAGCCTGATTTTCAGAAGCACAGGGCGGTGAATGGCTTTCACTGACATAAGAGGAAGCATCGTGTTGCTAAAGATTGAAGATCAGGCCTGAGTATGGATTTGAAAGTCTAATTATAGAATCCTGTTTGCTACCAACTTGACCGAGAACAACAAATTTCAGGTGAAATGACATTGATTTTTTGGTGTGTTTTTTTTTTTTCCTTTGCAGTTTGTCTACACTTAACCAGTATTAGTAAAGGCAGGAAAAAGCCCTGAAACAGGTAAAGAAAATAGCATGAAAAAACAGATGGACTGGAATAAAACTGCTTACAGCACTGCTGTACATTCATGTTTGAAAATAGGGTTAAGCATTGCCAATTTTACAGCTGGGTGAAGTCTTGTATTGATTAATTAGGCAGGTATTTATTACTTGTTGAAAGCTTACCAGGTAGCTGAAATTATGTCAGGGAATTCCCAAGGTCATAATTCCATGTGGCAGTTGGATAAGGACATATATGGCCTGCTAGGTCATGTAGCACAAGTCAGATTGGGCAGAATTGGGCTTCATGGTATCTAGGAAGTATGTCCATCCTGGATGGGGAGCTACCAGCAGGCAGAGTCTTTCCTCACTCACATGCTCGTGTTGTGGTGATCAGAGGCTTAGGACAGCAGCAACTTGCCTGGGTTCTGATGCCAGAAGACTTTGGGAGAGCCCTTGTGGTGCTCTATGACTCAGTTTCCCCATCAATGGAGAGGGCACAATGCAGTTGACCTTTGTAAAAGGCTGTGGGCTCAACAGTCAAGAGAATTCGGTGTTACTGTCATTGCCATTGTGCTGTCCATTGACGGAGACAGGAGCCTTAGAAGTGTTCAAGGCCAGGTTGGATGGGGCTTGGAGCAACCTGGTGTAGTGGAAGGCATCTCTGCCCCTGCAGGGAGGTTGGAACTAGATGATCTTTAAGGTCCCTTCCAACCCAAACCATTGTGTGATTCTATGATCAGGGCATTACATTAATCCAATGCGTTTATATGTGTCATGCCTCCATGAATAGGTCCTCTTACTGTGGCCAGTTAGAAATATTCATTATTAAACTGTGGATAGTGCTGAATCAAGGAGAAATCATTGTGGGACATGGTGTCCCTTCTGTTAGTTTCTTCTTAATCTTTTTGAGTGACTCACTGTCATTGTTATAGGTTGGTTCTGCCAACCTGGAGTGCTCAGAAAAGTAAAGGGAGTCTTAAAAATAATCAAAAACTGAGGAGAGCTGGTGGGGACAGCAATGCAGAAGAATAGAGGTCTAGAAAAATATGACCTGCTAGAAAGGGCTGAAAAGAAATTGGGTTGTTTTTCATCTGGACAAAAGAAGTCTGGGGGTTTACATGGTAACCATGTGCAAACAGGTAAAAGTTGGCTGCAGGGTGAAAATTAATAGATTCTTCTCCTTGTCCATGGCTGGGATAATGATAAATTAGTGGCTTATCCGTCAGAAGAGGAGTTTAGGTTTCATGTACTAGAAGGAATGGGAGCTCCTGGGTAGGGAAGGCCACACAAGAATTCAGGACAGCTTTGGTAAATATGTCCCTGGGAAGAGTTTGCCTGAGGTGATGCAGTCTTTGCCCATGGGCAGCACCTTCTGGGCACCACCACCTTGGGTTTTGGTGGCCCTGTGTTGCTGGTATTCTGAAAACCACTTGCACGATCCTTTCCTCTGCTTTGTCCTTGAGCCATTACAGTTCACTTCTCCCAACTTCTGCCTTTCCAGCTACACTACACCTGTTTCGGTTTTTGCATGCCTGGAGGGAAGGCAGGATTCCCGTGTCATCCTGCAGTTTCTGAGGTTGGGTGCTTCCAGGAAAAAGCTGCATCCAGGCGGTGGCCTTGAGCTGTTGGGGGAATGGAACCAGGACTGGTGTCCGTGGGAGAGCAGGCGGCTCCGTGGCCATTTCCATCCCACTCAGGCTCTACGGGGATGTCACACCCGTGTCACCAGTGTCCTGTGTGGCCGGTGCAGCATTTTTCTCGAGTGTCGAGCCCCATCTGGTGGCTTTCCTGCGTCGTTTTTCGTGTCCTTGCTTCTTTCGGGATTTTTCGTCTTGCGTGCTTGCGAACTGCAAGCGGGGAGGAAGGACGAGGTGCCTGAGAAAGGGCAGAGCGTGCAGAGCCACCTCTGCCTCTGTCCCAGCTCCCAGTCCCTGAGCGTAATTTGGAAATGCAGAGGCTGTCGGGGCTTGTGTCCCTTCCTCCTGCTCTTCCTTGCTCTGCAACCTCACCCGAGTGGCAAGGAATGATCTAATCGTTTTGATGAAACCCCAGTTTGTGCTGTGAGCCCCTCCCAGAGGCTACAGAATGCACTTCATCCCACTGTCCTGCTGGCATCTGAGGTGGGACAGATGAACGGTCCCAGGAGGGGACATTTCTGCCCGTTGACTAACTCAGATGACCAGTTTCAGGGTTGGCATTAGGTGAAAAGATTTACATGCCAAATTTCAGAGCACAAGGTTACAGCCACCACTCAGAATCAGAAGGAAGAAGACCCAGTATTAGTTCATTAATATCAGAAAGCATTAGAAAGGAACCTGCTGTAGATACTTTATTTCTGAAATGCCGTGCAACCTGTGACATCTGGGCACCTTGTGCTCCCCTGACTTGATCAGCTCCCTTTACAAAGGTTGGCCAAATGTTCCCTCAAGGGAAATTGTGTCCCCAGGGTGAGCTTTGCAGGGTTCCTTTCACACCTGATAGGAAAACAGAGGTGATAGACCAGTACCTGTCTATGCATGAGACACCTCCTTCTAGTGCAGTGTTGGCCAACATCTCAATAGCCCACCAGTGGCAAGCTGTGGCCTTTTGCACTTGTGGGTCACTCATGTGCTGAAGGTAAAGGTGGTGTCTCATTGCTCCACCTGTGATGACATGGGGTCAGATCTCTGGTGTCTGTGAAAGAGGCTCCTTGCTAGAGTGCTGAAGAGGCTGAGGCAATCTTAGAAGGTGTGGCTGAGGGAACTGGGATTGTTTAGTTTCAAGGAGGCTGAGAGGGGAGACCTTCTCACTCTCTACAGCTGCCTGAAAGGAAGTTGGAGCAAGGTGGGGGTCAGTCTCTCCTCCCAAGTAACAAGTAATAGAACAAGAGGAAATGGCATCAAGTTGTGCCAGGGGAGGATTAGATTGGATATTAGGAAAAATTTATTCACTGAAGAGGTTGTCAGGCCCTGGCACAGGCTGCCCAGGGCAGTGGTGGAGTCCCCATCCCTGGAGAGATTTCAAAGCCATGTAGATGTGGCACTGAGTGGCATGGTTGAGTGGTGGCCTTGGCGGTGCTGGGTTGACAGTTTGACTTGATGATCTTAAAGGTCTTTTCCAACCAGAAGGATTTGATGATTCTATAATCTGTCAAGCCACCACCAAGTGTTGTGGCCAGCATTTGTCAAGGAGTTCCTCCTTTTCTTGTTATGAGAACAAAGTGAGGGAGTTGTTTTCTTGTGCAGAAGCTCCATGAGCATTTCCTACCCCTGTGCTTCACATCTGGATGGTGCAAGTGAAAGTTTTCCCACTCCTACAATACAAAATACTGCAGGAGGTGGTGTTGGAGCTGTGTAGGCATTCCAGACTCCCATTTCACCCAGACAACATCTCTCTCCCCATGCAGCTGGCCCACAGCCCTGTCCACCTTGTGTTTTGATGCAAGCCGAAGTCTCACACTCAGCTTTTCCTCCTGTTTCCTGCAGGTATATCCGAACTATGTACCTGGGGATCCAGAGCCAGAGGCGGAAGGAACACCAGCGGCGTTTCTACTGGGCTATGATGTACGAATATGCAGACGTAAATATGTTGCGCCTCCTGGAAACTTTCCTGGAGAGCGCCCCTCAACTGGTGCTACAGCTCTGCATAATGATCCAAAAGAACCGTGCAGAAACATTACCATGTAAGTGGCCCCCTCGTGTGTCCCCCTCCCCATCCTCCCGGCCTCCCCTCTCTGGTCCTCTGCTCAGCTGCTGCTGGCGGTGTTGCGAACCGCCTGCCCTACGCAACCCAGTGTGTAAGGGGCTGCCACTTGGGACAAATCTCATTCCAGCTCCACACTGCATCTGCTGGGTAAAATTTCTGCTCGTTCTGCTGAGAAAAAACCCCACACACTGTCTGTCAAAAGATGAGATTTCAGCTCTTCCACACCCGGTCCAGTCTAAAGAAATGATGGTGTTATCAGGAGGGGGCAATCTCTGCTGCTATGGCAAGTGTCACCATTTGCTTGCCACATGGAACTAAGCAAACACAATCCTTCTCTGCCTCAGTTTCCCTCCTTACTTAAGCAGGAGGATAAAACTGGCCAGGTTTTAATTTGTGTTGTAGGGACAAAAGCTTCAATGCCTGTGCGGTGCTCTGATGGTGTGAAGTGTAGGATAAGGAGCTTGGTTTTATAGATAAAAGCTGCAGGACCTTTTCCAAAGAGTGCTCAGGAATCAAGACTTGGTCAATGGCTCTCTGATTCTCAGCAAGTCCAAGAAAAGAGAGGGGAGAAGGCAGTGGAGGGCATTGTGTAGGGACAGAGATTTTGTAGTGCAGGTATCTGCAAAGGTAGATAGCTGAGCGGAGGCTTGGAAGTGACCACAAAGAGTTTGCCAGTTCTGATATGCTTTGCTGTAGTGATGTCCTGGAGCATGGGGCATCCACCCCAGTCAAGAGGCATCTTCCCCTGTCCCAGCCCTGGGGTGAGCAGCTCTACCAGCCCATGCCAATGGGTATGCTGGCTGCCTAAGAGTCACCAGCTTGAGGAATAATTGTCCTTCACAAGGACCAACTGCAGCATCAGCTGGTGAGCTGCTGGGTTATTCAGCCTGTGCTCAAACCACACACCAGGAATGACACTTGGATTATGCTTCCCAAAGAGAGCCAGTTTGTGGCATGCCATTTCTGGCAGACCATGCTATTTCAAGACCAGGTTGGATGGGGTTTTGAGCAACTGGTCTAATGGGAGGTGTCTGCCCATGCAGGGGGGGTTGGAACTAGATGATCCTTAAGGTCCCTTCCACCCCAAACTATTCTGTGACTCTATGAACTGAGGAGTTTCTTAGAGGTGGGATTGGAACTTGGCAGCTCTTCAGGGTTAAATTTTGCTGGTTGGACCAAGATCACTGCTACCTAGAGCATCAGTAAGTCCGACTGCTCTCCCCTTCCTCCATACTATGGACATGTCCATCAGAGTTGTTTACAGAGGCCTCCCTTCTCCTATTTATGCAGCCTATTTCTGAAACCTCTCATCACGAGCTCTCCAAGCCTCCAAAATGCTGACATGATGAACATGCATTTCTGCAGCTCCTGCTAGCACTGCTCACATTTGCCAGCACCCTTTTCCTGCTGCTTCCAACATTACTAACCCTACTATCAAATGTATAAATCCTAACCTAAGAGGCTTGCCAGGGTGTTATGCAGCTTGTTGGTCTGGCTACAGAAAGCACTGGGTGAAGTTTGCTGGCCTCTGTTGTGTGACACGGCTGAATAATCCCTCTAGGCTTCCAAATCTGCAGCTCTTTCAGTTTGCCACTTCTAGGCATGGCTGCCTAATCCACTGAACAAGCTGCATCATTTTCCAACACCACCGCCCCCCCCCCCCCTCCTTCTTCAGCTATGCAGTTCCTCCGTTCCTCCACCACACCGAGCAAGCCGCGCTCTCTTCCAAGGCAGCGCACGTCCCTGCCTGCCTCCTCCAGCCCTGGAGGGCTCTTTGCCTGCCACGCTCCAGCAGCCCAGCTCTCAGGGTCCCCAGTGAACCTTCTCCCTGCCTTCCCCCTCCCAGCCTGTGCCAGAGATGTGCCTGCAGATCTTGGGATGCTGATGGATACGAGCAGCAGAGCTTGCTCAGCGCTTCTGACTCAGGTGCAAGGTCTCCTACAGCTCCTCCATGCCTGTTCTGTCTTCCTCCCAGCCTGTACATAATTATGTGCAAGGAAATTAAATGCTGAGAGGGGCCGTTATGAAAAGGAGCATCAAAGATTTCCCTTAAAGCAGGCAGAAACCAAAGGAAGATGGATATTGTTAGGAAGGCAGTATGTTTAAAAATCAACTCCAGTCTCTCCTGACTCCTCATGTCTGGGTGAGTGTGGCTTCTCAGGCTGTACAGGGAGAGGCCAGTTCTGCCTCTGAACAGGGACAGTATCAGCTGTGACACTGAGGGACACAAAATGGCCCACAACAGTGCTTATAAACCCAAATACATCCTGTGCTGATATGTCCAGATTCCTTCTGTATGGTTCACCCAGTCACTAAAGGATTCTCAACTCTCATGAGACCCCCCCCCCGCAGTGCTGTGTCCAGCTCTGGAGTCACCAACAAAAGAAGGACATGGAGCTGTTGGAGCAACTCCAGAGGAGGCCATGAAGATGGTCAGAGAGAGGGCTG
This sequence comes from Apus apus, assembly GCF_020740795.1. Lineage (NCBI taxonomy): Eukaryota > Metazoa > Chordata > Aves > Apodiformes > Apodidae > Apus > Apus apus. The sequence goes on along the minus strand of NC_067284.1, from coordinate 106,288,900 downwards.
GAGCACCTCTGCTGTGGCGACAGGCTGAGAGAGTTGGTGTTGTTCAGTCTGGAGAAGAAAAGGTTGCAGAAGGGGAGATTTTAGAGCACCTTCCAGTGTCTGAAGTGGCTACAGAAAAGTTGGGGAGAGACTTTTGATAAGGGCATGGAGTGATAGGATGAGGAGGAACAGTTTCAAGCTGCAAGAGGAGAGGTTGGGATGAGACATTAGGAAGAAAATCTTTACTGTGAGGGTGGTGAGACACTGGCCCAGGTTGCCCAGAGAAGTTGTGGCTGCCCCATCCCTGGAAGTGTTCAAGGCCAGTTTGAATGGGGCTTGGAGCAACCTGGTGTAGTGGGAGGTGTCCCTGATAATGGCAGGGGGGTTGGAACTAGATGATATTTAAAGGTCCCTTCCAACCCAAACCATTCCATGATTCTTTTAGTGCAACAGCAAGGTCCATATGTCATTTTATATGGCATACATCCCTCTTCCAAGCCTCAGTCCTCCCAGCTCTTAAGACTGCAATGCCAAGCCCAGTGCAGGAAGCCAAAGCAGGCTCCAGTCTTCTTCCAGTGGGTCGGCTAATGTCTCCTTCTCCTATTTAAGGAGCTGTAGAAAGAAAGTTACTGGGATGGCTAGGACAAAATTTGCTTTTTTCTCCTAGTTCCCATGTCAAGGTAGCTGTTGAGACAGTAAGAGTGAATATACTGGAGGTCTTTACCCAAGCCCAGAGCATCTCCTCCAGAACTGTTAAGGAGCATGGTGACAGAAAGGGCCTATTGTGGTTGCAGTGTGTGGGGCAGCGCTGCGAAGACTAGAAGGGGATGCAGTCAGGCTAATGCTTAATTTCCTGGTTTCCGTATCTATTGGGTAGATTGAAAAAGCCTCACCATGCATTGCAAGAGCCATTTCACCCTGAGAGGCACCTGGGTAGAGGGTTAGGCAGAACACGAGTTTATAGTTCCTGCAGTGCTCGAAGAATGGACCGGTTTCACCAGTGGGCCCCTGCTCACCCAAGAGTTGGTATCTCCTACATGGTCTGACACCCCTAGCAGCAGAAGTGCTAGAGCTGGAATTTGAGGTAAAGTCTCACTCCAGTAAAGCTTGGGACAACACCCCCTGAGATTTCATGAAGGTCAAGATTCATTGCTTTATCATAACCCTAGCACAAGATAAACCAGGTCCCAGCTTAGTTGCCATCACCCAGTGACTTTGGAAGAGCAGAAAATAGCACAGAGAAGATAAGCAGGAACTCGTTGTACTCTGGAAGGTGCATACTGGGAGCCTGAGCTGGAGTACCTTGTGCTGGGACAAATGGGTCGACACCAGCTCCTGAATATGCATGTGGAAGAAGCTAGTGATGGCACACAGGCCTGTTGTGAGGATTCATCAGCTACAACCACAGATGTATGGGTCCAAACAGAGTCGATGGAAGGTGAGGGAGGAAGGATGCCTCCAAAACATGGATCAGCCCACATCCAGATAAGCTGGAGGAGGTAAGATGAGATGCTTGCCCTCCAGCAGTGTCTTTCTCCATGGAATCTAGACAGAACCTTGGTGATGCATTTGGGCATAGAATCACAGAATGATTTGGGTTGGAAGGGACCTTACATATTATCTAGTTCCAACCCTCTGCCATGGGCAGAGACACCTTTCACTAGACGTCACAGGCAAAAGGAGGTGGTGGGACTCTGAAGAGGACACAGCCCTGTCCCTTACTCACCTTAACTCTCTCCAAGATGTAGAAGGGGAAAGGATTAAATGGTGGCCATCTCTCTCAGATGCCTGGACAGCGCTGGCCAGAGGACTTCCCTGATTTAAATAACATGGCATATTTCTGGGGGAAAACATAATATTAATTATAACAAAAAAAGCCCAGCAACCCCACTCTTCACTTCCTAGTCACTCCTAGTCGATAATCCACCTCACTTCTTGCCAAATAAACCATCCTTAACCCACTTCACCCTGCAGAGATGCCTGTTCCTCTGCACTGAATGGAAGGAGCACATACAACCAGCTTAAAGAAGACACCCAACTTCTAGACAGTTAGTGAGGTGAGAGAGATTCTGTTTTTTCAACATAAATCTCCTCCTAAAAAGGTTACCTTCTATTTAATTTTTAATGTGGCTACTTTAAGACTTAATTGAGATTTAGCAGAACCTCTGACGTCCTTCCACTCATGTCACGAGTACTTTTTGCAAGGCTTTTGCTGGGAATTTGCCTGCCTGCACTTGAAGTTTTCAGGACAGGATTCCTCCCCACAAAAAGGACTGTCTATCCACTGATGCTGTGCCCGTCTCCTCCATAACCCTGCTGTTGATCTGAAAGAGATTTGCAGCGTAAGCCTTCATTATGCAAAGTCCTGTTGAAATCTCAGGGATTTTGTGAGGTCTCAGCACTCTCTGCAGCCCACAATGAGTAGTCTGGAGCTGCTGGTATATGTAAGAAAAAGCAACATGAGCTTCAGCCTGTCTGCATTGTCACTTTTTTTAAGCAGAGTGATCCAAGTTAGGCGCAAAAGGCAATTGTAGGCATCTCCACTGGAGATGTGTTGGCTGAGGAGTTATCCTGGTGGAGTTCATAAATAATGTAGCTAGATTTTGTTGTCCCTCCCAAATAAAGGTCCTATCTGTTTCATCACGTCCTCACTCTTTCTGTACCACGTCTGGAGGCCACGTATGATCAGAGCTTGTCCTTTTCTGCAAGGGCACTCCACGAGCACTCTGAGATGCTTTCTCCTTTCACTTTAGTTTAGAAAACTGATCTTAACTGATCTTTGTGGGGTGTTGGAGGATGGGGAGCAGGAATGGGTTAGGCATTATCCTCACTGCCCAGAGATGGCATTTCCCATCCAGCTGAGTGGGTTTGGGATGAGTCTGCCCCATTTTAGATGCTCCTGCAGCTGAGTGAGAAGTGATAATGAATTAAGCCCACACTCTGGACTTTGTCAGAGTGATCATAGGAAAAAAAGATGCTAAAAATTTTCTTATGGGGCTGAAGACATATTCTCTTTCTGTCTCTCTCATGCCATTTCTTGGGGAGTAAAAGAAATGGGAAGCTGCCTCTATTGAGCTCTGGTGAGACTTCACCTGCAGCACTATGACCAGCTCTGGAGTCCCCAAAAAAGAAGTCCAGAGGAGGCCACAAAGCTGATCAGAGGGCTGGAGCAGCTCTGCTCTGGAGCATGCTGAGAGAGTTGGGGTTGTTCAACCTGGAGAAGAAAAGGCTCCAGAAGGGGAGACCTTAGAGCATCTTCCAGGACCTGAAGCGGCTACAGGAAAGATGAAGTTTTTACAAGGGCATGAAGTGATGGGATGAGGGAGGACAATTTCAAGCTGCAAGAGGGGAGATTTAGATGAGACATGAGGAAGAAAATCTTTGCTGTGAGGGTGGTGAGACACTAGCCCAGGTTGCCCAGAGAAGCTGTGGCTGCCCCATCCCTGGAAATATTGAAGGCGAGGTTGGATGGGGCTTGGAGCAACCTGGTGTAGTGGGAGGTGTCCCTGATAATGGCAGGGGGTTGGAACTAGATGATCTTTAAGGTCCCTTCAAACATAAACTGTTCTATCATTCTATGATTCTGTGAAACATCCATCACCCATCCCTATTTCTCTGTGACAGAAGAGGTCTGAATGGGACCCCCCCAGTAGTGTGCTTGCTGAAGGGGCTTGGCAGGGATGAAGCAGGGAAATCTGCATTGAAAATTTTTCCTAATTCAGCCACAGTTTCCCTTTAAATGTTCATTAGCAGACCAAGGAGGCACCTCACAAAATGCCCAGATATCTCCCAACACATGAGCAGCTTGCCTGGGAGGCCACTCATATGACTCAAGTGCTGTGCCAGACTGGGGCATATGGCTCAGTTCCTGCCTTCCCCTCCCTCTCACCAAAGCCGGATGACAGATAGCAATTTGGTGCCCTGCTTGAAATGAGTGGCTGGTCCCAGGCCAATTCCCAGCAGCATCAAAAAGCCATCTCCCCAGTTGGCAGTGGGCACTGAGGACGTCTTGCTCTGGCATGCTGAGAGCAGGCCAAGCCCGAGGCAGACTAGCAGTGAGTGGCATGGGGAAAGCTTGCTCTGTCATCACCCATATTGTCCCAGCACAGCAGGGAAGGACTGAGTCCAGGAGCCTTTGAAGCCAGTGACAGCTTTTTTTTGGTGGTGTTTTTTTTTTCCAAAGGGACTTTGGATCAAGCCCAAAGAAAGACATCATCCTTTAGCCTGTCGCCACCTGCAGCTTCTCCATCCACCACCTTCCCATTGCTCTCGCTCAGTTATTTTGGAGTGCTGATAAAAAGCCCCTTCTGTTCCTTGTCACATGCCACCATCACACGTATGACAGGCCACAGCCAATAAAGATGAGTCACCGTTCTCGGGACAGTGCTGGCAGGGAGCCAGGGCTGCCAACTTTAGGCTGCGTAAGGCTGTGGTAGTCATTGGGAGGGAGGTTACATCATCAGAGCACTAAACAAGCATTAGCTCATGCTGTTCCTAGGAGCTGGGAAACTGAGGCACAGACCGAGAGGTTTGACTAACCCGAGGTTACACTGTAGGCTCCTGGGGAGCAAGTTCAAGCCAAACATATTCCAGGCAGGAAATTAAAGCTTTTTCAGGTAATTTTATGCTGCAGACTTTTTTGGAGACATACTTGTTATGGCAGATTGATGATTAGAGCATAGGAAGGGTGGCTGCACACTGCTGGGTAATTGGCAAGTAACATACATGGAAATTCAACTCTTTTTGCCTTCAGGGCACTCTAGCATGCAACTCTGGGCTTCACATCAGGCACCCAGGAGAACATGCTAACTCTGGAAAAACAGAGAGCAGGTGGGGTATGCAAAAATCAGAAGACGCAGGGCGTGTGCTGGGCAGGGACTTCTCTGTGTTTGCAACCCTGATGTAGATGGAGCAGTTGAGGTTGATGCAACTGCCTCAAAATCGCTGAGTATTGAAGGAAAGAACTTTCTTGTTTCAGAAACTATCAGCTGGTTTAGATGATTAGCTCAGGGTGACAGCCCCGAGTCTGGGAGTGCAGCAGATTTACTTAGTCAGTGGCAATCTCCTGAAATGACTTTTGTCCGAAGTGGCATTTGACCAACCTCCTGCTCTCAGTGCCCTCAGTGCATTCCCATCTTCACATGGACACTCACCGAAGGGGAATGTCCACCAGGCACGGCTGTTTCCCTATTGCAGGAGCACATGTCTGGAATACCCTAAGGTGCAAACCAACATTTGCAGTAGGGGAATGGATGCATGGTTTGATCTCAGCCTGTCCTGGGGGAAGGTGATGTTCATTAATCTGTTGAAGAGGCAGTCTCAACTCCATCTTGTACACACGTGAACTTCTGAGAAGGCAAAAAGACCCAGGGGAGACATGCCAACCTGAGCATGACTTAACCAGTGGATGCTGGTGTGTCCTTGAGTTCTGGCCTGCTACACGCCACTCTAGACCTTCGCAGAGCTTACAAAGCATGGGAAGCAGAGGGAGAAACAGGTTCCTGCTGTTATCCTTGGAAATCAATGTCCCTGGTGCCTTCAACTACTCCACTGCAAGACAGCACCAGCTGCACCACATCCCTTTTTTGTCACGTTGTCACTCCCCCTCACAGAAATGCCCTGCCAGGCTCTCCAGAAGTGTTGAGATGATCCCTCTTTTCAGGACACCAGTCCTCTCACCTGCAATTATGCTGAGACAATTCCAGCAATGGCCCCTTATGCAATAACAAAGACTTTAAAGCCATAGGGTCAGCAAGAATGAAGACCCTCTTACCTTGGCCAGTGCGTGTGAACCAAGTTGTGTTTCCTTCCTCTCCCCCATCTGCTCAAAAGCATTTCCAGGACTGGGATGAAGTTATTTCTCTAAAGCCCTGCAGACTTTCTGTGTCCAGGCCAAACCATTAGCAGGCTGTTTGAAATACTGCATTGGTGTTGCTTCCTCTGTAAGGAACTGGCCGTGGGAGCTGTATTTACAGCAGGAAGTTCCTTCACTAAGCTCTGGCAGAAGATGTTGCTTTTCCAATCTGGTGACAAGTCTGTTGGGTTTCATCTATGCTAATAAACTGAAACACAGCAGAGCATGAGCACAGCCACCAGATCTTGGTCATCCACGTGGTTCACTTATCAGCACAGTCCTTGGCATATTTTTAGCCTGCGGCAGCTTTCACCAACCCAAACAATTCCTATGCTTGGCTCAGATGTTAGCACAGGCCAAGGATGATTCCCAACAGGAAATCTGGATTGGGCCACCCTGTTTTTGGAGGCTGAGACAGAATAAGGACATGGATGTAGCAATCAACAGAATTAGGCTTTGCTCAGTTACTGATCTCTAGGCACAGGGTCTCAGGTTTGGAAGGCACCCCAGACCTGTGCTAGGGAAAAGAGATTCTAACGGTGACTTTCAGAAGCAGACAGAACTCCTAGGGCATTTCTTTCCAGGTGTGACATGCTTCTCTATTTTTTCAGAGTATTTTAGCCCCTCCTGCAAGGTTACAACATTCTTTCAACTTGTACTAGGTAGATTTAAATTCTTCCCAATGACTGGTTCTCATCTGAATAAAAAAAGAATGCCAGAATAAAGATGCTGCAACAAATATCAAACACACAGTGTTAAAATGCAAGTATATTGTATGTTTTCATGGAGTTGTGATGTTTCATGACAACTACCCTACTCAGGACATAGAAATGAGTGGGGAAAGATTTTATTCTGAATCAAGCCATGTGTTGTTTTCCTTAGCAAAGGAGGTTGTTTTTTTGTTTTTTTTTTTTCCCATGTCAGTATATTCTAGCAGTATCCTAAGATTTGTTTCTTTTCTAAAGGTTTCTAATGGTAGAATTGAAATATCATTAGGTCTAAAAAATCCCGATGGAAGAGGCTCATTCTGATCTTTGCAGAGTGTAAATCAGGAGCGTCTCTGCTGGAGTCTGCTAAGATATTCAATATACTCAAGAATCTGAGCAAAGAACTGGCTGCTAAAAGTTGTGTCTAAAGTGTCCTGCATAAAGAACCAGCTGTTGAATGTGCAATATGATTTTTCCTTCAGGAGTAATTCTTGGATTTTGCCACCTTATTTTTCCCAGCTAAAGTGATCATGCATTCAGGTTTTTTTTCTCTTGTTGCTCTGGGAAAGACTTATTTTAAATAGCAGAGGGAAAAACCCTAGATCTCAGCAATCAACAACCACACAACACTGGACATCTAATCAACAGGCTACAAGAGTGTTGAGTGGTGTCCCTGCTCATGGCAGGGGGGTTCGAAGTAGATGATCTTTAAGGTTCTTTCCAGCCCAAACCATTCTGTGATTCCAAGATTCTACATAAGAGCAGCACAGTCATAGTTGGGTGTCTTTAGTCTCTAGAGATCTATGGTAGATCCCTGTTAATGGTAGTGCCTAGCTGTCCATATTAACTCTAAGGGTAACTTAAGTTGACTTTTCTGCCATCTCAGGTGCCTGGTAAGATTTGGATGCCTCTGAGCCACATTGATGACCACCTAGGTTCAAAGCTCTGCTCAGGTTACTCCGATTTCTGAACTGAGGTCAGAGGCAAGTAAGCAGAAGAGTAACCAGAAAGTGCACCAAAAAAAAAAAACACAATAGAAGTCTGTAGAGAAGACTTGTACACTTCTCTGCTGGCTGTGTTCCTTTCAGGTTGAACCAGGTTTCTGTGCTAGGCTCTACTGTCCTGTAACAATGCCCACAAAGAGATATTTTTCTCTGCATGCGAAGATTAAAAACCTGTCCTTGCTGGAGGAGTTGTCAGGACATCCTGATGGAGCATTTCAAGTGAAATCTCTTGGGGTCTCATGAAGAGCTTCAGATCCTCCTGCCTGTGGCTGTTGACTTTGGGGGATTCATGTGGGGTTCTTTTTCAGTGTGATTCTGAGACAGTGATTAAAGTCATCCAGATTAACAGGAATTTAACTGTAGTCTTTATAATTGCAGTGATGACTGTGCAGAGGGCATCTCAGTCTGAATAGTGGCAATTCATACAGGCTTTGACAAAAATAGACAGGTATAAGAGCTCTTATGCTCTATTTCCAAAAAAGTGAGCCCAGAAAATCCTGGCTGCTACTCCCCCAGCACATTTCCACAGCAGAATTAGCCCATGTAATTGGTACCTGGATCAATTTAGACCAGGCTCAGACCAGATCATCTCTCATTCCTGTGTGTATCATTAGAAGATGGAGAGAGACACAGCTGTTGGTGCCAAGCATCCCTAGGAACCTTGAGGAAGCCCTGTCCACATGAGATTCAGCATGCCCTTTGGAGGAAGCACTGGGGGAGGAAGCACCAGGGCACTGTGGGAACATCCTGCAGAGATATTGTCACATGTGTAAAATATCTTGAATCCTGCAGGGGATGTGGGTTACCAGGATACACAAACCCCAAATTAAGTCCTAACAGCAGCTAATGCTAATTGGAAACACCATCAAATGTCGTCCCACACTGACATCAAAAACACCATAAGTAGGACTAATGAGATTTCTGGTTTACTGGCCAAAAATCACAAAGAAAAGAACTGTTCTATATTAATACCCCCAAAATAGCCCCCCTGAAGTGGAACTGTTTGCTTTTTGTCAGAGTGGGACAGAAATTTATTTTCCTTTTATTTCCTTAACATTTAGGGGAAGTTTCAAAGTGGAGGAGGGATTTCAAAATAAATAGCTATATGTCATAAATAATATCATAATAATGTCACATCAAAAGGAACAACGAAGGAAAGCTTAGTCTTACAGTATGTCCTTCCTTTCCTCTACTCCATTACTGTCTCCAGCTTCTTTAGGACTGAAACTATTCACCAAACTCTAGTGGACCTTCATAACAGGGCTTTTCTCCATAAGGCAAGGTTTGCCCATCTATCTGTAGCAATAAGAGTCACTGTGGCCTTTTTCTTAGACACAGCTTTGAGAGAGTAGCTGAAGAATTAGCTTACACTGACAAAATGACATTTTGCTGGCATAAAGCTGCCTACACTTCTGTATTCCACCATTCTGAAGCTCTAGCTGACATTCCTAGGCTCCCCAGAGCAGCCACTTAGGCTAATTTCCTCTGCCAAAAACCCCAGCCTGGAAAAACTGGTAATATGAGAGACTCCATGTCCAGCAGTTAAACCACATTTTCCACATTATTTTTTAAAGTGATGAAGGGAACAATATGACCATGTTTGTGACAGGCAGAGGACTGCTCACAGATTATGTATATACCTTAATGCAAACAAGGCTGAGGCCCAAGCACTGACACTCAAGTGACTCTGCTAACATGATCTCTGGAACAGTTTTGGCCAGCTAGGCCTTTCCCAGAGCTTTCCCAGGCATGACAAAAAGAGTTCACATAGTCCAGGATCCATTCCCAAAAGGCAGTTTGGATACAACTACTAAGAAAGTTTAATAGTGTGGACATGGCAGACTCTGCCAGCTGGGCTCAGGGTCATTGAATAGCTCTGGCTGTGTTTCTTGGTTGCTAGTTTAGATGTCACCACAATAACCCAGGATTTCTCAAGGCCTGGCTTCCCATGTGCTCTCCTCCTCTCTCCTGTTCTTTTTTGTGAGCCATTATCTGGTGGTGAGCCACTATACAAGATCAAAGATCTCAGCTCACTAAGTGAGATGAGGCTTGTTTGAAGATCTGTGCATATCTAAGGACTGAGATACTAGCTTTAGGTAAGTGCCAATAGAAATGTTTCAGCTGTGGAGTGGATGTCAGCAGCTTTTTTGCCTACATAAATAGGTACAACCTGGGATACCTGCAGTCAGCATCCTAGGAAAGGGGCAAGGCTGTTATGAAAAGCAAATAGTGATCTTACATGCCTGTGAGGACTGTGTACATATATGCCTGCTGAGATCAGCTGCCTTCTTGTTGTAGCGAGTGGATTTTGTGTTTTTACTACCACTTTCTTGAGGATGGTGATAACTCTGGTTGTTCAGAGCAATGCAACTGAAATGTATCCTCTGACTAGTCGCAACATGCTTCTCCCATTAGGAGGGTGTTGGGGGGTCATTTTCATAGAATCATAGAACAGTTTGGGTTGGAAGGGACCTTTAAAGGTGGTGTAGTCCAATACGTTTGCCTGCTTGGCCTTCAGTAGTATAAAATATTTGTGTTGCATCATTCAAATTTGTCCATGCTGTGTTGGGTCTGGCAACTTCTCTGTAGAAGTCAATGCCAGTTATTCTGCTTATCTTGAAGTCAGGAACAGGTTTCCCCAAGCATCCTCTCTGCTCTCCTCACCTTTCTGGGACTGAAGGCCCTCCTCTGAGCTCTTGCGGGGATTTGGTGGATACCAAATCCCTGCTATCTACAGTACTTTTCATCTTATCCACTTCTCCTTGTTTGGTCATTTTGGTTTGTTTATCCACACTTCAGGTAGAGTCAATGGAGAGACAGAGCAGCATTTCCAGAGGGCAGTTCATCCCATGTCTCAGATAGATCTCCTTGGATGGGATAAACACTGAGGCACATGATGCGAGGAAGATCTTAATTAAGAGTGTTTTAAAACAGGGGGAAGCTTTGCCAATCCTTGTGTGGTGGGTGATAGTCAACATTTGCAACAGCAGATTTAACACTTTGCTGAGGGTATTCAAGGACAATCCAAAACAGAGGGCAGATTATCCTATTTCTGCTTGGCCTGGGTTGCTTGTGCTGCCTGCAGAAGGATCAGTTGTTGGCTTGCATCCAGGAGGAGATACAAGACTGGATGGCCCCAGGGTCTGAGCCAGTTTGGCAGCTCCTGAGTTCACAGAGGAGATGAGTAGGAGGAGACATGACAGAAGCAGCTGAGATAATGAGAGCACAGATCAGAGGAACATGGTCGGTCACCTCTTCCAGCAGTTGAGCAAACGGAGCATTTGGGAGAACTGAAAGGCAGCAGGATGAAAGGGGAAGAAGGCAAGTCCTTTGCAAACACAATCTGTAGTGAACCTGTGGGCCTCAGTTCCTAAAGGCACTGCTAAGACAAAAGCTGGTGGGGAACTTAAAAGAGATCCAGTGCTTCTCAGGTCAGTGAGGACATCTTAATTGAGCAAAAAGAAAAGGTTTTAGGAAGCATTCCTATTTCATGACATCAGCCAGCCTTTAACTGGCAAGGGGTGGGAGGGCAACTCTCTGTGTGAGCAAACTGTTTTGAAGTTGCCTTGCTATGGACTTTCACACTCTCACAATAAAAGATTTGGGAATGTGGATGCTCCTCTGGTCTAATGTGGAAGAGCCTTCCTTGTGCAAGCTTGGACATGGCCTGTCCTGTACAGAAACTCAAAGCAAGCCTCATGTGAAGAATTCCCAGTGAGATTCAGTGGTAGAAGACCTACTTCTTGTTGTCCAGATCTACTTGGAGATTGATCCCTGAACTGAATTACTTATCTTTGCTTCCTCCCTTTCCCAAACAGGCACCAGTAGTTTTCCATTTCTTATAGACTGGTGAGGCTGTGTCCTATGAGGGTCAGGCCCTGGGGAGAGTGGGGCTGTGCATGTTCCTTGAAGGAAAGCCTCAGAAGAGCTCCCTACCAAGGGGGCAGATCCTGGGGATTTGAAATTCACCCTTTGCCAATGAAACCAAAACATTTTTCTTGAGAAAAGAACAAAGGACAAGACACTGGTGTCACCCATAGAAAACCCAGTCTTCAAGTCACATCTCTTCCTGGTGTCAGGATCTGGTTTTTGTGACTGGTCACTCCAGGTCTGAGTCAAGTACAGAGGTAAGCTGGCAGTCCTGTAACCAAAGGCAGATCCCAGTGTAGACTCATACTCTTCTAACAAATTTAGGGAAGTTCAGCTCTAGGAACTGTTTCAGCACATCTCCATCTTTTATCAATCATCTCCCAAAGGACAATAGATCCCTCAGCTCTCTTGGGCCCTGAGGATGGGATCCATCCTCCTTGCTAAGCTGCTGAATTCATCTTAGACAGTTTAAGCTTTATGTTAAACTGTATAAATGAAGTTGACTCCGTTAGTAGTCACTGGGTAGAGGCAAATGCTCCAAAACATGACTTGACTCATCTTCTGTTGTTGAGATGTGTGAGATAAGTCATCCCCTGAGGAGAGGTCTTGTTTTTAGCCAACCCCATTCTTTCCATTAAAAGCAGCCACAGGAATTGAGAAGTCAAAAATACTGAACCTAAGTTCAGCTCACCTTTTGGGCTTGGTTTCACCCACAGAGCACCTGCAGAGTGTTACGTGACCATAGAAATAGGTGGCACATAGATGAAGGCAGGCCAGGCCTGGGTCAGAATGACTGGTGATGGTCACCATATCTGTAGTGGACTGGTGGCACACTGGAGAAACTGGTTAAGGAAGTGTCCTGAAGTCCTAAGAGGAAAATTAATGCCAAAACAGTCTATGCAGCCCTTTATTATTTATATACGGGGAATGGACTATATTCTTCTATGTTTAAAGTGAAAAACAAAGAAGGAGAATGAAGGAAAGAAAAGTCATTCCCTCCACTGAAAGGAATGAAAAAGGAAAGATCAAGCATCAAAATACAGCAGGGACAAATTAAATTGAACCTGGAGCCTGATTCTGATCCCTTTCACTCTGGTACAAATAAATTAAAAACAGATTAAAAACTAAGGGGGAGCAGCTTTCAGGCAATGTTGTTACAAGAGCAGAATCTGGCTCAGTCTCTTTGGTATGTGAAAGCATTTTCACTCTGTGTGCATTGAAATGAAAACCTGTTCCTCAGTTCGTACCAACCTTCAGGGAGAAACGTGCCACCCAAAGGGGAAAACATGATAACAGGGTTCACAGCACAGAGGCCTGAGCAGCCAGTGAGGGATGGGGAGGAACTGAGACGTGGCACTTGGCATTAAGCAAGCACTGCCTCCATGGAGGGGCTGCTGGAATGTTTAATGTTGGATGGAATGTCTCCTGTCCAGCTTAACCGGGAGAAATGTTGGTATCTTCCCATTTTCTTCTAGTAGAATCTTCAGGACAATTAATGTCAAAAAAGAAATAGAACACCATTTAGGCATAATTTTCAGCTTTAAAGGGACAGGCACCACAGTAAATACTTAGGGAATATGCTACAGTAAGTGCATTCAAATTACTTTATGCTCATAACCTGCAGCTGGATTAATGATGAAAACTCTACATACCCCTAGTGAAAACCTCTCTCCTCAGCTGAACAACACTACGAGTAAGGGGAAAAAAATGGATATATTGCTCATTTTAAATGTTCATTTGTGTGTGTGTGATTTGTCTACAGCTTTTATTATACTAATTGTAAAACCACGTGTAATTGCATAGCATGAATAGGCCAGATAGACTGGCTTGGCATTCCATGTGCTGTTTTTATTCCTGCATATATATGGGCTTTAAAATCAGCAATGGAAAAGTAAGGGGAGTCATTGTTTTGAGTCTCCCTTGTGGATGTGGGTTTTTCAAAGACCCTCATTATATTTCTGAGTTGGCCTTTTCTTTTTCTGGGCCATCAGTAGGAACTAGAGGATGAAAAACAAAACAAGCTGAAATTCAGCCTGTCCGTGTGAGCTTCAGCAACGATCCAGGAGCTTTCTTTGGACTTCAAATGGCTCATCCTCCTCTTCTCTGATATGAGATCATTACCTACCTTATACTCTAGTCCACTCCTGTTTTCATGATGTAAGGAAATGGCTAATTTCCATTTCTCAGAGACTCTATTCCTTGGTCTGACATTCTTCTCAGAAAGTTTAACTTTTTGTGTAGCTGCCTTATTTTCCGCTTCTTTCTCCTTTCTCTTCACCACTTACTGGTGCTTAGTCTCCATGCCACATGTTTACCACTGACAACTGTTCATTAGCTCCCCCTGAGAAAGGCAGAGTTACTATGCCAAGAATCATAGAATTATAGGATGGTTTGGGTGGGAAGGGATCATCTAGTTCCAACCCCCCTGCCATGGGAAGGGGCACTAGACCAGATTGCTCAAGTCAACATCAAGGAAGTTCAAGGTGATGGACAAGTTCCACTCCAGGTTCAGACACCTAAACAAAGGTGTCTTCAATGGAGGTGTCTTCACATGATGGGAATGTCCAGACTTCCCTTGTATTCAGTGGAGATGTAGGCAACACAGCCACAGGGTCTAAACAATGACCATCATACAGCTCTGGCTCCACTGGGTGAAGGAGCAATTTGGTTGACTTTTGCCTAGCATTATTTTAGATGCCCTGATTACCCTGCCTCACTCCAGCTCTCAGCTCGAAAATGTTCATGTCTTCTCTGTGCAAGTTTGTTACATCTGCCAGCTCCATACGGAGGTCTGGGATATCCTACAGCATCTCAAATGTTGCTGGTTTCCCATCTGTTATGGTTGCAGTAAGTCTTAGTTCTCCATTGAGTAAAGAGATGTCACTCACCCATGGACACCACAGGGTGAATCTCTATAGTAGAAGCTGAATTCTGCCTGAAATGCAAGGAACCCAGTGATGTGATAGAGATTGATTCCCTGCTGTAGCACAGATTTTATATGAGACCTTGGATTAATCCTTCAAATCTTAGTGCTGCTTCTGCCAAATGGGGACATCACAGAGCTCTGTCTCATCATGCTGAATGTAAGTTAGGAGGTGTCTCATCAAAGGGCTTGAGAAGACATTACTAAAAGGACTTGTGGAACTAATTCTTGTGATGTGTCATTCAAGACACATGGGCTTGACTCTTCAATGGAGGTGATTATGACATGTGAGTCACTCACTGCTCCTAGCAGGTGAGAGGAGGAGTTTGAGAGCTGTTATACAGCCTGGTCCAGAGAGTTTGAAGATAACCCCAGTCTCCACTACTCTCACTTTTTACATATAGTTGAGATACAGATCCCACAGATGCAGCCATAGGGCATCCAGCCCATGGTAGTTGATGTCCTCCTGGCCGGAGAATGCCCACAAAGAGGTGGCAATGCATGGCAGGTATTTTCCACTCCCAAGACTAAGCACAGTGGGAGGAGTGGGAGTGGGTTTTTGGAAGTGACTCCAGTTTTGAACCAACCCCAAGCCTTTGATAAACAAACCTTGGAAGGGAGTTGAAACCTACTCATGCTAGATGAAGGTGCATCAGTCACCATGTGCAAATGTCGAAATCAAAATAAAAAAACTATTTCCCATGTGATCCAATTTGTCAGGACTTTTTTTTCTTTTAGTTATAATTGGAGATGTCTCTATAGTTGCTTAGAAATAAGGCCCGGAAAAGTGGAAAAGAAAGAAAAGTTTATCCCACAGTCTGTGAAAACTGTACATTGTATGAAGATGTCACAGGCTAGAAATAACAGGAAAAGATGGGATTGAGAAACTCATGGTCAAGATGACAAAAGCCAAGGCTTACTTTGTCATTTAAGTCTGAATGAAAAAGCCAGGGAATAATTTATGTAGCAACACAGTAAGAAGTACTGCAGAAATCTTCATATTGCTCCATGGTTCCTGTTGATGTCCACCTCATTGCACCCCCCTGACACCCAGGTACAGTCCTGCTCATTGCTAGGATGCCAAAGTTCACCTTTGCCACAAAGTCATGGATTTTTAAACAATGGCAGGAATATGTCAAAAATTCTGCAGATACTTAGTTTTCCCCCTCAGATCTTAGTGCAGATGAGGAGGACATGAACTGTTTGGTAAGGGTAGGACTCATCCTGCCTGACTGCTGGTGTTGGCAAGTCCCCACACTCCCCTGTTAAGGGAGACAGACACTTTGAGAGCATGAGTCAACCCCGCTTGTCCCACACATGGATCTTAGGACAGGGTGAATCACTTTCTGGGGGTGTCTGCCTCTCTCTGTTGACTCGAGGAGATGTTCAGATGACTATCAGCAGGCATGGGACCGTGCGACATGAGTGACTCAATGCACACACGCCCAGCCAGCTCAGTGCAGTTTACAGCAATGGCTGTCATGACTGTAGGCTTCTGCACTGAAAACATTGCAGTGGGAAGAGCCTTCATGTGTACACTGGGTTTTTGTTTCTGGTGTATTTTATTCCCCTCTCTATTCTAGAATAAATCAACCCAATAGAAACATTTTTAAGCCAGTGTGACACATGTCCCCTGTGGGTTGGCAGTGCTTGAGTTTCGGTGTGCAGGTACAGCTAATGCTGTATGACTTTCTAGTATAATAGCACTAAAAGAAGACAATGCATGACTTTTGGTTTGTGTTTTTTTTTTTCTTCTAGTAATGGAAAGTTTTAAACCTGAATATCGAGAAGATACTGCAACAAACAGTACTTACACACATAGCAACACTTCCCTTAACAATTGCATGGCATTCCAAAACTGTTACTTCTGCTAAAAATGTCACACACCTGGCAGGTTAAAAATAAATCTACCTCTGTTTGGGGCTGTGGCCCAACTTTCAGAAGTTTCCATCTATTAGAGCTGCCAAGTCCTATATGCAAGTGTTTCTTATTGGGGACTTAAAACTTGGGGAAAACTGTTTTTTTCCAAGATGATGGCCTAAAGTTTCCCTCTTTGATAAGGCCACTGATCTTACTGGTTTGTGCTTTGTTGTTTTTTAAAATTCAGTCTGAAGTGCTAAGGTGTGTGAGCCCAAAGGCAAGGTATTGGGAGGCTTGAGTCCTGGAGAAAGAGCACAGTTTTAGTGGACCAGCAGGCTGGGTTAATTGCAATGGGGGCCAGAGATGGACATCTGCCATCCTTCCTGGCCACCTTTTCCATCATGTCTCCTCTGGACATACCTAGGCTGGAAATGGGGAATCTAACCCCACCACACTGTGGTGTGGACTGCTCCAAAGGATGAAGATAATGTCTTTACAGTGAGACCTGAAGAGCCAAGGCATCTTCCTCTCATCCCCATGGGAGCAAGGTCCTTGTGGGCAGAGGGAAAAGTGATAAGACAACAGGAGGAGATTAAATTTAGGGGTTTCAGACATTTTAGCTTTTTAGCCCTGAGCAGCTGCAGCGAGTTGATCCTTGGGTTTTCTTATAGTGAAAGCAAAATATATTTGGACTTGTTTTCCAGTACGTTACACATCAGAGATGGAGGGGTGTTTGTCAGTGTTTGTATTGCTTAAAACCCATTAGCATTTTCCCTGTGTATTTTATAGGTGATGCTCCCAGAGAAATCTTTGGCAAAGGCTCAGTCAAAATATAGCTACCAAATTACTTCCCAAACATGGATCTTAGCTGATCATCTGTTCCCTCACCTGCAGAGCCATTGTCCAGTGAACAACAGTGGGAGCAAAGGAATGAGATGCCAGTGGCCTTTTCTTTTCCCAGAAATCTGTCAATTGATTTTGATTATGATGCTTTGCTCAATGAGTTGTGCAGTTTCCCCTTGTGATAATCAATGGTGTTGTATTTTTAAAAGCTCTTGAAGTGTGACAGGGCTTTATTTTATTCATCGGAACAAATAAATAGTGTTGATTGGGATGGGAAATAAGATCAAGCCCCTTTGGAATATAATGAGGTGCCTGTCCCATGCCAGGGAATGGGGGGATGAACTGGGAAGTGAGGGTGACCCCAGAGCAGGCAATGCCCTCGCTGATGGGAGCAGAACCACAGGGTCTGAGTGCACAGGGCAGAGCTGCATGTTGGTTGTGGCTCCCTCAGCAGACCAAGACAAGGCAGGGGTATGTACCAGATCCAAGGTCCCTCCAGGGTGTCTCATCAGGAGCAGAATGAGACAGGGCTAGAGACAGGGCTGAAGACATGACTGCACCTTGGATCTGTGGTTCATCCAGAAGATAAGGCTGGAGATAACCTACCTCCCATATAGGTCTTCAGTCCCTCCTGGAAAGATGGCAGGGATCAGATTCTTTGCTTTAGGAGCATTTGGAGGGTATTGACGAGTCTTGATGTTCCCTGTTTTTATATATTATCTGTATAGGACAACAGGGTGACAAAAAAGCTGATCAACTGCCTGTTTATTTCAAAGGTGAATGCAAATGGGGATTCCTGATTAAGGCAGAATCAAGTGCAAGTCAGTATGAATGTTACCTGTATGAAAGTATTAGAATAAAAAAGATCCCTGCCATTACAAGGAACATAGATGTCCTGCTCTTGCATGTTGCACCCCATCATAGACCCCTTTCTAGAGAAAGTGACCTTCATACTTGGGCTGCAGATTTTGAATGGGATCTGGATTTCAAATTCTCAAATGTGATTGAATCAGGATGAGGACAGAGGCGGTTCCCTGTAAAAAAGAGAAGAGCTGTGGTGGGGTGGCAGAGCCAGTAGATCATGAAGATTATCATAATGGGCTGTGTCAGAACTCCTGAGTGCAGCATACTTTCCGGTTCCCCCACTGATATTTCTGTATTTCTCTCCTCTAGACAAGGACAACCTGGAGTGAGTTGAACCGCTGGGCTTCTGAGCCTGCCCCAGATGCAATATTTAGTGAGCAGATGATGTTTTCAACCAAACCTCCTGTCTAACTCAGTGGATCTGTGTGTCTTCCGGCAGGTGTGTCCTCTGTGGCCTCCCTGATGTCCCTGGCTTGGGTGCTAGCCTCCTATCACAAGCTTCTTCGGGACTCTAGGGACGACAAGAAGAGTATGAGCTACAGAGGGGCCCTCATCCATCTCTTCTGGCGCCTCTTCACCATCTCATCCCGAGTTATTTCTTTTGCTCTCTTTGCTTCCATCTTCCAGCTCTACTTTGGGATCTTTGTAGTGGTCCATTGGTGTGCCATGGCTTTCTGGATCATCCATGGTGGGACAGATTTCTGCATGTCTAAGTGGGAGGAGATCCTCTTCAACATGGTGGTAGGGATTGTGTACATTTTCTGCTGGTTTAATGTCAAGGAAGGGCGGACTCGATACAGAATGTTTGCGTATTACACGGTGGTCCTGACGGAGAACGCTGCCTTGACGCTCCTTTGGTATTTTTACAGAGATCCTGACACTACTGACTCATATGCCGTGCCAGCACTGTGTTGTGTCTTTCTTAGCTTTGCTGCTGGGATAGCTTTGATGCTGTTATATTATGGTGTGCTGCATCCCACGGGGCCAAGAGCTAAGATCTTTGCCAGCTCCTGTTGCGCCGAGCTGCTCTGGGGCATTCCTTTGCCCCCCGATGTTGAGCCCATGGCGCCCCAAACCCCTGGGTACCGGGGGGCTCAGGCTACGCCCACCAGAGCGGTCACGGAGCAACAGGAGGAACTCACAGCTGACACTTGCTTGCCCGTTTTCCAGGTGAGAGCAATGGTACCACCTACTCCATCTGGGCGACCCTACCCCCCCGAGGGGCCTCTCATTAAGATTGACATCCCAAGAAAAAGATATCCGGCATGGGATGCTCATTTTGTAGACAGGAGGTTAAGAAGAACTATCAACATCCTCCAGTATGTCACCCCCACAGCTGTAGGTATTAGGTATAGAGATGGACCTCTCTTATATGAGTTGCTACAATATGAATCTTCACTTTAAAAGCTCCTTAGAGCAAGAGTAAAAGAGGGGACCTTATTTTTGTTTACGGTAAACACAGATCATGAAACAAACACAAACCTTCAGATAAGCTTTCTTTCTGGTTGCTGTATGTATAAAAAAAGAAAAAAAAGATATTCTCTATGTTTTGTAAGTAAAAACAAAAAGAAAAACTTTTCTTTTGTTTTTTACACACAAGAAACAGTATTTCAACTTCCACACCTAGGATTCACAGGTGGAGAAGGAGGCATCTCCACATCAGTTTTATACCGTACACCAAGTGTAGAACATTATTTATGGGATTGGTGCTGATTGAAAAATAAAACAAACAAACAAACAAACCTACAACTGCCTTATGCCCTTAGGTGCTGAGTTTCATTAAGTACTGTCACCTTTCTCATGCAAAACTCTTTGATTATTATATGCCAGGAAAAAAAACAACCAACTGAAATACAAACCTTAAAAGAAAAAAGAAAAAAAAAAAAGAAAAAGAAAAAAATTAACAACAACAAAAAGAGAGAAATGTATGGAAAAAAAATAATTGGATTTAGCAGAAAAAAAAACCAAACCCAAATGTCTAAAGATAAGAAAGCAAAGCCAAGACACCCCCAGTGTAGTCTGATTTTTCCAACAGATGAAAGATAAAATCAGGTCTGTAACTCAATTTGGCAAAGCATTTGTAACACCACTTGGCCGAGCCTGCAAGCCTTGACCAGGTCGTGTCCTAAAGGCCATCCCACCATGCAACCTTTTCCCCTGTGTAAACGGGCCACATGTAATGGTCAGTTTGCACCAGATTAATATGGAAAAACAGTATCTGATCTTGCTTCCAACAATTGCACACGCTGAAGCTCCACTGTCTTCAGTGGAGTAAATACCAACCATCTGAGCCCAGAATAAAGCCTGCCACCTTGATTTCTGGAAAATAAGAAATCTGCAAATGTTGAAATTATGTACCAAAACCATTATCCTAAAGTACATTTTCACATATCTAATAGCTATTTCAGTAATAATAAAACTCAGCATAGTAGCAAAAAGCGAGTCAATTTAAAGGCACAATACTTGATCAGTGACTGGCAAAATAATTTGACCTACTGTATCATTTTAAGGCTGTGAAAGGCATCCATTATTTGTAATCTTGTGTAAGACCTGTCATGTCTCATTCAGTGAGAGCCTTAAAGTGATTGTAAAGCATCCTTTGTTTCATTTTGGGGATTTTGGGTTTTGATTTTTGTTCTGTTTTGTTTTTGTTTTTAAGGAAAACAAAACATGAAAATCGGGATTAAAAAAAAAACACAAACCAAAACACACACACAAAAAACAAACAACAACAAAACAACTGACAAACTTCTTCAAATGGTAATAACCTGTAAACTGACTCACATCTTGAGATGATTTGGTGCTTTGTATTTTTGTTGATGTTGTTGTTGTGATTTAGCTGAGAATTCTTCAACTCAGTACATGTGGGGAACTGCTGATAAAAACTGTCTCGTGTCACCCTCTACTGTAAGTACATGGCAAGAAACACCACCAAAGGAAGTTCAAGGGTGTAGCGAGAGCATCGTGGTTTAGCTTAGCCTTCTCACCGCAAGGAGATGCTGCCACCTCCGATGATGGCAAAGCCTAGATGGTCACCTGCTGAGGGCTGCGTGGTTGTCTTGACATTTCCAAATAACCCGCTTGGTGTCCGAATATCCACATCTCTAGAATTCTGTTTCTGTGCTGGGAATCTCTTGTTTCGAGTTAAATCACGGGTTTGCATCTAACCGACACCCTTTTCTGTTTTGAGAGTATTGCTCCTTTAAAGGAATATTCCCATTTCAGGGCATCTTTTCAATCCCACCATCCCTCTACTTGGGAGGGGAGAAAACAACAACAACAAAACAAGATATTTTTAAGTGAATGCTGTAGTATTTTCTGTGTGTAATTGCAATTTTTTATTCCAGAAATACTGTAACTGTCTAGGGTGCAAAACTCCCGTGCTGACCTATTCTGAGCAGAAGATCAGCATGGGGGGGATATTTTTTAATTATTATTATGATTTTTTTTTTTTAATTTTGAGGAATCAGGTTGTGTTTTTTTTAAAATTATAATAGTATTTAAAAAAACTAGTACCAATTTTATATAACAGTTCAAAGAAGCTGAATGCTTTCTTCGCCTGAATATACCTGAAGACAAACATTTTTTTCAATCAGTGATCCTTTGCAGTACTCTGAGAAAACGTTGAGGTTTGTTTAGTTGTTTCATTTTGTTTTGTAAAGAAAACTTTTAACTAGTGCCTGTCCCTTCCAAGGAGGGCAGGACTCACTCACGCCAAACTATAGACACACGGCAAAGTTTATAAGAAGCCAAATTGTCACTGGTACTGTAATTCCCAGTCAAACTCCATTTCAGGCAAATGTTTCTGGGCTCTCATTACAACCAATATGATGGTCACATTTTCACGCAAAGGGAGGGATTTTGTCTTGTCGTCCCTTATCTAAATTCCCCATCCCTTGTTTACTGTGCACATAAATATATATATGTACCCACACATATATATTTGTGAAAACCTTTCATTTCCGTTCTCCATCGTCTGTGTCCCAAAACCAGTCCCTTCTCAAGTGTCCTACTAACATTTCACCCCTTCTTCCCTAATCAGTATGCTGTCTCTATAAAAAGAGGTAATTTGTGAAGTGAACTTGCTGTCCCCGTCTACTGAAACATAAAAACACAGAGGTGTCCATCCTCCAGCAACAGGCCTGCATTTCTGCTCCCAGGACTTGTTCTTCATTTACCTGTAACACTAGTGTAGACTTATTCTGATCCATTTCCCTGAGACTCATGCCCAGTGTAAAAACTGTCCTTGGTCCTTCAGTGAAGAGCTCTCCTCTACTCATCTGCATTTCATTGGCATAAGCATGGGAAAGGAATGGATGACAAACAACCTTGCTATTCCTCTGGGACCTTTCATCCAGGAGATAGTACCTTCATTTTCAAAAACGCCTTGAGAAGTCTCCCCTCCACAAACTTACCAACTTTGAGGTCTGGTTTGGAGATGTAATCCCATTCCCTGGCCCCACTGAACAGCAGAACCCTGCCACCTTGCACCGGGACAATGAAACAAGTCAACGAGCCAGGGAACATTCATCAGGAGTCGAGGAGAAGACCCTTCAGTGTTGCCTCTCACGAGCATTTGCAGCCTGCCTTCCCTTAGGAACAGGACCTTTGCTCCAGACCACCACACCAACAGCTGTCCTCTCCATCCTGTTATGGGAATGGAGGGGCAAAACACTCTTGAAGTGACCTTACCTCTCAATGCAGTGCTAATTTCTCACAACCAAACCAGCTTGACTAAGGGCTTGACACACCTCTGCTCCAAAGTCCTCCTTCCTCGTGGCTCGTAGTATGGATAACAACTAAGGCAGGTGCCTCCACTGCCTGTTAAAACTGTTTCATTACACGTCATTGCATAAACTTTCTGCCTCGGCTATTAGTCCTTTCTTGGAATGATATCCACTGGCATCTTGATGGAGCAAAAGATTTCCAGTGAGAGCCTGAGTCAACCTTGAAGAACTGTTTTCTCTCTGAAGGACTTCGTTACAGCCTTAACGTAAAGCACGTGCTCTACCACTACACCCAATGAGTTCATGGTGAACTGTTTGGAGTGGTGACCGTTTCCTCTTGGGATTATCTGTGATCTTTTTGCCAAACAGCGCCTTTTGTCAAGCCAAAAGCCTGGGGAGGGAAATTACCCCCGGTTCTTTATTGGTACTAATCCTGATTCTGAGTCTAGTCCTCAGCTTCTGTTTCGTTTTGGATTTTTTTTGCCCAGGGTCTCTTGGATTTTGGGTATGCACTTTGGAAGAATGGTCAGTGACTTGTCTTGATTTCACTTGTTTTTAACTCCTCAGATTCTCCCTTGTAGCTTAGTTATACCACGTCCCACCTTCTTGCCAGAAGATACTACAAAAGGGGCTTTTGAAACTGTCATGAAGAAGATTGAGTCTGTATTTATTCACATCACAAGATCAGCAGACAACTTCTCTGGCATGTTTATGTTGCTAGATTCATCTAAACCAGCCAACTATGGCATGCTACGGCAAAGCCAGGGCATGAGGGCTCCACCACCCCCACTGCTATATTGTTCGGACCTTCCCTGGCATGGTTTTGACCCACTCCAAGGAGTCCAAGGGCACAGCTTGCACAGATGTTGACACTGGCCAGGGACCATCCCCAATGGGCAGCTTGGATGCAACCGCTCTGTACTGGAGGTGAAAGTGTTTAGCAGTGGGGACGTGGCCAGCATTTGTCAGTTGGCTTTGCAGCCAGAATGGATCCTGGCTGGGCTTAATTAACTAATAAAGGTGTAATTATATGCCCCAGACCAAGATGCAGGATTTGCTGGAGTACCTCAGCTCCAGTTTGGCATTTTTCTATTTTCTGCCCGACTCAATGGGCAAAGTATTTTTTTCAGTTCATTTTACTCTTTTTGCTGAGGTTGTTTTGCGAACAGCATCACTTCTATCGTTCTGATGTCAACCTGTCCGTCCATCCCTCCATCCACAGCAGATGGCTGGCATGCTTATTGTGACAGCATTATACATCTGTAGGCAGCTAATTTGGAGACAGGTGATTCAAACCAGACCAAACCAACAATGGAAATACAGGAATCCCAGAGTCCCTGCCTATGCCCTTGTCATGCTTTGCCACCCACACAAGGCATTTTTCATCCACAGCATATCCAACCTGAGCTGCAGAAGACAAGCCAATGTTGTATGATTACCAGTAGGAAGTGCAAGCAAGCCACCAATTTCAAGTGTAAATATATACTTCTCCAGTGTTTTGGATTGGAGATAACTGTCTCCTTCATTCCATCCTTCTCTGCATGTGCTAAAAGTCAGTAGCCATTTGCATGTATTTTTATTTAAAGCTGGGAAACAGGATAAAAATTAATTCCAAGCTTTTAGTCAGTGGTCTGCTAAAACATGGCTGATGCTGCTCATGAGAGCAGCATTGCTGTTGACTTTCAGAGGGCAATCATCCTGTGGTCTTCAGATACTTTTTTTTTGTTGTTCATACAAGATTCACTTCACAATTTATCCCTCATCCCTACACAAAAATGCATGACACACCTGTCACCCACCTACCTGCTGCCTGACTAAACCTCCTGAAGAAAATGTGGTCTGAGGGTCGTCCAGCCTGATTTCATTGAAGCTCAGAGGTGCTTTGAAAAGGAAAACTTACTACTGTGCATTTGCAAAACCTTTTAGTGCCTGCTTGCTGGGCAGCTTGGGCAAGGGACAATTTGGAAGCTGCCAGAGTCAGCGGAAAATTGCGGAGACAGGCTTTTCTAGGATCTTGTCTTCTTTTAATGGGTTAGTTTTTCTCTGGATTCTGTTGAGATTGAATGTGGTCATGCAAATTAATAAAAATAAATAAATAAGAAAATCCACCAGAAAACAGAAACCCAAATAACCAGTAAAAAGTAAGGTCTATGCCAATCCCCACTGAATCTGAGATAGTCGATGTTAGATGGTAGGGATGATGTGAACTCTTTTGTGTACCCTTTGCTTGCAGAAGCCTGCATGTTGTTATTTTGGCAGTTGTCTGAAGCCCTGGGGCTTTGGGGATGGTAGTTTCCCAGGATGATGATTGCTGTTTTTATTTTTCCTTGGAGCTCAGGTGTATTCTGGTGCAGAGAATCTCAGCCTGGTTTGAATAAGAAGATTTGAGGCTATCCCAAATAGACGTGGGCAAACCTTTCACTGTGTGCAGAATGCATTTCCAGACCTTTGGGTACTGCTAGAGATTGTTACAATCCACTCTTTCTCCATGAGCACGTTCAGAATGGCTTAATTGTTCTGTTGTGTTTGAACGTGGGAATAACAGTGTTGTGACTCTTTTCTGTTGAGGTGCAATGTGAAGAAAGGTAGGAGCCTTCCCACTGTCCTAGATATTGCCTGTGTTCAACCCTTGTTGCTTACTTGAAGCTCAGACAGTAGGATAATGAGAAAAATGTGAAAATGAGATGGCAGATAGCTGCATATGTTCCATTGGCTCTTCACTGATGAGGAGGGATGCAATTGATGACAATTAAAATAGATCTGCATAAACCATCTGGACCTTAATGTATATTCAGACATTCACACAACCCAATTGGAAAGCGATGGTGTTGATTAAGTAACGTGGACTAATGTTTCCCATTGTGTATTCAAAAGTTAAAGAAAAAAAAAATATTTAAAAAGGAAGAAAACAAAGTATTTCAAGCAGACAAAAATCATTTGAGACCATAAACTTTTACTTCCCCCCTGCTCTTTGGGACACATGCAGCAAGGCAACTGTTTGAAAACCAGGTGCTTTGTAATACATGGAGTTATTTGGATTTATGCAACGCTGTGTTTGTCAGGTGGCCTTTTACAGCCAGCGTAGAAAATGGCCACGGTCTAAAACTCATTGCAGATTTCTGGGTGACACTACTCCTGGGTTTGGACCCCAGCTCTGCCACGAAGTTGCTGTGTAACCTTAGGCAAGTGATTGAACCTTTCTGTGCCTACAGTTTACCCGTCTATACATGGGTATAATAATATTTACCTACCTCACAGGGGTGTTGTGAGGCTTAAGGAAATGTGTGTGAGAGGTGCTGGAAGTGCGCCGTAAAAATCTCATTCTTGCTGGGTTTGTGCTGTTGTTGGGAACCAGCAGAAAAGGGGTTTGTTACAACATGTGGGAGGAAAAGCTGCTGGTACGTGCGTGTATTGAGAAGGTGATCTGCAGTCTTTTCTGTCCCCACAAGCAAAGAATGGAGAAAATTGTTGTGCGTCAGCTGAATGGCCTTGCTTTTCTGGTCAAATGTAATAGCACTGTTTGCAATATTACTTTCTTACACAACAGGTGACCTTTCCCTTTTTCTGTTCTGTTTCTGGAAACTTGAAACTAAAGATCACAAAAATACTTCTGAACCGAACAGATTACTGACGAATACTTGAATTTCTTTAAAAGTTGCTCTCATCAGCCACGGTTAATGTGCACTAATCTTTCCGTCATCAGCTTCCATCTGAATACAGTGAAAAATTTGCTCACGCTGTTTTGGAATAGCCTGGACCTTATCTGGGAGGCTGGTATTCTGTTTGCTGAGGACTCTTGTAGGCATGGGAAAACTAGGGTCTCAACTGATGTACATGTGAAAAATCTTTTTTCTCTTTGTTTCCTTTTGCCTTTAAGTTTCTTAACTACCTAGGACAGCACAAGAATTGCAGTTTACTTGGTTGTACAGTACAGTAGCTTTTTTTGTTTTTTTAACTGTTTCCCTATGTGAAGGGTGAAGGGGGGTTGTGAAAAGGATAAACTAGACTCGACGCTGCTTGCACGTGACTCTTCTCGAAGTACCCACTTTTCTGGAGAAAAATCTGTGCCACATCCAGAGAGACTAGACCAGGCCTGCCTTCACCATCCTCCTACAGGCAAAACTTCCCTTGCCGTCCGCGGAAGTTTTGGCTGTTGATTATGTGTCCAGCAAAGTGGATTCATCCCTGGTTGAACCCCAAGATGCTCGGGTGAAACCAAGGATGATTTTCTTTAGAACACAGGGAAGGGATCCAGTTCATTGCTCCAAATATCACCACTGGTCAGATAATTTGGAAGGGAAAAAAGGCATGGGAAGAAAGCTTGGGTTGTATTTTTTTCTGCTTTTGAGCCAAGTGGTTTTTTTAAGTGTCTTAGTGTCCTGACCATTATCTATTGTTTCTTTTGGAAATGCAGTGTGAGGCAAGACTCCCTGCTCCCTTTTAGAAAAGCTTTTTGAAGTCTACTCATGCACTCCTTACTCAGGCAAAATTCCTGAGTTTTGTTCTTGGGTCTCATTTTCTCTCCTGAGTAAGGACTGTGAAACCCGGCCTGTTCTGAATAACCGGGTGGTGCTTCAGGCGGCTGTTGTCTTCTCTAACCCAAGGCTTGCCTTGCATGAAGCAAGCTGGGAAGCCCTCCACCTCCAGCTCGGTCTTGGTCTGCCACATACCTTCCCCATCCCTTTTCTGTATCCACCATGGGGAGGTAGTTCAAAATCTTCTGGCTAGGTGGGCCAGGCTCTTCCGCATGACTAACCAGGCAGCTGCATATCTCCTCTCTGGGGCAAAGCAAATTCAGAAGCCCAACTCTTCCAGATGGGCCACTGCTCATCTGCCTT
Organism: Apus apus; assembly: GCF_020740795.1. Lineage (NCBI taxonomy): Eukaryota > Metazoa > Chordata > Aves > Apodiformes > Apodidae > Apus > Apus apus. The sequence continues at coordinate 106,261,431 of NC_067284.1, read as the reverse complement.
GGCTTTGGGTCTGCTCCTTCCCCAGTCTTCTCCCCAGCCATTTATTTGCCCTGTTTTAAGCACTCAGCTCAGTGCTTCTGGGTTCTTTTTACTGCTTCTGTTCCACAAAAAAGATTGAAGCTGGGAAAAAAGAAACAGCAATGTAACTCCTTCGGTGCTATACTAACTGCTTTGTTCAACCCAACTAAATGCTGGCCAACATACAGATTTTCCCTCTTTGTCCTAAGAATCACCACCCATCTGTGTCTTGAACAGGGATGGACTGAGAGGGGTGAGAGAGGGCAAGTGTGGTTTTGAAAGTAATTAAAGTCTCACATGTATCTAGTAGAGCAAGAAAAACAGATGTAAATGCAGACTGCTTTCAAAGCTAGTTGTCGCCCACCTCATGGAAGTAAATAGGATATAGCCTATAAAGCATTGAGGGCATTATATATATATATATATATTTGAGAAAAAAATACAAAAAAATCACCTTATCAATTAATCACTCTTTAATTTTCCTGAAAATATACTGTTCAACAGCAAAAACACCTGGCTGTGTCTGCACCCAGTTGTTTTGCTTTGACTCACTCCAGCAGCTTTGGTGACTCTTAACTGCAAAGGTAAAAAAGTAAGAGAGAGAGAGAGAACTCCTTCTACTGTGTATTAGGCCTGTTGTGAAGTGGGTGGCTAGAAATTTTCAGGATTAAAGGGACTAATCAACATGTATGTCTGTGCCTATATACACAGTCCTGTGAAAATATAGAAAAGCATACATGCCATGTTACTGCAACAGTATATATGTTTTAATATATATTAACACATTGTGAATTCCAAAGGGCTTTTGGAGATGAGGAAGGTATTTTCTGGTGTGAGGTGCTAGCAATTTGGGATTTGCAAGCAGAACTGAAAAAATATTCCTTGTACTTTTTTTTTCTTTTTTTTTTCTTTTTTTTTTTAATTTTTAAGTGAAACGGATACAAAAGACCATCAGAGGCTTGAGGTCCTTCAGAGGAAATACTGTACCACATGACCTTCCATTTCTTAAGAAATTTGGAAGCCAAAATCAGACCAAAAATGACGGCCAAAAGCAGTGTCGGTATAAATCAGTGAAACTCCATTGATGTCCAGGTGCCTTCTTACACTCCCTGTGCTAAAACCAGTCATTTCTGCTAGTGCCAGGGGAGCCCAGACTGGGCACTACTGGCCCTACTGGAAGTGCTGGTTCCCACTGCCACATCTATTGCTATCACAACAAGAGCCCTGTTAATACATGCAGCTACCAGGCCCTCTTTTGCAGGGATTAAACTCTCCAAATCTAATTTCAAGCCCTTAGAGTTCAACTACCAAATGCCAATCAAAGGGAATGATACTTGTTTTCTCTCCAGATGTCATTCCCATTCATCCCTCAGACCCAGCTGAACATTGCCTGCCACCCTATCTTCCTTCCCCTTCTTCCACCTTAAAAAGCAAACACTGTTTTTTCCCAAGTAGCAAAAACCCCGGATAAATGCCAGATGATTACACCTGCAATCTGTTCACTGTAGGATTTTATTTCACTTTCTGAGGCCATGCAAGTACACACAGGCACATGCACCTGCAGAAATTTCTGCAGCCTGAAGTTGAAGCCACTTGACTTCAATGGACTTTGCTCTGAGCTGACACTGCTGCTAGAGAAAGATACAGCAACTGTACCTCAGGTGACCCCCTCAAATTACCACAATTTCACAGTATTCCCATATAATCTGGGTTTCTTTTTTTCAACAATTATTGAAGCCTGGGTATCAGTCAACAAATTTGTGACAGAGAAGTAGTAGAAGTGGACTGGTTCTCACTTACCCATAGACCTCTTGGTATTGCTCAAGCAATTAAATAAGCCTTAAATTGGGTGTAATTGCAGTCATTTGGAGGAGAGCTGTGATGTGTGTTTTCTTTAAAAATGGCTAATTAGGTGCCACAGCCAAACCCTTTGGCCCCCATCTTCTCTGTGTAAGGAAGTGAGAGGGAAGAGGTTTTACATGGAACATTAAAGTTTGCCATTAGCTACCAAACATGTCCCTTCCCAAAATGGATCTAAACCTCATTTTTTTGGTAGAAAACATTTTCCTATCAGAAAATACCCAATGGTTTTGGCTAATGTTTCCAGTCTGCAAAATGTTTTACCATTCCAGACTTCTGTTCCAATGAGGAATAGGAAGTAGTTTCAAAAGTGTTTAAATTACTCAGGGAAGGACTATTTCACATCTAGGTCTGGTGACTTCCACTCATTTCATTGGGCCAAGTTCAGACCATTCCACTGAAGCCAGTGTGATTACCCAGTATGAAACCAGTATGAGATAACAGCTGGGAGGAGGCCCTTGAGTGGTGTTACATGTTCCCAACCACAGACTTAATGGCGGTGTGCTTGGGAACCTGATGTAGCAAGCCCCATCATGGACCTGTTCCCCTAAAAGCAGGACTTTCACAGAAAGGCTATATATTTTGTAGGCTTTGAATGAATTTTGATTGCAAGAAAATAGCAGCCCTTTGGGTTGTATGTTTTTGGATGCACTGTTGTGTACAGAAGGTAAAATCCTGGTGCCTGAAGATCCACATTCTGTCTCCATCTCTGCTGTGGGCTGTTGGTTGGGAAAGACAAAGGGATTTTAGGGTTGTCTCTGCCGGCAGATAAGTTCCCTGGTACCACTGGCCTTTTCCAGGGCATGTGATATGGGAATGGTCAGTCTGTTGCCTGGCTTCCAGCACCAATCCCACCTCCAGCCCTTCCACACTTGCTCCAGGTGTTGCAAAGTGTGATCCTTGTGTACTCTATGAAAGTGCTGGGAGGACAGAGTACTTAGGTTCTTCTTCCAAAGCTCTCAAGCATCTTGCACCTTCCTATTGAAAGGAATTCTGAAAGTTCATGGTATCGTCTCAAATGAGCTTTCATCCATGGAGCATTTTTGGTTAGTGAATTTTGATAGTCCTGGAAAATTGGCACAGTCATAGAGGACAGCACAATTTAAATACTTCTATTTCAGAAGTGCCACTTTTCCCATAAGCATTGAAACTTAACTACTCATTGCTGGAACTCATTACCATTCAAAACCTGGAAAATACTTGTGCACTTGGTGCCTCAGATAAACCTTATTCAAGAAGAACAAATTCACCAATCACTAAAAAGCAGTAGAAAGAAGCTCTTAAATCAGTACACCTGAGTTTTTCTAATATTTTTTGAGTGCAATACACTGCATATTGTCCATTTGCCTTGCAGTAGGCACTCTAGGACAGCCAGGCTTACAACCCCCTTGTGCTTTACCAAAACACAGAGAAACATGGACTTGCCCTAAAATAGCCTGCAGTTTTACTGTGGTTGTTTGTGTGACCTTGAGCACAGGTATAACTGCTCTGTGCCTCAGTTTCCCCATCTGTATAGTGGGAGGTGTAAAGCTTCCCTCACAGGATGAGGTGAGGATTATTTATTCAATGTTGGTGAAGTGCTTCAAGACCTTAAGACCAAAAGCACTGCAGGACTGAAGTGATGTTGAGCAGAGTAGGACAAAGTGCATCATTATCACTTTTCCCTGGTCTCTGTGCAGCCCAGCAGAGACTGGGAAGGCAGGCTGATCTGAATTCTTGCAGAGGACTAACACAACCCAGACTTTCGGAGATGGCTTTTCTCCATCCCCTGAAATGCTCCACTCTCAATTTGAAAACAATTTGAGGGAAGTCAACTGAGAAGCCAAGGATTTAGCACAGTCCCATTGGGTCATAGAATCGGAGAAAGCAGAGATGGAAAGGGCATGTGGATCATCAGATGCATTCCCAAGAGCTCAGGCCACAGGCATCCCTGTGTCTTATCCTCCCGCCCTAAATCCTGTCTGGTTGGAAATCTTCCAAAGAAGGGGTTTGCTCACCCTAAACTCTCTCAATCTGGCACATCAGACAGAAATAATGGTCTAAACTTTCCTAGCAAGAAGTACGTTTTTTGCTAACTAAGCTTGAAACTTAGTCATGTCCATGCCTTGAATCTTGCCTTATTAGCCAAACTCAGCCCATTCTGGACCCAGGTCATTCATCTGAAGTTGTTCTTCCAGTGCCCTTCTGACCCATCGTGGCTTGCGGGTGAAGATACCTGTCCATCCAAGTTAGGATCAAGGATCTGCCAGACAGACTGGGAGAGGTTGGCTCCATCCTAGATTAGTTCTCCACCTGAAGCATCCTTGTGGAGGATCTAGAGAGACTTTTATCCAAATTAGATCCCCAAAAGTAGATCTGAATGAACAAGGAGAACTACTTCAGGTCCTGCCACAGGCAACCTCTTTTCTCTCCCACAGTGGTGTTCCAACACCATTTCTAACTTCTGCCAGCAAGCTGCATATGTCATACTGGGGAGACAGGAGGACTGCCAACAACTCTGCTCTGGGCTGGCCAAAAGAAGTGGATGAGGGCAAACTTGACCCTCGTCTTTTGTCCATCCAGAGCATTTCTGCTGATTTGGGTGGCATTGCCCTCTATTTGGTGCAATGCTGCCCTGAGCAGGGCTGGCTGCTTGTCGGCAGCTGTCTGAAGAGCTAGGGTCGTTCAGGTGGGATGGGCTGACAGGTGTCAGCACGATGCAAAACTGGTGCTACTCACTTGGCATAGAGTGCCTGCGAGTCTCTTCTCTTTCTTTTTCGATCACCAAGCAATTACTTTATGCATGGGAAGCCCATTCTTCACAGACAAGGTCTGTGGTGTCCTCTTGTTTCACAGGAAGGCTTAGAGCATGCACTTTTGTTCCCCAGCTCTTCCTCTGATTTCTATGTCTTGGACCGCAAAGTATACATCTATGTGTGTGCTTGAGCTTGAATTTATGAGCAAAAGAAATAGAGCAAGGGCCAACCCAAAAATGTAGTGCAATGAAAGTTTTGACTGAGTAAGGAGTGAATAAGAAGCACAGGCATAGACCTGGGAAAACCAGACATGTAGATTTTGATTTCTGTCTCTCTTACTTCTGTAAATCCATCAAGATTCTTGTCTGTGTCCAGGACAGTTTCTTCTCTGGGCTTCTGGGGAGTGACAGATTGAGATACTCAGGGCAGGGCTCCACAGAAGGATGAGATCAGACTCACTGAGCTCTTTCAACTTGCCCTGGTTTAGTGGAAGCTGAAGGCACCCAGTAAACCCCAGGAGGCAGCTCATGTCAGGTTGTGCCCTGTTTATGTTAGATGATGCTTTGTGCATTCCAAGTTCAATTCTGCCTCCCTTACAACAGTGCAAGCATGTCAAACATGGCAAGATGTGGTCATTTTGATTTAGGAAGGGGGTTAAAAAGTGTCCAAAGTAAGAGCTCGCAAAGTCAACGTGCCCCTTAAAAGACCAAATTCTGGTCTCAGTTTCACGAAGGCACCAGCCACCCTGCATGAACCCCACTATTTTTTGGGGGAACACCCTGTTTTTCCTGCTGTCAGAGGCCTGAATTTGGCCCGGCCCCAAATGCCCTCATTAACTCCAAGAAGCCCTTTCTGTTTGTTGACGACAACAATGTTAGGGCAGCAACCTTTCAAATCCTAAAACCTTGTGGTGCCTTTTCTTGTGGTGCTTACTCTTCACAGGACTTCAATCAAGGCAACCACTTGCATCAAACAGCAACACCAGAACTTTTCCTCTGTATTAGGTGCCAGTGCAGTAACAGACTTTAACGTATACATATATAAGTATAGATAGCTACATAGATATATTGCTATAGTTATAATTATATATATATAATTGAGGTTCTGATGCCACTGTCTGGGGAATGGACCATTCCTCTGCAGGATTATACACTGCTCAAGTGAAACCAACAGCTCAATGTCCTGTAAAGTGTTACAACTTTGGCAAGGAGCTTCTCTTTCCCTCCTTCATTTTTCCAGCTCCCTTCTCTCCTGCCCTTCTCCTTGCTGCTCCCAAAAATGCGCTCTGTGAAAGCTGCTGTTTCACACCACAGCAGTTTCTCCAAACAGCTCTCCCTGCCACATGCCACAAGGCAACATCTTCCTCCCATCGCTGTATGGGGAGGTCTCCCCTTGTCACGAAAGGAGGATGGTGGGGCCAGTGGGGCAGCATCCCAGGGTGACATCCCAGGACAGCATGCCAGGGTGGCATCCCAGGAAAGCATCTCAGGGTGGCATCCCAGGGCAGCATCTTTGCCTTTTCTTTGCATCAAGGCAATGCAACCCCCCAGGTGGCAAGCAGCATTATTCCCCTGCTAGCCAAAAGCCCCCACTGGCAAGCCTCTCCATCCCAGCTTCCCCAGCCAGACAGCAACTTGGTGTATTTCTTTTCTCTTTTGGGATGCTTGGCTTCCCCCTCGCTGCTCCCAGCGAGCCCAGTGCCGCAGCCCTCGCTGGCGGGATGCAGGGAAGCCAGCAAAGGCTTTTTCCTTTGCTCACGTTCTGCCTGACTTCAGGAGGGGAGGACTTTTTGTCAAGGGACTGCTGGGTTGGGACAATTGTCACCTTATCGTTACCCTTGAAGTATTGCCGAAACTATAGATAGGTGATAGAACAGGTGTGGAATGAAGGTATTTCTACTGAAGGGAACAACACCAATAATACTATAAAAGGTGCTAGAATCAAACCTCATTTTATATACTATGAATCTTAGAGAAGAAAAAAAATAAATACACAGAATTTCTCCTGTGCAGCCTTACTATAGATTATTATAACCAACTATCAAAAAAACCCCACAACCAACCAACACATGAAAAGGTTAAAAAAGGACAACAATTAAGTGATCCTGTATAAAGTGTAACAAATAGGACTTTCCTATATAAATGTAAATGATCAGACATATGTAAAAATGCACTTGAGGCAGGCAGCAAGCGTGAAAAGCTTTTGAAGTATCTTTTTTAATGCACGACACCTGTCTTTTTTTGTTTGGCTGGTGCAAGAGGGAACGTGCCAAGTCACTTTTATTTCCTTTTAATTCTGTTCGTGACTTTTGGGAAAAGGAAAGAGGGATGCAAAGAGGGTGAGAGGTTTAGATAGCACAGAAATCTGAAATATTAATCGGTATCTTATTTTTTGTCTGTTTGTTTTGTTGTTAGTTTATGACATGGGTGACAGTGTTTGGACTCACACTTCATTTCTCAAATGCTTTTGAAAGCTTTGCTGCCTGCCCCAGGTGCTGAGCATAACTCTTACCTCAAGAACACTTACAAAAAAAGTCAATTATTTTTTCCCATCTCTGGAAAATTAAAGCAAACAAATGACAATAACAACAAAAAGAGAAAAAAAAATAAAAAAAAAAAGAAAAAGCAAACAACCAGCAGTGAATTGAAGGAATGAAAAATAAAAAAAGAAAGAAGTCAAAGCAGAGGTTTGGTGATCAAACCCAGCCATTCTGGTGCTTTTCCCCTTTTTGTGTTGCTAATGGTCAAAATTACATGAGATGGGCTTAGACAAGTTTGTGGTCTTAGGATGTAGCAAAAAATGTATTTAAAAAGAATACAAATTTGCATGGAAAAAAACTGATGGAACATTTAAAGAATGGCTGTTTCGATGTCAGACGTTTAATGTTAGCATGTGTGTGTGCTGTATATACCTTTTTATGTGTGACATGTACAGTTGACTGAGGAAAAAAAAATGACACATATGGAACCGAACAAAAAATAATAATCAAATGCTATTTTATCAGATGATGCACTTTTTCACCTTGATGAGAAGCCACTGTTCACAACTATGCAATCTTCCAGTTTCTCTCTCTATCTCCTCTCTTCAACCTCAAATATCCCAACTATTTTCCATAACCTAAACTGTTTATTCTTTTGTACAAAGAAACACAAAAAGTTCCAAACTCTGGTTCAAGGTGAGAGTGCTACTGTGACTTTTCTCAAATGATAAGAGCTAACAAATAGACAAAAAGGGGTTTGGTTTGGTTTTGTTTTTTAAGAAAAGGGAGGTTCAGACATGATCCTCTTTATGTTCTCTAAGTGAATTGATGTTTTCTACATGTGCCAGGCTTCTGTTGACTGTTTTTGGGTTTGGTTTTGTTTCCTGGTTTATTTCTTATTCTCTACGGTTTTAGGATTATTATTTTTTTTAATTCCTTTCCTTATGTATTTCTTTTTTTTTTTAATTCTGGTTTTGTATCGTAGGTATTGGGGATGTGAAGATGAAGGTGAAATTTGGCTTAACTTCAAGTGTTTTAGTACATGTGTGTGCTATATGTATATAGTTTTCTACATAGAAAATTCTACGCGCTTTTTAACGCACTTTACGACTTGTATGTACAAAGTTGTCTATATAGAAAATGTAGTGAGTGTTAACCTGACCTTCAAAGAAGAGAGTTTTAATTGAGAGGAGATTAATTAAGATATCTGAGTATCTCACACACGTGTGTGTATGTATTATATACTATATTATATATTATAGAAGTATATAATAGTGTATGTCCATGTTAGGGTGTGTATAATATATACACACATCTAAACATATTATCATGCCCACCTATACCACACAAATACAGGGGTTTGTATTTCTTTAAGGTTTTAAAGTGACAATAAATAGCCTGGCTCTACTGGGTAAACCTCTTCTCTGCAAAGAATTGTCCTCCCCTGTTATTCACCATTCATATTCCTGGCGTGATTTAGCCTTTCTAACATTTCTTTCCCCTCCCCAGTTTACCAGCAGGTGCTGAGGAGAGAGTGTTGGTGAGGAAACAGGGTCATCCAGTGATGAGCTCAGGAAACCACAAGACCACGAGATGTGGCTGCCATGCCCCTTGCCCACCACTGACTCACCATGCAACTCAGAGCACGTCACTCCCACTTCTTTGTGCCTGTCAAACTGGGGTTGCTAATGCTTACCAAGCCTTTAAGCACTTTGCACTCATGGTCCCTCTCTGCAAGTACTGCAGGAGCCCCCTCAATACTAGTAGGAGGTGATTCGGACCAGTTTACAGTGAGATCTTCACCAACCTACCCCATGTCCTCCATCTCTCTTCTGTTCAGGAAACCCACTTCTGCCCTGTTGGGCCATTCTTGACCTTCATCTTCTCACCATTACATTTTAAATGAGCACTGATGTGCTTCTCCTTCCTTGCACTCAAGGCTTCCTCATCCTTGAGAACCATGAGCCACCACACTAACACACTTCAAATCAGGCTCTCCTCAGCCACGGTACCTCCAAGCAACTTGGCAAAGAGCAAAACCCTGGGTTGCTGCTGATAGCCCACTCTTGCCCTAAATACCACATGCAGGCCTGATAGTTTTGATCTTTATGGGTCTCTTACAACTTGAGATATTCTGTGATTCTATGACCTTATGTTTCTTGAGATAGGGCTGATGAAACCCCATTTTTGACTTATTGGACACAACTGATTTAAGGAAGCTCTTTAAGTGTCCAAGGGACAGCTGGGTTGGGTATTATACATAGTTGTGAATACAGAAAGGGCCCTTACTGGAGCCAGTAAGATGGGAAGGATGAAGGGGATGGTTTTGTGGCATCTCTTCAGTGTCTCAGTGGGAACACAAGTGTCCACATCAGTCTGTGGCAGCATGAATGCTTCTTCCAGCCAGTCTTTTGCGCGTGACTCCTTAACAAGAACTTCATATTTGCCTTCCTACTGAAGTTAAAGCCACGTTTGTCTAAAAACAACTGTAGTGGAAAAGCTGGGGGCAATCTTCCTATCTTGTACAGTCTCATGGCTGCCGTTGTTGGTAGCCATTTGGTCGATCTGTAAATCCAGGTGAGCTTCAAAACTTCCAGTGAGTGCTTCATATAAATAAGCTCTCTAGAAAGCAGCATTCACACCTAAATAATTTATTTCAGGACATCTCACCCAGGCTTACGTTACACGTCATGTATTTGGTGATATAATCTGTAACACAGTTGTATTGCCTCAAGTGTCTACTTATTTACTCTTCTTGCACAAACGTGGGCTCTTCCGTCTACTCACACTGACAGGTTTTAGGCTCTGGTTGTGGCTGGTGTTTGCAAGGAGCTATAGTTGTTCATTGGACTTGCCACCATTAGGATGCTGGTGTCTGTGGGCTGTGTTAATGCTTAATCCCATACACAAATCAAGGACAGTATTTCCTTCCCCCCCCCCCGCCCCCATCCCCACTCTGGCTCACTTTAAGGCAAAACTAACTTCCTTCCCTGAAAATGTAGTGCTGAGAGGTGCCCAGCTAAGGAGGTCAAGTGGACTCATCTTCTGCCTCAGTTAGCAGTTTGTATTAAAGCCTTAAGGGCACACACACACAAATACACTTTTCTAATTGCTAGATTTGGTGAATGGAAGAATGTAGAGGGCAAGTTTGATTTAATCTGTAATCTTGCAGCTATAATCTTTTAAGTCCAGTTACTCCAGTTTCTTAAAGGGAGTAACTTGCAAACTTCCTTCCAGGACTTCCACCAAGAAAATCTATGTAAGGAAAAGAAATACTTGGAGGATGCTTGGCAATATATTCTTCCTCTCCAGGTCACCCAGTCGCTTTGAAGCAAAGCAAAGCACCCATCAGAGTTAAAATAAAAACAGGCCATTGTGTTAGTTTCAAATGCCTTTTTGTGACATGAAAAAATAAATCTTTAAGAGTGTGTTTGTCCAACAGCAGGAGACATTCACTTTGAGGACAAGTATAAAGTCACCCACAACTTTCAGACCCTAAGAGAGAACATGTTTCTTGGCACACATACCAAGTCCCCTCGCTGGGGTTGTTTGTCCAAAGTACTTCACTTACTGGCTCTCTAAGCATGGGATCCAGTCCCAGACTTAGCCAGAAAAGCTGAGTGAGTTGTCAAGGACCCTTCCATACTGAAGAGAGACAGCAGGATACCTCCAGGTAGGGATTCATCCAAGTTGTGTGGCCTTTAGCTGGTTACGTTTGGGTGAGTTGAATCCCACCAAGAGTGTACAGGGTTTACTGCACTTCCAGTCCATTTCCTACCATGGCTTACTGTGAGATTTGTGCTCTTTCTGCTCTGCCAATGAACATTCAAACTTACCTCCTTCAGCTTAGCTCCCCATGCTTGCTCAACAGCCTCTGCCTAAGTGGCACATCCACATCAAACCTTTCACTCTCAGGACTAAGGGTATCAGGATGCAATTCAGAGTGGGACCCACTCAAAAGAGGGGAGAATTTTATTTCCTTAAGTGATAGAAACTTTCTGTGGCAGTCTTCTTGTCACTCTAGGGGTTCACCAAAAAAATGCCTTGGAAACCAATTCACAAGGAATAACCTGTGTGTTATGTCTGTGTGTTTCCCTAAAGGACATGGTCACTTTTTGGCTAGGTGAAAAAGAAGGAGTAAAATCTGATCTATAACAGTGACTTGTTTAATAGATTCACATAGCGAGCTGGTAACTATCACACTGGCTTCTTCTCCAGCTCGTTAGCAATCTGTACTGGTCCTTTGTCTTTATTTTCTTTAATTCAGCCGTGACATTGTAATTTATATGAGACTAAAGCTCAGATTACCACTTCTTATAGAATGGCTGGGGAATTATAATCTCTCCAGGGCACCACTTCCTACCTTTGCAAGAAGATGAGGACATGATTAAGCAGCAGCAAAGGATGGGGCTGCCTCATCCAAGACTTCAAACTTGTTTTTGTCTGTGCTTCATGTCAAGCACCTGAAAGGTCCTTACAATCCTGATAATATGGGGCTCCTGCATCCTGGTGTATGAGGATATGCCCTTCCTTTGCTGCACGTGCCACCTCATGGGTGAGGGTGGTTCGATGGCCCAAAGAAGATATTTTACCAAACATCCCAAAATTTTATTCAAAAGGTTTTCCTGTATCCAACCTGGTTCCCCCTTACTGCAGTTAAACCTACTGCTTCTCATCTTCATGTCTTTTCTCCTATGGAAGCACCAGGTACACATTGTCCTGGATTGATAGACTACACATAAAAGCTAGGAAATCCAAGATTACTCCAAATCCCTTCTAGGATATCACAATGAGAATTAACTGAAGAGCCCCAGTCATCCAGGTGCCTTAACAAGTCTCCTTGTGGGAGTGCAGACCAAGCAGCCAGATCTCACCAGGTACCAGTACCGGTCACACCAGCACCCGGTTACTTCACTGGTACCATCTTTCTTACCACGTATCTGCTGTTGCTTGAAAAGGGCAACAGGATCCACCAAGGCGCTGCCCTTCTATTGAAACCTTGTTTCATTGGCCGTGATCAACAAATCCAAGCTGATATTTATGAGCATACATTGATGAATGTAGCCTGAAGCATTCCCAGGGTGTGCTGCTGCCCCTTGGCCATCAAAAAGGCCATCTTCAGCACCAGTAGATTCCCTGACTATGAAGCCTCTTTTTTTACCCTCATGCATTGCTAGTACCCCTAGAACACAGGCTATTTCTTAGATTTGTTTTATCAACATGAAAAATCATGAAAAATCAATGGAAGAATTTCCCTTGGCGATTATTTGCTTGTAGGGAACACTCATTATTTACTTTCCCTTTTTCCTCCCCCTTTCCACATGGCATTGTTTCTAAATGGGATCTAATATCAATATCAATGTTAGTAGGATCCATTGATCAAGCTGTGAATCAAAGCTCACTGCTGTGTTGAATAAACATATGTTAATGACAGTTGTGTTAAGCCAAATTTAGCATCTGGATTCTTCAGCATCCCTTTGTTTTGTATCTACCTCACTATGATTTCTTTGATTTCTTGTGATTTAGTGTTGTATACAATGTCAGAGGTGATATGTAGATAAATATATATATATATATACAAATATATATTTTTTGCTTTGCAATAAAGCTCAAAGCTATAACATGAATATTCATAAAATGTCATAATCTTTATTGTAATGTTCCCTTCTTAGTTGTAAAATCCTGTCTGGATCCAATTTTCCTGTACACTAAAACTGATATTGTGTTCATGAGTGAATGGTTATTATTTCTGTTACTTTTCCATTCAAGTGATATTTTTGAGATGTGAGATAGACACCAGAATCATCAAACACGAATTGGTTTACTTTTTCTTTCCCCCAAATACAGCCTGTTTGTAACTGGAATCAAACAGTGAAATTGAAAGAAATTTACTTGCAGTCCTGATCTTTCAATTTTGGTTTGTCTGTTATTCACTTTAAATTTGGCAGGAGGTGGAGAGGGAGCAAAAAAATAGGGGCTATTAGGGCTGAGGAAGGAAAAATATGTTCATCTGTTTCCATATAGGCAAAGAGGGGATTCATTCTTTGAAATTACTGAAATGTGGCACTTCCCTGAGCATGGGGACCACACTCATCAAAATTATCTCCAGCTGTTGAAATGTTATGTGTCTAATGGCAGTCATGGACCCAAAGACACTAATCCAGGTCCTTTCTGTGGGATTGGAGAGAGACAAAAATACACTATCTTAAGGCATGTGGAATGCATCTCCTTTAGGATGGCTGTCTCTCCCCATCTCTGTGGATGGAGCTGAGAGGATGAGCTCACATTAGACACTTCAACTTTATGGGCTAAAATCAAGTTGAAGGACAATTAACAAACTGACAAGTGAAAACTCTCTCCATTTTTGGTCATGTGCATTATTCTGAACCACATGATGCTTTATGCTCTGTCAATGGAAGGGATGAGGAAGGTGGGAGTTCCTGGTGCAGTGAGCAGGACTTTGCCTACTTCTTCTATGTTTGTGTGGTGGAAAATGTCCTTGGACACAGTGACTAGCCAGCAATACCACAAGGTCCAACATCTGGCACAGAAGTGCTGGCTGCATCCTGCAATGCAGGGAGGAGCATCAGGGAGGACTGTTGAGGTGGACAGGACCTCTCATCTGTTTAATCCCAGTAAAGCTTGATCCTGCTGCCAGAAATGTGAGGGGGCAAAACCCACATCTGCCCAGTGCAGTCCTTCTCCAGCCCCACCCCCACCCCCCTGCTGCTCCTGTAGACTTGAATTAGGAAAAAAACATCAAGCCCCAAATGTTGGGACTCTTTGCTTGATGGATCTCACACACTGACTTTACTGGGAGTAAAATGAGGGGAATCCTCTCCATTTCCTTCCCACCAGATTGTGGGGAAAGTAATATTTTTGCCCACTGCTTTGCCAAAGCAAACAAAAAATGGGTGATCAGAAAGACTTGGACACAAAAGGAATATGACAATTTTTAAATATTTTTTTGAAGCAAGGAGAAGAAATACTACTGAACTTATATCCAGCTTTTCCATCTTAGGAAAAATGGAAGATGCAGGAAATTAAACCCAAATATAAACAAATATGAGTGGAGAACATGCTATTGGGTTTCACCTAAAGCACAAGACAGGACAGCACAAGACAGGACTGCAAAACACATGTTTAGAGTCTGTTTCATGAGACTCCTTCTGCCTAGAGTCTTTGCTCTAAAATGGGCACAATTATTCAGTACAAACAGCATTTTTTTTCCTCATTTTGATCTGGTGTCTGTACAAATCTGGCTTGTTTTTTGGTTTATTTTTATAATTTTTTGTTGCCAGTTCCCAGCTATTTCTATTTTTATGGTGTAGTATTTTGTCTATAGGGAACGAAATGCAGATGTGTTCATGAATTGTGTAGCAGATGGAATTACAGGTTGGAAGTGATTTGAAAAAAAAAAAAAAGAAATCTAACAATGGGAAAAATATCTATATGAAAAGCATGCTTCCAAATTGTGTGTTTGAAATTGAGCATTTTGTCATTCTACTGAGCTTTTTGAAAGGTTTATTTTGAAATAATGAGACTTTATGAAGGTTGAGGGTTTTGAGATACCAAAAAGCACAATTATTGTTAAACAGTTATAATTTTATTGAGTTTACATTATGTTATTTCATTTTTTGCCTATCTGAACATTATAATCACATACTTTTGATGTGTAATATATAATCATTTATATTTGTTCATTAATCATCTCGCGTTAGCCAAAAGGGAGAGATGCAGCTGTTTCACTTCCGGTCAGAAATCTTGCAGAATTCCTGGCCTCATTTTTTCATTATTTGCTTTAAACACAGGGTTGAATTTTGCAGTTGGTTATTCTCTTTGAGGCCTCCTGTAAAGTGGAAGTGCTTTTAGCTGAGTGACAGAGTCTATCCAGTCAATGGAAGAGACAGCTTGGTTTCTATCCCATATGCAGTGAAATAAGTTTGTGAAGGACTAGGTCATGCAAATCACTTGTGGTTCTGATTGGGTCACGCTGATTAATGTTAACGAGGGACCAGGTTTATCCTGGTTGCACTCCAGAGGTGCAGGCATAGGTGGATCTCCGAGGTGGCGTTAATGGTGTCCTCAGATGTTCAGAGGGCTGGTGGGTTGTTTGATGAAATGGGAAAGTCTTAAGCAATTCTTTTTCTTCATCTCTTTATCTGAAAGGAGCCTGGATTTTGTTCCCTTCCTCTCAAGTATTTCTACTGATGCTTTGGTTTTGGTCGTGAAAGCATTTTCTTGTCACATCTTCATGTTGCTTTGCTACTATGATCATATCATGATGGTTTGGAAATGCTGACTTTAAGGGTTTATGTCCTACTGTAGCATTGGCTCTACTTCACTGAGAACCTCTGTGTGTCTCTTGCACCATGGGCAATATCTCTGTATAGGAAAAAGTGGGTCTTCCAGCTTCATGCTCCCTGCTGTACTATCTGCTCTTTTCACAGTGGTGAGACTGTTCATTTCTCTAGAGGTCCCATTTATTTTGGTAGCTGCATCATGAGCAAAATTTTATTCTTCTACTCTGACAATGTGGGAGAGCTTTAGCAACTTCAGTGGAGCTGACTCAACATTTATCCTGGCATAGAGTGGCTGCATGCATTGGTGAGAAGGGTGTGCTGTTGGAACAGGAGTTGCCTCTGTGTTGACTGTTGCATGAGAGATGGGTTATAACAAGTGGCTGTAATAGCATTGGGAATGTCTTCTGCTCTGTCGCTTTTGAAAGAAATAATTGGGGTAAAGGGTTGAGCAGATTCTGGCAACTGAGCTTTTACAGAAACCAAGACTCATTTGATTTGGCTCAAGGGTGTCCTGAGATCCTTCAGGCAGCAGACCACTGGCAAAGGCTTTCATCTGCAGGACTCTGTTTTGTTTTCTCTCAGTTATCTCCTGAGGTTTAGAGGCACAAAGCCCTGCACAGTGTCAGAGTCAGCTCACTCACTGCTCAGGTTGAAAAGGGTTTAAGGGCTTCTGGGTTCCTTAATGGCTGAATGGTTGGTCTTCAGGACATGCCCAAGTGCACATGCTGAACGGTAGACCAGAGCACCATTAGAAGATGCTACAAAAGATATCAGAGCTTAAAATATATAGGAAAAGTGCTGCAATTTTAGCCCACTGAAATCTTTCTTTGAAATACGGACTCACTTAGAAAGGGGGCTAAGGACATAATGCCTGACGTGGCAACTGTGAAGCTTTGTTATCAAAAAAGTGATGAATCATCTTAAACCTGAAGAAAATTAGCCTGGAATCACCAAAGCAGTCATGCTATCCAGCCCATCATCCTGCCTGTCTGTAACCTTGACCAGAGGTACAAGAAGGAGGTGTAAAACTGGTCGATGCTAGAATGATAACTTCCTGCTGCTCAGTCGGCCTGTTCCATCTCTGAGACTGGCTTGAGTCTCAAACATGTACCTTGAATTACTTTTCTGAAGAGGTAATGGCATTAGCTGTGAGGACATTCTGCTCTTTTTTTTTGTGCCAGGTACTGTTTGGATCATTAGCTCAACACTGATGACATCACTTGGCAGTGAATTTCTTACTGATCTGCCTAGGCACCAGATGCGCATTTTACTGCCCAGCCAATTTCAGACTTCAAGATGAACAACCAGACTACCTTGCTGGTGTACCTGTTCGGGATCTCATCCCATGATCTAGCATGCTCCTTAGATACCACTGAGCTGAAGGGAGAGGGGTTGAATAACATTTGGATGTGCTCTGAAGACTTAAAAGCTCTAGACTTGATAAGAACCACAGATTATTATGCCGTTCCAGTTGGGTTCCTTGTCCACAGTAGTAAGTTAAATAGTACAGGACCTGGGTATTGGCACTGGCACTCAGTTGTCCACATTTTTCAATTGTAAACAAGATCCTTGGCACAGTTTTGGCTGGGGACAGCTAGCGTTGACCCAACACTCTCCTGCTTGAGGATTTAGTACAGGATCTGGAGACAACAGGCACTTCAATTGTTGTCACTCTGTCTGGGAGGCTAAGGAAGACTTTCAGAGAGGGAAAGAATGGATCCTGGCATTGTTTTGGTTATTATAGATACAGTCAACATGAACCTCATCAGCTGCTAGCTAAATGGCATCACAAACTATGGTGTGATAGTCAAGAGAAGGTAATATCAGACTAGACCTGCAACCAAGTCCCTGCTTAATAAAAGAGACAAGGTTTGAGGGAGAGATCATATCTTTTACTACAAAAATATATTTTATTATTAAAATATCTCCCCCTTTAAGCCATGCCTCTTGTATTACCTTAGGCTATGCCAGCTACTAACACATGAGTAGGAAGTGTTTAGAAATGTATAATGGATTTTGCCTCAGTGTGGTCATTCTAGCGTTAACAAACTGTTGTGGCCCTTTTCATCCTTATGGCCTGTACCTGGTTCTTATCCCAGCATACACACCAGGGCAAGAGACTTCAGCTTTGCAAAGGTGCCAAAGGTTCCTTATAAAGTCCAAAAATAGCATCCTTGCTTTCTGTGGGAGCTAAGGGGATCAGTATGTTCCAGGAAGAGCCCAGAATTTTTTTGTTCCATGCCTTCCCTTTGTTATCCTGCCAACAGAGACTCAAGAACAGCATATGGCCTTCTTACACTTGGTTTTTTTTTATGCTTTTTTTTTTTTTTTTTTTTTAAGTAAAGACTCCAGAGTGCTGCATGAGTTTTAATGGTGTAAAATGTGCTGGGTTTATGTCCATTTCCCTCTGACAAGCAAGATATTTCTGAAGAATTGAACAGCTTTCGAGCTGTCCCCCTCCCCCCAGGCTAAGTTTGATTTAAATGGTAATTCTTTATCTTGTTTGCAAAATACTTCTTCAGCCCAAATTTTCTCTAAGAACTCAGCCCTAGGCTTTCTCAAAACTCTTAGCCAAGACCACTGAAAGAATTTGCATCATGCAAGCCATGAGGAGGCATTTGGCATGAAAACTTGAGACTGGGTTAAGAGTTCCCAGATGTGGTAAAGCAGAAGGCAGCATGACTCTCTGGATCACTTGTGTTTGCTGACTCCATCAGGTCCTGTATTCAATGCATGAGATGCTTTTGCTTTGTTACTTTTTTCTATAAAGATGAAACTTTTTTAGTGGAGAAGACAAATGCATTTGTCTCTCCTTGTATCATGACACAAGCAGGCTTGACCCATATCAGCCAAATACAGGTAATTCAAACAGCAGGGACCACCGATGACACTTTCCTGTAGTAGTACAGTTCCTTTCTCAGGAAAAGAAGTGCCTGGTTTACACGGAGGCAAAAGACAGCTGTAATGAACCTGGTATTAAAGATCATACCAAATGGTACCATTTTTTAAAATGGAGAATTTCAAGCCAATGCAGGAAAGAGAGGCTGGTGTCAGTGAGGAATATAGATGAACATTGGTAAGATCAGTGCAGTTGTCTCTGCATTGCTAATGTACTACATCACTACTCTGACACAGTTTCAGTTGTAGCTTTCCCTGCATCGAACCATTGGCTGAAATTGCCAATGGAGATGTTCCTCTGAGCCCGTTGTTGCTTCAGCCCTCTTGGTGGGATATTAGGACATTTATCAGATGCTACTTAGCTCTGCTCTTCTGTCCATTAGCACCACCATTTCCAGCCTATCTGCTTTGAGATACATTTGATTCTCTTTCAAATACGTACCATGTCATTGAAAAGCTATTATCCGCTCGCCTCTTATTTGGTCTAATCCAATAAAACCTGTTTAAAATCTAGATATTTTCATGCTCCATGACTACAGCAACAGTTTACTTAGCTACTTGAGGAGTTCCAGGAGATGGCATGTCCTTCAAACTTGCAAGCTCTGGTAGCCCAGCGTGCAGTCAGATGATCTCCTAGCTGATTCCATCCTTTGTTATCCTGGTGGGCTCTTAGGTTGGTTGCTTTTGTAGACACTAAGAAGGACACTATGAGAATATTCTGCATTTTAATTCTTTGGAAATTTGTCTTGAACTTAAACTTTTAGTAAATGGCTTATTTACTATTCTTTATTAAGGTAGCTCTATCATCATGACAATTAGTCACTCCTCTGTACCTTACATGTTTACATGTGAGGCAAGACACTCAGTCATTCTCCCAGGACAGTTTTATTTCTGTCCCTTGCTCTTTAGCAAAAGTGAAAAGTTCTCCCACAGAGCTCCCATAGTTTAAAGATTTTAAGAGAGTTTTAAAACTCTCTCAAGTTTCTGGGTTTTGACTGAGTCTCCAGTAGAAATAGGATCCATGCATGCGATTCTCGATCCTTGAGCTTTCTGTTTGCTCTATAACATCCTGGCTGCTTTGAGAGGCAAAAAATTGCAAAAATGAATAACTCTGCAATCTCAGGTGAGATCCATCTCACTTGACTTTAGACATGTACAGTGTGGATGCCCCACATGAGTAGATTAATGAATGAAGGCTGCTTTTACAGCCTGTAGAAAGGAAAATGTGATTCTGGGTTGCAAACCCTGTCATCATATAGCAGCTGCCTGCACTTTGTCTGATGAACCATGTCCTAGAAATATCCATGTCTCATATATGTCTTGACTTTGGAAGAAGCCAGATACTAAGTCAAACACATGCATCAACCTGTGTTTGTTCAGATAATGAGGCTCCCAGTGTCTCAAGATCAAAATCAGTTTTTAAAGGGTACTCAGCACACTGCTTACCTGTCAAGGTGATCTTCTGTTTCTTACACTCTTAAGAACGTGGAAGGAAAATAACTTACTGCAGCCAACATTATGAGTCAAGCTGGAGACATTACAATTTCTATTTCTGCAAAACATCTCATTGGAACCTCAATGGCCAGTTTACACCTTATTCATACAGTGCCACTTCAAACAATCTAGTTCTCATCTTCTTCCCCAACTTAAGGTTTCAGAAGCATCACCTGCTGAAATTCTAGAGTTACTTTCAGTCTTGGTCTTTAGACTTGATCATATTCAATTCTTAGTTGTGAATACAGGTTCTCCCAACTGGGAAAACAAACTAGAAGTATTGCTGTGGAAAAGAAGCTGTGATACCTTGGCATGAAATGAAGGAACAAAAAATTATGATAGCTTTCAGTTCAAGATGAGTTGAAAAGTTCAATACAAAATTGAATAGCATTTAAATGTGTCAGTTCTTTAGAAAATCCAAAGCTCCACAAATTTTTTAGTGTGGACAGAATGAATATTGGTGATGAAATTCACTTTGTCTGACTTAGATAACTGAAAGTTGACTCTCCAAACTCAAGATAGTGCTGCTCAACTTTCTCTTTGATTCTTGGAGGATAATACTCACCTCTCCTAGCAGAGATATCTAAAGTATGAGAGATGAATCAGTCACTGGAAATGCTCATTTCTTTCCACCGACTACAAAAGAAGCCAAGGGTGATTTTCTAACACAATGTGGAGATCACAGGCTATTTTCTCTAGTCATGCAGCAAATTATTTTATATAAGACTGAGACAACATTCCTACTGTCCTTCTTCCATCCACAATTCTTCAGAGAAGCTCAGACATTAACATCCAAGGAGCAAAGCCAGTGTAGATGGTAGAGGTCTTCTTTGTTTCCTGGGATAATGAAGCTGACCCCGCTCAACTAGCCTCAGTCTCAGGTCCCAAAGCTTTACCTAGGCTAATTTTAAGCAACGCGGCTCATCAGATTTTGACCTCTTCTTTTCTAGCTTAAGAACTTGTGCTCTAAGTATCTGAATGTTTTCTGGGTAGGCAGGAAAGATAACTTTGTGGACATCCTGACTTTTCAGCCTTTTTTGGGTTAGGCTTGTGGTTCACTATCTTGCTGTTCCTCAGAGTTTGGGAGGAGTGGTGCTGTTTATTTTAAAAGGATATTTTCTTTTTTTTTGCCATTGTTGAACTTATCTTTGTCTTTTAAATGTATTTTTGCTTTAGAACAACAATCATAGCTAAATAAATGCCTCTTGCATTGAGGCAACACACCTAGCACATGCCTCCATACTTTGACTGCTTTTCCACTGATTCATTAAGCTTCAAGAGGAACACCTCATTTAATAAAAGCCCAGGCTAGAGGAGCATTGTGATGAAATGTTTCTAATCCTTGAACCTTTCCTCTTTAAAAGGATAAACATTATTTCTGACCAGGGATTTTGTCAAGTCTTTTACTTTGGTATGAGCCAGATTGATAACAAGCTTCCACAGTGTTAGGTAAACTGCAAAGGCAGGATCTTCTCAAAAAATAAGGTTCCCCAGCTGCAGTGGCAGGTTTCCTATGAGGCCTCAGGCCAAGATTGAGGTGTCCTGTCAGAGAGGTGTGGATTCTTACATGGAGAGGCTTTGCAATGAGGAGCTGAGGAGTCATGGTGGAGCAGACTGCAGGAACCAAGTCTGATGGAAGGGTGCAGTGTCTGACAGAACCAAACTGTGGTTTCTAATACAACCAAGAGCATCACACTCTTGTGCTGAACTTGTGCCGTTTCTTACACAAGTGTTCAGAATAAAATCTAAAGGGAGGCAGGGATAGAAGACCTTGGAAAAAAAAAAATTGTCTTTCTCTGTTGAGCTCATAGTGTTCACCCAGCCTCCCCTAGCCTCTGGCTGGGACTTCATGAAGCTGAAGATTGCAGATGAGATTTTCAAAATATGAGGTTTTTTTCTTTTAATATACAATATTCCCTCCAAATAATTCTGCAGCCTTTCCCACCTGATTATCACTCCCTATGTATGGTTTCCCTAGCCATTTGGAGTGGGGAGAGAATCATAGAATTACAGAATCATAGAATGCCAGGTTGGAAGGGACCTCAAGGATCATCTGGTCCAACCTTTCTAGGTACTACTATAGTTTCTATGAGATGGCTCAGCAGCCTGTCAAGCTGAGACTTAAAACTGTCCAATGTGGGACAATCTACTACTTCCCTTGGGAGACTATACCAATGTTTGATTGTCCTCATGGTGAAAAGTTTACCTCTTGTGTCCAATCAGAATCTTCCCAGGAGCAACTTGTGCCCATTACCCCTTGTCTTTTCCATGTGACTCCTTTTAAACTGGGAGCCTCCCATCTTCTTGGTAGCCACCCTTTAAGTACTGGAACATGGTAATAAGCTTTCTTTTCTTAAGGCTGAACAAACCCAGTGTTCTCACCCTCTCCTCGTAGGGCAGGTTTCTGATCATTATTCTGGCCCTTCTCTGGACCCTCTCCAGCCTGTCTGCATCCTTTTTGTAGCATGGGGACCAGAACTGATCCCAATACTCCAGGTGTGGTCTGACAAGTGCCGAGTAGAGCGGGATGATGACTTCTTTACCTCTGTTGGTGATGTCCTTGTTGATGCAGCCCAGCATCCTGTTGGCTTCTTTGCTGCTGCAGCACATTGTTCACTCATGTTGAGCCTGTTATCCACCAAGACCCCCAGGTCCCTTTCCACAGGACTGCTCTCCAGCCAGGTGGATCCCAGTCTGAACTGCACTCCTGGGTTATGTGTTCCCAGGTGCAAGACTTAACACTTCTCCCTGTTGAACTTCATAAGGTTCCTGCTACCCCACTCCTCCAGTCTGTCCAGATCATCCTGGAGGGTGGCTCTCACTTCTGGAGTGTCAGACTCTCCACTCATCTTGGTGTCATCAGCAAACTTCATCAGGATCACAACATCCAGGTCACTTATGAAGATGTTGAACAGGACGGAGCTCATTATCAATCCCTGGGGGACCCCACTTGTGACCGGTTGCCAGTTTGAGGAGGAACTATTTACTGTCACCCTCTGGGTATGACCTGTCAGCCAGTTCCCCACCCACTGCACAGACCACTTGTCAAGGCAGTAATGAGTCAGTTTCTCCAGGAGGAGGCTGTGGGGGACCATACCAAAAGCCTTGGAGAAGTCCAGGTAGATGATAAGAAGTTGAAAGAGGGAATAATTCCAGTTAACTTTCACTCTAAAAATTAAAGTGCCTGGTCTAACTCCAAAGTTAAACTGTCCTAATGCAGGTATTCAGTCTAATACAACTGTCTGAATTCCCACTGCAGTCAACAGGAAAAGACTGGCACTTCTTGAAAATGATCCAGCTCATATCTGTCTTAGGATGGGAGAAGGGACCCAGATAGGCAACCACAAAGACATTTATCTCCTGGTTGGCTCTATGTGGGTGCCGTCGAAATGGTAAGGCCTTATGACTACCCTGTGCAATTTCAGCTGTCCTGCTCCCCTCTTGAAATAATGCTTCCTACTGTGGCCACACCTGATACACAGAGATGTCTGACTGCTTGCTAGAACATCTTGGCACTTAGATCTAGTACTAATTTCACTTTATTTTTTTATTTGTTTGATTTACTGTCTTGAACTCCTGGTAGGGATGGAGGGAGTTATCTCACCAGTTGTATGTCCATGTAAGAGGCTTCTCCACTTGAGCTTGTTCTTTATACCCCTGCTGTAGCCAACTGAGCAAAACAGGCACTACCAGGCTGTGATTCATTACATTTTGCTCACCTCCATGATAGGAAGAAGAATCAGAGTCTAGCAGTGGCAGTTTCTACCTGTTGATTGTTGAGTTTAACATTTGGTAAACGTCTGACCAGCAGTGATTTGGCAGGATGGGTGTATCTAACCTTTGGACATCTCATATTGTTTCATTTGACTCTGACCTGCTGCATCTGGTGGTGCTTGGTGACCTCTGCCAGTGGTCCATGCTGGATGGTCCATCCACTCAGTTCTTCCCTAGGAGCTTAGTCTTCCCTGTTCATGAGAACAGAGAGTGGGAGACTGCTGGGTAAATACTGCAGAGAAAAGCAAACTTTCTAGTAAGGATTTATCTCCAAAGGAGACCAGGGATATTATCTATACCTTTTGACAGTGATTAAGGAGTAGTAGGGTCTCATGCTGTATCTTTTAAGTCATGTGTGTGTGTTTAGGGTGTGTGGTAGGCTAGATAGAGAGAGGTGCAAAGGCAGAGATGATCTATATTAGTAGTATACCATGAGTGACAGACAAGCAGCACTGTAATGATTCCTCTCTGAGCACCTGTATGTTAAGCTGTGCTTTCAGAGTAGACACAAGTATGAAGTTGTGGGACCTCAGCTGTTCTCATCCAGCCCACAGAGACAGGGCAGTCAGCTGCACTAGCCTAATTTTGGAATAACTCCATTGGATCAAGGAGTTGAATTTGTTTTTGCCTCAGTGATTTTCCCAAATCACCTTCTTTGTGGTATGTTCTGGGCACCTGCTCTCTTAACTGAAGTTGGCTTTTTGGGATAGGAGTTGAGCATCTTCCTTGAGTTAGTTCCACACAGTGAGTTATAGCCAGGGCTGCAGCTATTTGCATCTCACTTAATAATTTTGCAAAAGAAGAGCCCTCTCCAAATACATCTGGGGCTGGGAGTCACAGGGCCAGTATGGATGATCCTTCTTGAGGGAACTCATCCACGCAAAAAGCAGATCATTGATAATGTGAAATGCACAAACTCAAATCCCAGCTGTGGGAAGCTGAACACCAGTTTGCCTGGCCAGAAACTGGTGGGTGGGCAAGAAGCAGCAGTTTGATGACACCAAATCACTGGTGAACTCCAGGAGCTCAGTGGGGTGGCAGGATGCTGGGACTCAAACACACAGCCGTGTCCCTCATTGAACAGTTTCTACATTTCTTTAAGTGTCGGGGCTTCAACAAAGTTTTCATGCTTTTTATTATGGCAAAAGTACGTGCTTGTGAAATTGTGAAGTTGATGTGTTATTTTGTATCTGTTAAAAAAAAAAAAAAAGCAAACAAAAAAAAAGCATTTAAAACTCAAGAGCCGTTATTGTGCGGGGTTTTCTCTCAAACTGGTGCATACACTTTACGTCAGGGACCTACTAAACATAACAAAAATCAGTGATACAGTTACTGTAAAACCAGATCCACACCTTTTACTGTAATAATAACTTTAAAAACCTTGCACTGTAATGGTTACTATTAAAAAAAAAAAAAAAAAGAAAAAAAAAAGAAAAAAAGAAACCTCTTGTCAGAACTGATTTTGTATCTTTGATTATATCTGAAATTTTAGCATTTTTGTATACTTACCATGTCAACGATAGCATCCTCCATGGTTAATTTCCGGGTTCTGTTTCCTTTCTGTCTAATCAAACACATGCATTGCTAAATGTGGATGGGCAGGGTATGGCCATGGGAGCTGGTAGGTCACCCCCCTCTCTTGTTCAGAGACATGCACCCGAATGAGCTGAGTAGAAGGAAAAGCAAAGACCCCAAACCATTTGGACGGTTTCTGATCCCGTTCAGAGTTCCAGCTGCCCCCATTGTACAACATTTCTTTCTCCTGGGGTTGTTCTGGCCACGTTGGCTGTCCAGCTCCATCACACTGCAATGCATTGCGAGTAGGTAGGAAATCCAAACCAATGAGATAATTTTGCAACCGCTCCATTTATTGGCTATGTTTTCCTCCCCCTTTTGATTTATTTATTTTTTTAAATAATATGTATTTGGAATCAGCATGGTGTTGCAATTCTTTCTATTTTTAAATACTGAGACATTCTGTGTGTAAAGTCTTGTTTCTTAACTAAGAGAATCTTAAATGTGGAGCTAAGTTTGAACCTTTTTTTTTCCTTGTTGTACTGTGATTTGGGAATTATTTTGATATAATCCTTTAATTTGGTAGAAGATTTCCCACACCTTCTCCCTCCTTCCTATCATCATTTCATATTTTTTACAAAACTGAAAAAAACAAACAAACAAAGGAACAAATAATCTTTTTTTCTCTCTTTAGGCTGTGTAATGTTGTGTTGTCCAGATTCTGTATAAAAATATGTATATGATGTATCTGATATTTGGCAGTGAACGGCTGCAACTTTAACCAATATAATTAACAAAGAAATGCATAATGTTGGTGTTTTAAAAAGTAAAAAAAAAAAAAAACCTAGTTAAGATGTTTGTGTAAACTTGCATGGTTTAAAATGTACTTAGTGCATTGAGAAATGTTGTTAGGGTCCTAAGTGAAAGGCTGGTTTACTTTTTGATTCTAATGGTGATTGATTTGTTGATCAGAATATCCCCTATACTGTATGTCTTAGTTTATTTAGCATTTTTTATTATTTTTTTTTTCTCAAGATCTAGCATAGTGTATCTATCTCTATGTAAAACTGTTCCTTAAAACCAGGTTGTGGAAACTGCGTTTCGTCTGGCAAAATGATGTTTTTGCATCACACTTGTGATTCAGTTGCATTGCATTTAATTTGCTGTGAAGGTTCAGGTTTGACTTTCCTTTGGGATCTTACTTGCCAGGGGGTTGATGCTAGAGGCCAGGCTGCGAGTGCCACTGGGACAAGGAGGACCCAAGTGGTTTGCTCCACTTGGACACCTGGACATCAGCGTCAGGCCTGGCTGTCCCTGACAACAGAGGGATACAAGGGCAGGATTTGGTCCCTCCTCAAAGAACGAAGGCTGGGTTTTTCCTCTTGGCAGCATGTGTTTTATCAGGATCTTAGCAGGCATCTTCTGGGGTTTCTCCCAGCTCTCTAATGGATGAATTTGGCTTTTAGTGGCAGCCAACCAACACTGCTGAAACAACAGGCTACCGGCAGCGGAGTGTGGACAACCAGCCCTTGCCATCATGAGAAACATAATGAACTTTCAGCATTTGCAATAAGCTCCATACTCCAGTCCAGAAGCACAAACCCACCATGTTCAAGAGGAGCTGGCACGGTGCCCTACAGACTGAGTCTGTCCAATGGATGCCATGAGAGCTGGGACCAAACATCCAAGCAGGGACCACACAGGCAATGGTCACAGTTCATTTTCACATCTCCTTGCTCTACCACACCTCTTACCAGTTTTCTCCAAGCTTTGCTTCTGCTGAACCACCAGAATGGGGACACTTCCTAACTTCTAGTAGGTAATCTAGCAGGCACCAACTCCACCAAAAGTTGCTGGCTTTAGTGACCGTTAAAGGCTCCTGGGACTGACCTCCCTGCGATAGTCAATGTGGACACTTTCTTGTCTCTTATTGCCTGAAAAATCTCCAGTGGCCTTTCCCAAAAACAAGACAGAGCTAGTCTTAAATACATAGAGCTATCAAATTTCTTCATGTTCTTCATCCCAGAGGTTCTCAAAGGGCTTTTCCAACGTAACAATATCTTAACTCGTGCAGCCTGTAAAGCTGCCAGCTGATGGCAACTCTATGCAACAGTCTAATGCAAGGGATATGGATTACACCTTTGGGGAGCTTAGCAACTGTCTAGCATGCTAAAATCCCAGCTAAGTCCACAGTAAGACCAGAGAGAACAGGTTGATTCATTTAATTTTCCTTTTTTCTGGGCAGTTCCCTCCTTTTGTTCCGTCCTCACACAATGTTGGGGATTGAACATTTCCAGGCCACTTTCATCAGCTTATTCTTTCCTAAAAGCTTTTAAAATATTCTTTTCACATAGGAGAATAGGGAACAAATTGTCCCCTCCTCTGCTCCAGAAATAAAGCAACTCCATCCCTTGCTCCTTCCTTGTCTCCTTGCTTTATAGAAAGGTATTGGCCAATTAACTTTCAGTCTTTCCTGATCTCAACTACTTCTTTTAAACTCCAGTTACACTGAGATTTTGCTGCTTGATGTTCTAACTGGTTTTAATCTGGACAGAAACAAACAGCTTGACATTAGGTGCCGGCAGGAATCTGTGCTTGGCATGCAGATATATGCACTGTCCTGTGGCCAAATGATACAGCTTGATGGATGTCAGCTTGTGGCCTTGATGCTGACTGCAAATCCTGTGATTTGTTGCAGGATTGGCTACATCTCTGAAAAGCTGCTTGTGGCGATCCTCTCCCCAGCTTGGTAAGCTGTCTTCTTCCTTTGTTCCAGATCCAGAGTTTCTCCAGCAAAACACTGGAAATGCCCAAACACTGGCTGTCTGGTGAGAGGAGGAGATCACCTGGTTGAGGGTTCATGGTGTGATGCTCAGTGGATCTTTCTCTTAAGAGGGGTTCAATCAGTCCTGAGTCCTAAGTCTTCGTATAGAAAAACTTCTGCTGAAATCAAGTTTTTTCAAAGTCTGTGAGATCAGTTATGACCCCTGAAATCTGTATATGGGCATCTTCAGATGGAGGACATCTGTATTCAGTCCCTTGCAAGAGCATTTCCTAATAGTCAAGATTCGCTTCTGCAAAGCTGGTCTTCTGTATCTCCGACATGTCTGGAAGAAGGAGCTGGGCCCTATTAGAAAAGAGCTTATTCCTTGGCAGGTGCAACCTGGAAATATGCTCATGGAGTGTCACCTTGCCTTTGGTCTATCCGCTTCTTTGTGGCCCCACATACATCAAGAGCAAGCTGGCTCTTAGATCAGTGTCCTGCAGAAGCAGCCTCCAATGGTTGGTCCTCCTCCCCTGTCTAAAGGCCCACATGAAAATGTTTCCAGTTGATCAATTAACCATCCATTCAATGTAAATTATCAGCCTCCTAGAAGTAACTGGAGGTGGTCTTACATAGAATCATAGAAGCATAGAAGCATCAAGGTTGGAAAAGATCTCCAAGAACATCAAGTCCAAATGTCCTTCTTACAATCCCTAACCATTAAACCATCTCCCAAAACACCACGTCCACCCATTTTTTTTAACACCTCCAGGGATGGTGCCTCCACCACCTCCCTGGGCAGCCTGTTCCAATGCCTCACCACACTTTCTGTGAAGAAGTTTTTTCCTAATATCCAATCTGAACCTCCCCTGGTGCAACTTGACCCCATTTCCTCTTGTCCTATCACTAGTTCTCTACCAGCTGCCAGAAAGATCTTCATCTTCTAGATGTTGTCTAAGCTTTAACTTGCTCAATGGGAGCATGTTCTAGGGTTAGATAAAAGCCCTCTTTAAAAATATTGCACCAATTTATAAGCTGGGCACATTCCTTTACTCACTCTCTAACCTCACCCTCACTAGCAACCCATGAGAAAAATCTCTGTATAGACAGATTTTCTCCCCCCTGCTCCTAAGAACAAATCTCATGGCCAGCTTTAATTTCCATTCTTGAAACTAAATACAATTTAAAAACCCCTCAGGCGGTAAACCCTGAAAACATTCAACAAAGTCAAGGTGAGGCAGAGATTTTACAGGCCAGAGCTGTGGATTTATGCAGGACTTTACATGACTGTTTTATTTCCAACGCAATAAAGAATAACCAACTTACTGTAGCAAACCTTGTGCCAGGTGCTATCTCCCAAAACTTTCTGCATGGGACAGTCTGCCCTGGATTTGCTCTGCCTAGCAGCACTTTGCAGAATGTTGGAAGGGAAAAAAAACCTCTTTGTCTCTATCCCAGCAGGGACAGATTACAAATGGGTAAAACTATGTGGCTTACAGATGTTTTTTTCTTTTCTTTTCTTTTCTTTTCTTTTCTTTTCTTTTCTTTTCTTTTCTTTTCTTTTCTTTTCTTTTCTTTTCTTTTCTTTTCTTTTCTTTTCTTTTCTTTTCTTTTCTTTTCTTTTCTTTTCTTTTCTTTTCTCTTTTCTTTTCTTTTCTTTTCTTTTTTTCTTTCCCTTCCCTTCCCTTCCCTTCCCTTCCCTTCCCTTCCCTTCCCTTCCCTTCCCTTCCCTTCCCTTCCCTTCCCTTCCCTTCCCTTCCCTTCCCTTCCCTTCCCTTCCCTTCCCTTCCCTTCCCTTCCCTTCCCTTCCCTTCCCTTCCCTTCCCTTCCCTTCCCTTCCCTTCCCTTCCCTTCCCTTCCTTCCTTCCTTCCTTCCTTCCTTCCTTCCTTCCTTCCTTCCTTCCTTCCTTCCTTCCTTCCTTCCTTCCTTCCTTCCTTCCTTCCTTCCTTCCTTCCTTCCTTCCTTCCTTCCTTCCTTCCTTCCTTCCTTCTTTCTTTTTCTTTTTCTTTATTTCTTTTTATCTTTCTCCCTCTCTGTGTCTTTCTCATTCTCTTTCTTTGTCTTTCTCTGTATCTCTTGTCTTCTTTCCTTCTCTCATTCTTTCTTGTGAGATGAGGAGGTAAAAGGTTCACTGGAAGTCCCCTGATCTATGAAAGCAAATCCCTTTGTTCTTTCCATCCTTGTTTCACAGTTCAGTTGAAGGTGTTTGTGTAGAGAGCCCACAGATGTCCCTTTGGAACTACCTTTTCATTGTGCTTTTGTTTGTATTCCCCTCTTGACTTGGTTTCTTACCTCTTCTGGATTATCTCTTTCACTGCCGTTGTGCCCAGTGACCTTTTTTTTACCTTTAACAAGTTGAACCCTGGATTTCAACCAGGAAAATTAGTGTTGATACTTTGTTCCAGGAGCTCATTGGTCTGACTCTCCCACCTTCCCCCAGACAGCCACGTATCTTCTTCTTCAGAGAGGAAATGTTCAGATTGCCATCAAGGATCCCTGGATCCTCAGCTTCTCCTCTCACTTGCTTTCTACTTCATCTCTGCCTCACTTTACCTACCCTGGTGTAATATCTACCTCACAGGGGTGTTGTGAGGTTCTGTTACTGAGACTCTTGTCTGGAAGGTGGGGTAGAAATGCCCCCCGTTCATAGATCAGCTCATCAGCATTCCCTGTGCAAACTCTTCCTTGAGACATCAGTGTTAGCAGAAGCCAGTGCTGTTGTGAGTTTTATTCACTGCTTTTGTCCAATGCCAGGGTTTGGGGCATTTGACATGTGGAGGAGATAAGATATGGGAAGCTCTGCTCTTATTCCTGAGACAGCTGAAAATACTGACACAACCATGGACAAAGGGTCTTTTACCCTCCTGTCACAAGTCTCCAACAACCACCACATCAGACTGTTGTCTCCATGAACAAGTCTTTGAATTGTGAACTCTCACATTTTGGCTGCAGATGAGATGCCAGGGCTTTCTGTGACAGTCCAGGCTGTCCTATGGCACCACGGGAACATCCAGGGAAATGTTTGCTGCTTGCAATATTTTAAAGTAATTTAAAAATAATTTTTCTGCTTTGCTAGGAGTTCATCACATTGATGATCCTTGACCACACACACTCAGTCAATGGATTTGGGCTCTAGCAGACAGGATTTATGGCACAAGTCCCAGCAACTGGCACTGGAGGAGAGAAAGACATTCCTAAAAAAACAGTCTTTGTCACATTCCTAGCTTACCCCACAGTCAGTGAAGGATGCTGTTTTGTCCCAAGCTTCATCTTAACCATGGTTAACAGAATTAAAAGCTATAAAACTAGTAATCTAAGGATCTCCAGTGAGGTGGGCTTTTGAAAGCAGCAAGATTAGATTAGGACACAAAATGCTAAAAAGAAACAATGAAAAGCGAGAAAATTCTCCTCCCAGAAGTGGAAAAGGAGCCCAAAAAAGACCCTTCTTGTGCACCACATGAGTCTGGTTAAGAGAAAACAATAGGATGAATTATCAGCTTTCACCCACACTGGGACATGAAAATTCTTGGGTCCACCTCACTGGAAAGCAGCGTTCAGAGAAATTCTGCTCCATTTGGCCTTTAAAAACTGAGTCCCAAATGCAGAAATACAGAAGGGGAGAGCTTCAGCGAAGGTGAATCCAGTGTTCTGTGCAGAGGAGTAGGATAGGAAAGAACTGCTACATCCATAAAGAGTTTTTGTGAATTTGTTTTTCCGAGGAACATGGAAACCTCAAGGCTAACAGCAAACATGAAACAAAAATATGCAAAACAATGCATAG
The DNA here is from genome assembly GCF_020740795.1 of Apus apus. Classification (NCBI taxonomy): domain Eukaryota; kingdom Metazoa; phylum Chordata; class Aves; order Apodiformes; family Apodidae; genus Apus; species Apus apus. Next base: position 106,229,809 of record NC_067284.1, on the reverse strand, counting down.
GCCAACAAAAGCAGTCTGGTGTCTTGGAGGGAGATGGTTTTGATCTTCCCGTTTGCATCCTCTTTTTTTTCCTTCTTTTTTAAAAAATTACATTGCATTTTGAAATGAAAAGCTGTTCTGAAATAAAAAAAAAAACAAAACAAAACAACAAACAAATAAAAATATCAAAGAAGATACTGGAGGGCCTCAAATCACATCCTTCACTTTCCCCTGGCTGTGATATTTTTCAACAGGCAACGGCGTGAAGCTGGCATTTTCCAAGGAGTTTTAACTCTGATGCACTGGCTGTTTTTTGGGCAGGGAGAGAATTTTTTTTCCAAACAACATATCCTTCATATCCCTTGACCCTCAAGCCCACACGTCCCACACTTTACTGGGCTCTCTTTGCAATGGGATTGCCTTTGGTACAGGAACCACATGCCTGCAGCAACGTTCAGAGCATCGCAAACAGCTTGAGCCAGGAGATGGATGGGAACAACCAGGTACGCAAGAAGACTTAGTCCCCAGCACCCTGCATAGCTCCAAGGAGAACAGCACGGCCAGCACTGTCTCGAGTCCTGCCTGCCCTTCAACGGAGCCAGGATGGGGCTCTTCTTTCTTTCTGAGGTGATAAAATCTTCTACCACTTTAAAAACAACCAAGCAAAGATCCACTTTTCAGTTTATACAGCTTAACCTGCTGGCAGCAATACAACCCACAGGACCTGTACCAAGCATCAAGAAGTTTTATCTAGAGGTTGGCAGGAAGATATTTTTTAACAACATTTGTTTCTTTTCCCCTTTGGGGTGAAACTTGGAAATTTCCTGGAAATTTGGGAAAAGTCACCATTATCCAACAGTGAAGCCCATGCTCTCACATCCTGCCCCAAGCAGCACCTTGTCCATTGCCCCACAATGATAAGCACATGGTAGAGGGACCACAGCAGCCCATGGCTATGGTGACAAAGAAATAAGCACACTGTTGAGACTAAAGCACACCAACAAGCCTGCTCCATGATCCTGATAAAAACCCACTGCCTAGGAGGGAATTCCTCACTGCCTCTTCTCAAAGATCCCAAACCCACATTCACACTCCCCCTTCCTCCCTTCCTGCTCTGCAATGTCTCGTCTGGACATCACCCCCCTCTCCCAGGCCAGGCTCACACCAGTGTATTCCACTTAGCATGGCTCTTCTCTTCACCACCCCTGAGAAAGGAGCCTCTGCAGAAGGTCCCTGGGTGCCAAGGAGTGATTTTCCCAGGAGCACAAATACCACTGGGAGCTGCAGGAGAGCCTGAAATGGCCCGTGTCAGCAAACAGGCAGATCTCCAAGCCCACGTGAAGTCCATGCTGGCACACCTTTGCAGGAGAAGCTGATCAGCTGGCTTATCCTTTAAAAAAATGGTTTTGTTTAGACCTGGCCAAAACGCCGAGAGCTTTTGCATCAGATCTGGTCTTGTGCACTTGCCTCTTCCCTGTCCCATTTGTACACTTTGATTTCTGAGCTGTTTTTTGCACTGTCAGGAATTTTTTAAACCGTGTTAAGTGTAGTCAGCTGCATAATGTTTGTTAGGCCTCTCCACCAAGCTCTTTAAATGAACGTCAGTGGCTGTCTTCCCTTGGACAATAATGAATGTATATATCGTAAGTGCAGACTATACAGAAAAGTGGCTAAGTCAAGGATCAGAGGGTTTTGTAAAGCCTGTTTATTTTTTTAAATAAGTTTGAGCATTTATATTTTACCACCATTTACGTGGTTTTGGGGAACCCAGATTGTGTCAAGATCTCATGCCAAAACAAGCCAAAAGTTGTTTGATTTCAACCTTTTCTTCCATGAACCATATTTTAAATGATACTTTGTCATTTTAAATGTTTTATTGAAACATGTACTGATGAAAACAAACAAACAAAATGTCATCTTGACAAAAGATTTATACATGAATCAGAAAGTATTTATTTCAATTTTGTACCTTTCCATTTTAATACATTATAATGTATTGACTCAACTGAGATAATATAAACAGTTCATTTTAATAACACCTTTGCAGTGTGCTGTGTCTTTTTATTCTTTCTTTTCTACTCCACACTGGACAGAGAGCCTACAAAATCAAAAGCAGCTCTGCAATATTCCCAACAATCCTGAGTTTCTTTTAAACCAGAGCGTGTCCTTAGCAGGATGCCCCAGGAAAACCCCATGGGCACCAGGGCAAACCACAGGATGAGGCAGCTTGAGAAAGTAGAATACCTGGGGGTAAGGAGGGTCCAGGGTTAGAGTAAACTTCCATAAGGCTGGAAAACAAATTGTCTGCTGCTGGCTTGAGGTGATGTGACCTCCCCCTGGAGTCTCCAGATAGGGGATGGCACAAGTCATTCACCTCCATTGTCACCTCCTGCTCCTTCAAGCCCCTGCCCAGGATGGTGCATAAACCCACCACACACACAAAGGGACATGTGTCTGTTGCTGCCAATGAGCTGTGCTTTGGCTTCTCCAGTTTTCTGGCTTCAGCTTATGCTGAAGGAGGCTACTGGGTCCCTTTCCCAACCCCCCTTAAGAATCCAGATGTGTTCAGGCTAGTTAGTGATACCTTTGATCCATCCCTTTATAGACAAAGCCCAAATATGAAGTGGGCTATGCAAGCTGTCCTCCTTCAGATGCAGCTCTATCATGTGGTGGTAACTCTTACCTGAGGGCACCAAGAGGCCTCTTGTGAAGCCTCTGCAGTGGTGCTGGGTGTTGGTATTGCATGGAGAGCAAATCTGCTTGTGACCATGAGGTGAATGTTGGCTTCATCCTTGGTTCTAAGGCAGGGCTTCAGCCTTGAGAGCAAGGTGGTCACAACCAAATGACCCATTGGGAATGGGCTATTCTAACTCCTGAGACAAGTCCAAGTATTATTTGGGACAGTTACAGCTGACCTGGTCCAAAACTATACTCAGGATTGTGCTCTTAAACCCATTCACTACTTGTTTAATTTACTGCTATAGACATAACCAGTGACAGTCATCATGCCATCTTGTTGCATGGCACAGCACACTAACAGAAGGAGGGTGGACATCTGTTGCAGAGCCCCAGTGGAGTGCAGATCTCTGGGAGCAGAGCAACAATCCTGGAAAGACCATCTTTCACCTAGCAGGGTGGGGAAAAACAAGTGAAGACACTGCTTTACACAACAATTACATCTTTCCTCCTAATACCCAGCCCAGGACATCCTTCTGACAAAACAAGTTCCCTGTTTCCTTTCATCAATCTGCCAAGTTCCCCTTTAACACTTTCCTTAAATACTTTTCCCTGACTTCTGGAAAGAACACCTTCAGCTCAGGCCACAACCCGATGGCTTCTTGTGCGGTTCCTCACCTGTCTGCAGAGCGGACTCCTGCCACATTGTAGCACAAGGTAGGTAGCAGTTGCCTCTACTTAGATGATCAGATTTTCAATTTGAATTTTCTGGAGACTTGTCCAGTCTTTGGTTTCATAGGAAGGTTTGCAAGTTAGCTTCTTTCACAGGAGCTAAGGCAGATGTTCCAGTGGAGCCCTGGAGACGGTCAACGTGGCCACGTCCAAACTATATGTTGGGACCTATGCTAAACTCCTTAGTAGCATCAGGGGATGGTTTGGCTCAGTCCTAATTGACCTGGGTGGAAAACACATCTAGAAACCGAGGCTAATTGATCTGGGTTGCAACCATGCAAATAAGTGTGGACTTACAGGAACTAGTTTCCATCATCTTTGTCTTCGCAGAGAAGAGTGCCAGGCCATGAAATCATTGTTTAATTGAAGATCAGTGTGTTTATACAATGCCTGGCACAAGGGTGGCTTAGAGTTCTTCCTGACAAGATAATTGGTCTAGGAAACAAACCAGTATGGAAAAACTGAACAAAAGTGTGTCCAAAGAAGGACAATAAAGATGGTGAAGGGTCTAGAGGAGTGAAGACTTAGGAGGGAGGAGTGGCTGAGGGAATTGTGTATGTTTAGTCTGGAGAAAAGGAGACTGAGGGGACACCTTCTTGCTCTTTACAATTACCTGAAATGAGGTTGGAGTGAGGTGGGGGTTGGTCTCTTCTCCGAAGTAGATCGAACTGATAGAACAAGAGGAAATGGGGTTAAGTTGTGCCAGGGAAGGTTTAGATTGGATATTAGGAAAAATTTCTTCACTTAAAGGGTTGCCAGGCCCTGGCACAGGCTGCCCAGGGCAGTGGTGGAGTCGCCATCCTAGATGTAGATGTGGTGCTGAGGGACACGGTTTAGTGGTGAACTTGGCAGTGCTGGGTTAATGGTTGGACTTCATGATCTTAAACAATATGAGGGTGGTGAGACACTGGCCCAGGTTGCCGAAGGAAGTTGTGGCTGCCCATCCCTAGAAGTGTTCAAGGCCAGGTTGGATGGGTCTTGGAGCAGCCTGGTCTAGTGGGAGGTGTCCCTGCCCTTGGCAGGGGGTTCAGACTGGATGATCTTTAAAGTCCCTCCCTACCCAAACCATTCTGTGATTCTATGATGTCTGTTTAGTCAGACTCATGTTTGCTTCTTTAACACTTTATTGAAGACACAACTCTATTTCATGTACCAGGACAAGCTCTGAGCACTTCGGAGGCTGCTACTGTCACTTCCCACCCTGTTTTCTTTACATTTTCTTTTCCTCAATGCTTGTCTAACCACGGGCTTCATGGGGGGGAACCCACACTTCCAATCTGTGGGAAAGGGAAGGGTAAGAAGATGCACTATATGTGAATCATACTGGTGTCCACCAGCCCAAGGCAGCTCCTGGCATTCTCCAGTCAATGTCAGTGGTGAGATCACAGGTCAAAGATGAGAGAAAGGAAAACCAATGTGTAATTAAAGAGCTAATGAGCCCGTGTTGGCTATTTTTAGTCTTCTTTTATTTTCCAGTGGTTGCTCAAACAGCCCGAAACGACAGTACTGGGTCAGCCTTGAAAGCGCAGCCACGCTTTGAAAAGTGAGCAACGTCCTTGTGGGTTTCCCTCTTCATTTCTGTTCAAAAGCCCTAAAACTACTTTGCTGCATTTATAAAGCTGAACCCTGCTGAGGCTGTGAGCAATGCTGGTTCGGAAATCTTCTGAAGTAACCTCAATCCTGCCACAAGAACCAGGGCTAATGAATAAATTGGGCTATAAACTGGATACATTAAAACAGTTTAAAACCTGATGCAGTTCTATTTGCCTTTTTTTTTTTTTTTTTTTTTTTTTTATTCACTGCTGGCCAGTTTGCTGCTGCTCAATTTTGACTAGTCCTCAGCATATGATTTTTCATTAATAATATATCAAACACGCTCTGCTGGGCCTGGCATTTTCTCCTCCTCCTGGGAAGCGATGAACTTTCCTTGCAACCATTTGCAAATCCAAAAGTATTTGATATCTGGGCCAGGAAAGCTTTATTTCAGCTGTTTCATCATGAATATTTTTTGTGGGTCCTGTTGAACTGAGCCACTGGTGTTGCTGGTGTGCTGCTTACCTACTCCTTTTCTTGCTTCCTGACCAGAGGAGCAATTCTTGAATCTACAAAAGTATCATTTGCTTCTTATCTCGTGTGTGGTAAATAACACTGCAACCTGGCTGCCAACAAATGTCTTGTGCAAACGAAATTTGCTGCCTAGCTGCTGATCAGAAAATGAGCATAGCAAAGGTGGAAGACAATTAATTCTGAAATTCGAATGAGCATCTGCAGGAAAACCTTTTATTATTTTTTTTTTCCTTTCCCATCCCATTTTGAATGAAACAAATGAATGTTTTGTAGGATTAAATGGGACAGTTAAATTTGCAGAAGAGTAAACTGCACTTGAAGAAAGAGTAAAGAGCACAGAATGGGTTTTGTGGTTAAGACATTGAATTGGACATAAGAAAAGATGTGTTCTGAGAGGGCTACCCGAATTAATTCATAAACTCAGAGATATGGAGAACTGGATGAACTGGAGGAGCCTTTGGGAAGCCACCTCACTCCTCTGCCCATTCTGTGGTCAGGTCAAGGAGTCCATTGGTGACAAGTCTGACCATTAAAAAAGACCATCCCACCACCCCTTAGCCAGTCCCAGGTGTTCTGGTGCCCTGCATATTCTCCAACATTTTTAATGATGTTGATTCCTGCTTGTCCAGGTGGCAGTGGACAACAAAACCAATTGCTCACCCTTACCTTTAGCAGCCTGAAGTTCCTGTATGCTTTTAATCTCTGGACCAAACAAGTCCAGGTCCTCCAAGCTCTTCCTCAAACTGTCTTTTCCAATCATCTGGTGTGTCTCTTCCTCTCCTCTGTGCTCCATATCTGGCTCATCCCTAATTTTGTGAAGTGCAATGGAAGACACAGGCATGGTATTACAGCTGTGGCTTTTCCACCTCTGAGACAAGGAACGATTATTCCCTTTCATCACGGATAATGTGGTCCAGACATTAACTGCTCCTTTTGAACCAGCATTTTTCTATAGGTTCTCATTTGATCAGTTATGTTTTAGTTCTACTCCTTCCTATTTTATTCCCCCCCCAGTGTTGGTGCCTCCTGGTAATTCCTAGTTTTCCTACCTGTGTTATTTTGCAGGTTTAATTCTTACCCTACTGCCTGCTGTCTCATTTTTTCCAGCCTATTCCTCCATTTCAAGTGATGGGTTGAGTTTCAATCCTGCTTTCCACACTGCTTGCAGCCCTGCTGTGCATGATACATCAGCTGATGGTCTGTCCCACACCAGGTTGTTCACAGAGCACCAACTAGACACGTGCACCCATGATGTGGGGAAGCTGTCTGGAATTCATATGGGATCGTGCTGCAAGTCATTTGAAAGAGGTTTGTAGTTTCAATTTTTTTTTACCCTTGGAATGCTCAGTCTGGGGTTTTCTGAGTTGCAGATCATAGAATGGTTTGGGTTGAAAGGGGCCTTTACAGTCATCTACCCCCCTGCAGTGAGCAGGGACATCTGCAACTAGATCAGGTTGCTCTGAGCCCCATCCAACCTGACCTTGAATGTTTCCAGGGATGGAGACAGGGATATGGGAGCTTTGTTGCATGACTGGCAGCAAGATGTAGCTGATGGTTTCTGAGGATGCATCTGTGCAAAGACTCTTGACCAGTTTGCAGATCTTGCAGACCTTCTCCATGGCTTGGCTTCCAGCCACCTTTCCAACCTCATCGCCTCTAACATCAGCCTAGCCCTTAATGGTTTCTGACCTTGTCTTCCTTTATCTCTTTTAAATCAACCTGTCTAAGGTGTTCCCAAGCCCTGAGCTGCTGCACATGTCCTTGGGATCCTCATCTTCACCCCACCTGTGGACTACACCCTGGATTGCCCTTGGGACTTGCTGGCTCCAACTTTTTGGTTTCCTTACCTTCTTTGGACTGGTCCATTTGGGACCCTCTGATGCCTGGCCTCATCCTACCATGACTGTACCTCAGAGCAATGCTTCCAACCCACCTTAAGCACAGCCCAGCTGGGAAATCTGATCATCAAAATATCAGTCATAATAATAATAAATTAAAAAAACCAACACCAAACACCACCACCAAAAACTCCAACCTGTGCATAGAGTCATAGAATGGTTTGGGTTGGAAGGGACCTTACAGACCATTTAGTCCTGAAACCCCTGCCACGGTTAGATCCAGTGTGAGTCTAATTCCACAGTAGTATCCAACTTTTTTGGTACTCCTGTATATTTAAAAATATCCCCACAAGAAATGCAAGCTCTTAGTGCTGTGACATTATGCCTGTGCCTCAGTTTCCCATCTACAAACCATCTGCTCCCTACCTCCTTTTTTCTGCTTGCATAACAAACTGCTTACAAAAGGCCTTCATTCTCATATTCCATGAAGCACAGGCTGAAGAAATAACAACAGCACTAGCAAAAATGATAAAAGCACACTGTGGTTATGGAATAGAAGGAAAATTGTCCAGATTCCTGCCTGCTGCCTCCTTTGTCCACACTCCCTCCAGCGTTCCCTGCTAGGCACTGCACACTGATGCTGAGCTCTTCTCTGGCAGCATCTTGAGGAACATCACCTCCTCGCCTTGAGCCTGTTTCTGCTCCTCCCCTGCCCCAGTAGCTGTTCTTTAAACCCCTCATTTCCTGGCTGTGGACACTCGTTGTGACATCTTTTGCTCCATGGGTCAGACGTTGTTAGTCTCTTGCTCCCTGCCTGGCACTTGATGGGTGGCTTCTCTGCTCCACTAATGCGGCTTTGCACCAGAGCTCACCTCAAATCCGCCTGTTCTCTCGAATCATTGTCCTAAATCAAACCTGTCTTTTCATTTTAAGGTCTCCAGGCAGCCCTTGTCCCTAGTGCTTCCATCACACCTCTCCCAGGACTCACTCAATAAGCACTTCTACCCTGGCCTCAGGTCATGATCACACAACAGGGGCTGATTTGCCTCACAAATGACCTGTTGCACAGCCAGGACTCACAACCTATTTCTTTACTTGCTCCTCTCCTCCTTTTTCCCACTTTTCCTGGCCACCTCTCCTCTCCCTTAACACACCTCCATTGTTGATGGGGAGAAAAATGGGTGTTTTGATTGGTACTGTTTTGATGGAATGGCATCCAGAGGAACCTGCACAAGCTTGAGAAGTGGGCCTGGGTGAACCTCATGAGGTTCAACAAGGCCTAGTGAAAGGTTGGGGCAACCCCCGGTACCCATACAGGCTGGGGGATGAAGGGATTGAGAGAAGCCAAGGAGAAGGACTTGGGGCTACTGGTGGATGAAAAGCTCAACATGAGCCAGCAATGTGCACTGGGAGCCCAGAAAGCCAACTGTGTCCTGGGCTGCATCCCCAGTAGTGTGACCAGCAGGTCAAGGGAGGGGATTCACCCCCTCTACTCTACTCTTGTGAGAGTATGATGTCCAGTTCTGGAGTCCTCAGCACAGGAAAGACATGGAGCTGTTGGAGTGAACCTAGAAGAGGGCCAGAAAAATGATCAGAGGGCTGGAGCCCCTCTCCTATGGAGACAGGCTGAGAGAGTTGGGGGTGTTCAGCATGGAGAGGAGAAGGCTCCAGGGAGAACTTATTGTGGCCTTTCAGAACTTAAAGGGGGCCTACAGGAAAGATGGGGAGGGACTTCTGTAGGGGCCTGCAGTGACAGGACAAGGGGGGATGGCTTTAAACTAAAAGGGGAAAGATTTAGAGTAGATGTAAGGAAGAATTTTTTTGCAATGAGGGTGGTGAGATACTAGCAAATGTTGCCCAGAGAGGTGGTAGATGCCCCATCCCTGGAAACATCCCAGGTTGGGTTGCATGGGGCCCTGAACAATCTGATCTAGTTGAAGAAGTCCCTGCTCCCTGCAGGGTGGCTGGACTAGATGAATTTAAAGGTCCCTCCCAGCCCAATCCATTTCATGTGTCTATGATTCTCCATTTGAACTTGATGCATCCAGACCTAGACATCTCTTGCAGGAACCTTGTGTTAGGGGGCCTGAACCCCACCTGTGAGTGCCTGTTGCCCCATCAACTCGAAGGGAGTTGCAACATCTTCACAGATCCCACCCCAGTGTCCTGAGATAGCAAGAGACTGGTGTAGAGCTCTCTGTGTCATTAGCCCATCGCTGGTACTCGTGGCTGCCCTTCTGTAGGGCACAGGAGCTGCTTGGCAGCTGGGGAATGTAATTCTTTCCCTCCTCCCTTCCACGGGTCTCCCCTGGGTGGAAGGGGTCCAACAGGGTGGGTACCAGGTCCAGACACACTTGCAGCCCTCCTCCATTTATCTGCCATTTCAATTTCTCTGTATTGTTGGCTCTCTTCATCCCAGCTGGATCTCTCCCTGCGACCCAGACACTTCAACCTGCGAGTGGCATCAAAGGAATTCCCCAAAGCCTGTGGGGACTCTGGAGCTGACACTGACAGCACAGCACAGGCTGCAGCCACTGTCTGATCGATAATGATGTGCCAGGAGGGAAATACCCTGCTCAAAGCTGAGCCCCACGTGATCTTTGCTGTGCTGGCTGTCAGGAAACACCTCTTCTCAAGTAAGACCCCTGGGAGGACTCACTGGAGAACTCTGAATGTCATGCCCATTGGGCATCTTTATCACTTTATATTTCAGAGAAGAGCTACATTTCAACCACTTCAAGCACACAGGAAACAGGATTTCAGGGTATTTTCTCAGAGGGCCATAACCACCCAGTTCAGCTCTTCTTTTTCTGGGACTAAATATATATATATATATATGTATACACATATACAAACATACAAATACATACATATGTATATTTTTCTTTCCTGTGACAGCAGCTTTTATTCAGGCATGCAATTGTGAAATAGAATAATCACCCCTGGATGGAACCTTCCCCTTCTGTGCACAGGGCCCAATTTCACAGTCCCTGTGCATATCATGAACTTAAATGTCTTCAGGATCAGCACCTTAAGCTACTAATCTGCAAGAGTGTGTTGACATGTGTGGAATAATTTGGACTTTGACCTCAAGCCTACTGTTAAGCAATAAAGCAGGCATGACCTCATTCATGTTTTGAGCGATGATTCTTTGCAAGCAAGGGAGTAAGGCAGGTTTGGAAGTAGAAGTGGTTTGATGCAGTCGAATATTAAGTTTAGAAAACAAACAAGAAACAAATCTCCACCTCAAGGCATCCTTTAACAGAAATTAGTTCCATTCTTCCACATTCGGCGAGGTCTTTATATCCCAGCAAAGCTGATCCAAACGTGTGGGATGCTGCTCCCTATTGGAGCCATCAAATAGTACACTCGATTCTCAGGCAGGAGACTGACACCTCTCCAGACCCAAAAATGGAAGCTGAATTCGGCTGGTGGGAAATGGCTCACACAAGTGACCAACTGAACACTTAATGGATGGACGACACTGCAATTCAGCTGATGGAACAGAACTCGTAGGGACACTTCACCAAAACGGCTGGTGCTGCAGGAGGAGTTTATTCAGCAAACACAGGTAAAAGGATGACAGATGGGAGACACATCACCTTGTATTTCAGATGACAGGCAAAGAGCAGCCACTGCTGAGAGTCTCAGGGTGGTGACGGAAGGGGAGGAGGATCCTGAGAGGGTGACCTGCGAGCACTAGAAAGCAGGCAGGGTGCCAGGCTGAGAACTAGCAGAATGGCAGGTGGTGGTGACAGGAGTGTTCATCTGGCCTGTCCAGCATCATCTGGGGGTGGTGGGATTCAAGTAGAGCTATCCAGACGATTGGCTGGGTATCTAACATCTAACATCTGGGTTGGAAAAAAGATGGGCACCAGGAATTTGGTTGACAGGCCTGCTTTGTATGCAGTTAAGGGAGGTGAGGTAGATCCTGTCCTAGACTGTCCAAGCAGGTCTCTGCTGTGTACGAATTTTGTTCAGAAAGGAAAAAAGAAAACAGAAAGAAGGCTCCTCTAGGGTTTATTCTGATCTCCAGGGACTTCCTCCTGGAAGAAGACATTAAGTGAATGCTTGAAAGATGCTACATACCTGGTTATTTCCAGGTGCAAACAATGGTTCCTCTTCCTAAGGCAGGAGAGTAGAGAAGGCCAAAAAAACTGACAGATTTCAGGTAGACCTCAGTAAGCTCAGAGAATGACCAGGCAGACTCTTAGGAGCCTGGTTTAGGAATTAAGAGAGTTGTTCCTTAACTAACACTAATAAACACCCAGCTGCAAGCCAGAAGGACACAAGCAGAGGTAAAGCCACCTTGTGCAGAGCAGTACAGACATGCATTATAAGCATAAGGGACAAATGACCAAACTCAAGACATTGAATGAGATTCAACCTGTAGCTGCAAAGCTTTCTATAGCACAGCAGGCATAAGAGACAGACCAAAGGCAAGGCTGATGCACTACAGAGCAGAAGGAGCTGGGAGGTGATTCCTTCAGTCTTCACTAAAAGGATTAGATGCAATCAAGTGGCTAATACAACTAACAAAAGAGGCAAAGGGAAAAAAGGTGTCTCTCAAGTAGTGAAGGACTGAAAAGTATTTAATTGCTTTCATGTTAGTCCAGTGTGATCAACATGAAAGTTGACTGACAAAGAACTGGCAAAAAAGTGTGATGAAAGCAGGCAACACAAGAATTTCTGATGGCTAGGTGGGCTTAGAAGACTAAGGACCAGCCTGACACCCTTCTTTAAAGGAGGAAGTGGGGCAGTCAGAGCACCCAGTTTAATAGGAACTGAGTATAAACCATTAAACAAATCAACAAGCTATTTGTAAGCTTATAGATTTGCCAAGAACAAGCTCTATTGGATCAATCTAACTTTGCTGACTGACAGAATGGGCCTTACAGAGGAAAAGACATAGTTACAATTTCTATTTTCTGTGTCTCTAAAGTCTTCAGAAACTGGCAGTGTTCTCATCAGCAAATAGAGAAAGGTAATCTAAATCAAACAGCACAGAAGGAAAACCCTTTGAAAAGCCGAACTGTGGGAGCTGTAATCCAGCTGTCATCCAAATGGAAATATGGATGAAGAAGGAGTGGTGGGCAACTGTTTTCCTCCAGGCAGGACTCAATACTCCCATGAATGATGTGACTTCAGGCACAGAGAACACTTATGGTACCGACAAGTGACTGCAAGCTGGGAAAGAGACAGCAGAAGACCCAAAGGATAGGTCTGCAATGCAGAACAATACAACTTTACAGAAGGAGAGAAGTAAGGATGGGTTCAGTAAGGGCAGCAAGACAGGATTAACAGAGTGTATGAACAAAGAACACAAAATCCCTGCATAACACCTCTGGAAGGGAAACGGAGGGTCAAGAACAAAGTCTGACTCAGATGCAAAATGTAGCCAGAGAGGAGAGAGAGGAAGCAGCCCACAATTCCAGTGAAGTGCTCTGAAGCTCAGCTGCATCATGTGTCATGTTGTACTTCCAACAGAAGAAACAACTGAACATTGGCTAAAAAAAACCCCACAGAAAACACAAAACGACCAGGAGCTCAAAAACATGAATGGGGGGGGGGAAGACTGCTAAATAGTAGTAATTTGATTCAAAAAGCATTCCTCGAGGAGCAGCTGCAGTCAGTCTTCAAGTACACGAAAACCTGTTGCAGAAACCTTGCCCGCATCTCAGGTGGGTCAGGCAAGAAGCACCGAGCTGGCAGCACAGGAAGACCTGGGCTCACCTCCCAGCCCCTAAAAGCCTTGAAAAGCAGAACGAACTTCGCCTGAGGAGGCCCGAAGCCGCTGCCGCTCTGCCCGCCCCCCGCCCGGACGGCAGCCCCGCACCGAGACAAGCCCGGGCGGTCCCTGCCTCCCGCGGCGGGCGCGGACGCGGGTCAGCTCGGGGACGTCCGCCCCGCGGGATGCGGCAGCCTCGGGGCCGCAGCCAGGGCTGCTCAGCCCCGCGGCGGCCTCAAGAGCCTCCGCGCAAGCGGGACGCGCCGGCGGACGCCCCGGAACGCCCCGACGGGTCCCGGAGGCCGCGCAGCCGCCGCGGCCCAGCGCTCCCTGCAGCTGCCTGCCCGGGAGGGAAAGAAGAGCCGATATGCAACCCAGCCTGTCTTATTGACAGCTGCTTATTGAGCAGGTTTCCAGCCTGTGTTTGCACTAAAAGGGGGGGGGGGCGTTGTACTCGCGTACATCTAGGGTTTTGTTGCGTTGTGTTGTGTTTTTTTAATCAGGCGTTTCTTTCTGCCGCCCGCTGCGCCCGCGATGCCGAAAGCCCCGCGGCGGGGCTGGGCTGGGCTGGGCTGGGCGGGAGGAGCGGGCGCCGCGCGTTGCCGGCCCCGCGCCGCGGCCGAGGGAGGGCCCCGAGATGGCGATGCTGGCGGAGCGTGAGTGCGGGTCCCGCGGGGAGAAACCGCCCGGGCCGCCCCCGGAGAGCGGGGGGCTCGGGGCTCCGGGCCGCCCCCTCGGAGCCGGGGGCTCGGGGCTCCGGGCCGCCCCCTCGGAGCCGGGCAGGGGGTCGGGCCCTTATCCTGGGAGGCACCGCAGGGTCTCCCTGCCGGGCTGTTCCTCGCCGGGGTCCCCGCACGCCCTGCGGTGGTTGGTGCGGGTTTTCCGGGGCTCTTGTGGCTTCCCGGCCTGGAAGGGGAGGAGGCGGAAAGGGGAAACCCTCTGGCTGAAAAAGGAGTTTGTAGCCGGGGGGGGGGGTCGGCTTCTTCTCCCGGGTAACAAGGGTAGGACAAGAGGCGATGGTTTTGAGTTGCACCAGGGAAGGTTTAGGCTGGATATTAGAAGAAACCTCTTCCCCGAAGGGGTTGCCAGGCCCTGGCCCAGGCTGCCCGGCGCAGCGGCCAAGTCCCCATCCCTGGAGGGATTTCAAAGCCGTGTAGCTGTGGTGCTGAGGGACGTGGTTGAGTGGTGGCCTTGGCAGCGCTGGGTTAATTCTCGGGCTTGACAAACTTGAAGGTGTTTTCTAGCCAGAACAAGTGTACGATTCCTTCAGCATCTCAGTGCCATGCCGTGGCACAGTGTGTTACAGGGAGCCTTGGAGCGGGGGCTGTGCTGGGGAGCTGATTGCTGTGTGGCCGGCAGGCAGGACTCGGGGGAGCTGCGTGTTTGTAGGTGTTGGTCTTTGGACTGCACACAGGTGTAGGGGTTGATCTTAGCTTGCCCTCCTGGCTCCACCTGCAGTGCTGTGTCCAATTCTGGAGTCCCAACACAAGAAGGACATGGAGCTGTTGGAGCGAGTCCAGAGGAGGCCACAAAGGTGATCAGAGGGCTGGAGCAGCTCTGCTCTGGAGACAGGCAGAGAGAGAGAGTTGGGGTTGTTCAGCCTGGAGAAGGGAAGGCTCTGGGGAGACCTTCGAGCACCTTCCAGGACCTGAAGAGGCTACAGGAAACCTGGGAGAGACTTTTGACAAGGGCATGGAGTGATGGGATGAGGGGGAATGGCTTTAGGCTGAAAGAGGGGAGACTGAGATGAGATCTAAGGAGGAAATTCTTTGCTGTGAGGGTGGTGAGACCCTGGCCCAGGTTGCCCAGAGCAGCTGTGGCTGCCCCATCCCTGGAAGTGTTCAAGGCCAGGTTGAATGGGGCTTGGAGCAACCTGGTCTAGTGGGAGATGTCCCTGCCCATGGCAGGAGGGTGGAACTAGAAGGGGTCACTTTGAACTCAGACCAGTCTGGGATTCTGTGGTTCTTGTCTGTACAGGTAACTTTGGAGAGCAAATTCTTGGTTGGGGAAAGTGCGAGTGGGTGTGATGGGGGAGTATCTAACTTCCACTCTAAGATATGGTCCCGCAGTGGCCTTTCCTCTGTGAGAGGCAAACACCACGTGTGAGCCTCGGTCTTATTCAACAACCCCTCCAGATTGGGGGGGGGAGGAAGTCATGAAAGCACCTTGACAGCCGGTAGACCCCTGGCATTGGCTTATGACATTGGGATATCAGAGATTTTAGGCAGGTGCTTCAGGAAGGACAAATAAATCCCCTGATCTCATAGGGAGAACTTGGGGTAGGGCCCTGTGATTGTCTTACGCCTTTTGTGTAAAGGTGTTGCTGAGTGAATACTTTTTGAAGGTTTTACTATATGTAGCCTGATAATTTTGCTTAACCTTTTCCTGATACTGGAACCAAACTGAGCTTCACTCTTACCTCTGAGGTGATGGAAGACTTGGGCTCCTCTTATATAAAAGAACTGATTAAACATTGAATGAATATCCTGCCTGATAACTCTTCTCGGGTAATGCCCTTCAGTTCAGGAAATGGAACTCTCAGGGTTGGCCAAAGTGGGAAATAAAAACTTGATGCCTTCTTTTCCAAGATGAATTCGTGTAATGTTACCTTTTCTAATAAATGTCAAACTCTTTATGAGTAGGAAGACCAAACGTCTCAACTGTAAATTTTTATGTAACAGTACTAATATACTTATGAGTAATGTCATGAGGCAGTTTCGGTGAGCTTGCTGGTGTCAGGACACCCTTAACCTGAGAGCACAGGGTCTAATCAATCTGTTTGCCTGACTGCAGACAAGATGGAATTAAGGATAATCACCAATTAGAAAATCTGATTTCCAGTGGAAAATTCAGGCGTGAAATGAGGAAAACAAAATAGCTTTTACATATGTAATTTTAAAATTATTTTAGATGTAAACTTCCTTAATGCCATTTTGTATAGAATTTGTTAATTATTTTAATTGGAGCTGGCACGTTTCAATAATCTTAAAACCATAGAATAATGTGGATGGGAAAGGAACTTTAAAGCTCATCTCGTCCAATCCCCTGCAGTGAGCAGGGACATCTTCAACTAGATCAGGTTGCTCAGAGCCCTGTCCAGCCTGACCTGAAATGTTTCTAGGGATGGGGCATCTCCCGCCATCTCTCAGGGCAATCTGCTCCTGTGTGTAAATGGAGCTTCTCGTATGTAGTAACTTCTAAAATGAAATGCCTTAAAAAAACAAATCCAGTTTCTGAGAGCCACCTCCTTTGCAGAGTTTATGCCTTTGTTATCACCTTCAGCTGCAGTTGTGATTGTGCAGCTGTGTTACACTGTGCCTTTTTGCTTGCAACTCTGGGATCAAGTTCTCATGCTCCTATTAATATTCATCTTAAAAAAAAAAAAAAAAGTTGTGGGAGGGGGTTAATTGGTTTTACTACAGCTATGAAAGCACATGTGTTTCAACTAACTTCTCAGTGGTACCCAGTGACAGGACGAGGAGCAGTGGCTGCAAATAGAAACACAAGAAATTCCATGTTTTTCACTGTGAGCGTGGCCAAACACTGGAACACAGTGTTCACAGAGGCTGTGGAGTATCAGTCTGTGGGGATATTCAGAACCAGACTGGACTACAGTCCTGGACAACCTGCTTGAGTAGGAGGTTGAAGTAGATGATCTTGATAAGTCCTTCCAACTTTTATGGTGCTGTGAACTAAACTAGGAAAGGACAATCTTGATAATTCTGTGCTTGTGTGGTGTGAATTTTAAAAAGTATATGTGGCAGAAATGGCCAGAGTTAGCTTCTATTTTTCATTTACTCTAACTCTTAAATTTCTAATAAACGATAATTAAATGTCTATCATATTTGCACTTATCAGTAAAAAAAGTCCATATGCTAATGATGGGTTTCATAGCTTCAATTGAAAACAAAAAAAATCATCAAGGACATTTTTTTTTCCCCATTTGTTGGAGAAATTTAACATGTTTATTGTTTTCTGTGTTCCTTTTCACCATATATGGACACAGGACAGGGGTTTGAACCAACAGGGAACATTTAGAAATGTAGTTAAACATATGTTCCAGACACAGAATTAGTCTTGGTAAAAGGGTTTAGCAATAGATGTTTTTATTATTTATTTTTTTAAGATAAGGTATCTAAATGAAGAGTTATCTAAAGAAGTGACATTTTTCTCCACTGGATGGTGCTGCTTGCCCAGAGTTCTGTTACTATCTCTAGCATCATTTTATGAGCAGCACAGAAGGTTGGTGTAACCTTCTGAGCTGAATTTATTACCTGGAAGATAATATGTTGTTTCCTTTCTCACTCTCAAGACATCAGTGAAAAAAACATTTCTGATAAATTGTTGACTAAGCAGCATTTTTTTTGCTGTTTGGAGAGGGGACATGATTTTATCATTGTTCTATGTAGCATGAAGTTGTCCCTGAAATTCTTCTCTAAAGATGTAAGCAAGTTTCTTTACTTTTCTGTGTCTAGCTTATCATATTTGAAAGTAAGAGTTTGTTAGCCTGACAGAAATATGAAGGTTAATCCTATAGCAGTACTTGAGAGGTTTGAAATACTTGCATTGAAAGTGCTGAATAAAGGGAAAATATCTTAAAATTTCAAGCTTAAGAAATCTCAGTACTAGGTACCCTTGTGTTTTGTTACCAGGGTTTTCGTAGGAGTAAAACACTTTAGAGCTTCTCTTCAGAGAGATGTTAAAAAAAACCAACCTTAATAGAAGTTAACTTTAACAGTGAATTTGTTGAACTACATCAAACAACTCAGTTTGGAAGTTAATTTAAATTCACTTATTCACTTGACACCAATTACCTTTGTTGTGTAGACAGATCCTTAGATAGGTATGGTGGCTTCACAGCTGTAAGGGCTGCATTGAATATAAATTCTCGGGATTTGCAAAGTCACCACCCGGGGAACTAGTTGCAGAAAGCATAACAGAATACAGACACACTTAAAATGTTGTTATAGTTAGATTTAAAAAGAGGCATTAAACAGGTTTGGGTGACCGAGAGAAAGTTGGTGTTGAGATATTCTGAACAAAATGACAAATGAAGAAATGTGATTGAACAGGAGAGGTGCTGCTCAGCTGGGCAGCATAACCTCTATTCAGTTGCTTCTTTTCATTGTCCTTTTATGTTGTTCATTTCACTGTCAGCTATGGACAAAAGCAACAGCCAAGGTATTCCCTGTTTTTATAGGATTTAGCTTTTCTGCCAGCTTGATAGCTTTTTAATTCACACTCCTGCTCTGCCCCCTCCCCCCCCCCAGAAACCATTTGAAACTTGGTGTCCTTAGATATCATTTACATCTTGGGTGAGGGAAGATGCCAAAGCATATTAATTGTCCCAAATTCTTAGGTCAGTGCTTCAAAGACTGCAATACATGACTTAAGTGAGCCACGTTGTTAGGGGAGCCAGAGTTTTTTCTTCTCACTGGGGTAGGAGGGAACCAAATTTGCTTTGACACATTTAAAATCACAGTCCGCGGGTGCACTTCACTGCCTTTTGTGAGCAGCACAGGCCGGGCTTGGAGTCGATGCTTCTCTGAAGGCTGCTTGTGGGAAATAAATTGTTGTTTTCCTGTGGAGAACCTACTGTAGCTTTTTTTTTTTTTTTTTTTTGAATGTTTGGGGTTTTATGCATTTCTTTATCTGATGTTTTATGGGGCTGCCACACAGCACCAGTTTGGAGCTTCAAAGCTTCGGAAGTATGTTCAACAAAGCCACCATCATACCTGCTGACAGTATTAGTCATTCTTTGAGAACGAAACAAAACTGGGCCAAAAATGAATCAAACATCCCTGTCATATTTTGTCGCTGTGGCCCAAATCCGAAGTGTTTCATTTTAGGGAAAGATAACTTCCTGATTATGTGGAGTGCCTCAGTGGACTTGGCTTCTCACTGACTTTGTGTGGCCTTGGGTTAATCGGTCAGTTTTGATCCACCGTTTCCCATCATGTTTAATGAAGTCTGTAATCTTCCTGTCTCCCATTCTTTATTTGTCTTGTTTACTTAGGTTGTCTTCCTGCATATTTAGGTGCACGCTTGAAGTGACTGGTTAACTGTGCTAGCTTTTCTTCCTTGCTTTCAGTGAAGCTGTTCCTGGTGGTGGAGGCAAGCGCACGCATGTGGGCCTGGGGGACTGTGGTTTCTTTAGTAGTCTGGGTAAAACAAAGGAGCTTTGGTTCCCGTTTGGATTGCTTAACACCTGCAGTAATTTCCGTTGTCTCTTCAGTTGCCAAATAAACCATTTTGTGGCAAATCCAGAAGCTGAAATCCTAGTGGGCTGTGTTCTGTAATTCAGGTGCTCTAGTCGCTTATGTTTGATTTTTGACTTGGCTTTTGTTATGAAGGCAAATTTTAAAACTTCTGTGTTCAGGTTAAAAGGAGGACTAGCCAGTGGCTGTTGTCCAGAACGGGGAATGCCAGCACTGTAGTCGGATCCCTGGTAGTTTTAATGTTGAAGCCAGATGTAAAACAAAAGTTGGAATAAATGTGGAATTTAAGCCAGTACACCTAAGTGGTAATCCTTAAGCCTTCCCTGAATTGCAGCCCATCCTTAAGGATGACAACTTCCATGTAAATTTTACTTTGGCATTCTTCACGTTAATAATTACAATTTTCACTCCATTGTTTTTGCAACACAAGGTTTAGTAAAATTAAACTGCCAGAACGTGTTTGGTCTGGTGCAAGTTCTGGTGGGATTTTTTTTTGCAATGAAGAGCTTTCCTTGAAAGAATAAAATGACTAAGAACACTGTGGAAATGTAAATAGAGCCTGTTTGAATTTTTCCTTCCTGCTCTAGCCCGTAGAAAGCAGAAGTGGTCTGTGGATCCACGGAATAGCGCTTGGAGTAAAGATGAGTCTAAATTTGGCCAGAAGATGCTGGAAAAGATGGGCTGGTCCAAAGGAAAGGTATGACCTAAAAGACAGTTGTGTAGCTGGAAGGTGGAAGACTGCTGGGGAACTCTTGATGTCAGTGTTTAAAACTGCCACGTTATTCCTGTTTGATTTATTCTCTTGCGTGCACAGAGAATTTGACCAATGTTCTGTTTCTGCAGTTTGTTACAAAGGTACTCGCTCGTGCCTGTCCTGCTTGCCAGTTTTTCTCCTCTGTCTTTGACATGTCCTCAAGTAAGAGCAGGAGTTGGCACTTTCAATCAGGTGCTGGTTAAAGGCTTTAAGTTCCCTTTATGCCCTCAGTTCTCTCTGGCTTTTGCTACTGTTTGAAGCAACTCCAGGACCTGCTTTAATCTTTTACCTGCTTTTAAAGGTTCCTTCTGATCTGTGCCTTGAATGGCCAAAATGCAGCTTTATGTGAGCTGTATTCCTTCAGCTTCAGCCTCTACCTGTAGAATGAGGTGACTGGTTTCTGGAGCTAAGAGTAATCTCTAGGTCAGTGAGCAGCTGCAGACTTCTCAGCCACCCCTTTGAAGCAGTTTACCTTCCACAGAGGTGCCTCAGCATGTTCAGTGAAATGAATGCATGCAAAACTTCCACAATACTAATTGAATTCTTCTAGATTTCCTCTCCCAGCCTTTTTTTTTAAAGGAATAAAATTAGGATCGTTCTCAATTCTGTGAATGCGTTAGAACTTAGAAAAATAAGCTTCCTCCTAGATTTCTCAGTGTAGCCTGCTGTTGCCTCAGTTGGCTTACAGTTAGCACATATAAATCTGGCTCATTTCACCAACAGGCTGTGGTATCTGATTCAAAAGCTGCTGAAGTCATGGAGCTGACATTGGTTTCACTAAGCTTTAGATCAGACTGTTAAAAGTATGGAGCTCAGGTACTCCTTTTATGTTAATTGTGTCTAAGATTAAAATAGATATGTAAACCAGAGTAGAAAAAACACTGTTAAATGTTCTGGTTGTATTTTAGGCAGCCACCTTCTCTGACTGTAGATAACACCTTTGCTGTTAGGAATATGGTTTGTGTCAGGGAGGGAAAGGAAGGCCTTGTTGTTTCTATCTGTCATCCCCCCTTATTCTCTTCACAATGTTTCCTACTTGAGCTACTGGATCTTCCTTTACAACAGTTACAGCTGTACAAGAAAGATCTGTGTCTCCATTCCACTACAAACTCAGACAAATGGAGCCTTAACTTGATCAAATTAATGGACAAAAGCCCATCTGTGCAGTGAAATTAAGCTGCTTACACTAGTCCTGTTATTACTTGTGTTGGAACTGGGTCATGGCAGGATGTGTAGCCAAGTGTCCTCCTTGCTTCCATGCTTTTTGGTTAGCAGAAGTGTCAAGGTAAATTTTCTACCCTACTGAACAAGTAAACTACTGGATTCATAAGAGCAACAGCCTTTTTCAAATATACCTCATTGCTTCAAATAGGAGATCTATCCACAGGGTTTCTCTTCTACTCCACCACATACAAGTTTATTACAGCCCCACACTGAGCTGATGGTTTGTTGCTGGTGACAGATTAGGGAAAAAGCAGGTAGATACCAAGAATAAAGTTTGAAACCAAATGCTTTGTCTTCTTTTCCCCTGAAATAAAGATAATAGTGGGCCTAAAAATAACTTCCCAGATTTGAATTATTATGGTTTTTAGGATAGACAGACCTGACACGTGTGTTCCAATATTGGCTTATTAGTGTGAGATGGAAGTTCTTAATGTCATACTAGCTCCAGTCTGACTCTTCCCTGCCTCCTCCCCCATATTCATTCTGTGCTGTATGTTATCTGTGTCATCTGTCCTACAGCTGTTAGGCAGCTGCCTTCCCAGTGATGGAGGGTTTTTTTTTTTTGTGAGAGGCATGTTCTTTTTATGTAGTGTCTTGTTTTAAAATTGTAAACACTTTGGACATGCCTAGGAATGTCAGGTGGCTTCCTGATTAATCACCCAACTACTTAACGTTGTTGCTATTTTAGTGTTTATAATACTTTGCTGGAGGCTTAAGTAGTAAATTAAAAAAACTTAGTATCTCATGTGTAATAATGCCTGTAAATTAATTCAGTTATAAGCAAGCAAATAAATAGTAAGTTGAGGTTTCTTGCTGTATTTCATTGCAAACTGTCTTACAGTACTAGCAGCTCTAGTTGCTTGATCACTGCTGTACGATCCTTACATTTTTGCCATCAAATCCTCTTTAGGGTCTTGGTGCTCAGGAACAAGGAAATACAGAACATATCAAGGTTCAGGTGAAAAACAACACACTGGGGTTAGGAGCAACCATCAATCATGAGGTGAGCACTAGACCCAGGTAAGGAAGCTGCTCCCATTTCAGCTAAAGCACAATCCTTGGAATGGTACTTTACTGAAATCTGTTGTCACATCTGTTGGCAGCATGTACATGTGCAAACATCTCTGCAGAAATTCTTCAGTTTAGCTCTGCTTTGTTGGGTATTTTAGGAGTAAGAACTTGCTTGGAAAGATTACAGTGAGTTCTGGGAGCAGGCTGTTCAGAGATTTTTTTGCTTCCAGGCAAAGTATTTGCTTTCTCCCTGTGTCTTCTGCCCTCCTTAGCTTCGTGCCTTCTGCCCCTCTCCCTGATACAGTCACCTCTCTGACTAGAGTTCACATACATGAGCAGAGCAGAACATGGTCCTAAAGGTGCTTGTCTTGTGATCAACATCTTAAGTAACTTTGTTGCTGGAAAAAATCACACTCGAATTTCCTGCCTACTTTTGAAAACATCTTGCACATCTTGATGGGGGACACACAGAGCCGATAGCAGCTCATTATTGTTTGAGGACTTCTAAGCTCAACCCTTATCATTTTTTGCACATTAGAGTGACTGTGGCAAGCTGTTGTCAGCATTACCACCTGTGGAGCTTCTGAGGGTCTCTCCCACCAACAGAGATTGAGTATATACAATTAAGTTACTTCTTAGAGTGCAGAGACTTAACATCTGTTTTACCACAACTTTGTTAGTCATGAAGACTTGTCTTGTATTAATGTGGGTGATATTTACAGGACAACTGGATTGCTCATCAGGATGACTTCAACCAGCTTCTGGCTGAACTGAATGATTGCCATGGACAGGGTGAAACAGGTAGGTTCATGCTTTGCTCAGTCAGATTCTGGAAGCTTAGCAGAGTTTCCATCCTTTGTCTTAGAAGGCTAGCTGAGGCCCAATCTTTTGGGCTGCTAATAGTCTGCATCCTGAAGTTGACAACTCCTCCCTCTTCTCCTTTTCCCTCAAAATCAGTGGGAGCCAAAGGACATGTTGCCATCCCTGACCATGCTCATGTTTGCTCAGATGTATAGATCTTGGTGGATTGGTTTTGCTCCCAGTCAGCCTTCTATTAAAGACTTTTTGTTGGGAAAAGCAAACATAAAACTTTGAACTTGTTTATTTTACCCACAACCACAACATGAAGGACCTTTTGCTGGGAGGGACTATAGCAGCACTAGTTTCTTTGCAATGCAGCCAGAGCCAGTATGAAAGTTCACAACACAATCATTCTCCATTGAAATGCATTTGCCTTCCTTTTACTAAGTCACACCTGGCTTCCATGTTCTGGTCATTTCTTACATACCTACTGCTCCTCTCCTCAGAGAGCTGCTTCTTAGCTTTTGACTCAGAGTTACACATGGGATTTTTTTGAGTGTGTTACAGTGTCATTTGTGTAGCCCTGGTGTAGGGCACAAAAGTGGGGAAACTACACAGCTTTCTCAAACAGGCTGTTTTTAAAGTCTTAATTTTTAAGGGGTTTCTACTGTTTGACTTTGATTAGTAAAAATGAAGTTACACAAAGCTGTTGGGTATGAGCTTGCAGGGAGAACTGTACACATCAAACACATCATATCTCCTTCAGTTAGACTGGTTTGTCTCTCAAATTTAAACTCTAATCGTATACTCAAACAGCTCTCTGTGGAGTGTTGTTAAACCAAGGACCTCTACTAGGACATGGCAGCCTGTCCACATGCTTATAGTGGCAGAACTGCCAGCTTAGTGAGTTTAGCAACAGTTCATTTGTTCCCAACATCTGAGCACAGAAGGTTTTCTAGGAGAGGGAATATAGAAAGTGAAAGAATTTGAGTTAGCAAGAAGGATCAAACTTGGTTTCTAATCATAGAAAACTAGGGTTAAAATTCTAAACCTGATGCAGTTTTTTTAATTCCTGTGTGACTTATCCTTGTGCATTGGAGCCTAATTGTGGTCTGAGGCCACACAGTACTAAGTTCTGTAGTTGAAGTCCTCAAGAGGTAGAATAGCATATCGTAGGGAAATTCCAGAAGTTCCTTTCTACCTTTATAGCTAAATCCTGCCCAAGTTCCAACTTGAGCCATGGGAAGATCAGTTAGGTGTAACTGGTGGGAAACCTTCGAGCTGATGAGCAAAGAGCTGAAGTGACTTGCCCAGTGACACAGTGAGTCAGCACAGAGGCAGGTTCATTGAGCAAGGCTGCCTTGTTCCTAAATCTGAGCTGTATTCCCTGGATCATCTCTACAGCTACGAAATGGCCCCTAAAAAACATATTCCTCCCTCTTTTTCTCAGTTATTTTTCCTTGACCTTTTTAGGAGCTGGAACAAGAGTTTTCAATCACTGAGGACAAATTTGGGTACATGCTGAAAATTTGTGGTCAGAACCACATTGGGTGACTTGCAGACTGCGAGCATTGCTCTGAAACTTGGTTTTTTGGCAATTGTTTAAGCTGGCAAAACTCATCCAGGTCACTCTGCCTGCAGCTGTGCTATGGGATCAAATGTTACATTATTGGCCATCATCCAGTTTCAGATTGCATTAAAAGTCAGCTGAAAAACTTCATTGTTCTTAAATAACTGGTGTAGTTGACAGAGTTGGATTGCATTTAGAGATCGGGAAGGAAGGGCCCCGTGGTGGTTAGGTTGCCAACATTCACATACCCTTGTTCTGCATAGTTTTAGTTTTCTTCCCTTTTTTTCTAGCTGAGCATTTAGTGAGGAGTTTTGATTCCTGGCTCTTTTTCCGTTTCCCTTTCTTAATATGGAGCAACAACATACTTGCTGTGGCTGTAATGTGCTTTGGAATATTCACCTGTATCAGATTTGCTGTAGAAATGGTACGTGGCTTCATTGCTATGACTGAATTGCTTTAAAAAGCACAGTAATATTCCTGCAGCGCTTGTTCAGTTTGTCAGGATTTACCAGGCACTGGCAGACACAGGGATGTACTTCCCTGTCCGTGGCAAGTGCCGGCACGTTTCAACGGTGAAATTCCTCCTTGAAGACACAAGGCGGTGCTGCTGCCCCTTTCGCTGTAAGAATAAAGAGGAGAAACAAGTCCTGTGGAAATCCTTTGCCGTGTGATGTTCCCTTCGGGACAAGGGAATTGGAGAGCAGACTCAAAGTGCTTCATCTCTGGTCAGGATATTTTAGTTGTGATGCCTGCTTTCCCCATAGGCCCTTTTTATGAAATATTTTCAAGTTGACTGCGCTCTGTCTAAAACTGGTTTTGTTAGTCCTTCCTCTTCTCATTAGGACTTAGTGTGTAGAAGAAGAGTAAATCTCAAGAGTAGAAAAGAAGATTGGAATAAGAGTATATCTCACCTGCTTTCTGGTAGTCAGCTGTCCCACTGCAGGCTGTGGATTTAATTTTTAGGTCAATGACCTAATCATCATGTGTCCCTACCTATCTATCAAACAGTGAAGTGCTGTAATTCCAATATCAGAAAGTTCTGGTCTGCAGAGCTTTTAGGGGCAGGATCACATGAAAAGGTGACTCAACTTGGCCCTCAGGGTATGGGTTGATTTCCCTACCTATCCCAGTTGCCACTGGCAGTTAAAAAAAAAACATCTCACCAGAGAAGCCTTTTTTAGAGTTACAGAGCACAGAATCCTGTAGTGCCCATTTTGTTTTTTCAGGACAGGACTAATAAAGTAGTTATTAACTAGACTGGAGGTTACTTCCTTCTGAGAATTTATTGTAAATTAACAGGCTCTCGAGGCACAAGGGATGTCTGTACCAGTAAAATAACTTGCCACAGCACAGGAACTTGATACCTCTGCTGTTAAATATTTAGAATAATCTTTCACATGGGTTTGACCTGCACAAGCTAATCTTCCCCCGAACAACTCCTGAGTGAATATGGGACTTAGCCAATCCCAGAGAGCATTCCCAGTGGACAGTTTAGATGCAGTCCCTCTTCTGGAAGCTGAGAGAATTAAATAATACGGATGTGGCAATTTGTTCTAGCTGGCCTCAGGGAAAGAAAAGCTCTGCCACTGCTCAGTTTCCTTACACAGATGTATCAGGCTGTGTCCAGATAGAGGCACTTTGTGTAGTATTAGAAGTGGAAAGCCTGTCTGTGTGATTTGTTTTTTTTCCCCCTTTCTACCCAGTCAGATTCAGTATTTTATTTTGTACTATTTCTTACATCTTTCTCAGACTCTGGCACTGGAGATATTTTGTAACAAATTACATGATAAACCCTGACCTATGATTCTCTTCTTACCGTATAAATGGTGTTAAATTAGAATTTGCCTTTGACCTGGAATACCTGTATCTGCCTTTTCAAATTACATTAGATTGGAAATGGGAAGGGGATGTGGCAAAAAAAAAAAATCAAGCAGTAACATGTCTCAGACAAAACTTATTATGCTTCCTTCAGTAATTTATTGAGATATGGTGTTGAGACTTGGTTTTGAGAGAGAAAGTTAAATACAGTAATGTTTGAATTTGGTGGTTAGAATGCCTCTAGTAGGGTGGAACCTGTTTGGTTTTCTTTTTTTCCATTAGAGTCCACAGTGAATAATCAGAAGAAGACATTCAGTCTGGAAGAGAAATCAAAATCTTCCAGGAGACGTGTCCATTATATGAAGTTTGCAAAAGGTAAGAGGTGTTTTGTTGTTTCATAAGCTCTAGCCAAGATTAAAAAAAAAAAACACCCAACAACGTGTCAAGGTGATCTGTGCCTTCTGGGGTCTAAATATGGCAAGTAAGATCTTGGTTTAGAAATACCCCCTGCAGCAACTTACTTAAAGCTATAATACACGGTTCCTCTTTATTTTGGACAATTTTGCATGGCTTCAGGCAGATATTGTTGATTAAAACAATTTCTGTCTGAAGGAACCATCATCTGAATATAGGAGCAGTGAATATTCTGAGTGATCTGTGTGTGGGCAGGGGATAGAAGGGGGAGGTAAAGGTGGTGACAGAGTTGCCTGAGCATCTGCATTGCACTATCCTCTGCAATCTCCAATAACCCCTGCTAAGAGATCATGTGGGTAAGATCAGGGATCAGATTAAACCTGAATGCAGGAAGAGGAAAGCCCTCTTACATCTCTCAGATGCTTTATTGGACAAATGAGGACAGCAATTGGTGGCCACAAAAACTTCATCAAGAATTCATGGAGCTTAGTCATTTCTTTCCTTCTTAGAGATATGACATTATTTCAGCCATCCCTGGTTTTGGCTCTTGACCATTGTTCAATCCCTTGCTCTCTTTCTCAGTTGATTGTGTCCCCTTTTCACACACCCATGTGCACATGGTGTGTGTGTATGTGTGTCAGTGTTTGGATAGGATCAGTTTCCAGAAATGGCTAATCTATTATACTCTAAGGCTCTGTATAATATTTTCTGATAACAGATAGTTTTGCTAAAACAGAAATAATTGACATCTGACTAGATACCCAATTCTGGTACCAGGGTTTGGTTTTTTTGATTAAATAATTCAGCCTAGAATTCAAACATGTTAACATGTCCTCGTCACTTTACAATATTAAACAAATTGTTTCAGGGCGTGCTAAGTACAGAGGTTATGGCCTATTGGAGATAGTAGCAAAGAGGATTAATTTGGATTTGGATTTGACCTTTTGGTAAATGCAGAGGAAGAAGAAGTGTCTTTTGAGCATGTAAAACATGGAGCAAGGCTTTCATGTTAGCAATATCCCTTATTTGTTTGGCTGCAGTGTTTCTGTAAGCTAGACCCCTGTTTGAATGTACCCTCTGTAGTCTACAACAGAGAAATTGTGCTTTTTCAAGGAAAGAGGAAAAGTTATTTGAGAAAGGCTGATGTTGTCGTGGCCCTTGCTGTTCAAGTCCGATCCTGCTTCCTTTTAGACTAAACAAGACGAGCTCACACAAAAGCGGGAGAAGGGAACAGCAACTGCAGAAAACCCAGCTTCCGTTTCTGGTGCTGTTTTGTAGTCTCGCTGTTGGAGGAACATAGTCCCCACATATAGCCCTAGCAGCCACACTTGGATCTAGGGAATACACACCAACATGAGAGTAAGACAGTGATTTCAGATGCTTTTCCAGTAGCCGTTCCACTGTGATGCTGCAAAGTTGTGGACTGTCGGCGGAGTTGGTTTTCTATTAGAGAATGCAAAAACAGGAGGGGGATATGTTTGGAGGGGTGAAAGCATGGAAAGAAAGCTTTGAGTGAGAGGAGTAGCACCAGGAGTATAGGTCTCATGTTCCAAGTCTTGGCCAGGATAAAGCTGGAAACAGCCTCCAGAGCCATCTAGCTTCCTTGGGAAAGGATGTCCAGAGACTGCACAGTGAGACACCGGAAAGTTGGGTAACACTCCTGTAGGTTGATGTGTTTGCTTAACCTTTGTGGGCAGTTAAGGGTCCTGAGTTGAAGAAACAGGTAGAATAGGTAGATTTTTAATATTTATTTATTTATTGCCTTTATATGTGCTTAGTTTCATTTTGAGGTCAGTGATTTTGGAATTAAACAATCAAGAGGAGTAAGACCCCAGCAGATTCCTAATAAGTTGACCTATCTGGGCTATTTTCATTTTTTTTAACTTTTGCTGACTTTTTTTTAAGAATTTTCTAGGATGAGCTGTGGACAAATCATAAAGGCTTCCACACTGTGGAATTGACTAAACTTTTACCAGTACTTCAAAATGTCACATCACACCCTTGTTCTTCCCCCTCCCTGCTCCATGTTTAATACTCAGCTAGTCACACAACAGTGAGATGAGAATAATGGTCCTACTGGAACTCAGAGAAATCTTTGCTTCATCCTTGAAGTCGTTTTAAGTTAAAATAATCCAGTGGGTTGCAGAGATGGAGGTTTTGCTTTTCAGAAGCAATTTCACGAATCAAAGAAAATCCCCCTGCTGAGCAGAGATGGATTTTTTCCCACTGTATAGAGGAGCTATAATTCCCTGACTCTATCAGAGATGGGGAATTCTCATGATAATCCCAATATGTGCAGTTTCTCCTTTAACTTTTCTAGTGTGCAGGAGGTTGCAACTCTTCTTTCCCTTCCATGTAGTGCAGGCTGCTTCCCTCATCTTGCTATGACAATTGCAGCGTCGGGGTGGGAACAAGGTGTTGTTCAATGTTTTCCTGTGGGCATGCACCAACAGGCTGTGGTTGTCTCCTCACCAGCCTTTCCCTCCACTCACAGACATTTCCTACAATATGTGGGAACCATGGTCAACCTTCATTTAGTGCCATCCTCCTCCTGATTTATTTTTTTTTTACACCTCCAAGAACAATTTCTCTAATTCCGTGGATCACAGTTTTTGTTATCAAAATGTACCTGTCATCACCAGATATGAAGACTGTGGTGGGCTTTTTTCTTCTTTTTCCCCTTTCAGGTAAGGATCTCTCTTCGCGCAGTGAAGATGATCTCTCCTGCATATTTGGGAAGAGACGGAAGAGTATGAAGGCACAGGTAAACAAGAGGCTTCACCTTTCTCTTGCTCCCTTACATGTTTTCCCTTTCAACAAAACCACACCTAAATGTCTTTCTGCTTGATGAGATTACCACTTGCCCATCAAAAGCAAGGAGTCTCCTGCCCATTCAGTCACTGTTGTTCCTACTTGAAAGCTGCAGGTGGAGAGCTCTGCTCTGAACCATTAGAAAGCTAGAGTAAATTGAATGTGTTTTTATGAATTACTGTGATGTAACTTCTTTGGTGTTAGAAATCTCCATTATCTTAATTTTATACTTATGAAGCATTATACATTGCAAAGTAAATAATTTTTGCTTGATCTGAAAGTTGCGTAAATACCCAAAACAAAATTTGACACAGAGCAGCTACTGGCCAATTTCAGCAAACTGGCTTTATTTTCATAAGATTTGGGGAAGGCTGAGCAGCTGCAAAGTCATGCTCATCTTTGAACAAAGGATTCAAAGATGGCTGGAACACTGGTACATATTTAATGAAAAGACTTTCCTCCAACTTTGTTTAATGAGATCAAGGTTTGTACTAGCATTTATTTTATTATTTTTGTATTCATTAGCATTTTCTACTTGCAGAAAAGTAGGCTTGCTGTAGCAGTATGTAAAGTAACAGGCTTACACTGAAATGTGACTAACATATCCAGAAAACTTGTTTTGAAAAGATAACATCTGGAAAAGCACAAATTAATATGTAGCAAGAATTGCCATGTCAGTTCAGGGGTCTCTGAAGTCTCTTGTAGTTAGAGGGAAAGGTTGGGCCTGAAATGGAATGGAAATTTCTGAAATGCCCTGTGTTTGTTTGACACCTTGCTTGTTGTGCAGGACTCTTGAAGATTGTTCTGTAACTTCACTGTAAGCCACTGTGAAGTTTGGGAGGATAGGAATAGGGGGAAGAATGTTCTAAGAGATTGTGGGTAGCAATGAAAGTATAACAAGGTTTATAGCTGTGTAAATGTGCGGCAGAATGTCAAATAGGGATCCACTGGGGATTCTTCACTGAAAAAAACCTCTTACTATAACATACACTTCAGTGGGATGCCTTGAATCAAATAGTTTGAAGGATTTGGTCTTGCTGTTGTGTCATACGGTGTTATAATTTCAGTGAATCTGCTGTGGGCTTTACACTTACTGGTAGGACAGAGAAAAATGTCAAGTTTTTCTGAGTACTGTTCTATAAACTACAAAAATGCAGTTACAGTTAATTGAACTGGGAAGTTAGAAGAAATGTAAATGAATTAAGAACTGTCCTGTCTTGTCTGCCACTGTGAGAAACAGTACAAACCTTTGTTACAAGTCACATGGTTTGGCTTGAAAGGTAAGAACTTGGGAGGAGGCCATCTGCCACAACAAAACCCATCTTAGCTTATTAATGTCTTGAAATAAGTGTTTGGGGACTTCAAGTCTGTGAGAGCTTTTAGAGGTCTCAGATGCTGCAGGTGAGTTTACACTATCAGAGCCCCATTGATTAGCACTTCCAATCACCTAAATATTCTGTGGATCTACTTTGTAGCTCCCTTGCCCTCAGATCAGTATGAAGCAAGAGAACTGGGATTTAATACAAATCAACAGTGCAATAGTTGAGGGAGGAGATTTTGCCCGCCCAGGATTTATCCCAAATAGTTGGTCTTGTTTCCTCTGCATGTCCTACATCTTTTGAAACTGAAGATAAGTTTGGAAAGTGCTGTTGCTTCTTCTGAGGCTAAAACCTGCGGGGTGATTGTTCTTTTGTTTATAGACACTGCAGATCATGGGACTTTGTAGCTGCTTGTGAAGGGTATGTAAGTTTGTGCAGCCTTCTGCTAATTCCTCGATGGCTGCAGTGGTTGGCTGATGGCTCCTGTGCAGATTTCCCTTTTCCCCTCGGTAACGCTGAGCTAATGGGTCAAGGTTCTGGCAAAAAGTCACAGTCTGTTCTCTGTTAAACACCCAGATTTCCATATTCAGATACAGGCAGGAGGTAATGTAATTTTGAGCTGCATTGTCATCCTCTGGCTACCGTCTGCTGCTAAGGAGCCACAGGGAGAGAAAGCCAAAGGCAGCACAATTGCTTTTTTTTATTTTAATCCCCCTCTCCTTTTCTTCATGGATCAGAGATCTGTGAAGTTTGCACAGAACAAAAATGCATGGCTCAGGCCCTCCAGCTCTGAGCAATTTCATTGCACCCATGAACTCTAAGGATCCCTTTCCGTGATGTTCCAGAGCCTGGTCCTTAAAGTGGCATAAACTGAACTGCCCTCTGAGAACTGCAATACTGTTCTCAGTGTGTGTTTGCATTCTATTTTGAACTCCATTGGCTCTGGGCATTTCCATGGTGTGGCAGAGAGTGCACTACAAGAGCAGGAAAGTGCTGTCATTCTCCTGAAGCAAGTTGGTTCCTATCTGTTCCTCTGCAGAGATAATATACGAAGAGTCCTGGTGTCCATCAGAGCCCTGGGATATGTCTTCAGACTGTGGTAGGCTGCACTGTCTTCTGATTGCAGCTCCTGCAGCTGTTGGTAACAGTGGTGTGCTGTTGTCCCTGTTCACAGTAGATGAGGACA
Organism: Apus apus; assembly: GCF_020740795.1. Classification (NCBI taxonomy): domain Eukaryota; kingdom Metazoa; phylum Chordata; class Aves; order Apodiformes; family Apodidae; genus Apus; species Apus apus. Next base: position 106,197,663 of record NC_067284.1, on the reverse strand, counting down.
GCTGCCATACTTTCCAAGTATTTGATTCCTCCTCTTTTTTTCAGAGGTGCAGTTTAAGAAGCACTCAGTACAAATTTGATTTGGACTGAATGACCTGTCCTTAGCTCACAGTAGAGTTGTAATCTTTTGACAAAGATACTCAGCATAATTCTGTTTCCCATATTTCCAGTTGTTTAAGTACAGGATCAGAACCATCTTGGATTCTTCAGGGAAAGATGCAGGAACTGCTTTTCATAGAATCACAGAATTGCTGAGATTGGAGGAGACCTCTGAAGTTCTCTAGATCAACTGCCCTGCTCAAAGCAGGATCAGCTACAGCAAGTTGCTCAGGACCTTTTCCAGCTAACTTTTGACTGTCTCCCTCCCTTGTAGCTGCCAGTTTAAGCCTGTGACAAAATTCAGTGGATGGATGAAATAAATAATTTCAGGAGCAGAAAATGGGAACAGTTTGGAATAAAAAAATGCTTATGCTAGAAACAGACTCAGTTGAGTGATCATTTGCACATCGGTAGGCATCAGAGACATGGTGGAAGTTATGGAAATGATTACAGATGCCATTGATGGCATTATGGCAAAGTTTTTTATCTGACTGAGTTGTGGACCTTCTCTTATTCCTAAGAGCTGTTGTACCCACTGCCTTTGAGCTTTTCTGTTTCTACAAGTGGTTTAACATGTAGTAGATATTGACAGTGGTATTATATTGATGCTCATCAGCACTGTCCTACTAGGTATGTCTGGTTGGTTGGTGTTACATCACATTGTTCTTAAAGATTAGGAAAAGGGGGAGAAAGAGTAAAATCCAGGAAACTCCCTCTGTTCTTATGGTCTAATGGAAACTGGTGGAAGGGCTCAAGGCTAAGTGACATGGTCTCTGGACCAGTGAGATAACCCTGGCTCTTCTGAAGTGTGTGTCAAAAATATGTCACCTCTGAACTGCTACTGTGATAAATAGTATCTCAACAAATCAGGTATGTCACAGAGACACTGTTCCAATTAGTCATGTACAGTCTTTTCTACTGTAGCCATTAGTAATCATTTTATAATCTTGACCTGTGAGGTCTTTGGCAGATGTTTTTTGCTAGCTTAGTCTGAGCTTTCTTAACTCAAATTTTTAACTGTCTCAGTAGCCTAGGAGTGGTCTGGCTAATGGATCTTATTTCACACTGACACTACTGCTCTAAGTGGAGATGTTGAAATTTGGATTATCTACCTTATCAAAGGAAAAGGGAGTTGGCTAGAGGATTGTAAAGATTGCAAAAGAGTGGAACTGCAAAGGATATGGAAGGAAATGCTGCTTGCCCCTGAGGGTCGAAATGAGTTTCCCTAGAAGTAAGATGACCAAGACTCTAGTTCAAGCTGTTCTTTTGGTGGTTCTGGGATATGTGTTGCTAATCATAGGCACTTGAAACCTTTAATTCTCCTGAATGTTAAAACATAACGGTACTTTTTTTTTATTATTATTATTTTTGATAAATCATGTATTCAACTAAAACCTCCTTAATAAACTACACAGGGACCTTTGTTTAAGAAAACCAACCACAAGTCAGAAAAACGGGGGAAAGAAAACAATGGCTGGGCTTCAGAGTGGGCCTGAATTGAAAACGTCTGCAGTTTTTCCCAGAGAGAGTAAGGGATCGAAAATATTGAATTGTAATTATGATGCTCTCTGGAGACCTGCAGTGAGGACCTGTTTTGCAGGGTAAGATCTGCCAGACTTTTTTTGCCCCCACTTTCCCTCTGATTTTCTCACTTGCTTAGGAACACTGGGAGCTGGGGAGGCAGAAAAACAAATTCCATTAGTTCCTATCTGGTTGAACTTCCTGGAACCCCCACTATTTTTTTTGCTTCTCAGAATTTCCTTCCTCCATCCAGCTGTGTTTCCTGATGAAGCCTTATCACTGGAGAAAATGCTCCTGAGTGAGACTGAGAATTTGGGAATGAGTTACAGACAGTCCCAACTTGGTTGCTGAACAACATGATTCTGGCACTGATTTCTCTTTGGGGGCTGGGGGAGCAGTTCTGATTTGCTGGCACATTTGTAATAACCCTGTTTGAGATGCAAAGAAAACTGAATCTTTTGCCTCCATTTCACTTCAGTGTCTTTGGCCATTTGATGAGTAATCTGCTTCCTCCAAGTCTTTGTAATTTGCATGTAAGTCTGTGTAAGTTCCCTTTAAACATCCTAATCCGAGTAGCTCAAAAGTCTGGAGTTCGTGGTGATTTCTTCCATGTTAGTCATTAGATATGTAACTATCCGCCCTGTTGCTTTTCCCCTTTTTTTTTAAATCAGGAAATTGTCTTCTGACACATTTTGCAGAACTTCCTCAACTGACTTACATTTCCCAGCACTTATCAGAAAGGCATGTTGACTAATCTTAAGGGACATAACTGAAAATCCATTAAAGTCTGGCTCTGCTATGGGCTCACTGAAGCTATGGGTAAAGCAGTATCATTGTCTACACCTCAACTTTCTTTCTGAAAAATACCAGTCATGATACTGATGTTTGTGGGGCTTCACAGTTGTGGCTTTTAGACAAGTCACAAGTTTAGTCTATTGTTTTTTTTTTACCTGTAGCAAAAGTCCCTGTTGCAGGGGTAGCATAGAAATTAACTTGCTTTTCCTCTCTTCAGAAATGTTGAGGAACAAAAAACTGCAGAAGAAAAAAATTAGTTAAAAATTAACTTTGTTTTTTCCGCTTTAGAGACTGCAACTAACATGAAGTATTTGGGACTGAGAAGCAGAACAGAAAAAGGACATCAAAAACCTGGAAAGAGTCCAAAAGGATTTAGTAAAATGGGCGACAGGGTTAGAGGGCATGTCCTAGAAGGAGAGAGTGGAGGAACTGGATACGTTCATCTCAGAAAAGAGGCAGAGAAAGATGACCTATCTTCCTATAAATATCTGGGGGTCAGGGGGAGGGAGGAACAGAGGAAGGGAAGGGATAGTAATCAGGGTAGGCAAAAGCCAAGAATGGTACTGGGGGTGAGAACTTCAATTAGAAAAAGGAAGACACAAGCTTACTCTTCGGCAGGCTTCCTTGCAGTGATGTCAGCAGAGCAGTGGAAGAGTCTCCTAAGGGAAATCCCAGCTCCTTAGTAAATGACACCAAGATAGAAAATGGATTTAACACTTTTAGACCCATTGAAATGGGCAAAGGTGAATTGATTGAAGTAAAACATCTCCCAGCAAGTTACTCTGTGAAGCTTTGGTTTCCTGTGGTTGTGTTGTGCTTGGATTCTGTGTGACTAAAGGAGATGAGCTCACACTGAAATCCTTGTCCATATGCTGTTGGCCTTCTCTATCCAGCTTCCTGGTTTGATGAAATAGTTTAGCATCTTAATATCCTTGAAATCTCTAATTTTCTCTCAGGTTGGATTAAAACCTGGAGAGATAGGAGTATGTGATGTATACAAGTACCTGGGCAGAATGATTGTGGAAACTTTTCTTCCTTAAGAAGTCAGAGTAAAAATGCAATTGCTGTCAATGTGTTCCAGAGGAAAGCAGGAAAAAAACACTGAGATAGTATCTTTAACATATTTCCTTCTTTTTTTATTATACATTTGTTGTCAGAGAGAAGAATTGCATTTTTAGAGGCACTGAGTATGTTGTGCCTAGGTGTTATAATTATTTCCAGGCTATAGAGTTTGTCAGATTTAGAGTTAAAATTTAGAACCACCCAGTGCTTATGCCTGTGTATGATTAGGCCATTTCAGCACAGAAGTATGTAATGTGTTGTGTTTCATTGGGGAAAATGAATTTTAACATTTTACCAAAAATCAAGGCAAATAAATGCATAAATAACATAAGATACAGTTTAATCCCACTAGACTTTATTGGTCTGGGCATCTTCTTCAGACTCCCTTCATGGTGACAAGGTACAGGTGTCCAAACAGAAGCGTTCACTGTCTCCAAAGATGGTAAAGGTGTATGAGGCAGGACCCTTCCTAGAGATACTTGCCTTCCTTTTCACTGATCATAGGGAACATCTAATAGGGAGGTGCATTTGTAGAATCACAGAATCATTTGGGTTGGAGAGACCTTTGAGATCAAGTCCAACCATTAACCTAGCACTGACAATTCCAATCAAAAAATTACATTCTCAGTCTGTTCCATTTCAGTGCAAAAGCTGACTGTTCTTGTCAGCATGTGATTGCTGCTCAAACCTCTTGACATACTGACTTCTTGTGAAGGCTGCATTTTAATTTATTTTTTTTAAATGTTGGTTAGTGGGAAGAGGCTGGTGACCTAGTGGCAGAGACTACAAGACACCGTAATGGTGCTTTTACACATTCTGTATCCCCAGAAACCTGCTTCTGAGTAGAAAGGTTTCTGTCAAACTCCAGTTCTCTTCTTCGTTGCCCAGCATGGCTTGCTCACTGCACATTTTGAAGTGCATGATGTAGGAAATGGCAGCACTCAGCCTACAGTGGCTTAGTCCTCCTTTACGGTGGGAGCTCTGTGTTCTGCAGCATCAGTCTTAGAGGATATCCTTAGGTTTGTGTGCTCACCTCTTTTGTTTTTTGTTTTTTTTCTTTCTGACTCTTTGAATTAGATATCTGAAAATTACCTCTAGCAAAAGCTTTTTACTCCTGTAATACTGCAGTTGCTTCTTTGGCCTGTCCACTTTTGCTCTGCTGCATACCATGGACTCTTAACAAATACAGGGATTATTTCCTGATAAAAAAAGAGGAAAAAAACCCTCAATAACAGGTTCTGGCACCACTTACCAGAACAAGGCTTTTGCCCTTGCTTGAGGGACAGCAAGTACAGGTTGGTGCCACAAACTCACAAGGAGGACAGCATGACAATACAGCTGAAGGGCTTAATGCATCTTCAGTGTGTAGGAGTGGCACAGGCTAACATAAAGTAAATCTAAAATGTTGTTGCTCTGAGCTGGTAACTTGTCACACTGTATATAATAAGTCAGAAGAACAATGAGTTAGGCTCAAGGTGTTAATTTGAGCCATATTTTTAATACTTCTCCGTGCAGATAAGATTGTTCCAGAAGCACCAGTAAAAATTATTTTACCTCGCATGGTGTCCTAGCAGTGCTTTTGATAAAAGGAGGAAGAGCAAAGTATTGATGTTTTGTTGCCTATTCTATAAGTGCCTGGTTAATCAACTGAGGATAAATTATTGCTGCTCAGATAATCAGCAGAGAGGGAGAGGAGGAGACATCTCCTGGACTGGAAGAAATGGTGCTTTTTCTTCCCTCTTCATTGGAGAAGAGTCTTGCCTCTAGTGATAGTTCCTGGGGGGATTGTTAGGAACAGAAACAAAACTGGGGGGAGATCTTTTGATTTATCTTCTCTCCTTTCCTTTTGGTCACTTCGATAGGCTTAAAGAGCCGAGTTGGCTTTAATGTGTTACCATTAGAGACCATGCATTAGCTGGAATAAACCATCATGCCTCACAGTGAAAAATATCCCTTGATTGGCTAATTAATCAGTCAAAGGGGAATGACATGGCCCTCGGCTTGAGGGACTCTGCTGCACAGGTAAACAGGTCATTGATAAATGGTTTACCCACAAATTCATATATCAAGAAAACTTAGTCATTTTTTAACTACACTTTGTGTGAAAGCTGCACTGCATTTTTGGAGGTGAATTTTTGCTGCCCTTGCTTTTTATGTTGTGGGAGTTTTTAGATTGTGAATGTTTTTAAGAGGAAAAGCCCAAACAGAACTTCGTAGTTCTTCTGAATTGCAGAAAAAGTCTCAGGCATAAAAAAAGAGGGGAAAAAAAAGAAATCACTGTCATGGTTTTGTATTGAGATTGAGTGGGTCTCTCATCAGAACTGCTGATAGCTTTTTGTCTTTTAAATATACTGAGGCTGTTTAGTAGGTCATGTCCTGTCTTCAGGCACTGCATGAACAAAGCTGACATCCATAAATGTGTCTAATGAAATAACTGGGGAAAATATACAAAGTACGATGCATGTCTGTGTTGGTAAAAGACTTCATCATACCCGTTTCAATTAGTACTGGCTTTTGACATCCATCTCTATAACACCTTATCTTGAAAGGGTGGTTCCCCACTGGGATTCTTCACTGAGAGTCAAAGAAAAAAAAAAAAAAGGAAAAAGGGAGGGAATAAATCCAGCTCTACATGAAATGGCTTAAAAATGTGATCCAGAACCACTATAACATGTGAGGTGTGTAAACAGAGGCAAAGCAGTGAAACCATGTAAGGAACCATAAACCAATAATGTTTGGCATAGCTGCTTAACTGGGTGCACAAAACAAATCCTAATTGTGCTTTTTTGTTATGGTGGGTTTTTTTTTTTTCCCTTTAACTGTGTGTATACTGTGAGAAAGTAATGTCAGTACCTAAGGATATGGGCTTGAGTACTAGAGAATGAAGTTAACCTTATTTTTGCCGTGTGTAATCCCTTCCTCCCAAACAGCACTCATCATGGGCCTGCACTTTTATAGAACAGCTTTGTTTTGTTTTTCCTTTTAAAAATATTTGTGTGATCAAAGAGCTTTCCTTAAAAAAAAGGGGAAGAAAAAAAAAAAGATAAAATTCCAGTGCAGTTATCAAAACAAGGAAAAGTACCTTTTTTTGATCCTGTCATAACAGGATTTCTGTATGGAAGTGTGAACTAAGCAGGTGGTTTCCTGTTGATTTTAAAGCCAGGTGGGCAAGTTCTTGACAACTAATTGATCTCGTGGGCTGCTACCTGCCCTGCTATCCCTGGTGGAAGAGTATGCTACATACAGCCAGGATGATAGTCCTTTGTACAAGGAGTTTATTCCTCTGTGCATTAGGAGAAGGGGTGGTGTGAGGGGCAATTGGGATCGGTACCTTGTGGGAATAATACTGCTGTGGGAATGAGAGGAAAATGGCAGCATGTGTTCTCTCTCAGGGAATATAGTATGTTTTATTGCCCTCTAAGAAGGCTGCTGGATCCACTCAGCCTGCAGAAGGAGTGGATGCTCACAGTACAGTCTTATTTTTGCTGACTTTTAGTTATTAAAGGGCGTCTAAGCTTTCTCCAAAGGTGTGTTCCGATTTTGGCTCATCAAACTGATCATGAAACTGCTAGTTGGTTCAGATGGGTTAAACAAACCAGAACCTGGAGCAAAATAAATTATTCAACCTGAGATTGTCCTTAAAACCAAAGAAACAAGCTTTTCCACTTCCAGTCCAGACTTCTCTACTGATTAGTTCTTTCTTCAGCTGTGAGCATTTGCTTTTTTCCTTCTCCAATCTGGAGAAGTACTTAGTGCTGAAGTGTGACTTAATGGTAAACTTCCCCACGGGGGTAACCTTGAGAGTGTATGAGCTATACCTTCCTCTCTCTGACCTTGCTTCAGCTTTCTGACGTGTTTGAGAAGTCTGGCAATTTGAAGTTAATTTAGGTTCATTTGAGTTTTCGCAAAGTAATAAGACAAGATCAAGAAATCCTACAGCCTCATTCTGCAAACTATCAGCAATCCCAGTGTGTTTCCTTTGAATAATTGTGTTGTTACACATACATACAGGCAAATGTTACCTGCTAACTAATGTCACTGAATTGACCATCTGCTAGTAACTGCATGTATCCCTCAGTTAAGAAAAGAGGAAGAGTATGTTGGAGAGGATGATGATGGAATGGTAGATACCTTCCATGCTCTGTTTGCTTTAGGATAATTTTAAAAATGTTATATCAGTTGCCAGTATCATGTTGATGAATCTGTTCTCCATCACAGAATACTTTGGGGGAAGGACCTCAGATTTGGTGTTAAGGATCAATGCTATCCAATTTTGATCACTAAGCCAGATTGTAGTTGAGAGGAGAGAGCGAGGAAGCAAGGGTGTAACATCTGAAGTAAGGAACAGAAAAGGGAACAAAGAGGACCTCAAGCAAGCCTGAGTTTTGCTGAGCTGGAAAGAGTTTGGTTACTGTACAGATTCTGAAGTTTCTGTGCACGTAACAGTGCCTGAACTCTTCCCTGCACCAGATTAAGGGATGTGACGTCTGTCTGTTGTGCATAGTTTGTTCTTTCTCTCCTTGGGGGAAATGATTGTGCATTCAAGTGTTTTGGTTTGGCAGATTCTCAGTAATACGAATCCAGTGGGTATTAGTGAAGACAAGTTGAAGTGTGCTCTGGCTTTGGAGCAGAAGATGATGCTGTTCATGATAATTAGTTTCTGTGGAAGTTTGTTGCACAGTCTGCAATGGACCCTCAGAAGGTTCTGCATAGAGTTTTAACCTGCTGGTAGAAAATGCTTATGTCCCTTAGGACCTGAAGCTGACCTTTAAGCTCCTGTGAAAAGGACAAAACCAAGGTTGATTTGACTTGGGATAGTAGAGGAGACAGCAAATGAGAAGTGTGGCTATCCACAGGGTTGAAGAGTTCTAATAATTCAGTTCTTTCTGATTATTTCTGTTTAAATCTGCTCTGTTGTCACCATGAGCTGATTTTTTTCCAAATTCTGGGACATGTTGTTGACAGCAACAGAATCAAACCCAGCTCAGGCTAACTAGATCCTGTGTCACCTGTGTGTTACAGGTTGTTTTTTTTAACAAATGAAGAGAAGATCAAAAATATTACGTGCCCTAAAATCTTGTTTTCCAGAATATTGAAGAATTTCAATGTCACTTGGTACTTCAATACTTGAAAGAAAATTATTTATTCTCAATACTTTTTTTAAGAAAAAATTTCTTTAAGCTTGGGGAGTAGAAGAAAGCCTGTAGTACAGTGAGTTAGTCAAAGGCTAATGCTAATTAGGAAATGCTTTCTAGTTCACATAAAATATGGTCAATTTTTGTTGGAAAATTTCTCAAAAAATGTTTTCATTTCAAATAGTCAACTTCTGTGTTTTGTAATGAATATTTGCAGTTACAGAAGGAGGAATTACTACAGACCTCTTGTTGCAATCAAGTGCAAGCTTGTAGGTGCTTTTTATTATTGCTTGTTAGACCACTTATCTCATAATGAATTAAAAATATTAGATGAGGGAAAAAAAATGCAATTTCAGTTATTTATTAGTTCAGGTAAGCCTTTCTGGTTTTATATTTGTCTGATGTCTTGTAAATATGATTCATGTGTTACTAGGAGAAAAAAAGGAAACCATGGAAGTAATTAAGCAGGAGGTTTTTGTTGATCCTCCTCACCTCTTTTCTACCTTTAACTCTTAACTGTATTCAAAAAGCACCTTAGCCTGTACCAAACACTCCAAGACAGCTTCCAAGGTTTAACTGTTGTTCAGTACAATAACTATAAAGTCCTCTGGATAGCAGTAGATGTGGAATTTCTCTGCAACTACTGATGTTTTAACACACTAGGAAAATTGGTATGAAAAGAGTAACAGAAATCAGCAAGGACAACTTCTTGAATTTTGTTTTGATGCACAACATCTCGGGGGCTGCTAACTCTATATGCCACTGCTGTCACCTTCAAGCAAAAGCTATTTCCTCCAACAGTTCTCAGATTATCTCAGAGCTTCAAGTCTTTATTTACTTGCCTGGCTCAGCTTGTCCTTAATCAGTAAACAACACATTTAGCCTGTGGGTTATTAATTTTTCTGAGTATCTTCCTTTTCTGTGTTCTCAATCTGTCCAATAATGGCATCAGCTCAAAACTCAAATTGTTCCATGAAGACCACCATAATAGTCTGCTTATATAAACCTTTTGGTGCTGCTCAGCTTGAATCTGGGGCAGTGATATAATGAAACACATGACTGTTGAGTTATCCAGTTCTCAAGTTTGCTTCTACCTAAAAAACTTTTCTCCTCCTGAATTGAAGAATGGGTGTTCTGTGGAGAGCAGTTCAGTGTTGGCCAAAGTGACCTAGTTTCAGCCTCTTAGTATCTCTGACCGTGCTAATGCTGAAAGCTGAGCCATTCATTTACATTTCATCTTAAAGGCAGTGAGAATGCTGGGCCAAACTTCGAGGTGATGAGAGAAAATTGTGTAATCTTACACGTCAGCAAGCAACTGGAAGAGGAAGTTTTTTGTTGTAACTTGCACACTAAGAAGTTAGAAGGCAAAATGTCCCTATTTTAACTTATGCCTTGTTGAGCCTTCTATCAGTTGCTGCTTGTGAACTCCTCTCTCTCAGCCTCTTGGCATTTTTATGCAAAGATGGATTTGAGCGTGTGATTTGTCTGCAGAGGACATCAGCCTGCAGTGGGTCCCAGGAATGTGGCTCTGATGAGGCACAGGCAGCCTGTAGTCAGGGCTCTTTGCTTTCACCACCATCCTACTCACATGTTACACAGCCTTGGGTCAAGGTACTTCTGTGCATCCCAGTTTCACAATCACTAAATCTGGGGATGATTCACATAGAATCATTATGGTTGGAAAAGACCTCCAAGATCATCAAGTCCAACCGTCAACCCAACACCACATACCCCATGTAGGTGGCATTAGCCTAATTTGTGTTGAATGGTAGTTCTTTGTGAAGTGCATTGAAGTATTTAGGTAAGTGAGAATGTAAAAAGTGCGAAGTTTATCATATATGTTCAGTTTCTCAGATTATTTCTGGGGAACTAGAGGAGCTGTTTGAGGTGTATTATATGTGCTTACTTGTTTACTTTTTAAGTTTTACAGCGATAGTGCTTGTAAGAGCTTAACTGTGGGTTTAGGACATTGTAACTTAATTAAACTTTCAGAGATTCCTGAAGCGTGACTGTCTCTGGCTTTCCTGAAATCCCTGCAAAAGGAAGGCTGTTCACATAAACTCTGAACGGGAGGAGGGAGTGTGCTCCACAGCACCATGTTACTCACTCTGAAGGTGAGGGTATGCAACCCTGCAGATTTGTGAATCTTGGAAAGTTGAGGTCAAGAAAGAAGTGAAGAAGTATCTACCTGCAGGAGTGTTTGTATAAAGGGGTTGTTTCTGGTCAAGTGAAGTAGCAGCCCTTGTTTTGACAGCTAGTACTTAATGTATCATTTGGGCTGCTGGTTCTCTGACACCCATTCATTACAGCAGACCTCCTCTGACCAGTGCTTACCAACCAGAGCACTGCAGGGCTGTTCTTTTTTTCTTTTTAATAAGCCTAGTGTTTCACAGTTATCAAATGCCAAAGGAATGCTGTGTGTAGCAACTGCAATGGATTTCATCCAAAAGCACAAAATATGGCCTGTTCCTTTTTCCTCCCTTGTCGTAGGGAAATGGGTGTCTCCAAGAGACGCCCATCGCTGTAGCCCTTGCTCTTCAGCACAGAAGTCTGGGTGTTCTGATTTTAATACTTGCTTCTAGAAAACAGACGTTTGTCACTCCTGGCAACTGACTTTATAAAAACACTGATAACAATAAAGGGCTTCGTGCCCAGCCCTGGCTTGTGCTTGCTTTCTGGGAATCTTCCAGTGTAGTGGTGATGCTGCCCCTCTGCTTTAACCCCCAGAGTTGTCCCTGGATGGCAGAACTCACAGTGTGGTTTGTGGAGCTTGTCTGGTCCCAAATACCTTCTGTACCTCAACGTCTGGCACTTCCAGATGCTCAATAATATGTAAAGCCTTGCAGGGCTCTTGCAGTTACTGTTCAAGTCACAGAATTAAAGTTCATTTTGTCTTGAAGCTTCTGTCTTTCCTGTAAGTATTATTGGAGCAAAATACTCTTCTCCTGAGCACAGAAGAGCTTGGGTAAATTTATGGAGCTGTAAGATATTTCTGATCCCAAGAACCTGCTGTGCTGCAGCCTTCTGAAGAAAAACAGTGTACATATGCCTCAGCCACTCTAGTAGACAGTGTAGGTTCTTGGTTTAACATACCAAGGTGGCTTTACACTAGGCTGACTGATTTACAGGCACATGTTCTCCAGTGCTGATTTTGCTATATAAGGGGGACAGTAACCTTCAGCACAGAGATGTGCAGAGCTGGGTTTGCTGACATTTTCAACTGAAGTATTTGCCAGTGTTCACCTGTCAACGCCCTGGGACTAGCACTGAGCCCAGACCTTTGTGGGGCACAGTAAAAAAATGCAGGTGATTTTCTTGAAAGAAGGAGTATGGGAACATGGAGTAGCTGAAGAGATGGGAACTGGTAGCCCTCCCAAAAGAAGCTTGCAAGGATGGTTACTAGAAACAATTACCTTGAGCTGGTGTCAGGCAACAAAATATTAGATTTTTGCCATGCCATTTGTAAAGTACTTCTTGTACTTATTTTTCTGAGCAGCTTTTATGATTATAAATTTTTGAGTGAAAGCTGAAAAATCTTTTGTCCTAATTAGTAATTAATTTTTCTGGAACCTGTATTGTTCAGGCTGGTAGGAGAATTCTCTGTTGTCCTGAGTCTGAAGTCCTTGAAGGAAAACATAAGATTGCTCTCAAGGGAGAGTTGTGGGGTTTAATAGCACTTATGGACCCTGACACACAATCATCTTCAGGGTGCCATGCAAGAGGTACCCACTTAACTGCCTTGTTTTGTCCTTCAGGATATCTTGTTGCTGTGGAGATTTGCTGATAATAATGGAGTCAAGACAATATTCTCCAATTGTTTTAGAGTTAAGCTAGAGGGCTAAAGTAGAGGGAGATTAATCCTAGCTGAGAGGTTAAATAATAGTGATGTAAGAAGCAGAGGAAGAGAGAAGCACCAGTGAAGGGCCATTTAACCCACTTAAGGTAAGACCTGCGCATTTGAGGGTCACCTCTCTCCATTGAATATGATTATTTTAGCCTCCAGATTTAAAGCTTCTACTAAATATAAATATTTGGAAATGTTGTGAGGGTACAAAGCTCTTGGTTTATATGCATAGATTGCAAATCTATAAAAGCTTTATATTATTTTCCTTTCCATGCGGATGTTTAGGTAAGACATTACACTTGTGACAGTTTCTATTTTACAGGTGTAATACTGCTAAAATGGTTCAGTACACAGAGTACACACCAGACCTCCAGGAACCTCAAGGAATAGATGATCTTTCGAGGTCCCTTCCAACCCCTAAGATTCTGTGATTTTGTGAGCCTTGGAAGGGACCACATGTATACAAATTGTTTGGTAAATTAATGTCATTTCCTAACTTTACCGTAGACAAATGATCCCTCTCTCGCTCTTCTGAATCACTTTCCTTTACCAACTTCTACAAAGAAAAATACCCTTTTGTAGGAGATCCAAGCAGAAAGCCTTCTTGAGGTGGTAGCTTTTTACGTCCAGTAATTTACAGGCACCTTTTCCCCAATGTGCATCTCTGAATCAGTACCTGGTGCTTATTTAGGAGGACACATTTATTCACTTGTCTCTAACATTTGGGAAAGCGGGACATGCTACTCGTTTGAAAATCATACCAGCTCCTTTATCACTGCCAGTCACAGTCAGCAACACTACATTCCCTACTTGACACAAAGGAGGAGGTTTGCCCTGAATAAATATAGTAGATAAATGGTCTTTCTGTTCCTCAGAAGAATTTGGGCCACTTCTCAAAGTTGGTGCCAGAAGTACAGTAGCAGAGTGGCATGGTTAAAGTTAATTGCACTCAGATTTTAGTTAAAAGTCTAACTAGCTTGTCAGCTTTGAATTTATATTTTCACAGTTCACTAGGGAGTGATAATAGGAAGGCTTTGATGTAGCTTGCTGTTTTTTGCTTTGTACCAAATGCTTCAAAGTTTAGTAAATAAAGTTTTAGTGGGGAGGGGGACGGGGCATGAATGACAGCTTAAATCCAGCCAGAACAATCTCAATATACCCTCACTGAGGGGCCAAGAGGCTTCATAGCTGCATGGCTGGCACGTTAAGGAAGATTTGCATGGAGCACCAATGCTGAGCTCTCTAAGAAACAGCTCATTAGAGATTTGTTAATAAGGTGTTACAGGAGACTTGCTGAAGCAGTGAAGCTGTGATGCTTGAAGCATTACCTAATTAACTCTTTAATGTCCCTGTAATACATTTGCTAGTTCTCTCTGCTCAGGGAAACTGAGATGTGCTGTTCTAACTGCTTAGGGTTCCTGAGGCTGTCCTGAATAGCAAGTGTTTGAGAGAATGTAGATACAAGACTGGTTGAGAGCTCATAGCATGAGACTGGCTTCTAAACCAAGAAAAGCCTCTCTAAAATATTTGTTTTGAGAGATGGTAATTCAGTCTTTAAGTGGAACAAAAGTATCTTATCCATAGTATTTTTTAAAGTTGTTTGAGAGAAAGATTTGTGATGTATAGAGCTGTACACTGTACCCCACACTATAATCAGCTGAGGAGGACCCAAGCTGTTCAATCATCTTTCAGATACAGAAGCAAAGAGGCACATTAAAAAGCATGAATAGGGTTTGCTGGGTCTTATGATGTTATTGGTTAGCTTTCTATTACAAGAGATTACTAGGGTTGGTACCTCCCAGTCGCCTGTTCTCTGGTTGGAGGGCAGATCCACTTCCAAAAGTTGGAGGGTTCCCCCTAATTCTTTGTAAAACCATTACTGAAGACTTTAAAAGTGTTCTAAGATAGTTTTAATTCTTTTTTCTCATTAAATGAAAAGTAATAACTTATTCTCCTGCTTTACCTGCTGTACCTGGTGATGTGCAAATGAACCACTGAGCTGTTCAAAGGTGCAAGTGGTTTTCTTGGAACTGTAGCCAGTTGCATTTTCCTGGATGGATAAATTCTACTGCCAGGATCTCACTGCAGTAAAGACCTTGCCTCACAGAAGCTTCCTTCCAACAGCTAGGAATTCCCCTGCTGCAATAGAAACTTAACTGCCAGGAGTTCTTGATAGTGGAAATAATCTCCAAAATATTTGATACTAAGGACAACTCTTAAGTATGAAGCCAGTGACCTTGAACTGTCCCTTCAGAGTGCTGCCAGTCTTGGGAGATCTGTTCATCCAGCTGCTCTTTGCACTGCAGGTGGCTTTGCAAAGTGACCTGGCTGCATTCAGATGTGGAGAGAAACTTCTGCCTTTGTACCTGAGGTTACACAAGAGTAGGTTGCCACGGCCAGAGTCGGCTGACAGGAATGTGGTCTGATCTTGTTCTGGTTAACTCCTGTGGAAATGGGAACATGTATTGTCAGAACTATTGGAGCATCCAGTTGCTCCCAGGAGTCCAACAGGCTTCAGACAAGTTTTAACTGTCTGAGTGGGAGGTGACTTTCTGTTTTGCAAGCCCTGTAACACTGATGTCAGCACCTGTCTGGATGGTTCAGAGATGGTCACTGCCTGGAGCAATAACTGGCTTTATTCGAAAGAAAAAATGGGGTTTGTCCATTCTGAAGTGGAAACCATAAGACCAAAAATTTAATTGTCTTCAGAAGATACTTGAAGGGACATTCAATAAAAATAATCCATTCATAAGGCAAACAATTACTTGTAAAAACCATTACTGCATTAGCATAACATGTACAGGGTGGCTTCCTAAATTTCAGTGCAGGCTGCAATATTGTGTTGATATTTAACAGAGCACACTTAGCTTCTGTGTGTTCCAAATAAGGCAGCTTCACAGTGGGAAGACTCAAGTGCTCCAGTGTAAGTTGTTTAGTTTGGGGTTTTTTTTTCAGTTATTTTTTAATAAGGTGTACATTTGAGTTTTGGTTGTACTCAAAATTCTAAAAAGTTTCATAGTTACTACCTGGTGTCATAAGCACTGTATTTGAAAATTCTTTCAGGGAGAGAAGCTCTTGGGTTTTTTATGGCAAGGATTTGAAAGACGTTTCTCTGATGTCTTTAAAAACTTTACATGTACTTCATGAGGCTGTCTTGACAGTACTTGAATTTAAAAAAAAAAATCAATTTTTTTGTTGTTTTCTCCTTACTTAGGACACATGTGAGTGTCACACAATGCTTAAGCTGTCAACTTGACTTTCATGCTTGTACTTAGATAAGTTTGGGATTGCATGTTTCTGCAGACAGTAGTTGAGTCTGGATGTGAGTTGGCTGCTCCTGTAGCCTGTGTGGGTTCATGTGAATCAGACTGTGTCTCCTAGAGTCCTTTGTATAATGCACTTCTTTTACAGTTAAGAGTTGAATGTTTATTTCATCCTTTTTTGGAAGTGGTGGAGTCACCATTCCTGGAGGTGTTCAAAAACCATGCGGATGTAGCACTTCAGGACATGGTTTAGTTGACATGGTGGTGTTGGGTTGACAGTTGGACTTGATAATCTTAAAGGTCTTTTCCAACCTTCCATGGTTCTATGATTCTGTGTTTTCTCAGTACAGGATATCTTGGACTGTACCTAGTTCAAATGCTAATTTGTGTAAGTACTGAAAAACTAGAAATGCAGAATGTGAGATTGATCATGTAACTTGACTCCCTCCAATTCTACAATAAGATTATTTGGGCAGTCATAATTGTTAATTACATAATTATGTACTATTCATTTTTCTGCAAATAGCTCTTGCATAATGAAGAACTGTTCAGTATTTTGTTTTCACTTAAGGTGTTGCCTGGGTCTTTATTTACTACATACAATTCAAATGCTGCTCAGAAAACAGAATTATGAATATTCTTGCTGGCTTTCTGCATTGTTTGCTGCAGTCATGTCTACATCCTTTCTTTTCAACATTTCATCTATGGTATGGGGAAGAGATCAGGTACTTGTAGATAACACTGTTATATCCTGAAGTATGAGAAGTGAAAATTTGAAGTCTGAGCAAGGAGAATTACCCCTCACCTGTCCCAGTCCTCACAATATTGCTACGAGATGGAGAGGGTACTATCCCAACCTTTTGATGGACAAGAAAGCTCAAAAAAATCTGTGTTTTAATAATAAACTTAAAAGGCTGAGGTACCAACCTGTTCACTGGCCTCTGATTGTCCATGCTATTAAACTGGAAGCCCAATCCCTGGGCAGATGACAGTTGCATACAATGCCCTGGCCTGTTTTAGGAAACTAACATACATCATCATCTCTTCTTCAGAAGTAATTTGGGTGCAGCTGCCCCACTTTTGATGATGCAATATAAATGTCTACTGATTTTAGGTTTGCAGCTTGAGACACCTGGCACCTCAGCTTTTTTGTTTGTTTTCATATTGCTTCAAATCATAAAGCTGCATGTATTCACAGTACTTCTACTCTTGACTTAAGAAAAACTTGAGTGGCTTTCAAATTGAGGTTTTTGACAGGCACTTCAAAGAGAAACAGAAGCTAAGGGCATTACTTTGTATCAGTGTGCTCTGTGGCCATGGCCAAAGTAGAATTGTATTTCTCAGGTCACCATTCAGCTAATTTAACGACGAGACTCTTGATTGTTTGGCTTTCTGCATTTTGCACCAGGTGATACATGGTCCTATAGAGTGTTGCTTCCATCACTGCAAACCTTTGATCCATCATCTCTGGTGAAGTCTGTCCTGCTCACTGCAGGAGAGGAGGGAAGTCCTATGCAGAACATAACAAGTAGCTACATAGTTTTAACTGGTAACAGAATGCAAAAGCACAAAGCTGCTGGAAAGCATTGGGCACCTAAATATTCTTGTGGATCTGAGTTATAATAATCTCTCCAGTGCTCATAGTCTTCTGTGACTGTTTAATGTTTAGCTGTGAAAATTCTCTCTCTGCAATACAGATTTCAAAACTAGGGTTCACACACCTGGAGCTGAACGATTTTAGTTTTTCACTGTGAGTCTCTGTCAAGAATAACTCTGAACTAATGAAGAAGAGAGTTTTTTATGTCAGCCCTGCTGCTTTGCTGTTCATTGGTTGTACATACAAATTTTTTTTTTCACCTCTCCATATATTCCTGGATTAAAGAAATAGGTATTATTTTAGGTGGTACTATTCATGACTGCACAGTGAGAAGTTATAGTTTTATTAGAGAGGCAAATTATGCCTCAGGGAAATCTTCCGGTCAAATCACCTTTCATTTAGAAGGCTCTTCTGTATCCAACATGTCTGCACACAAAACAGACTAATTTTGATTTTTTTTCCCATTTGATTTCATTTTTTGGTGCACTGACATTTCTGCCTTTTGTGGGTTACAGTTTCCTATCTAAGTACAGTCAGCTCACTCACAATGGAAGGTGGTATAAATATCTAGCTAGAAACTCATCCTCTGAAGTCGCTCTATTAATCCATGCCATCAGGGATGCTTCTTATATATGTCACCCTGGGAACAGCGCAGGTGAGAACAGGGAGCATGAGAGCTTCCTATTTAAATTGTGGTTTCTGTAAATGCAGTGGGTAGTATTTTTAGACACCTTTGCCTATCTAACTCTTTATATGTGATGTCCTTGTGTATAACGCACACACGGCTGGTGCTTGTCTACCACCATGTCTCGGCACGTATGTGTCTGGAAGTTATTGTGAGCACAGATAGACAGAGCATGCCTTAATAGCATGGTTTATTAATTAGATCTAATTCATTGCACTCATTGGGAATTCCCTGTGAACACTTCAAAGCACTCAATGCAGATATTTGCTTGCTGGCATGTGATTCCTGGTGAGTTAGTTACTGTCATGGCTAGAAGACTTCTTGAGTCTGCAAAGTACCTCATTTGTGATGAATAAAGCTACACAGATACCAGAGTCTTTAGACACTGATAGCTGGATGAGAACTGTGTTAATTGCTGTGTTACACTGGGGAGGGCTGTGCTTCCCAAGCTCTTCATCAAAGGACTGCAGTCCCTTGGAGAGAAACATCTTGCAGGCTATCTTACCTCCAAGTGTTGGCACCTGAGGGAGAGAGAGGTACCAAAGTAGTTTATATTGAAGTAAGCAAAACCATATTATCTTACAAACCCCCTCGTTTTGCTGTTTCAGTTAGCTTTTTAATTAGGTACTGACTGCTGTGGGGAATTGGTTCTTACCTGTGCTTGCCTGCTTGTAGTGACTTGTTCCCATCAGCTGAGTGCGAAAGGATTGCATGGGGGGGTGGCAGTCATCCCGTGGCCCACCTTCTAGCATCTCACAAACCAGCATTCTAACACCTTGGTTACAGAGCAAGTAAGAAGTCAAGCTTGTCTTTTCATGGGAAGAGCTTTAAGAAGAATAACAGGGAATATCTTATGAAAGGCAAGACTGGTTGGGAAGGCAACAGCTCGCTTGGTACACTCGGCTTACAGAGAAAAAAATGTGTGTGTGCATGTGTGTGCACAGGATTCTGACGTCTTTATACTCCAATTTACATGGTTGCCACCAAAACCTTTTTCCAGTTTCCTAGCTTATCCACAAGTCAAATGTTCCAATAGTTTTGGACTTCTGCATTAAATGTAAAATATATCACATTTGTAATGCGGCAACAAAATATAGTTTAGGCCTCTCTGTAATACCTCAAAATGTCCATGCTTGTGTATGCAGAAATCATTTATGTATTGTTAGTGTGGAGTATTTGAATAGTAACAGTAGAAGGAGTACTTACAGGTCAAGTAAAAATGTCTTATGCTAGGGTGTAGAAGCCTCAGTAGTATGTCAGTGCCTCTGTGTTAGGAGGTGCTTCTCCATCATGTTGCATTCCTGTGACATACTTTATATTTTTATCCTCAACATTTCTGACTCCGGGGTATGAACTCTGTTTTGGGGCTAGATCAGGGCAAAAAAGAAAAGCTTTGTGTTTCTTGGAGAGCTGTTACAGTTAATCCTGGAGATCCAGGATTTCTTCTCTTCAGAAGTTTTCTTCCCTTCAGAGCACTTCAGATACATGTTATCACACATTAACTTATCTTGATTAATTCTGCAAAAGATATGAGAGCAGTTCCCTCGAGTTCTTGTGCAAATGAGAGGGACGTACTATCTCGCCATCATCCTCTCTTGGCGTCAGAGTGTCTGTCTGCTGGCATTACTGTAAGCCAAGGGAAATTGCTTGACATCACTTAAATTTCTGAATATCTAGACAGCAGGAGTTTGGCACTCCGAGGGTGAATTATGAAGCCAGTTTTATCCATTGGATGGTATAGATCATGTTAACACACATGCTTTATTGCTTTTGCTAAATCTTCGAGGTAGACTTCCCCAGGTGAAGTAGCAGCAATTTCAAGGCATGCTGCTAACCAAGTTCAGGCTTTTCTTCTTCTTCTTCTTTATATCAGAGATGGGCAGATGCCACACTCCTATCTAAATGCAGACTATTTCTGAGCATAAGCTTGTCATTATGGTTACTGTAAAAGAAGAGATCCGGATGTTTTTCAGAGTCTGAGGTGAATTTTCAGCATAACATAAGCAAATTAATGTACACTGTATAGAAAGTTAAACAGTTTCAAACCATTATTTCAGTACACTGATATCAAGTCCAGATTATGGGTATAGATCCATGTAAACTTCCTATATTTAAGACTGTTATTAAAATATGTCACTCCTGGCTTGTTTTATTTGAAAGAAAACTTGTTTGTTTTTTTTTTTTAAATAAATTCCAATAGCTTAGTTTCTGCTAGGAAAACTTTATTCTGAATTGAGCATGAAATATTGGGTTGGTTTTTTTTTTTCTTTTTTTCAGAAAAATCTTTTTCAGATGTGTTTCAGACTTCTGCTTTGATCAAGACACAAGCTGCTGATCAGACTGTTGAAATTTGCGAAAGGCTCTCTGCTGCTTTTCCAAAGAAGACCAAAAAAATGTTTTAGGAAGTTCATTCCAAGTTTTGTTTCTTCAGACATCAGCTCAAAGCCAGGCTTTGCCAAACAGATTCCCCTGAAATGGCTGTTGTCTGTGGTGTTTTTTTTTGTTGTTTTGGGGGGTTTTTTTGCTTTTCATTTATGTTGTTCTTTGACAAGACTATCTTAGTAGTGTCAAAAAGGACTTCACTTAACCAAAACAGCAGCAGTTAACAATATCCAGTCTCTGATCAGTGTTTTCCTCCCGAGACTCGTGTAAGTTTATTTTGCCATTCTTGAGAGGTGGTTGCTTTTACAGTCAGCTTTGCCTTTGATATTACAGCTAAGTAAAGCTTCTAAATTTGTCCTGGCTGTGTTTTCTTTTTGAGGATTTTTTGGGCAAGTGTTTCAGCTCTTCCTTTCCTGTTCTGTCTGATATCTAGGGATAAACACACCCAGACACATACACACATGCTGTTTTATCCAGAATGCTGTACATAATGCTGCTCTTGGTTGAATGTAGTTAAGGTCTTTAAACACTTGTTTCGTTCCAGTTTGGTTTTGAAGGATTATTTGACATTTTTTATGCCATCACCGTAGTTCTTATCTTGCCCAGGGATCATTTAATCATATTTTCCATATTCTCATATTATTATAGGGTTTTGAGTGAGTAAATTTTTCTTTATTGTGGTAGAACTTACAGAGAAATGTCAGAGTGACTTAGATAAATACTAATATCTTCCTTTTGAAAGGTTTACTCAATAGCATTAAGAGTAAGAAACTCAAGTTTTGGTATTCTGTGGATGTAAGGAAGTATTTTTTCACTTTAATGAGGGTACTGAATCACGTTTAAGGGTAAAATATATCAGGAGCACATTAATTTTAAAAGTAAAATTTTAGAAGCTTCTCTGTTTACCTAATACAAAAGTCCTGCTTTCACTAAAGAACTAATGTGTGGATTATAGCTTCAGTGGTTTGTGGTCATTTTGGACCTCCAGATGTTCTTCTGTGTAGATAGGTAGGTAGGTCTTTAAGTCACCTAGAAAATTAGTATGTTTGAGGATCTTCTGTGCTTTTAAAAGTTACACTGGACTACTGTTTTCAATTTTCCCAAGATACCTGGTACATTAGTAGCAGGAGTCTCAACCTACCCAATGACTTTCCTGTGGCTTTTCTTTCAGTGATACCTTGCACATCAACAAAGTTCTCCTTCCATTTTTATGGCACCCCATACTTCTGTGATGTGTATTTAATAGCTGCTGCAGTTCCATGGGATGTATTTTCTAAAATTGTTTAAATGTGTAAAATGACCACACTGTTTTATTTCCTTTCCGTGGGCAAGAATGGGTTAGGTTTTGGTACTTCAGAAAGGCAATAATAGATGCTCAGCAGTTGTAATTTTACTTATGTATATTGAGGACTGAGGAGGAGCATAAGAGCAGTTCCCATGTGGCAGTGATACTTGGGTGTATGCTAAATGGTATTTGTTGGTAGGTGAAAAAGGATCTTTATAGAAAGACTGGAAACATAGTTTCTGTCTGGAAGGTATTTACCACCTATATGTTCAAGTCTTAGTAGAGGGTGCCTCCTGAAGTGGCATTGATGTCTTAAAAGAGGCACTTGGGATGTATATCTGTTCAGTTGGGATCATGAATGTCAATGTCACTTGCTTTCACTTGGGTGACTGGTGTAAAGCCAGTAATGGTGAGGTCTGATTCCTGGGCTTGCACAGGCAGTTTGCACCATCCCTGGCAGGTGAAGCTGATTGTGTCAGTAGACATCAAAACCACAACATACATCCATGTCTGTATATGTTTGATCCTGATGGTGCTTCTCATCCACCAGAGTAGTATTTGAGGAGAGTTTGGGGAGCGCAACCACATCTTCCACAAGATTAGAAAGGAGCCTTTAGCTATGGGTTGTTCACCCTGGAGAAGAGAAGGCTCTGAGGAGACTTCAGAGCACCTTTCAGTACCTGAAGGGGCTACAGGAAGCCTGGGGAGAGACTTTTGATGAGGACATGGAGTAACAAGACAAGTGGGAATGGTTTCAAGCTGCAAGAGGGGAGATTGAGATGAGATTTTAGGAAGAAATTATTTGCTATGAGGGTGGTGAGACACTGGCCCAGGTTGCCCAGGGAACCTGTGGCTGCTCCATCCCTGGAAGTGGTGAAGGCCTGGTTGGATGAGGCTTGGAGCAACCTGGTCTAGTGGAAGGTGTCCCTGCACACGGCAGGGGGTTGGAACTAGGTGATCTTTAAGATCCCTTCCAATCCAAGTGATTCTGTGAGTCTACGATTTGTAAAATGGCTTTTTTGAACAACATGCTGCTGTGATGTGGAGTCCATCTCATCTGTGTTTTAACAAATAGTAATGCCAGTTTTATACAGGGTGGAGACTGAAGCACCCATAAATTAAATCACATGTGGGCAGGTGATGGAAAGATAAGAGATAAACCAAGGTCCTTGGAGGCTCTGTCTAGCCTGTCCTCTGCACAGTAAGGACTGAGGTGGAAGGACAGATGGAATGTAAAGAGAAGGAGTGAGCAGCAGAGAGAGAAAAAAAAACCAACACAGAAAACCATAGGAGAAAAATGTTGATACATCAGCATAATTTCCATATGCAAGAAATGTCCTTTTGCCAGCTAATTGGTTTTATTTGCAAGGGGAATATTTGTATCTTTCATGTAGTAAAGACTGCTGTTTAACTGGTGAGATATGTTGTAAAATGTAAGTCATCCTGGGTGTGTCAGAAAAGAGCTTAGTTTATAGGGAGGATTTTAGGTAGTTTTCAGTGCTTCCAAAAATAATCCTAGCATGCCTTTTTTCCCCAAAACTTCAACTTTTTGGATTGCAGTTATGAGAAATACTTGAGTCTCTTTTTTTTTTTTTTTTTTTCTGGTTGTTTTTTTTTTGCTTAAGCAAGTTTAATTTTTATTGCCAGTCTTGGTGGTGTCTGTTCTGGAGAGTAGCAGGAAAAGCTGATAAGGGCATAGGACAGAAATCTTTGTGCTTATCTTACTGCAACACATGGAGCTGAGAGTGCATCCTTTTCCTGTCCTAGGACAGGAGACGTAAACTGACCATCTCCTGACAGCAGTGACTTCAAACAGAGCCTCTAGCGTCTAGAGGGTATGAATCTTCTCTCAACTTCAGAGGCCAGCTAGGTGAAAGTGGGTCACTGGCTGTTTAGAAAGCTGTTTTTGTGCCAGCAAAAAAAAAAACAACAAACCAACAAAAAAACCAACAACCAAAAAACCCAACACATTTCTGATAACTGCTGGGTCAATAGACATCTCTGTAGACATTGTAGTGTTTTGTGGATTTGTTAGCTGTTTTTTCTTTTTCCAAAGGACATAAATTCAGCATGACTCCTAATTGTTTGTTTAGACTTCTACCAGAAGGTGAATTAAGTTGTTTTTTTAAAAAAATAGCTGCTTTTTCTAAGAGAGTTTTATAAAAATCAGGGTTGTGCTGTTCAGATTTGGAACAAAGGTCAGACAAAAATTGTCCTCAACGAAGGGGTTATTTGGACAGTGAGCGTCTTTATAGACAAACATCAGAGGTTTTCTTTTATGTATTGTCTTTATGTGACCTAGAAATGAAGGGTCTAAGTCAAAGGGAATGTGAATTGGAGCAAACAGAACCTTCCACCAGGACTGCCTGAGCCTTAGTGTGACTGGACCTCAGGATCTCAGCCAGGGCCTGTGTTGTGACTAGGTTAGCAACCAATTTTTGAAAAAATAGAAACACAGTTATGAATTGGTTGGACCAAATAATTTCACTTTCACATAATAGTTAGATTTCATTCCTAATTTTTGCCATTAAAATAGGCACAAAAAGCCCCAGCTTGCAGCTCTTCTTCTGGTCACATGTAGGAATGTATCTCAGTGGGCAAAGGAACTAGAAATCCAGGAAAATCAGGAGTCCCACATCAAATATCAATGCTGTACAGTTTGGGGCAAACTGCTTCACTGCTTTCTGGGCCTTGGTGTCCCCATTGGTGGAACAGACCAAGAACTCCATGATAATGCCAAGTTCAACACAGAAGATCACAGTGGGAAAGGGACCTTGGAAGTGCACAGTATTTCTCTTCTAATTAACTGCCTGCCTGGCAACCCAGCACTATTTATAGTGGCTGTGCTCTGAAGTCCACCTTTAGGTAAATGTGGCGCCAGATCTTCAATTACCCAGAGGTCCTGGAACTAAAGCAGTTTGCCCAGGTTTGGCAGCAGTGTAGCGTGCTGCCACATCAGCTGAAGGTGCAGCCTTATTATTTGAACAATTATTTATTGCTATGACATTGGCATGCCTTGCTAATGCAAGTCTCCTCATCTGTTTCATATGTTAACTGTGAGACTTCACCAAGCCTGAAGAAATAGGTATGATCTCATCTTTTCCCTTTGTTTCAGGATGCAGAATGGTTCTTCCAGATTGATTGATTAATTTTTTTTATTTATTTTTTATTTTTTGAACAGTCACCCCTGGTAAATGCAAGAGCTGTATGAATTATTAGCATTAAATCTCTAAGCATTTCAGCTCTAGTCTGGAATTTGAGGTTTGCTACTGTCTTCAATCTCAGCTCGTGGTCACATAACTTTGATACTGGCTGCTTTTGTCTGGAAAACCAGCAAACTTTTATCCCTTGCCTCCTTCCAATCAGACATGTTTCCGTCCCAGGGAATCCCAAATAACTTCTGAAATGCAGCACAGATAGTACAGAGTGGCCCTAGGACCCTTCAGCAGCGGGATGAATGGGATCCCTAGAGTTGTATGATTAATCTCATTGTAATCTCAACTTTCTAGTTCTCTTCCAGTCCTCATGAATCAGATGCAAATTGTGCCCTGTAGAGTTGGCTAATCTGTCATCTATAGCAGACTGTCAGCTACCTTTCCAGACCTTCTCTTCCTGGTGTTTAAAAAACCCTCTTGGAAGTTTTCACATTGTCTGTCTCACATGGCTATCAACTCTCCAGGATTCATGCTATTTTCAGCTCTACTTTAAAGACAAAAGCACAACTGCTGGTGAAGGTTGCACGATCTTTTCCTTAAGTACTGTGAATCTGAGACCAGGTTAAATTTGTTAAGACTTCTGCCTTCAGACTAGTGATGGGCTAAAGGCATAAATTTTCACAGTTTAGATTCAAAATCCAAGTACAAGGAAGCTGGTGCTGGTCTTCTGAGAAGCAGAGCAGCTCAAGCTGGGAGTTCAGCTCCAAGCTTATGCTCACATCCCTTTTCTTCAACACAGGAAAGCTGGAAACTGGTCTGAGCACTGGGTGTGGAGATCCTAGTCTGTGAGGGAACGTACCACACCTTGTTCTTACCCTTGCCCTAGACTTTGCAAAATCAGATCAGCTGCTTCTCTCTTAATCAGTTTTCCCTTCTCTGCTAGCACTGTGTCTGGTTAGATGGTGTACCATGAGCTGGGGCATAAAATGCACAACCAGAAATTTGGATGGTATTTGGTTACTTGTACCTTTGATACTTGTATTTCTTTGCAAGTTTCCCTTGTTCACAATAGTTCCCTTGTGAACAATTGTTCACAATAGGTCCTGTTTCAGTCTAACATTGATAAAGCATTTTGATGCATTCCCATAGGAGGGATATTGCTTTGAGTTTTATTAACTGGTCAGTAACTCTTGTGCAAGGAAAATTTCAAGTAGCTGTTGGTTCAGCAGAAGTATGTCCTCTCACAAGGAGCCTGACCTGCAACGGTAACTTATCACCCATCCTCCACATCCAAAAAGGACACGTTACCAAATTTCAGTGATTCCTGTTGCTTTATTGCACAGCTCGGGGAGGCTGTCACTCATCTCTCAAACTACCCAGGCTTCAGAAGCGTGGTAGGAACTGTTGTTACGTGAATCTCATCAGCTTTTCCGTGCCCCAGGACATTTGGGAAGCTAACCCCACCGCCTCCCACCCACCTGCCAGAGATGTCAGTAAATTCCCCAGTCACTTGAGAAGCTGTTGCTATAGAAAATGTCCTTTTATGCATGTTTGTACTGGCTTGTCTAAATGAGTGTCAATACCATCATCTGACTGGGCAAAAAAAACCTGTCAGTATCTGCCTCCTGATGTTAACATTGGCACCAGCTTCTTGTAACTGTTGCAGGGAAGTAGCTCCGTTGCCCAAATTCTTTCAAAATTCAGATATTACCTGTTTTAATATTTAACTCTTTCATGAGATCTCTAAATCTCACCCTTTTCTGTTACCAAGCTGCTGTTCACC
This sequence comes from Apus apus, assembly GCF_020740795.1. Classification (NCBI taxonomy): domain Eukaryota; kingdom Metazoa; phylum Chordata; class Aves; order Apodiformes; family Apodidae; genus Apus; species Apus apus. The sequence goes on along the minus strand of NC_067284.1, from coordinate 106,171,058 downwards.
AGAGCTGCTCAGGACAAGATGCAAGGTGATCTGGAACCATTTTTCACTCGCAGGATATAGTTATTTGTTCCTCTCTTCTGTGTTTCCATGTGCTAGGTTTCTTTTCATAGGAGGTAAGTTAGGAAAGGACCTTATGGGTTCATCAAATCTATTGCCTTTTCTCTGGCAGGGATCAGCAGGAGTCTTGACAGATGTGTTTTAAAAAGCCACTAAATGAGTGCCTCTTACATCAACTCCACAGACTGCACAGTCTGTTGTCTGCTTGACTAAACATGGAAAGGCTTTTCCAACTCTTACAAAATACATCTTGTATCTACTATGTAAGATCTGTATTTATTTACCATAGACAGTAGACCATGGAGATAAGACCCTTGTTCTCTTCCAGCCTTTGACTTTAACATTGCTCTAGGAAATGGTAAAACCCAAACCATGCATTCCCTACTTGTAGCCTTGGTTTTCATAACTTCTAGAATGCCAGGCAGAGATGTGGCTGGCATATTTTCAGTTTTTTTAATCATGAGTCTAAACTACTATCTTCCTCCTTGCAGCAAGTACAACATGGCCAGCCCATAAGTGTGAATCAGGGGAAGGCTCAGACTCTGTGGTATGGCATCCTAACCACTACCATGACCCTAAACCAAGAGATTTTTGCTGTGTCCAGCCTTTCCTCTGAGAATAGTTTAGGGAGTTAGACAGTACTAGATGGCTCTTCCAGTTTAGAAACTGTGTGTGGGAAGTGGGGGGAAGATGCTGTATTGGGGAGGGCAGGTTGAAAGGGAAGCTTCTGCAACTTTGGATTGTTTTCTTGAGTTACTGTGTACACCTTTGCTGATATAGCTTGGTCCTCCTTTTCCCTCCTGCATCCTGGTGACTAGATGTCCACTTCAGTAAATTCCCTCCCAGACTCCACTTTGAAGTGAATGAGCTGTTTCTCTCCAAAACAACCCCTCCCCCCCCACCTCGTACACTTCTGGAGAATGTTTATGACAAATACCCTTCACAGTCCAACCACATGGACAAGACTGAGCAAGATCTCGTGCCTTCCACTCTATATAGTCCTCCAGTCCCATTCCAGCTCCCTTTAAACTCCCAAATGTGGCCACCTCCCTGCAGATGATGGGGAATAGGTGGAATCAGTTTGATGATGGGAAAGCAGTGATGCCACAGGGCTGGCTCCTGGCACATTTATCTTGGTCTTGGGTGGGTTTTGCAGCTCTCAGAGGACTCTGCTCCTGCACTTGGTTACTAATTTAAAGCCAGCTTGAATGCACACACATGACAAGTGTAACAAAAATTCCCAGAGAGACATGCTGTGGTGAACTCCTTCTGAACCAAAGCAGAGAGATAAATCAAAGTTTGTGCTTTTTAACTACTACGAACGTGCAGCAAACATGGACAAAACTGTTAGAGAAAAGAGAATATGGTCCCTCTCCGGGGAACTGAATCTGTCCTAGTGACTCCAGGCATAACAGGATATACAAATGGTTCTGTTTCACTGCTTTGTTCTAATGTTGATTTGTTTGTAGTCTGCCCAAGATACTAATTGGTGTTTTACAAGTATAAAGACAAAGGTGTCTGCCCTGAAGAACTCACTAACAAAAAATACTACTGTACAGTGTTAATGCATAGTCAAATTTTCTGCCTAATGAACCAATCACTTTGATAAAATCTCTATCTCTTGGTGAATTCTCTGCTTTGATTTTCCCCTTGACTCCCATCTACTGTTACACCTCGCTTTGTATTCTTTTTTGCTCAGCTTTAAATTTTGGGGGACAATTTGTGCTTTAATCAACATTTTACAATGTAGCTCCTTGAAAGGAAGTGAATCACCTCTTTCATTAGGAGCAAACAAAGTTGGTCTGATGTTGCAACTCTGTGAATATTTAAGCTGAAAAATTGGAATACCCTGGCCTGGCACAGGATTTTAGGAGGAACAGTGATGCGATGTTAGTTTTTAATCCCTTCAACATGCTGCGGTTGATAACAGGTTGTAACATGGATGTTAGTGCCTGCATTTGCAATGCTCATATCCAGAATAATAATTGAACAATTCCTTCTTTTTAGTGATGTGTTGGCTTCTTACCACCTATGACTTAGCATGGGCTCTTTTCTTCTTCAAGAGGTGTTGATTGCTCCAAAAATAATTGTGTTAATGGTTGCCGTCTGCACCTTACCTTCACCACTTCCATTTGTATGTTATTGCCCCTTTTCCAGAGGTGATTTCCTCTGCAGCAGAGGTGGTGGAACAGACTTGTGACTGTTTCTCATCTGCTTAAAAAATCAGCCAGTTACTCTTAAAGCATTTTTAGTGGTGGTTTTTGCTGTCATTATTGTTTTCCCATTTCTCGTGGAGCCTCACTTCCGTCTTGAATCACCACCCACCTCTTAGCACACGTGTTCTCATGAAGAAGATATGTCTGAGAAAATGGTTTAAAGGTAGTCTGAATGCAGTAATGGCAATCAGTGCTGGCACACTTTACTGTTGGGAACTTTGGACTTCTTTAATCAGCATTACATTGACTTTCTTTTTAACCTATGTCTGTGTGGTATGCTGCTTTTTAAGTTGTCAAGCTACCAATGTCCACCCCAGTTCAGATGCACAGATCTATCAGTACAACAACAGGCTGGATGGGCTGCTGAAATACTTCCCAACTTCCTGATTTTTATACTATTAAATGGTAGGTTATCTTTCACCCAAGTGCATTACTTTTTATTTATCGACACTGAACTTCTTTTTGCTATCAATTCCATTACTTAAAGTGCTGCCTCATTTTAAGCCTGATTTCCAGGTCAGCTAAGCATATATGATTATTCTCTTTGTTTATTCCATCCTTTGTCATTGATTTCAACCACACTGCATAGGCAGACAGCAGCCTTGCAAATACTAAGTTCCTACTCTTTGTGAAAATAAATAGTCGCATGAAAAGGAAAGACATATTGTTTTCCTAGCTGGGCTCGACTGTATTATTAGACATCAGAGAATCCACACAGAGGAAAGTCGTTATGAATGCTATAACCACAAGAACAGCATCTGTCAGAAATTGCACTTCATTAAATATGGGGTCATCCAGCCACAAGATGCAAAGGCACAGGAAGCCACGTTGCTTTGCTCAGAGCTACTACAACTATCCTTCTGTACATGAGAGATGTAGCTGACACCTTGGAGTAGCCGTGACCTTCATCTGTGCTTGGAATGACTTCTTCAAAAACTCCCTGGCTCCACCCTCCTGCTTTTCTTATGGCATTAAGTGTGGGGTAATGAAGGGAAGAAATAAACCTGAGCTGGCATTGCTGAGTCACTGCCGAGATTTGAGACAGGCTGACGTGTTGGTGGAGTTCCACTCAGGATGGGGGGACCACCCAGCTCTCCCAGGTAGCAGAAGGGATTAGCAAAGGACTCACCTTATGAAAGGAGAGCAGGGCAGTGGGAAGACTGACTGAAAGGAGGTGAAGCAAAAGTAGAAAGCCACTTTTAAGGGTGGATTGTTAGTGTCTAACTGGGGATAAACACAATCTTGTAAAGCTTCTGTGCTCTTGCTGAACGCTGGGCCACTCAGGTCTGTTGGGTAAGGGTCTTTTTTCCCCTCTTTCTTTACACCCTTTTAATGCTCATTCGAAGAATTTCTGTGCTGTCTGGCATCTGGTTTCTCTCTGCTTCAGTGCACTTAAGACATCTAGGAGAACTACTCCAAGGCTTCCACTAAGGATCCGAGACCCCAGCCAACACCACTTCTCTCTCAACAGGATGGCTGCCCACGGCATGGCTGAGGGACTGCAGATGGCAGCTGTGGCTTATGCTGTTTTATTTTCCTTACCTGAAAACAGCAGAGCGTTAGAAGCTAATGAGACATTGGGAACAAATCGGGCTTTCCTTTAATCTGACATTTCTTCCTGAGTCTTCTCTTCATTTTGCTGCATATTCCTGGAGCAATTTGCTGTTAAGCTGTGATAAGCATCCCATTCCCACTCCTTTTTCAAAGCTCCTGTGTCAGGAGACGTTCCGGCTTGGAACAGGAACGCTGCCTGCGGGATTGCCTACCTGGCAATTCTTTGTGTTGTTTTGTACCCACTCCTAGCTTTAACCTGCAGGTCCCTTGAGGCACAGGTTATGTGTTTTGTGTGGTTCACTGGGCAACCACAGAGCACTTCACTCCCCTTGGGGCATTACATAAAGTGTTAATAATAAAATCCTAGGAAATCTATTTGGAATTACAGGCATGGGGATTTTCTTATTGTCGTGTTTCACATTACTGCTTAATCTTTATGCAGTACCATAAAGCTAATACTTAGCATAATGAAAGACGTGTGTCTTTAAAGCTTACCCAGGTCAAATTGTAGAAGCAACCATCACAAAAGAAAAAGAAAAAAAAGTAAGGAGGTAGGGAAGTAGCAAGGAAGGGTGTGAAATTAAAGCTGTGGTTTGCAAGGTGCAGAAGTTGAAGGGAGGCAGGAAAAGCAGAGCAGAAATACAAAGGTCAGCCATGGAAAGCAAGCCAAAGGAAATGAAGTCTTAAGAAGGGGTTTGAAGGTGGAAAGTGAGGCTCTTTACTCCCAGGGGAGGAAAGTAATGTAAACCCAAGAGCAGTCTGGACAGGTATGGATGTGAAACACAAATAAACTAAATGTTTTCACCTTTAATGCTTGAGAGATTAGAGCTGGATTGCCTATGAGCAGAAAAGCTGAGATAAGACCCTGCCTGTGAGAGTACAAACTGTCTCAATATTGTATAGCTATTCATCAGTTTTAAAGCACGAAACTTGTCTTCTTCACTTAGATAGTTAAGATTTTTCTTGGCGTTGAAGCAGGCCTTGGAAATGCCGATACTGTACATGCTGATCTAAGCTATTCTCTCCTCAAAAAGCTTGCTTGCATGGGTTAAAACAGGTGAGTTGTTTTGCAGGTTGGTAGAGCCGAAGTTCTGCCAAAGATTGCAGATTTCCCAAACTGACCATGAAAAGTCAGCATCTTAGTTACAGGTCACAGCATACGTGCCCTGTCTCACTTAGGCTGCAAGGCTGCAGAGGTCACGCTGGCACTTGTAGTCTCCAGGGATTGCCCATAAAGTAGTGCCAACTGCTTGGCGACAGGTTTTCCATCTGCCTTGTGGCTGGAGTAGTCTGTTCACTGTCATGTCCTCAGCAGGGGCCACCTTAATTTGATGTTTCAAGACAAGATCAGCTATTGCTGTATTTCAGAACCCAGTCACCATTGCTAACATACTCAGAAATGTGGAGGTGTAATCACACACTTTCTGCCTCTTCTTTCCTGCATATTATTCCTCCTCTGTACGTTGGAAGTGTCATCTTGCTTCATCCCAATAACCACTCCAGACTGATCCTTTCTCCTTTTCTTCCCTCCTTTCATCCTTCTTTATGATACCTTAGCTCCCCAGGTCCCCATAAAACAGGAGGTCTACTTCAGGCTTCTTAGAAACCTTTGTCTAATTCCTTTGGCACTTTAACAGTCAGACTTATTTTTCAGTATCAAGGGGATAGAGACACAGTTGAAGGGATACCCAGGACTCTTCACATTTTCTAGCAAATGTGCAAGAGGCTGAAATACCTGGCTTACAGTAGGAAGGCTCAGGAATGGGAAATACTTTGTTCCCTGCTGAAATCAGAGGGAGTTCTTAGGCTTTCCCTGATAGGACAGCAACAGTTGCTGCCATTCTCTACTAGCTGTTGGGGGATGTGAGGGTGAGTACCCATGATTGAAGGTTCTATCCTTGTCTCCTCAAGCAGTTTTTTCCATACGAAATGATGTCACTTGAGAAGTCTGTTGCATCTTGCTCATGGTTACAGTCATCCTGTCTTTCCTTCCTTTGATACTCTTGTTGCCAAGTTAATTTAGAATCAAATTATAAGCCTTTCACCTCAAATTGTGAAATTTATTGACTGTAGTGTGCTGTGTAAATACTTACTACTGGTAATGTTAATTGATGTGGAAGAATAGCAAAGCCTGTAAATCCAAATAAAGTCAGAACATTTTATATCTTCTTTAAAGCACAGTGTTCACCTTTGCTTTTTTGCTGCTTGGAGTATAATATGTGCCTCCAGGAACTTGGAAGCTAGTGCTGCAAGTGAGAACAGAACAATACAAGTCTCTGCAGAAATGTTGCTCTGATAACTTTGCTTTTTTGGCCTACATTTCTTAGTGGTTATTATTTGTTAATTATGTTATATAGTGCTCACATGTGGGCTAATTACTTCCCCAGAGAGCTTACAATAAAATGATGGACAGAACAAGAGCAGGGTGTTACACATATCAGAGAGTAAAAGGGTAAGGTAGGACATGGGTAATATGGTTAGTTAAGCACTTCCATCTGTGTTTGAAAACAGTAGCATTCTGAAGTATAGTATAGAAGAGTTGTGTTGGTTTGTGGCAGGAGAAAATGGGTGCTAATTTCAATTGATCTGAGGAGTTGACTTGTCAGAATAGCTGTGAAAGGAAGCACCAAAACTAAAGGCAGCAAAGATGAAAAAATACAGAGATTTATGAAAGAAAGCTGCAGGGAGATTGTATCTGGCTTTGTTATAGTTGCAGGGCTGTGTGAATTCTTGAAAACAAAAATAAGATCCATATGAACTGTAGGTACACTGCATGAGTGATATGCCTTGAAAAAATAAAACCTTTTCCTCAGACAAAATATTTTCTTCAGACCATTATAGATTGGAGAGAAGAAAGAAATGTGCATACACATCCATGCAGTTGTATTTCAGCTTTCAGTTCTCATTCTTGCCATTTGTCTTGTTTTTCTACATCTGTCTTTTAGTCTGCACACTTTCAGGCAGGAGGGCTCTGCTGGTATTTATGTTCTGTACTGCCTAAATCATAATGTTCTGATTCATTTTCCTGTGCTGCAAATACTTCTTCACACCTGCTTCGAGAAAGGAACCCAAGTCATGGTGAAGGCACACTTAACAAATAAGTGACTACAAAGTGACACAAGGTATTTCTCAGCAGCTACTCTGCCACTTCTTGTGCTGAAAAACAGGAAATGTCTGTACCTTTGCACAGAGGTCTGACTTGATTTTGATACGAGGCTCAGCTCTCTAGCATATTGCCCTCTCAGAGCAGAGAAACGGAAGAGTTTCAAGTGTGTATTTTCCTTTTCAGAAGCATTTTCTAAGGGGAAGGGGAAAAGAGGAAAGGTTTGGCCATTTAAACTATCTGCTTCAGATGCTCCTAGAAGCACTTTATACACAAATACACTTTTCTACATTTATTATTAGAAAAGAGATAGAAGTGAAGTTTTACATAGGTTTTATTTTCAGATTTCAAAGTACATGTAGTTTCCTCTGCCAGAAGTCAAGCTATGATGCTTGCTGTGCTTGCTCTCAGAATCGCTACCAGAATTCCTTTCTCTCTTCTGGATATTTCCAACGATTTTTATTGCATCCTTTCCCTCAGTGGCTTATCTCAGCATCTTAAATCTTCAGAGCTCTTGTTAATACTTTTGTTTGTATTCACAATTTGGCCAAGTCCACTTGTTACTTCTCATGTCATCCATGCAGTTTCTTCTGTATGTGTGGAGTATAGGAAGAAATCCTGAACTCAAAAATCCAGAAGGATTCTGTCTTTCTGAATCCTGATGAGAATGGATTAACAACAGCTGCCTATTCCACACACAAAAAGAATGATGAAAAATGCCCAGGGAATGAAATTAGAGTAGTAAACTTCTATGTGAAGATGACTTGGATTGCTTCTGAGTGTGCCTGGCAGCCCTACTGCCTCATGAACAATACCTACACTACTGGGGTGACTGTCCTGGACATTGACATTTCAAGGATGGGTACTGGACAAAAAGATGAGTCTGTACCAGTTTGATTATAGTCCTGCCTGCTGCCTTAAAATACGGTATTTGAGAGTTTCTTGATGATTTGCTTATATATGGGTATATTGCAGAACAGACAAAAACTGTGATGTTTCTTTTGGCTGCTGAGTGTCACAGCCACGTAGCACTGTCAGGAGAGTTGCCTGGTGGGGTTGATTCGGTACTTGCACAGAGCCCTGCATGTCTGTGGTACCTCTTTGAAGGACCTCAAAGCACTCTACAAACACTTAATGGAACTCCCACCTCTGCTGCAAGTTCCATATAGTTGATAAGGTACGTTTTGTGCTTCAGTAACCTGTGCCAGAGCTGGAGGGAATAACTTCTTCTCCAGGGTTTCCTACCATCTGGGAGGAGAACTTGGGAAATGTGACCTTCCCAGTCCTGTGCTCGCTTTGCCGGACCATACTTCCTCTGTTATTCAAGGTGTGAACAGAATGGTTAGAATTGATTTAGGTGCTTCTGGGAAGATGAAGTCACTATGTTTGTATCTCTGTATTGTGCCAATAAAGAGATCCTAGGGGAAATCTCTTCCTTTAGTTTTGTTTATATTCAGTCTAATGCACAGATGTAATTTGCAAGGAAATGCGAAGGAAAAGAGGTTTTGCTGGCCTCAGCAGTGTAGCTGGAGTGAAATGAGATGTCACAAGGATATCTAAGTGTCTCTCAAGATGCAAAAAGGATTTTTCTTCTCTGCGGTGTGCTGATTTTTTAACTCCCTCCCTACGTGCCTTCAGTCTTCTGCATCTCTTTTGCTTTCTCTCATGGTGTGTATTGCCTTCTGCTTGGGGATTTTCCTCACTGCCTTTGTTTGCTAAAACTTTAATGAAGGCTTTTTTTTTTTTTTTTCCTAAAAAGTGTAAGAACAGTAGAAGGAAGTTTGTGTGCTCTGTGCAACACAGTATCAGGGTTCCCATGCTGACGTTAGAAATACAGGTGTTGTAACTGCTAATATTGTAACTGTTAGTACTGTAGAACTGACCAGGATCTGATAATGAGGGCTGGAATGAATCCCCATGACTATCATTGTAATCAAGTCTCTGGCCAAAATTTAATCCATTGCACTTTTGCAACCCTGTTGCTTCCTGTTACGCTGTTGTTTTCAGGCTGAAGGCAAAACCTGGCTGAGAACCACAGCTTATTGTACAGCTCCTTTTTCATTGCTGGAAACAGGCTGGGATCCAGAAGGTCATAGACAACAGTAGAAATGCATTGTTTATATGACAAGCAAATGGCATTTTGGATACTAGAGATTGCATTCAGCAAGAGAGATGGTGGCTTGCTACTTTAGCAGTAGTAGCACGTGAATTGTAAAAATAAATGAAAATGCTAAAATTGGCCACTTGCTGAGGGATGAGCTTTTGGCAAAAATATAAAACAGAATTACAAGACAGCCTGGGAGAGTGTGAATGTGGTTTTCATAGAAACACATCACCATGGAATTTAAAATTAAAATTAAAAAAATGAACTCAGCAGATGTACAGTGTAAATATACTTGAAAACCAAGCATCTATAGTTTTATACAGTAGAATGAAATGGATGCTGTTACGTGGTAATAAAACTTCACTAGGATACAGTGCTGCATGGGAACAGGTATCCAGAAAGATCATGAAACCTCCATCCTTGGAGGTTTCCATGACTCTGCTACAAAAAGCTTACCTGGTCCAGGATTGGTGGTAGTCCTGCTCCAGGCTGGACCTGGACTAAAAACCTCCAGAGTCACTTCCAAGCAGTGATTCTGTGACTAACCCCAAAATTATTCTAAGCAGATATTTATTACAATTAAATTCCCTGGCATTTTTAATGACAAAAGGAGCAGGCTGACTGCTCTTTCCCTTGTAGTTGCAGATGGATCCAGATGTACCAAAACTGGATCTTCATAATTCCATGGAGAAAACAGTTGGATTTTTTTAAAAGGTTTTTCCTTGTCCTGTTTCCATTAGTTACTTCCTAACCTCTCTTCTTGTCCTTGCTGCCTGATAGTTCATGTGGAGTATAGTAGATAATATCCAACTGCAAGACAGCAGCTGGCTTTTCAATGCATTTTTATTATCTTTTTTTTAATGGAGTTAAACAGGAAAGTGCTTCTCTATAGTAATTGAAAGTTGTCCTTTTAAGAAGTGCTATGATATTATACAGCCTGTCCAGGTATTAGATGTTCAAGGTTTTCATTCCATTTACCATAAGTGGATTCTTTGCTGTATTGGCATTCAATATAAACAATAGTAAAGTTAAACCTTGCTATGGTTATGTGAGGCATCCTGGTGATTAGAATACCAGGGCCCAAGAAGCAAATTGCAGATGACCTGAATTTTTACCATTTCTTTACAGGTTTAGTGTTCTGCTTTCCGTCTCTTTCATTAAACCCTCTTTTAGTAACAGGAAGTCAAATTCTATCCCTGCTTAAATTTTTAAAGTATTACAAGACTGGAGGATCCTTCTAGAGTCCAGATTTTGTGTTTTCCATTCCAAGGAAGGATTAACTCTACCTAATGCTTTCCTGATAGTTGTGTGAGTTGCTTTCAATGTTCAAGACTCCCAGTGGTTGTAGAGGCTTCACATTTACACTGATAGATTTATCCTACTAGCAAAGTTTCATGCTGGTGATTTCTATCTGCTGCTGATTGTCCTCTTCCTCATCAGCACAGGGGATATTGTCCCCTTTTCTCTTTGCATCAGCTCTTTCTGTATTGGAAGTCAGTTTTCATTAGTGCTTTATAAGATGCTGTCTGCACTACACCAATCTTAATCAGCTAAACCAAAAACATTACAGCCTCCTGGGTACCTGTTCTTATGCCAGAATTTACTTCAGAACTGATGGTACGTGGCCTTATTTATGCACGTATTTATTTTAATCCTGCTTAAACTCATCATGCTACAAGTCTTTGTTCACTCTTTTGCCTGTTTGATCCCAATCCAAATGTTTATGCATGTACTTAACTTGAAGTTGTCAACTCCTTAAAGCAAGACCCTGTCATCCTTAATGTCTGTGAAGCTCCAGAGTGACTCTTCATGAATAATCTGCAGTACTTCTCTCTGTGACAGCTAGACCTGGGTTAGAAAGATACAGGGATGCCCTCAGTTCTTGCCTGGCAAGTTTTGGGCACTGCATGGGGGTCATACCATCACACCTCTGCAGTGAGGATCTGAAGGAGCAGAAACAGAACTGGATTATATTAATCTTATTGCTATGGTTTCTCAACAAGAAAGTAGCTAATCACCGTGGTTCAGCCAGACTGCAGAACGGCGTTGTTGCATTTTGAAGCCTTGAATGATTGTGTGATTGCCTTGTAGCTCAGGCTGGAGATTTAGCCTCTACTTACTTCATCTAGCCCATTTTCTGTAATTTCAGTGAGAATCTACTGAAATTATAGTTTAGCTTCATTCTGCCTTTATTCTCATCCCTCTGTACTTGTCCTTTCATATCATTTTTGTGAATTTGAGCTAACAAAATTGCTTGTGAATTAGTACCCCCTCATTTGCAAATGAGGAAGCAAAGGCATCTGAAATGACTTAAGTAATTGTAGTTCCTGTGTGGCAGATCTGAGGCAGTACAGCAGATTTTTTGATTCTAAGCTTTAAGTGCTAAGAAAGAAACACTTGCAGTCTGAAAAGGCAGGAAACTTCACTGAATTAGTCCAAGCTGCTTCTGTTGCTGATGTACTGGCACCCTATTTCTTTGCTGATTGGTTATGTATCACTTTTCCTCCCAGAGTAAAATGCAGATGCAGTTTTTCTTTTTGCATTTTAGTTTTTCAACCTAAGGTCTTAAGTCTCCAAAAATCTTTGGGTTTCAGACTAATTTGATTTCATAAGGTGTCTAAATACTTTCCACTTTGAGTTTCTACTGTTGCCAAACTGTGAATTTTTTATGTCTAATTGACCATAATCCCCTATTTTTTTCTTCACTAAATAACTGTGGCTGAAAGGTGCTCTGAGAGTATGATGCCTTAGGGATGCAATCCTGATCCTGCAGGAATCAAGGGAACCAGGATTTCACTCTGTAAGTTTGGTGTACTACCTTAATGATTAAATCAGCATTGTGTGTCTCAAGTGAAGAAAGCAGGCAGAAAAAAACCCTGGTCTTCAGAGTGCTTTATGTGCTTCACATTATTTTCCATACATTTAACTAATTGCATAAACATATGGTATTTACAGGGGACTTCTGGCTATAATTGACCTTCATCTTTTCCTGTGCACTTCCCAGCTTCTCCTTGAGTTTTCCTATTGTTTCCTCTTACTCGTTCCACATTTAACACTGTGTTTCAAGCAGTTCTTTTTTCTTGCTTGGGACCATCCTACCAATCCCCTAGAGGCCAGTATTCCCAACTGCTTTTAATCTTCTCAATCTGATTTCATTGACAGTTTTAGAACTTGCAGTGTAGACAAACTTACTCCTCCAAAGCCCAATCTTCAGGCTTCCCACCAATTACACCACGATTTCTCTTTTCCTTTTACATGATCATCAGTTCTGCAGAGAAAGAGTGTTTCTTTCTGTCTCTTTATCTTGTGTAATCAATTGCTTTTCAGAAGTTGCAGGAACTCAGTTTGCATAGAAGTATATGTATCTTATTTTTCTTTGAAACCTTTATATGCATGTGTTGGGGCAAGCAAGGGAGGAATTGCATAAACTGTGAGTCTCCTACTGAGAGGTTAGAGAAAACCCATGGTTAGAGTTCAATGGTGTTCCCATGGCTACTAGGACAGGTATGTTACAGGAGGGGGAATGCTTCTGGCATTTAACAGCCTTTCCAGGTGATTTATGGTTTCACATAAGCTTTTCCTAAACTTAGAGGTATTCTAGGGTTGGCACCTCTTTGCTTGTCTCCATGCCCTGTTAGTTCTGTGTTCAATGGCCCATGGTTATTAAAATTCTTATCAATAAAGGAATTTTTGAGCAAGGTTCTTATTTTCTGGGATCATGCATACCTTCTGAACTCCTCCATTTAACTGAAGGAACATTTTTTTTTTAATGCCTAATGTATTTTATAAAAAAGAAATGAGTAGAGTTCAAGTAATATTTGCCTTCAATTACAGTAATTAAGTTGTCAGGACTTGAAGTCACCAAGGGAATGAGAAAATCCTTTCCTGGTTGGCCAGGGAGTAATTGGTGTTCTGGTGACAAGTACATTTTACATATTGGGCTGGGGAGGGAAACTGTTCTGGCTGGCAGAAAACCTGGGAGACTATTTGTCATTTTGCAGTATGAGGTGTCAAAGTCCTGCTGTGGGTAGAAGGAAAAGGAAGAGAAAGTGACCTGCTTAACTCTGCTTTAGCAAGGCATCCTTTTTTGATCCGCGCTAACGCTGTTTCCTTGGGTTGGGAGGTGTATCTTATTAAAAGGAGAGTGACTGCAAACGTAGCTCAATCCATTTAATCTGTGGATTCTGTCTTGTCAAACTCCTCCTGCAGTTTTCCTTTCAAATGTCACCTGTATGTGTGGAAGTGTGCAGATACACGCTTTATTTTTCCCCATGTTCAACATCTTTACAGACTTCTTTCCCAAAAGTCAAATAGTTTCAGTTACTTCATAAACCTGCCTTGAAGTTACAGTGCGAGGTATTCCTACAAGAAAAGTACCTACGTTTTTTTAAGTGCCCTCAGAAACATTACTGGAATCTCAAGTGTTTTGTTACTTTCATTCCACTGGAACAGCTCTCTTGAAGGCAGATATATGAGGAAATCACTCCTCGTAATGCATCACTAATGACACGAGTTTTTGCATTCCTGCTCATGTGAGCAAAGGTTATGGATGCATAAGGAGTCAGACCTGCAAACCTTACTCACAAACCCTAGTAAACCCCACTTAAGCTAGCCAGTTTAATGATGCCCTGAAGAGACCCAGCTCATTTATCTACACCATCCTGCAGTAACTGTAGTGTTGAGATAAGTGGTTTTATATCTCCCAGTTTGCCACTGGCCTTCACCCTGTATACGTTTATGCCAGTGGAACTGGGCTGCTCTGATTTGGATGTAGTTTATAGTCACTTCAGATCACGTAGAAGATGCAAGGGTAGAGTGGATGCTCTTACCTATCTGTGCTTTTATGAATGGAAAAGCAGTGAAGTAGCTCTGTCACACCACATTCAACTGTAATAGCTGTGGATTTCCCTCCTGTCCAAGAAGTATGTTGTAGGCCAGATACTGGTATGGTTTCTGTACTTTTCCCCATCAAGGAGAGTGTGCTTGGATACCTGCAGTTTATACAAGGCTTTAAAAAGACAAACAAACAAACCAACCAAACAAACAAAAAACACCCCACAAAAACCTAAAAAAAAATAAAAAATTGGGAGTTATTTGTGACTTGTGCCAAGCAGAAGGATATGCCACAAAGGGTTATTGTTGAGTGCTTCACTATCCATATAAATGAGTCTGAATTTCAACTCATTTTTTGGGTTGTTTAGTTTGTAAGTCACAGATAATTTAACAAGTTACGTATTTTCATCTTGTTGCATTTGTTGCTTTTTCAGAGTCAATTCTCTTCGTGTCATACATAACATCCAGCTCCAGAGCTACACTTTGCTTTTTGTTTTATATTTACTTCCCAGATACTAGACTTTTTTATAGCTGTTCACCAGCAACTAGAGTTCAGCACCTATTTATTTTATCTATGCAGAAGCCTTGTAAGATCTAACCTGTGATGTTGTTTTTGCCATCTGATAACATATGATCAAATGGAGCATGTTTAAATAACAACATCTAGGACACACTGACAGTAAACCAGCTACCAAACAAACATTTCTGAAGATCAGATAAGATGGAAGAGATGCATCAGTGCTGGATTGCTCCGTGTATCATAAGTTCTTACACTTTACTGTAGAGGTATTCCAGGCATGGGATTTCCTTTATGCCACAGGCTAATAGGAGCACACTGTGGGCTTTTTTTCATGTTGTTTTATATCTTGTAGAGACACGTGCCTTTGCAAAGGGAGTGTAATACACTGAGTATGATAGTATTATACATAATCTGCATGAGTTGCACTGGAGTCAATAAACAGTAAGAAATTCTAAGCAACAGAGAATTGTCTTTTTCTGTATTTTCTTGTTGCCTTCCATGCTGCCACCTCATCTCCCTAAACCTACATTGTCCTTTGCATTAAAGGCTGCCTCTCACTTCACCAAAGTCTGTTCTATTATAATTAATTTTCACCACTGTATGGTTTTTTAATGTTTTTTCTTATGAGTGTGCAAAAAAAAAATAACCTTATGTTTAAAGTCATTGTTTCTGACTCTCACTCCTACTTCTCTTTGTTCACCTGCAGGAGGATATTACTGATCCTGAGTCTCAGGAAGAGAAGAAGAGTAGCTGCTGGCTATCTGGGCCTGCAGATGGCTACAACACAGTGAAGAGTGTTCTCACTGTTCAGGAATATTTCGCCAAGCGCATGGCAAAACTGAAGGGATCCCAGGATGAAACAGAAGCTAAGGTAGACAATTCATGCCTGACAGCTGATGAAGCTTTGGAGCCTTCAGAAGAGCTGAAAACCAAAGTCAAAAAGAAAAAGAAGAAGCAGAAGAGAGATGAGGCAGAGAGTGCAGAGCATTGTGAGAATCCAAAAGTGAAGCAACCTAAGATAGGTAGCTTGATTGGAAAGGATGCTCCCCTCAGTGAATGTCACTCAGGGAAAAAGAAAAGGAAACATAAAAAGCGGGACGAAGAGGGAAGCATTAGTTGTGATGAAAATATGGGCAGTGGTGAAATTTATACGGGAGTATCTGCTGGGGAAGATCTCAGTGTAAAGGACTATAAGTTAAAGCAAAAGAAACACCATAAGAAAAACAAAAGACAGCAAGAGGAGACAGATGAGTGTTTTGAAGGAGCACAGAGAAAGAAAAAGAAGCACTGCAAGCACATTTAACCATTTTAACAGTCCAGCTGGGACTCTGAGGTGATTTGAACTTTAGCATGTTAGAGAAGTCTGTAAATGCACCAGCCAGACATCACAATGTAATCCAGTCTTGAGCACACTGCTCTACCTCCAGCTGAGACCACAGACTGTGTTTAAACATAGCTCTTTCAAGGGAGAACATGGTGACAGGCCACCATGAGCTTCAGTGCCATCTTAAAAGGATCTCCATGTGTAGGGCCAAGGCTTGCCTATCTGCAAAGCAAGACTTGATAAAAACTAGTTATGCTTTGCCTCTTCCAGTGTGGCAGACGTTCACCTTGATGGCTTTGGAAGAGAAATGTTTCAGCACAGCAGAGCCTGTGCTGCCTTCAGCCCAGATTCACTGTGGTGCAACTCCATTCAAGTCAGGGAACAGCAAGCCAAATCAGGACTGCTTTTAACTGCTGTGTTTAAGACTGTGAAAGCCAGTGAATTACTAACTGCTGCTTCACACAGACTGTTTTTTTTCTCAATCCAGGGAGGTGAGGTGGAATCACCCTACTACTGCCTTTATTATTAAAGCTACCATTGTTTCCACTTCTGATAGCCCAGCTCTGCTTCTGGACACATGAGGGGGTTTGCAAAGCTGTATGTATTTTTTCATTGACTTTTGCAATGTCCTGTCAAATTTTTTCATCTATCTCCTTTTACGTATAAAATGAATGTTGTTTCTTCCCATAATACTCAGTCTAATTAAAGGTTTAGCCTGAGTGTCAGTACTGAAGAATGAAATGAAGAAAAGCTCCCTTTGTTTCCTATCCAGTAGTTAACTATTGTCAAGAAATTGTAACTTTGCAACAAAGCTAAAGGAGCTTATTAACTATATATAAATCTTTGGTGTCCAAGCAAGATTCAGGATACCTTCAGTGGTGCATCTGGAATTCAAAAAGTTGTCTCGGATGGAGCATGATTTTCTGTGAAATTAGGAGACCAGATAGATTTTAAAAGCATAGCTGGTCAGATGGCTTAGTATTGCCATTTATACATTGAAAATCTGCAATTTAGATTTAGAACCAAATGAGAGCTTGTTTCTATTTGTAAACCTGGAAATAAGTAATGCTGGAACTCAGCACTTCTGTAAGCAATTTTGTATGAGATTTTTAACATTCAGCACAGATTTTAGCGTCTTTCTCTCACTCAGCTAAAAGCTGCCACAAGAGATGGGTGAGCTTGGAAGCAAAGTGGTGGAACTGGAAGAAGCAGTCACTGTCCTTAAATCTTGTTCTGGTATTGCTTTGGCCACAGCAGATTGACAGCACAACCCTGAAAACCCACCAGTTGTCTAGAATGCAAATCCGTTTGCTGTTCAGTTGACTTTGGGCCTGACTGTGTTTCATCAGTGTAAATCTAAAACATCCCACTGGCCTGCTCTGCTGAATAAAATGGGTCCATTTTGTTTTTATTGTCTTAGCTCAGTTGTGTTGCTTAATGTGGTTTGAAAAACATTGTCGAGATGCAGATGTTAATATGAAAAAATTGCCTTAAGCTGCCTCTTTTGTCCAGAGGGAGAAACTTGGTCTGCAGCACACAGTCCAAGTGGCTTCAGGTGGTTTAGTTGCAGCTGAACTCTTCCTTTCTAAGATATCTTGGTTTGCAGAGCACCTCTCTTGCCCTCAGGACATGCTTATTCATTGCAGCAAAATTACTGTAGTTTTACTTATTGTAAGGGAGAACAAGATGCCTTTCTCTGTGTTTCACTGCTGGCATGCCAGTATTTTTTAACCCTTGCAGCATTTGGTTTTTCAGTGTTATAGAAATATTAGCTTTTATGATGCTGCTATGACTGGGCTCATTCCCTGGCTTCCATAAATGAAATACCACTTAATACCATGAGGTTGCTATAGAGTTGTGAGTAAGCTCCATGATTGGGGTGAAAAAAATAATCTCAATGCTGATGATTATTTCATGTTACATTGAAACATGGAAATTTTTTTTGGCCCCCGGCAAAGCACTCCTTCTAGTTTCTTGTTCACCATGAGTTTGCATTTTTGTTTGTTAGTAGAAGGCAAAGCCTGACTGTGTCAGATGATTTTGTTAACTCTTTAGCAGCCAAAATGTAGAGTCTCCCTGGGATTTCAATTTTAAAAGGTGCTAGTCAAGGAATAGGGTTTTCTTCTCCAAATACTGCTGGGCTTGTTTGTTTGTGTTAATCGTCCATGAGTTTCTGTGTGCTGATACTTATGCTAATTCTAAATCTTTGGCCAGATTCCAGTGCTAGTTATAGAAAGAAGAAAACCAGGAATAAATCTTTACGTTTACAGTGTTATGCAGTTAAGCACAGTATACTTAAGATTTAAATCTGGCTTGGATTGAAATATCAGCTACAAACAGAAGATTCTCTATTGTGCAAGAAGTGGGAAATTCACTTTATCCCAGGAAAGGAAGGATTTTTGTGTGCCTCAAACTCAAAGAGAAGAAGTATGTGCAGAATATAAGTAGCAAGGGAAAAAAAATCATAATAGACCAACATTTGAAACAAGTAACTGACTTAGCTGCTCTGCTCTGGTGGTGTTAGTGATCAGCCCAGTTTGCAATACTCAACAAAAAGCTTTTCTGACCAGATACTGTCTATTAAAGTGGATTATTTGAACAACAGGAATGTGGTTCAAAGTAATAAATTGTTGGGGTTTTTAGTTTATAGTGGGTTGTGAGTCCAGTTTTAACCAAACTCTGGTTTGGCAAGAAGGTCTTTTTTAGAAAGCATAAGAAGAATTATGTCATTACCCAAATAGTAAAATTAGCAGAACGTAAGCACAAAGAAATTATTTGGTTTCATTTCTGTGAAAATAAGACTTTAAAGCAGCTGAGTCTTTTGTTATAGATTTGTCCATTTTACTCACACATTGCAGCACAAAATTATGTACCTCCAGGTGAAATTACTTAGAAACTAAACAAAATGAGATCTACCACTCTGCTTTCGCTTCCAAATCGAGAATGATGCACCCGTATAGGTACAAATAGATATAGAGATATGCACACAACATAGATATTAAAAAGTTTTCAGTTTAGTAATCCCAGGTCACCAGTGACATAGAAGAATTTTCTTCTTTTTCACACTGGGAGCCTTACACAGATGATGGTTTCTCCTGAGTTACTTCCATTCTTCACAGGTGCAGGGTTGTTCTTCGCTTTGAGCCTTGAAATTAACTGTCGATACGAAGGCTGCTACATGCCAAGCGATGTGATTTGCAATTGCAATTTTGTGAAGGGCAATATATATCCTGGCTTTTGTGCTTGTAATTACCTGCGAGCACAAAACTGTATCCTGGAAAGTAGAGGCCATGGAAAAATAGTCTGTTACCAGCATTGGACCAAAGTCTGCACAAGCTTTGTGGGCTTCAGCTGTTTTCATCCTGCTGCAGAGCCTTCCTTCCTGCTGAGGACAAGAGATGGCACTGGCACACACCATGTGACAACCCAGGTACAGGCATCATTCCTTGGATTTCTGTCCAAGACATACTGACTTTAGTGCTTTGCACACCAGCAGTGTAAAGCAGAAGTAACAGCCAGGGTTATTTCAAAGCACAGAGGTGTCATACTATTAAGTAGAAGTTTCAAGACAACCCATAAATATTTCAGAACCCTGTATCCATATATCTATGTGAGTTTATGTTCATTAGATAGAATCTGAGAGGCAGCTGCTTTGTGAAACTTAAGAATTGTACTTGGGGACCCATCCAGTTCAGCATCACATTCAATTGATGCAATTTTCCTTTGAGCAAAAGGTAGTTCTGGTGCTGACTTCTTTCAGATAATCAGCTCTCAGCAAAGAAAATTAGCTGAAATGCACCAATGTAATTAACCAATTTTCTCCTGTTTAAACACATGAGATTGAAGTTCTTCAAACATCCACCTTCAAAAGGCACAATTTACGTCACAAAACCTCCAAACCTGCCAGCACTAAGAAGAGGAAGGAAGCTCCAAGAGGAGAGGAAAACCACACAAAGTCTTTTGGAAACACTGCATAGCATCATGCCTATCTTAAAAAAAGATCTTATAATAGTCTATTCTCAAGCAGCGTGAGGATTGCTAGCAGCTCAAGCAGCCCTTTGCTTAATTCCTCCTCATTCCTGGGCAGGGGAAGGTTTGCTATTGGAAGGGTTACAAATCCCATCCGCATGGTGCTAGTGGCTGAGGAGCCCCCCAGGAATGATCAGAGCTCACCGAGTACTTGGACAATAACCAAGGCTCCAGACCTGTCCTGTGCAGGGATAAGGAAGGTTTTGCTTGTGTATGCAAACTTCTAGTGATGTGGGACTGGTGAATATGGCAAGAATAAACTTTTGTGGTGGCAAAAATGGGAAGATTGTTCCAAAGCCAAATTGAAGCTTGATTTCTCAGCAAGTCAGAACTAAAATTCTGCTTCTGGGTCTGATTTTTTTTCCCTTAATCCCTTTTTATGTATTTTAAAGTATAAGAGGGAAATTCTACTAGTCCCTTTTAACCCAAATGGACTATGATATATTTATTTTTTAAATGTAAAAGCTGCATTTCAAAAATAGTAAGAGCAGAATTATTCAGCACCATGAGTGTGTATGTTGAATATGTGTGTGTGCCTTTTTTTTTTTTTTTTGCTGTGGGGTGTATAAGAGGAAAGTTCTGGCTTCTCCTCCAAGAAGATAAATGGTCCCAGTAGCGATCCCTGGGGAAAGGCTGGTGGACCCCAGGAGGATGGATGGTGGGCAGGGTTGGTTCTTCTGCCTTGGTGGCAAAACAGCTGGGAGCTGCACCACCAAGAGCTGACTCTTCTGGGAACCCCCAGCTGGCTCTGCAAAACCTGCCTTTGGGAGATGAGAGTTTCATCAATAATTAAGGAAGACGTGAGTATTGAACTAATTTAGGATTTGCACTTTCTAACACATTTTAGTGTCTCTAAAGCGGGGGCAGGGGGGAGGTTACTTGGTGAAAATATCCACGCCAAAAGGGGATGTTTTTAAAGACTGGGGACTGCACGACGTGAAAGCCAGGTTCAGCCATGGATTTTCTGCACGACCCATGGGAGTTGCTGCCACCGTTCCCCATCCGTGAAAATGGGGAGAACAAAGCTTTCTTCCACCCTTTGTCTGCTCGGTCTATTTTAGCTTGTAGCTTTTAGCTGTAATTTCCCTGTTCTCAAAGCCCTGTGAGAGCTTTGCTCCTTCCTGTGCCCCAGATACAGGTAAGTGTTGCACCAGAATTGGGAAGGTAAGCAGAAAAAGTAAAGATGAGGTTTTCCAGACTGCTGCTAATTACCCTGATACGGTCGCAATTAAAAGGTGGCATTTTCACATGGCCCCAGCTGCCTTTATGTAATGTGGAGCTTCCGACAGGACAGGTTTGACCAGCATTTTAGGCAGGGTGCAGAATGAAACCCATCTTACTAATGCAATCAGAATGCCAGGTGTTAAAGGAGAGAGGGAGAAAAGAAAACAATTTTTTAAAACACGGTTTATTATTGTTTGCACTCAAAATTCAGTGTGAAGGCCCTCAGGAAGGTGGGGGCAAATCCAAATGATAAATATTTTGCAGTATTTTTGTCTTGCCACAGGGGTCCCAGAGTGTGTCTTGGAAAAAGCCATGTGAGTTTATCCCTGCAAAACCTGGGGTGGACCTGACAGTGTTACCCCCACAATGCAGAGGGAATAATGAGGACCAGGAAAATCTGGCGAGTTGCTCCAACAGCCTCCAGGCATCCGCAGCAGAGGTGGGGGCTGGATGCAGGTCCTGTCCCCCTGCTCAGCATTTCAAATACGTTTTAAAGCATGTCACAGCTTGGGAACACGGGATAGACACATGCCATGTAAAAGGCTCAAGTGGAATTCATGTGTTCCTTTTCTTTCCCCTTGCAGGGATATATTGTACTACTACTATGAAAACTGTCTGGGCTCCACGACCTGGAGTAGAGAAGTGGTATTTTTATAGTGATGATGATATTCAGGCCCTGTGCATCCTGAGGATTAAAAAATAACAGAGCAGTGTAACACCATCTTCAAAATAAAACCTTGCAACTTCCAGCACTTCAACCCCTACTAAGGGGGAAAAAATAAAAGGATGTTAAGAGATTTTCTTCCCAACCGCTTGCTGCAACTCCCGCCTGCAAAATGCCCCCAGGAGACCTGTTGAGAGCAGGATGGAGGGCTTGGCATCCTCTCTCTCTGCCCCATCCTGGCACTTCTAGGCGTGAGACGGGCACTTGCAGAGAGAACCGGAGCCCGCTGTGCAAAGCTTAAGACAGCACAGGCTGTCCCCAGGAGCAAGCATGGCTCCAAAACACACATAAAAGGCAGTTGCTATGGGCCGACCTCTGTGTGTGTGTGTGTAAAGGGTTTATAAAGCTGTCCTGAGACCAGGAAATCTCCTGTGCCTTTTAGATTTAAGAGAAGTTGCCTTCCTGTTGTATTCCCAGATAACGCAGCTCTGATCAAGCCCACTTGTAAATAGCTTAATAGATTTAATCAGTTCCTTTGGAAAATGTTGTTGCTTCCGCAGGGTTTTAATTCGGTCCCAGGGAAAAGCTCAGAAAGGGCAGTTGCTGAACGAGGAGTTGGCAGATTCCACCTCTCTGGACCTCCAAGGCACTGTAACCTGCAAGAAACCAGATCCACAGGGAATCCCACTCAGGTGCAAATGGAAGAGGAGAGACCAGGAAACCCAGGCAGATCCTGAACCCTGTGGAGCTTACATTTACATACCGTGCTCTCCATCACTTGTAATCTGACATGAGTCAATAGGAACACCCAGGCACGTGGGAAATCGCTGCCGACCTGCACAAACACCCCGGCTTGGGATCCACGCTGGGTTTTCCCCCTCTGTGCTCGGGTTTGATGGGGCCAGCCTGCCCGAGGAAATGCCTTCTCATCTCCCTCCTTCCCATCTCCCTCCTTCCCATCTCCCTCCCCAGCCCTCTGGCTTTCTGGCAGCATTAAGAGGAAATCCACCATCGGTCAAAGCGGAGCCGCTGCAGCCCTGCAGCCCATGTCAGGGGGTCAGAATCATAAAGGAGTCAAGCGACTAAATACATTCCATATATTCCTTGGAGCAGGTTGCAGAAATGAGCTGAGCAAGGGGGGGGGCGTGTCCAAATGGGGATTTTTGGTCCCCTCACCTTTCTGGAGATCCTTTGTCCTAGCCGGGGGAATGCCTCTTGTGGGTGATTTTTCTGCCCTCATGAGCACCAAACTGGGTTAGTGGGAAATATCATTATGTGATTGTGGTGCTTCCATGCCAGCCAGGCTGGGGGGGGGCTTTGCAGGAAGGAGCAGTGCTCCATGAAATGCAGCAGCAAGAAAAAGGCCACAAAGCATCGGATCAGCCCTTTGCCTCCCAGTGGCTGGGAGATGGGCAGTGGAGACCAACTGGGCATGTTGCAGCCCTTCTGGGCCCTTCATCCTGCCCTTTGTGATCCCTGCAAATCTTACTCCCAAACACTTACCAGCACATACACTGGGTCCCAGTTTCCCTCCCGTATGAGCAGACCTGGGAATTTGGGGTGACTGGGTGACAACTTGCACGGGGTGGGGGCAAAGCACAGCCTGGACTGGTGATTAAAGCAAGAGGTGAGGGGGAAATGGGGTGCAAGGACCCATGCTTTGATTTCCCTGTGCTAACGCCCATGTTGCAGCTGGGGAGGGGTCTGGGGAGGGATCTTTTGCACTCCTGTGGTCACCTTCCTCATGGGGCCATTCTCCTTATCTTTCCAGGCCACCCCAAAATATTTCAGTGTCCTCATCCCTCCTCTCTGAGTTTCCTTCAGCCCTGCGGTTTTAGGGGCTCCAAGGTGCGGGGGGCAGTGGGGGCTGCTGGGGGGGGGGGGGAAGGGGCGAGTAACGAGGCCATTTCCAGCTCAGTCCTCACTCTCCTTCAGCTTTTCAGTGGGCAAAATAAGAATGAAAGAATAATAATAAAGAGGAGAGGGGGACGGAAAGCGGAGGGAGGGGGGGCACCGAGGTAGGAGGGGGAGAGCTGGGGCAGAGGGTGGGGAGAAGTTTTCTCCCCGCTCCATCCTGGCCCCGGGGCTGAGGAGTTTGCAAACAAGGAGGAGCAGCCGAGTACCTTCGGTGTCATTGGAGGAGGTTGTGGGTTTGGTTTTTTTTTTGTTTGGTGTTTTTTTTTTTTTTCCCAAGGAGCTCATAAATACGGAGGAGGCCGGAGCGAGGAGGCTGGGACTTGCGCGGGGACCCCGAGGGCAGCGCAGGGGGCTGGAGGGGGGCGGCGGGGCCGGGCCATGGCTGCTCTGATGAACACCTACCCCTGGCCGGAGCGACTGGAGGGGGACGGAGCCGGGGGGCTGCCAGCGGGGCCACCCACCCCCCGTTGTCCACCGGGGGAAAAAGGCTCCGAAAGCCGGATCCGCCGGCCCATGAACGCTTTCATGGTGTGGGCGAAGGACGAGAGAAAACGTCTGGCGGTGCAAAATCCCGACCTGCACAACGCGGAGCTCAGCAAGATGCTCGGTAAGGAGAGAAGGGGTGAGGGGTTTGTTGGGGAGGAGGGAGGAGAGTGGGGTGAGGTGTCCGGGCATCCCCCGGCCCTCTCTGGGGCTGCAAACCTTGCTCTGGGTCTGGCAGCCTGCGGTGCGTGCACCCACCCGGGCATCCCCGGGGATGCAGACCCTGTTCAGATCCGGCACTCCGGGGTAGGCACCCACGCAGCCACCCCGGGATCCCATGGGGTGCAAACCCTCTCCGGATCCAGTATGCCAGAGTGGGGACCCATGCACCCGCACAGGGATCCCCACGGGTGCAAACCCTGCCCAGATGGGGACCCATGGATCCTCCGTGCCACCCCGCGGGGTGCAAGCCCTGCCCAGGTCTAGCACCGGCACCCTGGGGTGCATATATCCTCCTGGCCATCCCGTGGGTTACAGACAGGTCTGGCATGCAGCAGGTGGGCACCCACGCACCCACCTGGGCATCCCCAGGGGTGCAAACCCTGTCTGGATCCACTACTCCACTGTAGGCACCCATGCACCCACTTGGCCATTCTGTGGGGTGTGCAGCCTGCCTGGGTCCAGCACCCTGAGCAGTATCCTCCAAACTTCCCTGTGGGGTGTAAAGCCTGAAGGGGTCCCACACCCCCTGGGACACACACCCATGTGCACACCCTGCTACCCCTCAGGTGCAAACCCTGCTGGGGTGCAAACTTCTCATGCTGCCAGTGCCAGGGATCCCTAGGTGCTGTACAAGAAGGAAACACCCAGATTTTCCTGTCCTGTCCTGTCTTTGCTGTCCCACTTTGTCCCCAAACTCACTGTCCCACCACCAACAGTGTGTGGCTGGGGGGTGTATGTGTGTTTCTGCTGTTTCTTTTCAGGGATCACAACCCATTTTGAACACACCTTTGTTTCCCACTCCCCATCCACCCTTTCCCCCTTCTCCCACTCCCCCTTTTTTATGCAAAACCAAGAGAACAAACTGAAATAACCAGCCCAGCCTGAGAAAGTGCTGCCCAAATTGCAACACAGCTTTGCTGTCCAGCCTCTTACCCAAAGTTTGTGTTTCCCTGGGCAGTTTTGTGGTGTTTTCTTTGGTGGTTCGGGTTTTCTCCTCTCTGCTTTCCTTGCAGCACTTCAGCTTGTTAGTGTTATTTCTGGTTATTTCTGGTTCCCTTTGGCAATGGGAAGGCATCAAATGCTTTGATCCATATCGTCATTTCTCCCCCCCTGTCCCTGAGGAACAGCCTGGAGTAGCCTCACTGTGGGATACAACCCCCCCGCCCCAGCGCTGCTCCAGTGTCCTGTGTCTTGAGAACATTTTGTATATCTTGAACAGGGAGCAGCAAGGTCCTGGCACCCAGGTCTCTGTATGCTCCAGTGCAGGTCCTGGCAGGGCATGGACTGGGACACATCCAGGGACACCACGTCCTGACCCCCTGCTCAGCCAGGCATGGCCTCGGCCAGCCTCACTCAGCAGCCAGGCTCTCCATCCCAGGCTATGGAGCCGGGGGAGCTGATTTGCCCTGGTGTATTTGCAGTGAGGCTCAGCTAACCCCAAACCCACCCTATTCTGGGACCTGGGATGGGGGCAGTTGATGGATCTACAGCAGCTTCAATCCCTTCTCTTCTTCACCTATCTCGTCCTCCTGGGAGGGTTACAGGCTGTTTCCTCCCTGTGTGCTGGCTCAGATTTTGGGAACCCCCACCTTGTCCTTGGGTTGAGTGCCTGTAAGCTTTGGGAGGCAGCCCCCTGGTCTCTTTTCCCGATATGGATATGGCCACTGTGGGCACTCAGGGGAGTTTTGTTCTCTGTTTCAGGCAAGTCCTGGAAGGCTCTGAGCCTCTCGCAGAAGCGTCCCTATGTGGAGGAGGCTGAGCGGCTGCGGGTGAAGCACATGCAAGATTACCCCAACTACAAATACCGGCCCCGGCGGAAAAAGCAGGTCAAGCGGATCTGCAAGCGGGT
This sequence comes from Apus apus, assembly GCF_020740795.1. Lineage (NCBI taxonomy): Eukaryota > Metazoa > Chordata > Aves > Apodiformes > Apodidae > Apus > Apus apus. The sequence goes on along the minus strand of NC_067284.1, from coordinate 106,144,959 downwards.
GGACCCCGGGTTTTTGCTGGGCAGCCTGACACGGGACCAAAACGCGGTGCCGGAGAAGCGGAACTGCGGCCGGGCTGGGGGGGAGAAAGAGGGGCTGGGTGAGTACCCCCCTGGTCCGGGGCTGCCATCCATCCGGGGATACCGGGACGCCCCAGACAGTGGCAGCAGCACCAGCGTGGACACCTACCCCTATGGGCTGCCCACCCCCCCAGAGATGTCTCCTCTGGATGCCATAGACCCTGAGCAGAGCTTCTTCTCCTCGCCCTGCCCCGACGAGCATCACCGCTCCCACCTTGCCGGAGCCACCTACTCCCCGGAATACACGGGCAGTTCGCTCCCGTGCAACCACCACCCTCTCAGCCCCATGCCTCAGCCGGCCACCTGCATGATCCCCCCAGCCACAAGCTGTCCTTCCCTTCCTCCTCCTCCTCCTCCCAGCTACTACACACCCGCCTTCCCCTCCCTGCACCCCCCCAGCCTCCATGCCCACCTGGGCCAGCTCTCCCCACCACCTGACCACCACAGCTTTGACACTTTGGACCAGCTGAGCCAAGCCGAGCTCCTGGGGGAGATGGACCGCAATGAGTTCGACCAGTATCTCAACAATCCCGGCCATGGCGACCACCACGGCGGGGTCTTGGTCAACGGGCAGGTCCCGACATCTGGCAGCTCCCACGCCTCTGAGACCAGCCTCATCTCCGTCCTCGCCGATGCCACGGCCACCTACTACAATAACTACAGTGTCTCTTAGACCCCCTGCTGGGGCCGCCTGGACCGGCTGAGGAAGGACCCGACACAGTCTTACGAGGCATTGCTCCTCAGGGACATCGCTCGCCGCCCCTCAGGGTGACCGAGTCCAAACCGTGAGGGCCACGGAGTCTCCTTGGTGGTGTAGGTAAAGGATTTTGGTCATCAGCTCACCACCGGTGCAAAGCCTTGGGTGCTCTGCTCCCAACAGGGCCAGGGGGGGATTTCCCAATGCCAAAACCCTTTGGCTACGTCCCTCTTCCAAAGCAGACGTGCTCCTGGGAGCGTGGGAAAGCTGCCCACCACTTGGGGCTGTATTTTGGAGTTGGGAGGGTGGCAGCATCCCGTAAACAGCAGGTCTGAAGTCCCAGCAGGGGTAAAACCCCCTGCAAGGGAAAAAAGGCAGGGATGGGGAAAAAGGGAAGATTTTAGTAAATGGGTTCACAGTCTGCAAGTGCACTTTGGGCCAATCTCAGCTCCTGGTGTTAACATTGCTCCTGGTGTTAAAGCCCCCCATCCTCCCACCCCCAGACCATGAGTTGGGGGCTTAATCCCCTGGGGAAATTCCAGAGGGAACAAAATGGACACCAGGGATGGATACCAGGGATGTTGCCGGGCTGGCCCTAGGACTGCATAGGGGGGCTGTTCCAGGGGGCAGCCAGCCCTGGGGGTGCTCAGCCTCTGCATTTTGGACAAGGGTAAGACCAGGGCTTGCAAAGCAGGATCTGACCAGCATCCACCCCCCACAGCTTCCCCTTAGCCTTCTCGCAGAAGCATTCCCAAATGACAGGGCAGCAAAAGCTGCCCTCCCCACCAGGCTGGGAATGGGTCCTGGGCCGAGCACTTGGAAAAAGAAGTGATGTTGTAGCAGGCACATTTTTTAATCAAAACTTTGAAGGCAAAGGCTTCACGTTTCGAGCCGCAGTGCCCGATGCCTCTTCTAATTCTGGCATATTATTGCTTGTAATAAAGCTGTACATTGATTTATTTCTCCCATTATTCCTCCCCTCTGATTTTGTATTGCTCGAGTTCTCTTCCTTTTTGTAAAGATGAAGCTTTATTTTAAATCAGTTATATGACATGATTAATCTTAGTGTTTACTGTATGGCACTTGGTAATGATTAGTTAGTAGCATGGCTATGATTTTCTGGTTTCAGTCCTGAATGTGTATTAATAATAATTGCAAATAATACTTTAAAAAACCCCAGAACTTCACAGGTTTTTAAGCTAATACATTCCATCTTTATTGTGTGACTCTATACATTTTGAATGAGTGTATATATGAGTTTGCATAAAATATTTAATTTAAATAAATATGGTTTTATACAATGATTGTTTTATGATTTAAATTGCTGTAGCTATTGACAAAGTTTTCGAGACAAAAACATTTCCTGTTCAAGTGCAATTTTTTTAATAATTTTTTTTTGGTTGATATTTTTAGCCAAACTTTTCTACTTTCATTTTTTTTAAATAAAAAGAAAAAAAAAGATCTGTGGTTGTCTTTTAAAAATTGTGGTCTGCTTTCTGACAAGCCAACTGGAGGCATGACGTGTGCATGTCTTCACTTTCCCTGCTGTGTCTCAGGGGCAGGAGTCACTCCTATCACCTTGATCCCGCTTTTGCCTTCTCATATGACCTTTTCATTCCAGGTCCTATGTAGATGTTGTTGGTCTGTTTGTGAGCAGTAATGGTGTTGTCTATGGAGCAAGTGCCACTGCCTGGAGCATGGCTTTTAGTCCCATTTGAGTCTGTATTTCAGAGTTTGTGCTGATGCATCGTTGAAGATGCTCCACCTTGCGAGCACCATGTGAAAGGTCCTTAGGGCACGTGCAGATCAAGGCACTGAGGCCTCAGAAATGGAACGTGAACTAAATTTGGGATGCTGCATGATGGGTGATCTTGTAGGCAGATGTTGAGTGGTGGCCTTCAGGTATGGCTAGGGAAGAGAAAATCATAGTCCTTCTTCTGAGCCATGGATGAACATCACAGCCTACTCTTGCTAGACATTAAATCAAGCTGTGTTCCTGCAGTCCTTGAGTCATGCACACCCGCCAGAGCACTGGCCTTGCCTCTGTGTCCTCCTGCTTGGCTCCCAAAAGCAGAGGAGCATGTTTCCTGATGCATTTTGTGATGCCTTCTTACGTGTGTTGGTTGGAAGGGGTCTCCTGAGGTCACCCAACCCAAGGCAACCCAACCTAACTGGGCTGGCTTGCCTCCCATAAATGACAACTGTGACTCAAGGACCCTATGGTTCCAGAAGGTGGGACTCGGTGTGAGTATTTGGGAAGGCACCAACATGTCCCTGATCTGTGCTTATGGTTGACTTTTGTCCCCCTCCCGTAGACCCCCTGGAGACAGCACTCCCATCACACACGCCACCTCCTCCTTTGCCTGTAATTTGCCCATCCAAACCCACCCTTGACCCCATGCAGCTGGTTTACCTTTTAAGGTGGACAAAATGGATGTTTTTGGGTGTCCTGCTGATGCTGTGGACTGTGGTGGCTCTTGCACCAGGTCGTGACACAAGGATGTGACACTTGGTGTGGTGTCAAGATGGTCAGTGCAGCAGCCTGGATGTTGCCAGCTCACGACAGGCAGCGTTGCTTTCCCAAGAGGGTTTGTGAATCACGTTTGGGAAGGAGGGTGATGCCATGAGCCTGTTTGGCCTCTCTACCCAATGACACTGGTGCCAGCAGCAGGAAAAAGACTGAAGACTGTGGGCCCTACTCTGCCCACAATCCCTGTGGTGCCTCCAGGGCCAAGGGATGCTTCCAGTCACCCAGCAGCACATTAAAAATTGTTTGCAACAGGGGTTATTGTGCCTGTGGCAAACCTGGATCTGCCTTTCAACCAGAAAATCCAGGAGGGTGCTCCCTTCCAAACAGACTGTCATTAGAAGAGCATCCAGACCAGGGCATCACAGGGCCAACAACCTCAGGGCAAGTAGTCCTTTCTGCCAGGTCTTCTGCAGGAGCAGCTGAGAATGGTGTAATGAGATTCTAAACCGCCTTGTTGAGGAGGCAGAGCACTCAGCTGTCCCAGTTGCACAAGAAGATAAGCTCAGGGTGTTGCCATCAGGGTGCCTGACCTGGGTTCTCACATTCGTCTCCCCAGTGGGAACCTCTCTCCGGGACATGGGCTGCTCTCTCCTATCCTGCTCTGAGCCCCAAGCAATGATAGGATGGACTGAAACACCCCATGAGCCTCTGCCAGGCCTCTTTTCCCAGACTCACATTCACGGTTGGTGGAGGCAAGAGCTCTGGGCAGCGTGTGCAGCCATGGCCAAAGCCTGGTTTCCCCAGGAAAAGGAATGAGATGCCAGGCTGGGATGCAGGGAGACTCCTGCAAGCTGAGCCTGTCCCCACTTGCTCAACCCAGAGCCACGTGAGGAGAAGCGGGAGCATGTCCCCGTGCTCTTTGCACATCAGGAACAGCTACAGGTCCCAACCGGGAGCTGGGGCCCCCCGAGGGTGTTGGGAGCCAGAGCCAAGGCGAGGTGCGGCTCCCCGGGAGCCAGGGCTCGCCGGCCGGATCCCGGCACACGCCCAGCGCCGGGAGCAGCCAGCTTCCAGCTCCCAGGACACTGGCAGCTGAGATGAAATTAGGGAGTGGAGCCATCTGCCCTTTCTCCGGCAGGATAGAAAAACGCAAGGCTCGAGGTTGCCCCCCACGCCGCAGCAGGTTTTTGGGGTGCAGGGCACTGCTGGCAGGGACTTGACAGAAAATAAGTGGTGGACAGAGATGGGAAGTAGCCTTTTTCTGCATGGTGACCATGGTGGTTTATGGATGTTTGGGGGGGTCTCCATCCCAAGAAAGACCCATTCTGTGTGTTTCTCCTCCCTCCCTATCCCAAACCCACAAGCTCAAGGCTGTCTCTGTGCATGCCGAGGAGTCTTGTGGTTTGTGGGTTGCTTTCTCCAGGCTGGGAACCAGCAAGAAAATCCATTCAGGGCTGCAGGAAGGTATAAAATGACCTCACAGTACATTTGAGCAACCACTTAGGGGTCTCAAGTTGGGCCAGGACAAGGGGCCCTCCTTGCCAGGAGGTGACCAGGGTGTGAGTCCTCTGTTCCCGGTGTCCGGTGGCCCCAGCCAGCCCTTGTTCCCTGTGGCTGCATGGGTCATGGTGCTGGACATCAGGAGCAGGGATGAGGTCACCTTCCTGGATAGCACAGGGATTTGGGCTGGCTGGGAGCTGCAGTGTGTGTCATGGCCTGGCCCTGCCACGGTGGGCAATGTCCTTTGTGTCCCTTGAGCAGGTGGTTCCTCTTCATCCTCACTCCACCGCCCATCCCTACTTGTCCCAGTGCCACGGGGGAGGCATAGACCCCAGTAACAAGCATTCACATGGCTGTTCTGTGCCTCAGTTTCCCTTTTTGTAAACTAGAGATACTATTTCCTTCCCTCTCAATCTTTTTCTCTCCAGCCTTGGCATATGACCTTACCACAACTGTGACCAAGACCAAGGGCTTGTGCTTCCCTTAGCACAAGGGGTATCCACCCCATGTGAGGGCTCTGGATGCTGAAATTATCTTAGAGATTGTTATTTTCCCTCGGTCTCTCTCAAGGCAGAAGGCAATGGAGGGGAAGTAGAGGCAGAGAAGGGGACGAGGAGACTTGATTCAGGTCACCTTGCAAATCAGTGACAGAGCCTCGGAGAGACCCTCAGCACTGCCAGCTCCCCCAAAAATGCTTTTGCCCCCATCATTCCTTTTCTGCTCATGAGAAAACACCTTCCCCTTCCATCTCCCTTTGCACCCATCTCAACCCTACTCTGAACCCCACTGCACCTCATGGGGAGCCACGCAGGGGAGGCCAGGATCAGGCCCTCCCTCCCATCTCTCCAGAGGAGGGAATGAGACAAGCTGCTGAGTGGTTTCCTGCCCGGCACTGCCAATGGGAGCTGCTTGGGGTGCCGGGAGCAAGGGAGGATGTATCTGGAGCTGAGTGTTTCCTGGCAGATAAGGCCAACCCCTCCTGCCGGATGTTATGAGTCCAGGTCCTACCTCCACGTTTCAAGCGAAGGGGCTGAGGAAAGGCTTGGATGTTTATGTCAAGGAAAAATAACTTCTCCCTCTGTGTACAATCCTCCGGCTCCCCCAGGGCTATGTGCGGGATGGGAAATGCTGGGAATAGGAAAGCAGGGGTAAGGGGGTGGAGGTGGGTGATGGGGCAGAACAGTTTGGCCCCAGGGCAGGAGGGCAGTTCGAAGGCTGGGATTTCTCCCTCCCTGCTGGATGCCAAGACAAAGGCAAGGGGAGAAGGGAGATGAGCCCAGGGCTGGGTAGTGCAAGTTCAACCCCGTGTGCTCAGTCTCAGAATCAATCCCAGTCACATCGGTGACAATGCACTTGGCTGAATCAAGCATGTCACCTCTGGTGCCCACCTGGAGGACATCCAGCCCCCAGTAAGGATCAGAAAAGCCCCTCCACAGCAAGAGCTAAAGTCACCCACACCAATTTTTGTGGCTGAAGGTCCAGGGTTAACTCCTGTCCACCTCTGTCATCCAGGGGTCAGAGATAATGAAGGAGGGAGGGTGGTGGAAGAGTTGGGTCCAACAGCCCAGGAGCACCTAGCTGGGGAGGAGGGAGAAGTTGTGCAGTGGATATGGAGGCAATGAGGCAAATAGGGATATTCATCATCTTTTTGCAATAAATTAGTAAAATCCAGTGCTGGCCAGACTCTTCTCTTTTGAATGCAGCTTGTGTGCTCCTGCCACACTTCTGGGACCATCCACAGGGCTCAAGCCAAAAGCTCTGCAGTGAAGGTTGGTACACACTCAGAGTAACTTCTGGGTACTGGAAGGGACATGGAGAGACCTGAACTGGGCCCACAGTGGTGAAGAAAGCAGGACAGGGAAGATCCCTAGCCCTCTATCACTACCATCCACTCTGACATTACTACAGTCCCTAGCACAGGAGTGCCCAGGCCAACAAGTCCTTTCTCAGCCCTGGGGCTGGGGTAGTGAGGACATCCCCAGGAAGGTTTGGGATGTGACCACTTGTTCTGGTTGCATCCAGATCACGTTGGGGTCCTCAGAGTCAAACAATTGAGTCTGGGCACTACAAGGTTATCTACAGACATTTTTTTTGCTAGTGTTGATCAGCTTCTGATCAAGAGTTTTGTCTTTGGTGTCAATAGAGAGAAGTTTGATAAGAGAGAAAATTTGGCAGTCTGGTGTCCATTGTAGTTCACAAGAGCTGAGCTGCCTCCCCACCCCCATTTACTCCCATTTCAATGCAAGAGGTACTGCTGGGGGTCTCGCTTCCCACCCAGTGGGGCAGAGACAGGACTGGAGGACACCCTGAGATTAAAGGAGAGAGGAGGAAACCCCTTCCCTTTCTCTTCCTCAGGGCCTGGGGAGTCCATGAGGGTCCCTGCTGGCAGCTGAAGAACATCTGAGGAGCATTGCTGCATAAAAGGAGAGATTAAGAAAGCTTGTGCTGGAGGTCTGACCTTGCCCTCCTTCCAGCTCTCCCACCTCTTTTCCTGCAGCACCCCAAATGCTGAACCCCTGAACCCCCTGGCCAGCCGGGATGCACCCTGCTTTGGAAAAGCCAAGATGTTTTTCTTTCCCTTTGATTTCCAGGAGCTCCCTCTTGGCCCCAGAGCTTCACAACAAACAAAATATCAGAAGCTTGGGCTGGTGGTGCAGGAAGGAAACCCACTTACGGGGGGTGGCTGAGTCACGATCCTGCTGCTCCCTCCCTGCATCCCAGGGAGCAGGCAGCACTGGGTATCAAGGGTCAGCAGGTCCCACTGCCCCTTGCCCAGCTAGGGCACCAAAAATCTTTCTCTTGTGCCACCACCCTATCTTCTAGCTTTGAGGAAAAAAATGCTGCGTTTGAGGTTTGTTTATGTTTTCCTGCAGCTTGAGTGGGAAAGGCTGGATTTGCTTCTCCAGCTAGGCAAGAGTCTCCATGCTGCCCTTTTGGGCCTCAGCCAAAAGCCAGAGAGGATGTTGAAAACCTTAGCTTAAAACAAGCTTCTTAGCACCCCTGACCTGGGACCAGCTTTTTGATTCTCTGCTGTTAGGATCAGATTTCACGGCTTGAGCATCACACGAGACCACAAAGTTTGTCAGCACTCAGACCCTCCCACAGCAGAAAAGACCTGAAGTCTAATTTGACTCTGAACCCAGGGGCATCAGTTTGACTCCGAATCCAGGAAAAGTAGGAGCTTTGGTCTGGAGGTGGATGGTATTCTTGACTCTGCCCCTCTTATTTACAGGACATCCAAGGTATATATAAACACACACACACATATATAAACACACATACATATATATTTGCAGAGAAGAGATATGACACATACATATATATTAAACTGGAAGATGGGAGATTTAGATGAGATATTAGGAAGAAATTCTTGGCTCTGAGTGTGGTGAGATACTGTCCCAGGCTGCTCAGAGAAGCTGTGGCTGCTCCCTCCCTGAAGGTGTTGATGGCCATGTTGAATGGGGCTTGGATCAAGCTGATCTAGTGGGAGGTGTCCCTGCCCATGTCAGGGGGCTTGGAACTATGTGATCTTTAAGGTGTCTTTCAATACAAACCAGTCTGTGATCCTATGATATATACCTGCACAGGTCACATCTTGCCATGCCCACGGTGGATTCAGCCCATGATGTTGTTTCTGATGGGATAAGAAAAGCATGTCTGGAGATAAGTATGAAGCTGGAGCAAGCAGAGAAATCCATCCAAGCACCAAGACCTCGTGAGGTCTCCATTTTAACTCAACTCGGTGAGATTTTCCTTCCTGCATTTGCTCAGTTGAGGGTTTAAAATTTTAGTCCCCTTCACATCTCTTCTCAATGTGAAGAACCACTCCCATCTGTTGCTTTGATCCTGCAATATGCCAGGTTCATTTAACAGAATAATAGAATTCCTGGTTGGAAGGAACCCCAAGGATCACCTGGTCCAACCTTTCTTGGTGAAAATATCATCAAGACAAGATGGCCCAGCGCTCTGAGCAGCTGCATCTTAAAAGTGTCCAATGCTGGGGAATCCATCAATTTCCTAGGAAGATTATTCCAATGGATGAGAGTTCTCCTTGTGAAAATTTTTCCTCTTATGTCTAATCGGAATGTCCTCAACAGTAATTTGTACCCGTCAATCCTATAAGTCCTGAAACATGGTGATGAGATCTCCCCTAAGCCTTCTTTTCATAAGGCTGAACAAACCCAGTTCTTCAGCCTCTCTTTCTATGGCAGGCTTCCCAGTCTTCTGATCATATTTGTAGCCCTTCACCCATTTTGATGCCACAGTTCTCCAGTTGCACTACTCCTTACTTACCCTCCCTGGGCCAGATGTGATTTTGTAGCCATATCTCATATCCCACCATTTACCCATCTTGTTTCCAGTCTGGAGACCCCCAGTGTTCCTCTCTGGATATCAGCCTACCTCAGGAGTGCTGAGACTTGATTTGCTCATCATTCCCTTCAGGAATATTTGTTGAGCGCTGGGGGCAGGTGCTGCAGAGGGAGACTTTTGTATTGTGAAGTTTCAACAGCTTAAAACTATCATTATGTGGGGGGAGACTGGGTGGAGGAGACACCGAGGGATGCTGGGTGGGTGTGGGAATGGTGGCAAGCAAGAGACAGGGAGTGGGACCTGGTCTGGGCGAGACAGGAGACAAGCAGTTGGGGTGTCAGGGACAGGACTAGATGGTGAAAGAGGCTGGGGAAAGCAGCCAAGAAAGGAGGAGGCTGGGTGTGAACAGCCATGGTCTGGCCAGGAAGGGTAGGGCTGGGAAGGAACAGAGCATGACTGGAAGGACAGATGTCGGATGAGGAACAAGAAGATTGGGGAGGAAAGGATCAAACTAGTGGAAGGAACCTTCTGGAGTGGAGACTGGGCTGGGCAAAAGAGAGGACTGCTATCAGGATCTGCTGGACCAGGCAGGGATTGCAGAACTTACAGCAGGGCCAAGGGTCAATAGAAAACTGACAGGAGAGAGACCAGTGGCCCAGGGTGGAGAAGAAATTATTGGGCTGCCTGTGAGTGGTCAATGCAGAGGACAGAAGTGGGACAAGCTGGGGACAGGGGAAAGCAGCATCCCCTGGTCTCCTTTTCCACAGCTGTCAGCACAGACAGGTGAAAGCCTCTGCAGAGTACATGTCCCACGTGTCCCCTTCAGAGCTGGCCTGGGAGAGGTGACAGCCTCCTGGTGTGGCATGGTGGCTGTCCCAATGGCTCATATGGATGCACCTGTGCAGGAAAATAAACAGGTCAGTTCTGAGCCCAGCTGGTCCATCCTTGTCACTAAACCCTCTCAGCCTCCAAAAAGAGAACAACAGCACCCAGATATTGCACACGAACCCTGGCTTTTGCTCACCTTGAACCTTACCTGGGTGCTGGCTGCATCAGTGCCACTTGCTCTGGGCTTAAATCCCACCAGGTAGCACTGCTACAAGTAACTGGAAGGGCACTGCAGAGGTGTGTGTGCCCCTGATCCTGGCTCTGTTCATTTATGAGTATAGGTGAGGACTGGGGCACCTAGGTAATGCCAGACTGTGGGATACGGGTGAATTTCTCTTCTGGGCTCTTTACAGCCTTAGAAAACATTCTGGCTGCCCCCCTCCATGCACACTAGAAGAAGTGTGTAACAGTTGTAGAGCCAAGTGCTCTGGGATTAGGAAATGCCAGGCTGGAGCGTGTTTGTGCAGCCCCTCTGCTCTTTCCAGGTGCTAGGCATCGCAGGAGACCTGGAGCTGCAGGAGATCCCTTGATGTGATCATGCAGTGAAAGGCACTCGTTGCATGATCACACTGCAGGATTACACATCAACCTTTTTTCCTCCTCTTGGACCACTGCCTCTCTCAGCTCACAAATTTGGATGCATCCACTCAACTTTTAACATGTAACCAAATCCTGCCAGGTCCCTCCCCAGTGATTGCACAGACCTGGGCAAGTCTGATCAGTGGTTTAAGGTGGGATTTACTTCCCAGACATGCCCAGCTGTCTTCACTTCAATCTCAGGGTATGCTACCAACTTGAACACCACATCAGAGGTATCATTTAAACAGCTGAACTTAGACCACAGCTCCACAATCATTAGCAGTTGCTGTCTTCTCTCTTCACCTGATGCCCACCTCTGGGCCTTATTTTCTGCTTTATCATCCCTGATGCAAAAGCAGAGGATTTGGGTAGGGATGCCTCCCTGATGTTTGTCCTGCCAGTACCCTGGTTCTGCACAAACTCAGCCATTTCCTTGGATCCCAGTGAAGCAAGCTGTTGAACAGATGCTCATCAGCTTGGGATGATGGATGCTCACTGGTCAATTCATACTCAAGAACTCAGCTCTCACCTGCAGAAAGGGCATCCTACACCATAGCTGGAGTTCAGTTGCACCACAGACCTGGGTCACAAACTGAGCATCTGGAAATTAAAAACTCTGCTGCCAGCGATTCCAGCAGAATGGTCCCCTAGCAGCCCTGATGGACATGCTGAATGGCAGAGTTAAAGACATACCTGGTTCTTCAGGGCAGCCTGTGTCCATCTGAACATTGAGGAGGATCATCCATGCCTGTTCAGCATCCCTACATCATTCATTTTATATATTCTCAAGTCCTCAGCCAAGAAGGCAAGGGTCTTAAGATAAAATTCTAGAATCCCAGACTGGCTTGGATTGGAAGGGACATTAAAGATCCTCTAGTACCAAACCCCCTAGCATGGGCAGGGACATGTCCCACCAGACCAGGTTGCTCCAAGCCCCGTCCAACCTGGCCTTCAACACTTCCAGGGATGGGGCAGCCACAGCTTCTCTGGACAACCTGGGCCACTGTCTCACCACCCTCGTAATGAAGAGTTTCTTCCTCATGTCTGACCTAAATCTACCTTCTCCCAATTAAAAACCGTTACCCCTTGTTGTATCACTCCATGCCCTTGTAAAAAGAAGTTGTGGTGTCTGCTGGAAAGAGAAGCAGGCTACTGGCTTGGTAGCCTCCAGATTTTCAAGAACACAGTGCATGATGACCTGGCACGTGCAGACATGACTTTCTGTTTTATCTCCAACTCAGTTAGGTTTCAAGAGCTCATTCTGTGCTTTGTGTTATCATTTTTGTTACTGAGACATGTTCCCAGCACTTCTCCAGTTCATTTACAAAGAGTGAAAAGACCGGAGGAGGTAAAGAACCTTGCCTTGAGGGCTGATCTACAATAGAGAGGTGATTCCTGGTGTGGTGTTCAAGGTGGGAGCTCTGCTACCCTGGGATTGCAGTGGAGACAGCTGGGCATGTCTGGAAAGCAAATCCCACCTTAAATCATTGCTCAGAGTTGACCAGCTCTGTGCAATCACTGGGGAGGGACATGGCAAGATTCAGCTACACATTAAAAGTTGAGTGGATGCATCTGATCACTTTCCTGAATGCCTAGAGAGGGATGTACCTTTCAAAAAGGGATCCTTTCCATAAGAGACCTTGCATGGTAACATAACTTGGTGAAAGCACAGTGTCCCAGTCCTTTTGGGACTCAATAAGCCAAGGATGGGTGATCAAATCCAGTCTGGTGGAGCAGCTTCTCACTGGAATGTTGAGGTTGTAAGGGATGTCTGGAGATTCCATGGCATCTAGAACAGATCTTTTCTGAGATGGAGGTCTAGCTTTGAGGTAGAAAGAGGTGGAACTCTCCTGAGATTGAATGGTCCTCACCAAACTAGGGTTATGTTACAAAACAGCCTTCCCCTTGTGGCAGAAGAGGGCTTAAATAGCTTGGTCCTTCACTTAAACAGAAGCTGCATCCATACTAGCAACAAAATAGTGTCTTTCTCTGGTTAGTGAGTAACTGTGTACCAGGGTCTCATTGAGGACCCATGGAGGTCCCTGCTCACCACCCAACTCTGCCAGGATCTCCCATACCAGAGCTCCTTCCAATCCAGGCTCTTGCCTACTCAAAGGAACATTTAGGGGCATGATTTAGTGGTGGTCTTGGTTTGCTGGGTTAACAGTTGGACTTGATGATCTTAAAGGTATTTCCAACCAAAATGATTCTGTGAAAGAAGAGAAGGAAACACATGACTTAGACCACCACCACCACCCTGCCTGCCTTCCATTCCCCAGCCTCCTGAAAAGTCTCAAATCAACTCAGAGGGAATTTCTTGAACCTATGGGTCTCACACATGTAGAATCTGCTGTAACTGAATGACCCATTAGAGCTTCCAGGTTGTTCTTCCCTGCTGCTTTCCCGAGTTCAAAAGGTGATTTAGGATGACATGCTCTGCTTTACATGAACTTGCCAGCTATTGCCAGCAGCATGACGAGACGCCCCTTCACTGTACATTAATTCCACTCGGCGTACGGCCCAACAATCAAAGTGCCTCATTAAAGTTTAATTAAATTTCCCAAGTGATTTGCTCCGGGGCTGAGAACCTGTAATGCAAGCTGAAGCAGGTCTGCATCTGTGTGTGTGTATGGCTGGAGTTTTGGAGCTTTTTCTTTTTTTTCCTTTTCCTTTTTCTTTTCCTTTTCCTTTTTATTTTTTATTTTTTCTTCTTTTTATTTCTCTTTTTTTTCTCTTTTCTTTTTCTTTTTCTTTTTCTTTTTATTTTTCTTTTTCTTTTTCTTTTTCTTTTTCTTTTTCTTTTTTTTCTTTTTCTTTTTCTTTTTCTTTTTCTTTTTCTTTTTCTTTTTCTTTTTCTTTTTCTTTTTCTTTTTCTTTTTCTTTTTCTTTTTCTTTTTCTTTTTCTTTTTCTTTCTTCTTTTTTCTTTTTTCTTGTTTGTTTTGGGGGTTGTTGTTGTTGATCTTGTTGAGGTTTTATTGGGGTTTTTTTGGTTGTGTTTTTTTTTTTTTTGTATTTGCAAATGTAATTTTTAATTTATTTTTTTTTCCTAAATGTTATCAACACTTCATGGCTGGGTTACGAAATACAACCTGAGGTGACAATCCAGTCAACACTGTATAAAGAAAAGCCAACTCTTACAGGCATTCTACTCCCACCACTCCTGTTGAGAGTGCTGTACTAGTGGAACAGCAGAATTTTGAACTGCAGTCCTCTTGTAGGACATAAGCAGGAGGTGATCAGGAATTAGAAGTTGCCCCCAGATAGATTAGTTCCCGCTATTGAAACTTGGCAAAAAAACCAAACAGGACGGAATAATTCCAAACTTAACAGCTTTAGATGACAAAGGAAACCTAAAATCACATAATCACAGAATGGTTTGTGTTGGAAGGAACCTTAAAGATCATCTAGTCCCAACCCCTCTACCATGGGCAGGGACACCTCCCACCAGACCAGGTTGCTCCAAGACACATCCAGCCAGGCCTTCAACACTGCCAGGGATGGGGCAGCCACAGCTGCTCTGGGCAACCTGGGCCAGTGTCTCACCACCCTCACAGCAAATAATTTCTTCCTAAGATCTCATCTTAATCTCCCTTTTTGCAGTTTGAAAATGTTCCTCCTCATCCTATCATTCCATGCTCTTGTAAAAAGTCCTTTCCCAGCTTTCCTGTAGCTCATTCAGGTACTAAAAGATGTTCCAAGGTTTCCTTGGAGCCTTCTCCTTTCCAGGCTGAAGAACCTCAACTCCCTCAGCCTGTCTCTATAGCAGAGGTTCTCCAGCCCTCTGATCATCTTCATGGTGTCCTCTGAACTGACTCCAACTGTCCATGTCCTTTTTGTATTGGAGGGCCCAAAGCTGAATGCAGATCAGATAACCAGATCTTTTTACATGAAAGACATGTCCCGTATGTCATCCTCATCCTTAGTCTCATAGATGAAAAATGAAGAGTTAGAAGGAAGGTCAGAGAGTGCTGGTGGCAGAGGGCTGGAGCCAACTCCAGCCCCTTTAGTCAGCTCTGAGTGCTGCATCAACAGCAACTCTCAGATCAGGGGGAGGGTTTACTGCTCTATCCAGCTTCTTTCCTGGGTCTTCCAGTGTTGTGTATGCTTTTTCCAGGATGGTATCCTTCTCAACCCTCACTGTCTTTTGTAGAAGCAGCACATAGCTGTGTTTTTGGGTCTTGGTGTCCACAAGGCAGCAACATGCTGGTGTTTTGGTATCTTTCAACCTCTACACCTAAGCCATCCTCCAGTGGGATGGCATATGGAGGGACACAGATCTCCAGTGTAGCTCTGCCACCACTGCTCTCATGTGCCACAACAGGAATTGTTAGATGTGGAAATGTTTGAGGCACATGTTGAGAAAGTAATCACACCAGATGCTCCTCTTGGGTGGTCTCAGATTCAGCTCACAGGCTGAGACTTTGTATTGTAAGTCTTGAAGGGTTTGGGAAATGATTAGACTTGGAAAGACACGATGGTGGTTCCCGGGGTTTGGATTCAGTTCAGTGAAGAGAAACAGGGTCTTCTAAGGGTGATCCTCTGGCTTTGAGTTCTTCTTAGCTTTCCAGAGGAGGTCACCTCTTTCCATGGGCTCTAGAGAAGGACTATTCAGCTAAAATCCTTTAGGAACCTAAGCTGTGTGCCCAAAGGTGAGTGAATGGAAGCCTAAATGAGCCTGCAAAAATCCTGCAGCTATCAAGACTCACTACTATGGTAAAGAAGAAAATAATAACATGCAGCTATTAAGCATCAACTGATGTTCACTTAACTGGAAAATGTAACGTAACCTCCTCTTCCCTTTCGTTATTATTATTATTAGTATTCTTATTTTGTTTCCTGCAATTCCTGGCTAAGCTGGAGAGAGGATGGGAGGCTGCTGTTTCCAAAGAACTGTTAAACCAGTTCTTGTTTTAGGATTCCCCAGGATAACCTAATACCCCCTGCCTAGAGGATTTTGACAAGTGAAACAGATGGACAAGGGTTTTGCCAGGACAACATTGATCAAAGAACAAGACTCTTCTGCTCCATGGTACAAAGATGCACTTGAGTAATTAACCTCAGAAAAAGAAAACTAGTCCATGATGAACCCAAATAGTTGCTTACAAGCAGACTAACCAGGACCAGTGTCCTTGCTCTGTCTTGGTGGCCTGGTCTGGTGAAGTCTGTATTGCTAAACTGCCTCCAGAGCCAAGTGGCTGCATCTAAACAACCTACTAGGAATGGTCCTTGGACTATGCTAACTCCTGACCTATGGCTTGAGATCATCTGGGTCTGGGCCAGCAGGCTCAGGCCAAAACCAAGCCAGGAGCCATGCTAACAACCCTGCAAATGACCGAGCTCTGATGGCCAGTCCATATCAAAATACCACCAGGTTGTCTTTGTTACTTCCTGCAAGCTGGAAATTGATCTTCAGATTAAAATTCCCTGAAGACAAAAGAAGGAGCTAAGACTGAGGCATCATTCAGGGGACTGCAAAAACACCAACAGGCACAGACTTTACAGATGCCTGCACAGTGATCATGCACTGGAAGGGCAAAATGGAAAAATTTTCCTGTATTTTCCCTTGAACCAGAGTGGATGGACAGCAAACAAAAGCAAATACTGAAACACTTACTCATGTCAAAAGGAGTAGGAGCACAAAACCCAGTCACCTCCTTGAAACTTCAAGTGAGGTGGGGATTTCCATGTATTGCATGTGTTTCCAGATCTGAAGATAAGAGTACAGCTGGTCAAACATTTTGCGTTGATGATTTCCTTGTAGAAAACATCCTTCTAGGGAAAAAAAAAAAAAAGAAAAAAAGAAACTTAAAAAAATGTCTAGGTTTAGTTTCATTTTCCTTAAGCACACTTTAAAAGAAAAAGCATTTTTCACAACTTGTTCACTTTTTTCCCTCTTTAGTGGCCCACAGGCATTAAGAAAAAATAGAAGTGATGACTGAAAAGTCAGAGTGAGATTTCAATTTGTTTTAAAAGATATGATGGGTATAATTTTTTAAATAACATTTTTCATAGCAATACCCAAGCTCTTCCAGAACATCCACAGAAAATATGATTTATTTATATGTACTGTACTTATTTCTTTCTGTTAGCTATAATCAACAGGTTCTTGGTGAAGCTAGGCTTCAGCCTTATCATCAGATCCTACTAATCTGAAGGCCTATTTAGTTTTAATAGATTAATGAAGAGGAAGAATTTTTTTTATTGTAAGAGATGGTGCCCAGAGCAGTTGTGGCTGTCCCATCCCTGGAAGTGTTCAAGGCCAGGTTGGATGGGGCTTGGAGCAACCTGGTCTGGTGGGAGGTCCCTGCCCATGGCATGAGAGTTGGGACTAGATGATCTTTAAGGTCCCTCCTAACCCAAACTATTCTGTGACTCTGTGATTCTGTGTTCCACTTCCTAACCTTACAGTCTGAGTTATGTTAATGGCAGACAATAATTATTACTGGAGTGAGTCAGTACTCAGGTCTGGAGCACAAGTCCTACAGAGTGGCTGAGGGAAAAAGGGGTGTTCAGCCTGGAGAAAAGGAGGCTGAGGGGAGATCTTGCTCTCTACAGAAAGAGGTTGGAGCGAGAGGGACTTGGTCTCTTGTCCCAAAGAACAAGCAATAGGACAATAGGAAATTGCTTGAAGTTGTACCAGTAGAGGTTTAGATTGGATATTAGGAACAATTTCTTCCCTGAAAGAGTTGTCAGGCCGTGGCCCAGGCTGCCAAAGGCAGTGGTGGCATCTCCATCCCTGGAGGGATTTCAAAGCTGTGTAGATGTGGTGCTGAGGGACATGGTTTAGTGGTGACCTTGGCAGTGCTGGGGTAACGGTTGGACTTGATGATCCTAAGGGTCTTTTCCAACCAAAAAGATTTGATTCAATTTAATGTTATCGAATTCTATTCTATTCTAACTACAGTGTTGCTTCTGCCACCAAATCACTACATTCCATTTGCCAAGTCAGTTAACCCTTGGTGAGATCTGGCTAATCTTTCTTCAATACCAGAATGATAATTCCTCCCTTAAGGGAACTGGGAACATCCGTTACCCTCTGTAAAATCCTGAGGAGCTGGTGAACACACTCTGTTGTTTCCTCTGAG
The DNA here is from genome assembly GCF_020740795.1 of Apus apus. Lineage (NCBI taxonomy): Eukaryota > Metazoa > Chordata > Aves > Apodiformes > Apodidae > Apus > Apus apus. The sequence continues at coordinate 106,127,350 of NC_067284.1, read as the reverse complement.
GTAACAGTAATGAGTTGGAGAAAGATTGATGTCTTTGGGGAGAGATGTCTGTAGTAATAGTCTGAGCCTTGGGAGATAAAATTGTTAGCACGAAAACATTTGGCTAGGAAGGAAGATCCATAGCAACACAAGGCAAAAAGCACAGCCAAACCCATTGGGGAACTGAGGCAAAGCAGTGTTGAACAAATGGATGTGGTTATTAAATATACCAATCCCTTGATGCTTTCTGATGGGAGATATCTGAGAGAGCTTAATTACATGAGGATGTAACAGCCTGATGCCCATTGATTTTGCTTGGAGGCACATCTCCCGGACTTTCTTCAGGCTTTATGTCCACAAATGAATCATGTCATGGGAATGATGTTCTGGGGGTGAGACAAGGAATGGACTGTGTACACCTCACTGTGCCTGGACATGAAGATTTTTCAGGGATCCTGTGGGATGAACAGAAACAAGTCATTACTGTGCAAAGTGCCCGACTACCCCACCAACCATTGGCAAATAGAGGTTCATGTGTAAAAGTGTGGTCTACATTCTTTGTGCAATTACACAGGGAAAAACATGCAATTGGTGAATGCCTTTGTAGTGAAAATGGCAAGATAACCCTCTGTGATCTTAAGATCACAGAAAAAAGTGCAGGATGCTATTTACCCTCCATAAGTTTAGGCACTCGGAGGAGCACCTCCGTTAGTTGTTTAAATACTACAATGCCCATTCCTGGCCAAATAATCATAATATTTAACTTAATAGCCTGATATACCTACATTGCTTAATGGGAATCACCATAGGTAGTGCAAACTCCCAAAATGTGTATAGAAATGGCCTGGATCAGTGCTGGTTGGCCAAGGAGAAACCATACCAATGCCTGTGCTATTTATCAGAGAGGACAATGATGCACCAGCACCAGTGCTGTGGGAGTCCATAGTTTGCTCAAAGAGGCATAGCCTAAAAATCCAAAACTGAGCTAATTTATTTAAGTCCTCTGTAGTCAATGGGGAGATCTGAGCTCCTCTAGAGCCAGTCATGATATTTTACACATCTATTTTAAAATAAGAAAACTTGTCCTTTGTAAAAGTGCCCTTCATTCATACTCCATTCTTCAATGTGTTCTCCGTAAAGGGAAGCAAGTGCAGTGAGGTTGGATTCAGCCAACTCCAGTGTGCCCAGAATCATAGACTCCTAGAATGTGGTGGGTTGGAAGGGACCTTCAAAGGTCACCTAGACCACTCCCCCCTGCAGTCATCAGGGACCTCTTTAACTAGATCAGGTTGCTCAGAGCCCCATCAAGCCTGACCTTGAAGTTCAATGAATCCCAACAACCCGTGAAGAGCCTGGGGCAGCACAGACAAGACTCAGATTTGGTGTTTTATTGCCTATGTAAGTAGTGCTATCATCACAGGACTTCAGCCAGAGCTCAACAATGCCCCATGCCAGCTTCTTTGCAAACACAAGACAACAAGAAAAAAGTCCTTTACCCCAAGCACTTTATAAATAGGGATCCAGAAGGCTGAAATACAGAGTTAACATATTAATGTTAGGATGTGGTCTTTCTCCATCCACATGCTGTTTTCATTGAGTGCAACCCTCTAAAGCTCAGCACAACTACTTCTCACTTGCTTCCATATAAGCTCAGGCCCACCAGATGTACCTTACTCCACCCCTTTCTTGCACTCTTTTAGCACCTAATCACACCCATGTCAATGGGAGGTAGCTCCTCCAAAACACAGTTACCCCAGATTTACTGCAGCACCTCACAAAACAGAATGAGGTGTTGTGATTTCCACCCTGAGACCTGAAGGGAAGGAGCAGTCTGAGGGGAATCCAAAGCTCAGCTGTAGCAGAAAGATCTCAAGCTGACGGTGAAAGTCCTGAGCTCCCTTCAGCTACTTGAAGTTACTTGATATTTAGGTCCTTTGGGCTGTGGTCACACAACTTACTGGTACCTGAACCTTTTCTTGTATCTATGCAGAAGCAGCTGAGAAGATGTAACAGCCCATGGGACTACTAAGGTCCAAATTCTTTGTGACACCCTTCTCCTCTCAGAGGAAACAAAGACATTGTATTTCATGCATTTAGGGCACAAAAAACCTTGCATTTCATACATTTTAATGCACTTCTAATGTAAACTCCTAGAAGCCTGATGAGGGCTGGCATCTTCTGAGGCTTCCAAGGTGGAGTCTGCCCCTCGGTTCAGCCAGAAGCCACCCGTGATGTAGCGGTGTAAACCCAGCAGGGATGAAAGTCAATGAAATTGGTCAGTTATGGAAAAAAGGATGAGAAAAGCTGGTGTTTAAAGCTACTCCTGGTTTGTAGCTCAGTACAGCACTGTGTGGTGAATGGCTGCAGCACAGTATGCAGGGAGGCAGCTGGAAAACCTGCCCCATGGAGGGTATCAGCAGGGAGAAGTTGTGGGGTAAATGGGAAATTGCAGGAAGTCTTGGAGAACCTATGTGAGACAAGGAAGAAGGATAGCTGGGAATGGGCAATTCCTATTCACATCGTAAAAGTCAGGAATGTATTTCCTAGGGGAGAGACAGAGATGGGTGGAGGTGACCAGAGCCAATCCTTTTGTTTCATTAATGGAGTAAAATGAAGGACAAGCTGCAGAGAGCTGGTGGGTGGTTACAAGGAACATGGACACTCCCCTGTGGGCTGTTTCCCAAATTGGGACACATCTCTGGCCACACGTGTGCTATGAAACAAAAGTGCAGCACTGACTTTCTCACCCTCACACCAATGGGCACCATCTGGCCATGCCTTTACTTATTCAGCCTCCAAAATCAGGTGGCCTCACTCAAACTGCCTCTTGGGAGTGATTCTTGGTCTGTGTTGACTGGTGACTTGCACATGAGAGTTGGCTTGCTCAGATGAAAAACTTTGCCAAAGATTGCAACTACTGTATAATGGTTAATAGAGGACTCACAGTTCAAGAGAAGGTTTTGGTAGGTCCCTCTTGCTGACAGTCACAAGTACCTTTTTCTCTCCCTTATGCTAAGCTCTTTTCAATCCTTCCTGCACTTCTCCACCAAAGACATTTCACTTGCATGACACATCTGAGCCCACTACTCTTTCACCAGACATTTCCTCTGAGGCCAAATGGCCCTTGTGGATTTTTGTAGGTCTTGTGCAGACTCTCTTTCTGGATGTCCTGGCCATATACAACACAGACCTCTGCTCTTGTCTCTGTTTTCCACTCTCTGCCACCAACCACCCACCAACTTATGGCCACCTCCATTTGCTGCTCCTAAGATGAGGGAGATAATAGTCTGCTCTTAGCTCCACACCACCACCTCTTCCTTCAAGCCCTCAGTTAAAATGAGCTTCATCCCAGAGACATATTGTCCTCTCTTTGCAGAATGACTGTAAAGTTCAGGGAATGATGCAGAAAGGTTGTGTTTCCACTACTTACATACTTGCTTTTTCATCCCAATTCATCTAGACACTGGCTGCTGCCAAGCTTAAATCTTTTTGTGCTTCAGCTGGCTTTGCTTCTCCAGCACCTCACACTGGAGTTGTCCTGCACTGGAGTAAGGAAGGAAGCACCTTTCAGCTTTCTGAACAAAAAGTAATGTAAAGTGGCTTAAAATTATAATTTGACTAAGTGGTTACAGCCATTAACCTCAGAGTTTCTGTTAAAAAACCTCTTTGAATCAGGGACAATTTGTAGGCTTGTAGAAGTAATATGAGAGCAAGTTCTCTTTGGGACCCTACAACTCCCAGTGTCTCATTGCTCCTGATCCCCCATAACTTCCTCTCTCTCTCTCAATAGCCCACATCTCTGCTTGCCTCCTTTGTTGACCCCTGTGTTTGTGGGGGTTGTTTGAAAGCACAAGCTGTGTCAGAACTTATTTTCAAGTGTAAGTATTTGTGCTACTGTTTCTAAAATATCCCCAAGAAATGCACTTCCAAACATTTGTCAAGAACTCATAAAGTCCTCAAAGCTGTGTTTTCCACCTGGCTTCTTAAATGGAACTGAATGATGCCCCATGGTCCTTCCCAACCTGGCTGACTGCAAAGGGAAATTTAATTTCTTAGTGATGCTTAATTGAAATTTAAAAAACTTGTTAAGAAGTGATGGATGTCCTGAATAGATTTTTATTTCAAAGGGAATGCTTGGAAATTGGTGCTCTGATCCTGTGTGGTTTTGGGAAAGTAATGAATGTAAGCATGCATTTTTGTGGGGAAGGTAGCCAGATTGGGAGATCTGTGGGGCAAGAAACACAGGAGGGTTGTGGGGTTGGGGTGGATGTTTGATCCATGACTGAATTTGCAATACAAATAGGGGGTGAATTGTTATTAAACATTTTCTGTTCCCAAGGGTCAAATATCCAGTTCAAGTTATAAAGTCTTTGCTAAATTCTGTCTAAACTTAGCAATCCTGGAACGACTCCCCAGTTAAGTTCAGCTGCCTTCCTGGCTGCACTTCTTTTTACCTCCTTTCTTCCACTCAAAACTGACCCTGCAACAATTTCATCAGACTGAGACCTGTTCCCGTATTGAATATGCTGGATGGATAAAATCTGCAGTAGGAACAAGTTGTCTGTGAGATTAATTTGCCTCTGAAACCAACATTATGCAAACAGGACCCACCCTAATTTCTGTGAACAGGCTGTGCATTATCTTATGATTAAACAGCTCTGTAAGCACCAAAATACTTGATCTCTCAGGCTTCTGTGTGCAGGGTCTAATCCAGGGCAGATGAGTACATTCTCTTCAGCTCTGCTCTGCACCTTCCAGATGATGCTTAGGGCCTGGCAGGGGAGGGAATCCAAGCACTCTGTGGGCATGGGCAGCAGCTCTCTCTGGAGTTATGCATCAATGACATCTACATTTTATTTCATAGGTACCCTAAAAACCCCAGGCTTACTCTGCCACCAGCACAAAACTCTGTTAACTTTCTTTGGCCATGTGGTAGACACGGACCACCTCCAACAGATGAGTGAGATGGGAAGCCAACCAGCACATCATGCAAAACAACACAGTGTCATGGTACTATTCTGTCTTCTCTTTCCATCCAGTGCAGGACATAAGCAGATAACTGTTTTTTTCACCCAACTGTTAAGTGAACAACTGCTGAACTGTGTTGATGTGGCTTGGCTGTTGGTTTCTCTCATCACCTGCTCCACCCTTCTCATTCTTGTTGGAGGCATGAAGGAGAAAGGGATCATCCTTGTCTCTTTCTTAGCTTAGATCTGATTCCTGATTTGCTTGCATCAATGCAAGTAAGAGACAATTTCAAAATACCAAGGAGATGAATGGAAAAACAGCCCAAGAGAAGATTAACCCTTATTACATCTTCTGGAGTGTAATTGAGTGTAATAAAACAGTGTAATTGTGTAATGGAAGACCTGTTCTCATTTGTACTTGGTACTTGTAAGACACATCCAGAACACTGTATCTGGTTTGGGGCTTCGAATTTTGGCCTTTTCCACAAGAAGGAGATTGGCAAAGTGGACAGAGTTGAGCAGTAGGTCATCAGCATGGTTAGAGGGTTAAAGCAAAGTGTTTACAAGCAGAGGCTGAGGGAACTGAGTTTGTTCAGCTATAAGCAGATATGTCTAAGGGGGATCTTACTGCTGTATCCGGCTGTCTAGGGGTAGGGTATAGAGAAATCACAGACTGCTTTGGATTGGAAGGGACCTGAAAGAACATCTAGTCCAAAAACACTCTGCCATGGGCAGGGACACCTCCCACTAGATCAGCTTGCTCCAAGCCCCATCCAGCCTGGCCTTCAACACTGCCAGGGATGGGGCAGCCACAGCTGCTCTGGGCAGTCTGGGCCAGTGTCTCACCACCCTCACTGCAAATAATTTTTTCCTAAGATCTCACCTCAATCTACTCTTTTTCAGCTTAAAACCATCCCATCTTGTCCTACCACTGCATTTTGTCCTTGTCAAAAGTCCCTCTCCAGCTTTCTGTTGCCCCTTCAGTTACTGGAAGGTGCTCTAAGGTCTCTCCAGAGCCTTCTGTTCTCCAAGCTGAACAATCCCAACTCTCTCAGCCTGTCTCCATAGCAGAGGTGCTCCAACACTCTGAACATCTTCATGGCCCTCCTCTGGAATAATTTCAACAGCTCCATGTCCTTTTTATGTTGGGAACTCCAGGTAGAGTCAGATTCTTATTGGGTGTTCATGATGAAAGGAAAAGAGGCAATGGACTTTGAGTGCAAGAACAGAAATCTCAGTTAGACATTAGGGGCCAGGATGGGGAAATCTACCATGAAGACAAAAAAAATTTGGACGAGTTACCCAGAGATTTTAGGGTATCTCTGTTCTTGCAGGTACTCAAAATGTTGCTGTGTATGACCCTAAGCAATATGTAATAACTTAGAAGTTGGATCTAACTTTAGACTCACCCTGCTTTGAATAAGGGGGTTGGACCAGAGACCTCCAGAGGTTCCCTCTCAACCGCATCACTCCCTGATTCTGTGAAGAGCCCAGGACAAACCCCCAGCTGCAGGTATTCTTCCAGACACTGAATATAAGGGAAGTTCTAAGGTTCACACCAAGCTCCACGCTCAAAGGTGACTGCCCATCCCCGCTCAGAGCTGTGCTGAGAACGCACCAGACACACCCCGTGGCGAGAAGTGACTCTGTTGTCTCATAAGCAAACAAGGGAAATACTAACTCTAATTCATTTCTTGGCTTCAGGTGGGAGCAAGAAAGAAACAAACTGCCTGATGATGTTTACAAATTGCCATAACAATGCAAATACTTTAAAGCACTGCAGTACTGAGTGGTTTTGCCCACTCTGAAACCTCTAAGACAATGCAAACTGAGGTTCTTGCAGGGTAAAGCCTTCAAGATCCTTCAAGATGGATATTTATATCCATCAAAGCCACAACCAACAGAGACAACACCAAAAAGCTCATTTCAACATCTGTAAATCAAACAGTGCCCTGCCCATTCTCTGGGCCTTGGTCCACCTGGCCCAGAGTTTGGCCATGTTCATGATGCCAAATTTGTTCTTTAAAACAAGCTGGTCATGTACTACCTCCTGATTTGTGCTGGAAATAGTTTGTGAGAGTGGTGCAAGGTCATGCTAAAATCTTGTCAAGGTTTACACTAGTTACAGTAGTAGCCAAAGTTGTCAGTGACTCAACTAAGTGGTCTGGTCATCAACACAGTCAGACACACTTTAGGTCTAATTCACTCCTTATATTCACCAGTGCATTCCTGGTGACCTCAGGGGACTCCAGGGGACTACTGGAAGCTAGTAGAGAATGCTCCATTAAGGATCTTCCCACCTCTCCTTAAAGTGTTGATGGGGCCACTCCAGTGAAGAGTCAGAGCTGGCAAGGTGGTGACATGCTTGCAGCAGCAGGGGTGGAGGATTAACAAATCAAAACAACAGTTTTGGAAGAAGTGTGAAGGCTACCTCTCTTTGCTGGGAAGAACCCATCTACACTGGGGTTTGCAGCAGTGGCATAGTCAGGTTTCTGCAAACCTCCCTCCAGCAGAGCCAAACTCTCATTCCTGGCTAGACTGTTATACCCAACATGATTAAAATACTCAGCATCAAGTGAGGGGTTGGATTCTGCATTCATTTCAATGGTATAAAACCACAGTACTTCCTTCAACTGTAATCTTGTTGATCTAGATTAATACTACTGTGATGGACAATCAATATATAGACCTGATGCCCAAGAAGTTAGGTAGGTCCAAAGCAATACAAAGTTTAAATTAAATCAGTAGCATTATTTTTTGCTGTCATGGAAAGGACTAGAGCCTCAGGTTTTTTATTTAACTTCTCAATTCTGATGTGGTGTAATTACACTTTTAAAAGGCTGGGACAAAGACAGCAGAAAAAAGGTATCTGGATAGAACCTGAGACGAGAGTCCAAACTCTTGTTGCCTGAGCTACACAGTGGTCCCTTGAGCCAGTTGTACAAAGGAGCAAATTCTCACATGCCTCCCTGCTGGGAGTACGTGTGTGCTGAGTGAAGATGTTTGCTGTGGTGAGCATCACTTCCCCCCTGTTGGCAGGAGCCCTGGGCAAGACCCTCTCTCCTGCCAAGCTTGGGGCAGCACAGGGATGTTTACCCACCACACTTGGATCCCTGCTTGGCAGGGGATGGATGGATGTTGTCATCTTTGTTACAAAACAGGGAAGCTCTTCAGCAGCTCACTGGGAGGTAGGGTGAGGGCATGATTTCATACCGATCACACCAGTATGGATGTGCCAGAAACCCTACCAGACTTGTTCTGCCAGGCTGGGCTCCCAGACATTTTGCCCAGAGCATAGCAGAGCACGACTGCTCCTGGTGTCCCCAGCAACCACAGCTCTAACAAAACCTTCCCTCTAGGGCTTTTCCCACCCTGGGGCAGCTCTCAGACCACCATGGACATTTTTTGCCTCTATTTAGACACAATGCAAATTGTACTCCCTCTCTGAAAAAACATCTACTGAGGCCTGGATTTCCAGCTAGCCATCCCACGCTCTTTACGTAAACTCTCTCTGGAGGCACCTTTTCCTTTCCATTGGCAAGCAAGACCCAAAGGTTGCAACACACCTTACTTAGACTCCTTGGGAAGGTCTTAAGTCTACATGAGATCAACTTGAGTATGACTAGGCTGCAGAGGTCAGATGGTGTTGCTGCAGGGAGCCCAGGCTGTGGGACTGGGCAGTAGAGGAGGCTGTTGGTGCTGGGCAGTACATAGGCTGGGAGGCTGGGTTTCATATGGAGGGGGTGATGGCTTGGATGTGGTCGTGAGGGGTCTTTGGGCTGTGCAAGAGGCTTTGGGAAGTCAGAGCTAAGATTTGGTGCCTGTTAGAAAACCATTGACTCCCATTATTGGCTATTTCCAGGGGAAAAGAAAATGAGCCAAACTCATCCCTGAAGGTGGAAAGCAAAATGAGATGGAGGAAAAAACAAGAGAGAGGATCTGGGAAGAGTAGAGGTTCAGTGAAGTAGCTGAGGGGATGGATTTTGAATCCCAAAAGAATACATGATGCATCTGGTAATGTCGTCATGTTGGGACATTTTAAAATCATTTCCCTTTTTGGTGAAGCCAAGAGAAATCCATGGCACTTCCCCCTAGGGATGTGTCAAATGTCCCAAGCCCCAGCGCTGTGAATAATTCGCTCCCCCTAAATATTTTTCCAAGAGGGCCAAGTTGAGGGAGTGCCTCTGGCTCTTGAGAGACTTTAACCTCTCACAAGCTCTCCAGGTGTCTCTTTTATGACCTGGGTATCACAGTCATGTTCTTGGCCATTAACCAGGATCATAGAATCATAGAATGGTTTGGGTTGGAAGGGACCTTAAAGATCATCTAGTTCCAACCCCTCTGCCATGGGCAGGGACACCTCCCACTAGACCAGCTTGCTCCAAGACCCATCCAACCTGGTCTTTAACACTGCCAGGGATGGGGCAGCCACAGCTGCTCTGGGCAAACTGGGCCAGTGTCTCACCACCCTCACAGCAAAGAATTTCTTCCTAATATCTCACATAAATCTCCTGTCTTCTAGCTTCAAACTATTCCCCCTCATCCTAGATGATGAATGGTTGCTGGCAGGCACAAAGACCAGGCAAGGATGGAGCCCTTTAAAGCATTGTCACATGGTGGGTGAGGGTGGAGGTTACAGTACTAGTCAAGTCCCTAAATCTCTTAGTGCTACTACATTAATGTCTCAGCATATGAGCCAGTTGTCTCTCATACAAATTTTGGGTACCAGAAGAAAGGTAGGAGCGGTCTTTCAGCTCTTGTGTTCTGCATTTCACCCATCATTCTCTGCATCATATGACCTGTTGCAACAGACAGGACATCGGAGGGTGAAAGAAACCAGTCCTGAGAACTCTCACCCTCACCCATTGCAGGTGTAACTGCCATAAGCCCAGAGTCCTTCATCTCAGCCCAACAAGGCTTGTGGTACTTCAGCTGTCTCCCAAGAGCAACCTGAGATCCTAATCTCAAAACCCTCCACACAGAGAGGGTGGTTAGGGCAGGGTGTTGGGCCGAGGCAGCACTATCACCCTGTGCATCAGCTAGTAGGCTCTGCCCAGTTATGTCACAGCACTGAGAGATGAACCTGTGAAGATATGTCAGAGGTTGCATTCCAGCAAAGATAAGATAAGCACAGCAAAGCCTGGCAAAGCTTCAGATCTCCTTTTTGTTCACCCAGAGGAGCTGCTTGGTGATTGAGCGTCCTGCTCACACCTTTCATTGTGGTCACAGCCCCACTGGGAGCCTAATGTTGGTCTTTGAGAGGGGCCCAGGCAGAAGGCGAGGTCTGGGGAGGTGTTTGAGTGTCCCACAGCCATCTCTTATCTCTGTAATGGACCAAATCAAGGTCATCTCACCATCCTGCCAGTCAAGCACCTCCAAGGGGACCAGCATTTTGAGATCTGTGGTTTTGGCCTTCCCACTATGCACCATGACAGGTCAATTAATTTTGGTGCTGTTGGACAGCAGGAGATAACTTGGCCATTTCCTGTGGCCTGGCTCAGAACAGTCCTTCCCACCTCAGGGGTAGCAACACTTTTGTAATAAACTTCATCCTTTGTACTTGACTTTATCTCTGCCCATTTAACAATTTGATTTGTTCTGTCCCTGTCCTGAATTAATAACATGACAAACCCTTCAATGAGTGACTTCATTTTAATTTGTGTGTGACCCTGAGAGTTTAATCACACTGATAAATACACAGCTGCATTTCAGGACACAACTGGGTTTCCTAATTTATTTGGTTTTCGGGTGGTTCTTTTTTATAAAACACAAGAAAAACTAAAAACTTTTTCAGGTGACCATGCAATGTTGAAGTAGGATGTGTGCTCGGTGAGGAAGTAGGAGAGACCGGGGGTAGGGAAATAAAAATCATAGAAGACCAGGTTGGAAGGAACCTCAAGGATTATCTGGTTCAACCTGTATTGACAAAAACAATCTGGACAAGATGGCCCAGCATCCTGTCCAGCTGAATCTTAGAAATGTCCAAGTTTAGTCTCAATGAGAAAGAGGGATCTCCTGTAGCAAGGACAGAGGTCTGCCTGCAGATGTATTTCCTAACTTTCTAGACTCTCCAGAGGTCTTGATAACACCTAAGCTTCATAGTCCTCCTAGAAGTTAGCCATCCACAGCTGGAATTATCTGATCCCACCTGGGATCATAATTTCTGCATCTCGAATCCTGGGGCCAGTTTTGGGCCTCTCACTACAAGAAGACACTGAGGGGCTGGAGTGTGTCCAGAGAAGGGCAATGGAGCTGGGGAAGGGTCTAAAGGAAAAGTCCTTTAAGTAGCAGCTGAGGGAACTGGGCGTCTTTCATCTGAAGAAGTGGAGACAATTCTCACTGTCTACAACTACCTGAAAGAAGGTTGGAGCAAGCTGGGGGTTGGTCTTGTTTTTCTCAAGAAACAAGTGATAGAACAAGAAGAAATGGCCTCAAGTTATGCCAGGGGAGGTTTAGATTGGATATTGGAAACAATTTCTTCCTTGAAAGGGTTGTCAGGCCCTGGCCCAAGCTGCCCAGAGCAGTGGTGGAGTCCCTATTGCTGGAGGGATTTCAAATCCATGTAGATGTGGTGCTGAGGGACATGGTTTAGTGGTGACCTTGGCAGTACTGGGTTAATGGTGGGACTTGATGATACTAAAGGTCTTTTCTAACCAAAACTATGCTATGATATTATGAGCAATCCAGTCCTTAAGTACAGTCTGCTTGAAATTATACAATATTGACATGTCACCAAACACTTAGGGACTGCAATGAGCATTATTAATTCTGGGAATTATTTTAGTAGAGAACAGTAACTAATAACTGAGATAAACAGGGAGGTCTATGTTCATTTTCTTCTGCTCTGCAGGTCTGGGCAGCTCCATTACCTCTTGATGATAACCTCTGGGAGGCCAGGAGAGAGGTATTTCACTATATGTAAAATAATGTTTTAAAGACAAAATGAGGCCCTGTTCAACAGAGGACAAGCTAGGAAGAAGCTAAACACCTCCTGGAAATCAGGACCTTATATTCCTTTGTGAACAGGGAGTTAGTGATTTGCCCAAAGTAACCCCAGTTGTACTGTACTCAGTTTTTCTGAGTGAGATCTGACACCCTTGGCAATTTCAGCTGTTAAGCATAAAACTTTTCAAGAATGGATTAGGAACAGGCGCTAATAATATCCAAACCTAAGGAGGGTTTTATGGGAGTCAAAGAGCTTAGGGTCAGGTTCTCCTGGTCTCCCAGTCAGCAAATTTTCTCCTGTCTTCTTCTGTATTTCTCATTGTGAGGCAAGAGATGCTTATTAATGGAGGAGGGAGTTAGGAAAAGGTGTCCCTGGGATGGTTGTATGACCTGCTGATTTGTCACAGTCAATGTGTTATTTCATCTACCTTTCCCTCTCAATGCAGATGAGCATCATGACCATTTCTGCAGCTCAAGACCTAATAGGACTCTCTACTGGGAGAGGAGACGAGGTCAGGACAGCCACTGTGGTGTGGAGCTGTGACCTACAGTGTGATTCTTAATTTATTAAAAAAAGTATGAACCTGGGTTAATAGTTATCCACCCTAGGTGCTTTCTCTCCCCTGTAAATTTGACTAGAGTTCAGCCTTGAATTTGAGAAACGCTCCCAGCAAGAGTTTTCTCAAACCTAACAAGTCTTTTCCCTCCTGAATTGTATTAACACTTAATAAAAAAAATCCTCAGCCACCTTTGCAGGTGAGGCTATTTTTATTAATGCCTTGAAGTTACATGGAGATTTACAAGTAAAATAGGCCAGGAAGATTGCCAAAATGCAATTAATGACAATAAACAAACAATTAATAAGACAATCTCAGAGGAGAAAAGTGATGGAAACCCCACTCTGAGCATCTCAATGTGTAATCTTCTTTTGGAAAATCACCTAGTCAACAACTGCAGCATAAGGTCAAGCTGATCATGTGTAGCTTTAAGTTACAAAGCTATTGCACAAGGTAAAGATGGAGAGTATCTCCTCCTTCCGATGATAAACAGTAATCAATCCCTCTCGAGAGATTTAACATGACACCTGCCTGAAGTTGCAGCCTGCAACATGTGGAGTCCTCACACATGTCTGAAGTAAGCTCTATTTTCAGCTATGGTTTGACCATCACTGCAGATGTGATTTAAGTTTCAGACAGGACAGAGTGAAGGAAGTGGCTGGGGTACAACACACAAAATCTTTTTACCCCACTGTTCTTGTGGCCTTGTCTTTTGCAGTATTATTTTTGTCAAATAATGCAGAACTAGATTCTGCTCTAGTTACAGCTATTGAATAATACATTGCAAGCAGCCTCTGGTCTGTCATAGATGGGGCAATAGTCACTTACAAGGGTTAAGTCAGAGCTGGCTGAGGTCTCTCCTTGTCTCTCTTCATGTTGAAGAAACAGAAGAACCTGAAGGTAGGTAGTAGTTGTTGCAAATACTTCTTTACAGGGATAAGGATTAAATTCATTGTATAAATTCAGACAATAAACTCTTTATGCTTGTACTGTATGTGTTCTGCATATGGTGTTCCCTCTAGACAAGCCATGGTCAACACAGCCTGGAAAATGGTTCAGCTCATTCTAAAGCAGAGATCCCAGAGATGTTTGTCTTCCCTTGGTGAAAATCCAAAATTTGCAGCTTATTTCCTAATTTTTCCCTCCACAATAGAAAAAAAAAAACAATACATAACCCACAAACTAAAAGACCTAAACAACTAAAAAACCCAACTCAAACAACAGAAGACCAGCTTCTAAGAGGGAACGTCTTATTGCTTAAGCACAAATCTAACTTATTTCACGGGCATCCACAGACTGTCTTCAGGCTCTGTAACAGGGAACTGAACCTTTCTTGGAGATTTGCTGGCAGAGCAAATTCTTTTTGCACCGCTGAGACCAAGCTGATCTGCATATAAGGTGGGGTGAGAAGGCACCTGACCTTGTCAAGAGCATTTCACACTTAGGAGAAAACAGTGGGCATCACTCAAGTTCTTGTTGGCAAAATATAACAGAAACCATTTTTGCAATTAGGATGCCTGATCACCACCAGTTATAGCAAGTGAGGAGTTGTGTCCTGAGGAGCATGCTGAGTGAGGAGCATAGGCTGCCATCTCACAGGGTCTGCAGTGCAGGCACCTATATTTCAGAGCACACCAGCTTTGCAGGCCAGACAGTGTTTTTATACAAGAAAATGTGATGCTCTTCTGGCAAGGAATCTGGTCTGTGATGAAGGCATGAGCTAGGCATGAAGACATTGGGGTTCTGCACCTGGCCTGACTGTGGAAAAATACCAAAATTTGAAGATGCCTCTTTTCTTACCTGTGAATGAGCAATAATGTTTCCCCTCACCTGTCTGGGCTTGTGATTTTTGTCTGCATCATTCATGGGTGCCCTTTAAGATCCCAAGATGGAATATACAAAACTTCGTCCTGGAGGAAATTCTTTGCTGTGAGGATGGTGAGGTTCAGGTTGCCCAGAGCTGTGAGCAGCTGTGGCTGTCCCCTCCCTGGAAGTGTTGAAGGCCAGGTTGGATGGGGTTTGGAGCAACCTGGTCTGGTGGGAGGTGTCCCTGCCCATGGCAGCAGGGGATTGGAACTAGGTGATCTTTAAGGTCCTTTCCAATCCAAACCAGTCTGTGATTCTATGACTCTGAATTTTTCTTTTTGCTCTTCATGAGGTTTTTTTCAGGCTGGGAGGGATCTATGCAATAATTTAACCAGATTTATGTATTGCATATCACAGGCTCAAGACTTAAAACATGGGCTTTGTGATCAGAAAATGCAAGAAAGCCTTTGCCACCAGGAGCCAGCTTTTCTCCTGCATCCAAGCTTGTGACTCTAATGTGTACAGAGGAGGAGGCAGTGGGTCAGACTTGTCAAAGAGCAAAGACCATAGTGCACACAGTGATGCAAATTTCTCAGTCATCACACTCCTCTGTGAAGAACAGAACAAAAAAATCTTTAAAATCTGATTAGTTAATTACCATCACCACAGATGGTGCCCAGCTGTAAGCTTCTTTCTGCTCATCTTAATCCCATTCCCAGTGGCTACCCTGGGCAGAAGAGCCCGTGTGGTTTTTTTATTTGTAGAAGTGGTTGAGCACGGGAGGACATGGTGGTGGGGAAAGCAGTGAGAAGGGGAGAGATGTAAAGCTTTAGGCAGGAAGGTGGGGGCCTGTGCCTTGGTGTAGGCAGTGGGTGAGCAGATGTGCTCCACCTTTCATTTGTAGGACTGGGAGACCTAAACCTGGGAGATTGCTCTGCCTGGCTTTTGATCTCTGCTGGAGGCCTGATCTGGGATGGATTATTGACCCAAGCAAAGCTATGTACCTGGATTACCTTAACTGGGGTGAGTTGAATCTGCCTCTCTCTGTCCCTCTGTACCCTTGTGAATCCAAATAGGGAAAAGGAGCAACAAGGGAGATACTGGCATGATGGAGAGCAGGCAGCAGCAGGTCTGATTGAGTGCCTTTTTTTCTGTAACTCTGTTGTCTTTTTTTCTTATGTCTTTGTTTCTTACTAGGAAAGTGAGGTGTGGTTGATGTTCACATGAGAGAAATAGGTGCCCATGATAAATAAGAATTATGCTTTTGGGGAAGGTTGCTGATGTGATCAAACCATAGCTGGTGGCTGTATTTTGCTTTGTTGAGCAATGCAGATATTACCCCTGGCAGATTTCCAAAGGCTGTTTTTGTGTTTTTCTAGGAGGCTTTACAGTGGGCTCTGGGTCCATCTTTACTGAGGCATTTACCAAGCAAGTAGGTCTCTTTTCTAACCAGAGCTGGATTCCAGTTTTCCTGATGTAACTTGCTGTGGCCACTTAAAGTCTCTGCTGCTATTTCAGGACAGCAGGAGATTGACTGGATCAAGCCCATAAGAAGATAGAGGCTCCTGTGCACAGAAAGGGGAGTCCTGGACGTGTTAAGCAATGCTGCCCAGGCAGGGAGCTAGGCTGGCCACAGGCTTGTCCAACACTGGTCCCTGATGGGAGAGATTGTGGCTTTCACCACAATTCCAATTATGGTGTAAACCGACATTTCTGCTCTGATTTTCTCTGTAAGAATATATATATATATATATTTTTTTTTTTTTTTTTTTTCAACCCCTCAGTCTCTCTAAGTACAAGCTAAAGGGAGGCCTTGTGTTTTTTGGCTAACACAAGCCTCAGGTCATTAACCCTTGACAGCTCTTCAGGGAATTATTGTTAAAAAAGGAATTAATTTCTTGGGCTGAAGAGAGGTTCATATAGTTGATTACATAAGGGTCATTGAGAGCATCGAATCTGACCCCTTGAATAGTGTGGGGCATGGAATTTCATCCCATAGCTCCTGGCCTTTCATTTATGGTCTTTATACGGGAAACTCATAATGTCAGGACCACAGGATCTTTAGGGGTTGAATTAACACAGAACGGAGGAAGAGCACTGATACAAACTTATCAGAAGGCCACAGGTCAGCAGCTAATTGACTCTTTGAGCACTGGGGCTTGGCAACACCCCATTGCCTCTTGCTCAGAACCCACCTGGTTTCATTTCTCTGTCATGGAAGAATATTGCCTGGTAGCTGTACTCCCGGCCTGGGAATTTCTGCATCTCTCTAACTCTTCTTGTATGGTTTGAGCCAAGATTTGTGTTTGCTTTTGAACATCTGAAACTACAGTAAGTTCTTAGCTTGTCTATAATCACTAAGAATTATTGGTTGTGATCATGATTGATGGGTATTTATCTTCTGCTCCTCTAAAGTGCTCCTTACAGCAATTGAGGGCACAAGATAATGTCTCAGTCCATTGCTGGTGTTCAGTTTGGGTTTTTTGGTTAGGTTGTTTGTTTGTTTGTTTTGTGTTTCTTTTTCCCTGCTCTACTGGATCTCCCTTGGCTCTCCTTTGGAGAATTAACAGGGATTATTTTCCTTATCTCTTTAATATATTTCCTTGTAATCATGGCTGTTTTCATATTGTGCTTTGGAGAAACATGAATCATTGGCCAAGAGGTGAATTTTATTGCTATCAATTATTTTTATTAATTTGTTCTCATAGGTGTTAAAGAGGGACAAACTTCACATTCAAAGGCAACATTTTTCTTATTCAGCTTAGGTGGTCTTAATATGTAAAAAAATCAGTTTGGAGAGATTAAAAACAGATCTCTCAATCTCTTCCCTTCACGGAACAGTTTCCCCCTGCCTAAAGTCTATTCCCCCTTAAAAAAGGAAAACAATATTTTTGTTTGTGTTTTTTTTTTTTTCCCCCAGTCTAGTTTTGAATAACCTGTGGGTTTCCACTGCTTCATTAGAAAATGATTCCAATCTAAATGACCCCACTTGCTCTTTTCTCAGTTTTATCCCATCACATCTATTTATACCCTCTTGCCTGACATTGAGCAGTTCGTCTGGACGCATGGGACGAGTTAGAGTCTTAACCTTCAGACCACGTAGAGAATGAAAACCACAGGAGACAATCAAGATCCAGGTGCAGTGAGTGCCAAAAGTGTTGTTTCAGAAATAACTTAATTTCATCTATTTGTGTCGTGCCTACACTCATCAGCTTCCCCTCAGCCTGATTTATCTCCTGGCTTGCAGCACAAAGTCATTCCTCATTGTTCACTTACAAGGGCTGAGAGCTCTAAACAGCAGAGATCCTACTTCTTCCTTGGCTCTCAACTCCCTCCTGCCTGCCAGCTCTTTTATTTTCCCTTGGGCATTAGTTGGCACAGCAATATATATTTAGTGCTTTCCATATTTTTTTTTTCTTCCCTCCTTTATCTAACCAACCCCTCCATAGTTTTGTTGCTTTTCTCCAAAAGCTCCCAAAATCATCAGCATCCTGCCAGATTGTGGTTGTCCAATGAGACCCTCAGTCTTCCTTCTCCTGGAGGGCATGGAATTTGAGTTTGTTGTCTTACTTTCTTAGGTGTTTCCACTGACATTGGTCCCCAGGATTATGTGAGCAGAGTGTTGTGTGTACTTAAAGGCTTAGTGGGAGGGGTGGGCTACCAAGATGGTGAAGCAAACGCTTCCATGATGGTTTCATGGAAGCATAGAATCGTCAAGGTTGGAAAAGAACTTCGAAATCATCAGGTTCAAGCAGCTGGCCCAGAAACAATGTACTTTTGTCAGAAATTAGCTTGATCCCTTTTTCTTTGCTTAAATGAGGTAGTGTAAATCATTGTGTCAGGACCAAGGAGACAAAGGTTGTGTTCCTAGTGCTGTTTGAATGGCCATGTAAGTGGTAATGGGCAACTCACTTGGTATCTCAGTATGTCAGATTCCCTTTTATAATAGAATCATGGAATGGTTTGTGTTGGAATGGACCTTAAAGATCATCTAGTTCCCACCCTCAGCCATGAACAGGGACACATCCCACTAGACCAGGCTGCTCCAATTCCCATCCAGCCCTTCAACACTTCCAGGGAGAGGGCAGCCACAGCTTCTCTAGGCAACCTGAGCCAGTGTCTCACCACCCTCACAGCAAAGAATTTCTTCCTAATGCCTCATCTAAATATCCCCTCTTTCAGTGTAAAACCATCCCCCCTTTTGCAACCACACTCCTTACCCCTGTCAAAAGTCTTTCCTTGGCTTTCCTGTAGCCCCTTCAGGTCCTGGAAGGTGCTCTAAGGTCTTCCCTGAGCCTTTTCTTCTCCGGGCTGAACAACCCCAACTCTCTCAGTCTGTTTTCATAGGAGTGGTGCTCCAGCTTTCTCATCATCTTAATTCTTCATGGTCCACCTCTGAACTCGCTCCAATGGCCCTCTGAGAACTGTGACTTACTGAGGATTGGGTCTATACGACTCTGAGACGTAGAGAGAGCCTAAGCACTGCTGGCTCCCTAAGCCTGTTTTCCACCCACCCTCTGTGCTATGTGCTGAGCACCAGTGGGGTCTCAGCATCTGCAGCATGTTTGGAAGGAGCCAGGCTTGGTTATCTGGGGAGGGCATATGCAGGACCACCTGGATGTTGCCCTGCAGAAAGAGGTTGTCTCATATTACAGCACCCAGAGAGCAGAGGTGACCTCTTTGAGCACACATACCTGATCAGTGTGGTTGTGGCCAAGTCTGTTCCTGACAGCAAACCTGGGCCTGTGCTGGCTGGCAGTGTGGATGTCCTAACATGTGCATGTACCATCAGCCATCTCAACAGCAGCCTCGGAGCAGTGCTGGAACCCAAAGGAGTAATAAATGCATAGGAATTACATCTGTTTACTCAACAGACCTGATGCATGTCCCAGAGCCATATTTTGCCATTTCTGCTCCTTCAACAAGCATGTTTTCAGACTTTGTTAGCCTGGTTAACAGTGAGACTGGATTCTTTGCTGCCTATGGAGGCACATATACAGGTGCCAGGTAGCCTGCAGCTGCTGTGTTGGGTTGCATGGGGAAGCACTGGGAGAAGCAGAACATGTGTCTCAGAGCCTGGAAAGTAATAAGGCTCTGGCAGGGGATAAAAATAACACACAGAGTTGTAAGTTTAGAATATTTGATCCAGAGTTCTTAGAAGAAACACATTTACAGTAACTTCTGGTACTAAAACTGCATGGAAGAATAACCACATAATCACAGAATGGGTTGGGTTGGAAGGGACTTTAAAGATTATCTAGTTCCCACCCCCTCCCATGAACAAGGACACCTCCCACTAGACCAGCTTTCTCCAAGCCCCATCCAACTTGCCCTTGAATACTTCCAGGGATGGGGCAGCCACAGCTGCTCTGGGCAACCTGGGCCAGTGTCTCACCACCCTCACAGCAAAGAATTTCTTCCTAAGATCTCATCTCAATCTCACCTCTTGCAGCTTGAAATCATTCCTTCTCATCCTGTCACTCCATGCTCTTGTCAAAAGTCTCTCTCCAGTATTCCTCTAGCTCCTTCAGTTACTGGGAGGTGTTGTAAGTTCTCTCTGGAGCCTCCTCTTCTCCAGGCTGAACAACCCAAACTCTCTCAGCCTGTCTCCAGAGCAGAGCTGCTCCAGCCCTCCCATCATCTTCTTGGCTCTCCTCTGAACTTGCTCCAACAGCTCCATGTTATGTTGAGGACACCAGAACTGGACCCAGCACCACAGGTGGGGTCTCAGAAGAGTGGAGTAGAGAGGGAGAATGATATATGTCTTAAACAGAAGTGAGGTTACTCACAGGCACTGCAGTTGAATTCAATAAATTGCAAGATTTTTGTGACTTTTTTTTGTCCCACTTGAGAAAACATTAACAGCTGCATCAAAGTTTATTAGAATTATCCCATGATCTGCTCACAGGTGTTTTTTGCTCAGTGGCTTCGTTTTTTCATGTTTGCATTCTTTCTGCATTAGCTGACTGGGCTTAGTCACCTGGTGTCATCCTTGTTTCTTGACTGCACAAGCCAATCTTGTGTCACTGAGATCTGGCTATGAGGTCTTGCAAGGTGGTAGTTGTTACTTGCCCTCCCTGAACACCTCAGCAAGCCCATAAGCACATTTGGCAGATGCCCTTGCCATTAAAGTTGAGGCAAAGTGAATGCTGGAGTCAGTAGAAACATGGCACCTGGCCAGCCTATGGAAAAAAAAAAAAAAAAAAGCACAAATAATCCCAAGTACATTGAGCAGTACTTTTCCAGACCTCTTCCCTTTTTGTTGGGAATTCATTTACCCACTCCAGCACACTATCACTTTAAGCTTCCTCAAAGGCATGTAAAACCTCTTAATAAATTATCTTGCTATTTCTTATCACATCTGCCTTTGAGTGAGAGACAGGACAAATGGAACAGTGTTCACATCTAGATCCAGGTCGGCATCAAATGCAGACTGGGAAATGGTGGTGATGAAGAACTGGGTGATGACTGCAGTGTTACACAAGCTTTGCATTAACTCCTATGTGTTTTAGAAGAAAGATCTGTTATTTTAGGATGGGTATGAGGCTGGGGAGGGAGCTGCACAGTATAAGGAAGACCACATGTCTCCCCATGCTTTCACATGTCACCTATTTCTGTAGTATCTGAGCACTTTCCACTCCATGGATTGCAAGGTGTGAGCTGAATTGGCCGATCTTGGCAATCTTCAGGAGGAGGCAGGAGCAAGAAAGGAGAAGGTGAAGATCTTCAGAGCTGCTGAGGGTGGTAAGGGCAAATGGAAAGACGGAGAGGAAACCACCAGACTGCAGAAGAGAAGAATTCTATAGGCAGGATTTTGAATAGACCTTGCATAATATTGTGAAAGCTGGTAAAGTTTATAAAGGTTGAGATAAGATAACTCAGAACCAGATAGATGTTTCAGCAGGAAAGGATGGCAGGAGATGTTGGAGAGATTATAGGCAGGAATCTGTAGGATTTGGCAACAATCCAGGTATGAGTGTTTGGTGTGAAGGAGATGTAGGTGTTGAGGGTGACATGGAGATTGCCAGTCTGGGTGTCACAAAAGTGCAAGTTATTCACAGCAAGGAGGGCTTGGGAAGGGAAGAGTTCATGGTGAGAGATAAGGAGGTGTTATTTTAACCCCTGTAAAAGTGTTGGCAGCCACACGTCTGGGAAAGAACTCAGAGGAAGGATAGGAGAGACCCCACAGTGGAGAGTTACACCTGCTGCCCTCAGTGTGGGTTATGGTGCCACCAGCTGACATCACAGGGAGCACAATGTCAACAGGAGAGAGAATGCAGATGAGTAAGAAGAACCAGGGCATTCAGAGGAGATGTGGAGGGAAGGCAGCAAAAGGTGGCCAGTCTGTCACAAAGCAAACTGAGGTTTACAAACGTAGTGCCCATTGTTGTTGGGGACATCTGAATGGCCACTCATGTAGAGGGCGGGAGGTGGCTTTTGTAGATGATTTATTTTTAAATGTCAGGTTCAAATGTGGAGTCTTTTAAAGGACCCAAGCTATTCTGTTCATAAAATTTTGAATGTTTCAGATGTTCAGTGTTAAAAATATGGATGTTCTGGTTTGGTTGTTGTTGTTTGTTTTTTTTAATAAACATTCTTTCAACTTCTTTGAGAGAGCAGAAGGAAAATTAAGGTGAAATAAAACTTTTCACTTCATTTAAAATGGCTTTTTTATCTTCCTATCTATTACAAATAGTAAACAAATGCGATTTGAAGGATCAATCCTGGAGGGAACATGGCTTTTCTGGTTTTGTTTGTTTGTTTGTTTGTTTGGGGGGTTGTTTTCTTTTTCCTCCTCAGTATTTCAGGCATTCATTTCTGGTAATCCTTTTCCATCCAATTTTTTAAACCAATATTTTAAAAAAACTGTAGTTTGAAGGAACAGCCAAGGAGATTCCTCCATCTCCTCTCTCTTTGTTAGTAATTCAAGTATTTTTTTCTAGTAATTTAGAGCCAGGACACAAGGAGTGATACAAATCTGATGAAACAGCCTTGTCACTGTTTGAGTTCATCACCTTGAGTTTCTTTTCCAGGCAGTGGAGAGAAATAAGAGTTTTAAGATAGAGTTCATTTGAGACATCCAATTCAGGATGAGCTCAGCCAAAAGACACCATATCTTTCTGACTGAAGGAAGGCTGGAGGGACTGTCAGTACATTACAGACATCCACATCCAACTTGAAGTATCCTGCCCAGCAAGGGTGTATTTGTCCAATGATGCTCAGGCATTGACTGATCCTTGTCCCTGCTCCCTGGTTGCACATTATCTTTCTGAGCACAGAACTGGAGAATCACAGAATGGTTTGGGTTGGAAGGGGCCTTTCAAGGTCACCTAGTTCCAAACCTCCTGCAGAGACATCTTCAATCAGACCAGGTTGCTGGGTTTGAGCAGCAGCAAAGCCACCTGACTGTATTACTACACCACAACACTTTGTTCTTCCAGAAAGGCCCCAACACATCTGGGAAGGAATGTGTGTGGAGGAAACATCCACCATTGTCATGCAGCTGGCACTGGAGAGAGACCATTGTGCCTTCTCCCCTTGCACAGTGCCCAAGAGGAGCAGGTGTTCAGCAAGAATTAATCCCAAAAGATCTTGTGAGCTCCAGTGAGTCCTGCTGGCTCATCCAGTCTGAGAACCTGGCACTGAGATTCAATAGATGGGGGAAAAAGAAAGAACAGTTTATTGTGTTAAAAATGTGTAGGTAAGCAAAAATTGCAGAAATCAGCCCATTTAGACTTTGGCCATGTTACCAGTATTAGCAATGTTACCCTTGATGAGAGGTCAAAGTTCTGCTGACATGAATTAAAATTAAAAAGTGAAAAAAATAAAAATTGGAAGGATGTAAATCTTGGGGGTAGAGCAAAAGTAACGGAAAAAGCTGGATTATTAATAATGAAAGAGGACAATGATTCAGAAGTGGCCGAGTTTCTGAGCACCTTAAAAAAAATCTTTCCTAAAGAATAAAACTATAGGAGAGCAATTTGGACAGGATTTACAGTGAGGAAGGAAGTAACTATAAAATACATATATAATTGATAGAGAACAAGTGGAGGAATTACTGAAAAAAAAAGGAAATCACATGGAGACCATGTTGGCCTGCTGGACATCAGAGAATTAATTGAGACACCAACTGTATATTGCTTCCCAATTGCATCCTGGCCTGTATTAGAAATAGTGTGACCAGCAGAAGTAGAGGGGTGATTATTCCCCTGTACTCAGCACTGGTGAGGCCACACCTGGAGTTTCATGTCCAGTTCTGGGCACCTCAATTCAAGAGAGATATTGAGGTGCTGGAGCGAGTACAGAGGAGGGCAACAAAGCTGGTGAAGGGCCTAGAGAATAAATCTTATGAAGAACACTTGAAGGAGCTGGGAATGTTTAGTTTGAGAAAGAGGAGGCTGAGGGAAGACCTGATCAGTCTCTACAACTACCTGAAAGGTCATTGTAGAGAGGCTGGTGCTGGTCTCTTCTCACAGGTAATTAGCGACAGAACAAGAGGGAATGGCTTCAAGCTGCAACAGGGGAGGTTTAGACTGGACATTAGGAATTTTTTTTTCCCCAGAAAGAGTTGTTAGACACTGGAATAGGCTGCCCAGGGAGGTGGTTGAGTCACCATCCCTGGATGTGTTTAAGGGTCGTTTGGATGTGGTGTTGGTGGATGTGGTTTAGGGGAGAACTTTGTAGAGTAAGGATGATGGTTGGACTCAGTGATCCCGAGGGGCTTTTCCAACCTGAACAGTTCTGTGATTCTCTGTTTCAAAGGCAACTTATGCCAACTGTGACGAATAAAGAAGAAGGGGCTGGGACAATATCTCTGATTTTTTTTTTCCCTACTAAAAGACAAAAAGGAGATAGTCACTCCAGGTAAAACGTTGTGTCTTCTAATATAATGGAACAGATGTTAAAGAACACAGCTGTATGACATGAGAATTGTAGACAAAAGTCCAATTAAATACGCAATGTCAGAGAAACTTGTCTGCTGCTACTGTTGATCAGGTTTTATACAGTGCTTAATTTGGCTTGGAAAACTGTTTGAAAGGATTTTAGAAGATACATTGTTGGATAAATAAAAGGTGTCCACAGACTCGGTAATAAATGTACTGAAAAGGTGAGAGGGAAGAGTATACAAGTTGAAATGTGGAGGGATTTGATTTGATTTCATATCTTTTGAAATAATTTTTAAGAGTGCAAAAACACGCTAATGCAAATCAAAATAGATAGTCATTTGAAAGTAACTGAGGACACCAGAAAGGAAAGAGAAATGATGTAAAGGGGCTTAGAAATGTTAGAAACAGTCAGAAAAATGAGATGCATAGTAGGGGAAAAAAACAAATTTCACATATAAAAAGTTTAATAATCTCAAATAAATGTTTCGTGAGAAATGTAAAATTGGGAAGGATGGTGGTGTAGAGGAAATCAACTTGTGGCAGATGAAGACACTAGGATGCAAGTGGTTGTTTCATTGCAGATGTGGACATGTGGATAGCCCCACACTGAACTCAGGAGGTTTGTGCAGTGAAGCACCTGTGTGTTTGCAGAGTTTGGAGCTGTCCTGAGGAAGAAGGGTTGGAGTTGGTTTGCATGGAAACTAGCAAAGAGCTTCCAACAGCTGCAGCTGCTGAAACCTACAGTGAGTTTCTTCTACTGACTGGCTGTTAGCTGCCAAGTCCAGATCCAGTTGTAAACTGAAAACTCTTAAAAGCTCATGGTGACTTTCTTGGATCACTTCTCAGTAATTGGTTCCTGGATGTAGCTTTTTAGACAGGATTTGCTTCAGGTCCTAAGTTTTGTGCATATTCCTAGTTCTTCAGCTGCTCACTCTAGTCAGCTGCTTTCCTTTCCTGGATACTCACATAAATAACTTTGCTCAGCCTCTTCCTTCATTTCCCCTTTACAGAGAGGAAGAAGAGGAAGCTACACCTGGGTTGTTAAGTATGAGTTACCCAGTCTAGGAAATCTCAACTGGTTGTCTATGAAACTTCTGTGCCTGAGCTTTTATGTCCTGCTTGGAGATGGAAACAGCCTGGAATGAGAGATGAGAGGTGGAGGAGCCATGTCATGTGGCTGTGATCCCATAGCCAAGGGATATGCATATCAGTCATCATTAGCAGACAAAAGGACTGCCAACCTCCTCCTCAACCCATACTTAATCCTTGTGATACATCTATGTTCTTGTGATCTTCTTCCTTTCATATAGTCAGTTGCCATCCGGTCACCTCCACTTGACACAATAAATAATGCTTCTGTTTATCTGTTTCCTGGCAAAAACATGCAGATCAGCTTGGACACAAAACTTCAAGCCCACCTCAAAAAGGAAAGGCAAAGTTATTCTCTTCTGTATTGCCAGAAATGTGAGTCAAGGGCAGCGCAGTGTCTCTAAAATCTCAGATGTTTGAAACAGCAGTATTCTTAGGAAGTGCCTGGATGTGGCACTAGAAATACCCTTGGAAACAAATGCACTGTCCCCAGCTTGTAGGGATGTTTCAGAGGTGCTGGTGGAGCTGACCTGTGTGCAGGGTAAAAAAGATGACTGGTGAACTGGAGCATCTCTCTTATGAGGAAAGGCTGAGAGCTGGGACTCTTCAGCCTGGAGAAGAGAAGGCTGAGGGGAGACCTTATTAATGCCTGTAAGTATCTAAAGGGTGGGTGCAAGGAGGATGGAGCCAGACTCTTTTCAGTAGTTCCCAGAGACAGGACAAGGGGCAATGGACACAAGCTGGAACATGGGAAGTTCCATTTAAATATGAGGAAAAGCTTATTTAGGGTGAGGGTGACAGAGCACTGGGACAGGCTGCCCAGGGAGGTTGTGGAATCCCCCACTCTGGAGATATTCAAGACTTGCCTGAATTCAGTCCAGAGTAATGTGCTCTAGGGGATCCTGCTTTAGTGGGGGAGTTGGACTAGATGATCTCTAGAGGTCTCTTCCAACTCTAACAATTCTGTGATTCTGTGAAACACCCAGATGTGACTGTTGCTGTCAGAGCCTGTTGCAGACATTAGTGTAACCAGGGCTGTGTCACTTTGATAGACCACAACTGGGGGTGAGTACATGACAGAACTGTCCTCTCTGCCTCTGGCTTCTTAAGTCCTTGTTTTCATTTTAGGAAAGGCAAATTCTACATTTCTTTAATAAAAGAAATTGTCCTTGATGGGTGACAACAGGATACGTAGGGGAAGGAATACCTAACAGAGCACCAGTGTGTCCCTGTGTCTTTCTGCTCATCAAGAGAACAAAACAGGTGTTCTGTGCGCCACCCATCTTCTTGTTTTATTTTGTTGTAGCCATGTACAACTATCCTTCCAGTATTACAGAACAGTTCAGGTTTGAAAAGACCTTTAAGATCAACAAGTCCAACATTAACCCAGCACTGGCAAACCCACCACTAAACCATGTCCCTCAACACCACATCTACAAGGCTTAAAATCCCTGCAGGAATGGTGACTCCACTGCTGCCCTGGGCAGCCTGTTTCTGTCACCCTTTAGGTGATTTTTTTTCTAGTATTCAGTCAGGTTTCCCCTTAAGCAAACATCAAGATTTTCAGGAGTTTGAACAAAGTTTCAGTATAGTGCTAAGGACCCAAAATTGATAAGGTCTGTCCAGTCTAAGGTCCCAGTCCTGTGACTAGATCTTCATGGCTCAGTCCCCATTCTCTAAGTTGCTACTGAAAACATGAGCTTTGGTCTTCACCTTCATGTATGCACCGATTATTTGGATGGTGAGTATGAATCTTGGCAAGGTAATGATGTCTCTCATCTATATTTTGTCTTATATTGAAGGGATTCCAGTTCATAATTTGAGTCCATGAAGACTGATGTAGCAAGTCTAGGGAAATGCTTTTAAAAGTAAGAAGCATTGAAAAACCCCTATTTTATTTATTTATTTATTTATTAGGCCATTTCAGAGGGTTTTTTTCTTTACACCTGTGGTTTATGGCTGAAAAACTAATTAGATAATGCAACTAGAATACGAAGGAGATTTGCTGTAGATGAATCTGATCCCTGAGACTAATTCTTATCCTCCAGAAAACTGGGCTGTTTGATTACCTAGGTTAAGTGCAATGTAATCCTTTGCATTGAAGGCAGGAGCTGGAACTACAACTGGGACTGCTGTACTTTGAAGATTGACTTATTCCCAACTGATATAAGCCCAAACAAAGACAAAGCAATTCCTTCTTTTTAAAAAATCAAACAAAGAAACTCAAACCAGACCACCCCATCTTCCCCAAAGCCCTTCAAAACATAAACAGAAAACCTTATCTACTAGAATCTGCCCCACATTTTTAAATTATTTCTTTTTTTAAGAAGTAAATCCAGTAAACACAACAGGAAAGAGCTAATAATTTGCATTTAATTAGAGGTGGAATATTGTATCAGTTCACAGAAAACATAGATTCATAGAATCACACATCTCCAAGGATGGCACAGCTCAGATTGCTACAAAGGATGTAACATACTGAACTGGCACTTAAGAGGATCTCAGTTACCACATGAGGCTTTTGTTGGACCCACCATGTGGATATGCCAGTATCTGCTCTGCACTATGGAGTGCAAAGCTGGATACAGAGTCCACATGTGCTCTCAAAAGAGCCAAGCAGGAGGGAGTTCTGACTCCTCTTGGGCTGCTTAGGACACTCTTGCTAACACATTGCAGTATGTGGATAATGTTCTTTGCCACGAGGGCTCACTCCTGACTGCCGTTCAACTTCTTTTTCCACTGGGACCCCCAAATCCTTTTCTGCCAAGCTGTTATTAGTCAGCTTGAGCCTGCCTTGCTGAACGGGGGCTTTCTGGCCCTGACATGTAGTTGGTGTTTCCTTCTCCCACGGGTCACGTAAGCTAATTTCTCCAGGCTTCCAAGGTCCTTCCAAATGGCAGTCCTGCCCTCCAGCACATCAGCTGCTCCCCACAAATTGGTATTTCTGGGGAACTTGCTGAGGGTGTCCTGTGCCACCATTCAGGTCACTAATGAGGGTTTCTCAGCAACTGTCTCAAGTGCTGCCCTGCCCCTGCCATTCCAACCCTCGGGATCTGCAAAGAGCAACCTGTTTGTTATGCTGTTGCTTTGAGTAAGGAAACATCCAGAACAGAGGCATGGTCACCAATAGAAGAGCTTGGGTATGTTCATGCTTCAAGACAGGACTTGAGAGGAGGTAACATTGTGCTTGTTTCTGGTCAGAACCCTGATTGTCCTAATGTGAAAGGAGTAGGATATGGGCACAGTTCAGCTGTAATAGAGGAGATATCCATATAGTAGATTCCCAAGTAAATCCCAGAAGAGAAGGAAAAGAAATAAATCAAATTAGATGCAATGAATCCAAACCCTCTTAGATGGATGTGCCCATGTTCCTCACTGAGAGCAGTAGAGGAAAAATGGTATAAGATGTAGATGCCATTAAATTCTAGTTGGTTTTAGTGCAGAAGATAGAGGTTTCCACCTCCATCATGCTTTCTAGCTTACTGGCCCAGTGTTGTGGTTCAAGAGACAGTTGTAATGGCTACGATTACTAAAGCACTAGTTCCTAACAGGAGGTGGTTTTTCTTGTATTTAACACCAACTCTGACCTGGGTGAAGAAGAGAACTGTGATTTAAGATGACTCAGGAGTGAAACAGAAAGACAGTCGGAAACCTGCTTTCTAAACAATGGAAAACTTGAAGTCCTACACAGTTTGATAATCCTTTTCAAGCAATTCTAAGTTGCAAACTGATTGAGGGGGAAAAATCTACAATCTAGCTGTTTTGTTTTCAGGGAATTCTCATATAATCACAGGCAAATGGATATGCTGCCTTCCAACTCAATGCTTTTCCTGATTTTAGGAATAAATTATCTCAACTTCCATCATGATCTTTAAGGTCCCTTCCAGACCAAATCATTCCTTGATTCTGTGATTTTCCATACAATACTTTGGATTGGTCAGACTATAAATAATCCTTCTTAATAAGATCACTTTGACATTTTAAAAATACTTTTCTGTCTCAAAAAGGACACATAGCAAATTGAAATGAGCCTTCTTAGAGCCCTTGTTCATCTTACAAAATGATAATTCTCCTTTTTTCCAGAAGCTCTCACCTGTTCTGGGAAAAAATTAAACTTAAATAACCTTGTCCATGATTTCCCTAGAACACACACCTAGATTTTCAGCCAGTTTCACTCCAAAGTTAATGGTGACCCATATGTTTTTTTCATCTTGAAAAAATATCTTTGTAAAAATGGAAGCTACAATTAGTTGTATGGAAACAGGAACTTCCAGTAAAGTCTGCACACTCATTTGTCAACAAACACCATACAATAATTTACTCAAGGTATATTCAAGCTAGAGAAAAGGTGCAGAAGTTTAGGAGTAGGTGGGGTTAGTTATTGGGACTGTTGCTTCTGGACAGGGTAGACTTGGTAATTTAAATTATTTAAGTCAGGTCTATATGCTTCTCATAAAGGCTCTCGCATCTCTCAAACGGTTTATAAACTTGCAGATCAATTGCAAATCAAGCTCCCTGACAGCTTCCCTGCCTCAGCTCAGGCCTTTGCCAGAGAGGTATCTGGATTCCTCTCCTTCTTCTATGCCCCCGAATGAGAGAAGTCTGCAAAAAACCCACAGAGGTAAAAAGACTAGTGTGAGGGAACTGAAAGTGTTGCTGGTGTGGAGAAACCTGTTGCAGATATATTGGAGATCCCAGGAGATTTTGGCTAAGGATTCACATAATAGATGCCCAACCACACGGTCACAGAGTTTCCTCTGTGTGAAGTCTGATAGCAGAGGTTGGAGAGGGTTTAGAAGTCCATGACTTACCTGAGAGGGTTTAGAAGTGCATGACTTACCTGCTTGATAAGGTATATAGTGATATGTCAATTTGAACTGTGGTGGAAACTTTAGACAAGGGCCAAGCTGCCTTGACATAGTCCTGACTGAGGAAAATGGCCTCCATGCCAGGCTCATTCTTTCCCATGGGTGGACTCCTACAAATTTTCCAGTAGAGCTGTTGACCTCTTCTAGTAATTGCAGGGTATAGAAAGATTATCTTGCTTTTCTAGATCTACAATCCAACAAGTGGAAGAGCAGTGCTGTATATAGGAAGGACAGTGTAGTGGCTCGAACACTAGCCTTATATTTGGAAGATTCATGCTGAGGTTCTGAGATGGATCACTTGCTAATCAATTCTTGCAGGATCCCCAAGTTCCTGCCCTTCCAAGAAAAGCCTGTTATGACCCTGGTTTCTGTGCAAGTCATTGTTTTCTACAAAAGAAAGTGCTGAGCTGTAAGCGACATCGGTGCATGGGTGCAACGACGACATAAAGGGTGAACAGATATTGCTGGAATACAAGAATTGCCATCCATACAAAAATGAAATTTCGCACTGGTTTTGTACCTGAATCCAAATGATCAATTTTTTTGAGGGATGTGTGTGTTTTCTTTGTAAAGAGGAAGTGTGAGACAAAGCAGAAAGGCTCTTATAAGTGAATTAGAAAAGTACAAGTTATTTCCCATAATTTATAATTGAGAGGTTGCTTGTCTGTCCTTATTTCATGCCCAAATCTTGATGATCCAGCTGTTGAGCATTCATCTGAGAATCTGCCTTTAACATTTGCCACGAACTTAGAAATATTTGGGTTAGGACTCATCAGACTTTCCTGTTAAGATAATATTTCATTGAATAATTGCTATGAACCTCAGCTATCTATGTCTTGAGTAGCTGACTATCAAACAGCTGAGAAGTAACAAACAGACACAAATCACTAAGAGCTGCCATTATCTTTACTGTAAGTCTGTTGATTTCCTTGGAGTTACCTAAAAGATACATCTGATTTCAAACTGCAGTTCATGAGTGTGTGGGTTGATGAGTGGGGTGGCTCAGGAAAATTATCCAGACCTCTGCAGACTTTTATGCAAGATGGCCTTAGCTGCACGGCCAAGTTACATGATGCAAGAGAAGGATTGGCAGAACTCTGCCTAAAGCCCCAGTGGATTTGAGAGCCATCTCCAGCAGCTTAGGTAGCTTTTCTTTCTATCCTTAGCAACACAGTCCTGATTAAGTCTCCAAGCTGTGGTCAGTCATTTTGAGGACAGTTTGATTGACAGCATGTAACCTGTAATGCTTTTCCCTGAGTTGTCTAGTGCATTAGATCCTGGAGGTGGTTGGTTGGCTGTGTTGGATTTTTTTATTTAATTATTTCACTGATTTTTTAAAATTTTTTTGGATATTCTCTAAGAAAAATTCATCTTGAGCAAGAGGCATGAAGTATTTCAATGTAAGTACAAAAATATGCATTGAGACTCCTCTCTTCTGTATCTCTAAAAATATGTATTAAGGTAAGATGATGATCAGAGGGCTGGAGCAGCTCCGCTATGGAGACAGGTTGAGAGAGCTGAGGTTCTTCAGCCTGGAGAAGAGAAGGGTCTGGGGAGACCTTGGAGCACTTTCCAGTACCTGAAGGGGCTACAGGAAAGTTGCAGAGAGACTCTTGACAAGGGCATGGAGTGATGGGACAAGGGGAGAATGGTTTCAAGCTGCAAGAGGTGAGATTGAGATGAGATCTTAGGAAGAAATTCTTTGCTGTGAGGGTGGTGAGACACTGGCCCAGGTTGCCAGAGCAGCTGTGGCTGCCCCATCCCTGGGAGTGTTCAACAGCAGATAGGATGGGACTTGGAACAACCTGGTCTAGTGGAAGGTGTTTCTGCCCATGGCAGGGGCTAGAACTAGATGATCTTTAAAGACTCTCCCAGTCCAAACCATTCTGTGATTCTATGACTTTTTTTGCCTTGCCAGCTCTACAGTAGAATCCCCTTCCCATTCTGGAACTTTAAATAGACAAGACAGAACTTCCCTCTGAGGGAACTGTTTGTATTTCACGCAAGGCTTTTCTGGAAGGCTCTTTCTTCACATGATATGCTGCTTCATAAGAGCAGACCTGACAGACCATCTAGGTTTGTGTAGATAAAAAACTCTATCACCCAAAACTTAAGGGAACAATGTGCCTTTACATCGGTGATCTCCTAATGGTTTTGTGAAATTATTCCCAAAGAAAATTAGTTTCAGACAGTATATTATGATTTTTCCCATTTTTTAATTTTTTAATACGTATTTCAATATGATTTAACAGCTTGAATACAAAAAAGAATAAATCCTTGGGAAGCAGTTTGAATTCTGGGATTGCAACCAGCATATTATGGACCGCCACTGGTCCAGAGACTACAATTTGGATAATGGGTTTGTTTGGAAATTATGCTGCCTGTGTCTGAAAGCTTTAATATGGGACTCATGGAGAAAATGTTAGAACCACCTTTCTGAATTTGTTGAAAATTAGAGAAATTAACTTGTTGTTTTTTTCTTCCCATGGAAGATAGTGTGGTGGATTGACCTTTAAGTAGGAAATAAATAAGAGAATAATTGCTCAGTGAAATATGTACTTGGAAAGAATAAATCATATTGAAATTTTTGTCAGTGAGCATGGATATAAAAAAGCAGAGATTTGTCAAAATAACAATCTTTCAAATGTTGCTTGATGACTTTTCTCACCCAGCTGAGGTTAAAATTCCATTTATTGCAGGGGTGAATATGCTGTAGTACAAAGTGCACAAAAAAATATTTCACTTGAGAGTAGCATAAGAAATAAAAATGGTTTTGTTCAAAAATGTGAAAGGAAATCAGCATTTACAGCTTTTTAAACGCACCTCTGCAATCAGTGACAAAATTCCTATTAATTACAGTGGTCACCAAGCTTGTTCAACAGTAATAATTTGTGAGTAGCAGGACAGTTTTATTGAAACTAGAACTTCATTCAGCTGCTGCAAGAAAGGTAACCAGGAGCAAACTGAAGGAAACATGTCATTAGAAATACATTTATAGTTTTCTAAATCATTTGTGAACACTAAAATATTTCTTTCTTGTGAGAGATTTTTTTTGCAGTTGCCATAGAAAACTGCTACCAACTAAGAACGTAATTTGAAAAGTAAATTTGGTGTAGGTGTTTGTCACCAGAACCACCTTCTACAAGCTACAAGTTACTGTATTTCTTGCTAATGATTCAAATTATTTGCTGCCTATATGTGAGCAATAACTTCTGATATCTGATATCTCTAAACATAATTTTGAGGTTCTCCAATTAATTCTGAGTAATTAACTCAAAGTAAACTGTAGAATCATGGTTCACATTCATTAAACAGTCATTCATCACACTCATCACAGCCAATATTTTAGCAGTTGCAAATAATGTTGATTTTTATTTTTCCATATCAAAACCAAAGCGTCTTTTTTGGCATAGTAGTTTTGTACCACATGGGTTGTGAATTTTTGAGGGATCAGCTTCCAAGACAGTGCATCTGATAAAGGTGAGCAAGAAAGAATGGAGTCCAGTCTTTTTTACGCTTGTCTCCGTCATGGCAAAGACATTAAAAAGAGCTGGAGTTCAGCCTCTAGTTTTAAACACTGAAGTCAGCTTAGCCTTTAAAATTGGACACCAGGTGCTTTGACACAAATTGGGCAGATCGTTCTCCTTGTGTCTGTGCTTACCAACCTGAATTCACATTTTCCCACCGCTCAGCCTCCATTTGAGGACTTGCAATATGTTTTACCATTATTTGTTTCCATAACTGCCATGGATTTTCACCCAGGTCTTGCTGTAGCACACCATGGCATGATCACATGCAGCTGTTCTGCAACCAGGCTGCTCTGCTCCTCGGTACACTCAGGAGTGGTTGTGCAACAACGTGCAACCACTGCAGGAACAAATTCAGGTTTGTTCTGGGTGTTTTGTTATGCTCCAGTTCACAGGGTTAAAGGGTTACATGAGAATCTCAGCACCCTGCTTGTAAAAATAAACCCGAAGTAGTCGCTGGCTCTGACAGTTTCAGAGAAAACCTCAAAAATATAAGCAAGGAAGACACAAAACTCAAAAGGCCAACAATACACAAATCTCAGTTTTTGTGGGTTTTGCTTGGGGTCTGACTCATGCTTTTTGTGCCTCAGGGGAGACTAACACTGACTGAATTCTCACTGGCATTTGCAGGACAAGAATGGTTTAACTGTGAGGAGCAGGGTTATGGATACTCTTCCTGCTGTTTCCTTGCATCTACCTGAGCCAGTGAGTTCATAAGTCCATGTTGGTACAATCTGCTCTTGATCAAGCACAGGTGGTAAAACTGTTGTGAGGAAAACAATCTTTGCCACCAGGCTAGTCAGGCACTGACTCTGCATGACTCAAACAAACCCTACTTTGCTTTTGCTTCTCTTGTAGTTACCTCTAAGCAAGAGGGATGACTGAGGCACCTGCTGACTACTTGTCAACCACCAGCTCCTACAACTATGAGCAGCCCCTTCCCCCCGGGGCTCGGACAAGCACTGTCACCAAGGTACCTCCAGCCAAAAAAATAACCTTCTTCAAGAGTGGAGATCCTCAGTTTGAGGGAGTCAAGATGGCCATCAACCAGCGAAGCTTCAAGAGCTTCAATGCACTCATGGATGACCTCTCTCATCGGGTCCCACTGCCATTTGGGGTACGGACCATCACCACCCCACGAGGAATACATTGCATCAATGAGCTGGACCAGCTGGAAGATGGAGGATGTTACCTTTGCTCTGACAAGAAATATGTCAAGCCTATTAGCATTACTTCTGGGAGGTACAGGCCAGGCCCTCCACGAAATGGTCGTCCCTCCAGTACCTTGAGAAGAGCAGCTCAGGAAGGTAGATTTGAAGATTATTCCACAACTTTTACACAGCACGGACCTAGAATACCCAAGAAAATCACTCTACTTAAGAATGGAGAAACCAGTTTTCGGCGCTCGATTATCTTGAACCGCAGAAATGCCAGGAGCTTCATAACACTCCTGGATGAGATCTCAGAGATCCTGCAGTTCCCAGTGAAGAAGCTCTACACTGTTGATGGGAAGAAGGCAAGTATCTCTCATACCTGGTGCTGGTCAGTTATTCTAATAGGTGTGTTATCACATCAGCAGTTGCATACCCTCTGACACAAATCTTTTAGCTCATTATCTTGCCCACATTACCTTAATCCTTCGGGCTTGTGTACTTAATGTCACATTAATTACTTCCTCATTAATTACATGAAGGGGTGATGGAGAAAAATCTTGTTCAGCAGTTCAAGAGCTTCATACAACAGGTACCATTTTGGGTCAATGACAGGCAACTTCTGATAGAAGTCCAGAAGCTCAATTTTTTGCAGCTGGGTATAAAAACCTAAATAAACCTCTAGTAATGGAGTTCACCACGCTCTCCAGGGAGGCATGTCCCAACAGGGGATTAATTTTTCTATACCTAGTAACAAGGACTTCAACAGAATAAGGTGGCCCTTAGGTAGCACCCTGTGGTTGTACAGTTCCTAACAGATCAGGGTCCTGCTTACGGTATAGGATCCTCAGCATTATGGTAATATAACTAATAAATGCATAAAGGTATGAGTGGGATCAGGAGATGCATTTGTATTGGTGATCTGGTGAGTGTGCTAATTGGGGTGAACTCCCATAACAAATCTGGGACATGACATGACTATTTCTGTTCTCCAAGGGATCTCCTGACGAACATAAGATTCTCCTGGTTTCTTCTCCTTCTCTTTGTAAAATAGACTAAACTGTGCTTCCATTTCTTCTGAAGAGGTCTCACATGTTAGTCTGACTAGTCCCTGGCAATGCAGCCAAGTGAAGCAATTCTGCTGCTGCTTGAGAAATGTTCCCCCTTCACAGATCTCTGTGCCAGCTCCTCAGTAGTAACCTTACAACCATTTGTGGTGTCACTTGCTGAACTAGATCGCTGAGATTACTTGGGTTCAAATGACCTACCATCCAGTAGGGGGAAAAAATAGAGGAATATTTTTAACCCAAGTAATTTTCACCTGGCACAGGGACAGGAGTGTGCAACCAAGAAGGAAAGAGGAAGGACATGATGGTGCCTTAAGACTGCTTTCTTGGGTGAGGCAGAACATCACATCACAGTGTTTTCTGCTATGCATTGTAAACACAGTATTTTCACTATTATTCAGCCTCCACCTTTCTTTCCATCTAATGACATCAAATTATCTTCCACATTTTCAGCTCAGCAGTAGTGATAAACATGCCTAAAGGTTTCTATTCTCCCAGAGTCCAGATCTCATCCCAACATGCCAAGACATGGCAGGACATTATCTTCTCTGGCATGCCATAGAGTTTAAGATTATCCTTTATGTAGTGATAAAGATATTTTCCACAATAAATCCCAGGGGTTCCATAGAGACCTTTTCTCTCCTCCTTTTTTGCTCTACATTTTCCACCTGAAGTAATGTAGGTGTGGATCAAACACTATCACATAATGTCTCCATTTTTTTAAAATAAGAAAATATTAATTATAATCTTGTCAATAGACAGTTTATCTTCTGTACTTTATTAATTTAATTAGCACTCCTTTTATTCTTGTGTAGAGTATTGTAGTGATAGGTGTAGTGACAAATATGGGTCTAGCCTGACCATTAACATCTTTTCTGGGGAATCTTTTAAAACTATTTTTTGGTCATTCTTAATTTCAGTCACTTACCTCCTGCTTTTTAACTCTTTCTTGCTGCTCATTCAATGGTCAATTCTGTTAGGACTTCCTGGAGCTGTTATTCCAGTCTCAGGTGCAAAGGATTTAAACCACAGAATTAGTCACTCTGTCTTGGATTTTTCCAGTCTTTTTCTTTCACAAGGATTCTCTACATCATTTCTGCTCTTCTGTCTAAGTTTTCTTGTCATATGTCATCTTCAAGATCTTTGTTTCTTACACACAATTGGTTGTGTCCTAGAGTTTTCACCAGATACTAACAGTTTCTTTGAGGAGTGAAAATGGTAAATTTTTCACATAATTTGGGCGATTTCCTGAAATAACCTACTTCAGCTGGTGCTGAAGATTAACTTTGACTCTGCATCTTACCTTTGTACTTACATATGCATTTTCTATTAGTGACAATGAAAACATGTCTCCATTCTGCCATGACTGTTCAAAGGTGTCTGGATGTTTCATATTTCTTGGGTATTTCCTTGTTTCTCATATTACTCTCTTCAAATAAGAATTCAAATAGTCTCTTAACAATTTTGTTAACTTCTTTTATCACATGCCTATGTCTAGCCTTATTACAGCCTTATTTCTTGGAAAGGGGGCTTGGAGTGGGAAGAATAGGAACTTTCAATATTCTTTCCCCTGACTTCATGGGTTAGCTGAATAACAGTAAGATTAATTCCTAAGCAATGTAGCTGGGATACTGCTTCAATTATTTTATATTTGTCTGGTTTAGAACCAAGTTCACAATGTTTCCTTTGCTGGCAGTTTTTTCCTTGATCTCTTGAATACTGAACATGAAAAAGGAAAAATCTCTCCTGCAGGTGACTCAGTCTCTTCCATCAGTGAAAGTTCTATTCATAGAGCTGAGAGTGTTGCCCCTTCAATCTGCTTTTGTTTTCTTCTACTACTATGACTCTAGATCTAAACTGGAATCCTAAGTTAAATCACCTCTGCAACATGAGGTATGGTTGGCATATATTGTCCCAGTGGCTGTGTTTTAATTTCTTTAGAATTTAGTTGAGTAAATCCAGAGCACTTCAATATTACAAGTCTTGGGTTTCCTATTTTACCTTTATGCTGGTGTAAGCTTCAAACACATTGAACAGGCTTGTTGTTTTGTGTTCCTTTCATGTACTACTGATTTGAAAAACCAGAGGAGTGTTTTCCTCATCTTGTAGTCCACCTAGTCCACAAATGTTTCCAGTAAGCCTCTAAATTTAATTCAATCATAGCTCACAGAGAAATAATTTTTTTTAATGCAAATCTCACTGGTTTTCTGCATCAATATGTTTTTTCCTCCAGACAAAACTTGTATAATTTCTGCTTTTATACCCCTCATTTTGGTTCTTCTCCTCTCCCAAATTGGCATTAGCTTAAGATTTTACCTGAAAAGGAAGAAATGCTAGTGGTTTCATGAAGAAAATGAAGGAACAGTTTACCCCTTTTTTATAAAACAAAGTCAGAAGATGGTCGTGGGCAGCTATGCAGAATCCTAATACAGATGAAGTTCATAGTAAAGAAAAAGGTGTTGTTGTAACATCAAGAGCCATTGGAGGCCAGCAGAGCTCTTGCTTTTGTGATGACACATATTTTCCTGTTATTTTATCTTTTCTGGCTCCCATTTGCCTGCTTATTTAACTCTCATATATTTTCAAAATTATACTTTATGAACTTCCTGGGAAAGGTCAGCCTATTTGCTGGTTATTTCTTTTGTGGCCTGGATTACAGGGCCTTCATTGCTCTTGGGTTAGAAAGTCAGTGCTTTGAATTCAAAATTAGCCTATAATAATTAAGAAAAGCTCAGGTCAGTAGAAACAGTGATTCAAAAATCCTGATTCCAATCTTAGTATAAATAGTAGTCCTATTGGAATTCACACTTCTGAATTTTTATTCTAACCCTTGAAGCCTTGAATGAGGTGAAACCACAATTTTTACTCTTAAGCATCCATCAGGCTGCCTGCAAGGAAGGAAAAGCTAGTCCCACTGAAGTGAATAGGTGTTTAGGTATTTGGGCAGTGATTTCAGCAGGGCCGACAGCCCCTCTTCCCAAACTAACCATGATTTTGTTGTCAGTTTCTAAACCAAAAAAGGAATTTGATGACTATGGGACTGGAGAGAAATTTAATTTGGTTTTAGCTTAGACAGATCAGTTAAATTTTCAGCAAGTAAAAAGTGTAAATCATACAGTTCTTTTCAGGTCAAGGTCTAGTTACTGTTTTTCAGGTGATTAAGTGAAAATAATGCCCAAATAAAGAAATCTTTAATTTAGATGAACATTGACATGTCATTAACTTGCCAGTGAAACTTTGTGCAAGTTTGTGCACTAAAAAATAGACCGACCTGGATTAATTCATCTAAATCTCACAGTTTATTAGGCATAGGATGAAGGGGTCACGTTTCCTGTTGGCTTCTCTTTACTGTCTGCAGAAGAAGATGAGAAGACTGACTCAGACTGTACATCTAAAATTAGGAGGAATTAACCCAGGCCCAAGTTTTCCTCCAAGTTTTAAAGTACTACAGATATTCAAATATTAGCAAACATAAGACACAGGACTCTACATGTGAAGATCACTTGGCTAATGAGACAGTTGAAAATTAGACCTTTCCTAGTTTTTACTAGGGACATCAGTTCTACCCTAAAAAAGAACCAGGTGTTCAACTAAGAACAGATACCTCAATAAGAAAAAGGTAGATTAAAAGTTGTAGGTTATCTTCTCCACCAGACACACTTTCATCTCTGTTCTGCAAAATTCTTATACAATCCAGTGGATTTTTCTTTCCTCATGGTCTAAACCACAGAAGGAGTGCACCTATGCACAGATCCCCATCACTTGTCACTGGAGAGGGAAGGATGCCTGTAGGCACAAAGTGGAAGACAGATCATAGAAAGGCCTCACAGACAAACTCTAAGAAATGATGTGTAGGATTACGTGACAGCAACTGCACAGCAACAGAGGATTTCCCTTACAAATGGCAATTATCCCGGATCCACCAGCTGAGCAGTCATTAAGGCTTGTTTAAGTCACAGGAACCCAGCAACATGACTATGAGTCTAGTCACAGTTGTCCTGATTTCTACCATTACTCTTCACTGACTAGACCTTCCTTTTACTTACTGTCTTAAATTGAAACAAACCCAAATTCTTCCTTAAAATCCAATACTCCTTCCTGTATGGCTTTTGAAACCACATTGTGCTATGGCAAATAGTCTGCATAGTTTATGGCTACTGGTGGCAATTACCATGAGCTTCTCAAATGGGATTTATCAACCGTCAGAAGAGTTTTCCAAGGGATGTGGCTAGTTTTGTTTGTTGCAGTCAGGCCAAGACTTAGATGTTCTTTTGCTTAGAAGCACTCAAGGCTGACCATAAGCTGTTGTA
Organism: Apus apus; assembly: GCF_020740795.1. NCBI lineage: Eukaryota > Metazoa > Chordata > Aves > Apodiformes > Apodidae > Apus > Apus apus. Next base: position 106,087,197 of record NC_067284.1, on the reverse strand, counting down.
TTTAATGGGTGAATATAATCCAGTCTGTTATGTACAAAGGCAGAGCAGACGGCCAGACTCTCTTTTGCCTTAGACTCTACAAGTGAGGACATTGCAGAATGAGCACTGTATGCAACCAAATTTCCTTGAGGAATCAGAGAATTACTGTGCAAGTTAATCCGGGGAGAAATCACAAGTTAAGGAATGCTTCCTCAGGCACCACTAACTGGAGATTGTAAAGGATTAGTTATTAGAAATTCCTTGGGGCGAGTACCCTCATTTTTCTTCTGTGTTTGTGTTGAGTTTGAAAGGAGACACACTAGATGCTGTGGCAAGACTAACCATTCTGGGTCAAATCAAGCCATCTTTGACAGTGATCAGTTGTAGCAGTCTCAGAGAAAGACAGAAAGGCACATATCAAGTGATTCTTTCCCCAGAATATTTTCTCAGTATCCAGTAACCTGTAGGCAAAGATCTTCCTCAGACGGAAGTAGTGTCATTTGTTACAACTTTTCTAGTAGACAGAATAGTGTCAGGACACATACTCATACTATGTAGACTGCAAAACAGGGTCTCATTTTCTAAAACTGGGTGGCCACATTCAAGGTACTTCTTAGGGAAGGTCCCCTGCATATGTTAACTCCCAGACCTTCCCAGGAATTGCTTGGGAAAGCTCCAATCGATCCAGGCTTTAAATGCACTGAAGACCATCCTTACAACATAACAGTGCAGGTAACTCTGTTCAAGTGCCATGAATCCAGAATTGTTCCATCTAGCAGTAAAGACAGAACTTTTATTTTTAGCTGTTACTAGCAAACATATTGACTTAACTATCATTACTAAATAATTCTTGGTAATAATGACTGCATTTACAGCGACCTTAGGGTGCAAGGCCAGGAAACAGGCCTGTCTGACATATTTCCTGGCTCCAATTTACACAGCCATGTAGCCATTTCTAGGACATCTGTAGACTGCCCGCAGGCATCCTCTAGGCCACTCATGTGTGGGCTGTTTACCAAGTTCATCTGTCTTAATGACAGGTGTCATCAAGACCCTGATGGAACTGGAAGAGAGAAATGAGGTACATGGAGGCAAATGAGCTGGTTAAAAATGTGGTGTGTATATAAACAATAAGAGAAGAAAGGTGATAATTTCCCTCCTTGGGAGAGTGAATTTTTCTGGTTCCATGTTGACATATTCAGTGTGACATTTGGTTTCATGCTGTGTTCAGGTATGAATAATTGCAACCAATTTCAGCCCCTCATCTGTTGCAGACTGTTGTTGTCAAGTGAGCTGTACCACTTTCCACCCACCATGTGCGTGACTCATAGTCTAAAAACAAACCCCAGGTTTCAGGTTCAATATTCTCTGATTCCATGCCAAAACCACAATGACTCCAACGAGATTTACACAAGCGATCTGTAAACCTCAGCAAAACTTTCCATGAACCTGATCCATAAGAAGACTCATATCCAGGTGTGTTTTATGAACCTTTCAGGTGCCCTGAAATCATTTGGCCCAGCGCCTTACAAGATGTAGTGAAATGGACCTTGTGTGCTAGCCACTTTCTTATCTAACATACACCAAATCTAATGCTTTCTTATCTAACATACACCAAATCTAATGCTTTCTTATCTAACATATACCAAATGCAAATGAATCCCTTTGCCTGGGGAGATTTTCTTCTTTCAAGAGTAATGTAGCAAAGTATAATTACTTTCTAATTCTTTTGAATTTAATCCAGGACAAAGACATTTCCAATCATTTTATTGAGTATATGCAATAATATTTGTGAACATTTATTCATTTACCTAGAGCATAAAGAACAGCAGAATTCCACCCTCTCCTGGAAAAACTGTGAATTTCCTTTATGTAATTTAAGTAGAAATCATTGATTCTGCGAAGAATTTTTGCAGGAGAGGCAGGGTTTTTTCGTAGGGAAATCTGTTTTTCTAAATTAAGATTTTTGATTTTTTACCTATATTAGGAGAGGAAAAGAGCATGTTTTGCATTTTCATCAATTTGCTTCTTCCTTTGGGTCATGAGCAGAGAATTCAAATGATTCTGCTGCAACTCTCAGCAGGTCTGGTTCTCCTTCTACTCACATCTTTTCTAAAATAAATTAACATCAGGGGAGCTCCTTCTGCTGCATAGAAATGAACAACTTTCCAGCTTTCACAATTGTACTACAGACTTTGCAAATTGAGGGTGAAACCCTGAAGTCAATAAGAAGAAAACTATTTAATTAAACCAGGGTTTTGAGACAGATGGGTTTCTCTAGGCCCTGAGCTTCTGTACTCCATTGGCTGGATCCGTGGTGCTCCATGAAGCACAATTCACAAATGTTGAAGCTAAGAGACATCTGAGTTTGTAAGACCATGTGTGAGGGAACATTTCCATCTGAGAAGGAGTTTAGAAAGCAAGAGGGTTCAATCTGAATCAGGCTGGGTTGCCCAATCCTGGTTGTGACACCATGGAACAAAGCCATATGGATCTGTGAGCTTGATCTAGAAGCAGTAAGGTTCATATACTCAGTCCCAGCTCCTAGCTGGAGCATATCTATGTTGTGCTTCCCTCTTTTCCTCTACAGCTTCCAGTTGGAGTAACTTTTCATCCGTGGTGCAGATATTTCCTATGCAAACAGAATAAGTTTTGAGAACTTCTGGTAATGGGGAAAAGCCTAAACTCATGAACCATATCCTTTTCACTGACTCAGTCACCACAAGGCTAGTCACAAAAAGCAGATGCTTAGCATTTTTCAGAACTAATCCTGCCCACAGAGAGGATAAGGGCAGGTGCTTGGGGTGGGGTGGACATTAGTCTGACTCATTATTTTTAAATGCTGATGTTGGATGGACAAGATTTAATGAGCCTAGAGCAGGTGGGGGACTCTGATTTCAATGAGGAATTGCACCATGTCAGAAGGTAGATAATATCTACTGCAAAAACTTTCTAAGAAATGCCTTCTTCTCTTCCATGTTGAAATTTGCACCCTTAAGAGCAATTTTTCATTTCTCTGGCTCTGATTTCTGATTCACAACTAGAAAAGTCTCACACCCCATTTTGAGCCAACTGGGTGGGTGTGCAAGGTAAAGAGTCATGGTTTGGGTTGGAAGGGAACTTCAAAGGCCATTTAGTCCAACCCCTTTGCAGTGACCAGGGAACTCTTTAACTAGATCAGGTTGCTCAGAGCCCCATCAAGCCTCCTGTCAAGCCTCTAAATCTCCCCTCTTTCAGTTTAAAACCATTTCCCCTTGTCCTATCACTAAAGGCCTTGCTAAAGTTTGTCACCATCTCTCTTATAGGCCCCCTTTAACTACTGGAAGGTGCTCTAAGCTCTCCTTAGAGCCTTGTCTTCTCCAGGCTGAAGAACCCCAACTTCCTCAGCCTGTCTTCCTAGAAGAGGTGCTCCAGCCCTCTAATCATCTTTGTGGCTTCCTTTGGACTATCTCCAACAGGTTCATATCTTTCCTGTGCTGAGGACCCCAGAGCTGGACACAGTGCAGCAAGTGAGGTCTCAGCAGAGCGGAGTAGAGGGGGAGAATCCCCTCCCTCAGCCATCAAAAAGGCCGTAAAAAGCTTGAATAGAAACTCAGTATGATTTGTGGACCTCCTTAACTCAATCCAGCACTCAGTCTAAGTCTTCAGAAAGACACTCAGAGTCTTCATTAGGAACCAGCTCATCTTCCACAGAGACAAAATAACTGTGGCAGCCCTCATGTGACCTTGCAGCCTGCAAATAAGTTTTCCTCCCCTTTTGTCCTCTTCACTTGTTTAGCAAAAAAAAATCTCCTTTTTTAATGCCTTTTTTTCAGTCTTTCCTCTTCCTTGTCCTTTTTCCATGCAGTGTTTCTCTTCTGCTGCTGCCCAAATGATTTCCAATGGCCACTGAACTTCCGATTGTAGTATTTCTCCTGATCTGCTGTAAGATGTTCATCTGGACTATTTCCAGGGCCAAACTCAGGACATTTTCCTTATGCATTTGCAAAGTGTCAAACACAGGGAAAAGGCATCTGTGAGTACTGTAGGAAAAGCTGCCATCCTTGCAATAGCTAAACAAAATCTTTGCCTGTGGTTGACTGAGAAAGCAGTGCAGTGCCTTATCCCTCTGTCTTTTCACATATTTTACTTGGCTGTTTGAACACTTCATGGCCTGATTTCCAGGTCACAACTCCCAAAGCTATCATTTTTCATGCGGCTTTACACAGTGGTCAAAACAGAAAACTAGACAGCTCATGTCTGAGCAGCTCTCGAAGATGCTGATGTTTTTAGAAGTATTGGTATGACAAATCATCTTAGATTGCTGCATTTCAGCATCTGAAGCAATGGACTGGCCCATGTTCCCACGATATAAGTACCAAATAAAGGTAGCAGTGTGTAATGTATGTTTAGTGGATTACCTGCTATAGCAGGTACCTGTTCTGCTTCCTACATGCGTATTGTAAGACCTGAGGTTTGATGTGGTGTGTAGGAGACCATGTGAATTTTGGTGTGCTGTGGGAGAGGAAAGGATGCTGTGTAGTCTCTTCTAGACTAATAGTTTGTGTGCTACAGTTTGCAGAGGATTAGATCGATTTCTGTGCAATAGCTCCCTACTTAAAGTTCAATATTAGCTCTTGCTCTGTGTTCCTTTTGATGTGTGGGGTAGAGCCCTCCGGCTGCTCATCAAATACACACCCATGCCACGTCCACCAGGCTCTCTGCAGATGGGAAAAAGGGGTGTTCCACTGTTGTAGGGTGTGGGGGAATGTTGCCCATGTTTATGTTAGAGAAAGTGAGGCCAAGTCATGCACTATCCTATAAACTTCCACCTTATTTTCTTCAGCTAATTTGTTAATATGTATGTGGGCAGGGAGTGGCAACACCCCGTGACTCACCTTCTGACCAACAGATTAGCATAGCTTGAAAAAACCACTCCCCAGAAGAACCACTAGCTAATTCCTCCAGTGTGAAGTCTGGAGGGAGGGCAGGGCAAATGGGTTATTTGCATAAATAAATTACAAATGTCATTATTGTTAAAATGAGACACCCTAGTTCAGGTACTGGATCCCTCTGGATAGAATGAAATACAACTACAAAACCAAAGGGCTGTTCACACTCCAAAGAGCTGTAAATCCAAATCAAAGACAAAAGGGAACAGAGGAAAGAGCACAAGGAAACAAGGCAATGAGTCAGCATGATAGGCAATGAACTCCTTTTGTTAGTCTTTCCTTGAACATGTCAGTTACCAGTTTTTCCTGTTGCATCTCTGCACTTCTTTGGAAGGTGGTTTAGATTATGGAATTGTGACCTGAACAATGTCTTGAATTATTTTCCCGTTCTGTCTTTCTCTTACTCTTCCAAATATCCTTGGTTGGCTGGTAGCCAGCAGAGGAAAAAGGACATATGACCTTCATGAGAAACTGGTCTCTGTATTTGACTTCTAAGGTGAGCAAGGTTTGTGAAGGTTCTTTCTCCTCTGGGAACAGCCAGAGGATGACCTGTTCTCCACAACAACCAACAGATTCCTTAGTTTAGAGATATTATGTTTGTCTTTCTTCTCTTTAGGTACTGATGACATTTTATTATTAACTGTGTTGCAGTAGCACCTAGAGGTCCTTGCTAAGATCACAGCCCCTTTTTGGTAGTTACTATACAGTAACATTCATTAAGACAATCTATCCTCTAATGAATAACACCCAAATGGAAAAAGAGACATAGCTCAGAAGAGAGGATGGCCATTTTTTTCCACCTCGCACATGGTGGCCACCTCAGTGGGGCTTAAAATAAGGTCTATGAAACACTTTTATTTGAAAGAACTTTTAGCTTTTTTGAACTGAGCCATACATGATATATCCCATTTTGACAGTGACTTCCTGTAGTGTGAGATAATCAAGTATGCAAATAACCAACAGTTATACTGCTTTGAAAAATCACTATTTTGTTGTCAGAAGTACCAAGACTTCAATAAACTTAAGAGCATAACTGATAGTTTCTTGGAAGAGTCTGTGCCTATAGGTTTAAGGAACAAAAAATGGCAAATTTTTTCACAAGGTAGCCCCTGATATTTAAGATACCACAGTAGTTTGTGGGCCAGAAGATGGTTGATACAAATGGTGGCAAGTAGTGGCAACAAGTTTCCTGCTTTCTTGTCCAGAACTTCACTCACAGCCTCCATAATTCTCTTAGTTCCTGACCCAGAGACTGTAAATGTCAACAAGTTTCTCTTCCTTGGTTACAGTGGGATTTGGGTCAAGTCTTACAGTAAGAATGAGAAACTTATTTAATTTTCAGGAATTGCTCTTCCCATGAGTTCCTGTGATCAGGTAATTACATTGACAGAACTCAAATGAGGGCTTGAAAGGGGCATGAGTGATCCAAAGCAACTCTTTCCTAACCCATCAAAAATCTTTGCCACAAGCCATTAATTTTCTTCCATTTTATTTTTGACTGTTCACTTACCATAGATTAAACTACTCTTGAAGTTTCCATTTAGCTGGGATTCAGCTTGCAATAGACACTTAATTTTCTCACTGTCTCTATATGACTATGCCAGATGTTTCCTGCTCAGCTTTCAGATGGTAGTCTGGTGGGGCACAGTCTTGTATCCTGGGTGCCTTCTTCATGCACATATTAGATCATAGAATCATAGAATGGTTTGACACCCAAGAACATCTCAAATTGCTCTAGGTATCTACACTTAGAGAACTACATTGAGCTGTGAAAGTGATGAGACACTGAAACGGGTTGCCCAGAGAAGTAGTAGATGTCCTATCCTTGGCAACATTCAGTGCTAGGTTGCATGGGGCTTTGAGCAACCTGGCCTAGTAGGAGGTGTCCCTGACCATGAAGAGGGGTTGGAACTAGATGATCTTTAAGGTCCCTTCCAAACCAAACCATTATGTGATTCTACAATTGGCTTTCTCTCTAGTCAGTGAAAGAGATGGGCACATCCAATGGGGGATTTATTGCCTGTATCAGGTGAATTTCCTGGGGTAAAACAACCTCTCCCCCCCAAATAGTGATTGTCCTCCATCAGTGTGCAAGAAGCCTAGATTGTAAAAGATGACTGACAACCAAGTGTGATGATTTAATGGAAAAACAGTATGGCAGGACATTGCCTTCTCCATCACAACTCCTTCTGGTTATTCCGGGCTTTAAGCAGCCTCAATCAGTTGCCTTTGTTTTTTGTGGTTAAATTGGACTGGGATGTAATACTGTTTTCTTGTAATATGGTATCCTGGCACGAGTGCTCAAGAATCTTGCTGTTGCAGCCAGAGGGAAGTGGGGAATCTGTTTACCAGAAGGATTTCCTTATGGGCTGCTGCTCAGAAGAGATAATGGCACCTCTGAGCAAACACAGAAAACTTCAATCTCTGAAAAAATCTGTGCTGGGCAACCATAACCCACCACTCCATTTCACTGGAGCATTTTCTGATTTACTGCCTCACCTTAAAAGAAAATATCAAATATCTGAAGTTTTATTGCTGCTTTAGAATGAAACACATTGTACCCTACTGGCATTTTTTTTTCTCCACTGACGGTGACTGCTAAGGCAGACAAAAACATCCACCTTCTACTCTTCGAGTTCCACCACACTTTTCCTTTAGGCTGATATCTGTATCAGGCTCTTTTACAATAAATCACAGAATGACATTATCACTAAAGCTGGAAAAGGCCTCCGAAGATCATCTCATCCAGCCCACCCTTTCAAAGCATAGTCAACTAGAGTAGGTTGTTCAGGTGTCCAGCTAGGTTCAAGGTTAATCAGGTGTTCAGCTGGGTTTGGAATATCTTTCAGTATGGAGACTCCACAACATCTTTGAACAACCTGGTCCAGTGCTTGGCCACCTTTACAATAAGAAAAGTTTTTTCTTCTGTTTAAGTAGAATTTTTTAAATAAATAATTAGGGAATAAATGTCAGATAACAAGGGCCTCTGGAGTCCCAAGTTTTCACTGAGTGTGAGGAATCTAAAGGGCCCTTTAAAATTATTAATTTCTTCTGTAGTGATAGACTCCGTGCTTCAGACCAGATCTATAGTGTTTGACCAAACATGCTCTATTACTGATATTATTTACATTTGGAATATGGCACATGTGGTATTATATAGCTAAAGTTAATAATGATTGTATTCCTAAAATAACAAGCAGCAGCAGCTCATTGAACTAATATGGCCTTCAAGAAGGAATACAGGCCTGGGAACCTAGAGACTGATATTCAATGTTATGGTGCTTCCTGATGACTACTGAGTGGTTATGTTGGTTGGAACTTATCTCACTTAGCTCAGTTGTCTGCATCTCTCCTAATAATTCCAAGGTGCATCTATACCAAGTGAGAAAGAGACATCTCCAGAGCATGATTTGTCTCATAGTAGGAGTCTAATGCAGGGTACAGAAATTGCCCTTTCTGCAGGGACTATACAGCCTTGACTAACTTAGCCCTACACATCTAACTTACAGATGTCCAAAATCTGAAGCAAAATCTATATATTATCTTGCTGTCTTTTGTTTTCAGTATTTACAGAAGGATGCTTGTTACTTGTTTTTCACAACTTATCTAAGGGACATAATGACAATATGCTTCTTTATAGAAGTAGTTTACAAAAATTCTTCACCTAAAGGGTTGTCAGGCCCTGGCACTGCCCAGGGCAGTGGTGGAGTCACCATCCCTGTAGGTATTTAAAAGTTGTGGTGTCCTCTGCATAGGCCAGGCAGCAATGTGATACTGAGAGGAGAGGTACTGCAGCCACGCGGGAAAGCTCTGTGCTGACCAAACAGGTGAATCATTATCCCAGCCCCATAGCACTTCACTGACCTGGCAGAATGGATGTTCCATTAAACCAAATCCATGTGAGAAAAATTACAGAATCACAAAATTGCCATAGTTGGAAAGACCTCTAAGATCACTAAGTCCAACAGTTAATCCAGAAAAAAACTACCATGCCCACTAGAGAATGTCCTGAATTGCAACATCTGCACATTTCTTGAATATCTCCAGAGATGGTGACTCCACCACCTCCCTGGGCAGCCTGTTTCAGTGCCTGGCTAATCATTTTGTAAAGAAATCCCTCCTAATACCTAGTCTAAATCTCCCCTGGCACAACTTCAGGCCATTTTCCCTAGTCCTATTTTCATTCACTTGCGAGAAGAGTCCAACACTCACCTACCTATAACCTCCTTTCAGGGAGTTGTAGAGAGCAATAAGGTCCCCTCCCAGCCTCCTCCAAACTAAGTTCCCTCAGTCTCTCTTCACAGGACTTGTGCTCCAGACACTTCACCAGTTTCATTGACCTTCTCTGGACTAGCCCCAGCACCTCAATGTACTTGTAGTGAGAGGCCCAGAACTGAACTGCACACAGTGCTTGAGGTGCAGTCTCACCAGTGCTGAGCACAGGGGCACAATCTCTTCCCTACTCCTGCTGGCCTCGTTATTGTTGTTGCAGGCCAGCATGCTGTTGGCCTTCTTGGCCAAAAATTATGTATTTAACCTTTAGGAAACATTCAGTCACATTTACAACTACCAAAATGTTTTTAGCAATTGTTACTAAGTATTGATTTCCCAAATTTAGATGAATTTCTACAATTATTAATTCAAAGGTATTAAGCTTGCAAGGTGTGAAGAAGAAAAGCTGTGTTGTAGGTATAAACGCTGCTGAAGAGCTGATGATACCAGAAATATTACATGACACACCCTTTATTTTAAGTCACATAACACAAGTCTATTTCATATGAAAGAATTTGGTTTGTATATATAAATTCAATAACCTGGCTGGCTCAGCTCCATTGAGTCCTGAAGCTGTGTCACTGGCACCATCTATTTTTGCACAAACAGCACAGCAGTGATGAGTGTGCTTGAAGTATCTATATACAGACACAGCACCATGTGAGGGAATGTCAGGGCAAAAAAATAGCTTTCACTGAATATAAGTCCTTTACAAATAGGAATAGCTCCTAAGATTAGTGGGGGTTTAACAAAAGAGTGTTTTACATTAGGGTTGGAAGAGATTTCACATCTATTTTTCTTCTCTTCCTCTTCTTTTCTCTTTCTTCTTTCTTACCCTCACCTTTTTTTCTGCTTGCATGAGGACATGAAAAAACATCTCACTAAGGAATGAAAATGAATGAGAGAACAGGAAGGTAAAGAAGGAAATGATACAGATGGCAAAAACCTACTAAAAATCTTATAAATTATTAAATTACAGGCTTTCTAGACACTTTTTGAGTGAGCTAGAAGGATATTTCCTTTACAAATACATTGGAAACAATTATTTATTGGCAAATGACAAGCAGTAGACATAGGCAGATATTTGTGGTTCATTTTCAGTTTCTGTTTCATGGTAATCTTCACACAGATGCAAAGTTTTGTTCCTTTACACAACTCAATAGGCCTCAGTTTCCAAGTGCTGTTACAGCACAAAGTATACAAAAATAATGGGAAGAGAATGGGATTTTAGTGTATTCCCACTAAAGTTGATGACATATGCTTTACTGTAAGAAAAAACAGAATCATACAATGGGTTGGGAGGGACCTTAAAGATCATCTAGTTACAACTCCTCTGCATGGGCAGGTTGCTAGTTCAAGGGTTGATGATTAGGTGACACAGTGAAGTCAGGGTGCATCTTATGGGCAAGATAGTGCTCAGCCCACCACAGATGTGAGCTAACATCTTGGTAGCCCATTGCACACTCAGTTCTTATTGGTGACTTCCCATATGCTCTAGAGATATTCACCTGACGTAACAGGCTGAGGAGAGAGTGACATCCTAGCTAGACTGTGGAACCCCCTCACAGCATGAAGCTGCTGGATGTTGGGCCCTTCTAAGACCTTCTCATTCTTTTAGAAGCCAACAAGTGATTTACCTGGGAGCTTAACTTGTCTTACAAATAAAGGATTGCAAAAGCAAGATGGAAGTGGACTCCAGACTTTGTCTAGCCAGCGCTCATCACAAGACTAATTCTTGCTCCTTTAGATCCCAGGTAAACATTGTATTTGGCTAAAAGTTATTTTCTGCCATGTCCAGCCCTGCTCCCTGCTACTTGCTGTAGTTGACAGGAAGAACTTGGTATGTCATCCAGAATCAGGTCATGTGGTGAAAACGAAGAACCAGTGTGTAACCTGGGTTCTCATGGAGGAACGGAGAGTCCTTCAGACACTTCCCACACTGAGGGACAATGTCCCACATTGTCCAGCACTGAGGCAGTACATTAGGTAATATTTCATTGAGGCGATACTTGAAGTAATACTTGAGACAGTATTTGAGGCAATATTAGGGGAAGTCACAGTTCTTTTCCTTTCATAACTAGAGGAAGGAAGAAAGCTAATGGTCAATCTGGAATGTAGCATTTACCAGGTAATAACTGCCATCTCATACAGGAATGAGAAGAATTAAAGAGTATTATTCTATGTAAGGGAAACTGAAAAGCCTCCAGTTCCACCCTCTTCCTCACTACCACTTTGATAGGCCTAATTTTTTCCCACAAGATATAAAACCTTGCAATAAATGAGATATCTTCTCCCTTAGGCAGTCTTTCCAACCCTTTCCATCTTGGATGATCTGATTAAAACATACCAGACCTTCTCTTTCAATTGAAAAATACTGCACCAGAGCCTGCCAGCAGGCTGTGGTAGCCCTCAAGCTTCTCCAGAACCAAGTTTATTTTATTTTAGGTGACAACTGTCAGTTGATTCCAGGCTTGGAAGAAACCAGCTCTGCTCTCTCATCTCATGGTGATGCACTTGCTCTTCTCTTTCTAGATCGACAGCATGCAGGCTCTGCTTCACTGCCCCAGCGTGCTGGTGTGTGTTGGCCGGGAGCCATTCAAACCAGTATCGATGGAAAATTTGAGGAAACACTCGGTGGAGAAGCTGCCCGACCTGACCCCTCGTTCCAATGGCAACAATATCAATGAAAACAATGAAGGTAAGGAAAACCCGGGGGCATTTTGCACAGTCGTCTCCAGGCCTGTGTCCCACAACCTGGAGATTACAGGCACCTATTGTACTGCCGCAATGTGCAAATTTCATGTGCAAAATATACTTCCCTCTTTCTGCCTCCCAGGCCTTTCCATCCTCCCCTTCTTTTCCCCTGGTTTCCTTCTAGGATTTCCTCCCTACACCCTCCAGTCTTTCTTTTATATGCTCCCCATGTCTGGCTGACTTCCCTTCCTCTTTCATATCTCTGTAGCTCCTTTTCCTTCCAGAATTCCCTCCTTTCCTGTCTCTGCCTCTAAGACTCCCTAAACTCATGAGATTTCCCACAGATCTTCTATCCCCTTGTCTGTCTGTCATGTAATGCCTCCACTTCTGCATTTGCCTGCATCAGAGGTTGACCTAATTTAGTCAGCAGAAGACTCAGTTTCTCCTGCAGGTTAAAGCTGCAGTGCAGTCTTTTGGGTACAAAGCATGTTTTTGTGGAAAGGTTATGGAATCATAAACTAGAATCGTAGAATCATTTTGGTTCGAAAAGACCTTTAAGATCATCAAGGTTACCCCAACTGTTACCCCAGCACTACCAAAGCCACCACTAAACCATGTCCCTCAGCGTCACATCTACACAGCTTTGAAATCGCTCCAGGGATGGGGACTCCACCACTGCCCTGGGCAGCCTGGGCCAGGGCCTGACTGCTCTTTTGGTCAAGATATTCTTCCTAATATCTAGTCTAAACCTCCCCTGGCACAACTTGAGGCCATTTCTTTTTGTCCTGTCACTTTTTCCTTGGAAGAAGAGACAGACTGCCCCCTCACTCCAACCTCCTTTCAGGCAGCTGTAGAGAGTGAGAAGGTCTCCCCTCAGCCTCTTTTTCTCCAGGCCAAACACCCCTAGTTCCCTCAGCCACTCCTCGTGAGACTTGTGCTCCAGTCCCTTCACCAGCTCCTTTGCCCTTCTTTGGACAAGCTTCAGCCCCTCAATGTCCTTCTTGTCATGATGGGCCCAAAACTGACTTGAGGATTCAAGGTGCAGCCTCACCAGAGCCAAGTACAGCTGGGTGAATCCTGCCCTGGTCCCGCTGGCCACACTATTCCTGATACAAGTCAGGATGCCATTGGCCTTCTTGGCCACCTGGGCACACGCTGGCTCATATTCAGCTGCTGTCAACCAAATCCGTCGCAGTCCTTTTCTGCTGGGCACTTCCCAGCCACACTTCCCCAAGCCTGGAGCACTGCAGGAATGAGTATGTTATAGAATCATAGAATCAGGTAATGTCTTGGGATGATCTCTAAAGGTCATCCAGTCCAAACCCCTACAATAAGCAGCATCATCTCTAACTCGAACAGATTGCTCAGAGCCCCATCAAGACTAACCTTGAATGTCTCCAGGAATGGGTCCTCCTCCACCTCTCCAGGCAACACATTCCAGTGATCTATCACTCTCATATTAAACAACTTTTTCCTAATGTCCAACCTAAATCTACCCCTCTCTAGCTTAAAACCATTACCCCTTGTCCTATCATTACATGCTCTCACGAACAGGTCTTCCTCAGCCTTCTTATAGGTCCATTTCAGGTATTGGAAGGTCACTATAAGGTTTCCCCAGAGTCTTCTCTTCTTCAGGCTGAACAACCCCAACTCCTTCAGCCTGTCCTCATAAGAGAGGTGCTCCAGCCCTCTGACCATTTTTGTTGCCCTCCTCTGGACACGTTCCAACAGGTCCACACCCCACAAGATGGGTGGGGGTTATTCAGGATGATATTTCTAGGCACTTCATCATGAGTTACCTAAGGTTGCAGGTAATTAAGTCAGCCTAAGAAGCCTATGAAGAGAAACTTCCAGTGTTCAGAGGGCAATTCCTCCACCCTATATTAGGAACTGGTTTTAGCGTGAAATGAACAGTGCTCTGAAGGTGCACCTGTTTCTCTCCATTGCCAGTACCAGGAGCCAGGAAACATTCACTCGTGTTGAAATTTAAAGACAGAGGTATCCCTTACTCATTGTCTGAGATATAAAAGTCAGATGCAGAGGGAACAGCCGAAGATTTGTCCATCAAATTGGGAAAATTATCACTTCAATTAAGGGACTGAGCAAATGTATCTGTTCAAATGTATAAGGATGGTTAAATAGAAGCTATTTCATGTGTTATTGATCTTGGTTGTCTACAGAAGCATAAGGTTGTCTAGATATATAAAAGTGAACTTTGAACAAACATGTATTAGATACAAGATAGATGCATATCTTGCAAGACAGTATGATAGCAAATATGCTGTGTTCAAAATGGAAGGGTCTAGGACCTCAGTAAATCCATGCAGATCACTGCCCTGAGCTGTAGAGATGTGCTTAGGATAACAACTCCTAAAAGTCCCTTCCTATCGCTGACTTCCTCTATAACTATCACTATTTCTCTTCGTAACCATCACCAGTTTACAATTCCTTTTCCATTTGTTCTCTAAATTTTAATAAACTTTATAATCACTCATAGTGGCACATCGCTGCAGGGCCTGAGTGCTGCTCTGGTCTACATGACCACACCTGCATTTTCTGGCATGTGGGTGGAGAATTGGATGACACACAATAAATGTGTGATGCTTGAACTCTAACATCAGTTCTACACGTATTTTTTCCCTGGCTGAGGAAGAAGGATGAAAATTTGAGCACTTAAATAAAGAGATATTTGCAATGTGTTAAAATACAGAAATATAGAGACTAAATTGTTTATATATGTATTTGTTTTTCTTCCTGACAATACACATAGTGCATCAACAACAACAACAAGAAGCATTTAGGTTTCAGTTTAGATTTAGAAAAATAATAAAGCTAAGGTATAGAGGATTTTAAAACACATTGTTGTTCAAAAAGTAACATTCATGGCCATCACTTAGTCAAAGCCAAAGTTTCAAATTATGCAAACCTGCATAAGCTTAGTTTTAATGCAATAATATTAGTGTTCTCTAGTTTGAGGGTTTGATCTATGTATTTTGTGTTATCTTTATATGAGTTAACATTTCTCTCAATTTTTATTTTCTTTACCCATTTCAAATTGCAGCAAACTTTGGGCTGAAAGCCAAAAAAAGTGTTATCCATCCACGGACATCATCAAGCACCAGGTCAATGAGATTTTCTTTATCATCGGAAAAGTCATATCCTAATGGTCTCGCTGCCTCACCAGATAATGGGGCACCTTTCTCAAACAGTTGCTCGCATCCAAAACCTGGGGAACTGGTCCATTCTTTGGTCAATGATGACATAGAAAAACGGGTACATGTGAACAAGGATGGAAGCCTGTCTGTTGAGATGAAAGTTCGCTTCCGCTTGCTGAATGATGAGACTCTGCAATGGTCCACCCAGATCAAAAAGTCCAACATGAACCAGATGCCTTGTGAAGAGTCCGGTGTAGAGGACACTGGAGTAGACCCCATACAGAAAATGAACCCAGAGGCCAGCTCAGAGGCAGATGAGTCATTATATCCCTGTGATATTGATTCTTACATGTCAAAACTTGAGGAATCGGAATGTGATGAGGTTCTTTGCCACAACTGTGGCAAGAAACACCAGGATTATGACATCTGGAAAAATCCCATGCACACATCCCAGAGGGAAGAGCCCAGTGTACGAAGCACCTGGCGCACACGGTCGTCATGCTCCAGCACATCTTCCCGGAGGAGAGTAGTCCACAAAAAAATGGCTTCTGTGGATAGCCTCCACACCACATCCAGTGAGGAGTTCTCTGAACACATTGTGCATGAGTCCTCATCCTACTCAGAGACTGTAGAGAACAGAGTGTCATACCGATCAATTAAAAAGTGTACCTGTCGAAGTGAGCTGTCTACAGGTGTTTCCAATGGAGAAGACCAGCAAGAATACACCCGGACAAGCACGAGCAACAGTCAGAGACCTTCGTCCGCAGGCGTAATGTCACATTCAAGCTGTGAAAACAACCTTGATCCTCAAGACAGCCCTGAAGACCATGAACCCAGCAAAACCAATTCACAACATGAAGATGAAAACTGTTTTGAAGTTTCCTCTGTGAAGTGCTTAAAGGATGACATGGAAGAGGTTGAAACCAGCAGAGTTGGGAGTGCCATGTCAAGGTCATCTCTGCAGTCCAGACAGAGCAAGAAAAATGTATGTGAGGAAACAAGCAGTGTGGCTAGGAGCATGTCCTCCTCCAGCCTTCGGAGGGCAGATCAAGAAGATAATACCAGGTGCTCCACTCCTGCCAATAGTGTGTACAGTAAGTCTAGCAAATGTCCTACACCAAGAGCTCAGAGTGAACAAGATGACCACTCTGATGACAATGCAGTGGTCTCTTTCTCCAGTGAATCCCACCCCCAGAAAGAGGCTGAAGAAGTTGGAGTAGAACAAGAAGAACATGAAATCAGTGAGGCCGGCTCAGTGTCAGCAAAATCAAAGGCCAGCCAACCAATTAGAGATGAGAGCAGTGAAGGTGAACAATGCTCTAGACAAGGAACCCCTCACTCCAGAGCTAGTGACTGGAATAGCAAAAGAAGTGACAGTGGTGAGGTTTTAAATTGCAATGCCTCTTGCTCTTCCAGAGGATCCAAGAAGAGCAAACACAGCCATATTAATTTGGATGCACGGTCTGAAAAGTCTGTGTCTTCAGTTGGATCCACTGCAAATAGAAAGAATAACTCCCTACATGCAGGTGATACAAGATCAGGCAGCAGGGCATCTAATTATTCCAAAAGCTCTAATGACAATGCAGTGGTCTCTTTCTCCAGTGAATCCCACCCCCAGAAAGAGGCTGAAGAAGCTGGAGCAGAACAAGAAGAACATGAAATCAGTGAGGCCGGCTCAGTGTCAGCAAAATCAAAGGCCAGCCAACCAATTAGAGATGAGAGCAGTGAAGGTGAACAGTGCTCTAGACAAGGAACCCCTCACTCCAGAGCTAGTGACTGGAATAGCAAAAGAAGTGACAGTGGTGAGGTTTTAAATTGCAATGCCTCTTGCTCTTCCAGAGGATCCAAGAAGAGCAAACACAGCCATATTAATTTGGATGCACGGTCTGAAAAGTCTGTGTCTTCAGTTGGATCCACTGCAAATAGAAAGAGTAACTCCCTACATGCAGGTGATATGAGATCAGGCAGCAGGGCATCTAATTATTCCAAAAGCTCTAATGACAATGCAATGGTCTCTTTCTCCAGTGAATCCCACCCCCAGAAAGAGGCTGAAGAAGCTGGAGCAGAACAAGAAGAACATGAAATCAGTGAGGTCGGCTCAGTGTCAGCAAAATCAAAGGCAAGCCAACCAATTAGAGATGAGAGCAGTGAAGGTGAACAATGCTCTAGACAAGGAACCCCTCACTCCAGAGCTAGTGACTGGAACAGCAAAAGAAGTGACAGTGGTGAGGTTTTAAATTGCAATGCCTCTTGCTCTTCCAGAGGATCCAAGAAGAGCAAACACAGCCATATTAATTTGGATGCACGGTCTGAAAAGTCTGTGTCTTCAGTTGGATCCACTGCAAATAGAAAGAGTAACTCCCTACATGCAGGTGATATGAGATCAGGCAGCAGGGCATCTAATTATTCCAAAAGCTCTAATGACAATGCAATGGTCTCTTTCTCCAGTGAATCCCACCCCCAGAAAGAGGCTGAAGAAGCTGGAGCAGAACAAGAAGAACATGAAATCAGTGAGGTCGGCTCAGTGTCAGCAAAATCAAAGGCCAGCCAACCAATTAGAGATGAGAGCAGTGAAGGTGAACAGTGCTCTAGAGAAGGAACCCCTCATTCCAGAGCTAGTGACAGAAATAGCAAGAGAAGTGACAATGATGAGGTTGAAAATTGCAACTTCTCTTGCTCTTCCAGAGGATCCAAGAAGAGCAAACACAGCCATATTAATTTGGATGCACGGTCTGAAATGTCTGTGTCTTCACTTGAATCCACTAGAAATAAAAAGAGTAACTCCCTATATGCAGGTGATATGAGATCAGGCAGCAGGGCAACTAATTACTCCAAAAGCTCATGTGAAATGAAGAAAAAATCTATTGGAGACTCCAAGTCTCAAGACTCAGGATCTTTTCACTCAAGCATTTCAGTTTCTAATGAAGGAGAGGTAATAACAGGTTTTGCTGAGGAGAAAAGCTCGAAAAGTACCAATTGTTACAGTCAGTCCTCAAGAAGTTCAAAGAAGAGAAGCCATATAGAAGAAAATAGCAAATCATCATCCCCCTGCTCAAGTGTTTCAAGCCCTAATGGAAGTGCTAGAGAGGGCCATTCCAAGATGAATTCAGAGGCCCCTTCTTCAAGACAAGGAAGTATGAGTGAGAGTGTGTGTTCAAAAGGTGACCATGTGACTGAGGCTCTGCCTGGGAACGGATATCCTGAAAGTGTCTCTTCAAGAGTCTCTTCAAAATCAGAAATAAAAGATAAATGCTTGTTGATACAGACATCTCAGGAGAGTGATGATAGGTGTTCACAATCAAACTTATCTCAGTCCTCAAAATCAAGACAGTTAAAAACTAGAAATCTTCATGTGAAGATGGCAAACTCCAGTCGAGCATCACTGTCTGACACTTTGTCAGTCTGTAGCTTGCATTGCCCTGCCCCACCAAAAGGGAAGCCAAACAGAAAAAAAGCACAGTCACCCATGATGAAGAATTACTCCATTAGCAGTGTAGGTACTGAATCAGTGCTGGCCACAGGAAAAGAACAAAAAGAAATAACAGATTCCTCCATAGCAACTTCTTATGGGTCTAAATCAGCTGCAAGCAAAGTATATGATGAGAAAAATAAAGAGATCAATGACTCTTGCAGCAGAAAAGAGAATGAAGAGTTAGAAGGTCTGAGCATTCAGGAGGAAGGGAGTGAGTTAATGCCGTCTATTCTACCAAATACATCTCCGGAGGAAGTTGTGCAAGAATGGCTAAATAAAATCCCTACAGAAGTATTACTTCTGAAATATGAAATGAATGATGGTGCAGAAGAAGAATGTGTAGAGGCAACTACTGAGGTATCTGGCTGTACAAATGCAGAGGAAGCCTCAGAGGATGAAAAAGCTGAGAAAGAGAACATGGAGGAAGCTGAAAATGAAGCAAAGCATGAAGAGGGAAAAGAGACAGCAGAAAACACTTCTAATAATGAAGACACTGAAGAACGTGTTAATCAGGAGCAAATATCTGAGGCTGTGTCTGTGTCTGAAGCTGCCAAGGTTGACCAGGAGGAATGTAACCAGGCAGAATGTGACCAAGCAGAATGTGACCAGGGAGAATGCAACCCACCAGTTACATCCAGCCAAGACAACAACCAAAAAGAGCTGCCAACCTCAGTCCAGACCTCTGTCCAGATCATGAAGGCCTTGCTCAGTTCAAAATACGAACCAAAGTTTGACCGATCAAACAGTTTGCCTGAAATGTCCCCCACTATGGGGAAAAAACTGAGTAACTCTGCCAACGTTTTGATTACTTGTCTTGCCAGTCTCCAACTCCTTGATGAAGAATCAGAAGATCCAGCAGATAAACGTTTGGGTAAGCCAAGTTATCTGGACCTGCTAAATATTTTTCAAGCCTTATGGTTTGGATGCACAGATGAAAAATGTGTTTCAAGTCCAGATCAAGAGGCAAGTGAGCAGGCAAAGACAGCCCCTGTGTGTAAAGCCCAAGCATCTGTAGATAATGATTTCACTCCCATGTCCTCCTCTGGGGTCGATGTTAACAGTGGTTCTGGTGGCTCAGGAGAAGATTGCACCAAGGATTGCACTTCAATGGCACTGAAAACTGCTGAAGTCAAATCAGCTGGACAAATGGAAAATGTAATGACTGGCATTGAACCGACTGAGGCTGAAGAGCAAATTCACAAGCAAGAGAAGTCATCCCGCCCTTCAACAGCTTGCTCAAAAAGTGAGAAAAAAGCACAGTCTACTAGACAGGAGTCTCTAATTCAGGAAGCAGAAGAGAAGGGGGAGAATCCGTGCAGCAACTGTGAGAATGGTCAGGAGGAAGGGGAAGAAAAAGAAAATGAAGAAAACAGCAAGTTAGCTGAAAATGGAGAACAAGAAGAAGCTGAAGCTGTAAATGATGAAATCCCAAAAGAAAATCTTGAAGAGGAAACTGATCAGCTAGCTACTGCTGATGATACAAATGCCAGTGATGCTGATTGTGGAACAGAACTGAAAGCTGATTTGGAAGAGCAACTTGAAAAAGAGTCTCCAGATGATCCAAAGCCCAATGTTGATGTGGCCACCAGTGTGGACACATCCATTACGCAGCAAAACTCAATGGAACCAGATCCAACCTGGGTCCTGAAACTGCTCAAGAAAATCGAGAAGGAGTTCATGGCTCATTATGTCAGTGCCATGGATGAGGTAAAAGTCAGGTGGAACCTGCAGAACAACGAGCAGATGGATGAAATGATTTTGGTGCTGAAGGAAGAAGTGAGCAAAAGGATACAGGAAAGCATAGAAAAGGAGTTGAGGAAGATTAAAGCCAGAGCAGAGAAGACATCAAGACCTCCAGATGAATCACCCAAGAGCGAGTCAACACTGAGCCAACAAACTGAGGAGAGGAGACGACGACTGCAGTCTATGCATAGAAGGTCCTTCTTCAGTGACAAGAATGGAAACCAGAGTATGATAGAGGGCACGTCAGACTTATCATTTGATGTAGGTGATGATGAAGCATTTAGTGCAGCTTTTGAGGCCAGTATTAGTAAACAAACGAGTGAGGAGGAATTCTGCCCGTGTGACACTTGTGTGAGGAAAAAAATAGCTTCCAAGCCCATAAGAAACCCAGTGGTGGCCACCAATGCCCCAGTTCTGAAAGCATTTGATTTACAACAAATCCTGAGGCTGAAGAAAAATGAGGAAGTCTGTGTCTCAGAAGCAGCCCAGGACATCACAAAAAATACCAGAAACTCTGTGGAGGAAGCAGCAGAAAATAACAATCAAAAGGAGGAGAATGATGAGGGTGAATTCCAGCCAAGTGAAACAGAAGTGGAGGGCAATGAAGAAAAGGAGCCCAAACTCAATGAGGTGGACAGCTCAACATTGAATGGAACTGGAGAAGGACCTGAAATATCAGAGAGTAAAAACTGTGAGATGGAGGATGAGGTTAAAGATGAAGAAAGCAAAGAAGAAGAAAAGGGAGACACAGAAGAAGTAGGGGAAGAAATGAGAGTAGGAGAAGAAGCAAAAGAGCAGGAAGAAGAGAAAGAGGAAGAAGTAATCATGAAGGCAGAAGACAAGCAAGAAACAAAAGAGGAGGAAAAAAAAGAGGAGGAAACAAAAGAGGTTGAAGAGAAGGATGAGGAGGAAGAAACAAAAGAGGAGGAAAAAGTGGATGAGGAAGAAACAAAAGGGGAAGACATGAAGGAGGAGGAAGAAGCAAAAGAGGAGGAAGAGGAAGAACAAGAGGAGGAAGAGAACGTGGAAGTGGAAGCACAGGAGGAGGAAGAGGAAGTGAAGGAGGAGGAGGAAGAAGCAAAAGAGGAGGAAGAAGTGAAGGAGGAGGAAGCAGCAAAAGAGGAGGAAGCAGCAAAAGAGGAGGAGGAAGAGGAAGCAAAGGAGGAGGAGGAAGAGGAAGCAAAGGAGGAGGAAGAGAAAATGAAGGAGGAAGAGGAAGAAGGAAATGAGGAAGAGGAAGTGAAGCAGGAAGAGGAAAAAGAAAATGAGAAAGAGGAGGAAGAAGTGAAGGAGAAAGGGAAAGAAGAAAATGAGGAACAGGAGGAAGAAGTGAAGGAGGAGGAGGAAGTGGAAGAGGAAGAAAGAAAAGAGGAAGAAGTGGAAGAGGAAGAAAGAAAAGAGGAAGAAGAGGAAGAAGGGAAGGAGGAGGAAGAAAGAAAAGAGGAAGAGGAAGAAGAAGTGGAGGAGGAGGAAGAAGCAAAAGAGGAGAAAGAGAAGGAGGAGGAGGAAGTAAAGGAGAAGGAGAAAGAAGGAAAAGAGGAGGAAGAGAAGAAGAAGGAGGAGGAAATTAAGGAGGAGGAGGAAGAAGCAAAAGAGGAGGAAGAGGAAATTAAGGAGAAAGAGGAAGAAGGAAAAGAGGAAGAGGAGGAAGAAGTTAAGGAGGAGGAGGAAGAAGCAAAAGAGGAGGAAGAGGAAATTAAGGAGAAAGAGGAAGAAGGAAAAGAGGAAGAGGAGGAAGAAGTTAAGGAGGAGGAGGAAGAAGCAAAAGAGGAGGAAGAGGAAATTAAGGAGAAAGAGGAAGAAGGAAAAGAGGAAGAGGAGGAAGAAGTGAAGGAGGAGGAGGAAGAAGCAAAAGAGGAGGAGGAAAAGGAGGAGAAGAAGGAGGAAGAGGAAGTGAAGGAGGAAGTGAAGGAGGAAAGAGAAGAAACAAAACAGGAGGAGGAGGAGGAAGCAAAGGAGGAAGTGAAGGAGGAAGGAGAAGAAACAAAAGAGGAAGAGGAGGAGGAAGCAAAGCAGGAAGAGAAGGAGGAAGGAGAAGAAACAAAAGTGGAAGAGGAGGAGGAAGCAAAGGAGGAAGTGAAGGAGACGGAAGAAGCAAAAGAGGAGGAAGAGAAGAAAGAGGAAGAGGAACTGAAGGAGGAAGGAGAAGAAACAAAAGTGGAAGAGGAGGAGGAAGCAAAGGAGGAAGTGAAGGAGGAAGGAGAAGAAACAAAAGAGGAAGAGGAGGAGGAAGCAAAGGAGGAAGTGAAGGAGGAAGGAGAAGAAACAAAAGTGGAAGAGGAGGAGGAAGCAAAGGAGGAAGTGAAGGAGGAAGGAGAAGAAACAAAAGAGAAAGAGGAGGAGGAAGCAAAGGAGGAAGTGAAGGAGGAAGGAGAAGAAACAAAAGAGGAAGAGGAGGTGGAAGCAAAGGAGGAAGTGAAGGAGGAAGGAGAAGAAAAAAAAGAGAAAGAAGAGGTGGAAGCAAAGGAGGAAGTGAAGGAGGAAGGAGAAGAAACAAAAGTGGAAGAGGAGGAAGCAAAGGAGGAAGTGAAGGAGAAGGAAGAAGCAAAAGAGGAGGAAGAGAAGAAAGAGGAAGAGGAACTGAAGGAGGAAGGAGAAGAAACAAAAGTGGAAGAGGAGGAAGCAAAGGAGGAAGTGAAGGAGGAAGGAGAAGAAAAAAAAGAGAAAGAGGAGGAGGAAGCAAAGGAGGAAGTGAAGGAGGAAGGAGAAGAAAAAAAAGAGAAAGAAGAGGTGGAAGCAAAGGAGGAAGTGAAGGAGGGAGAAGAAACAAAAGTGGAAGAGGAGGAAGCAAAGGAGGAAGTGAAGAAGGAAGGAGAAGAAACAAAAGAGGAAGAGGAGGAGGGAGTGAACAAGGAGGATGAAGAAACAAAGGAAGAGGAAGACATGAAGAAGGAGGAAGAAGGAACAGAAGACAAGGAGGAAGAAGTGCAAGAAGAGGAAGAAATAACAAAGAAAGATGAGGAAGCAAAAGAAGATGAGGAAGCAACAAAACAAGAGGACAAGGAAGTGGAAGAAGAGGAAGAAAACCCAAAAGAGACAGAAGAATTAGAAGAGGCAAAAGAGGAGGAAGCAAAGGAGGAAGTGAAGGAGGAGGAGGAAGCAAAGGAGGAAGTGAAGGAGGAGGAGGAAGCAAAAGAGGAAGAACAACAAGAAGAAACTCAAAATGAAGAGCAAGAAGTTGAAGAGATATCCAAAGCAGGAGATGAAGCTGACAATGAAGCTGAAGAAGCAGAGGAGCCAGAGGATGGAGATACTGGCGCTGATGACGCAGAAGAGGCTGATGATGAGGGAGAGACATCTGATTGGAGAGAAGATGCTGATGACTCTGGAAATTACAACAATCCTGAAGGCAATACTGCAGAAGAAAGTAAAGAGGTTGAGCAGGATGAAGCTGAGGCAGTGGAAGATGCAAACCCTGAGCCAGAAAATGAGGTGTGTTCAGCTAAGGAGGAAAACAACAGTGAAGGAGGTGACAAATATGATGAGAATGATGAGGAACCTAACCGTGATGACTCTGATAAGGCAGATGGAAAACAGGAAGATGAAGGCAATGACAAGGTTTCTGAGATAGCCTCAAGGGCCAAAGGCAAAAGAGCCACTAAAAAGCTAAAGACTCTGATGAAAGCAGCCATGTTAACTCTTTATTCTTCTATGGGAAACTTCTCACAACAATCCCTGAAGGGGTCTGAAGATGAAGAGGAATTAAAAGATGACGAGAAACCCATGAACAACCACCTCACTGGTGAGGTTCCAACTGATGAGAACAGCAAACACTCACAGATGTACCCTGCCTATGAGGAAGAAGAAGAGGACAAAGAATCTTCCTGCACTGATCCTTTAGGAGACAAGGACCAGGCAGATGCTGAAGGTGCAGATCCAAAGGCAGATGAACATACAGATGAAGTTCAGACTTCTAAAAAGAAAGAAGACACTAATGACATTGACCAGGATGATCTGGACTTCTAGAATTGCTTATAAAAAACTGTTTTGTTTTTTTCTTTCTTCTTTTCTTTCTTTTTTAAAACTATATTTTCATTATATCTTACAGTATCTCCAGTGAGTTGAGCCATCATAATTGGCTTTTCTTCTGAGTTAAATGTGGTAAACTTGAATCCTGTGAGTAATGTTGCAATTACCTGCCCTCATTTCTAGAGGGCTAGTAAACTCCTTAAGATTTAGTGGTTTCAATAGAAAAGCAGTTTGGGGAAAGAGAAGGCTGTTTTGTTTGTGATACCTACTTGTTCCCACTCTTTAAGCCACACTGCTGCTTGAGTCGTCTGTGGCTCTTCTAGGCATCATCTCTGGGTGACTTCAGGATGCCTTTTGTCTGTGGCATGCCATTTTCTTGGAAAGATTGCCAATCCACAGAAACTTGACAAAATCTGGATCCATTGCCAAAGTCTGGTCAGAGCCCGCAGAGCCGTACATTCAGCTTCTCCCCTTACTCTACCCTACCCTCTCTGTACCCAGAAAAAGGGCCTGAGATATTAAAGTCTTTCCCAACTACCTGTATTTTTCTTTAGTGGGGGTTGAGATAGTTTGTCACTTCACTGGACATCCTCAACACCCAACACCCCAGTGGATCTCTCCTCTTCCAGACCACCCATCTGCTTGTCCTGTACTCATCACTGTAGCATGTAGTTGTGTAGCAGTAGATAAACAAAGAAGAGTTAACTCACCTGTCAGATACCTGAGAAGTGGTTGAATGCAGTATCAACCAAATTAGAAATGAGTAAAGTACAATTCCTTGTGATTACCTTTATTATGCCAATGATGGTATCCAAGCACTTTACAAGCATCTGGGATCCCTCAGACAATTTTGCACGAGGCCCTGTCCTGAAGCTAATATGATTTGTAACTGTTCAGTGCCTCGCCCTTGCAGACAACCAGCAATATTCAACCTAATTTTACCTTTAACATGGAAAAGGTTTGAGCGTTTGTGCTGCAGCAAACACCTGGAAGAGGCTCAAGCATTTACTAGAGAAGTTGTACTTTACAAATGCCAATAGAACTGCAAAATTCATTTAATAACTATTTTCTACCACGATATCTCTTCTTCATTATTTTTCCCCCCCTGGGGCCATATACATATTTCTGAATAAAAGCCCAACTAATGCCAGGAGAAATTTGTCCATGCCTCAGCTGCATACGTGTGTATTCCTCTCTAGGAAGCAGTCAATTTTATCTGTAATTTGCAGGGAGAATAAAACAGCAAAAAAAGAAGAGAAGGTGAAAACAAAATGCCTTAAATTGTATGGTGAAAAAGTATGTGTGTAGCATTGTGCTGGGTTTGTGAAGTTGCATGCTGACATGTTGAAATAATCAATCCTCAAAATAAAACAATTCATGTTGTTATCATTTTAAGAATGAATTTCTTAAACTCATAGCAAATATATTGATTTCCAGAGATAAGATTCACTTCATTCAAATAAAAAAATGGGTTCAGCTCCAGATGTGCATGCTTAATTTTGGGTGTCTGAGAAAGAGGGGTCTATGTGGAGAAGTCTGTGGAGAGAAAGATCACAACTGAGCTGCCCTCACAAAAGCTTACAGGATCTGAGATCCTCCAGGGAGTCCAGGACAACCAGACTGTCCTCAAGACACAGAAATAAAGAAAGATCTGGGCCTTCCTGAAAAGAAGAGCAACTCTACCTGTTAGCCTCTTGGGAATGTCCTGGGTTTTCAGGTAGAACTGCATCTCTCTCTTGATGCAACTCAGCTGAGCCCTGAACCTATCTCAAAGTCTGCTATCTTGTCTCATGTGGTCATCTCAGTGCCATGTTTGCTCCAAAACCTAAATTACCAGCTCTCAAACAGCTTAGGCTCTTTGGAGTTGTTTAAACATAGAAGTTTGATGCCAGTTGAGAGGGCCCAGGATACCCAGTATCATGTGCAAGTGTAGGTCTGAAGAGGTGTCGATCTCCTACAGGTCCAGATAATTATTGCAAGCTCCTTGTAAATTTCAGGGCTGTTCCAGGGCATCTTAAGTCGCATTACACTTGGATGTAAAAAAACAGAATCATAAAATCCATCCCTAAAATCTTGTAAATAAATCCTACTCCAAGAAAATTAAGCACAAGCTTAAAACTAAATGTGAAAACTCAACTGGCTTTGAAGTACAAGGAAAAGGACACTTACTCTCCTCTGACACAGCAATAATTCTGCATTTTCTAGTACCTCAGTACTGCACTAACAGGTTAATTCCCACATCTGCAGTACATGATGAACACCATACCTGCTCTGAGGGCCAGTCCTATAGCTTCTGTACCATTAATGCTCCTTTTAAAGTCCTCTTTAAAGGTTTAAGCAGAAGCTTTTCTACATGAGCTCAGTGGTGGGGTTTGCACCTAAGTGACCATGGCTTGTATGAGCTGGATTTCATGCAAATGCTTTCAAGTACCCACCATCCACAAGAGACTTGATAGTCCTGTTGAATCCTCCTCATCTGGTCATGGTTAAAGACAGCACCCACACAGCATAAACAATCCCTCTGGCATTTACTGTCTGGGTCAGAAAGAAACTGTGCTTCTGCAGGGTACTTTTACCCTTCTTTAGTGATGTCCCATGACATCAGTATTCTGACTCTGTATTAAACTGTTCCAAGATTTCCACAAGCCAATTCAAAAACACTCTATAAGGTGTCCAGAGTGAGAAATGTAAAAAATAGGTACATTCATTGATTCATGATTAAGGCACCCAGGAGAAAGGTACAGCTGTGGTGGGTTAGAGCTCTGAGCAACTTAGTCCAGTGGGAGGTGTTCCTGCTCATGCAGGGGGGCTGGAACTAGATGATCTTTAAGTTCACTTCCAACCCAAACTATCTTATGATTCTATTATTCATACTGCTACCTCTAGGTATATGCATTAGGTGCTTTGTCCTGGGTTCTCCAGCCAATGCTCCTAACCAAAGCATTTCAAACAAATTTTTTAATTCATGCTGTGAACTACTCCTGGAACTTGGAAGCTGGCCAAGTACCACCAAGCTGCTTGGTTCAAAACCCAGCCTAGAGACATTGGGTGAAGGCTGTCTCACCTTTGTTCACTGATGCCTGCTAGTGAGCTATTACAGATGACAGGGAAGAGGTGTTTGCCAGCAAAAGAAGCCTTAAAGCTTCTCAGTCCTTGCAGGAGAAGAGCAGGCCCAGCATGGCTGCTCAGTGGTCCTGTAGTATGCATCTCTCTATGTTGGCAGCACCTGGTAGACAAGGAGTCACAAGTAGAAGTGTTATGGTTCCATGGGAACCAAGTGAAATGTCTGCTTTCTGACTGATCAGTTCTTACAGGATTCAGAAAGGCACTGAGCTGGGTATTCATAGCTCTGATCTTGGCATGAGACATACACTGGAAGTGATAGGCATTGACTTAACTTCAGTCGTTTCTGGTGAAGATGTCTCCCTCTGAGCCCACCACCAAAACTCCTGTTATAATTACTGGAGAGAGAGAGGCAAAGAAGTGTGTAATTCATCTGCTGCAGACAACTACACTGGGAAGAATTACTCTCTCAGCAGGCTTGTTTCTCTCTGCTGAGAGCACAGGGAGTCTAGACAAGTTGCTCAGATGGAGATATCTCATACGGGAAGAGCTGATCCCAGCATAGCTACCCAAAAGTATCTTACAATGTTTATAATGGTGACTTAGACACTACCAGCCAGTTGTCCCCATAGAAGTTTTAAAGATGTCTGTTGGTTTCAAGATCACCTTTCTCTACTATTACTAAAAGACACTGCTGGAAGTCAATGGGTTAGTGAAAGGGCAAACATTTCCCAGGATTTCTCCTCCAGCTGTTGACTTTGCTCATTTTAAAGCAGCTTGTGCACAGTCAACATCACACCCCATCCGTGTTTGGTCATTATGTTCCCTGCTTGCAGTACCAGCAAGAGGAAAGAAATCAAACAAAACACAAAAATGCAATCATCAAACCATGAGAACTGAAATTGCCAGAGTTCCCTCCCGTGAGACCTGTCCCACTCATCTCTGAGTTTGTCACCCTCTGTGTTTGGGCAGTGAGTCACACTTTGTCCTCGCTGGGGCAGTGTGGGCTCTGCACCCAGACAGCCTGTTCATGAGGATCCCCACTCAGAGGGGCTGGGGAGCAGTCATTGGGATGATTCAGGAGACAGATGCTGCTGAGATAAGTATTTTTATCCACCACCAGTTTCCCAGGATCACCCATGGCACCTGGGAATGAAACATGCAGCTGAAAACGATCCCTCACAACTACACCTCCTGCCCTTGCACTGCTTCCCAAGTTTACATTTCCCTTTGGCTGGGATGACTCAGGTGCTTGTTGGGTCTTGCAGCTTCCCCCAGCACGAGAACACGTGTTATCAGCCAGCTCCAGAGCTGTCACGTTTATACTGCTGGAAAGATAACACTTGTCACCACCTGGAGGGGTTTACAGACACTGGCTTTCAGGAGAGCAGAGGAGGAGGGAGGAGAAGCAGTGCCAGCCTTGCACAGCTGCACAGCAGGTTGGGCTGCGTGGAGCTGTATGGCCAGTTTTGCTGTGCATCTGTTTGTCTTTTGGGTGGTTGTCTTGGTTGATTTTTATCCTTTTTTTTTTCTTTTTTTTTTTTCTTTTTTTTTTTTTAAACCTGCCAGACAAAGGGCTTCTTGATGTATGTTGGATTTGGTTGCTTTTGTTTCTTTTTTAATTAGAAATATTCAGTGAAACATGATGAAAAGCATGGTGAAAATAAACCACTGACAGGCTGAAAAAGTTGCAGTTGTTCAGCCTGGAGAAGGCCCAGAAGGGGAGACCTTGGAGCAACTTCGAGTACCTGAAGGGGCTACAGGAAAGCTGGGGAGGGACTTTGGACAAGGGCAGGGAGTGATGGGATGAGGGGGAATAGTTTCAGGCTGAAAGAGGGGAGATTAAGATGAGATCTGAGGAAGAAATTCTTTGCCCTGAGGGTGGTGAGACACTGGCCCAGGTTGCCCAGAGCAGCTGTGGCTGCCCCATCCCTGGCAGTGTTGAAGGCCAGGTTGGACGGGGCTTGGAGCAACCTGGTCTAGTGGGAGGTGTCTCTGTCCATGGCAGGGGGTTGGAACTAGATGATCTTTAAGGTCCCTTCCAACACAAACCATTTTCTGATTCTATGATTATTCTATATGTCCTGCAATCTCCATGTGCTCTTTAACTGTAAGGTGGAGAACTTGCACTACAAGCTTGGAGCTCTTTGGCAAGTGGCAGGAATAAGGGCTTCTCCTAACTCCGGTTTCAGAATGGGTGTGGGACAAGGACTACACAACAATGGTTTAAACAGCTGCAGTGGATGTTTCATAGGACCACATGCTACTTCCTTGGTCATAATCATAGTCAGTCCCTGCACTTTGTCCTCCTCCAAGTTAGATACCACAAGTGCATGGAAGACAAATGACCAGGGAAGAGTATCTAAGGTCTGCAACAAACACAGGCTATATCCAGCTGTGGGATCTCTCCCCACCTCTATCAGAGCTCTCCTGCTTTTGGTGAACAAATATTCCCAGAGTCAGATGCAGGACATACTCAACAGAGAAGGGGGCTCAGGTTCTGGGTGTCTGAAGGCTGAATTATTGTTATATTATATATATAACATTATATATGTTATATTAAATATATATTATATTAAATATATATATTATATAAATAATATATATATATCCCAGAAAAGTGTGAGACACCATGACATCTTCTGAGCTGTGTCCACCTGAAGTAGCCTTTCCAGGAAGTGACACAATTAGGGATTCCCTCATAATGTCAGTCCCAGTTATTTTTGTGTGGACAGCTAGGTGTATACCTGTCCTTCATATAACAAAGAAAGAGAGGGATTTTTAAGGAGACATTCCTGATATCCCAAACCTTGTGTTCAAGACAGAAGTCACGGTACTTTCTGTGATCCTCTAGAACATGTTCAGGATGGAGATGTTTGTTTTCAAATGCCCCTAAGCCACAGACCCCATCACTTTGTCAGCGCTGAAGAATCAATCTCTGTAACTCCACAGCTGTTTCTAATTTTAACTCCAGGCCCTCTAAGCTGAGCACCAGGGTTTGTGCAGCTCTGACGGAAAGCACCCCTGTTGACCTTTCTAATTTCAGGAGCTTGATGCTTGCTTATCCTTGCAGCCCACAGGAAAGCACGTACCAAAGAGCAACCTGAAGAGTTTGCACGGCACCCAAGTGCATTTTGTGTTTGCTACAGCTGAGAGGACAGAGCTCTGCTCAGACAAGGTATATTTGTTCTAAGCCCTGTGGTGTGAAGCTGGGGTTGAACCACAAGGGCTGAAAGGGCAGGCTGTGGCAGGCTTGTGTTTCTTTTTCCTCAGTAAAAAAAGGCTCCTCCTTAGCCTATTGCGGAGTCCCTGCCAACATGTGACATGTATTAACCTCTCAGGTCTTGCATAAAGGCTGGTGCTTGGGCTCCTTTTCCAGGTTTAAAAGAGCTGAGCAAGGCTTTTTCAGTCCTGTGACAGAGAGGGAGTAGGCGTAGGAGCAAGGTCAGGACAGCGCCTCCTAAGCGGATGGAAATGCTTCACCATGGTGCCCAATTAGTCTGTTACAGAACAGAAATATCTCCCCCACAACCACAACCCCCCGACACTGGTCCCCAGTCTGGAAGTTTTCCATGGCCCCAGCTGGCAGGGCTGCCTTAGGACAGTGGTGAGTTTGACTCCTGTTCTGACACTCCTGATCCCTTGTGCTGAGGTACAGAGAAGACTTGCAGCTCTAGGACCCAGCCTCCATAAATACAATCTCTCTACTTCCCACTGCAATCTTATCTTGAAGCAGTCTCTCTCCTGTCCATGACAGCAATCTCAGCCACTCAAGGTTAATTCGATGTTAAGCTTCATGAATGAATCACAGAATCACTGAATGTTTTGGGTAGGAAGGACACCTTCACTAGATCGTGTTGCTCCAAGCCCTGTCCAACCTGGCCTTGAACATTTCCAGGGGTAGCCACAGCTGCTCTGGGCAACTTGGGCCAGGGTCTCACCACCCTCACAGCAAAGAATTTCTTCCTAAGATCTCATCTCAATCTCCCCTCTTTCAGCTTGAAACTGTTCCCCCTCATCCTATGACTCTATGCCCTTATCAAAAATCCCTCTCCAGCTTCCTTATAGCCCCTTCAGGTACTGGAAGGTTGACATGGGTAGGTCTCTGGCCCATGCAAAATTCCCTTTGCTGTACACTACAAAATTTCAAGAATAATTTGCTGGTTCCTAAACATTCAAATTTCTGTTCTTCTCTATCAAGCATCAATTTATTCCCCAGGTCACCCTGGGCAGGAACTATACTGAAGGACAAAGGACCAATCTCTGATCTTGAGAGCATCACTGGGTAGGAAGACCCACCTTTACTAAAGAGTCTACCTTAAGCAGCATTCAAGGGGTGCAGCCAAGTCTGGCTCTCACCTGTCTGTCTGTCCTGTAGTCTCTCCCTTGCCATGTCTCCATGTCCAACACACTATTCACCAAACATGGATGTTGGGCATCACAGAGGGCAGGCACAGCCTGATGTTGCAATCCCCACAGGCCTTAATGCAATAAGTTGTCCTGAGGAAGGGAACCCAACTTGGCTGCTGCCTCACCTTGTGAGCTATGTGATTCTCATTGACCCCCAACACCAATCAAGGTGTGGACTGGGGAGTGTTCAGGCTTCCTCTCTTCTTTATGGTGGTATTAGACATGTGAGGTTGGTTTGGGCTTCTCAACCTCTGAGCCAGTCAGACGGTAGAACAGAAAAGAACAGAGATTCCACCTGAAAATCTACAAAGATTTGAAGGAAAAGGGTTTTCCTGTTAATAAAAAGCATCCCTGTGTTTCTGAAAAGCCCAGATTATTTTTTTGTAGCAGAAGCCTTGATCTCTTCCCCAGTGTCCCACCTTTCTCAATATCTGACCTTGAAAGCAGATACCCATCAGTCCTAACACGCTGTATTTTGATTGGCTTCCTAAGACACCTGGACGGTAAAAACAGGACACCAAGGAGTTCCTGGGGGACAGAGCCATAATGCTTGCTCCAGAGGTGGGGAAAACTTCATTCAGACTTGGTGCCGTATTGTACACTGGAAAATCCCATCCCACGAACACAAGTCCACAGCAAAGGAGTAACATTTTGGAAATTTCTCATGGAACAACTGAAATTTCTGAGCCACAACCCTGGTGATGCATTTTTAGAAATAAGGGAACTACAGATAGGAGACCAAATTCCTGACAAAATCAGTCCACAATCACAACATGTGCCAGGAAGGAAGGAGCATGTAGGAAGGAAAATGCACCCCTCTGTGAAGTCTATATTATCTCCCACAGATCTTGCCTACGCTGAACTCAAGGATTTAGTTACATCAGATGTCTTTTGGATCTGCCAGCCAGTCACAGCAAGGTACCTCATCTAATCTTATCAAGTTTCACCTTCCTGTGACATCCCTTGAGCAAGGAAAGAGGATTGTGCATCTCTGGCCGCACCCTAGATTCACATCACGTGTGGGAGTGCTGCTGCTGCTGGAGAGGAAGGACAGAAGATGGGAAAAAGCTGAGCCCTCCTACATCCCCTATCCCTCTCTTTCCTGCTGCTTCTCTGTATCTCTTCCTGTCTGGTGATCCTGGCAGGGACTGCATTTTTCACAGCAAGATGACAGGAAGCCAACCTCACTTTTGGGTTCAGGGCTATTCCCTGCCTGGGTGGCCAATGAGAGTACCAAGGAGAACTAGGAAATCCCCTCCCCAGATGGCTGGCTGGTCCCACAGACACCACGGAAAAGAGAAGGAACAGAGCACCCATCACCTAACAGGGTTCTAGACACACAAGCAAGCCCAGGTTTCTTAGAGTCTCTTTTCCAAATCAGGAGTGGTTCAAACAGTCCTGCTTTTAGTTTTTGACATGTTGGAGCTGACCTACTTGCAGAAAATCAGACTGGTTTGGGTTGGAAGGGAACTTAAAGATCATCTAGTTACAACCCCCTGCCATGGGCAGAGACACCTCCCACTAGACCAGGTTGCTCCAAGCCCCATCCAACCTGGCCTTTAACACTTCCAGGCATGGAATAGCCACAGCTGCTCTGAGCAACCTGTTCCAGTGTCTCACCACTCTCACAGCAAAAAATTCCTTCTTAAGATCTTATTTAAATTCCCCTCTTTCATCTTGAGATTATTCCTCCTCATCCCATTACTCCCTGCCTTACCCAAAGTCCCTGCCCATCTTCCCTGTAGCCCCTTCAGGTCCTGGAAGGTGCTCTAAGGTCTCCCCAGAGCCTTCTCTTCTCCATGCTGAACAACCCCAACTCTCCCAGCCTGTCTCCAGAGCAGAGCTGCTCCAGCCCTCTGATCATCTTTGTGGCTTCTCCTGGACTTGCTCCAACAGCTCCATGTCCTTCTTGTGTTGGGGACCCCAGAATCACCAAGGGGATCTCACAAGAGCATAGTAGGGCAGAAGAATTCCTACACAATAAATGGGATTAATTTGGATTAGTGTCATTATTATCAATAAATAGAATTCAGGCCTACGCTAATTACATCAGCAGATAATGCTAAGTTGGGAAGGCATTTTACACTGTCTTGTCCCTCAAGACCTTAAGAGACAATTCCATTAACTGGGTCTTATAGTAGCCTCTTACTGTTTACCACAGTTTTCACCAATAACCAGGTGACAGATGCTCTCAGTTATCCCCTCACTACCCTCCCAAGGGAAGATAGAAAGGGAATAATAGAGAGAGACTTTAAGGTTGGGAAAAAAACCCAACACACTAGAATAGGTTTAATTAAGTAGCAATAATAATGAAGATGGTGAATTACAAATATATGCAAACATGTATATATGGAAACCACACTCCTCAGTTGCAAATTACTTACTGACCAGAAAAGCCCCAAACTGGACTCAACAGCTGATGGGGGTGCCTGAGTCCAGGGTCCCAGTGACAGTCCACAAAAGCCTTGGACCTCAAACTGGTCCTGGATGGGGAGGCAGGAGAAGGTGATGTGTCTTGAGGAACAATGTTCTTTTCTAGCAAGGAAACAGGATGGAAAGGGAGCAACAACAAATAAAGCCCAGCCAGCACACCACCAAAAAGAAAGACATCCCATGAGGGCTCTCTTGGGAGCCGTTTTATACTGGGAGGGAACACTATGATTGTTCCATCCGGGTCACTTGACCCACTCTCTCCTCCCCATAGGCACAGCCACTACCCCCTCCCCCCTTATAATTGCCACAGGCATAGGCTGGTAGACGGTGGAGAGGTGTCCCAGGAGGGCTCAGGTCAGTGCAGCTGTAGGCAATTTTATCCTGGTCATCTCAAACCCGGATACTGTTTTATGTGGATCATCCATAGAGAGAGGTTACCCACTTCCTTCTAACATGGGTTGTACAAACCTATAGAGGAACTTTGAGTTAACCACACTGCCTTTCCAGCCAAAGATATTTAGGGATGGTGGTTAAACCACAGCTCTTCTCTTAGCACTTACAGCTGTCTAGCTAGCTCTGCACATACCTGCCCACTATGGATCATGCACAGACACCCAAATCCTAGTCACACTGGAAAATACAGTGTCAACAAGGTGGTACTTCTCCAATCATCATACTCATTGACCTTGATATGGTGAGTGTTCTCAGAACAGACTATGCCACACACAGTCAACAAAAAAGACACAGAAATGCTTTCTCAAGTCTCTCTAGTGTCTTCCAGTCAGTAGCATTGGTAGTGAACTGAAATCTTGATTGATCTCAAGATCTCGCATCTAGAAGCTGTTTTGTTTTACATAATGTATTGATGGGGAGAGCATGGTCTTTCAGGACAAGGTACTTACTGCTGAACTATGTAGTCTTTGTTATGCACTGTTGGGTGGCTTTAATGGAAGAGAAACAGTGAGGAGCACCTATGGATCAGTGCCTTCTCCCATAACATGGGAAATGTAGGTTCAAGCTACATATGAACAAGGGCATCCTGAAAGTGAGGAGAGAGGGTCTAACTGCTCAACAGACAAGAGGTTACTTCTGCCTGCTGCTGCAATTTGTGCAAGGACCAGGTTGGCATCTTCTGAATACACCCACTGGATCAATCCCCAAAGCTAAGCAGGTAAGGACATGTTCAGCTGGTGAATCCCAACGGGGTTTAGAGGTGAGTAATCTCCTCATTGATCATCACTGTTGAGACTTAGGCAATTCCAAACATGTTCAGAAAGGGAGAAATGTATGTGCTGTGAAGACTGAACTGATGGGAATAAAAAGTATCTGGTGCGTCCAGGGGTAGGTGGCTGCAGACTGGGTGTTTAGAGGATCACAAAGGAAATGGACAGAAAGAAAGTTCAAAGGTAGAAGGTGGAATCATAAATGACAGAATACCAAAACAAGTAAATACATTTAAAAAATAATAATAATAAAGACTAACACTTAGGTATGAATGACACAGATTTAAATGTTTATGTAAGCGATAGTTTTCAGCCATTTATGTACTTTTGTCCAGTGTG
The DNA here is from genome assembly GCF_020740795.1 of Apus apus. Lineage (NCBI taxonomy): Eukaryota > Metazoa > Chordata > Aves > Apodiformes > Apodidae > Apus > Apus apus. Next base: position 106,051,514 of record NC_067284.1, on the reverse strand, counting down.
AGGCCAAAAGTTTTCTATTTTTATTACTGATGACTCAATATGAGTAACATTGATTAAGGCACCCAAACCTTTATCCCTCTTCATCCCTGCTGGCTGTTGCTGTCTCCTTTGACTTACACCACCATGAGCTCAGAAGTGGGTGGGCTCAGGCTGCACCAGCGATGCAGCTTGAACACTGGAGTAAAAATTGTCCTAAGGAAACTGATGAGGTTGTAAATGAATTTCCAGAGAGGACCCTGTCATCTGGACATTGAAAATTCACTGCCCACGACATGAGGGTGTTATATGCTATTAGGAGGAGGTGGAACAGATAATTGATGTCATCTCTCCTTGAAGATTTATTATAACCTTAAATCCATTTATTTGACACAATTAGCCTAGCTATGAAACACCCAGCATGCTGTCCATAGCACCCCAGGAAGTAACTTGTCTCCCCTAGAAAATATAAAGGAAACACAAAAGTTTTTGCAGAGACGTATTAGGAGGCAAGTATTACAGAAATTTGACCTGGGGTTGATTTGGTGCTATCAGAAAGGAAGTTACAATTTCCATCTGAATGATAACCAGTATCATGCTGGTACCAGTGGCATGTTTACATGTAACCGGACTTTTTGCCAGTGTTTCCCAACTCAATGAAGAAATGCTAAGTGTTCTTCTGAAAACCGTGCTGCAGAAGAAAGCTACTCGATACAGCTGAAAATAGGATGTTCAGGCACTTACCACTCAAAGAAGATGTGTCTGCTGGTGGTTTACAAGCTGGTTGTATCTACATAGGTAGATACAGCAATTACAAGTGGTGACAGCAAGTCAGATCGGCATTCAAATATGAAAGGAAGTTTCTCCTCAATAGTACCACGAGGCATCCAGAAACAGGAAACACTTCAGTGTTACTGTCCTTGGCACTCCCATACTCATCCCTATTTGATTTTCAAAATCTCCATTACAAGGTCTTCCTCACAAATAGCTCTTGCTTTTCGAAATTAACTACTCTAAAAGTTTCCAGCTCTATGAAACATGAAGAGAGATGGATACCACAGAGCCCTTGCTAAGCTCAGGGGACCCAGAATGCCACTTTTTAAAAGAATTGTACTCTGATGCAGAAGCAACTTGCTCAGCAGGAAACAACTCTCTTTTTTTGCAGTGGAAGTGCTAGCTTTGCTTCCTGCACCTTTTTCTCATTACTGGGAATAGACATCAAGTAGAATATGCTTGGTGTTAGCTCAGTGGAATAGTGGAACTATAGTTGTAAACTTATGATGTTCTTTGAGACAAGTATGCTGAGCATCAGTGGTGTATTTCCTCTGAAATTAAAAGAGGTATCTGAAATAACAAGCTTTTCCTTGGCCAGGTAGCTCTGCAGTTACGTTCAGAAACGTGCGTGAGTCTAAGTCCCACAGGAGTCAGTAGCAGACTTCAGACACTACTTTCTGAACACTGGTACCTCATCTATATTTTTAATGACCATCTCAGATGGCTTCAGAAATTAATACAGCAAGTTCTCCAGAGTCCCATGGTGTTTAGTGGATTTGACTTTCCTGTGACAAGGAAACAGTGAGGAGATAGACATAGGGGCCACCCTACAGGCAATTGAAATCTCATGTGAAGACTAAGAAATTGCCTTCCAGTTTGGAGAACGCTGCAAGCAAGGCTGATTGGTGCTGAACTGAAACTTGGCCATGTCCATGTTGTCACCTGGCTGGAATCACCCATTCACACATGCACACAGTAAGGAAGGAGAAAAAGAATTATCTTTCTTATCAGCTGGAAGGAGGTGTGTCACCTCAGTACTGCACAACTCCCTGCAGTTTAGGTCCTTTGAGAGCTCCAGCAACATTACATTTCATCTCTGCCTTGCATCCAAGCAGCTCTCCTATTTCACTTCCAGCCTGGACTCCTGCTCAGCACCAAAGCTGCAGTGGTGTGTATCAGGGATGAATGAGGTTGACTTAACTTGGTGCCTCATGATAAACATGATGCAGACCAGATTTTCTCATGTTACAGAAAGGGTTGATTTCAGTGCCATGAATCACCTCTTGGTTTCAGAGATAGTCACACCAGACTGACAGTAAGGTTCAGACATCTGCAGTACATTGTCCTCTGGAGCAGGAGGCAGGATCCAGAAAGGACTAGCTGGAACATTTCAGGTGGCACTTCATACTACTTGTGGGCATGTGAGCAAATGAATGGGGCTCAGTTCCAGGTCATGGGTGCAGGTGCCTCAGTGGGAGTGAGATGACACTATAGTTAAAGGAGATTTCTTCAGGCCAGACACCAGAGCCTGGAGAGCTGCTGAGCTCAACTTAAAGCAAATATTGACAATTCCTCTCCTGAATATTTGTGTGAACTCCATTGACTGGATCACATTTGCCAGCCACACGTGAGTAGCTCAGATACCAAAGAACATCTCAAGTGGCACTAGACACCTATGCACAGACAACTGATTGAGTGGTGACTCCTTGATGCCTATAACAGGTATTTAGACAGCTAGTTCATGTGGGGACACTGGCAGTTTTCCTGACTTCAGGTGCCCACAAGCTGAAGATATTTGTAAAGCAAAGGGAGGTGAATCTTGCCCTAAGCAAGATTAGGGAGAGAAGTCAGCTACTCACACAGTGAGAAATGTTACCTTTACTGTGCTGGTGCACCCCAGAGCACTGTCAGAGAATTGTATTGTACCAGGACTGGTGTAACAGCTGTGGTAACTCCCAGATCTATTAAAAAAAAATAAAAATCCAAGCATAGAATATAAAGTTTGGCCACTAGAGTGAGTTCCCTGCTGTTCTTGCCTTCTCCAGGAAAAAGGTGAAACATTTTGATAAGGAACCTAGTGGTGCATCTTCCCAATGGGGAAATCCAACAAAAGACCACCTTGCCTTCATGTTTTCAAGGGCCACAAAGACAATGAGAGGGCTGGAGCAGCTCTGCTCTGGAGACAGGCTGAAAGACTTGGGGTTGTTCAGCCTGGGAAAGAGAAGGCTCTGAGGAGACCTTAGAGCACCTTCCAGTACCTGAAGGGGCTGCAGGAAGCTGGGGAGGAACTTTGGACAAAGGCATAGAGTGGTAAGATGAGGTGGAACAGTTTTGAGCTAAAAGAGGGTAGATGCAGGTGAGACAGTAGGAAGAAATTATTTTCTGTTAAGGTGGTGAGACACTGGCCCAGGTTGCCCAGAGCAGCTGTGGCTGCCCCATCCCTGGAAGTGTTGAAGGCCAGGTTGGATGGGGCTTGGAGTAACCTGGTCTATTGGGAGGTGTCCCTGCTCCTTTCAGGGGGGTTGGGACTAGATGATCTTCAAGGTCTCTTCCAACCCAAACCATTCTGTGATTCTATGATTTACGAGATCTATGTGACCAGTCTTCCCTTCATGTCTAGAAAGAGGTGACCTAAAACCCCACATCATGCAATAGAAGGGCAGCTGGAATAAGACATCACTGGATCATGTTCATGGTACTTAAGACTCATAACTGTTATAAAATTCATTATACTTAATGATAGCAATATGCAGACATACTAATCATGATAACCCCGGGCAACCCAGCAAGTTGGAAGAATGCAACTACACTGAGTATGAACAAGAAAAGATTAAGGACAGATCATATCCCAGGCCTTCAGAAACTGACTCACTGAGAGACAGACAGAGATAGTGAGACAGGTTAAATAGATTAAGCAAAAACAAACAAACAAACAAAACAAAAAAAAAAAAAGAGGCTGACAAGACAGCAAAAATTGCAGTGAAATGTTCCACCATTACAGACAGCAGTGTAAATAAATCTTGTGTGCCAGAAGTAAATGACACTACCCTATGATCATCCAGTCCTGCTCCCTACCCTGAAAAACAGTTTCTGCCAGTTTTTTCTTTTCTGGGCAAGTTTCAAATCTTCTTGAGCAAATGGGTTTAAACAGTGTCCTCTGTGTTTTCTTGGGTAGTTCATACCTGCATTCAGTGAACTACAGAAACAAATGCAGCTGGACCAAGCACATAAATACAGTAGCAGGAAGAAAGAGAAATGCAAAGCAAGGTAGAAATGTCCACAGTGCTGCAAAAAGGCAGCTGGGAATAGCTGGGGATCAGCTGTAAGAGGAAGACTTCAGTTTGATATATGGTACCAGAGACATTATTAATGATTTGCTAGTTTTTACCTTTAAAACTTTGGGTGGATTATTTATTATGTCACCACAGTGCTCATATGATCTATGAAAGGGGCAATAATATGTATCTGCTCCTGGCCTTTCAGATTCCCTCTGCTTTTACAGCCTTTAATTAGGATTTAATTCTGCAGTCCCAAAATAGGAACAGAGTATGTGCTATACTTGAAGCAAAAGGCAAAGAAGAAAAACCCTCCCTCCTGACTTAAAATCTCCCATCTGCCTTTCTGCCATGAATGAACAGTTCTGCTGATTTTCACTGCAGCATTTTCACAGGTCAAAGGTTTTATTTTCCTTTGAACATAATGAATAATCCAGGGAAACCCAAGAATAGAAATCCCGATAGAGCCTCAGCTTTAGCATGAGGTTAGCTGGTAAAGCAGTGGTTAGCTGGTTGTAGAGTGGGGATCTCTGCAGTAGATGGGTCTTCTCCTTCAGGGGAAGTTGCCTGTAAGTTGGACATGGACTCCTCATTAGGGAAAGGCAGGAGGAGTTCCATGTAGAATAATAGAATCCCAGACTGGTTTGGGTTGGATGGGACATTAAAGATCATCTAGTTCCGATCCTCTGCCATGAGCAGGGACACCTCCCAACAGACCAGCTTGCTCCAAGCTCCATCCAGCCTGACCTTCAACACTTCCAGGGATGGGGCAGCCACAGCTGCTCTGGGCAACCTGGGCCAGTGTCTCACCACCCCACAACAAAGAATTTCTTCCTACTGTCTCGTCTACATCTGCCCTCTTGCAGTTCAAAACTCTTCCCTCCTCACCCCATCACTCCATGTCCTTGTCAAAAGTCCCTTCACAGCTTTTCTGTAGCCCCTTCGGGTACTTGAAAGTGCTCTGAGGTATCCTCTTCTGGGCCTTCTCCAGACTCAACAACCCCAACTCTCTCAGCCTGTCTCCAGAGCAGAGCTGCTTCAGCCCTCTGATCATCTTTGTGGCCTCCTCTGGACTCACTCTGACAGCTCCATGTCCTTCTTGTGTTGGAGACCCCAGAACTGGACACAGCACTGCAGGGGGGGTCTGACCAGCACAGAATATCAGATTCAGTTGGCAATGAAAGGGGAGAACTGCAGATCCCCCACTGGTTTTGGTGTCCACAACACATCTTGGTGTCTTCGCTTGGGAATCCCTCTTCTCTTCTGGTGCTGGGATCTGTGCTTGGCTGTGGAAAATAGTCAGTCCCAAGCTGGGAAATAGTGGCCTTTGAGATCCCTAAATCTCAATCCCTGAATTCCTACTCTGTGATAGAATGATTCTGGTTTCACACTGGAGACCACATTCATCTTCTGAGAAAGGCAAAGAGATTGTACTGGCCATAGCATACCTGGGTCAGCCCAAAAGGACAAGGAGAAAGTGGATGGGTGGCACGAAATGGGGTGAGTGAATTGTCAGGGAAGGACAAGTCTGCACTGGCACACTTAAGGGAGAGCTGCTCCTGATGAAGGTCAGTGCAGAGGTGAGTGTGAAGTGTTTCTCCCAAAGCTTGAGGATGGAGTATGTTTGGATAACTCCAGCTCTGCCAGATCCTCTCTCCAGGATCTGGAGTGATTTTTGAAGCTATGTGAGAAACAGATTTTCTATCTCCCTTGCAAGCTGGGACACAAGAAGCATCTCATGGTTCTCCACACACTGAGAAATCCTATAACCTCCACACCAGGCTGAACCTGCCCTTTGGGCAGAAGGAGGCTCAAAATTTGCAGGTTGAGTGCAGCCATGGTGCTAAGGAAATGGAAACCTCAGAGGTTGTATTATTATGTTTCTGTTCTCCTCCATGAGCCGAGTATCTATTCCTGGTGGTTTGGCAAAGGACAATAATAAAATAATCAGAATAAATATTCTGAATAGTGGGAAAATGCACTTTTAACCTGCTCTGTAAGTACACCTCCAGTTCTGATTCTTCCCCTCTTCAATGCTTTGCTGTGAGCTTTTGTTTGTCAATAGTTTTAAAGCTTGAGTAGAGATGTGGGTGTTCATTTAATACCTAGTGCTGTTGCATGGGGCATGTTTCCACCTGCAGCACCTGGGCTCCCCAATTACAGTTGTTTTGGGTGGGCTGGGAGATGGGTGCTGGTGAGGTTAGGAGGAGAATTACTTGGAGATTGCTTCAGGGTGGTGATGGCAAGTTTCTAACACAGGTAGAAGACCATTGTTCTCTCATCTGAGTTTCTAGATTTACTTCTGAGGACATGGGATGTACTGAGCATTCCTGCATCTACGGATGAGATCTGCAAATCCTCAGCCTAGAACACTGCAGCAGGAGACTACGAAGTGACCATCCCTAGTTATTTAAAAGAAGTGTAGCTGTGGTGCTTTGGGACATGGTTTAGAGGTGGCCTTGGCAGTGCTGGGTTAATGGTTGGACGTGATGATCATAAAGGTCTTTCCAACCAAAATGATTCTATGAAGAAAGAGGAAAAGGGATGGTCTATAGCAGGTGTCCTGCACTCAACCAAGGTGATCCTTTAGCAGGAAAGTGGAGCTGCAGACACCAAATGTGAGAAATAAGGTCCAGGACAAAGCTGACATGAGCTGTGGGATGAGCAGAGTCACAGGGAGACAGACACATAAAGGGAGAGATCAGCACACAACGTTATATATTAGTGATGCACACAGCAAACTTCACCTGGGGGAGAAATAAAATGCAACAATTATGGCAAAACAAGAATGGTCTTGTTTTACCAAATAATAACAACGACAACTGTATGAAGGACCATTTATTGCAGGATCTGACCAGAGTTCCTTCTAGCCCTTGCCATGTCCCTGCAATGCTCAGCAATTTTTAGGAAGAGCATGTAAGAAGTGGACAGCTAACAGGACACTCCCAGGAAACCCAGCACAACCAAGCTAGATATCATAGTCTTCCTGAGCTATTGTTGTAACTTTGTGTTTAACCCCCAGCTGCTATAAGGATATTTCAACAATAGCTCAAGATATTTGATATTCTTTTCATTAGACTGCAAAGAGGCATAAGGAACCATGGCTGCAATGTCACTTTTCCAAAACAACCCCAGCCAGAATTCAATTCCTGTCTTCCAGGCTCCCAGCCCATTTGCAAGCAAAACCTCTTACCAGCACAAAATCCCAGCTGCTTCCAGACAGGAAAAATTGAAAATGAAAAATAAATAAATAAATATAATCCAGTGGTCCTTAAACAAAACAAGAGCTCACCACATACCCTGGTGGAAAGACTTCACCATCAGCCTGAACTGATGTTAAAACAAACAGAGAAATAAAGCCTTGTCCCAGCTTGCTTTGAAACAAACATTTGCCATTTAATTGTGTATCAGTTATTAAAACTCCTCAGATGAACATAAACCAGGAGCTGCCTAAACTCACTTCAGTTGCTCTTGTTGGACCATTTACCCAAGTTGAGAGATTCTGAGGCTCATTTTTCAGTTTCAATCTGTAATGCTTTGCTGGGGATGATATAGTTCTCTCATAACCTCTCTGTCCTGGAAGAAGCCACACTCAGTCAATACCTCGTCAGGGTGACAGGTCCCAAATCCCATTGCAAGCCATGATGGATTGTCTCAGAGTGAGATTTCATACATCTCCTGCTTTCAGAGGGGGAGTTGACACAAGTAATTGGTGTCAGTTCTGCTGGGCCAGTGCCAAATGCTGACAAAACAGTTCCTAATCAGACGTGCTGGTGATCTGCACTGGGATTTTTGTGCTGGGCAACTGGAAAGTGTCGTTGTGGCAGCAAGCCTGAGGGCCCTCAGTCTGCTGAGACACAGCAGCCTTTTGGACAGTGCAGGAGCTTGGTGTTGTGAGGAGGGTTGGTGGCAAAGCCAGCTCTGCAAGATCTTTGTGCAGGCCTGGAAGACATGACTGAAGGCTCACCCTGAGCCTTGCAGAGCTCAAAAGCCCAGGAGAAAGGTCTTTATTCTTCAGTAAATCAACACTTCATACTGTGTTGAAAGACTTGCAGGATGCACAGCATCTAGGGTGGTGACAAGTTCCTTGCATGCATGGCAGGGTGCTATAGAGAACCATAGAATCACAGAATCATTTTGGTTGGAAAAGACCTTTAAGATCATTATATCCAATCATTAACCCAGCACTGCCAAGCTTGCCATTAAGCCATATTCCCATCACCATATTTACGTGTCTTTTAAATACCTCCAGGGAGCGATATGGTGCTATCTTACTGCTTCAACCCTAAAAACTCTCAATTTCAACCTAAGACAGTTTCAACCCCAAATACCTGACTATTTCTAAAGTCTAGACTTTCTAAATAGCATAAAGCGAGTATGGACCAGGGCCTGACCCCAGATGTCCTGTATCCTAGGTCTGCTTTTCCCCCAGAACTTCTGCTACCCCAGGCTCCCCACCTTGCTGTCTATCCCTGCGAGCCCTTTGGGCCAGCAGGCTGACACCCCAACCCTAAATAAGTCCCCAGTGCTACCAAAACCCAGCAGGGATATGGAGCTATTCCCTGGCAAGATGGCCCATCTTGACATCCTCCTGGGACAAATCAAATTTAACTCCACTCATCCTTGGGGTGAATGGTCCTGCAATGCCGACCATTGCTGAAAGTTTCAAGGCTGTTAGAGAGATTCACCTTATAACGGCGCCCGCGTTTCTACACTTAGGACTTGGTGACATGTGAATAGAGGGAGGGGATTTGACATGTCCCCGGGGCTTTCGAAGGCTGCCCGATTGTCCTCCTCCTCTCCCACTTTTCCTCCGCCGCATTGTTAGCGCTACCAACAATTCCCAGGCACGATACCACCGCGCAGGAAAATAATCCAGCACCTGGCCCTGGGCTCGCATCCTGCCCGCAGGAGCGGGGGGAGAACAATCAGGGCCGTGTCTCCCGGGCGTCCCCACCCTCGGCGCGGGGAAGGAAACGCGCGGGGCAACCGCACAATGGGCGGGGAAGCTCCGCAGCCCGCGGGACCCGCTGGGGCCGCTGCTCCCAGCCGGGCTGGGACACGCGGGTGCCGGTCGCCCTCTGCTGCCCGCGGGGTGAACGCGAGCTGGGCCTCTTGCTCACAGCATCATAGAAGGGTGAGGGTCGGAAGGGGCCTTAAAGATTATCCAGTTGCCACCTCCCTGCAGGTTGCTCCAAGCCCCATCCAGCCTGGCCTGGGACACCTGCAGGCAGGGGCTTCCCCTGCATTCCAGCGCTGCTGAGGAAATCCAGCAGGGACTCTTATTTCTATAGCTCTCTGAAATCTTTCTGGCAATGGTTCATCAGAACACCCATTAAATACATGCATAACTCCAAATCCTTTTTTTTTTTTCCTTTTTTTTTTTTTTTTTTTGGGTAATTGCATTTTTTTCCTCATTTGTCCACAGGATATTTTCAGAGGAACACATTTTCAAATCTGCTGTTATCCAAGCCATGTTTGGGTTTGGTTTGTATCTTATTCTTTTTGTCTTATCTGTTTATGAAAAATGATCTATTCCCCTAATAGTATTTTCCCTACTAAAATGATTTGGGAACTTTAAAGACTTGACATCATCCTAAAGATGTATTTGGAAGGGAGGGAGCATGACTGAGCATGGGAGAAGGAGCTTGCAAACAAACATGTCTACAAGGAAACACTCTCTTGTCACAAATTAAAGCATGGGAGCAAACAAAGTTTCTGCAAAATGCTACAGGTCAAGGCCAGACCTTATGTCACTATGTCTTAGCTGCTCTTATATTAGCATGAATTAAAAAAAAAAAAAAAAAAATGGGATGGAAGGGCCTTATAGGTCGTGCCCCACTCCAAAACAAAAACCAATTTGGCCTCCACCTGGGTCAGGGCAGTCCCCAGAATCAACACAGGCTGGGGGATTAAGGGATTGAGAGCAGCCCTGTGGAAAAGGATTTGGGGTACTGGTAGATGAAAAGCTTGGTCATGAGCTGGCAATGTGCAGCTCAGAAGGCCAACCATGCCCTGGGCTGCATCAAAAGGTCAAGGGACGTGATTCTCCCCCTCTACTTCACTTTGGTGAGAACCACCCTGCAGTGCTGTGTCCAGTTCTGGGGTCCTCAACACAAGAAGGAGCAGGGAGCTGTTGGAGTGGGTCCAGAGGAGGGCCACAAAAATGATCAGAGGAATGGAACACCTTTCCTTCAAAGATAAGCTGAGAGAGTTGGAGTTGTTCAGCCTGGAGAAGAGAAGGCTCTGGTTCTGGGGAGAGCTTATTGCACCTTTCAGTACTTAAAAGGGGCCTGTAAAAAAGATGAGGGCAAACTTTTTTAGCAGAGCCTCTAGCAATAGGGCGAAAGATAACGGTTTTAAACTGAAAGAGGGAAGATTTAGATTAGATGTTAGGAAGGAATTGTTTATGGTGAGAGGAGTGGGATACTGACCCAGGTTGCCCAGAGAAGTGGGAGTTGCCCAGTCCCTGGAAACATTCCAGGTCAGGATGGACAGGGCTCTGAATTGAAGTTGTCCCTGCTCACTGCAGGGGGATTGCACTAGATGACCTTCAAAGGCCCCTACCAACCCAAACCATTCTATGATTCCCCTTTCCTTGAATTCTGATTGCCATGATTGAGTACAGCTTCTTCTTAAACCTTCACTTCAAAGATATTTTTTTTCCCTGCTCCATTTTGGCATTTGCCATTCCTCTGCCACGTTATTGCATGGCCAGCCAACTTCCAGCTCTTGCATCCCAGCAGTGTGACTGCAGCCATTAACTCTGAACTCCTCAGGAGAAAGCAAATGGAAGGTTTGAGATCCCCAGCACTCTTGGCCTGATGTCTTGCAGAGTTTCTGAAGCTCTCAAGAGTCTGGCCCAGCTTTGGCTCCCAGACCATTAGTTCCCCCGTCCCTGCATGGCACAGCTAAAGTTGAGGTAGCAGAGTTGACCTCTCAGGCTGAATCTTCTTCCAGAAATTCTCAAAATCCAAACAAATCTAGTATTTCTACTAGTATGGCATTTTCCTCCTTCAAGATTTGCAGCTTTTTGTTCTGAGGCAGAATGTGTCATTTTCCCCACAGAAGAGCATTGAGAGGGAACCAGCAACACGGGCGGATGCCTTGTTGGGGTGTGACCAGCTGGTTTCTCATAGACTTGAATGAGAAACCTGTTGTGACTTGGCCACTTTTTCTGCCAATATCTCCTACACTGGACTGGCAGCCTCGTGAGGCTACCTGGTCACTGGAGAGGGGGAAGGTGTTCTTTAAAGGGTGTATTGTGTTTTGTGCAAAGGCCTAGAATTACTTGAGTTAATATTTCTGCTTATACTATGGAATGGGGGGGGATTTTATCCAGGGTGAAATATGACTATGCTGACCACAAGGGATACATGCAGATACATGCATGTGTACGTGCAGATACAGATACATGGAGGCTGCATTTGCTATTGGTACCAAGACTCTTTAACTTAGAGGGATTTTTAAGAAACCCCTTTGCTAATTCTCTTGCTCTCCATCTGTGTAATGATCCTACAGCCCAGACAGCAACCTGAGAGAGCATGTGTCCATGGCAGACAGCCCTGTGGAGTTTTGTGGGAAAATATACATCTTTTAGACCAAATTCTGGAGGCCTGAAGTCAGAAACTGCAGCCACACTGTGCTCTGACTGATTTTTGAAACCACGTCAACCCTGTTTTGACATCCTGCTATCTGGTGTCTGAAAATAAAACTCTTGGGGAACTGAGACCCCATGTCCAAAGATTACATGTCCCCTTTCTCTCCCTCTGAGCTACTTTAGTCATGTAGAAAGTCTTTCTTCTCACCTCTGTTCATCGATTAAAGCAGCCATGAGGACTAGGGAAGACTCAGTTCTAATTCCTCACTGTAGGTGTGCTTCAAACCAACATCTCTTAATTGTGCTAAGGTACAGAGTGCCTTAGAGTGAGCCAGGATGTGATCACAGAATCACAGAATGGTTTGAATTGGAAGTGACCTTAAAGATCATCTAGTCCCAACCCCCTGCCATGGGCAGAGATACCTCCCAACAGACCAGGTTGCTCCAAGCCCCATCCAACCTGGCCTTCAACACTTCCAGGCATGGGGCAGCCACAGCTTCTCTGGGCAACCTTGGCCAGTGTCTCATCACCCTCACAGTAAAGATTTTCTTCCTAATGTCTCATCTCAATCTCCTCTCTTTCCACTTCAAACGATTCTCCCTCATCCTATCACTCCATGGCCTTGTTACAAGTCTCTCTGCAGCTTTCTCATAGCCCCTTCAGGCACAGGAAGGTGCTCTAAGGTCTCCCCTTCTGGAACCTTCTCTTCTCCAGGCTGAACTACCCTAAAGTGGGTAGTTCACTCTGCACACAATGCTTGTACACTTTTTGGACCATTCAGAATGATGTTCATTTGGAAATCACTTGTGTGGGACCTTTGTTAGTGCATTGCTCTAACAAACAGCCTAGATGCCTACAAATAGCAGAGAGCTCAGGACTCTGAACAAAGGTGCTTAGGACCTCCTCTTACCCAAACTGCAACACCTTGTGTCCAATGACCAACTGAGACGTGTCCACTCTGCAAAAGATGGTTGCATTTTCAGGCAGTTCATGTGGGTTACTTACTGATCCCAGACTCAGTTGTTGTGATGTTGATGTTTAGGAAAGCGGGGAAGTATTTGGGTCACTTGTGTTCCTAGTGAGGAGAGGCAGGCACAGTTTCCTAGTAAGAAATCTGCATTAGCCATCCCCTCTCCACAGGGCTCAGGGGAATCCAGATCCCCAGCTTCAGCTCACGGGGATGAAGGCTCTTAAAAGCTGGGTCCTGTGACACTCAGCACTGCTATGACTAACTCCACTCCTGTGTTGTGCTCTCCCACGTCGCACCTGCACCCGACCATGGCAGCTCTCCAGGCTCCCAAGCACTGATGAAAGTGTCACGATTTAACTTTAGTGTTGGGAAATATTTCATCTGGGCAAAACAACAGCCATATTTCCTGTATCTTTACACAAAAGAAACAGCAGCCATATGTGTATCAAGTGCATTTATCTATACAGGATTTTGCCTTACAAGGAACAATAGAAACCTGAATCCGTGCAATCACCCAACCACAGCAGAGTGTTTGGATTTTTTTGGGGGGGGGAGGTGAAGGGGGGATTGTTTTGGAAAATATTGTGCATACGGGAGTTCCTCAACACAGCAAGACAGCAGGCAGCTTCCTGTTATGAAAACAGTCAACAACCTGACATTCAGCAATCTGACATTCCCTGCACCCAACGTGATAAACAGGGCCGATAAAGATCTGCCACAATAGGTACAATAGCACCCCCCCATAAAGGAATAGGACGTGGAAAGAGCCTCAATACACAAATATCCCAAGGCATCTCTTCCAGCTTCTTTTATACAGTAGATAATCTCATCCTGCTTTCCATATTTTCCCAACATTGATTCACTTCCCCTCAGGCAGGGGTCAAAGTAGGAGCTGGGTGTTTGACACCACTTTCTCGCAGGTCTTTGTAGTTCAGAGGCAACACTCGGTTGAGATCTGAAAACTGTTTACTGGGTTTCCCTTCCTACTGCCATTTATGATCCTTGCGCTTCAATGCCACAGCTGCTGAACTCATCTAGCTTGTCCCCACATTCACCTCCTGGATCTGAATTAAACTCCAGAAGCAAAACAGAAAATAGTGGGAACCTCTTCCCCCTTCCTTGACCTTGGTAATGGATGCTGGAACTGCCTCTTTTCCTCCCTGATTCCACACAGTACCCACCACAGTGAGACTTCAAGCCTCTCTGCTAAGGCTGCAGGAGAAACATCAGATAATATAAATTATTCAGATAATATTAATTATTACACATCACTATACTCCCACCAAATACATGCGGAGTGCAGACTTGTCTCTCATCTGAAAAGTAACTGCAAAATAAAAGAGGGGGATCTCCTTCATTGTTACACAGCTCCTCTATTTTATAAGGGCTTCAGCCATTTTCCAGCCCCTCCACAAATCCCAATGGTTTTCCAAGAATCATGGAATCTCAGAACAGTTTGAGTAGGAAGGGACCTTAAAGATCATCTAGTCCCAACCCCCCCTGCCATGGGCAGGGACACCTTCTACTAGACCGGGTTGCTCCAAGCCCCATCCAACCTGGCCTTGAACCCTTTCACGGATGGGGCAGCCACAGCTTCTCTGGGCAACCTGGGCCAGGGTCTCACCACCCTCACAGCAAAGAATTTCCTCCTCATATCTCATCTAAGTCACCCCTCTTTCAGCTTGAAACCATTTCCCCCTCATCCTATCACTCCATACTCTTGTGCAAAGTCCCTCCCCAGCTTTTCTGTATCCTCTTTAGGTACTGGAAGGTGCTCTAAGGTCTCTCCAGAGCATTCTCATCTCCAGGCTAAACAACTCCAACTGTCTCAGCCTTTCTTCATCCAGTGTAGCATCTCCCAGCTGTACTTCCTTATCTGCATCCTATAGGGAAGTATTAAAGACTTAACTGCTGTGTCCCAACAGCCTTTGGGGTACCTCCCAGGCAGCAGAGACAGGAGGGAGACAGCATAAACTTCATCTTTTTAGCTTTCAAAGAAAAGACAAACTCTCCTGGGCTGGCAGAGGTCTTTGTGGAGAAGAGGTTATGCTCTGTAGCATGGGAAATTTTGAAGGATTCCTTGGAGTCATGATTCAGAGCCTTTGGCCCTTGCTGCTGCTGCTGACTGGAAAGATGCTGTGAAGCTTCCTTTGAAACCAGCATCTCTATTCCAGCAGCATAGCTCCAACCCTGCTGTAGGAGATGTGAAGGAGGGTGGACATTGTCCCATGCAAACCGGATGCAGGAAGATTGCCTCCCACCTGCAATACCATACCAGAGGTAACATTATTTAACATACCAGTAATTGCTATTGGAGTTGAGTTCTTTCTGCTGTGCTTTGGTAGAACAATGTATCTCAATGTATCTCGTATCTCTGCCTTTTCTGTTCTACGAATAATACCACACTGCACTAGGTCTGGCTGGCTGTAAAATGAAGATGTCCCATCTTTTTCTCTACACCCAAAGTTCCATTGTCATTAATACACAAGGAATGTAAAAGTGGCTAAGAAACAAAGGAACTGTGAAAGAAAATTTCTCCATGCCATTAAATTTTGACCTTTTGGATGGTGGGACAGAGGGGAACTATGTCTTTGGGTAGGATTCAGGTCCAGATTAAGGAAAAGACTCAGATACTTTAACACAGTTCTTCAGTGTCATTTGGGTATGAGGTCTAAGTGGGATGGCCCATCACTGGTGACCTAGAGAGATAAACCTCCCTTCTAAGCCCTGTGCCACGTGTGCTTTGGAAATCCCTGGAGTATCTCTGACAGCTCCCAGGGCCCAACTCTAAGCAATGAAATCATATCAATTGAGGGGTCTGCAAGCAGGTATCTTTATGTGACTACATCTGAACTCTCATTATAGCCAGTGGAGATGAAAGACATGATTTGATTACCTACAAGTAATTGCCTAGTGTCATATGACATCCTTGAGGATGTTCAACCTGTCTTCACCTATCTCAACCTATTTCTTCAGTCTTCATTGCTAAAACTGTCCCTCATGAATCCCAGGCCCTGGAGGTAAGGGGAAAGGTCTGGAGAGAGGAAGACTTTCCCTCAGTAGAGGAGGACCAGATCAGAGACCACTTGGCCAAAGTGGACATCCAGAAGTCCACGGACTCTGATGAGATTCACTCACGAGTGCCGAGAGAGCTGGCAGATGTTACTGCTGGGCCACTCTCCATCACATTTGAAAGTTCATGGAGAACAGAAGAGGTGCTTGAGGACTGGAGGAAGCCCAGTGTCACCCCAGTCTTCAAAAAGGGAAGGAACAAGGACCCAGGGAACTACAGGCCAGTTGGTCTCACCTCTGTCCCTGGGAAGGTGATGGAGTGACTTGTTCTGGATGTCATCTCTAAACACGTTGATAAACAAAGTTATTGGGAGGGGTCAACATGGATTTACTAAGGTTAAATCATGCTTGACCAATCTGCTAGCCTTCTATGATGTCATAACTGGTTGTTTGGATGAGGGGAGAGCAGCAGATGTCATCTACCTTGACTTCAGCAAAGCTTTTGGTATTGTCTGCCATAGCATTCTCATTAGGAGACCGAGGGAGTGTGGGCTAGATTAGTGGACATTGAAGTGGACTGAGAGCTGGCTGTGTGACAGAGCTCAGAGGGTGGTGATTAACAGAGCAGGGAGAAGTTGGAGGCCTGTAACCAGTGGTGTCCCCCAGGGGTCAACACTCAGTCTGGTCTTGTTCAACATATTCATCAATTACTTGGACGAGGAGACAGTGTATCCTCAGCAAGTTCATTGATGATACCAAACTGGGAGGGGTGACTGACACTCCACAGGGCTGTGCTGCCATCCAGCATGACCTGGACAGGCTGGGCAGAGAAGAACCTAATGAGGTTCAATGTGGGGAAATGTGGGGTTCTGCACCTGGGGAGGAAGAACCCCATGCACCAGCATAGATTAGAGCTGGACCTTCTGGAAAGCAATTCTGAGGAGAAGAATCTGGGAGTCCTGGTAGACAGTAAAATATCCATGAACCAGCAATGTGCTCTTGTGGCCAAGAAGGCCAATGGAATCCTGGGGTGCATAAAGACGAGTGTGGCCAGTACGTCAAGAGATGTCATTCCCCCTCTCTACTCTGCCCTGGTGAGGCCACATTTGGAATGCTGTGTCCAGTTCTGGGCTCTCCAGTTCAAGAGAGCCAGGGAACTACTAGAGAGAGTCCAGTGAAGGGCAACAAAGATGACTGGGGGATTGGAGCATCTCCCTTATGAGGAAAGGCTGAGAAAGCTGGGACTCTTCAGCCTGGAGAAGAGAAGGCTGAGGGGAGACCTTATTAATGCCTATAAGTATCTGAAACTTGGGTGCAAGGAGGATGGAGCCAGACTCTTTTCAGTAGTTCCCAATAACAGGGCAAGGGGCAATGGGCACAAGCTGGAACATAGGAAGTTCCATTAAAATATGAGGAAAAATGTTACAGTGAGGGTGACAGAGCACTGGGACAGGCTGCCCAGGGAGGTTGTGGAATCCCCTTCTCTGGAGATATTTAGGACCCGCCTGGATGCAGCCCTGAGTAATGTGCTCTAGGGGATCCTGCTTTAGTGGGGGAGTTGGACTAGATGACTTCTAGAGGTCCCTTCCAACTCTGACAATTCCATGATTTCATGATTCCATGATTCCACAGGTCCACCAGACATCACAAATTGCACTAGGTATCTACATGAGAGGAACTGAACTGAGTCCCCTATATGATAATCCTGAGACAAGGAGGTGAAGGAGCAAAGTGCAAGATCACTGATGAACATTTTTCTACTACACAATTAAACCCATACTGGCTATTCCCTGTTCCTGACCAAGAGCTCAAAGCATCAAACACTCATCAAGCAGAAGGATGAGGAGGAGAGTGGGAATGATAGCAACCATGTTTTGCAAACAGCTTTTGTTTTCAGGATGTGTTTTGAGATCACATGTGGCCCTCCTCTGGACTCACTTCAACAGCTCCATGTCCTTCTTACATTGGGGTCCCAAGACCTGAAAGACCAAGCAAGAACACCCAGAAATGCATCCTAAAAGCCAAAGAGAAAATCAATTCCATCTGAACAGAGAAGCCTCTGTTGTGTTAATGTTCTGCAACAAGGACTTTCAGGGCTTTGTGTGTTGCACCTTCCAACCAGCTGAGACTGTTTTCTGTGAGGGCAGGAACCATGCCATACCTCAGTGCAGTGAAACAGTGTCTGGCACCACGTGGAAATCACAAGGACCAACAACTTGACCCTGGGGCAACACCTGAAAACACCCTTAGCTAACTACTTGCAAGATAAGAAATGTGAAGAACATCAAGGCAGTGAAAGCTGCAATGGTAATCTGGGAGCGTGTTCTGCCTTTAAGGAAATGTCATCTCCACCCTAACCCACTTGTTAAAAATGAGCCCAGTCTCCTTAAAAATGGGCTGTATCTCTACCAACCAGTGCCAGGACTTGCTGCCTGGCCATGGACCTACGGTGGTTGCTCTCCAGCCCTTCAGACCAGGGTCCCACACAAAGTGCCCAGCTGATCTCTGGCCTGTGTTAACGCCTGAGCCCTTCCTGGGGTCAATGTCACTGGCCTGGGCCAAAATCATTTCAAGAAATGCTCAAACAATTTAGCAGTGCGGATGAAGGAATTCCTGTCTGGGGTAATTTACTGGTATGATGCAGCCCTTGAGTCCTCAGTGACCTCATCTGGTCACAGTTTCTGATTTATGCCACCGCTAATTGCTATAATTTACTATTTCCGCTGCAATAGCAACAAGGAGCCTCAGGCTGAAGAAGAAATACTTGTGCTGGTTACTGCTCGAAAGCAGAGCAGGCCATCTACTCTCTTAAAGAGCTCTGAACCAAAATATAACCTGTGAGATGGAGAAGCAGCACCCAGAAGGGCAGGGGAAGGTGGCAGAAATGACAAGCCACACTCAGGGCTGTGACCTCCTGATGGTATGGAAGCAGTGGGGTTGGACAAGGGCATTTAAAACCAAAGGAGACTTTTAAGGACAAGATCAGAAGGAGAAGGAGAAAAGCCTTTGTATGCATGCACAACAAGCTCCTTGCACTCACGGGGTGCAGTGAATTTTTTACACAGAGGGCCCAGTCTTGGCTCTTAGGCCCCCACCCTGGTGCAGAAAGGTGCAAAACCTTCCCAGGCTACTCAAGGACCAGGTCACATCCCTTTCACACAGGTGCAAAAATGACCCACTAAAGAAAACCTGTTGGTTCACAAGTGGCTCATGCGTTACACTTGGGTTGTTTGCAGGCCCCTCAGCATTTATGTACTCTGTACCAGGAAGATGTTCAGCTGAGCAGCTGTGTTTGACCAGCAAACTCCCCAGTGCCTTCTGGCTACCTCGCTGAAGTCTCAAATGGCCTCAGGATCAAACCCAAAAGGAGCTTTTTGGGTGCTTTTTGCATGACCTTCAGCAGCTGAATGGGATTTTCTCTACCCTCGTGCTGTGCAGCTACAGCGTGTTAGCAATGGAAAAACTGCTATGGGCTTCTGCATGCGCCAGAGTGGTCAATGCAGCATTAATAGGAGGCCTTCTCATGCTGGTTTAGGAGGAATTGCATTCATATTTTCCTTTTTCTCCCTGTAGCTGAGCTCTACTGAAAGCCTCACTTACCTCCTTTGCTCCTTGTTCCTTGAGAGGCACTATTTGTTAACACCACACAAGCAGGATTTGCCCTTGTGCCCCAACCAAGAAAAAGAGAAAAATAACCCCAAACAATTGCAAAGCTTTCATTTGAGAAATTAATCCACAAGGGAGCAACGTTAAAAATAAAACTCTTTGGCCAGAGCCTTTATAATCTCCAGCTATATTCTCTGGAATATAATTCATAAGCACAATATGTTTTTTGTTATGAATGAGTGTGAAGTACCAGAAAAGGAAAGAGGAAACCCCTAATGTAGTCCTGAATAGACCTGTGAAAAAGGATAATAAAACTTGTCCTGGATTTCCTTTAGCAGCAGGTGCTTCCTTTGGAGTTTCTATTCATTCAGACTTTGGACAGACACAGCCTGCCAAATTTTTTTTTTTATACTTTTTTTTTTGTAAACCCATAGTTCAGTTGATCTGAGTGAAGGTGAATTTGTCTCCTTGACCGCTGTCAAGCTTATGGGCCTACAAGGTCAACAGCAAAGTTTCTCCAAGCTTTTCTGGTGGATCTGCTGTTACCACACCACTCAGGTTGGAAACTTTCCAAAAGTATTCAAGGCTTGAAGGCCTTAAATTTTCATTTTAAACAGACCACCCATCATTCCTGGTGAGCCACTGCTGAGACACCCACTCTTGCCCATCCACAAATTTCTGGCAAGACACAAGCCATGACTGGGGGAATACAGCTCCTCAACCTCACAAGGCTGGCCTCATTTTTACAGAAAGAGCTGGCTTCCACAACCTCCCTGGGCAACCTATTCCAGTGCCTTACTACCCTCATGGTGAAGAATTTCTTCCTGATGTCTAACCTAAATCTCCCCTCTTTCAGTTAAAAACCGTTACCCCTTGTCCTATCACTGCCCAATCTGGTGAAAAGTCCCTCCCCCAGCTTTCCTGTAGCCCCTTCAGGTACTGGAAGGTGCTCTAAGGTCTCCTTGGAGCCTTCTCCAGGCTGAACAACACCAACTCTCAGCCTATCTTCATAGCACAGGTACACCAGACCTTTGATCATCTTTGTGACCTTCCTCTTGACCCTTTCCAACAGGTCCACGTCTTTCCTGTGCTGAAGGCTCTAGAGCTGTACACAGTATTCCAGGTGCAGTCTCACCAGAGCAGAGTATGTTTTCCAGAGGCATGTCTGGAAAACCACGAGCAGGAGGATTAAATTGTTAAGTGTCTATCACTTACAATATGCAAAGGACTAGATGGTCCAGAGGGTCACAGAGACCCTTCAGCTCTCAACAGCTCTCCAGATGACACCAGGAGAAGCCAGCTCCTCTCTGTGAAATACAGCCTGTCCTGCTTCCCAAGCCCTTTCCTCTTCCTAAGACAGCACTGCCAACCTCCACCAATCCCTGCCATCCCTATCTCTACATCTTACTCCAGGACAGGCTTGAGAGGTGGGCCTATGCAAACTGCATGAAGTTCAACAAGGCCAAGTGCAAGATCCTGCAAAGGGGTCAGAGCAATCCCAAAAACAACTATAGGCTGGCAGAAGCATGGATTGCAAACAGTCCTGAAGAGAAGGGCTTGGGGGTATTGGCTGATGAGAAGCTCGACATGAACTGGCAATGCACACTGGCAGCATAGAAACCAACAGTGTCCTGGGCTGCATCCCCGGCAGTGTGACCAGGGGATGCAGTGCCAGGGAGAGGATTCTCCCTACAATTCTGTGTTTCTGTGATTTACTTCTTTCTCACGAGACCTCACTGCAGTGCTGGGTCAAGTTCTGTGGGCCCCAGCACAAGGAGGACATGGAGCTGTTGGAGCAAGTCCAGAGGTGGCCAAAAAGATGATACAAGTGCTGGATCACCCCTGCTCTTGAAACAGGCTGAGAGAGATGAGCTTGTTCTACCTGGAGAGTAGAAGGATTTGGGAAGACCTTAGAGAATCCTCCAGTACCTGAAGAGGCTATAGGAAAGGTGAGGAGGGAATTTTGACAAGGACATGTAGTGATAGGAACAGTTTCAAGCTGTAAGAAGGGAGATTCAGATGACATATAAAGAAGAAATTGTTTCCAGTGCAGGTGGTGAGACACTGGCCCAGGCTGCCCAGAGCAGCTGTGGCTGCCCCATCCCTGGAAATGTTCAAGGCCAGGTTGGATGGTGCTTGGAGAAAGCTGGTCTAGTGGGAGGTGTCCCTGCCCATCACAGGCAGTTGGAATTGGATGATCTTTAAGGTCCCTTGCAACTCAAACCATTCTATGATTCTGTGACACAGCTGCAATATGTTATATTCTATTCAACCATCAACAACTCTAACCTCCTACACTGGCACCTGTAGCCTTGGTCATGCACTGCACACTTCTGCCATCCTTTTTGCTCAGACCATCTTGGCCTTTCTTAGAAGACCTCTCTGTCATCCACTGCTTCAAGGTCAAATTTATCATCCTTGCCTTCAGAGCCCTGCAAAATGCTGCCCTTTTCCTGCTCATTCTTCCTCCTTCCTTCCTTACATACAAGTGGTAAATGCCCTCTCTAAGCACAGAGCTGCTGACAACAGCCTTTTCGAAGGAATGAGGCAACAAGTCTAGGAAACGACCACCAGCCTCTGCAGGCCTCTCATGTATGATTTGGACAGGGGCATTGGCTTGAGTAAGAGCTAAGCACAAATATGTTTATTCATCCCATTGTTTGCAGGAACTACTGAACACACAGCATGGAACGAAGTGAATCCCTGGGCAAATGCAGTCACGGGCAGGTGTTCAATGCCATTGTTACCAGCACTGGCATAAACCTGTGCCAGATTTAAATATAGGCAATTGGATGAGCTGTTCATGTTTGCTTCAGTAGGCCCGAGTTGAAGCAGGCAGTAAGAATGTCTGGCAGGATGAAGCAACTACTGAAAAAATAGATACTTCTTAAAGCTACCTAATGAACAGCAGTTTAGGTTTTGCAGGCTTCCTTCTGCCCATTAAGGTGGATAGGAAGATTTGTACTATAGTTGGTACCTTCCTCACGTATGTGTCAGCTGCTTCAGTAGTTTCATGGAAGGTACATGCAGATGTTAAGGTCCTTGGAGTAAACTTTCTGTTGCCTGTGTACATAGTCCCTGAAATTACAGTCTTGGTAGGGGTGACAGGTAGAAGTAATAGTGCAGAGCAAGGTGTATCATGGAAAATATGTCTCAAGTTCCTAGAATGGTTTGGGTTGGAAGGGACCTTAAAGATGCTCTATTTCCAATGCCCCTGCTGTGGGCAGGGAGACCTTCCACGAGACCAGCTTGTTCCAAGCCCCTTCCAACCTGGTCTTGAACACTTCCAGGGATGGGGCAACCACAGCTTCAAGATGACAGAGAGGAGGAAAAAGTGTTTCCACTTTGGATGGCAGCAAGGAATTAAAATGGCTCCGCATCTGAACCGGCTGCTGAAGCACCATTTCCTTCTCTGTGCTGGAATAACATAGAAAATATCTGCTGCAGTTTGGCTTTAGTTTGGATAAACTCTCAAAACAATTCAGGAGCATTGTACTAGGTGCACTAAGAAGATGAAGGATTCAGACCTTCGGCATCATCATATGCTTCTAATGTGTTATTTAGTGAGTTGTCCTCAAGTTTGCAGTCAGATTTTTTGCAGGAAGAGAAATGAACTCATTTCCACATGAGTTTACTAACCACAGCAAATGAAATTCAGCATTCTTGTTTTCTGAGATTGTACCTGTAGAGCCACTTCAAGATTCTTCATGGAGATAAATCATCTTGAAAACTTTTCCTGTAAAAAGTGTCATGGTTTAATCCCAGCTGGTAACTAAGCATCACACAACCACTCACTCACTCCTCCCCCCTGATGCTGTGGGATAGGGATGATAATCAGAAAAAAAGAAGTAATTTAACCCCTGCTCAGCCCTAAGGAAGGTCCAGATCCTAAATGAGTTCACGGGGCACTGTTCCTCCCAGAGATGTGTAATGGCTCAATACAGCCTCCTCACCTCAACACAGTGCTCACCTTCCCAGACCATATATACCATATATCTCCCTCCAAACATCATTTCCCATCCCTGTACCAGCCACTGTCCCCAGAGCAGGACCTCAAACCTACCTGTTGCCCTCATCCAGACTTGTGTCTCCTCTCCATGTGGCCCCATCACTGCCCCAGTGATGCCAATCTCTGATCATGGCTGCTTTGAGCCTGAGCAAACACCACACATCAGCCATACCATGAGAATACACCATGAAAATATACCACATGCAGATTTTATCACCACAAGGATCTTAATTTGAGGTAGCTCAGCCTCCTCTAAACAGCAGAAAAGCCATCCTGCAACTGTACTCATGCATCACAGTTGGTTACAGGTAATGTTGTGGGACAACCCAGCCCTGCTGGACCTCCAACACCCAGCAGCCTTCACTAAAATGGGCTGCTAAAGGCCATTCCTGCATCAAAACAAAACAGAAAAGTCTTTTTAGGTCATTTAATCTATTCCCAGGGTTCAACAAAGGTTTGTTTCCTACAACCAACCTTGTTACAGATACGATTCACACGATGATATTTCAATCACTTCCTCTGGGAGACTCTTTCCAACAATGCAGATTTCTTGGCTGTAGAAGAATTCCCAGGGACTGAGCTGAAGTTTTCCTTTGCCCTTGCAATGCGTCCCCTTAAACAGCTTCAAACTGGGAACTTCCCCTTCTTCACATTGCCCCATTGAGAGGCCACGTACTTCCCCAAGGGCAGGTACCAAGCCTGTGGAAAATTTGGACTGCAAATCTTAAATAATCAGATCTAGAGTGATCCTATTACTGTTCAAAGAAGCCCACTGGAGAAAAAATGTTGGATGTTTTCATTCTTTTTCATCATTGCCCAGCTCAGGGTTTGTTTTTTTTCTCCCTCTGTACTCCACTCCAGTGAGACCCCCCTGCAGTGCTGTGTCCAGTTCTGGGGTCCCCAGCACAACAAGGACATAGAGCTGTTGGACCAAGTCCACAGGAAGCCACAGAGATGATCCGAGGGCTGGAGCAGCTCTGCTCTGGACACAGGCTGAGAGAGTTGGGGTTGGTCAACCTGGAGAAGAGAAGGCTCCAGAAGGGGAGACCTTGGAGCACCTTCTGGTAACCAAAGAGGCTACAGGAAAGCTGGGGAGGAACTTTTGACAAGGGCAGGGAGTGATGAGACAAGGGGGAACAGTTTCAAGCTGAAAGAGGGGAGATTGAGATGAGATTTTAGGAAGAAATTATTTGCTGTTACGGTGGTGAGACCCTGTCCCAGATTGCCCAGAGCTGCTGTGGCTGCCCCATCCCTGGAAGTACTGAAGGCCAGGTTTGATGGGGCTTGGAGCAACCTGGTCTACTGGGAGGTGTCCCTGCCCATGGCAGAGGTGGGGGGGGGGGGCAAACTAGATGATCTTTAAGGTCCCTTCCAACCCAAATCAGTCTGTCATTCTGTGATTCTATGATACTGCAAGAGTGAGACCAGGAAAATCCCAGTGACACTCACCAGGATTGTCCCATAGCCTGGCTTGTCTGTATATGCACCCCAGATGCCTTGTGAAGTCTTTACAGGAAGGTCTTCTGTTGTTCAATAGCATGAAATTTTGCCATACTGAACTTTAAGCAAGTGATGGTATCTGAAGCTTAAAAATTCTGCTGTGTAGCATGAACTCAGAAATTATACTCTGCTACATTTCCTTTTCTTTTCCCTAACCAAGAGCTACATCAGTCTTAGAGCTCTCAGACCTCTCCTGTTTCCTCTCTTCAAGGCCACCAGCAGCAATTTCAGCAAAACGTCAGCCTCTTGCTCGCTGCCAGACACGTTTCCCTGTTTCATCAGGACAGTGATGAACACACAGCCACGGACCTGCTCCTGGATAGAAAAGCCAAAGCTGCTGCAGGCTACTTGTGGATCTAAATTGGATGTGATTTTGGAGGGGACTTGCCAGCGAGGGCTGCAACACACTTGCCAGTGTTTTAGCAAATAAAACTAGGAATTTGTATAGTGTGTGTGTGAGAAGGTGTAGGGGAGAGGGAGGAAGAGAAGCATTTTCCATGCCTAAAAGACATATTTACGTTATGCAGGTGATAACTGAAGCAGAAAAGTTCATTGCCATTTGGTTGAGTTTCCCTGCAGTACATTTAAGTGATGCTTTGTCCCTCAGTTTTCCTCCCTCTCACAGCTCAGTCTCTTGCAGTTTGTATTTTGGATAATCTTTTTTCCAGGAAATGCAGGAAAAGAAACAGTTTCTCCCAGCAAGAAACACAACGGACAAACAAAACAGTATCATTCAGCCAGATTTGTGGTGCACTGCAAAAAAACAGGTTTTGTATTAGCATTATGTCTTATTACCCGTTGCTTGAGTATCTCTGAAAATAGCCTTCCTCCCCTGAGAAAGAACAACTAATTTGTTTTTATTATTTTGATGGTTATTACAGAGCTCAAGATGGCAACGTGAAAGGGCTGTGATATTAGGTCAGTTGTAAATGACTAGTTGTTTTCTGATGTACTAAGTGATGTGGAAATACCACGTGATATTGCACAGTCTCCCTGATGTGCCCAATTTGCAGTCGAAGCAAAGCAAGTGGTTGAACTCTGAGGAAAAACAAGTAGGAAACTGAGGTGTCCCCCGAAGACTTGTGCTGTCTGAGGTCACATAGAGGAAGTTTGTGGTGGACTCAAGAGAGCAAAAGCTGAGCCACTTTTCCGAGTGCTTAAATCCAGCAGTGCATCCATATTGCTGAGACATAGAGAACAAAACTGCATGTGTTGGGAGAGTTATTCATAATTTGCATCTTTCTCGACCAAAGCATGAAATGTAGTCTCCTAGGTGCCATGTTCATGTTGCAAACTCCCTTCCTGCATCCCACCATTCCCTGCAGACCGTGGAGCCATTGCAAGGCACTGGAGGGAATCCCAAGAGTAAGGGGAGCTTCTGGTGAACATCTATGATGCAAAATAGCCCCACATTTGGGGCAGAAATTCACAGGTAGAACCCATAAGTGTTGTCCCAGCATGCCTGGGTGGCAAGGGAGACAAGCAGAGTGGACATGGCAGATGGGGATACAGCTCCTCCAGGTGTCTGGGTCATTGGCTTGGCATCCATTTAATGCTCTGTAGGAATTATTTTAAGCAAGGTATGAGGTGAAGAAGGTCTCAGAGTTTTCCAAGCCTGCCTTCTGGTATGACCTACCTCCTACCCCCCCCCCCCACTGATCTTAACAAAGAGAACATGTTTAAGCCACCTACCTTCAGCAAACTCAGACCAACTAAAATATCCCTACTCCACATGTTCCACCCCTCACCGTGCTGCAACCGTATCATCTTACACAAAACAGCCATCCAAATCAATATCCAGCCTGAGGAACAAACAGATAGCAACACCCCTAGAAACACCTAATAACCCAGACAACCGTGTCCTGGGCTGCATCTCCAGCAGTGTGATCAGCAGGTCGAGGGAGGGGATTGTCTCCATCTGCTCTGCTCTGATGAGACCCCCTGCAGTTCTATGTCAAGTTCTGGGGGCCCCAACACAAGAGGGACATGGAGCTGTTGGAGCAAGTCCAGAGGAGGCCACAAAGATGACCAGAGGGCTGGAGACAAGAGAAGGCTCTGAGGAGTCCTTAGATCACCTTCCAGTACTTAAAGGGGTCATATAAGAAAGATGGAGACAGACTTTTTGGTAGGGCTCACTGCAAGAGGACAAGGCATGAAGGTTTTAAACTGAAAGAGGGGAAGACTCAGACTAGATAGAATCATAGAATCATAGAATGGTTAAAGTTGGAAGGGACCTTACAGATCATCAAGTTCCAACCTCCCTGCTACAAGCAGGGATACCTCACACTAGAGCAAGTTGCATAAAGCCTCATCCAACCCAGCCCTGAACACCTCCAGGGAGGCAGCTTCCACAACCTGCCTGGGCAACCTATTCCAGCACCTTACTGCCCCCATGGTGAAGAATATTTTCCTAATATCTAACCTAAATCCACCCTCTTTTAGTTTAAAACCATCCTTCTGTCATTAAACTCTCTGGTGAAAAGCCCCTCCCCAGCTTTCCTGTAGCCCTTTCAGGTACTGGAAGGCCACTACAGTGTCTCCCTGGAGCCTTCTCTTCTCCAGGCTGAACAACCCCAACTCTCAGCCTGCCTTCATAGCAGATGTACTCCAGCCCTCTTATCACCCTCATGGCCCTTCTCTGGACCCTCTCCAACAGGTCCATGCCTTTTCTGTGCTGAGGACTCCATACCTGTATGCAATCTCACCAGAGCAGAGGGCCCAAATCACTTCTCTCAAACTGCTGGCTGGGCCTCTTTTGGTGCAGCCCAGGACACAACTGGCTCTCTGGGCTCCAGCACACACTGGTGGCTCATGTCAAGCTTCTCATCAACTACCCACCCAGAAGTCCTTCTCCTCAGGACTGCTCTCCAGCCATTCTTCCCTCAGCCTGTATTTGTGCCTGGGGTTGTGTTGACACAGGTGAAGGACCTTGCACTTGGAGAAAGAAAATTTTTACAGTGAGAGTTTTGAGACACTGGCACAGGTTGCCCAGAGAGGTGGTAGATGCCCCATCCCTGGAAACATTCCAGGTCAGGTTGGACAGGGCTCTGAAAAACCTGATCTACTTGAAGATCTGCAGGTTGGTTGGACTAGGTGAGCTTTAACAGTCCCTCCCAACACAAACTTGTTTACAGTCCCCCACAGCCTCCTCCTGGAGAAAGTGACTCATTATGGTCTTGACAAGTGGTCTGTGCAGTGGGTGGGGAACTGGCTGACAGGTCATACCCAGAGGGTGACAGTAAATAGTTCCTCCTCAAACCGGTCACAAGTGGGGTCCCTCAGGGATTGAAATTGGGCTCCATGCTGTTCAACATCTTCATAAATGGCCTGGATGTTGGGATCAAGAGCACCCTGATGAAGTTTGCTGATGACACCAAGATGAGTGGAGAGGCTGACACTCCAGAAGTGAGAGCCACCCTCCAGGATGACCTGGACAGACTGGAGGAGTGGGGTAGCAGGAACCTTATGAAGTTCAACAGGGAGAAGTGTTAGGTCTTGCACCTGGGAACACATAACCCAGGAGTGCAGTTCAGACTGGGATCCACCTGGCTGGAGAGCAGTCCTGTGGAAAGGGACCTGGGGGTCTTGGTGGATAACAGGCTCAACATGAGTGAACAGTGTGCTGCAGTGGCAAAGAAACCAACAGGATGCTGGGCTGCATCAACAAGGGCATCACCAGCAGAGATAAAGAAGTCATCATCCCGCTCTACTCGGCACTTGTCAGACCACACCTGGAGTATTGGGATCAGTTCTGGTCCCCATGCTACAAAAAGGATGCAGACAGGCTGGAGAGGGTCCAGAGAAGGGCCAGAATAATGATCAGAAACCTGTCCTATGAGGAGAGGCTGAGAACACTGGGTTTGTTCAGCCTTGAGAAAAGAAAGCTTATTACCATGTTCCAGTACTTAAAGGGTGGCTACCAAGAAGATGGGAGACTCCCAGTTTAAAAGGAGTCACATGGAATAGACAAAGTTGCTCCTGGGAAGATTCTGATTGGACACAAGAGGTAAACTTTTCACCATGAGGACAATCAAACATTGGAATAGTCTCCCAAGGGAAGTGGTAGATTCCCCCACATTGGACAGTTTTAAGTCTCAGCTTGACAGGCTGCTGAGCCATCTCATATAAACTATAGTAGTACCTAGAAAGGTTGGACCAGATGATCCTTGAGGTCCCTTCCAACCTGGCATTCTATGATTCTGTGATTCTATGATTCATTCTGTGATTCTATGATCCTGTGAACTCTCATCACTTCCCCAGGTGCACGCAGAGGCTCATGTACCTTCCTGCACCCCATCCTAGGCTTGATCCTACTACTCATCTCCTTGCACATCCCATAGCCTCCCAGCTGTGCATGCACACACACAAAAACACACACCCCCCCCCTCATTTTCCGTTGGCCATACAGACAGCAGTGAAGCCTGTGAAAAAAGGAAGCTGGCTACAAGCTTTTGGGATTTGCTCCCCATGGACCAAAGAGGGGAATGTGAATCCCTTTATTCTTGGGTCAGGTTTGTTTTATTATTGTTATTATTATTATTTTCTCTCTCTTTTCTCTCTTTCTGGATCAGGAGCCCACAATGAGGCAGAGCTGCTGCCGCCAGCACCAGGAAGTGGGACCATCAGCACAGATGTTGCCCAGGGAAGCTGAGGTTCCCACACCCAGTAGGAAGCGGGGCCCCACGGAGCCGGGATGGGGACTGCGGAAGTGGCAGCAGAGCTGGACGCCTGTGGCTGCTGATCCGGGGATGATGGGAGAGGAGAAGCAATGGGGGGGGGGGGGCCCAGCTTGGAGGCAGGGGGGGCATCTATTCTTAGAGAAAAAGGGGGGCCCTGGTGGGGGGATTTTTATTGTAAGACTTTGTTTACACCCCAAGCTGAATGAATCAAATGACCTTGTTTATTGTCGGTCTCCTGAATGGACGGCAGAGGGAGAGGGAGGAGGGATGGGGAGGGGGGGTTATATTATTGTTAATTCTGCCATTCACAACTTCTCTTTTTTTTTTTTTTTTTTTTTTTTTTTTTCTTCCCACCACGCATTGTTGCTCAGATAAAAGAATAAAAGGTGAAACTCTTATTCCTTCCTTTCTCCATCTCCGCAGGACTCTCCAAATCCCCAGGCAGGCGGCTGCTGGGATGGAAGTGCCAAACCACAGAGCCTCGCACGAGATGCAGGGCCTGATCCTGCTCCTGCTGATGCCACGCCTTGCCAAACTCATTTTCCATGGTGGGCTGAGGGAGCTGAGGCCCGTCTTGGTGCTCAGAGGGTCCCTCCCCAGGGAGGACACAAACCAGTCTTTTGCCACCACCTGTCAATGCATCCCTCCTTTTCCCGCGGACTGAGGCAGCAGCACGGCCACCGAGCTCACACACAGGGCCATTATTCTCAGGAAATAACAACACCCAGGCAAAGTCAGCTTATATGCCTGCACCTTTGGAAGCCAAACTGAAGCCTTCTTTGAGGGACCTGGCTTGTCACCTAAGAAAGTACCTGCTCTTGATGCCAGCTACATGGAGGTATTTCAGTGCAAATCCGGATTATGGATCGTTTCACCTATTAATTGGCGCCTAGTGGTCCCCATTGCTGCTTGATAACTTCCGAGCTAAGAATCAAGCACTTTTCAGGGCATTTTAATTCAGAGAGCCAAGAAGGTCTCTGATTGAGTTGCCACCTGGTTGCTGAGAGCATGAAATGGTCTTTCTGGTCTGAGTATCACCAAACTGCAACAGCCCTCAGAAAGAATGACAGGATTACAGTATTTTTGAATAGGTAGTTTTGCCTCATCGCCGTTTATAGAATCCTAGAATGGTTTGGGCTGGAAGGCACTTCAAAGCTCATCTAGTTCCAACCCCCCTGGCATTGGCAGGGACACCTCCCATTAGACCAGGTTGTTCCAAGTCCCATCCAGCCTGGCCTTGAACACTGCCAGGGATGGGGCAGCCACAGCTCCTCTGAGCAGCCTGTTCCAGTGTCTCACCACCCTCACAGCAAGGAATTTCTTCCTAATGTCTCATCTCAATCTCCTCTTTTTCAGTCTGAAATCATTCCCCCTCATCTCATCACTCCCTGCCCTTGTCAAAAGTCCCTCCCCATCTTTCCTGTACCTTCAGGTACCTTCAAGTACCTTCAGGTACCAGAAGGTGCTCTAAGGTCTTCCCGGAGCCTTCTTTTCTCCAGGTTGAACAACCCCAATTCTCTCAGCTTGTCTCTTCAACTCAAGGCACCTTGATTCCTTCAAAATCATGTTTTCATTTTCGAATGGGTTTTGAATTATATTAGTACAATGTCAGAGACTTACTCAGGACAAATTGAAATCTCATCCAGGCTTCTCATCTCTGCAATGCAACCTGCACATATTGGTGGATCTTTCCTTACCCAGAGACATCAGTGCAACATGGAAAGTGCTCACATCTTTCAGTGAAAGCAGCTTTGATCAAGCAGACATCCACAGGTCTCATTTGGTTTTGCCTGAATCCCTCTTTCCCACAGCAGAAAAGATTGCACTGGAAGTGCCAATCCTGGCTCACTTCCCTGCTGAATTGCAAAAGGCATTTGCTTGTTTTGTTCTTTTTTGTTTGGTTTGTTGGGTTTTTTTTAAATCTCCTTATATTGTCACCTCTTTCCTGTCCTTGATTTTAACTTGATCTCTGTTGCAGCTGGAACAAGAAAGGAATGAATGAAGAGAGAGGAGAAAGTATGTATGGTGGCCATAGCACTCATCATCCAAGTCCTTCCTGCTCCACTGAATAAGTAATGAGAGATGGAGGGAGGATGGGCTGAATATGTCTCAACTCTCTCCTCTTTTGTGGCTCTGGCATATATACACAGTGTCACAACAGGGAATCAAACCTTCATCTCCCATACAAGCACCCTACATAATTTGTTCAACCAATCTGCTGAGGACTTGTCATTGGAAACCTGATTTTTTCTGTTCAGGTCTCTTAACTGTGGACACCTCCAGCCATTTGAGATGCCCCAGCCTGTTCCATCAGACCTCCAGGTGTTAGCTCAGAAGGCCAAGATCTCCCATGTCATACATGTCAGGGGATGCAGATGTCTCAGATACTGTAGTAGATCTCAAATGGCACCAGCAGCCTGTGTGGGGGCAGCTGAATGAAACACCTTGTGTCTATAGCATAGATGTCTACATCTGAGGTAGGTGTTTTGCTTCCCATTAATGTCAACAGAAACCCAGCCAGCACAGTCAATGAAGTGAGTCATCAGACCAAATGTAGGTTTCTGATTTAGGGTGAAGTGAATCATTAGCTGAGATCATTTGCAGAGGCTTTACAGGCAACAGTAAGAGCCTAAAGACCTGACCAGATATAAAAGTATGTGCCACAAGCATCTAAAGGGAGATGAGATGAGCAGCACAACTGTCTCTGGGTTGTAGCCCTTTCCTATCTTCCCCACTGAGCAGAGGACACCTTCTTGCAGCACACAACCACCAACTTCTTGCAGTACCCACCACACAAAATGGGAAGGGGCTACATGAACACATGAGAGCCCAAAGTACTCAGATCCTAGGCTGTACCCAAGGTACCAACACAACATCCACCTTGGGGAATGCACCTTTCCCAGGCTGGGTCCCAGGGAGATCTTGTGCTGGAGCTGGGCTTAGCTGAAGTGAGTCTCATCCTTATGATGTACATGTTCCACCATTCTGGCTTATGGAGAAATAGAAAGTTGTGCATGAAAAGCAAGAGCTGGACCTACAGAGGATCTCAGATAACATAGAATCATACAATAACAGACTGGTTTAGGTTGGAAGGGACCTTAAAGATCATCAAGTTCCAGCCCTCTGCCATGGGCAGGCACACCTCCCACTAGACCAGGTTCCTTCAAGCCTCGTCCAACCTGGCCTTGAACCCTTTTGGGGATGGGACAGCCACAGCTGCTCTGGGCAATAGGGGCCAGTGGTCATTTCTGGCCATCAAAACAATGGATTTATTGTTATTTCAAGGTTCAGGAGGAACAAACAGGCCAGCTTTCAAAAAGGCATTTGGTAGCCTTGACCATGGTCATCTGCTAAGCCACTGGTAGAGACTGGATGGACTCATGATCTGAAACTTCAGCTGTTCTTATGTTCTGGTTTCATATTCTGTCTTACAAGCTTTTCCCCTGCTATTTATTTACCTACTTCAATCCTTGCTTGAACATAGACTTCTCACTAATTAACATCAGGGTTTATCCCGGGTTCTTTGGTCAATGCTGGGCTATTTGTCAACGTTTTGGTCTTTGGCTTCCTATATTCATGTGCTCCAGTTTACTGGTGAAATAAAGCTGTTGCCTCATATCCCTCAGATTTACCCATCTCTCCCATGGCTGCAGGCAGGTGGTTTTGGTAACTAGCTGTGAGTGTAGGACATGATCCTGGAGGTTCTGAGATGGCCACAGACCTTGAAGATTCCCATAATTTTGGCCAAGGTCCAGAAACCATTGGCTGAGAACAGAGAAGGGAAAAGAGAATGAAAAAGAGAAAGAGGGAAAAATGGGTGAGGAAAAGTCCTGCCTGTTACACAGAGCCAGAAGAGAGGAAGGACAAGGTACATTTTGGTCCTGATACCAAGGGAAGGCAGACACATAAAGGCCTGTTTCACTCTAAGTCTCTCATCCTCTGCTTGCAGCAATGCAAACACCTTGTTTGCAGACAAGACCATCCCTTCCCAGCCTGTGCAGTCCCCACCTCCAGAGGTGTGGGTAGGAAGCCACAAATATCCACCAAGTAAGGTTGGAGGCTGTAAGGGTAAGGTAGCAGCAGGGATCCCTGGATGAAGAGGGTGCCATAAGTAGGAAAAATGAATCACCCATCTCACTTCATGGACAGCAAAAACCAGCTAAGTGACCTCCTTAGACTGGATACTAATTTTTCAGCTAAGGAACTAACTTTTACCCCTAAAAGCAGTCTCTTTCCTGACAGATATACCAGGGAGACTGTGCAAACAGTTCTGTAATGTCTCCTTCACCTCTCAGTCTCGTGCTGCACCGTGTGTCCAAACAATCCAGCTCCTCCAATATTTAGGCACTGCACTCATCCTGATTTCACTCAGGTTTAGACTAAACGAATGGCCACCAAAAAGCACTTGGACCTTTCCTGGCTAGGAGGACAGGTAGTTGCAGTACAGCATAAGGTTTGCAGAATGATAAGCATAAAGCAAATTGAGTGTAACTCAGAGCTGGATGATGCTTCACAGTTCCCTCAGATTTCCAGGCTTTGATAGAAGGTGAATATTTATAAATACGATTATTACACTAAAACTTGGGTTTGAGGCTTCCCGTGCAGAGGTAAAAGATTTTAAAAATCCAAACCAGCAGCCCAAAGGAGGGAGCTTCTGCCATCTAGAGGTCATAATTTTCAATTACAACCAAGAGTGGAAAAAGTAAAGCACACTTTTGACTTCTAAATTTACACATGTAAATACAAATGTATATACATAGTAATATACATTTTTTCCAGAAATAAGCTTATATAAGCAAAAACTTGAGCAACTCCCTTTTCTCTATGGACTTGCTACAAGAAATTGCATTTATTGCCTATTTTAGTCTTACTTCAGTATCTCAGTACTGTTTGCCTTAGAAAGGTGCTAGATGAAGCCCATGAGAAAAGAATATTTATTTTTCATTTCCTGACAGAGAAGAAAGTTTTTAGCCAAAGCCACAAAAGAGGGAGGGAAAGCAATAAAGTTTTTCTTTTTTGTTTGTTTGCTTGCTTGTTTGTTTTAAACCTCAGTTTGCATAAGAGAGCCAGTGGCACCATGAGCATCACATTTTTTATGCTTTACACTCAGCCTTTAAAATAGTTCCGTTTCTGTTTAAATAAATAGAAAAGCAGTGCCTTGGTATGTCTTTTCTGCCACACTTGGGCATTATGGT
This sequence comes from Apus apus, assembly GCF_020740795.1. Taxonomy (NCBI): domain Eukaryota; kingdom Metazoa; phylum Chordata; class Aves; order Apodiformes; family Apodidae; genus Apus; species Apus apus. Next base: position 106,016,917 of record NC_067284.1, on the reverse strand, counting down.
GCAGTTTAAAAATCTTGAGAAAATAATAGCAGAATAATTTTAATTTTTTTTATGGTTTTGTTGCACTGTGCTACACAGATGGCTGAATAATATTAGAGTTTCTTCTGATCTAAAAGGCCATGAAAGTTTAAGCAAAATTCTTTAGAAGGTCAGAATCTGGCTGTCATTGTTGATTTTTTTTTGGGAAAGAGTTTTTGGGGTAGTAGGTGTCATTTTCTAGTCCCCCATGAAATTCTCTCCCATGTTCACACCCACTGCATTCAGGAATGCAAAAGGGATCCCTGGACTCTGGTACTAGAGGAGAAAGTCCAGCAAGTCCATTTTATGACATGGACGCTGTTTTCCCACTTCCATCTCATATGGCTCAAACTTTGCCATCTTACTGGGGTGATAAAAGTCTGACCGTTAAGGAAGCACATCAAAAACTTCTCTTATTTTCACTACTTTTCATTTCTGCACCAAAGTGGCAAAGGAGGAGGCTGAGTCAGATCCAGATTGGGTCTGTGTGGCCCAGCTTTGCATAGAATCAGAGAATCCTTTCTTGGCAAAAGCACACGTTCTAGATAAGATGGCCCAGCACCTTGTCCAGCTCAATTTCAAAAGTGTTCAAAGTCGGGGAATCCACCACTTACCTAGGGAGATTATTCCATTGGATTGTTCTCTGTGTGAAAAATTTTCCTCTCTTCTCCAATGGGAATCTTCCCAAGAGTAATTTGTATCCATCACCCCCCATTTTTCCCATGTGGCTCCTTGTGAAAAGGCAGCCTCCACCTTCTTTGTACTGGAATGTATCTTCAAAACCAGTAAATGGGAGATATTCAGAGGAATATGGTAACAGCATGACAAGGACAAAACAATCCTTTTCCTGGTACCTGGCCTATAGGAGCATCCCCAGCCTGAGGTCAGCATCACTTTGTGAAATCTTTGGATTTGGCATGGCACGAGGCTGTGCTGTCTATCACAGTGTCTAGGAGCTTAGTTGTATTACAACAGGTTGTACCTGCACTACAACAGCTTGTAGCTCCTCTCTGCAGGCCAGACCCCTAACGCAAGGCATGGCAAAGCCTACAGCCCTCAACCCTCAGTGCCTCCATCAACTTGTGCCAGTTTCTGTCTTGCCAGGTAGTCTTTAACAATTTATTCACTGCAATTTTAAAACTTGGAAGTGATGAGGCTTCCACTGTTTCCTTTGGGAAGTCATTCTCAACTTACAGCTACTACCAAAGGAAGATTTTCTTTTCCCCATTCTGCTTTTTAGAAGGGACAATTTCTTAAAGGATTAAACAGCTCTTAAAAATAAATAGCAATTCCTACTTCTGCCATCCATCTGTTCTACAGGCCAGAAAGTAAACAAGCTTTAGCATCAGCATTTTCAAGCACCCAACAACCCATAGAACACGGCACAAAAACTCAGTTGTGCACAACAGGTAGCAAATTGCAGAGGCTGTCATGATACATGTTCTTAGTTATGGCTGTCTGCTAGAAGCAGGAAATAAAAAGCCCCAGATGCCAGAACTTGCAAGCTGAAACCAACATAATACCTGTTTTTAAAGGCTTTAAAGTAAATATTTCCGGGTTTAAAATACCTGAGGGAATTCCATGCCAGATTAGCTCTTGCCTGAGGGACCTCATGGCAGAGTATGCTGAGCCAGTGGTGTACATATTCTTTTATTTCAAGCTGCACTAATTATTTACCTTGTTTTGCAACTTTCTGGCCAGAGACTCCAGCGAAAAGTGTCACTAGGCAGAGCAGAGAGCTTTGTTAGGATGGGAGGGGACCCCGGAGGGATGCAGCAGCTCAGGGGCACTGGGGAGGTGTTGAGAAACCAGTCATCTGAGTGTCACTGCCCTCCACCAAGGAGGCGGAGTGGGAAGCTGGAGCTGGATGTGTAGAGAGGCATGAAGAATCACAAAGTGTTTATTCAAGGTGGGCCCGACTGGCGGGTGCCTTGTGACAAGAGCTATTTTTCAGATGAATGAGCAGCTCTGGCTCCATTCACATGGATATCAGAACAGAGCCATTCGTGCAGAAAGGAGCTTCCCTACAAGGGCTTGTTGTCACATCCAAGGTGCCTGGGGTATGGGTTCAGGGGATGCTGCCACTTGCAAGTGCCTCCAATGTCTCACATTTGAACTTGTTTCCCAGAGGAACATTGCATGCCATGTCCTTCAGAGAAACAGAATTCTCTCCAAAATCCTCTGCATGCTGCCAGATCTCAGGGTATGATCTCTCACCGTTCTTTGTGGGCTGCTCATCCAGTATCAGTCTTGCAATAGGACAATGGGTGATGGCTTCAAACTAAAAGAGGGGAGATTCAGACTAGATATTAGGAAAAAACAATGAAGGTCTACAATGAGGGTGGTGAGACACCAGGTTGCCCAGAGAGGTGGTAGATGTCCCATCCCTGGAAACATTCCAGGCCAGGTTGGACAGGACTCTCAGCTACCTGATCTAGTTGAAGATATCCCTGCTCACTGCAGAGGAATTGGACTTGATGGCTTTTAATGGTCCAACCCAAACCATTCTATGTCCTATCAGAACCTTCATGCACTGCATACTGGGTCTGGATGGGATGGAATTAGCTTTCTTTGTACCAGCCCATACGCTGCTGTGTCTTCATTTGTTACTAAGCCAGTGTCGATAACACACCGGTGGTTTTGCTCTTGCTGAGCAGTGTCTGCATGAGACCTCCTCTGCTTCTCACACTGCCCCACTAGCCACTCAGCTGGGGGTGTGCAAGAAGCTGGGAGGGGACACAGGTAGGACAACTGGCCCCAAGTGGCCAAGGGGATGTTCCATGCCATCAAGCTCAACAGCACAATCTTGAGGAGGTACTAATTGGGCTTATGGCATTCGCCTTCCCAAGCACCTCTGGGTGTGGTGGAGCCCTGCTTTCCTGGGGCTGGCTGAACAGCTGCCTCCTGATGGAAGCAATGAACATTTTCCTTATTTTCTTGTCCTGCTTTGCTTGAGCACACAGTTTTACTTCACTTATGAAACTTTCCTTTTATTTTTTTTAATTTTTTTTTTTTTTTTGCCTTTATGCTGGATCCTGCAGTTGCATTCTGCTGGTATTGCCAAAGCATGCAGAACTCATGCACCTCTAAGGACACATTTAAAACCACTACTGCAGGAGGGTTCTTGCATAAGCTCCAGGCAACTTAGTTGTATTTCCCCTGCAACCAGCATACAGATATTGTGGCTTCATATCTGTGATAACCTAAATGGCAGCAAGACCTCTTCTCCAGCCCCAAAACCAAGTGCCTGGGTCCTGCCTGATCCATATGGATCAGCTCCCAGCCTCCAAAGCAGGCTGGCTGATCCAAACTGCCTCCTGGCCTGTGCTGATCTGGGAAGTGTTTGGGTTGGTCCTTGTTACTTTGGCCTAAAGCAGGACCAGGGCTATGGATGAACCATGTCAGTGAGTGAATTCTTCTTCCCACTCAACCCTGCTTGATTCACCAGCACAGCTATTCACATATCCTGTGCACTGCTCCATCCTCCAAACCCTGCTTCTTTCCCAGTTCTTCTGCCAGCAATTCCCACTCCACAGCCATCCCAAACATCCTCCTACCAGCCTGGCAGGCTCACTTGAGTCATGAAGCCATTATTCACATCCTCAAATGGGCTTAAGAAGTAGGGGTTGGTGTTCTGGTTTTCCCACTGTGTTTAGAGGCACACTGAGTCACTGCTGAAAGGGGCTTTGACCAACCTGCTGCCTGCCGTTAAGGGAAGGGTTTGGATCACAAACTTTTCAAAACCACCTCCATTCCTGCTTGGCTGCCAGCACTTCAAAGCAATCACTGCACAATTACAGACTAACTACACAATAAAGAAAAGGGAATGGCACCATCCCACTGTGATCTCGTTGAGGACCACAGAACTGTTCTTCAGTAAATCTAAATCGGTTTCTGCTTTGCTGCATAATGAGCCTCTGATGATTTCAGCAGGAGAAATCCCAATTAGAAATGGGTGGAAAAGGGGCATCCCATCTTGGGAGCAGGTTGGAAAGCCTGAGGATTTTTCCTGTTGTGCTTTGTGACTAAACTAAGGCTTTTGCATTTAAAAAAAAAACAGCCTGAATTACCCAGGCACAATGCAAAGCATGATTCAAGCCTTCCTACCCTTTTTTTTTCACCTACTACAGTCTGGTGAGAAGAACATCACCTTCCACCCCAGTTATGATCCACAGCACTAGTGTATAGGCTGTTTGGTGGTGGGATTTACTATGGGCCCTGTTCTGCTTCATATAAATGTCTATTTGCAAGGATAAAAGGGTAAGAGAACAACACATTTCTAATCCAGTTTTAAAAGAAATTGGAACAATGCCAAGGTAGCTGCAGTAGTGAAGGAGAAGCAAAGGTATCTCCTGGTTCTATCTGAGCCAGACCCCAGAGAGGGCTGTAGGAACCACAGACTCACATTGTACCACCTGTAGGTGCTTTCTGTCACTAAATAAGGATGCTGCTAGCCAGGATACAATCTCACAAGGCCATATGGTCTGTTTTGGCTAACTCCAGGCTGTTAAGCCCTCTTCCTGCCCCACATGGGTGCCCTCAACCCAACCACTCCTGAGAAATTACTGCATGCTGGAGCACAGGATTCAGGTGACCAACTGAATGTCTCCAAAGATGTGACCTCCTGCATGGGAGTGGGCACCATCATCCATACATGGAAGCTGGTTTTCATGGTGCTGTCTAGGGATGTGGTGGAACCTGCCATGGCTATCACACTACCTGTCACCAAGCCAGTGCAAGCAGATGTGTCAGGAGGGTTGTTCACCCAGTACCAAGGTTTTGCAGCTTCCAGGTAATATTGGCTACAGCTTGACCGAGTCTCCAGCCATTGCTGTGCCTACTTTCTTGAGGGAGGAAGGAAATCTCTGGCTTCTTTTCCTCTCCCTGACAGTCAATTCAAACTACTCCCGCAGGTGTGATAAATCAAACCCAGTTCAGACCAGCAGCCCCCTCTGGCTTTTGAGACTCCATAAGCAAGCAAGAGTTCTTTGGGGCTGGGTGTGGAGGGAGATCTGGGCTGTGATAAGTGTGAAACCTTGTTGGATAGCTCAATCTGCCTCACTGACACTGGGGTGAATTCGGACTAGCTCCACTCATGCTCCAGCTTTAGGACCACTAAGTGATACAGCACGTAGATATTTGGAGTTTTATCGTAGGATCATAGAACGGGTCAGGCATGTCAAGGGCTGGCAATCTCCATCCTGTGTTCATCCTGAAGCTAGGCTCTCCTCCAGACCATAATCCAACTCCTTAAAGCATCTCTCCAGCCTAACACCCGAATTGTTCAGCTGCTGTTGAACAAATCAAGTAGCTGAATCCCATCAACAGCGTTTTCTGTCCCAGAGCTATCTTCACTTTAGTTAGCAACAGTGATTAATCACTACCACAATTGGTGCATCCCCAGAGATGTCTCTGACTTTTAATTATTCTCATGCTTACAGAAGGGTAAACTGAGCCCTTAGCCTGAAAAATGGCTTATCCAGAAAGCCAGTTGGGGGGTCACTGGAAAAAGTGAAAATGGGTGCGGGTCCACTGCAGGCTCCAGTCTCCAGCTTTCATCTACTTTCAGTACTTTCTGTATGACCTTTTAAGGCTTCAAGAGGACTTCTAAGAAAGATGGGGACAAACTTTTTAGCAGGGCTTTTTGCAATAGGACAAGAAGGGATGGTTTCAAAACAAAAAAAGGAGAGATTCAGACAGGGAAGAAAGTTTTTTTTACACCGAGGGTGGTGAGACACTGGCCCAGGTTGCCCAGAGAGGTGGTAGTCACCCCACCCTAGAAACATTCAAGGTCAGGTTGGACAAGGCTCTGAGAAACCAGCTCTAGTTGAAGAGGTCCCTGCTCACTGTAGAGGAGCTGGAACTAGATGGCCTTCAAAGGTCCCTTTAAACCCAAACCATTCTATGATTTTATGAATATATGATTCTATGATAGTGAAAGAAAAGTATTTATTTTGCCCAGACTGCTTGATACTCTCTGTTTGGTTGATCAGTCATGAAGGAGAGGTATCTGGAAAGAGGGAAGAGGCAATAAAAATGAGCTGCAAATTTTAATAAACAGTGAACATCCCAAACTATAGCCTGAAGCATAAAAGTTGAAGTACTTGAGTTTGGAAACTTTTCATTTTGATTCTCTAAACCCATAAATAGGGAATGCAGTAACATAAGAAAAATAGTACACTAATGTTGTAAAGCTTAACAAATTAATGAGTCACACTGAAATGTTAATGACAAAGCTGAGAGTTTGCATTTTGATTGTATGTGACTCCAACACATTCGCATCAAATCCATAATTGTGTGATGTGCTCTCTCTCAAAACAGACATAGCTTTAAAACAAAATAGAGCATCAACATGTTTTCACCAAACCTACTTACATCACAGAAATATTAAACAAACATTTCTTTTCTCACCCTAAATATTGAACAGTGTATGTAGTAGCAAAGATGAATTGACTTTAATGAATTTTATTATGTTCTTAATGAGGGAAAAGTCTCTTTCCTGTTTATCACTTTGCAGCTACATCACTGGTCTTAATTTGCAGAACTGATGCTTCCACTAAGCAAAGTGAACCACTTTCATTATCTCATTTACAAGTAGGGAAACTGAGGCACAAAGCACAAACTTTCTTTCCCTGATGCCATTGAGTAGCAGGATGAATCAAAGCCCACAGCAGCAGTGTCCTGCTGTAACCACTAAGTAGCAGCCTTCATTTAACACAGACCATTATCAGTTTGCAAGGGCTACTGATGGAAAAGACCTGCTGAGTCCTTTTGCAGTTCCCTGTAAGCACAGACTTTTTACATCCCATGTGCTGTAGATGAAAGTGCTTTATACAAACCCTACATTAAAATAATTCAAAAATGAGGATATCTCTCATTCCCTTTGGGGGAAACAATTCTGTAGCTGAATAGATTGTAGCAGTAGGAAAAATTTCCTGATGTCCAGCCCCTGCCACAGCTTCTAGAATCTGTTGATATATTATTAATAGAAAGGAAAATAAATATAGGTATCAATGCCAGCAGACACAGTCTACTACTAATAGATGCTGAAGTAATATATTCTCCTAGTTTTTAGCTTTTATTAGTCTTTTTGCAAAGGGTTATAAGACCCTTATGCATCCATTAGCCTGTCAGCCATGTGAAATTAATGTGGAGCAATTTTCATAAGCATTACTCAGAACTAATAATAATTAAGCATTATTTTCTGCTCAGATAACACAGAAAATAAAGTCTGACTTTTATGCCAAGATGGGTTTGCATTAGCTTAAGGTAGATGAATTAATTCTCATTTACAAGGCTTCTCCACCAGCTAGCCAGAAAATATTAAGGTAATTAAAACCCATTTGTGAGGTTCTGTCCCGTTGCACATTCACTGAGTTTTGTCACTGCTGCAAATTACAGGTGCTTTTACGTGGTTGCAAAGGTGGGACATACAGGAGACCTTGCTGCTGGGTTCCTTCCCCACCACTTCTAAGAAAAGCAGCCTCTTGTGAAGACCAGAATGCATTTTGCAACGCACTCGGTTGTTGGAGAAGCAAAGAAGAACTGTACATTGCATGCAAGACCAGTCTGGTCCCAGCTTAGGGTGGGATGTGGACCTCTCAGCAACACATGTATAAGGCCCTTAACAGAGAAAAAGAAAATGCCATTTGCTTTTGATTTACTATTTGCTTGCAAAGGATTAATTTTGGCTAATTACAAAGCCAAGGGACAGCATTTTATGGATAGCTCAGAAACTTCTCTTCAGCCAGTCAGATTTTTCTCTATTGCCTTTAATAACAAAAATCCATAATTAGCAATCCAGGTAAATAAAACTGATCAGTTATATGATGCTACACTTTCCAACACTGCCCAAAAGATTTCTTGTCTGTTATCTAGCTTAAGGACACACTGAATTTGAAATGTAGTTGAATCCCAGCAGCTTGACATACCACTTGAGTAGCTGCTGTGGTCTCTGAAGATGCTCTTAGCTTGGGCCAGCTGCAAGATGGAAGATACATTAGTTCAGCTAGTAACTAGCTGTAAGACACACTAAACTAGAGCTATGCAAAAGACAGCTAAGATAACATCTAACTGAAGAAGCTGAGACCTTTCTTAGGCTTTCAGCTTTCTAACAGGAGCAGCTCCCTAAGAGGCCGCATCTTCACTTTGCGTGTGATCTTAGATTTTCCACACTGGTGGGTCACATCAAGCCCAGTTATTTGCTGTGTTCTTCAGAGGATTATGGCTTCTCTTGTCTGTGTCCTGGCTCTTGCATTTCATCTCTCCAGCCTCTTTATCACTTCCCTGTCTCACTGTGGTATTTCACATTGGTGTCTATGAGATGGAGCAGGTTGACCTGAAGGAGGACTATATGGGTCAGCAACAAAAGAAGAATGAGATGGTAGTTCTGACTTTTATTATGTTTTGAAAACTCTTCTCTAGAGTAATCTCAGTGCTATTAAAGAGATAAATAAAAGGAGAGGATACTCAAGAAACACCAGCTGTGTCTCAGCCCTGGAAGCCAATGTCACTGCGACACTTGAACGTTTATCCACACCTTCAACGAAGAAAGGTTTCCCTGTTGTGGCTGTCTGATTCTCAATCCAGCCCACATAGTGGTAAACAGACATCAAGACATCAAGGTTTGGCTTTTCTGCACAATCTTCTGCCCAGCTGACAATGCCGACCTGAAACCACTTCATGGTGTTCCAGTAGCTGCAAACCAGAGGTCCCCCACTGTCCACCTACGGCAAAAGAAGGATATTATAGCAGGATCAAACCTCAGGTCTCTCATAGCAGCTGCATCTCATAGGAAGATTGGGAAAAATTAATTCTATCAAAATTCATGAGGATTTGGGGGAACAGGGAAAGTTTGGACTCAAAATTTCATAGCTCAGCCCTGAGATGGAGAATAAACAGATATAGAAGGGAAGAGGAGAGCATCGAATCATAGAATGTCAGGTTGGAAGGGATCTCAAGGATCATCTGATCCAACCTTTCTAAGCAGGAAAATATTTAAGATGAGATGATTCAGGACATTGTCAAGCTGAGTCTTAAAGGCGTCCAGCGTTGGAGAATCCACCACTTCCCTGGGGAGATTATTCCAGTGTCTGACTGTTCTCAATAGTGAAAAATTTTCTTCTGACATCCTAGGAGTAACTTGCACCCATCACCCTCATCTTTTCCATGTGATTCCTTGTCAAAAGGGAGTCTCCATCTCCTTGGTAACCACCTTTTAAGTACTGGAACGTGGCAATAAAGCCTCTCCTAAGCTTTCTTTTCTCAAAGCTGAACAAACCCAGTTCTCTCAGGCTTTCCTTGTATGGCAGGCTTCCCAGTCCTCTGATTACCTTTGTGGCCCTTCTCTGGACCTGTCTGCATCTTTGTGTATTGGGGACCAGAACTGAACACAGAGAGATCAGTCACAAGCTCTGTCTCAGTGCAGTGCCCTGTCCTTCTCAGCCTTTTCCATGTGCTCCCTTGGCCCCAGCAGGATACCTGACTCCTGCCTTCAAGAGGCAGCACCCAGGAGTGAAAAGGGACATTTGCCATGACTGTTCACCCAGTCCTCAACTTCTCTGGTGTGTGTAGGTGCTGGGTACTGGCCACTGTTCATTCTGGGGGCCAGCATCATGAAACTGCACAAGAGATGAACACTAAGCTTTACAAATACTTCTTGCAACCACACTAATTTCACTGAAATCTTGCTTGCAAGAGGAAGGACAACCTTCACTCCTCCCTGTGCGTGCAAGTCTTCAAATGCATGTTGCCAACACCCTGCAATGTTTTTTCTGTTGGCTGCTGTAGGTTGAACAAAGAGCATGTCCAGTCACCCATATATGACCCTTGTGTCCAATCTCTGAACACAACCCAAAGAAGAAACCAGCACAAAATGGACCCAGCCAGCTACAGCACTTTTCTGATGGTTTATGTTGATAGAATCCCAGACTGATTTGGCTTGAAAAGGACCTTAAAGATCATCTAGTCCCAACCCCTCTGCCTTGGGCAGGGACACCTCCCACTAGACCAGTTTGCTCCAAGCCCCATCCAGCCTGGCCTTCAACACTGCTCTAAGTAAGACAGTTTCCTTTCACAGTGGGTTTGACTCTTTTTTCTACCCTATGTCCAGTATTTCCTGTGGCAAATAAGAAATTCAATATAAGCCCATTTCCCAAGACAGCCAGCTTTCCTGGGAAATGTTGTCCATCCCTCTTTGTACATTGCTTCAAGAAATATCTTTGTCATTAATGGATGAACCCACTTCCAGCAGCAGCTACCCTGAGCTAACACACATGAATTAATGAGTAAGGAAGTGGCTTAGTCCCCTGCTAAAATTTATGCCAGAATTCCTACTTCATTAGATGGAGAGTGCAGGTCCATAATATGTTTCTCTTTTTTATTTTTTGGTTCAACATGCATACAGGAGGGAAAAATTGAGATAAACACAGAGCAAAGGCTGCTTCAGCATTAATAAAATCACAGAATCATTCAGGCTGGAAAAGACCTTTGAGCTCATCAAGTCCAACCATAAATTCAAGACTGTTTGCCCTGAAATGGTGTTACTGCTACATGTTTGCATCTCAGCCAGTGCTGCTGGACCCTCTTCAGACTCAGGATCTAAAGATGTTTCCCAACCCTGTTTCAGCCAAGAACTGAGTGACCTTGCAGTGACCTTGGATCCATGAGTTATCAGGGTCCTCGGCAAAGACATCCTTTTTGAATCACTGAACATCTCCTAGGCTGTGCGCACAACTAAATTAGTGGGAGTTTTACTGCTAATCCCCTCAGGGCAGGAGCAGGCCAAACGTATTATCCTGGTAGCGAGAAGAAGGCGCTTCAAGCCTCCTACACAAAGATAAGAAACGAAGCCGGGAGCGTGGGAGCCGCTCACAAGCCAGTGACGCAGCACGAGCTGGTGATCCCTCCCTGTGACATATCGGGATGCGTCGTGTCGGCTTCTCCCAGTAGAGGAGATTTTTAGCACTGCAAGACTCCCTGCACACCACGGGGGCAGACTGGTTTCAGAGTATCCGATTTGGAGGCTGCTCACACTTGTGATGGACCTTGCATGGTCACAGTCACAGACTGGTCAGGGTTGGAAGGGACCTCTGAAGACCATCTACTCCAACCACCTGCTAGAGCAGGACCACCTACAGCAGATCACACAGGAACACGTCCAGAGGGGTTTGGAATGTCTCCAGAGAAGGCAACTCCCCAATCTCTCTGGGCAGCCTTTTCCAGTGTTACGTTACCCTCACAGTAAAGGAGTTTTTCCTTATGTTTAACTTGAACCTTCTATGCTCCAGCTTGTGCCCACTGCCCCATGTCCTGTCATTGGACACTGCTGAAAAAGGATGGGTTCCATCCTCCTGACACCTGTCCTTTACATATTTACAAGTACTGATAAGATCCCCCCTCAGTCTCCTCCAGGCTAAACAGCCCCAGCTCTCTCAGCCTTTCCTCACAGGGCAGATGCTCCAGTCCCCTGACAATCCTTGTGGCCCTGTGCCGGACTCTTTCCAGTAGTTCCTTACCCTTCATGAATGGGGAAGCCCAGAATTGGATGCAGTATTCCAGATGTGGCCTCACCAGGGCAGAACAGAGTGGGAGGATGACCTCCTTTGATCTACTGGTCACACTCTTCCTAATGAACCCCAGGATACTATTGGCCTTCTTGGTCACAAGGGCACATTGCTGGCTCATGGTCAGCCTGCTGCCCACCAGGACCCTGAGATCCTTTTCCCCAGAGCTGCTCCTCAGCAGGTGAACTCCCAGCCTCTACTGATACATGGGCACTTAAATACCAATTAATTCCTGATGGCCTGTGACTATCCTTGGGAGGAAAATTCTTATCTTATAGCTGAGAAAACCACAGCAGAAGAGGGATGTGATTTTCACAAAGCAATGGCAGAGCCAGGAACCCCTATTTAAACCATACATCACAGGTTTTACTTTCAAATCAGATCTGCTTTTCCCTTTTTTGCCTCTTTAATCATGTTCATTCTGTTCTTGGCCCGGTCGGTGCAGAAAGGGAGAGCTGTCTGCAGGGCTGAGAAAAATGATTTAAAACTTGGGCAGGGAGGGAGTTTGGCACTGCTGTGAGAACTCAGGCAGCAGCTGCAAATCCATTTCTCTAATCCACGAGCCTTGAGACTCAAATCCTCCTTCAGGTCCCTTTCCATATGGGCTGAACTGGTCTGCTTCACGGGTGTAACTTCTAACATGCCATTTCTCTTAACTTCAGATATTCAGCTTTAAAGTTTTATCCCAAAGTGGGCTAAATTGTCCTCACCATGTGATCTCACTCACATAAATATAGCAGCAGTCCAGATGAATCAGTAGCCTGGTTTTTATAGGGCTAAAGACAGAGAAAATCAACTCAGTTCTTGTGCACTTTTAAAAATCCCTGTTGCCACCTTAAGCTCTTAAAAATGTTGGCCCAAGTTTTCCTTCCTTGTGAAGAAGAGTATGTGGGAGGAACATGTTTTGAGCACTGGTACAATTATCTCAGCTCTGTGATGTTTCCAGTAGCACTAATTCAATGACTGCTCAGGTTAACGACTCCAAAGATCAAATAACTTATTAAATGCTGCTTTCAACTTTCAGCCTTCTGTATCCTGGTGGTGAAATACTTCTGGTCAGCACACACCAGACACCTGCTCCTGCTCTTCAGTCTGAGTACAGAGTTTCTGGATAGCAAAAAACCTAAAAATAGCATTTTTGCATCTATTGCATGTTTCTTGTCAACTAGAAGGTGAGTGAAAAGCAACCACATTAACTTAGGTCTGGTGCAATTGAATTCATGCCTTCCACAACTGCATGTTAATCCTCCCATTAGGAGAGGTGAGAGCAATGACATATTTGCTGCTAAATAGTTCTGGCTTGTATAAAAGCTGTCACTGACTAACAAGGCACTTTTTTCACTGAAGCTGATCAAAAGTTTTATGCTTTTCACTGCAGCCAAAGCCTTTTTGTGAACATCAGGAGCCTTTCCACTGAACTTAGTGGGCTTTGGATCAAGAGTGTAATCATTTTCCTTTTGTATTTGTATTCCTGTCTGCAGCATAGAAATTGATCAGAACAAACACTGTTCAGCTACATAAATCTTCCTAGGTGGGAGAAGCTCTGGGGGAGGAAGAACCACCCATTTGATACTCATTAGGTGGATACACAAGCCTTACAAGTCACTGCTGGTTTCATATTCCTGTTGGTGAGCTCTGTGTAAATTGGAGAGAATCTGCATGTGAATAACAACACTTGCCGTCCCAGCTGCCCTGGCTGCAGGAAGTAAAGGCTTTGGCAAACAGACTATTTCTTCAGTTATTTGACCCAGAACAAGCCATCTTCAGGGAAAGATGGAAGCAAGGAAGTTATGGCCATTTTCAGCATGCAGCTGTTGAATTAAACCAAGTAACACGGGGCACCTCTATTCCTTTCATGGGATCCCTTTGAGTTCCCTTCTGGTGAGAGCTTTCAGCTACCCTGTCCCTCCAACCCCTTGATGGAAAATGGGAGAACAAGACCCCTCTACTCCATCCACACAGACGTCAGCAGGGTCCATCAGCAACAATGGTGGCATGGACTTAACAGGCAGTGATACTGCATCTGGCCACAAACCCATGTGGCTCAGACTCCTGTCTCTGACAGTCATCTGTAGCAAGTGCTCAGGGGAGAAGAATGAGAAACAGGGCAAGTATTTACAGAGTTGTATTTACATCACAGTAGTTAATAGCCTTAGAGAGATCTTCATCCAGGAAGTTATCTAATTGCTTTTTGAATCCATTTATCCCTTAGGATAAAAACCCACAACATCCTGGTCAGTGACTTCCATACTTTAATTATCTGATGGATGAAAAAACTCTTCCGTTTGTTTTCAATCTGCTGCCTGATATGGCCATCTGACACCCCCTCCTTCATGTGTTTTGAGCCATAGTCACAAGAGGACAGCTCTTGACTGTCTTCTCCTTGCCCCTCATGACTTTAGAAATGTGTCATATTCCCCTCATCTCTTTTATAAGCCTCAGAGTCAGACCTTATGGCACCTTCCAGTACTTAAAGGGGGCCTGTAAGAAAGGACACTTTTTAGCAGGATCTGTAGCAATACGACAAGAAGTGATGGTTTTTCACTAAAAAAGGGGTGATCCAGACTAAATACAAGAAATTGTTTACGCTGAGGGTGGTGAGACACTGGCCCAGGTCTACTCTGCTCTCAGTTTTTCCCTTCTTTCATATGTTAATCGCATCTATTGTCTCTCTAATGGCTCGGCCTTGGCTACCCAGAGGTGTGGCCACATTTTTGGAGCTGGGGGAGCTTTTCAGCTTCTTACAGGAGCCACCCATGGGGCCTCTCCCCCGTTACCGAACCGGACCAGAACCAAGCCAGCACAACAGCATACAAAACACGGGCTCCCTAGTTTAGTGCCCTGGCACAACATGCATTTGCTTTGCTACCTGTGCCTTTTCTGATAATTCAAACGATCTCGTTGCATTTTTGACTTCCGCAGAGCCTCATGCTGCTGGTTTTGAAGGACTATCCACAGTTACTCTAAGATCTTCTCACATGGTAATAGCTAATTTAGAGCCTATTTGTGCACGTGTAGAACTGAAGTTGCTTCTCCCTATATTCATTGCTGGTCCTTCACCAGCAGTGAACTGCATCTGCTGTTTTAACCTCCAGTGACTAGGAACAATGAGATCCTGCTGCACCTCTGCACAGTTTTAAATTCTAACCACTCTGAATAACGCTGTGGCATTGTCCAGCTTGGTCATCTCAGCATTCACCCTCCTTCAATTTCACAATTCCTTGCACAGACAACACAACTCCCTTTCTCCCATCAGATCCTTCCTCCATGTTGCCTGCCTTTCAAACCGAAGCCCTTCTACTTCACGGCAGTTCAGTTTCTCCACAAGCTTGTGGTGAGAACTCTCATTAGAAGAGTTCTGGAAATCTCAGCGTGTTAGATCAGCTGGATCACTCTCTGCCACATGCTCCTTCAAATAATTTAAATCTGCCTGTGAGTCATGACTTTCCCTTAAAGCCCTGTTGACTCACTGTAATTGAATGAGAAGGGGCTCCTCTGAGTCATCACACCCATTCTGTCACTGCCAGGGCAAGCACAAAGTAGGTTTTCATGTTCAGCTGGATCTGGAGATGTTCTTCTCCCCACAGCTTCACTCACTAGGCACACAAAGTGATGCTGAACCCCCTTGCTGCAAACCAAACCACTTCAATTTGAGGGACTAAAAGCTACCGGAGGAAGAAAGCAGAAGAAACACGCAACATCATCATCCCAGGCCCTTGCAATAGGAAGGAATGGTTTTGATAGATGAAAGATTTAAGCCACCACAGTCTGAATGGGTTCACTTGTCTGCCCATATCATAAAATGATCAAATGATGGAAGTGCTATAAAACCATGGGACACAGGAAAAGTGTTCAAATTCTTACGAGCTGCACATCAAAGCACCCTTCAGAAGGAAATTTAAGAGATTGCGAAGGCAGAAATGCCTTTCTACTGCTTTGTTCTGGGGCTTCCCAGGATACCTTCTGACTTAAACCAATCTGTTCCTTAGGGAAAAAACCCACCTTGTCATGTTAGCAACAGTTCAGGGACAAGAGAAGCCACCACAAGGCTGGAGAGTGGATCACTTTCTTCAATATTAAGACAAGGTACAATAGTAATTTGTGTAGAGTTAGGAATAACTGAAATAAAATGTGGTTCAGTTTGACTCCTGGCTCCTGGGAGACCTTTGTCTGATAGGCAGAAGTGCCTTCAACCTCAGACAGATGCTCTCCGTCCCTAGAGACCACAATCAGAACATCATCTGTCCACCTTCCTTCAGATATCTAGAACAGCCTGAGGGACTGACCACGCTTTCCTGGTTTGTGACCAGGGTAATACCTGTGTACCTTGTACCTGTGATAATATTAAGCCTATTTTCATTTGCAGACTTCTTCTTAAGAAAAAAATAAATTCTATTTCACAAGCCTTCCTTTGCAGTTTTGGAGCCCCATTAGCACCAGTAAAAGGCTGCAAAAGCTTTCTGTCCCTTCTGCACTGGTTTAGCACACTTATGCATAGACAAACTGAGGGTGCCAGGGCTGAGCTCAGCTCCAGACCCATCACCTGGCCCTGGTGTTTCCATTGCAGGTGTCAGGCTCCCACTGCAGTCACGTTACTGGGGCATGGTTTGAGATGGGGACAGTGGGATGACAGGGGAATATCTTGGGATATCTAAAACAGAACTGCAGACTTAGATGTCCTTCCTTGGAGCCATGTGCCTCCCTGTAAGCTAGACACCTTGGATTTGCTTTTAGTTAGTGGAGGGCAATAAGCACTGGTGCAGGTTTTAAAACAGATGGTTAAAACAGTCTGGAAGCATTACATGTCAGAAGGGCTTTTATTTCTCCCTATTGATGGAAAGATGATTCAGTAGATAAAGGTGGCCATAGGAAAGACATTTGTATCTGACCAGATAAATCCCATCCAGGGATGCACAACAACTACTGCTGTCACTGTAGCTATGAGGGATGAGACCCCTGAGCATCCCTGTTGCTGTAGAGGGAATTTGCCCTTTCCAAACTGCTGACAGTGTACATGGGCAGGACATATTACACAAGAAGGAAAGAGGTCCTTCTCTGCCTTTTTTCACAGAACTAAAGAAATCAAACCCAGGAGCCCTAGATGCATCCTAGCATCATTTCAGACATCAGAGATCACAGAATCATAAAAAAAGTTTTGGTTGGAAAAGATCTTTAAGATCACCAAGTCCAACCATTACCCCAGCACTGCCAAGGCCACCACTAAACCACGTCCCTCAGCACCACAGCTACATGGCTTTGAAATCCCTCCAGGGATGGGGACTCCACCACTGCCCTGGGCAGCCTGGGCCAGGGCCTGACAACCCTTTCCACAGAGAAATTATTCCCAATATCCAATCTATACCTCCTCTGGCACAACTTTAGGCCGTTTCCTCTTGTTTTGTCACTTGTTCCTTGGGAGAAGAGACAAAGCTCCACCTCACTCCAGCCTCCTCTCAGGGAGTTGTAGAGAGTGAGAAAGTCTCCCCTCACCTCAGATGGCCAAGATCACCTCCTGCTACAGTGGCTGGAAGGGAGTAGATACCTGCAGCCCATGACTCACATCAGCCATACACTGGGATAGGGTGTAGGACACGGTGAAGCTGAGCTAGAATCATCACACTGCCTGTTTGTGGCCACATAATTATTCATTTCCCTGAAAGTCAGGCCAAGGACTGGGTCTCCCTTCGTCTGCTGCTGACCTGAACTTTACATGAACTGTGACTTCCAGCTGAACACACTCTGCTTAACCACCACATCACAGAGCTACCCCCACAGACCTTCTTTGCAGAAATTCTCTGAGATGTAATTGGGCCATCTACTGAATTTTGTCTGGATAGGCAAGACACTGAAGAGGCATTTGCTTTGTGAGTCCTTTATACTCTAATTGTTGTTCCAGTTACCATTGCATCAGTCTAACAAAAGAAAGCAAGGAATTAGAGACCAATTGTGGTTCGTGGGGTCACAGAAGAAATGTAGCTCACAAAAAAATAACACATAGGCCATCTCTAGTGTCTTGTACCCCATAAACATTCATTAATGCTAATGTTTATGACAAAATAGAACTATAAATCAATTAGAGATCCTGTTAGTGTTAATTCACCGTCAATCCATATATTTGTCTGCAGAAGCACTAGGGAATTGGTATACAATAGATTTTTCTTTTTAAGTGAATGGATTTTTTTTTTTTTAAGAACAAATACTCCAGAGCTCTGCTATTCCATCTCCTTGAGTAATTATTGAAATATGGTCAGTGATCCACAAATTAGTCTTGTCTGGTACTAGTATGAAGGCAGCTGCTGAAACATCTGAGACTTTCTGTTCACGTCCTGTTGCCACAAGGGGGTATTAAGGCAGTGGTCACTAGAATAAAACTTCTAAATGATGCCTTGGTGAAGACTTCTGTGTGGTTTTAGTTACTCACATGAAACAGCTTGCTGCAAAGGGGAAAATCTAGTACACAAATGGATCTAGATCAGGATTGTGTGGACTTACAACCTTGGGCCTAGATGAAACTTGCCCAACTTAGCCTGGTTTTGGACATGAGCAAATGTATCCTGGTTCTCAGCAAAGCTCAGAAAAAGTCAACACAAGGCTTTTATCTACTTCATGTCCAGACAGATCATCCATCTGTACAGTGTAAGCTTCCAGGTTTTCTGTGACATCTACATTAGCAAATCCAGCATATCTAGGGTTCATTCCCTGACCAGAAGAACAGACCCTGTCTGTGCTGCTGCTCCTTCCTGGCTGCTAACCTGGGGTGCCAGGATCACAGATTGGTTTGGATAGGAAAGGATGATCCAAAGTGGTCCTGTCCCATCCCTGGAAACTTTCAAGGTCAGGTTGGATAAGACTGTGAGCCACCTGATCTAGTTGAAGATGTCCCTGCTCACTGAAGGGGAGTTGGACTAGATGACCTTTAAAGGCCCCTTCCAGCCCAAACCATTCTATTGTGGGTGACTCCTGACCCATATGAGAGCTTGAGCTGTGCCTGGAAATCATTCAGGAGACAGCTGGTTAGCTGCCTTTGTAAAGGAAAGGAAAATCTGCCCTCAGTTTCATTCAACACAAACCCCATAAGCTTTATAGAAAAACATAACTCAATAGATCACACTGCTTATGCTGTGCCTCGTTATCTGCCCAGGGAAGATGAACTGGGTGTCCATTGATCCACGTGGCAGAGCAACTACCAGGTTTGGATCTGGCCTCCCAGTTGGCTACCAGGCCACCTGCTGCAGGTAAGGCACCAGATTTTTTCAACCACCCCAGCAAAGCTAACATGGAACTATCTGACTTCAATCAGCGCTTCCAAGAAAACCATCCATCAGCAAAATGCTTCCCCTCCAGCAAATTAGCAAATTCTGGTGAAAAGTCCTGTCACTTGTTTCTGTTTTCTTGAAGAGCTCCACTAGCCTAGGGTATGTTTTTGTCTTGCTCTCATTATTTCAGTTTGCAAGACATTTCTGCCTGTCAAGCTTCCACTGTAAGTGGGCAGTTGCTGGGTTATGAGCACTACCACACATGCAATTGTTGTGTATTTCCACTGCTTGGAAAGCTCACATTTCTAGCTAATTTCTCAGACAACTCTAACATTATTGTAGATCAAAATAGCACCCTCATCAGCTTTCTGAATACAGGAGATTCATTTTGCAAAGTACAAGTGCTCTCGCTGTTTCACCAGCATAATTCAGCCGCAGAACTTAAGGCTGGGCTGGGAAGTGCATTCTTTAATCATGTTAATGTTATCCTGTGGCAGTTTGCTTTTTAAAAATTGTGATTGAATTTAATGGAGATGAAAGTCACTAGATGAATGGTTGCAGAGACAGATGTTATCTGGCTAATCAAAAAATGATTTTGCAATGCAAACTTGCCCTCCACTGCCCAGTTATGGACCCAGCCTGTATAATGGTCCAACTCCCGAACCTGCTGCCTTTGCCCAAAGTGCAGAAGATCTTTCTCTGTCCTAGGTGCTGTTTTATTTCTCTCAATGAATGACTCCTACAGGATGAAGCTGTGCATACATTTGTCTACCCATCTATCCTGCAAACACAGGCACACATCTAAGGAAACCCTTGTCCAGTGGAGGATGGAGACCTTAGTCCTGTAGCAGAGGCTGCAGGAGAGCCCAGTCCTTACTGGGCTCTCAGAGGAGGTGTTAGAGGTTGGATGGTATGAAAGAAAAGGTGTTTTTTGGCTTTCAGACTCTGACCATCAGGACGCAATCCTGTGGGTGGTGTATGTTCTGAGGGCACAAGTTCTGAGTGAGGTTTTCCCATATTTGGGTGTTTTTGTCAGCTCTCTCCCCTTAGCAATCCCTGATATCAAATACCACTCAAATTCTTTATACTTTAGCTTGCAAAGTCCACCATCCTATATCACTAACTCATTGCAATAAGCTGTGACTACTTCTGGCACCCACAGACCCACCTGCCATGTTAGCAAAGGGCATTTGGATCAGATCCAAGACTTCACCTGAGAAAGGTTTCTAATATTCCAATTAAATACTCTGGGATTAAACTTCCTTCCCAAAAGGGGTAATGGATCAAAACTGGAAGAGGGGAGATTGAGGTTAGACATTAGCAGGAAATTTTTTAGTATGAGGGTGGTGAGACATTGGGCCAGGTTGCCCAGGGAAGCTGTGGCTGCCTCATCCCTGGAAGTGGTGTAGGCCAGGTTGGATGGGGCCCTGAGCAACTTGATCTAGTGGGAGGTGTCCCTGCCCATGCACGGGGGTTGGAATTTGATGATCTTTAAGGTCCCTTCCAACACAAACCATTCTATGATTCTATGAGGATTCTTTTGCTTTGACCCTTCCAGACAAACTTTCCTGTCTCCTTTCAGTATTCAACCTGGTGACAGAGCAGCACTGCCTTGGCCAGGGCTGAGGGGACACCAGGCAGAAGGACACAGCCCATGCTGTGCTGAGTTCTCTCTGAAGAGGTGCAAGACCTCCCTTCCTTCCCACCACTTTACAGCTTGGGCACAGAAGACAGTTTTTTTACATCGCTGTGAGGTAACGGTCTAAATTCCTGTCCCCAGAGCCACCCAAAACTGTCTCCTATCCAAGGGGACATGTTGGGAACCGCCCTTTTTCCTCACTCTGCTCTCAGCTCGTGGTTTCCCTTGCAGAGTTTGTGTCTCCCTCACTGCAGGGAGGGAATCAAGGCAGGGGGAAGAGTGTGAGGAGAGGCTCATCTATTCAACCAGGTGTTTAATTTCCAGCACTGCATCCCAACCCCAGGAGTCCTGCACCCTCCTGCCCGGGTCAATATGCCTTTGCAGGCAGTTATTTGTCCCTGGGCATCCTGCAGGGAAGGTTTAGCAACCCCAGGAAGCTTTGAGAAGGATCAGTGTTCACTCCCCAAGTGAAGGTCCTTCTCCTCCAATGTCTCTGTGCTGCCATGGGCAGCACGGCCATCTGGAAGTCTGTTAACTTTACCTGGCAAGTACGTTCTTCTGCTCTCTGCACCTCAGCACACAGCATGTTGTCCCCCAGCAGCAGGATCCGGTCCGAGCAGTGCTCCCTGCTGATGAGCTTCATCTGTGTTTTCTGCAGCTGGCGGGACCCTGGAACCACATCCACCAACCAGCAAATGAGAATGATTCAGAAACTGCAGAACAGGATGGACTTGTAAAGGTGAAACCACAGCCGGAGACTATCCCTTCTTGGTACGGCCTGTGTCACACCTTCATACACCTCCCTCTCACCAAACTCAGCTTCTGCTGATTTTCTTCTGAAACATCTCCCAGAAAAAAGGGGGAGCGTGCCAGGGCTGAGTGCACCAACCTCATGCAGGGTGCAATTTGGATAGCAGAAGTTATGTCAGCTGAGCCCACACAGCAGCATGGAACCAATCTCCAGAGCCATGCCAGCTATTTTGCAAAGAACCCAGCTAAAGAGAAACCCTGCCAAGCTGCAGAGTGACTGCAGTAACCTCTTGCTTTTCTGCTTCTAAGAGCATGTTACCTTGGTGAAATGTGAGCGCTTCACAACTGTAACAGTGTTGTGTTGCACATTTTTGTTACATGAGGCAAATGAAACCTAAGAGGGGAAATGCAGAGGTTCAGAGGGGAGACAGTAACCCTACAGAGCACAAGAGCAAGGATGAAATGGGACCTTCATTCACTACATCCTAGGAAGGACTGGTAGAACCCCAAAGCACCACCCTGCCCACTCCATCCTGATTACCTCTTTCCAATAACAAAATTGTTCATTAGTCTTTTAGTGACATTTGTTCAGGATGGACATTTTGGGTCACAATCAGTGCTGGAGCTACCTCCATTAGGGCTTACACAAGACCAACGGCAATAGAAATCTGCTGCTTTAAATGAGTGAAGAAGGGTAGCCAGTGCCATTGAATCAATGTGGCTCATAAAGTCATTAAGCCAAAGACAACCTCAGACGTCCACCTCCCTATTCCAGCCCACTTTACGCCCAGCTTAACTTGCCCACCAGGGTGGATCTTGTCTGTATTTGGGTGACAAAAAAAAGGTTGAGGTCCTGCAAAGCAAAGGTGGGCTTTAAGGTTTCAGCTTGAACATAGATGCTCAGAGTACCAAGGACTTTGCTCTGGGGGTCAGTAGGTAACTCCTTCTTGCCCAGAACAGAGAACTGGTGGATGTGGAGAAGCTGCAAGGATCTAGATGTGTTTACCAGGGAGGTAAGGAGTGGAAGCTAGTGTGGGTAAGCCCTCCTGGGAGAGAACATCTGTTTTAGAGGGATAAAAAGCAGTGTCCATTAGTAGTGTCCATTAGTCCATTCCTCTCCTGAAAGTATCTCACCTGCACTTGTGGTTCCCCACCCAGTAACCCAGCAGTGTTGCCACATGTCGGTGTCATACATGAAGGGCAAGCAGACGGGGATTTTCTTACTGCTGAACTCGATGGGAGACCTGAGCAGGATCAGTGCAATATCATTTTGCAAGCTCGTTTTGTTGAAGTTTTCATGGAGGATCAATCTGTCCAGCTGATATTCTTCCAGAGGCAACTCGAGGTCAGTTCCTCCCATTACAACAATGAGATCTGGTGGTCTTATAAACAAAACAGAAGCAGTTTAGATGTAAGCAGAGGTGAAGGCTTTGTGTTATAAAGGTCAGTGCCTCCTCCCTCTGAGCAGGGCAATGTGGTGCTCAGCAAATTGCAGAGGCAGGTTAGCTATAGATACCATAAAAATCTACCTTCACTCCCAGGCAAAGCTAATTTTCAGGGGAGAGAGGTGCAGAGTTAGAACCTGAATGCAACTCAGTTATAAATAGCCCAGTTATTAATGAACAGATGGAGTGGGCTGGATCTTCAGGATAGCTGTGCCCTGAGCTGGCTGCTCTGGACTGCACTGCCCTCAGCCAGCTGCTCCAGGTTGTGATGTCCCAGGTCATTTGTCACTGAGCAGTCTTGGCTCTTGGACCTGCTGAATTTTGGAGAGGGCTCACACAGGGCTGGACTGTGTCCCTAGGCATTGCATGCAGATCTATTAAGAAACTGCTGTTTAAAAATCAGACTATCCACAAGGTAAAGGTGTTTGTTATGTGAAAGCAAATGGTCGTTATGTGAAAGCAAATGTAATTTTGGGGTTAGAATAAGCTGGAATGGAACACACCTCTTTTTACAAGGTGCCACAACATGGGTAGAAATGCTCAGGGCCATCAGAACAGCATCATGGACATTTATATAAGGCTGCTTCAAAATATTCCCCTTCTACACCTTCTGGGTAAGCAAATTTCTGCACACTTCTGTTGTAACACTACTTCTGATCAAAAATGAACTTGTTTTCCCCAAAGGACACAGTTCCTGTTTTCAGAGCTCTCCTTCTGGCTCAGTCACATCCATGTTGCACTTAACCCCAAAGACATACATAGTCTACACCCACAAACAGTGATGTTATGAACCTTTTGTGCCCAGGTTGTCCTTGCTTCCCCCAAGTACTCACACTTCTTCTGCAAAGCAACGGGCCGCAGTTAAAACCCACAGCGCGCTGATCACGGTGCCTCCACAGATATGCTTCCCATTGCTCTGGATGCTCACATGCCATGGGAACTCTCCATCCTTGGCATACCTCCCCTCTGTGATGCTCTTGTCAATACTCAGAATGGACTCGTAAGCTGGTCGGAGGCCACACTCTGGGTACAGAATGAGACATGTTGACCATGTACAGCAGTGCCCGTGCTGCTAAACCAGAGAGGCAGGACAACAACTAGAGCCCTGGTCTGTAACTATCCATGTTGCCTGACCTCTACAAAAGCTGTAGCACCCCCAAACCTGCACTGCCAAGCACTGCTCATGCAGCCTGGGGGCTAGCAGGGCCATAGACCATTTCCCACAGGCAGGCTGGATAATATCCTTGTTTAGGGAGTATGTGTGGAAAAGTTCTGCGTCAGGCTGCAGTACAAGCCATATGAGTACACTATCAGGTACAAGGAATAAGCCCAGGACCATTGGATGGGGCTTGAAGCAACCTGGTCTAGTCAAAGGTGCCCCTGCCCACAGCAGGGGTTGGAGCTAGATGATCTTTAAGGTTCCTTCCAACTCACAGCATTCTATCCTTCTATGACTCTACGATTTAACTTACCAATATGTGTATATGCTATAGGGCTATCAGTCGTTCCGCTCTGCCGGTCATTTCTGAACACAAAATGTTGAGAAGAAAAACTTGCAATGATTCCGCTGATCAGATAAGTAAAACAAAAGAGGGAAAGCAGCATTTCAATCCCAGTTTTTGACCAATACTCTTCGACAACATTCAGAGCAGTGCTGCTCAGGTCATCTTCCCCATTCCATTTGGTCACCAAAGGCAATGCAGCTCTTTGCTGGGGCAACCAGGAAGTGACGTCACGCATTCCACTCGCTTCTGCTGACATCACAGTTGGGTGCCATATCCTAAGGTGATTTCCAAGAGGCTTGGGTTTTGCTTTAGCCATGATAGGGATAGGGCAGCAGTAAAATTCCTGTCTGTATCCTGGATTGACTTTCTCAGGGTATTGCAATAGCAGACCTCATAAGTTGGGTGCTGTGGCCCTTTTTGGATCTTGAACCACGTTCTTCTCTCCAAAGACCTTAGATGCTGGTCCTGCATCTGCTGGCATCTTTGACTCTGAGAAGTGCTGAGGCCCATCAAATGCTAAATAAATTTTCTCTTCTTCATTTAGAACATGTCCGTATTCTCAGAAGAATGAGGCAGCTCTTTGGGAGGGTAAATTTCAAACAGTGCCAAATCAAAACTCTAGTATCGAATATATTGAGGCAGCCACTCTGTTCTTCCCTGTGGGAAAGGGTGGCTTACGAGACCAAATCCATCTTAAAAATCTAATCCAGAAGGGTAAATATTTTGCATTTCACCTTTACTGTTTATATCCCCCATATATTTTTGTACCTTCAGCAGCAACTGCAAGGGATCAAGGCCAAAGCTCTACCCTACAGTAACTCCATAATTAATTCTGTGGCAGAAAAGCATCTTGGTGTGGGCAAACTGTAGCACCAACAGACCCATCTATGCTGATTTCTAAACTGACACATTACTTCCATCAGGACAGCAGTTAAAAGTCAGTTTCAGACTTGAGCCTGGCTGTGTTAAGGGCAGAACAGTGCTTTCTTCAAACAGTTTCCAGCTTGTTCCAAAACTATAACTATAGCATGGAGTAGGAGGTGGGGAGAGGGGAAAGGACAGAAGGGAATCAAGAAACATTTTATGAGCACTCAAATTATTCAGCATACAAAATGTTTTGCCTTGCACATTGGAGCAACTCAGGATTTATCCCACTGAAGTCTGAATTACACAGAGGTTAAAAACACATAAGATGGAAGTCAGATTTCATTTTCTACTCTTCTTTGCTTTTATGTCACCTCATGCCTAGAAAATTAGAGAGAAGTGCTGGTTCCCTTGACAGTGAGCACTGGAACAATTCATTGGCACAAGACATCAAGGACAGATGATCAGTTACCACAGCAACTGGAAATCTCACGTCTGGTGTGGGCACATATTGGTGCACCTCCAGAAAGAGCCTAACATGGCAATCCTGCCAGAAGTGGCTCCTCTTGAGCTTGCCCCAGGTATAAAAGGACAGGTTTCCTCTGGGTTTTAAGACTAGAATGAACTTGGATCTGCTGAGGAGCAAGAAAGATGGGGAACTAATTTCTCTGACATGGACTGTCTTTGGATCAAGCACCCAGGACTTCAGCAGTGGATTTACAGGCCTGAAGACTGACTCTGTGATGCACATTTTCAGTCACGCCAAGCTTGGAACAGGATCTGGTCTGCAGGGCTGTTACAGATGTTCATAGAGCAGTCTTGGGCCTTTCTGAAGCTAAAACCTGAGCTGGTGAGCAGAAAAGATCAAACCAAAATATGAAATTGAGTGCCATGGAGAGCTATCAAAAAGGAAATGTTGTGGATTTGTGTCTCTGGGTTCCCACCATCTGCCCCTCAAAAATGGCTTTATGGGTTTTCCTGCCCAGACTGGCACATCAGGATGGGATCCTACAAGCTTCCCCTGAAGAAAGCACATCTGCAAGAGGACACACCAATGACACATGTTCATCAAATTTAGTGATTAAGCCAGCCTCCACAATAGAAAACACAAGAGAGGCTCAAGCCAACACATCCCACAGCTCTGTGAAGTGTTGGGTTGGACAAACCCATCCCCATTGAAGTTGTTTGTTCTTGGATACTCCATAGCACTCCATAGCCTTAAGATCCCATATCCTGTGTCCTTTGGCTGTAGCTTTTAGCCTCTGCTCTAGAACCCCATCAATGCAATGAAAATTTATTTAGCCTCTTTCTGGCTGTCCTGCTATTTTGACTGCCCACACACTGAGGCAGAGATTGCCCAACATTATGTTTGCACAGCACCTGCCATCATGAGCTCTGCCTTTGGTGGGGGCTCCACAAGCTACTGAAGTGCAAATAATAAATCATAGGAATAATTATGCTACAGTGTGGCCAGTATGAATTCTACTCCTCCATACTGTCATGCAGGATAATACAGATTTAAAAGCCTTGGTGTTTAATTACCAGGTTGCAGCCTTTTATAATATTTGATACTTTTTTTAGACCTACTCCAATACATTCTTAGAGCCATCAAACAACTAGCAGACAGGATGTTTCTTTTCTTTTTAGTAATTTATTGTAGCACAGGAAATAAAATTTATTTATACAATTTTTTGAATTGTCAAAAAGAAGTATCACATTGCAATTTTACTTATTCTTATTAAAATTGTTTCAGAAAATATGCACTGTAGGTCATATTACATGTTGCTGTGAAAGCAGAATTGTGGAAGAAATACTGGTCTTGTAAATTCACCATTCTCAAAGACATTAAATTACAGGGTTGCGACAGTTAAGATGAGCCCAACTATGTCTCCAGAAGTCAAAGCTCTCATAACACGAGCAAACTAATTAACCCAAGAAACTAAGTGTCTGTAGGCCTTAGCTATGCAAAGCAGTTAGCAGGTGCAACCACCCCCTAATTCATCCTTTTAACAGCATTTCAAGCCAAACTTTTAGAAGTTTATTTTCTCTCCAGATGACAAGATTTCAAAGAAACCCAGCAAGCTGCACAGAGCAAGAAGCTGCATTTGCCAGCTGGTGCAATTTCTGTCTCTACTTTGGCTCTTTATGTAGATCAATGGGAAACTGCTCAAATTAAGGAAAGCCACGGCAACAGGTTCCCAGATCTTTACACACTGATGCTGTGGACATACTGGAACACCTATAAGGGCTGTAGATCCTTTTCTAACTCCGTAAAACAAAGTGAAGGTGGTGGAGTAAGCACGGGTTATTTCTTGATCCCAATAGGGCAGGAAAGCCCCGTTCCCCCAAGGCCACAGTATCCGCCAGGGTTCTTACTGAGGTACTGCTGGTGGTAATCCTCGGCATAATAAAACTCTGGAGCCTCTCGGATTTCTGTTGTGATGGTCCCAAAGCCGCCCTCGGTCAATATCTGTCAAGAAACATGATGGAAAGCCATTAGTGGTTTGTTGGCTTCTCTGTTGATGAATGACATTAGGTTTTCTCTCAGCAGGAGCCACAGACATCTCAGCTCGGACCACATTTGCGGCACATCCCTGAAAGCTCTCCCTGCTCTCATGTAATTTTGCTAGGATACATTGTGGACATCAAGCAGGCATTGGTGAGAAGAGGTAGTGCAGCCTCCTGTTTTAATGGCTCATTTGTTTAATTTGCTAGGGTCACACATTCCTTCTCCTCTTTATTAACCACATCAGGCACGGATGTGGTGCCATCAACAAAAGCAGAAAATAGCCTGGATCACGGCACATTCAAATCAAGCCTGGCCAGCTGCCTTGCAGTGTCCCAGAGCTCCACCTGACAGGTGCCTCAGCTTTGAAATCTGCTGTCCACTCCAAATTTCCTTATGCCAAGAAGAATTTCTGGGTGAAATTTTAGCCCCACTGATGGCATTGAGAAATCGGAAGACTTGGGCTCTTTTCACAGAGTCACTGCAAACTATTCTTCAAAAAGAACAGTTCCATCATGACCAGAAAGGTATTTTTAAGGCAAATTATTGCTCATTCTGAATGATTTGCCAATACGTCAACCAGGAGCAATAATCACTTTGCAGGAATAGGAGAAGGAATGTGGGTGGGGATTTTAAATTAGACTTTAATTTCTTTCTGATATCCCCTAACTGAATTTGAAACTCCTGAAAGGTTTTTGACAGAGAAAATTTCCTTTCAAAATTATTCACCATGACATTTTTCCTACTGAATTTTCCTTTTCTAAGGAAATTAGTAAGCAGTAACATTTTGGGATGAATTTTAGTCTCAGTGAGGACATAATTTCTGGTCAATGATGTCTGTGATAACCTAAGAAGCACTTTAATTCCCAATAAGCACTTTAATTGGTGTCAAACTACTGTTACAAAGTATACTTGCAAAGTACTGGATGTAGCTAGACATGCTTTGCTATTAGCCAGACCTGACCATAAGATCAACTGTAAGAACAAAGGGTGACCACTTAAATTACCAGATAAAGATGTGTTCTCTCGTCATACCAATAAATAAACATAATAAAAATAAATCATCACACAGAATCACAAAAAGCCCAACGGAGGGCTACAAGGATGATCAAGGAACTGGAACACCTGTTTTGAGAGACCTGGGGCTATTTGGTCTAGAGAAGAGAATATTGAGAGGAGACCTTATTAATGTATATAAATATCTGAAGGGTGGTTGTCAAGAAGGAAGGGCCAATCTCTTTTCAGTCATGCCCTGTCTTAGGACAAGGGACAATGGATGCAAACTAGAGCACAGAAGTTCTACCTCAACACGAGGAAGAACTTCTTCATTGTGAGGGTTACAGAGCACTGAAACAGGCTGCCCGGAATGGTTGTGGAGTCTCCTTCTCTGTAGACTTTCAAGATCCATCTGGTTGCATTTCTGAGTGACCTGCCCTAGATTCTGTGGTGGCTCTGCTCTGGCAGGGGGTTTGGACTCAATGATCTCCAGAAGTCCCTTCCAACCCCTAATATTCTGTGATTCTGTGACCTGTTGTAAGTCATCAAGTCCAACTTCTTTCATCACGATATGACAAATGAGAGCCATCTTACTCCCAGAAACCATTTGTTTATGGAAGATTTTTTGAGATGGAGATCCTCCACGTTCCTCAAGGAGGCCATTCTAATATTTACCCCTTAGATTGTTTCTCCTGAAGTTTAACCCAGTTAAGACCACGACCTTCATTTAAACCCACTATCGTGGTTGTACTCATGGATGTGGAAAGGAAATAAATGTGGAAAGGAAGTAATTTCCTTCCTCTTTACA
Source organism: Apus apus (assembly GCF_020740795.1). Classification (NCBI taxonomy): domain Eukaryota; kingdom Metazoa; phylum Chordata; class Aves; order Apodiformes; family Apodidae; genus Apus; species Apus apus. The sequence continues at coordinate 105,987,566 of NC_067284.1, read as the reverse complement.
ATGGTCTTCTACGTATTTGCTGGCTGAGCAGAGAGAAAGATCACATGTAATGGAAATAATGGCTACTCACAGCATTAGCTAACACTTAAATAATAGGTGATCATTTGGGACCAAAAAGTCTTTGAACTTCCTACAATAGGGTTTCCTAGATCCTGCCTCAGCACTGCCTGAACACAGTCTGGCATCAGTTGCTGGACTTTGTAGAGAATTAATGTCACCCTCTGAAGGATACATTTTGCTATATTGAGTTTCATTTTGCTGTATTCAGTTTTCAGTCAGGAATGAAGTAAGAAGATTGATACAAAATCCATGCCTGACCTGTCTGGGGACGCCCTGGGTTCCCCACACTACATGTAAATTTTCAGACCAGATTAGAAAGCTATCGATTAGTTAATTAATTGTATTTGAACACAACAGGGTAATGAGGCCAGTTTCACAGAAATCTGAATTTATTTCCCCATGCAAAATCACCAAGCAGATTTTTTCATCTTTGGGACAGGCTTTGTCCCACGGGAATCAGATTATTTACCTGTCAGATGTGTGAGTGAAGAAGATAAAAAATGTGAATCAATGTATCACAACACATTGACACCAACACAAAGAGATGTCAACACGACTGCTTTTAGAAAGCAGTATTTCACTTAGTTTCTAACCTTCCCAGCAAAGAAAAGCACTTTTAAAATTATCTTCACTCCAGAAAGATGGCACAAACTCTGTCATCATGGGCATTAGTCATTTACTTGCTGTTGTAAATGCATGTAAAATTGGCTTCACCCCCCCTTAACTGAGTCATGAGGATGCTGCTGGAGGGATAGATAAATTTCTACTGTGCAAAACAGTATTTGTTACACATTTCTACCTGGGACATTTCCATCACTGGCCTAATTTTGTCAGCTAGAAAATCCATTCTGTTCAATAACATACCACAAGAGGGCATAAACATCATTTATCCCTTTCAGAATTACTAACGGTCTATTAAAACACTGCGCGCTGAATAAAGCAGAAGCCCAAGACAACTCATTATATTACACTTTGGTCATTAGCAGAAGATATCAGCACTGTTGTTGGAAGCAGCAGGAACCCCAGGCTCCAACACTCTGCCAAACACTACCTTGAATGTTTTGATTTTAAACAGGAAAATATTTTCCTCACACTGACTGTGTCGATGCAAAGATAAAAACATCACTGGGAAAGATGATGAAGTTCATGATGTGCTGGCTCTGGCAGGTGTAAATCAGCCCACTCTTGATTGATTTCTTGCTGCCCAGGCAGTCATAATTTGATGACAATCCTGTTCTAACAGACTTTCAATCCTCGTTGTATCAAAATTCCTGAGCCATCTGACTTTTACCATGCTGCAGCCAAAACGGCTACTGCAACCTCTGCATGCAGAAATGGGAAGGACCTAATTAGGGAGAGTGCAATTAACCCCTCGGAGCTTTTACTCTACGTAGGAAAGTTTTAAGGTACACTTGGACTTTTTCATCCCCAATATTCCATTGCATTTCAAAGATAATTAATTAATTCATGCAAGGGATTTCTGTGGCTTTTGTCATAGGACAGATCACGCCAGAAGATCACATTGATCCTTTAACTGATTCTAATCCAGCTCAAAAACACTGGCAGGTTCTGCTGGCAAGAAGCCAAACCAAACCTGTATGCAAATCTCACCCAGCTGCATATGATAGAGAGGACATGGTCATCCTGGTACATTGGGATAGGTGCTGGAGGAACATGTTCAGGGCTAGGTAGGACGGAGGTCTGAGCAACCTGGTCTTGTGGGAGATGTCCCCGCCCACGGCGGAGGGTTGGAATGAAATGATCTTTAAGGTCCCTTCCTTCTCAAACCAGTCTGGGATTCTACGTTAGAGTCAGTACTAGGAACCTCAGCACTGCCCATTTTTCAAATAACCCATACCTCCAGCATGTAAAAGACTCACTGATTAGTTTCCCCATTTACTATAGCCTGTGATTTTTTTTTTTCCTGTTGTTTGCTTTAAACTTATTGCCTGACCATGCCATTACACTGTCTGCTGCAAAAAATAATTCCTTATTCACTCTCTTCATAGCCATCTTCATTTTACTTCTCTGCCTTAATCCTGCTCATTCATTTCTTCAGCAAGCTTCATAGACTTAGACTCCCCACTTCATCATTCAGGTCAGCCTTTTCACCCTTCTCTGCATCTTTTCTAGTTCTACTTTAGCACTGCATTGAGATGGGGTGACTGGAATTACACTCTATTCAAGATCATCACGGATTTATTCAGTGGTGTACTTGCCTTTTCTCTTTTACTCCCCATCCCTTTCCCAGCAATTCTTAGCATTGCCCTTGCCTTTCTGACCTCTGCTGAGCACTAAACAGACGTTTTCAAAGAACCATCTGCAGTGACGCCAGGTCCTCTTCTGTGGGCTAATTTAAACCCTATCATTGTGTCTGCACTCAACTATTATCAACATGGAATTTCAGCAGCTATTTTATTGCCCAGACAGTTGATATTGTCAGATTCTTCTGCAACTTTTTGTAGTCATGTCTGCTTTTCCTTACCTGGAATAACTCTATGGCATCAGCACATTTTGGCACTTCACTGTCATCTGTCTCCCTTTTTCAGCTCTTTTATGAATATATTGAAATGGACAGGTGCACAAGGTAATTGGTAATCTCCCTGCATTGCAAAAACTGCCCAGTTATTTATATCTTGTATTTCCTATCTATAACCAGTTATTCATTCAGAAGAAAAGCTTTCCTCTTATTCCACAGTACCTGGCTCCCTTTTATGCACCTGCTCTCTTAAAAGAAACTATATTATGTGTGCAAGACACAAGTTTCCTCTGCTAAAGTCACACCAACTCTTCTCCAAAACACTGTATTCTATGTGTGTGTTTGCTAACTTCTGATAACTCAAGCAATCTGCAGCATAAAAATTCAGATCTAACTTCTTAATAATTCTGCTGGATCATCTTGGAGATACCTTAAGTACCCACTTTTCATTCCTTCAGTAGCAGGGCCAATTTAAATCCCAGCTTACCCAGGATGCTAGTGTGCAAGAAGCTTCCGATTTAAGCTCTTTTCATACCTGAAGCAAACCACTACCTGGTTGCACTGACCTGCCACTGCTCATTTCAATGATTTGCTCTAAATCTCTTTTGCTGTAGCTTGAACTTGAGACAGCTCCTCAAAATCATAATCATGGGGGACACTAGATTCTTCAGCTGGGCACACAGACATGAGGAATTATGTAGCTTTCTGCTACAGTGTTGCTCATGTCAAGTCCTTCACAGACAAATCAAGCTTTGAAGATATTTTTTTTTCTCCAGAACTGATTCCTACAATGCTTGCTCAGCTACCCTAAGCAAACCATTCTGTGATTCTGAGATTGTGATCAGGAGGACATTCTTCACTATGTGTGTCGTGAGACACTGAAACATGTTGCCTAGGGAAGTTGTGGAAGCCCCATTCCTGGAAGTGTTCAAGGCCAGGCTGGATGGGGCTCTGAGCAATCTGGTCTAGTGGGAGGTGTCCCTGCCAATGCAGCGGGGTCAGATCTAGATTATCTTTAAGGTCCCTTACAACCCAAACCAATCTATAATTCTATGATTCTTTGAATTAGTCAACTAGAACAATTATTGTGGATGCAGATTTATGTCTACATTTGGACTTGATCAGCACATACTGGCAGGAAGCCATTTTCTTCTTGGTGGCACCAAGACTGGAGGTGTAGAGAAGCCCACTTGCACCGTGGATATTGGGCCACCAAACAGGCACTGCTATACACATGAACACTACATGCACAGGGCCAGCAACCGGCACACACACCACTGTCAGTTAAAGATACCATTTTGGAAGCATAAGCTTGGGTTGCAGCAAATCAAACCCTACTTTTTTTTTTTCCAGTTAAATCATACCAGTTGGTTAACCAACTGTCTGCCACTTAACCCAGTGCTACTAGCTCCATCTCCACTGTAGTGAGAGGATCCCATGGCACACAGGTGTAGTTAGAAAGATTTTAACTTACTGATTTAGAGTATCATCTTATTGCTGTTGCCACTTTTTCACTCGAAGGCCAAGGACTGGGTCACTGGGACACAGCTGAGTCTGCAGGTTAGTGAAAGGGTTTCTTCCTACTGGCAGCAATTAATTGAATTTTTTTTGATGGAAAAGACCTTTAAGATCATCAAGTCAAACCATTAACCTAGCACTACCAAATCCACCACTAAACTATGTCCCTCAGCACCACATCCGCAAATTATTCAGTTCAGTTCACCACAAACAGTTCAGTTATACCAGGTGATACGAAATGCTGTCCTCAACAGCAGAGATTATACAGAAGACCACCAAGGAATAAACCAAACTGGAGTAACCACAGCAGGTTGTTCTTCACTCACTCCCAAGCAGCTGTATTAGTTCACGATACTTCCGTATTTTGATTTGCTGCTGCCCTCTAAACTGACAGTAATTACTGCTTCAGTTTCTTGTAGCCAGCTGATTATACCGAGCCAAAATGTCAAAATATTTAATCATTTGACATTCCAGCATGACCACAACATATTCAAGGTGTTTGGCTCCTTATTTATATTCAGATGAAAGTAGCTAATACTTGTAAAGCGCCTTAAGAACTTGGAATTAACTGTGCCAGAAAAGCCCAATTCCCCTGTACCCCTAAACACCTGAAGGAACAAACTGGAAGTCACTGAGATGTTGGTATGTTGTGCTGAAAATGCATGGTTTAAAGATGGGATTCAATTTACTTATTAATATGAAAAAAAAAAAAAGCTGTAAAATTGTTTTTGTTAAAGGAAACCATTTAATTTTCTGAGCAGAGGCATTAGTAAACCAGCAGAGTATTAATTTGTTTCCAGCATTTTGTGGCTTTCAATAAAAACAGCATCATCTTGTGTTTGATTCAATACACATTTTGAAAGCAAGCTCACAGGCCGCTGCAATATCCAGTTTGTCTGGTGTCTCAGCAAGTTACATCAAGCTACTGTGGTTCTAATGGTCCCTCTAGAATCACTGATGTTGAAAACCCAGAATCTTCTTGTATCTTGACAACTGTGACAGCTTGTACTTCTGTGGCATCTTTCATCCCTGATGTAAAACTGTAAGGCAGGTGATCTCACAATGCTGAGTGCTCCAGTGGGGAGTGCCTCTTTAAAATCCCCAGAGCTACCCTTTTATTATATTGGCTACTCAACACTTCAGACCATCAGCAGCAAGACTGAAATTCAGCTCTGTTTCCAAATGCATTAAGAGTTAAAGGAGCTGCAACTATTTCAGGAGTAGGCCAGCAGGAATTAGTTGCACAGACTTGATCTTCTGTAGGATGGAAGTACACATACCTCTGAGACTCATGATTACTGTGATATTTTAAACTGGAAAACAAATTAGCCAACTTTGCCAGGTTTGTAGATGAGTTGCTGGCAGGCTTGCGGACAGAAACTCAGCAATACACACTCGTTTCTATTGAGGACCAGCCATCCTCTACTTTGGTCCAGAGGAACCAATGTAACGAGTAGCGTGAGGCCTCAATAACGTGCAATTAAGAAATAACGCTTTGCTTTCTCCTTTATTTTCTAATTCTCATGCAGATAAACCTCTACTTTTTTGCAAGACAGCCTGTTCTGCAGTACAACATTTCAATTATATATTATGTTCAACATTTTCCTTTGTGCTGCCTTCAGTTGGCTGGAGCACCTCACTGGTAAACACTCAACTGTAATTCTAGTGACTATTAAAATTCAGCTTGCTGGGCTGGGCCCAGTCTTTTCCACGTCACTTATTGATGTTAGCTTTTCCAAACTAATTTATGCCAGTGACCTCTGCAAAGCCCTGGGAAATGAGCTGAATTCATGCTTAGTTGGTTAAATCCACATTTGCATCCATGTAGGTGACCTCTCCTAGGGACTTGTGTTTATCCACAGTGAGCCAGACAGGAGGGAAGATCCTGCCAAGGAAAATGTGGGAGCAGTGGCTGGCAAGTACTGAAGCGTGCCCAGGTGGCCAAGAAGGTCAACACCATCCTGGCCTGCATCAGGATTAGTGTGACCAGCAGGACCAGGGAGGTGATTCTGCCCCTATGCTTGGCCTTGGTAAGGCTGCACCTCGAGTACTGTGTGCAGTTTTGAGCAGCACAGTATAGGAAGGACATCAAGGTGCTGGAGAGGGTGCAGAGAAAAGCAAGTAAGGTGATTAGGGGTCTGGAGAACAGGTTTTATGAGGAGAGGCTGAGGGAGCTGGGGCTGTTCAGTCTGCAGAAGTGCAGGCTGAGGGAAGACCTCACTGCTCTCTACAACTACCTGAGAGGAGGTTGTAGTGAGGGGGGGGTGTTGGCTTCTTCTCCCTTGGGACCAGCAATAGGACAAGAGGAAATGGGATCAAGTTACACCAAGGGAGGTTCATATTTAATGTCAGGAAAAATTTATTACCAGAAAGAGTGGTGAGATGTTGCAACAGGCTGCCCAGGGAGGTGGTGAAGGCATCATCCCTGGAGGTGTTAAAAAAATGGGCAGACGTGGTGTTTTGGGAGATGGTTTAGTGGTTAGAGGATGTAGGGTGGATGGTTGGACTTGATGATCTTGGAAGGTCTTTTCCAACCTTGATGATTCGATGATTCTATGGTTCTAAGTCCAACCCCAGCTACCACACTGGGCAGTGGGCATGGACTGGGACCATATTCTTGTGTTTCGAGTTACTTCTCTGCATAGTGGATTCAGTTATATAAGAGAATCATCATAGAATCACAGGCTGGTTTGGGTTGGAAAGGACCTTAAAGATCATCTAGTTCCGAATCCCCTGCCATAGGCAGGGACACCTCCCACTAGACCAGGTTGCTCCAAGCCTGATCCAACCTGGCCTTGAACACACCCAGGGAGGGGGCAGCCACAGCTTCTTCAGTAAACCTGGACCAGTGTCTCACCACCCTTACAGCAAAGAATTTCTTCCTAATGTCTCATCTATATCTCCCCTCTAGCAGCTTGAAATCATTCCTGCTTGTCCTATCACTCCATGCCCTTTGTCAAAAGTCCCTCCCCAGCTTTCTTGTAGCCCCTTCAGGAACTAAAAGGTACTCTCAGGTCTCCCCAGAGACTTCTCATCTCCAGGCTGAACAACCCCAACTCTGTCAGCCTGCCTCCATAGCAGAGCTGCTCCAGCCCTCTGATTATCTCTGTGGCCTCCTTTGGACTTTCTCCAAGAGCTCCATGTCCATATATTGATATATTTGATAGATGCTGCACTAATTGATTAGCTAATGTTTTGCACGGGGCTTTGGAGTGCTACATAATTACCTAATGCTTGCACAGTGTTTTGGAGTGCTATATAATTTCTAAGTATTAATATCCTCACAGGGAAGCTTCTAGGCTCAGAACTCACTTTGCAGCCTACCTCTCACAGATCAGGGAAGACTGAAACCAGGAATGACTTAATTATGCTGGTATAAATTCTTCATCCTTCATAGTGTTCATCTAAGAACAGAAATGATGAAACTCATGGATTTTAGAGCTTTTTCTGGTCTTTGCTATGCTAGAAAACACAAAATCATTGAATCGTTTTAAGATCATCAAGTCCAACCATAACCTAACTCTGCTGAGTCCTCACTAAACAATATTCCTAAGCACCACATCTACAAGTTGCTCTCTGACTACATTATAAATCTGAAGACATAAACATCCTGGAGGGACTACATAACCTGGTTGAAGAGGAGAAATGCTGTTACCTGGGCCTGCTAGAACTGTTCATACAAGTGTATTCTTCCAGTGCAGCACAGGGGAAATGCAGATAAGATGGAAATACAATAGAAACCTAAAAGTTGCTGGTGCAAAGTCTAAGCTGAAGAATCTTGACTATAAAATTGCAAAACTGACTTTTTCAGAGCTTTTGCCTTTTGAAAAAACCTCCACCCACACCAGAGCACATCATCTGAATCGAGTAAACTGAACCCAGCAAGAGACACAGCTTCACGAGCCCTAGGGAAAAGCTGCATGTATATATATAGTCTGTTCTGTTGGTTTGAAGATCTGCTTTCTCTGAAATGCATTTCTCTTAAATAGTTGGCTCGAAGGAGGATGTTTGGTCCCTCATTCCTGCCAGAGGGGAAAGAGATACTGGGCTGCAATATAAAACAGACCTGCCAAGGTAAATCACAGTTGGCCGACAGCCTGGCTGTTAACATGTCTGAGACCCCCAGTGGCTACACTGAGAGGGTCTAGGAAGGATCACAAGTGCAGTTAATCTGGTATTTCCTACTATTTTACACCTAAGTGAACTTCCTCATTGTCCACAACAATCGGCTATGCCAGATGAAATGGCAGATTTAGACAGACAGACTTATTTGCACTTTCTAGCCATGGGAGAAGACAAACACTGAATTTGTCCTAAATGGTGTTAAATGGAACTGACCGTGGAATCAAATCTGCAATTCTATTTTTTCCTGTTGGATACTGATCCTATGAACATGCATAGAAAGAAACTAATATCCTGTTCTCCATCATATCAGTCTAATTCTGGATTCAAAGCTTTTGCTCCAGATACTGACTGGTATAACAGGATCAACTTGACCCACAGTCTTTACAAGCTTGACCTTCAGAACAGAGCTTCCTGAACACCCATCCTGCCTTCACTTGAGGGAAGAAAGATGAAAGTGAAGAATGGCACCAGGGGGCATTTAGGAGGTATAGGAAGATAACATTAGCAAAGATAAAAGACATCTTGCTCAACTAGCATCTGGGAACTAATTAGGTGTTAAAGGAGCCATTGAGAGAGATCGAAATTATGTTTGTCTGGCCAATTTTAACGTAGCCAAACAGCCTTTTACTGTACATCCTGCATGGATAATTTATGATGGCTAAGAAAAGATACGCCCTGTTCTGACTTTCAGTGATCTAAAGCTAAAATCTATTCCGTGGTTTGAGACAGCAGACTCTTCTTCACTAATCACTCATCCATTATTCTCGTATTCCTGAAATGAAAAATGGCCACGTCCAAACTGAGATGGGGCCACCAATAACTACCCACATACAGAGCAGTGAAACTTAGTACACATCTTTCAATGTTGTTCCAATGTCTGTAGCAGACCAGAACTGGTATCTCCACATGCTCCTGAACCACTCTGAGAATCTAACTGGAGTCCAAAAGCCTGCAAGCAGAAGAAAACAACCGATCTATAAATCCTGTGTTGATGAGACTTTACCACTTCCATTAGCTGTTATCTCTGAACCATGCTTTGCTGCAAAGTGCAGGCTAGCCTGTGCCATGCAAGGTACTCCCTTACATATGTATCTTTTGCAATAAATAGAAGTCACTCCAGTTATCTTTCATTCAAAGGAGTTGCAATATGAAGTAAAAATGTCATTTCATATATATAACATTGAGGGCTGAGTTCAGCTCTACTGTTACACTGCCATAATTTTATTTTTATCACTGGATTAATATCAAGTATTTCTTCCACAATATATAAGCCTGACAGTTTCTCAGGAAAACATGAATTGTGATTGGAGAAAAAAACTTTTGGGAAGAGATAACAAACATAAATAATTACTTCTGAAATAATAAAAAACGGTATACTGAAGTACCTGAAAGAAGATCCTTATAATGGAAATTGCTGGGCAACCTGTCATCTCTGACACTTATTTTGCCTCTAATAACAAGCTCTGTTTTTCTCTTCATCCTCTCATGACCATTAGTGTGTTATGCTAAACCACCTCATCCCAAAACAGCTGGGAGATGATTTGCATTGTGCTCTCCACTGCTTTTAGAAGACAGAGGTGTTTGTGGCGAAAGCCCTGATCCTACCTTCTAGACCAGCAAGACTATCACCCAGCTTACCTCTGACTGTCCTGGTGACTTTCAGCAAAACAAGCACTCCCCAATTCTCTTTCTGCTTCTGTTTCTCATTATTTAAAATGGCTCTAATGCTACTCATCCCTTTTTATTCCAGCTCTGTCAGGCACATGCTGATTCTTACAATGCCCATATGTGCACCACTTGCCACAATAAGGAGCCTGACCAAAGTTGCAAGCTCCAGTTGCCACAGTGAACACAAATATGAAGAAAGTTATGTCTTGTGGCTCCTAGGTCATCTGAGACCACAAGGGAAACTGTGGCCATACTGAGGTCAAAACGATTTTGGTGATACTTCTTACTCAACCAAACTTTCAGACAGCCACAGGATATTCTAGCAAGGAAAAAAAACCACCTGGAATACCTGTCTTTAGACTCACCTACAAAACTAGCTGCTGTCACTATTGAAGTGTTTTCAGTCCATATTGCTGGTTTCTTATATAAGGAAAGACTGCTCCCAGGAGGATCTAAGGTGGACTTAATGCTCCTAGTAATTTACAGCAAAATTATTTCTTATGCTATGCATTAAATCAGAATCATTTAGGCTAGAAAAGACCTTTAAGATCATCAAGTCCAATTGTTGACCCAGCACTGCCAAGGCCGCCATTAAACCATGTCCCTCAGCACCACATCTACATGGCTTTGAAATCCCTCCAGGGATAGGGACTCCACCACTGCCCTGGGCAGCCTGGGCCAGCGCCTGACAACACCTTCAGGGAATAAATTGTTCCCAGTACCCAACTTAAACCTTCCCTGGCAGAACCTGAGGCCATTCACTCTTGTCAGGCAGCAACAACCTCCTTTCGGGCAGTTGCAGAGAGTGAGAAGGTCTCCCCTCAGCCTCCTTTTCTCCAGGCTGAACACCCCCAGTTCCCGCAGCTGCTCTTCATCAGACTTGTGCTCCAGACCCTTCCCCCTGTTGCCTTTCTCTGGACACGCTCCAGCCCCTCCATGTCCTTCTTGTAGTGTAGGGCCCAAAACAGAACACAGGATTTGATGGATGGGCTCATCAGATATCTCGTGCTCAAATGCAGCTTAAGGGGATGGGATGATAAAGGATTCTACCTGTCCCTAGTAGGAAAGGAAAAAAACAACAACGCTATGTTATCCTGATTTCTTGAAAAGTAAGATTTCATTTATACTACACATGTAGGACAGGACTATACACAGCACAGCACAGTAAAGTGTCTAAAACTGCCTGGGTAGCCTGTCCTTGTCTTTCCTATGGAGATGACCACAGAATGGGAGGAGTAAAGAGCCCTGGCAACCAGAAAGGAGATGGATCCAGTATAAGATTGATGCACTATTCACTGTCTGACCCACTGCATGCCAAATGAAACATTTAATTGAGGTCCTTCCCCATAGTGAAAAAGGCAGGCAGGACTTCTCAGCAGCAGATCTCAAGGACCAGTGCAGCTACAGCTTTGTGAAATTTCCATCTAAAATTCCCACTCTGGTTTGAAATGGAAACTGTGTTCTTCTGCACTAAAACGTGTTGTCAGATAGGTGCTGAATTTCCAGCTTGGGTCTTTCTGACCTTTATGTCTGACCATCTGAGTTTGTGGAATATTTCTCTGGATTTTTCATCTGTGTAACAGATCACAAGCAGGTCGACCACTTTAAAGCAATTTGGATCCTTCAGGATGACAAATTTTTTCTGTTATTGAATGTATGCATAATTACTACTGTAATTCTATTTGTAATGGTGACCAGAGAATACAATTTTAGCCTGTGTCAAGGCCTAAAAAGTAAAGAAAAAAAATGAACAGAGAAAGTTTTAATCAGAAGATAAGTAGTTTTCCAGCTACTATAAATAGAAAAGGCTGAAAGAATGCATCTGTCAAGCAGAAGAAAGCGTGAGGAGGGTAAAATTCCACAGTGTTTTGGCTTTGGACTTCAGAAGGTAGTGAGTATGAGATAGTGTGAAATACAAAGAAGCCTTTGTTGTTCACATCTGAAGTTTAAAAGTGGCACAGTGTGAATAAACAAAGGATGTTCCATGAAACACTGCAGCAGTGATGTACTCGCTCTGTTTGAGTTCCAGAAATGGCATGTAAATAGAGGCATTGCCTTCTTGTTTAAAAAGAGAAGGAGGTAAACTTTAAAGCTTGCCTTCCAGAAAATCTCATTTACCCAGATGTTTAGGTTTTTGATAGGCTTTTAAATGGCAGGAAACACACGAGTTTAATGAGACTAAGATCTGGATCGTTTAGCATTTGCTTTCAGGTTGGTTAAGCTTCTAACTAACAATAATAGTACATGTGCTTTTGGAAACCTGATTTAGCTATTTGTTATCTTTTCTGAAAAAAAAAGTTTTGCTCTCAAGTACTGGGATAATATCAAGCCATTTATTTTTTGTGCAAACATGAATAAACCATACTGTCATGATAGTTCCATCAGTTAATGGATTATTTTGCAGGAGGATGCATTATGATGCTTTTGGTAAGGATAGAATCTACAAATACATAAGCCATAGATTCAGTGAAATATTCAGAATGAAATTTCACATTGAGCAGCTGCATAGCATCAAATGTGGTTCAGGTTAGCTACTGGCATCTGTACATACCTGTCACTGCAAAGATCCCCCATATTTGGCAAATCATTGATCAAATTTGATTTTAATTAAAAATATTCTAACCTGCTCCTACAGCATAAATAAGGGGTAGCTTTTGATAAGGTAAAAAAAAAAAAAAAAAAAATTATTATGGTTTGAACTTGCTGGATGTGAGATCTACGCTGGAGCCAGAGGATGAAAACATCTTTGGAATAAGCATGTTCAGTCCTTAGAATTTCCATAAATATTAGTTTGCTTTTGCATATTTGATGCTGAAACCAACTGATCTGAGAGCAGAAGGCAGGGTAGTGCTGTCAGCCACACACATTAGCTGTACTGCAGTGAATTCTGCATGCAAGGCAGCTCAGGGTACCTGAGACATGCTCAGGAGATTGGCAGGTCTGATAAAAGACTGATGAAAACCCCCATTCTTCTGGAATGGCATCTGAGGGCCAGAAAATGCCTCTCCAGGACACCACCAATGTCACTGAGACCCATGTACATCAGGCAATAGAATTAAACTCCAAGGAGTCAACCCATGTCCCAAAACTGATAAACACAGAAGGGAAATGGGCACTGCTGGGCTCAAACAGAAGTTGGTCATCTACTAAAATCAGTGTCACTTACTGCATCACCCTATTAGGGCCATATCTAAACATATGTTCCTCTGAAATCACCTCCACAAAAGCTATCTAGGAAGAGTAAACAGCTGGTGAGTTGCTAGCACAGTTGTACATGACCAAACAACACGCAATTAATCCCAACTCTAATCCTTTCCCATCTATAGACTCTTTGGTGAAGGTTTTGATATGGACTGTGGAAATCAGACTTTGTTTTCATAGCAAGCTTTTTCACCAAAGACAACCTAAAAAGATTTTAGTTATTCTTCAAGAATTAATATCCACTTCTTGTGTGAGTGCCCTCAAAAGCAGATGGCTTCTGCTTACTAGCCCACAGACTGAAAGCACAATGATCCTCCTGAAATCTGCAAATGCATGACAAAGAAGTCATACTTTGAATGTTAACTAGAAAAGCAGAAATACAACCTGTGCCCTTTGCAAAGCAAGTTCATTTCAGCAGCCCAAGCTCTGCATGTATTTATTTAGCACCATTACTTTCCTTCTACAATTTTGAAAAATGGTTACATGTGCCTGCAGCAAAACTATTTTACCAGAAGAGGGGAAAAAAATGCATTTGGCCAGAATCTCAGCTGCAAAACCAGCATAGTTATTTTATTTATTTAATACCCTCTGGCAGCTGCCAAAAATGCTGAGGGTAGGATGGCACACAGGGAGAGGTGAAAGTAAAAATCCTTCATAAAGCAACCAGACAAATCCTACAGTTTCAGCTTTTACACAGCATCCATGAATGAGCTTTGCTTGTGTAGCTGTGATCAAACTGCTTCTGAGCACAAAGAATGACGGAATTATTTGGGTTGGAAGGGACCTTAAAGATCATCTAGTTCCAACCCCCCCGACCTGGGCAAGGACATCTCCCACTAGGTCACATTGCTCCAAGCACCATCCAACCTGGCCTGGAACACTTCCAGGGATATGGCAGCCACAGCTTCTCTGGGCAACCTGGGCCAGTATCTTACCACCCTCACAGCAAAAAATTTCTTCCTAATATCTCACCTAAATCTCCCCTCTTCCAGTGTAAAACCATTACCTCTTGTCGTCTCACTCCATGCCCTTGTCAAAAGTCACCCCCCAGCTCTTCTGTAGCCCCTTCAGGTACTGGAAGGCCGCTATGAGGTTTCCCCAGAACCTTCTCTTCTCCAGGCTGAACAACCCCAACTATCTCAGCCTGTCTCCAGAGCAGAGCTGCTCCAGCCCTCTGATCATCTTCCTGGCCTCCTCTGGACTCACTCCAACAGCTTCATTTCCTTACAGGGGGCCTAGTAAGGTATCATGTAATTTCAGATACCCTCATTTAGCAACAGATTTCTTTCACTAGTTCAAGTGCTTTTTTTATTAAAGCAATGCACTGTAGACACACAGAAAAATAGTAGTGAAGGAGACCACTAGTGCCGGCGGCGAGGGAAGCAAGCAGTCCAGAATCAATGTGATTGATAAAGCAAGCTTCGATTTATTGAATACACAGTGTTACTTTTATACCCTTTTCCAAACCTACATGTAGTGAATTCATTGGATAGTAACCACGCATAGTGAATTCATTGGATAGTAACTACTTGTAGTGATTTCACTGGACGGCAACGACTTGCAGTGATTTTACTGGATAATAACACACATCTGAGTTCCAGGGTTCTTCCTTGTTTTCTATCATTCTACTTCTCTACCTTGTCCTTGAGTTAGTTTAAGCTAACAGAGATTGTTTATACTTGTGTTAGGCTAAAAAAAAGAGATTGCTTGTACAGCTGCTGTTTGTGCTACACTCTCAAGGCCTCTCGAGGAGATAGCAGGGGCCCATGGCCCTGCTGCTCAAGCCATTCTGCAACACACTAGAGCTTTTTAGCTTATCCACCTGTCCCAAGCTCTATCTACTCCTTCCTGGAAAAGTTTAGACACAAACTGCTCTCAGATTTGCAATTAGCAATCCTCACCACAGACATACCCCACAGGAAGGGCTTGGATGTTTGAATGAGATTCACAGTCAACAAGTTAATTTGTCAGTGAGCTTAGAAAATATGAGACCGTCTTGGATTTTCAGGGTCAAATTCCACTCATGGTATCAGCCTCCCAGCATCGACAAAATGGATTTATAAGGCTGGAAAAGAGATTTGAATTTGGCCATTAGTAAAACAAAATACTGAACTGATTGTGGCTGAAGAGAAAGCAAAGAAAATGCAGGGAATGCACTTTACATTTCAGCGAGAACCTGGCATTTGCAGCACATCACCTTCCTGCCAGCTACAGAGCAGCAGTGAATTGGCAGAGGTTTGATAGCCAGATGTCATCCTCATCTGGTTGTCTTGGCTCAGGCTGTTTGTTTGAAATGAACAGCAAAACACAGCAAGTATGGGGCCTTCCTGGTGCTACTTGCACGGCAAGAAATAGAAGCAGGAAAGGTCTTTTGGGCGATGCCGTAGTCCCCTGAACCTGGCATTGCTGCACACCATTTTGTCCAATTTACAGCCCTCACCAGGCAAAATCTGGGAGGTGGAATCAGAGTTAACAGGCCAAGAACAAAACGGGATCTAAGGATTTGTTAGACAGCTGTCTCTCTTCGAGTAATGAACACAGAACAAACGATCTCCCCGCATACTTCCCTGAGGCAGCTTTGAACACATTTCAGCACTCAGAGTCCTGGGTACATTTCCCAGTGATAAAATGCTGCAGTTATATTTCTTTGTTGAAATGCATTGCTGTGTCTCTCCTCCACTGTAAATTTTC
This sequence comes from Apus apus, assembly GCF_020740795.1. Taxonomy (NCBI): domain Eukaryota; kingdom Metazoa; phylum Chordata; class Aves; order Apodiformes; family Apodidae; genus Apus; species Apus apus. The sequence continues at coordinate 105,971,824 of NC_067284.1, read as the reverse complement.
AGTTGGTTGTTTTATTTAAGAAGAGAAATCACTTGTTTACTGCATTTCTATCATATTACCCTAAACAATGGCAAGGAGAAAAAAAATCAGGACAGTCCCCCTCTAAAACCTGCTGGCTTCCTAGTTTTTTGTTATTTAAGCTTATAGAAGCTATTAAAGATTCCCTGATAAACACAAAGGTATGCAGGCTAACATTACATGCTCCTTCTACTATGTGGTCCTTTAGATACAGCAGATGAGTCAAACTAATAGAGAAAAGCAAGCCAGGGTTTTGATGTGGCAGCTAAGTCACAAATACCTTTAGACCCCAGACACAAAAGAGAGAAGTACACACTGTTCTCACTAAAACCCCACAGGACTGACCTTCTATCAGAAGAATTACTTTTTAAACTGAAAGCCTGATAGCATGCATGTATGTTTGTATACACATCAATATGTGCAATAAGAAGGCTGCTTTGTGGCAAAACCTGCCAACAAACCCATTTTTTCGTTGCCATCTGCTAGGAAGAGAGCAAGCACCTGTTAGGAGCAGCTGCTTGAATGCAGAATGTAGGTAAGAGAAAAATCAGTTTCATTTTGGAGTTGGCCTGCTGCAGGTAGCACATGGCTCTCACCAACAAAGATGCCAAGTGGTCCTTTTTAAGCTTGTCCTAATTAGGACGTGGCTAGCGTTATGAAACCTCAAAACCATTCATTTAGGTTATTACAGCAAGTAGAGAGAAAAGATGGGGCTCCTCCCCCCACCCCCAAAACACCTCCCCAGCCTCCACTGGGATCTCTGCGCTCTCCACTGCCTCTTCCTTTAGTTGAAGCAAGTGCCTGGGGAAAGCTAACAGAGCAATTGGAGATGTCATGCATGGCTCTGTGCCTCTCTTGGCATGGCAGGACATGTTGCTCCAAGGAATCACAGTGTTAGCAACACCCCTCTACTCCTTCCTTCAGAGAACAACTGCTTCCCTTTTGCTGCCTCAATCCATCTCAGTGTGGGTCCTCTGAGGGTTTTACAGGAAGGTAATGAAGAGCCTCGGTCCAAGCGCTCGCTGTCATCAAGGCTATAGGCACCTGCCAAACCTGCCAGGCTGTCATTTCCCCAGGGGAAGCAATGGGGGTCCCACCAACTCAGCAACTCAAAGTGGACAGGAGAAACACATTAAAGGACTTCCCATACCTTTCCAAGTGATACATCCAACATCACAAGTCAGCGTGGCCTCTCCCACCATGTCTGACAACACGGATGGTCTCAAATCTGCTGCCCTTAATCCATGCTTATGGTTCCTGTGTTTCCGTTGAAGGAATAAGGTCATTCAGTTCATGCTCTCTCAATCTCTCACACTAGACTGTTTCTGTCTAATTTTCTTCAGCTAGTGAATGCAGCCTGTATGCCCCACAGCCGAGCTTGTCTTGCACAGCCTGTGTGACACAGCCCCTTATGACAGTGGCCAGCATCTGCCCATCCCAGGGAACAAAAGGACTTTTGGTCTTAAAAACCAGCAAGCCTGCAAGGGGTTTTCCTGTTCCTCTTTACCACATAGCTCTACATCAAATAATCACTGGGGGAGGTAGTGCAGCATCATAAGGAGCTCCTGTCTACATCTAGGTAACAGCAACAGGATTCCAGGGATGGGCTTCCCTTGCACAGGGAAAATTTGCAATTGGCAATAACATTTGGGAGTCCTTTCAGGCCCAAGCATCTTCCCTTTTTCTCTTTTCTCTGTCCTCTGCTTGCTCATGTTCTTTAAGCTCCATTTCTTGTCTTCCCAACCCCCTTTTCTACCTGCCCATCTTCCACTTTGCCCTGTGTCACCACCCTGTGCTATGAGGATGAGAAATATTTGGCTCACATAATCTTTTTATAAATAGCATGTCCAACTCATTCAATCTCAGAGATTGGTACCTTCTTAAAAGGCAGCAAAGAACTGGTCTGAGTGTCACAATGCACTCAAAGGTGAAAATACAGAGGCAAATGCACAAACACAGCCATCGTCTTGAGAAACAAGGGATATTCCCCAAGTGTTTCTGAGGCTCCAGCCTCTGCAGTCTGCATCACAGTTCAGTTGGATCAAACGCTGATCAAAAAAACCCTCTGATTCCTGGATGGGAAAACACCCACCCAGTTTGGGTTATGGAAATCAGAGCAAGTATATGAGGATGATGGAGAAACAATGTTTCTTCTGCTTGTAAAGGAGTCAGTTTGATCTTGATGCAATGAAATGCACATAAAATCACACAAAGACATCCCACAGAGTGACTTCTCAGTACAAAGCTGCACTTTAAATTTCATGTTTTAGAACAAATACCTTTGGTCAAATAGGATTTTTTTTCTTAATGCAGATTTATATCTGTAAGCACATCTGTAAGCATATAGATTCATGCCTCCTGGGACATTCCAAATGGGCTCTGAATTCACTCTGGCTCGTTTCTTAGTAAAGCACTGGCTATACAGTGGGAGCACTGAATAGTGTCTTTCACTGATGGATGTTTTTTCATTTCGAATTTAAATTCACCGACTGAGAAGGCAGGTTGTTATTGCCATGAGAAAGAACAACAGAAAACACAAGAGCCGTAGATTAGGGAGTCAGCGACACAGAAACATTCAAGGACAAGATGAGCTAATTAATGTTGCCTTCTGCCCTCTACATTAGTCATATATTTACTTAAATGCTTCTGCTCACCAGAGTTGAAGGGCAGCAATGCAGGAACATGCAGAGAGAAGGTAACTCTGCCTGTCCTGGCTCCTTTTAGCCATCAAAGCCCATTTGGTAGCAAGGTAGCTCCTGTTTTATCTGCTGTGTTTTCACTGCTGGGTTTGGGCTGTCACAGGAAAGACCAGGATGTTGAACAGCCCGATGCTGGCTTAGTGATACCATGCAGAAGAGAACAGGAAAAAGCCATGAGAAAGAGCAGTGCTAAGCTCAATGTTATGGTTCATGACAGCAGAAATTAAACGTGTCTATGCCCAGCCACGAGAGTACCCCACCAGGAAAGCTCTCCCCTAGGTACAGGTAAAAAACACAGGCTAAATCCGTCATTGAGGGCAGCCCAGGCACCACTGGAGCTCTACTACATAGCAAATCTGCTTGGAGCACCCCACAATATTAAAATACTACAATTCTCCACATTTTCACCACTTGCACACTCTCAGATGAAGAACCATCAAGTCAGGGAAGAGCTCAGTCTCAGAAACAATCTGGTGAAAAGCCCTAAACTCTCCTGGCTTTACAAAAAAAAAAAAATTCCAGCAATTGAAAGGAAAAAAGGAGGGAGGGGGGAAAAAAAAAAGGCCTTGTTCATGCTGTTACAGTTTAGGAACTGCTGGCATCCCTGTCTCCAAAAGGAAGGGGAGCAGAGAGAGCTGACTGCTCAGCAGCTGAGAACGTGTGTTCTGGAAGCAGCACGCCTGAGCAGATGGTGAAATGATTACTGCCAGTAAATGTTAGAGTCCCTTTATTTTATTTTATTTTTTTTTTACCAAAAAAAACAACCATCACTAAACAAAAAAACCCAACTTGAATTCTGAACAACAGGAGAAAAATAATCACAAAGGAGACATGAAAGCAGCTTGATTTCCTTTCTTTTTCTTGAAAGCCTGTGTGTCTTGTTCCTTTCTAATACCTAACACCACACAAAAAAAAAAGTCATTCACTGGGCTTCCTGGATTGAAATCTAGCAACAAGCACTTTCTTCTGGTGAGTTTAACACGGCTGTTGTACTTACAGCTGTGTGTTTGCTGAGAAATAAGGATGTGTAGGATCATGTGCTGTGTACAGGACCTTAAAAATGAGATACAGGAAGGCTGTAGCTACATATATTGTAGCCCACAGGTCAGCCTTGAATAGCCTCTGTGCTGGCTTGGGGTGTTACCAATAGCACTTTGGCAAAGTGATGGGAATTATGCCCAAGCTATGACTCTCCCTCTCATCTTCAGGTGGATTTGATTTCCCTCTGAAACTTCCCTCATTCCTGTCTCCTCTGCCAGCCCCTCTCCAGACACTGCAGGGTACAGACCCAAGTACTGAGGGCTTCTTGGTCCCAGCTCCCTCTCTGATGTGTCTGAGTACGCCTAAGCAATTTCTAATCCCACTAGCACTTTAGTTTCTCTCTCTCTGTCCCAACCTGCTCCTTTCTTTCCCCACTTAAAATCTGATTTTTTTTTCATTTCTGCCTTCTAACCAGGCAGTTTGTTCCTCCCCACACTGCACTGGGTGCCATTGCTTTAAAACCCCAGGAGACCCCAGCTCCTAAACTTGCAACGAGTAAATACCAGCCACTCTGGTGAGGAGCAACCCTGTCACTTGGCCAGTGGTGGAAAGCAAGCTGCAGCACCAGGGCACGCGCAGTCGGAGCAGCACGACACTTACCCTGCAGGCTTCGGCTGTTAAATGCTGTGACATCTCTCCCCAAATGTGTGGGATTTAAAATAATAATAATAATAATAATAAAAAAAAAAAAAGCCTTTACGTTAAGAAAAGCTAGGGAAATTTCCACAGAAATTAAAAAACCAGAAGAACATGCGCAAAAGATGCCCCGTTACCAGATTTCCGATCTTGTCTGCAGCAGGGAGGTACCAGGGCTCCTTGTAGACAGGCTGGGAGAAATATTTTAGCATTGGAAATGTGTTTTTCTCCAGCTTCCTCCTCTGAACAATTTTGGCTGGATCTTTAAAAATATCAGTCTGAGGAGGCAGAAAACTGGCATGGAACATTTCAGCCCCCAAATTAATGTTTGCTGAAGTATCAATCAACTGAGGAAAAGATTTCTGAGAGGAACTGTCAGACATCCCTAAAATGGGGAGCATCCCGCTCCACCTGCAAGACTGAGGTTGGAAGCAAATTCTTCTCTTTCACCGGCTCACCAGTTTAGCAATCAACTTCAGTTAACACAGAAACATTTATTTTAATGTCTCTCTGAGCAGTCAGTAAAAGTGGCTGGTGGGGATGGAGGTGGCTCCATCTAACTCCTTGACAGGAGATGTAGCAGCAGCTACGTGCTCAGGACCTCCTGCATAACCTGAACTTTGGAGTTTGGCCAACCCCACAGGGAATGCCAATAGATACCCACCCCCAGAGAGCAGTTCAGTCCTCCTAAAACTTGCCTTGACATACAGTGGTGCCTGTACTGCTCCACTGACTACAATGAAGGATCATTTCTATGTTCTTGTGTTAGATGCCTCAGGTGCCAAAATTTCTCACAGTGAGACCAGGCCAAAGCAAATCAAACTTGCAATTAGAAGACTGAGACTTCCCTGGTATTTGTGCCTGTATAGGAACACAAATGGTCAAAATCTGCTAAATTCTCAAAGATTATTACCATTAGCCATAAAACCCTCTTCTTTGAAAGTCAGGCATGGTTTTTCAAGGTGAAACCTAATAGTAGTTAAAGAATAAGATTTTAATTTCAGTTACAATAATTCTGAGGCTTTGTAGGGATATCTTGAATTACAATCACAGCTCTTACCCCTCAACAGTCTCCAGGAAAGAAAAGCGAGGAGTAATTGAAATGTTGCATCTTCATTCAAAGACTCCACCACTTACCAAACAAAACTGAAATGAAGGATGCCAAGAAAGTCAGCAGTGGACAATTGCATGAATACTTCTCTCCTTGAGATATAGCACTTGTATCAAGGACATACACCATCAATAATGACAACAGCAGCATTTGTCTTTGCAATTTAATGGTATTCAGAGCCTGCTACTCAAATGCTTGCTTAAAGAGTAATAGCATAAATGGAGGTGGACAGACACTGGTCCTTGTAGTTAGGACATACTAGCTTCTGAGTTCAAAGGCTGTGTAATAATGATTAATATTACAAAGTATTGTGTTGAAAAGCAAATATCCCTATACAAAAAAGTATCCTGTTCTGAGAGAGTGTGAACCTGCCTTTCTCTTTCTTCTGTACTGTATCACTGTGATTTGAAGAAAAACACGTGTGACACTTGTGGGATAGCACTTCATGCTAAGTTACTAGGAAACAGGATGGGTTGGGGGCTGGGTATTTTAATTTATTTGTTATTTCAGCTAACTGAGAACATTTAGATCTAAGATCAATGGCACCAAACCAGATAACAAAGGAATACTTTAAATGCATATCTGAAATAACCAAGCATTTCAGAGAATCATAGAAAGGTTTGGGTTGGAAGGGAAATAAAAGATCATCTAGTTCCAACCCCCATGGCATGGGCAGGGACATTTCTTGATCTTGGCTGATCAATAAAATACAAATCAATAGTAACTGAGGAAGTGTGCAAGGGATTTAGATTGATTTTAAAATGACACATTTTCAAGGTGACATCCATATTCACCAGAAGTGGCAAAGAACTCGTCTGGCCCAGAAGCAACTCTGAATATCTCTTTTGTTATCCTGTCTTAAAGCACATTTGCTGAAAGCCCCCTCTGCCTGCCCACTGAAAGTGTTTGCCTTCAGCTACTGGAGGTTTCTTATTATAATCTCTGAGCCTGGTTTGGTGAAAGGCAAATACCCCACAGTTCTTCCTTTATAGGGTTTATAAAGTGGTACCGTGGTCATCAAGAACAAGGGCAAAATGTACTCCAGGACCTCTGTACAGCCCTAAAGGGGTGATATTGTTTTCATTACTCCTCTCCTGAGTGCATTCAGGAGCTGTGTAGAGTCAATGTGCCTGCTAAGGCTGTCCGCACAAGCACATGTCTAATGTCTGTTTCACAGGATGATAAAGTGAGGCTTACAGATCCTATTAAAAATATCACACACACAAAAAAAGAAAGTAAAAAAAAAAAGTTTTCAAATCCTTCATGGTAAAAATTACTGTGTGATCCCACAAAGTCAACACAAGATTTATGAGTCTGTAGACATGAGGCTCCTTTTCTGCCTGTCCCTCCATTTGCCCACTGGTAAAACAGATGTTACAGCATCTCTACCTGTACAACAGATGCTAAACTGTGTAATATGAACATCTCATGGGTGCCTCAGCATTGTCTGACCTAGTGAGGAGTCTCAGGAGATGCAAACAAGAAGATCATACAACTTTTTGCTGGTAAAAGTGATGATTCTCCTTTCAACCTCCCACTTTCCTTCCCCCTAGTTGGGATGGATTCCATTCCTCATCATAACAGAAAACTTAGAAAGGCTGAAACTGAATGAGCTGTGCATTGCAGAAAGGATAATTCTGTTACTTCCACAGCAACAAATTCTAAGCAGCAGCTCCAGGGAACTTAAGAAGGCATTTTAACTTTCAGCCGAGCTTTGCTCTTCACCTTACTTACTTAGTCCTTCTGTAGTGCTATGAAAACCTAGGGCAAAAAATACAATATGAAGTTTAGACTAATTCCACATTGGCCTATTGTGTCTGGTCTCTTAATGAGTATAATTTATAGAATTCCAATAACATAAATGCATTCCAAACATCCCTGCCCCCCAAAAAAGGAATCAATTGAGGGAAAACAGTCCATGACAGGAAAGCAGGAGAGATTGATTAAATATTTAAAGTGTTACTGTAAATGAACAAGATGCAGAAGCCAGGTCAGTAATGAGCTTCCCTCTAAGCCATTGGGAGCTAATATTAATGCTGCACTTGACTCCTGCAGGTCTCTCCCACGCGCCAGCAAAACTCTCAGAAGCTGCCAAGCAGACATAGTGTAGAAAGTGGTATGTTAGGCCACGTGTGTGTGTGTGTCTGTGTGTGTGCAAGATGGAAAGAGATTTAACTGCTTCTGCACTTCCAGTGCCGTAAAATAGGAAAAAACAAGAATCAGAAATAGGTTTCCTTTTGATCTGGGACTGTGTTCTAGCAACATGGTAATGAAGTTCCCATAAAAGATTCTGATTCTGTTAAAGAAAATTCAGAAACACAGAATAAATTGATTATGTAGGTTGAAACTCCTTGCTGTCCTGGTTTGAGCCAGGATTAAGCCAATTTTCCTTTTATTAATTTTTTTTCTTCAGTGAGCTCTTTTTAACTAGCTGCAAGTTTTCCAGCTAGTGGACTGACAACACTGGAATGTTTACATTACTGCTAAGATGCCAAGGACACTTTGCTCTGCTTCAGTTTCAGATGTTAAAGGAGCAGAAGAGTCATATCTGCAACCCTCCCATAGAGAGGGGCAGACTAGTTGAACAGCAAAATCAGCCAGAGATATTCCATACCTATATAAATACGTAAGACTTGGTATAAAGTCAGAGATCATGGAAGTCAAGCCCCTTTCTTCCTCTTTCTTCTTCCCTTCTCTTCTGTCCATGGCCAGCATCCAGGGAGGACTCCATTTCTCCATCAGCTTTGATCCCTGGGCTCATGCATTCCTGACTCTCATCACTCTCCCCTCAGCTCCTGCCTGCTCTGCCCCTCTCTCTGGCAGGGTCTGGGACATTTCAGAATTGCTCACAGCTCAGGAGATGCTGCAGGAGTTGCTGGGGGTGGAGGGAGGCAATAGGGTTTTGCACAGTCCTGAACACATTTGTATATAATTGTACATATTTTCTTTTATCATTAGTATTTGATGAAAGCTCTCTAGTTTAGTTTTCAATCCAGAAAGTCTCTCTCCTATTATGTGTCTCCTTCCCTAGCTGGGTGGGAGGGGGAGGAGATCAACAGCATTGTTGTTGCTGGTTTAGCTGTAGATCCTGAATCAAACGGCAACACTTTTCATTTGAAAAGAAAAAATACTGGAGCTGACACTCATTTCACCACATTTTTCCAAAGGGATTTATTATATTATTTGTCTAAACTGTGTCCTGCACTTAGTATACAGTATCTAGTCCAACTACAGAGGAAAGGTCAGAACAAATAAAAAAAACCCCACCTTACTACAAGTGACCAATCTTGATGGCTACTGTGACGTTTAAGCTCAACTCAGACTACCAAATATAGGAGGTGGCAGACCCTTAGTCCCTGAGTATTCATCATACATAAGCAGACACAGCATATCTGACCAATTGCTAAATTGCATCACTTTAAGCAATATTCATATCCATAGGAGTTTCCAAAAATGGACAGTTAATAGTACTTCTGAATTTTGTGGAAAATTTTGACTGAACAGCTCTGTCGTGACTTCTAATACTAGAAATACTTTAGTATTGATTTCATGCCAGATGGGAAAGTATTTGAGATAAAAGTAAAGATGCTAATTAGTACAAGGAAGCTGGTTAAAGAAAAACACCCGAAAGTAAGATTAGACAAGAGGAAGAACAAAACTAGAATTCATCAAGGAACATTCTTAGGACTAATCCTATTTCATTTGATCATTCACTACTTTGATATAGAACAACAGAAATGAGTTGACAAAACATGCAACATCCAAAAAGCCACCATGGTCTTGATGGTCAGGTAGTGAGGTGGATCATGAACTGGTTCAAAGGAAGAAGTCAGAGAGTTGTGGTCAGTGGGACAAAATCTAGTTGGACGTCTGTGACTAGTGGAGTCCCTCAGGGGTCGGTACTGGGACCGGTGCTGTTCAGTATTTTCACCAATGACTTGGATGAGGGAACAGAGTGTGCCCTCAGCAAGGTTGCTGATGACACTAAATTGGGAGGAGTGGCTGACACAGCAGAAGGCTGTGCTGCCATTCAGTGAGAGCTGGACAGGCTGGAGAGTTGGGTGGGGAGAAACTTGATGAAATTCAACAAGAGAAAGTGTAGAGTCTTGCATCTGGGGAAGACCAAGCCCAAGGACCAGTACAGGTTGGGGGCTGACCTGCTGGAGAGCAGTGTAGGAGAAAGGGACCTGGGGGTCCTGGTGGACAGGAGGATGACCATGAGCCAGCAATGTGCCCTTGTGGCTAAGAAGGCCAATGGCATCCTGGGGTGTATTAGAAAGCGTGTGGTTAGTAGGTCAAGAGAGGTTCTCCTCCCCCTTTATTCTGCCTTGATGAGGCCGCTTCTGAAATATTCTTTCCAGTTCTGGGCCCCTCAGTTCAAGAAGGACAGGGAACTGCTTTAAAGAGTTCAGTGCAGAGCCACAAAGATGATTAAGGGAGTGGAACATCTCCCTTATGAGGAAAGGCTGAGGGAGCTGGGTCTCTTTAGCTTGGAGGAGACTGAGGGGAGACCTCATCAATGTTTACAAATATGTTAAAGGCGAGTGTCTGGAGGATGGAGCCAGGCTTTTTTCAGTGATGTCTAGTTGATAAGACAAGGGGCAACGGGTGCAAACTGGAACATAGGAGGTTCCACATAAACATCAGAAAAATCTTCTTTACTGTGAGAGTGACAGAGCACTGGAACAGGCTGCCCAGAGAGGCTGTGGAGTCTCCTTCTCTGGAGACATTCAAAACCCGCCTGGACGCGTTTCTGTGTGATGTGCTCTGGGTGACCCTGCTCTGGCAGGGGGGTTGGACTGGATGATCTTTCGAGGTCCCTTCCAACCCCTAAGATTCTGTGATTCTGTGACGGCATCACATGGTTTGCACACTTTTGCAAGCCATTCTACTGTCCCACAACAGAAGCAGCTCCATTTCCAGCTTTCCTGATGGGTATTTGCCTGATCTTTTCTCATCTCTGACCATTCTTACTGATCTGCTGTACATCCTAGGCTGGCTGATCTACGTTTTTGTTGGACATCACCCAGAACCATGCCCAGCAAAACAGCCACAACTTTGTGAGAGCTGAATAAGCAAATTTACTGCATAGGGCGTGTAGGCTCACTTCATAAATATACATCCTAGGTTGTATTTGAACATTTTTTCAAGAACACAGCATTGTTGGGTCCCATTCACCATACTCATCCTAAATTTATTGCCATAAAACAGCCTCCTAGCCTTGCTGTTTCCCCTCCAAACACACACGGTAGAATTCACTTGCCTAAATCAGAGCCCTGTGCAACTCCATCCAATGCATCATTTTGCTTTGACACAGAATAAATGTCAAAACGATTGTTAACTTCTCTGGCTACATCTTTCCAGCAAATTTCATACAGACTTTGTAGTAGTTTCATGTAGACCTTGCTGCCTTAGCTTGCTTACAAGAATGCCATGAGGAGCACTGTCAAAAGTTTTCATGCACAAAGATACATGACACCTACTACCACTCTCCTGTCCACAAGGCTTTTTATCCTGTCACAGAAGGAAATTGGATTAGTTTGATATCATTTCCTCTTGACAAGCCCATGTTCAGTGTTACTTAGCTCCTTGTTACCTTCTGGGTGCTTGTGAAGGCTTATTTGTTCCTGTATATTTCTAGGAATTAACTTAGAGTGGTTGATCTCTACTCTGTCAGATCCTCCTTTCCCATGTAGTATTAAGACAGGTACCAAATCTGCCTTTTTCCAGTCCCCCAGAACCTCATCTGTCTCCTGCAAGTTCCAGACACTTGTAATTGCTAACAAACAGCTCTGACATCATTACACAGAGAACTGGAATACCACAGAAAAACAACCCCCTGGTATTGAAGGGTGGAGCACTTAGAAATGGATTTAAATGGGAGAATTAAAATACAGATATGAAAAGCAAGATTTTCAGCTATTAAAAAAAGTTAAGGAGAGAAATACCACCCCCCACCATGACCCCACCTCCCCTTTTTCTTTTTGTTACATTTGATATAATGACCATGAGGTTATCACTGCTTCCTTTGCTATCAGCCACATCTGCTCTAAGGGAACTAAGCACCCTTCCTTTCACATTTTCTAATTAATTAACATCAACAAGTTGCACTCAGAGATACTGTTCTCAGCCTATACTTACCTTGAAGCATATTGTGTCTACCCAAAGAATGCCAGTAGTTCCTGAAAGATTGTTATATTCAATTAGATCCACAGAGTTAATAAGCCGTAACATGGCTACAGACATACTGATAAATTAAACCGTGCCAGGGCATGGGCAGAGAAAGGGAATCATCAGCACTGCAAAGCTTTTATAGCAGTCCAAGGCCTGCTTTTAGTCCACGTCAACTAACACCCTTTCCCATGCTTTCCAAGCACTGTTTCAGAGAGCATGGTCCAGAGATCATTCCCAAAAGGCAATTTGCAAGTGGCCACCCTTTTTCCAAAAGTAAAGGACTTTAATCACAGGACAGAACTGCAGACTGGTTTGGGTTGAAAGGGACCTCAAAGATTACCCAGTTCCAACTCCCTTCCATAGACAGGGACACCTTCCACTAGACCAGGTTCATCCAAGCCCCATCCAACCTGGTCTTGAACATTTCCTTGAACACTTAATTATATTAAATGAAGCCACACTCTGCCCTTCAAGCTTTGTGCCACTTCCATGATGCACCTCTTAATAAGACAAGTGCAATCCAGGGATGGAATAACTCAAGAAATCTCTAGGAAGAAGAGAGGTACGTTAATAATTTCCTCCCATGACAAGTGATGACACATCAACCTGCTAGTGTGACTGTGTAGAGTACTTCTCATATGGTTTATTCATTTTACTGAAATTTTACACAGCATAATTTTAAAGGCCATTTTTGGGCATCTCTTAATACATTCCATATTAGCACTGTTGTGATTTTGTTTTGTTTTGTTTCTTTTTTCTTCCACTTGTATATTATCAAGCAGCAGAAAACATTATTCCATTATTTTATCTGTGCTGATGACATGAGTTTGGGTTAGCACCCTCAAGCCATTTTTCATTTTGATGACACTTTGGCTCTGGTATTTACATCCATCTTCTGCCATTAAATTATATTTGCTCCTAAGCCCTTCAGAATTATGTGATTTCTACCTCCATAATATCTGTAAGTCTTATGAGCCGATCTCCTCTGTTAATGGGTGCTGCTGGACCACAGCCTGCACTGCTGACTTGCCAAGATTTTGTGATGAAACTGGCTATCAAATTAGCTTTTTTGGCAATTCAGCTGGACCTATTCAAGGATCTCTCATCTTCTGACACTGACCATTTCTCTCTGTTTTTTTGCAGCAGAGCATTATACCTCACTCTAGACCAGTCTTGTTGCCTACTCATTACTTCACTCAACTATTTGTCCCGTATCAGAAAATCTTCAGCCTTACTTGTGCCCCAGTTACCAGTGTGCCATACAACACCCTGCCACATATTTGGACATGAGGACGTGTTAGTCGAAGGGGCAATGCAGATGAAAAGCTCACCCAAGTTCCTGGTGTGAGCACATTTCTAACCCTCCATGTTTTCAACCTCCCAAATCATCCACGATCAGCTTTATTGTGTCGTCGTTTTTGTAGTGGTTGGCATAAAGAATTAATACAACAGGCAGTGATTGGCAGCCTTCTTTTAAAAAATTGTACCCTCTGGCAAAGATGAATGGCCATACCATGTTATCCTAGCCCTCCAAAGCATTTTTGTACTTTGTCCAAAGCCAATGAGCAACCAGCAGATGTGTGCAGGGTTTGTGAGGTAATCTGAACCTGAGACGTGGCTAAACTGGCCATGAGGAAATAAAGGCTGTAAATTTTTAAAAAATAATGAAAAAAACATGTTTATTCTCAAACAAATGAAGTTAGGAAATAGCCTCCCAACAAGAAAAGCCAAGAGAAAAACCTCACTAGATATTAAATGGGACTCAATTAATTTATGGGAAGGATTCAATGAGATCGTTGCCCAGAATATCAAAGAACCAGAATAGATGACCTAGGGAATCCTTTCCAGATCCAAGTTTCAGTTCTCTTTAAAATATGTGCATGGCAAATACAGTGCTCATTTCTGAATGGAAACTTTGTTTTCCTGTAACTTTGATGTGCATACAGGACTCTTTTTTTCCCATCTGCAGCAGTTCAGAGAGATATTTAACGTGTTAAATGCTGCTAAACTATATCACCTATGGCATTTTTCTGCTTTCCAGTAGATGAAAAGGCTTCTGTTCAAAAAGAAAACTGCAATATGTGCTGCATGAAATGCCAGCTGGGGGTGGTAGAAAAGAATGTAGTGATGGCAGACACTTGATTTAGCTCTGCATCAATAAAACATCCAGATTTGTAAGAGAGAATGTGATGGAAAATGTCTTAATGGAGCTACATTTGTAAGAGTACATTGGTCCACCCCTTTGTAATTATCAGAGAATCATAGAACTATTCAGGTTGGAAAAGACCTTTGGGATCACCGAGTCCAATCACCATCCCTACTCTACAAAGTTCTCCCCTAAACCATATCCACCAACACCACATCCAAACGACCCTTAAACACATCCAGGGATGGTGACTCAACCACCTCCCTGGGCAGCCTATTCCAGTGTCTGACCACCTTTCTGGGGAAAAAAAAAATTCCTAATGTCCAGTCTAAACCTCCCCTGTTGCAGCTTGAAGCCATTCCCTCTTGTGCTGTCGCTAATTACCTGTGAGAAGAGACCAGCACCAACCTCTCTACAATGACCTTTCAGGTAATTGTAGAGACTGATGAGGTCTCCCCTCAGCCTCCTCTTTCTCAAACTAAACATTCCCAGCTCCTTCAAGCATTCTTCATAAGATGTATTCTCTAGGCCCTTCACCAGCTTCGTTGCCCACCTCTGTACTCGCTCCAGCACCTCAATGTCTCTCTTGAATTGAGGTGCCCAAAACTGGACACAATACCCTGCAATTACTTCAAGGACGGCCACTTCTGTTCCTTGTGACACCAGCAAATTTAATGTGGCAGCTTCAGTCTTTCTTATTTGGCCACTAGCAGGTTAACACATCAGATACAAGCACCAGCTCTTCAACATACTAATGATTCCTTGAGCATAAACTTCATGAAGTGTCACAGTATCAATACTTAGGCTCTGTGAATGCATAAAGTGTTTCTGAATGTCTGTATTCAAAAAAATTACATTTATAAGAAAGGAGTGATGTTTACAGTGCTGGATAGTGTGCAGTGAATAAAGAAGTAGATGCTGCTGTAATGGATGGCCCTGCTCAGACCTCTCCCCATCCTTGTTCACGCACTCCCCATTTCCTTAGGTCAGTGCTGATGCTACTCTTACCTTCTGGTCAACTTGCCTAGGAAATTTTATCAGTATAAAACTAACACACAAAAGACTACAAAATGTCATAGAGTCATGGAATGGTTTGGGTTTGGAGGGACCTCAAAGATCGTCTAGTTCTAAGCCCCTTGCCATAGGCAGGGACACCTCCCACTAAACCAGGCTGCTACAAGCCCCATCCAACCTGCCCTTTGTACAATTCCAGGCAGAGGCATCCACAACTGCTCTGCAAGTTTAGTTTTCTGAAGTGGTTCAGCACAGTCTCAAATGAGTGCTGGTGATAAAGAAGGGGTGGAAGGAGACAACAGAAGGGAGGAGAATTATGGATCACCTCTCCCAATAGCAGATGTTGTGTGTGCCGGTTAACTGCAACGTGCGACTGCACCCGAAATGTCTCTTCCTCCTCCCCCTCTCTTCACTGCAGCTCAGACATAGGGCCGTTGATGGCAGTGGAATTATTTTGGTGCAAACTAGGCAGAAAGGGAAAACAAACCACTGTGTCCTACATAGAAGCCTGCTGGCAGAGGCTGCAACAGTACTGAAGAGTCCTGACTCAGAGACTTGATATTTCACATTCACTGAAATGTCTTCTCCAAAGTCTACATCACATGATAGCTTTTTAGCCTTATTATTTCAACACCTGGCAATCAGTTTTTGCAGCTGCTGCAGCTCTCCTCTGTATCAGGAGCAGAAGACAACATCTAGGATGTTACCAGTGACCGGAAAATAACTATGGCTTATTACTTTGTTCTTATTTTATTTTGATGGAAGGAAGTTACTTTATTCTCACTGATAGGTTTTGTTTTTTTCATATAATGTAGCCTCTCAAAGAACCTTTAAAGGTTTGTGGCAGAAGAGTAAACATAAAGCCTTCATTTCTCCTCTACTGGCTATAGTCACATTCAAGCAGGCTTTAGAGCGTATGGTCCTCCTCCAGTCTGGCCAGGCTTCCCTGTGGGATTTAAATATATCCTTATCCCATGTCATCAGCCACCATGAGGTCTTGTAAATCCTGCTGAGGAGTGGCAATAGGCTCCATGTCTTCACATTACGGAGGTTCCTGATCTTTCGTGGAAATCTTGGACTGTGCATGTCCCAGGACATGCAGTAAGTCACCAGAGCAAGGTCCTCAGTGGCTGATATTTGCTACTGGGCACTTGAGAAGAAGACTTATGAGAACCTGGCCTGAGTAAGAGCTCAGGACTAAGTGAATTCTCAAAGCCTGTTCCACTGTGCCTGAAAAGTGCTGGGACCAGTGGGATCCATAGAGAAGTGTCCCTCACTCCTCCTTAAGTCTGCTCCGAATTTCCAAGAGAAGAACTCTACCTGAAAGGAGGTGATACATTTCTCAGAGCTGCTCTTCCTCTCCAAGGTGTGGCAGTAGCACATTTGGTGATCCATCTCCTGAAGGAGTAGGATATGAAACTCAATGAAGATAGAATAACAGTAACACAAGCGTCACAATCTTGCAGTGCCAGGATCTTGCCTCCTAATGCCTTTGGGAATGGAAGGAATGGCAGTCTGGGCACTCAGTTTCCCTTCCTAACCTGAAGAACTCATCTACTGCTCCAGTTACCTGATCTCCAAACCTGTCTACTGCCTGGTTTTCTATGATAACACCAAAGGCTTACCTTTCCTCCTGCCATATGAACTAGGACTCCAGAAAAGTTGTAAACAAACTCCACATACTCCAGTTATCAAAATGCCAGCAAAACAGCTATGGTCACCAAGGTGTAACACTGATGGACACAAGGTGAAGATCCAGCCTAGATGGATGCCATCAGAGTAATGGGATGGATGGACCTTTATTCAGACTCAGCACATCTGGCCCTCTGTTTTTATCCAGTCTGCAGAATTTTCAGCCTTCCAGAACAACAGATTGGGTGAATGAAAACTGGCCACATGATGGTAGAAAGCTGTTTGCAAGTCCCTGTCTACAGAACAGTCCTCATTCTAATCCAAATACTAGTTGGTTTAGGTCTACATCTATAAATACAATTCTGCCCAGTTTGCATACGTAGAAAGTACCAGGGACCATGAAAATGCCTTTATATCCATTAAAACCCATTTATGCACGTTCCAGTCTTCTCTCCACACCTATCCAGGCTTTTTACTTATCTGATAAAAATACTTATTATGGGGAGTGGTCTTGGGAGACAGAGGTAAAGATGTTTTTATGGGTATGTGGTTTTGTGCAATTCTCAATGCAATATATGCAGTAGCCTTATCTCTCCTGAAGTTCCTCCCCAAATCATCTCACTTATATTTTGGTCACAGAAAAAGGTAGTTCTGTCCCTTGGTCAGTCCTGCTTGGTAACAAAGGGTTGGTGCCCTGATAGGGCCTCCGTGGGTGCCTGGTACACGAAGAAGGTCTGGAAGTGAGGAAAAAGCCCTAGTGCTCTGACAGCACAAGGATGAGACTGTGCTTTACCTATCCAAAAGGGAACAGAGCTGCTATCTTGGTTCACGGTCCTCACCAACCCTCCCATCTTCAAGTAGAGAGGTGCAAAGGCAGCCGCCCTCCCCGCAGCATTGAAAATAACTCCCACCCCCAAATGCAGCTTTACAAGCCTGCAGCCAAGTACAGGGTAGGGGACACCAAGAGTGAGGGTCCTGCTATTATCTGCAGCAGCACTTTAGTACTCCAGCTTTGCCAAGTGCTGCGCATCGATTTTGGATTTCATTATTTAACATGGATCTTCCATCTGCAAGGCTGTACAGACTTGTGACTTTTACACCTGAGGTGCTGGAGCTGGAAGACAGGAGCACTGCCAGCAAGGCAGATTAAAGAGCAAGCTGGTGACACTCCACCTAGGATGCCTGCTGGGAATTCATTCTTTTCTTTTAAGAAGTTACAAGAGGAAACATTTGCAGTGTGTCACCATGACATCTCTGGGAATAATCCCCACTGAACCTCTTCCCCACCGGTTCTTAAAAAGTCACTACCTACCCTTATGTTTGAGAATCTGTTTCTGAGCAGCTTTACCTCATTTCAGATAACTCTTACATTAACAGAGCTTCAACATCCCCAGCAGCAAAGTTATTAAAACATTCTAGGTCACTTCCCCAGACCCTGTTTTCCTCCCCAGTCCTAACCAGCAGTGGCTCCATACCAGCATGTTGCAGAGCAGCAAAACAGCCTTGGCCTCTTTTATTTTCAATCAGAACGATGCTCTCGCAATTTCATATTTAGCTCATGTCTGCCAAAAAAGCAGCATGTACTCTGATACTGGATGGAATAATGTACACCTCAATTTACTAATATGATACTATAAATTAGAATTATAAATGTGGATCACAGCTGATGTCACTTCAATTCACATCATGCAGATATCATCAAAACAATGCATCTTCCGTGAAATAATTCAATATCCTCAAGTAGCAGGAATGGGACTATTTGCTTACAACATGCACCTCTCCTTTATTTTAATATAACATTAAATATGCACAGTTAAGCACTCAAAAGTCAGGAAATGAGAAATGCAAGGCTCACAGAGCTTTAACTCTGCCTCCTTGAGGATATTAATTATGTTGTCATCTTTTATCACATCATTTCGTACTGTTTCTTAAATAATCTCTTTCCGCAACCTTTCACACATCTGTATGTTCCAGAAAAGCCCGGGATGGCTCTGCTAGAGCCCACAGCAATTCATTTGGGGCCTACAAGAAAGCTGGGGAGGGAGTTTTTAAAAGGACATGTAGTGATAGGACAAGGGGGAATGGTTTTAAACTGGAAGAGGGGAGATTTACATGAGGCATTAGGAAGAAATTCTTTGCTGTGAGGGTGGTGAGACACTGGCCCAGGTTGCCCAGAGCAGCTGTGGCTGCCCCATCCCTGGAAGTGTTCAAGGCCAGGTTGGATGGGGCTTGGAGCAATCTGGTCTAGTGGGAGCTGTCCCTGCCCATGCAGGGGGGTTGGAACTTGATGATCTTCAAGGTCTCTTCCAACCCAAACCATTCTGATTCTATAATGGTGAGAGGGTGGACTGAGGGATTTGTGTTTCAGTTCTGCCTTTAACTTCATAGGGTTAAAATGTACAAAGTAAATGGTTAAAATACCACTTGCATTTTGCTGTTTTTCATCCTGAGGTGGAAGCAGTGCTCCCTGTGCTGCAATCTGTTACTGTCTGATCTCAGCGGGTTTCAGGTACTGTGTGATTCTCAGAGAGCTGCAGTCCCTTTCCTCACACCCTGAGAAGGATGCACCTGGACACCAGACAGGAATAGTGGGTAGCACCTGCAAATACTCACAGTGCTGCTCTTCTAGATTAGAAAGCTGTGAAGGCATCAGAGCCTTTTTGGTCATGGATCTCCCTGCTTGTTGGGGAACAGACTGAATGCAGGGTTATACTAAAAATGGGAGTTTCTAAAGAAAAGTCATTCTCAGGCTTCCCTCAAGACATCAGAAGTAGTCATCAGTTATCTTAGCATCACAAACACACAAAAACATAGTTATGACCTTAAGCTGATCTTCTACTGTTATACCAGTGGGAAAACATAGTAAATGGAGTTGTCTTAAGTTATGGGACCCTTTAAAGCCTCTTCTTTGCAATATTTTAGGGATTGCTCTGCAACTTCTTTTTACTGCTATGCTGTATGGCTCCCAGTGTGAGGGAAAAAATACTTCTTATTTCATCTAGGTTGACCTTTTTCTTTTATGAAAATTAATATGACTGAAGACATGCCTCCAAGCATATTCAGGATGCATCCAAATTGCTCTGCAATGAACTCCCTCAGTAATGTCTGTAAGACCACACTCCACAACCATCCACCCAGAGACTGTTTTAGGGTGTCTGTAAGAGTGCAGGAGGATCTCACTCATCTAGTACCCTGGGGACATGGGCTCCTAGGTCTAAAGGCATTCCCCAGAGAATTCACCTGGACCAACTCTGGCCTGGACTCTGCCTGAAACATCCAGGCTATACCTAGAGTAGTAAATTAGATTGGGTATGGGAAGTCCCAGGGATTATTTTATCACCTAGGCTGCTCATGACTGAGCCCATAGATTATGGATCTGATAGCTTGCACAGTGAGGACATTCAAGCCTTTGAAAGCTACCTCCAGAGAAGATAAAAGTGCCACACAGGGTAGCTCAGTCTTGGGGAGGCCTTTACTTGCTGCTGGCAGGCCACTGGTCTGATGGGACTTCCAATTGACTAAGAGAACACAAACTCTGTGAGGTTTATCAATAATAATATTAAGCTGGATCTCTCTGCCTGGTAGTGACATCCACTAATAAACAGACTGTCAGCCACTCCCAAAGACTCTCTAGTAACTAGATCTTCACCAACTTCCCTTCTCTGTGGCTTGGCTCCAAAAGTGATCCTGCAAACCCAATGAAGGCGCTTTCTTATTCTCCAAGTATCACTAGCAAAGCAGAACGTAAAGAATAAACAGGCCACTGGAGACCACCCTACATGTCACCCTACATAGCCTACGTATCCTACATATGACACCCAGATATGATGTTCTCAGTGAGGTGCGCCCAGCA
The DNA here is from genome assembly GCF_020740795.1 of Apus apus. NCBI lineage: Eukaryota > Metazoa > Chordata > Aves > Apodiformes > Apodidae > Apus > Apus apus. The sequence goes on along the minus strand of NC_067284.1, from coordinate 105,951,500 downwards.
GAATGACTCACAGCATGAAGCTAGGCTGGAACCATCCTTGCTGTTGGATCTCAGGAGCATAACAGCACTATCTCCTGCTGTGGCCAGTCTGCTTGCTCTTGACCTCTGTTGAGATTCTTGCTGCTTTTTTTTTACTTTCTCACTCCTCACATTCAGCAACTTGGCAAAGCATGTAGAGGCAAGAAGAATGTGGAGGCATCATAGCAGATGATCCCGCTTCTGTAGGACAATACCTGGATTTGAGGGTTGTGCTTAGTATAAAAAAACTCAGGTATGGAAATAGGATGGGGCTGCTGAGTTCCCCTCCAGGAGTTTGTGGGGCTAGATCACATCTGCATGTGTGCCTTACCTGTGATATAATATGGACCAAGGACCTCTGAATCCAGTCTTCAGGTTCTCAATATGAGCGCAGAGGTGCCTCAAACACCATCCCACTGGCAATCCCTAGGAGTACTTATAGGAGTATTAAAAAAATAATAAAAAAAGCATAGGTCTTCCCCCAAAGCCACTGCTGGCTGCTGCTTGGTCTAATAAGGGTCAGCCCTATTAGATTTTCACTTTCTAGAACAAAGATGACGATGAATCTGAACCCACAGACAAGGCAACTTTTAGAGAACAGCAATTATAAGTAAGCACTTTGTTGTTTGCTAATAGCACATACCCATAATGAACCCTGCTCTATGAGATAAATAAGCCAGAGGCATGTGTCTGTCAGTCTCACAGACTCAGTACTAAGTAGCATAGAAAGCACTTAGCTAGTCAAGAAATGAAAGTACTGCATGAAAGCTTTTCAGTTCAGAAATACCATATATACAGGAACAAGTGTTAGCAAGCAACAAACAAAGAACAAAGGCGAGGAAGATGAAGCAAGAGGAAGACATGCTGGCAAACAAAAGATAAGAGATTTAAAGAATAATCAAAAGAACAGAGAAGGAATACAGGAAAATACAGTGAAGACCTTATATTACACTAATTTAAATGGATGGCCCAGTTTTCTACCAGTAAACAAAATGACCCTGGAGGCCAGCTGATCCAGCTAAAAGAGCTAAAATATCCAGACCTTTCTGGGTAGAGCACTCATTGCTTAGGGCCAAAACCATGATGAGGAACCCTGATAACAATTTCAAAGCACAGAAGATCTCAGGACATTTTTCAAGCCCAGGGCTGGATATATGGACAGAGGCATGGAATCCAGCTGGGTGAGGTAGATCCTATAAAGGAGGAGTGGCACCAAGAGGAGTGGTATCTGTATGCTGTGTTGCTCATAGCAAAAGGACTCAAAGTCCTTTCTTCTGAGCTTTCCACATAGCTAATCCTTCAAGATTAGAACTAGCCAGATACTACAGCAGCCACCAGCAGGAGTAAGTCCAAAGATGGACTGTAGCTTCTCTTTATTGATGTCAGGAAAGGATGAAACAGTAGCACAAGCACTGCCTATCCCTCCTCTTCTTCAAAGGGAAAATTCATCCCTAAATCAGAAGAAGGGAAAGAATCTGATGAGTGAATAAAAAGTTGGCTTCTTGGATTTTTCTTTTAAATTTATTTACTCCATTCCACATGCTCAGTGGCCTCATAGAAGAAAACCAGAATGCAAACCCAGCACCTGGTGTTTTGCTCTTTGTTTTGCTCACCACCTAATGGGTGATCCTCTAACACACACAGAAAAAACAAATCAGTACTCAACTAACCCATGCACCTGAGCTCTCCTGCACACACAGTGGATTTGAATGCACCCTCAGCAAGTCTGCCAACAAAGCCAAACTGTGTAGTGAGGCCAACACACACTGGAAGGGAGGGATGCCATCCAGAGGGACCTTGACAGGCTTGAGAAGCTGACTCGTGGAAACTGCCTAAAGTTCAACAAGGCCAAGTGCAAGGGCCTGCACCCAAGTCTGGGCAAACCCAAGCACAAATACAGGCTGGGTGGAGAAAGAATCAAAATATTCCAGAGGAGAAGGACTTGAGGGTGATGGTAGAGGAGAAGGTCAACATGAGCTGGCTAAGTATGCTCACAGCCCAGAAAGCCAACCGTGTCCTGGGCTGCATCACAAGAAGCATAGCCAGTAGGACAAGGGAGGTGATTCTCCCCCTTTACTTGGCTTTTGTTTGACTCCATCTGGAGTACTGTGTCCAATTGTGGAGCCCCCCAGCAAAAGAATGACATAGAACTCCTGAAGAAAGTCCGAAGAGGGCCACGAAGATGATCCAAGGGCTGTAGCACCTCTCCTATGAGGATAGAATGAGGGAGTTGAGGCTGTTCAGCCTGGAGAAGAGAAGGCTCTGGGGAGACCTCATAGCAGCCTTCCAATATATGAAGCTGGGGAGGGACTTTTTACAAGGGCTTGTAGTGAGAGGACAAAGAGTAATGAATTAAAACCAGAAGAGGGCAGATTTAGGCTAGAAATTAGGAGGAAATTCTTCAGTGTGAGGGTGGTGAGACACTGTCCCAGGTTGCCCAGGGAAGCTGTGGAAGCCCCCTCCCTGGAAGTGTTCAAGGTCAGGTTGGATGGGGTTTGGAGCAACCTGGTCCAGTGGGAGGTGTCCCTGCTCAAGCAGAGGGGTTGGAACTAGATGATCTTTAAGGTTCTTTCCAACTCGAACCATTCTATAATTCTATGGTTCTTCCCCAAAGGTCAGTGTTACTGTAAGAGTTACAGGGCTTTTGTTGAATAGAATGGTTTCAGTTTCTTTTTTCTTAGCATAAATTGTCCTGATCCTGCAGACTTTGTCTTTCTCTTTCAGTATAACTCTTTTTTCTAAAGGACATAATAAAGGGAAGTGCTGCTAATTCTCTTTTGTTAATAACAGAAGGCCAAAATCTGTTTCAAGTCCTCATTTATTAGTGCTGCTGCAGGCCACCAGAGAGAGAAAGAAGCAAATTTCTGCCTGATGCCAACACCATTCTGAGCACAGTCAAGGGAACTTAAAGTAGAATAACAGAATCCCAGAATGGTTTGGGTTGGAAGGGACCTTTAAAGGCCATCTAGTCCAACTCTCATGCAGTTAGTAGGGACACCTCCAACTAGACAGGTTGCTCCAAGCCCCATCCAAACTGGCTTTCAACACTTCCAGGGATAGGGTAGCCACAACTTCTCTGGGCAACCTGGGCCAGTGTCTCACCACTCTCTTTGTAAACAATTTCTTCCTTCTCTCTAGTTTGAATCTCCCCTCTTTCAGTTTAAAACCATCACCTCTGGTCCTACCACTACAGGCCTTGCTAGAAAGTTTGCCTCATCTTTCTTATAGACCCCTTTTAAGTATTGAAAGGACACAATAAGCTCTCTCCAGAGTCTTCTTATCTTCAGGCTAAACAATCCCAACCCTCTCAGCCTGTCTCCAGAGCAGAGATGCTCCAGCCCTCAGATCATTTTTGTGGCCTCCTTTGGACCCACTCCAACAGCTCCATGTCTTTTCTGTGCTACGGACCCCAGAGCTGGGCACAGCACTGCAGGGGTGGGTCTCATGAGAGAGGACTCAAGGGGCAGATTCCCCTCCCTTGACCTCCTGGTCTCTCTGTTGGTGATGCAGCCCAGGGCACTGTTGGTTTCTGGGCTGCCAGCACACGTTGCCAGCTCATGTCCAGCTTTTCATTCACCAGTACCCCCAAGTCCTTCTCCACAGGGCTGCCCTCTATTCCTTCATCCCCCAGCCTGGTTTCATACCAGGGTTAAGTAGAACCACATTGCTTGAAGAAGCCATAAATAAAGGTCACAGCAACACCCCTGCCTTCTTCCCCTTGCTCCCCCCACACACTAAAAATGTACAACCCCTGTTCTGAACGTCACATGCTGAAACTGGTCCTTCCTCTTGCTGAAACACACTGAGTCTGGTATCTTTTGTAATAAAATGTACTCAACGCTAAGGACCATGAACTGCAGGTTAAAATACCCACTGATGGATTAACACAGCAAAGAAAGCCCTGTAGGCCTGAGCTGGGTGGAGTATTTCTCAGCCTTTAATGAAGGAGGCAGAAGACCAATCCATCTTTGGACCAGATATGGAAAAAGCAACATGGCCTCAGCAGCCCTGTGGGAACCCAGTAGACAGGAATGTCAGAACACGGTAGGTAATTCCTCATGATGCCACTAAACTCCTCAAAACTTGAGCATGTCACAGTTTTCATCTGAAGCAAATGCCACAGATTAACTATTATTCACTCTCTCCCAACCACCATTTGAGGAGCTAATTGGCACTACACATAGGATTGTTTTAGCAGTTTAAATGCAATTACGTTTAAAAAGAGAGCCCTCCGTGAACACAAGCTAAAACAAGTCAACTACAGAACAGCAACCTTAATGCATCCACCATGACTAGGGCTTTTTAGCATGCACAGGTCACAGCAGGCACCAAAAAAAGAGTTGGACTACAGTGCAATTGCTTGTAAGATTAACTCATAACTTCACTTCGTTATGGTACAATTTCCTTTGTATTGTTCAGTATTTCTTAGGAACATCTTGTCTTTATCTTCAGACTAAGTTTCCATGCAGATGGCGGAAGAATTGGATATTGTATATTTTGCACTTAATGATAGGTACAGAATGGACTCTCTTCAGGAAAGGCACATAACTTACACTCTTTGAAAATGAAATATTAGTACTTCTACCTTCTGTTTGTTTCACGATGACTTCTCGAGGCCTGATCCCATCCCACTGACTTTCACAGGAGCTGAACTGCTCTCTACAGAGCATCTCTACTGGGATGGCAAAATTAATCCTGCGCTTTTTTTTCTCCCCTCCTCTAGTTGTCTCTTCATTGAATATTTAATGAATATACCACATGGAGAAAACAGCAGCTTCTCACCCTCATGCTGAACTTTGAGGTGTCACTAAGAATTATACAGAGGCTCTTCCTCCATGTGAGCCCCAAACCCTGATAAAAAGCAATTATTTCTATTTTGTAAATTATAAATGAGGAAGACTGCTTGCATGGTTGCAGGAATAGCTGACAGCATCTGGCAGCCAGGTGAGGTCAGAAGCAGTTGGATGCTCAAAATATTACTACCCCAAAAAGGCAGCTGCACAGCCTATGCAGATTTTTCTGCTCCCCAAGGGGTGGATTGGATGCCATTCCATATAAGGTGACTTGTCATAGGCTTGATTTTAAGTAAGTGTAGATATGTGCATAAGATTAACTGCATTACAGCAAGCTTTCAGGGAGTTTCAAATCACCATGACAACCCTGTTTTTATATGCAAGATGATTTTATATATATAGCAGCAAGGGTGTGCATGGCTCGTGTCAGGATAACGAGGACTGATGGGTCTCTGCCCCAAGGAACTTACAGACTGAACCAGTTAGGACAGTATGCACAAGGGTGCAAAACAGGCCACAAGTATTTTCTGCAATGCTTTAAAAACTCAGCCTGATGAAACCACAGTATACAGATGTGATTTCTTATCTTTTACCAAGAAAAACAAGGGAAAAAAATCCCTTCCTCTAAATAATGCTGATCAGTGCCATTTCTCTCCCACAAGCCCAAGATAAAGAGCTGAGTCTTGCAGTGTGTCCTGGAGATTGTTTATTCCCCTTGAGAGCAAGGTTTGGTTGGAGATTTCTAACACAACAGGAGAGCAATGCCTGTAGCTTTCTTCCAAGGGGTTCACAGACAGGGAGCAAGCCTGGCCTTTGCTCCAGGTACACAGTGCAGATAAAAGGACGTTATCTCCCAGGCAGGGAAATCCCAGGCCATTTCAGTAATTTATATATGAGCTCAGCTGAATGAATGTGATACGAAATTGTCACCGTCTGTTGAACAAACTGTGTTGAACTGTTGAACAAAGGGATATTTTCACATCTGGCATCACACAACAGAGGCCCCATACGAGCATCTGTGCAAAGCCAGGATTTGTAATTGTGTTTCATAGCGAGCAGTTCTCCTGCTATTTCACTGCTCAAAGCATGTCTATTACCCAGTCCAACTTCAACCAAAATGCTATTCTTGCTAAAACCATGTGTCAAGGTAATCTATTTTTTTTTTCCCCCTGCAAAAGATCATTACAGGAAACCCTCTTTGTCAGGGAAATCACAGTCTCTGCACTCACTGCTTCCTGTATTTCATGTCATAAAATGCACCTGAGACTGCTCTGTGGCCCAGAGGCTAAACGTTATGACAGTTTGCAACCATCCCATTAACCTCTCTTAGGCCCTGAAGACAGTTTTCCACGTGCAGATTACATACTGGGAATGGTTCTTGGGCTGTGTTAGCTTGTACACAGTGGACAGGAATTGCTCAGGTTAGTGCCAGCCACTGTAAGCCCCATGTGTGCCAAGGACACGCTAACAAGTGACCAGCGTGGACAAAGGAGCTTCTGCACCTGCAAAAGTTACATGACACAATTAAATACACAAGAATAAGTTCAGGCATGAATTTACAATGGGCTTCTTTTACACTCTTCATGCACCATTTCTGAATACTATAAATAACAGTATCTTAATTCCTCCAGATGATGTGTTTTCTGAGTGCCATTTTTCCCACTAATGTGTTAAACTACCGAAACACCGCTACACCGAGGTGGGAGAAACTGGGAGTAAAACTATTTTAAAACTGAGCTATTTCTTTTATCTGTAATCATGGATCTGTTCAGCTTTTCATTTCTATGAAGATCTCTCAGTATCCAGGCAGTTTTCCTACCCATCTGCCACGAGGAGCTGCAATTCAGAGAATGATTTCAGTTTAAGATGGCTGCTCTCATAGAAAAGAAACACATACGTGTCCTACCCATATAGTTGGACTTTCTGACTCCTTTTCCTTTCATCTGAAAGCAAAAAATTCCTTCACTCTCAATGGATAAGGTTATTCTTTATTTGTGTGCAGATGCAGCAACTATGAAAGGAGTGTGCTCCAGCTCCACCAGAACTCATTTTTTGGCTGAAGGGACTACAAAGGGAAATTCTAACACTTCTGTTATGCACAGACTAACTGGTCTTAACATCCTGGGGACACTTGTGCCCTGACCACCTTCTTTAAGAGAAAAAGAGAAAGCGTTTCTTCCCCTCAGAGGTCTCTGACAACTAATACGAAGACAACATCTGCAAAACCACCAGTGTCTGATTCTACTTTCTTCGCCCACCGTAAAACCTTAGACTGCAAAGGGCTCCATCAAGTTTGCAGCCAGGTCTGCCCAACCCTTCAACCTGATAACAGACACTGTACCAAATGTAATATATTTTACTGCCCTACAGGTGCAGGTTGAGAAGGCAGAGTGATTCAAAATGCATATCTGACTTTGCAACATGGAAACGGCTCCTGAGAGACAGAGAAACTCTTCAGAAAAGCTTCTTGATTCATTAGGAACAACAGCAAGGTTGACACATCCCCCACATTTCAGCCCACCCATAGATTCATTACAGACACAAGAGAGACACGGGCTCTGAAGAACCAAATTCTTTCCCCCACCTTTCTTGCTGGATTTTATCTGTAACTTCAGCAACAGCTTGAATTACTGTGTAACTTGACAAGGTGATTTATCATAGCTTGTTGCATTCTTCTTAGAACATCCCAAGCAGATGATATTATAATAAAGGGGAAGGGGGGGGAGGAATAAGATGTAGCCATTGTACATGACAAAAGCTCATTATTAGGGCACTGCAAAAAAAGAAAAAGATCAATTGGGGCAGATAATGACATCCAGTGCTGAAGACATACACACACGAAAAAAAGAGATAACCAGGCAACAGAATAAGCAGAGTTTTATAAAAATAGGACTGGGAAGGATCTCTAACCCAGCCTTCTGCCTGAAGGCAGGCTCAGCTCTACCTGTGTCAGTCCTGACAGATGTTTGCAAGTGATCGTCCACAGCAATAATAAAGCACTGTGCAAAGTAATCATTTGCAGAAACACCAGTAGAATTATGTAAAGCCACACACTGTGCCATAACTGCTGATTAAACTAAATTTAAGAAGGAAGAAATAGCTTGCCATATTGCAAAGGAATAAAAACCCTTTGGTGATATAGAAAGAGCTGACTACATGTATTCAGGGGGACTGAGGAGGGGGGACTGGGAAAGAAAGTATTTGCTGTCTCTCCAAAAGTGTCTCTGCATTGGAATATTACTCTCCTCTGAGCTTTCATTGAGGCAGCACGTGCTCATTACACCAGTTGGCAGCAATACTTAAGAGATAACAATACTGAAAAAACAGGTCTTAAACGATAAGATTAAAATGTTTTTCTGTTTTACAGATCCATCTAGAAGAGCCTCAAAGTACCCAAGAGAAAGACAGGAATTCTGGAAGTGTCTTTAGAATCCCACAAGTTAGGAGGGCAAGGTGGATTCGAGCTTACATCTCAATGGGTAGACTTATTTATTTCAGGCATCAGCGTGAAAGCAAGTTGCAGCTTTATCTGTTAGATCAGACACAGAACACAATGGTCTTCATTTTATGACCCTGACAAATAGCTTGAGTCTGTCTTTTATGAAAGGCTGGAAAATTATAGAGCTACATGTGAAGAAGCACTTTAAAACCCGTAAAGTAGAAAAGTGGGTAGGTGACCTACAATGCACAGTCTTCTCTTAGTGCTTATTTCACTGAGCAGTAGGGAGAGGAAAATAACTCTTTTCTTGAGCCAGTGGTGAGTCAGACTGAAAGAAAACAAACCCACCGCCCCGCAGCCTCTCTGAAAGCCACAATGCTTGAAGATGGGGGTAGGTCTGTGTCAAGGCCAACATGCCACCTGAATTCAGCTTCAGCCTTCAGTGGTGTCTAACATAGCACTACAGCAAGGTGATCACAGAGCTACTGATATGACCAATTTGAGACTGTGTCATCCTCCATTTCATGATACCAATTTTGTGTTGGCATAATTCCCTGAAGCCAACACGGCTCCACAAAATGGAGAAAGAGGGCAGAGAACTATATAATTCATGGTTAGTGGCATCTCCTGTAGGTGAAGGTTGGCCCGCCTTGATGCACCAGAGTGCAGGTGAAAAATACGAGGGAGGATAAGCTTGATGGGTCCTCTTTACTGAAAGTATGTAGAATATATTCTTCTAAATGAGTAGGACATGACCAGCAATCAATTAAAATAGAACATCTTTGCTATTTGCCTTGAGTGCTCAGTATTAAGTATCTCTCCCACCGATTATCAGTCATGTATTTTGCTTTCTGCCTCGATGCGTTCCTGCTTCATTTGACCCGACCCACATTCCCGTATTATCTTTGACCTGCCAGTTCTTGTTTGGAGATAACCCACAGGTTTCCAGGTTGGCTGACCTATTTCTGCACCTGTAGGCAGCTATTTGAATACATCAATGTGTCTTTTCCGTTCCTTGCTGCAGATACTGAACCACAAATACTTCCTCAGTCAGAGTCATCAGCAGTTCTTCAGGCAGTTCTTCTGCAGAGAAAACACTTTTCAGCAATTTGAGTCAGCAAGGAGCTGCAGTACATCCATACAGCAAATGCCTTCCACCCTAGTCACTACAAAAAGACATGTTACGCCTCTGTAATAGGTACTTAGGAACTCAGAAGTGTAGACAGGAAACATTTTTTGCCCTACATCTGGCAACTACTTTTATTGAAGTGTTGGGTTAATACAGAATATTTTTCCCCCCCCCCACCTTGCATTTTACACACCTGTACCTTAGCTCTTCTGGAGGGTTTTATAAGGAATAAAGGACTGGTCTCTGGCCTAAAGATCAACAGTTATGGTCTTATGTAAGTACATACAACTAAATACCCCAAAATGAGTGGCCAGAGCCAAACATCAGTTTGGTACCTGGCATGTGGTGACTCTCAGAACACGTCTGGGAATGGCATAGTTAATCTGGCCAAAACTCTGTCAGAGGCTTTACTAAAAATCCTTAGCCAACATCTGAGCCCATGCCCTGGCTGGTTTTAGTTTACTAATATAGATGTCATTTATTAGGCTACAGTTGAAGCATACCAGTATGCTGTGGGTTTGTGAAATTCAGCTCTGCCAGGATGTGCTTGCTGGGGTTGATTCGTAAGTGGGCTCAACTCATTGCAGCTGGAAATCAGAGATCCTTCCTGGTGGTCAGCTCAGCTCAATTTACTCTTCACATCCAGTACTATGTCCAGTTCTGGGGCCCCAACACAAGAAGGACATGGAGCTGCTGGAGTGAGTCCAGAGGAGGCCACAGAGATGATCAGAAGACTGGAGCAGCTCTGCTCTGCAGACAGGCTGAGAGAGCTAGGGCTGTTCAGCCTACAGAAGAGAAGGCTCTGGGGAGACCTCATAGCAGCCTTCCAGTATCTGAAGGAGCTACAGGAAAGCTGAGGAGGGACTTTTTGCAAGGGCAAGTAGCAATAGGAAAAAGGGTAATGGTTTTAAACTGGAAGAGGGGAGATTTAGGTTAGACATTAGCAATAAATTCTTCAGTTCCAGGGTGCTGGCCCAGGTTGCCCAGTGAAGCTGCGGCTGCCCCATCCCTGAAGTGTTGAAGGCCAGGTTGGAAGGCGTTTGGAGCTAGCTAGTCTAGTGGAAGGTGTCCCTGCCCATGGCAGAGGGTTGGAACTAGATGACCTTTAAGGTCCCTTCCAACACAAACCAGTCTGGGATTCTATGATTTTACTGAAAGTGGATTGCCAGCATGTGCTGCATATGATAATCTTAATTAAAGCCTCTTTCTTCAGTTAAACTCTTTGTCTAGTAAGGCAGAATCCGGTCAAAACTCAGTTTAATGAGGAGAAAGGCATGTGCAAATGGCTAATACAATCATTGTGTGAATGTGCAAATCTTGTGAATTTGACTTCTTTCCCTTGCACCTTTATACTTGTAAGGTATTGTCTTCCAAGCCGTGCCAGTTGAGATCACTGTGGTGGAGCTGAGGAAGTGCAAGAGACATGGCTGAGATGCCAGAGTTTTGTCTTTCTCCATTCTTATTTTCTTTAAATGAGACATTGAGCAACTACAAGAGCCTGATACCTTTCTCCATTTTTATTTGTGTTGTTTTGTTTTCTTTTTAATATTTGGTTCCTTATCACTGTTAATAGAAATGGAATCAAAAAGTCTTAATTACAGAATGTGCCTGAATTAAAATACCATGAACAAAACCAGTTTAGGGAAAGCCAGAGGGAACTGTGTCCTGTAATCAGCTGCTTTATTAATAATGTAACAAATTTTCTCAAAGTTCTCTCAGGGTTCATGACTTTCTGATGGAAGATTTTGCTAGAGGGATGTGAAAGGATCTGTGCTCAGTGATCCAAATTATGCTTGGGGCACTAGCTGGCCTGCTAAAAAAACCCCAACATTTAAAACCAAGCTTTTTGTCACCTTTAGGTTGGAGATGTTTAAGCCACACATAAATAAACAATTTCAAAACCCAATGTGAAAGAAAACCTTAAAATAAATACACCTTGGGAGCTAGAGAATTTTCTTTTGGTCCACTTTCAGATCAGCATACTTTCAGGGATGCTCATGAAATCCTTCTGATTTCCCCTAATTAAAGTGAGATTAGGACGTAGCCATCTGTAAATCTATTTTGTCAAGATCAGCCAGGAATGGAGAAGAAAAAAATTCTGAAGAAAGCACTTGTCTAAAAGCTTCCTATATATACACCTGCTTATCAAAAGGTTTTCTGTAGCAACCACCAACAAAGGGTTTTTAGAGCAACAAATGCTATAATTCATTACATTTTCTTTGGAAAAAAGAATTTTGTCTGAAAACTAAAACTTCAGTGGTAAAGCTGCATTTTATTGAAATATGCTAGTTTTCCTAGTGTTCCTCTAGTCTCCTTCATACATCAGAATAATGCTCACCTTTGTCTAGCTCTTTTTTTCCACTTTCTTCCTCCCTTACAACCAAAAATAATATCAAGGAAATAAAAGATGGCAACAAAATAATGAAAAATATCAAAGAACTACATCTTGTGTGTGTGTGTGTGTTACAGGGCAAAATGGGAAAAAAAGAGAAAGTAAAGACATGGTGAAATGTAATTTAGTCTAAAATGGTTTCATGAACATTTCAATGGAAAGATAAGAAGTTACACTTCATTTCTGTAAAAATATAACTTGAACATGCCAACATTTTCATAACTTCCCCCTCATTTCCACCTCCATCCCCTGAAATAGCTCAACTAAGGATCAAAAATATTTATATCACAGAATATACTGAATAAACATACACACACACACACAAACTGAACATTTCTGAGCATCTCTGATAATTTCTGATAAACCCCAGGTTTCTTGCTATGAATTTTCTTTCTGTTGTTAAGATGATAAATTTATTTCACTTCAAGAAGTTTAATGGCCTTAAGGGAAGTGTGGCAGACAGCATGTGCCCTGGTTTTTCAAGGAAAGCCTGGTGCAAACTGTCTCCAGGAAGCAAAGGTTGAATCAGTGTTCCCTGAACAACACCAGGGAATTGCTTCAAATTAAAATGAAAACCAGTAAAAACCTGTCAAAAACCTTATGTTACAGCACGAGGAGTCTTCTGATTTGTAGTGTGACCTCATCAATAAATTCTTTGTACTGTAAACGTAAGTTTTAGCCATGACATCCAAATTACCTTCACAAACTAGTCCCTGGGTCAAAAGCTGTGGATGCCCCATACAAGACATGTACATGACATGGGGCACAACTTGATATTAATTGAAAGCTGCAACTTCTGCAGGGCACACACGTTCATTTTGTAAGACACATACTGCACAGAGCAACTTTTTACAAGGTTTCTCCACAAAATTGTATATATTTATTACAGACTTCTCTCCCAGCCACAAATAACCAACGCAGCACAAGCTCCTTGAACAAGTTTTTGTGATCTCTAATAATTGGCCTTTCTTTATAAAGCAGGCAAGTTTAAAGGACCGGTGTTTACTCCACATGGAAACTTATTTAAGATTATTAAATCATGGTCAGTTGCTACACACAGAAAGGATACACCATGTCCTTTTAATATCCACTAAAGGGGGCCTGTAAGAAAGATGGGGACAGACTTTTCAAGCAGGGCCTGTTGCAAAGAGTGATGGTTTTAGACTAAAAAAGGGGTGATTCAGACTAGATGTTAGGAAGAAATTGTTTACAATGAGGGTGGTGAGACAATGGCCCAGGTTGCCCAGAGAGGTGGTAGATGCCCCATCCTGAAAACGTTCCAGGTCAGGTTGGACAGGGCTCTGAGCAACCTGATCTAGTAGAAGATGTCCCTTCTCACTGCAGGGAGGTTGGACTAGATGGCCTTTAAAGGTCCCTTCCAACCCAAACCGTTCTGTGATTCTATTATTCTACTTCTATTGCTAAACAATTACAAAAATAATAATTAATATTTTAAAAAGCAGGTTCTCCAGAAAAGTATCTAGTATCCTGTTAAAAATGTCAAACAAACTCATCATTTAGGCCCCTGCCTTGAGGGCCACCAAGGGGCTTGTGGTCCCTGGTTTACAATCACTGGTTATTTTCTGTATCTGTCTAGGCAGTTGGACTAGATGATTTCTGTAAGTCCAACTGAAAATATTGTATTCTATTCTATTCCATTCCGTTCCATTCCAAATAATTTCCATTTCCAAATGGATCCAGAACTGAACAGAAGATCCCTATAACTGTCTTAAAATCACATGCAAATACAAGATCCATTTCTGCTCAAATGCACAACTTGTACCATGTCTGTTACCTTTGTGTCAGACATAATGCAGCAGCTGGCTCTGCTAAGACATGTTTTTGTTCATTTCTGACTATTTTTCTAGGAGACTGTTTCCATAACTTGCCTTCTTCATTAATGAATACCTGTGCAATCTTTTTCTCAGCAAACTTTACATGACATCAACTCTATTTGTACGGAGGAGGTCAAGCTCGGTCAAGCACAAACGGCAGAGAAACTCTTGGAACCACTGTGGCTGCAAAACGAGGTGGAATTTAGTCATCAGTCCTTGTTTTCAATACAAGACTCAAACATTTTCTGAATTCCACCTTTCCTACAGACAGCATCTTATGCAGGATGCAGTCTCTGGGAGCATGTATCTCTCAGAGTGAGATAAACTAATGGCTTTTCTCAGTCTTCAAAACATTCCTTTCTATACATACCAGAAATGCTGTCTAGGGTGAGAAAGGCAAGCAAGTTTGCATCAGGCATGAAAATGTACATGGGGAAAGTTCCAGCCTTGGCCAAATTTTTAGATATATAGCGAGGAGTCAAAAAAGAGTCACACTGAGCTGTTCAGAAAGCAATTCTTATCACCACTAGCCTCACTAGATCTCATAGACTTCTCTCTGCTCAGTTTCCTGCTGTCTTCAGAAGGCAAAAGGGGTATAGGACCTCCCAGAGCTCCTGATCCATAACTACCTCCTCCTTTATCACGTGCACTGCTCTCCTGCTCCAGGAGCTGCTCAGCAGCAGGGAGGTTTTGAGCGCTCCCAACTGGTGGATCATTACAGCTCTGTGGACAAGGCAGGGGTTCAATCCAGACACAAAGGTTCACTCGTTACTGACTCATGCTATACAGCTTTCAGACACACAGACATGCAGAGGCTGGAAGTCACAGCACAGGTCATCTCTGATGACCTCAGACAGGCCTATTGCAGGTTTGTCTGCAGCTTTTGTCCTGCAATGACCATTTCTCAATCATTTTAATGAACATTTCACTGACTGCTTCTCAGTAATATCATTGCTCCCATGGCTAAATCTGACCTCAGCAGCTTCACTGTTCCTTTGCCCGTGTCATCCATTTTAGTCTTATAAAAGGCCAATAGAAAGACCTTGAATTAATTCTGATGGGCTGCTTTTCTTTTTTTTTTCCCCTCACAAAATGAAAGAATCCACTTATATCAGGATAGAATGATCTTCCTAACAAGTACATCCTTTGCAGCACTTCCTTCAAAAATGACATAATTCAGATGACAACACAGTCTGCAAGTCTTCCACGAATTATCGTGGCCGTGACACCAAGTACAGAACATGGTTGCTCATGATGTCTTTTTCTGTAATATAAAGTGTGTTTTCCAATCCCCCACTTACAATTCCTGTATTTCCTTGGTTTCCCATAAATACACAGTACAGGGATTATGGACGCTAATATTTATAACTCAAATACTTTTGTTTATAAATTTCTTGGGGCTTTAAAAGCCTGAAGTTATTTACAGAACTGGAAATAAAAAATACGTCTAATCTTCTGTGGATATTTCCACCTGAAGGCAAAAAATACTGTGAAAATTAACTTCTCACCAAAAATTATTCCTTAACAATGAAATATTAAAGACATTAAAAGTCAAATACAGATTTATAAAATTCTCCACAAACCCAAAATAGTTAGGTTCCCACAGTCTGAGCTCACCTAGAAAATCCAGAACAAGTGACCCCCCCCCTCAACAAGAAGAGTCATTTTTATTAGGTACTAGTTCTTTTTCCTTTTCTGTAGGGCTGCATGATGCCTGACAGTTCCCATGGTATCCTGGGAACAGCACTTTGCAGTGGCTAATCTTCAACTGAAGTGTAAAGAAGAAGCTGCAAGAGTTACCAGTAAAAGCATTTACTGATAAATGCAAATCACAGAGCATGATCTAATCCTTCATCCTTGATTTTCTAAAAGGTAACAGTTTTCAGATGTTTCTGTGAGAGTTTAAAGCACTGAATAGTTGGATTTCAATTCTGAAGAAACATCTCAGTGACCTTGGACAATTGAAAACAGCTTTTTGCTAATATTCAAGCACAGCTAGCAGGTGAAAGAATTAGCAAAGACTTGAGCTTCTCTGTGTGAATGAGAAGAGATATGAAACATTTGCAACTAGCAAAACTAAAAGTTTGTGTTAAGGCACCTCAGATAGCTTTAAACTAGCAAGTTTGACTATGGGTAGCAGGTTGAATGTGCAGGCATGAAACTCAACATGGGTGATTCTCCCTGTTCAGAACCATTTTTAAAATAATTTGGGTATCAACATGCTCCACCAGTTTTTCTGGGACTGCAGTAAAGACATATCTACCAACTTGATCCTTGCCACCCTCAAGCCTCAACTAGAGTTATTTTCTTGAGCTTTATTAGGAGCTTTATCACAAACTATCTTTTGTGAGACCTTTGGGAGAAGAGACAATGAAGGAAATTCATTGAATACCTCTACTCATGGATCTCTTTGTTATCCTGTGCTCCCCACCATCTGTTTCTTGAAAATACTTCTTGCCTCTCATCTTATACATGAATAATAAGTGGGTTTGGAACCAGGACAATCTTGCTCTTACCTATCTGCATCCCACTTTGCTGTTTGGGTTTTGGACTTGTAGTGGCTACTGAAACATGAGTATATAAATAATGCAGAAAGAAATCTCCAAAACAGAATCTGGGTCCTTGCCCAGTTCTGAGCAAACCAAGGCACATGCAGTGAGATTTGGGCTGCATCAGGTCCCTACTTATATTTTGTAACACCTAAAATGCAGGTGCCTGGCATTAGTTCAGAGTATTTCAATAAAGCTCTCTGCAGATCATGCAAAGCCACCATCTATGCTGGCAACTAAAATGTGCTAGGTCCCACTTTGTGTCCCTGAAGCCCTACTAACACAGTTAGATTTTCTTACTTCTCAAACACCCTGGTTGCATCCAAAGTGCCAACCAGGAATAGTTCCTTGTCTGCCCAAGCTTTCTAACAATGCCTAGTCACTATCCAGGAGAGTTTCTGTTGGACCAAAACTGGCCAACTGTACTAGAAAACCTTATAACATGTTAATAATGTGGAAAATGTCTTTCCAATGCAAGTTCCCATGCCATGGCTCTGCTTACCTCTTCAACAAAATTATACTAACTTAGGCCCAGGCACTTCCAAAGAGCAGTTTATAGTTAGCCCATTTGAAATTCCAGGCACAAAGACAGGTGAGTTCACTTAATTTGAAGCTTAAACTTCTGAATGAGGGGTTCACACTACAGATATGATGTCCAACCCTGATTCACAATTTGAAATGGTCTCTCAAGGCCAAATGTTTAACTGAGAAGAGCTCAGCCTTTCAAAAATAAATGAAAAAAAGAAGATTTTCTACAGCAGCTGTTGGGTTCTGGCAGGGGAGAGACTTGGTGTGCAGCTTCTGCAAAATAAAAAACAAACAGGAACCCAAAATAGTAGGTGGAATCTATTTTAGTAGGATTCATCTCAAATGTAGCTAAGTCTTAAGGTTCAGGATAAAGGTGGGAAATATTGTCGTTGAGATATGCTGACTCCAGACCCATTCTAGGATGAATTGAATTGTTCCCTGGAGGTGCTGCTCTCTTTCCATTGATGATGGAGGTAACCTACATGACAAGTTTAGGTTAAGGCCATTAATTTTAAACAGCTAAAGCAAGGTAAGAGTAATTGCCCTCTGAGCGCTTAAGTAATCAACCTGACACACTTCTGCTCTCTGGCCCAAAACATATGTTCCATCTGAGTTTACAGATCCTGGAGGAGATGCTGCTGTAAAGTGTTTCTGGGTATTTAGCATGTATTAGGCATCACAGATGAGAAGTCTATCACTCAGTGACCTCCACCTAGATGCAGACATGTCAGTTTTGTGATTATTCCATTTGAAGGAACTTATTTACTATTAATGGGTAGATATTGCTCCAAATACACCTTTCTGACAGTCCTAGAAGATGAGAAGATTGAGATTTGTATTACAGTGTATGCTGGAATATGCATCAACTTTCCCCTTAACTAGGAACTAAACACACCGGAAATTCAAGTTTTGGGCTGACATTGCATCACATTTATAAGGAGTCTACGTTCCTACACTTTGCATTACTGAGGGCAACTAATATCAGTGGGCTTGTCACAGGAAGTGTAGCCACATATCCACAACTTCTTCAGCAGTAGGGATATTTGCAACACATTGCCTAAAATAAACCATCACACGAAACCACTGTTTTAGGGCTCAAGACATTTTAGAACTCCATGGAAGGTTTGGCGGGAGGAGAGCGAGCCAAGTCAAGATCTGTTGGTGACATCTGAATGCATTTCTGTTTTACTGCCTTTCACAACAGGCCATAGGCTGGATATGCTGAAGGACTTTTCAGAGTAGAAATCCACTGGCCAGTATTACATTTAGATAATGGATTCTTTGCTTATTTAGTAAGTGTTGCAAGCAAGCATCACCTATGGAGACCATCATTACAGGTACAGAGTGGTGGGTACTGCATGAGTTCAGAAGAACTTCAGCTGCTTGGCATTATCATTAAAACATATCCTAAAATACCATGATTAAAAGTGTTTAATACCAAACAGCAGAATGTGTATTGCAATTTTAGTATATTTATTATTTTTTCTCCTAATGAGTGGGATTAAAGAGTCAGGCAAATTAGATCTCTGCTAAGTTAATACTCTGCTACAATTGACACATTTATTCACAGCAAGCTGAAGTAGTCATACACCCAGAGAGCATTCCTAAGACTAGAGCACTCCAAGAACTTGTGAGTACTTCATCTGAAGCATTTGAAGACAGAGAAACTGAGGCCCAAGGAGTATTTGACCCGAGAAGAAGCTGCAGAGTACCACGCTATGCACAGAAACCAGTCCCTGTTCCCTCCTCCACCTCACCAGCTACTGTGAAACTGTTCCCATGGTAAGGAGATTGCATGTGCAAGGTTAAAATTATCAGCCTTATCATCTCCCTCCAGATCAGGTAAACAGCAAATTAAAAACTTTACCTCTCCAACTTCCCCCTCCTTCTCCTTTTACCACTCCTTTCGGAGGCACATTTGGTATTTGTTTTTAATCCTGGACGATTTTCAGTTCGCAAAACCTGATGCAGAGAGTTACTTGATATTCCAAAGGCGTTATTTTAAGATGAAACAATGTAAATTCTGATTCGGATGGCAGATGGCTGGCAGTTCACTGTTTGGCAAACCAACTGGTATGGTATGTTAGAAAGTCGGAGCAGCAGGTAGTACAGCTCAATTTGAAACGACCACAGATGCTCAGAGAGGCGCGGGGGAAGGGCACAAGCTGGTCAGGAAATTAAGAACAGTAGTCAGAGCTTGCAGGGGAAAAAAAAAAATTGAAAAAAAAATAAATTAAAATGACAGTAATTAGCTGAAAGTTTTCTTCTCCCAATCAGCACTTTTTGGACGTGAGCTAACAGAGAGGAGAGCAAGCCCATCGCAATTCATGTGAACACATCGCTTGGCCGTTGCGGGCTTGTTCCTGAGCCGCACCCAGACGGCTCTAAAGCTTCTGCACCTCTTGCATCCCACATGAGCAGTGTGAGTTAATACAAGCCTTGTGCTGCTCTTCACAAAGCGATGAACTTCAACTATGTTGTCCAAGCTGGCCTGGTGACACTTCTAAGATTCAGCTGGACAGAGTGCTGAGCCATCTTGTCTAGACTGTGCTTTTGCCAAGAAAGGTTTGAGCCAATGATCTTTGAGGTCCCTTCCAACCTTCTATTCTATGATTCTGTGGTTTTGCACCCTTGTTGCATGCCGGTAGCGCATCCATCTCTACTTCCGTCAGCTTCCTGCAGTAGCTGTCTGCCCTCCCATAGACATTGACAGCCCACTCTGCCTCGGGAGGGGAGTGTTCATCACCCAAACACTTTCCAACACATGAGATGAGTCTTTCTCAAATTGGTAACTAAGTGGGATGAATCACCCTTTGGAGGAGCCCAGTTTCCTGCAATCTCACAGGCGCCCAGTCCACGAGCTTAGATGAGATGTCTTGCTTTGCAGTGGCTAAAAGTAGCTGTATTGAATCCCACCCCAAAGGATGGGGGCTTTAAAACAGAACTTTGCTCAAACTGTGTACTGAAAGTTTACACCTCCACAGCTCAGCTAACCCAGTGCTGGAGGCCAGCTGGCATGGTCTGGCCATGTTCTCCTACACTCCAGAAATAGGCAGCAGCATCCAAACTGCCTTTTGGGAATGGTCTCTGACAGATGCGAGCTCCTAAACTGTGCTTGGGAAGTGTCTGGAAAGTTCACTAGGACTAAAACTGTGCCAGGTCCACCTGAACAATAGGAATGGAGGCAGTTCAATGCCTAGGCCTATGCCCTGGCACTGTTTATAGCCACAGGCTGGATCCTGATCAGCTACTCCAGGAATGCCCAAACGCATATCCATAGCACCATGTCAGCAAACCTGAGAGCTGGATGTCTACAAAGTGCATCCTTGCAGCAAAAAGCACCAGAGCCCTCCAAGGAAGGATCCTGGCTCACCTCATTGCAAGAACAGTCAGGTAGATTGAGGCTACAGACACTGCACAGGGCAGATAATCAAGCTGTAACACAGAGCTAAGCTCTCCTGTGAAAATACCTGCAGGGTCAGTCTGCTGTCAACCATTATTCTTGGCCTGACCTCAACCTTCCCACAAACAAAAACACCAATTCTTGCCATCCTGCAGCACAGAAAAAGCATGTACTACAAGAAATAGATCATCAAATGCTCCAAAACTCAGGATCCAGGTTCAGTTCTGTGTATGTGATCATTTCCAGCCTTGATGCTTCCTCCAGGCATTTTTTCAACCATGACAATGCTAGCTGCTGTATATCTCTGGGTGCTAATGAGCTCTGAGTGATGCTCATGTAAGAAATTCCACTCTGAAACAAGTGTATTGAGAACGTTACAATTAAACAATCAACAACATCAGGAAATGCCACAACTAGAGTTGCACCTGCACACTTCCCTCTGCCCTTCTAGACAGTATACAGTGACAAGACCTTCCTTTGATCTTGCACAGACTTGCTTCTGGTCTGACTCCCCTGAATTTAACAAAATTACTTGTAAGAGAAGAATCTGGTTTACAAGGCGATTCTGCTGTTTTCTGCTCTCATTTCATAGACCCCCTTACAATACTGGCATGTTTATAAGGGTAGGCAGCATTCCTTCATGGTATACTTAGTCTGCTTAACAGGATCATAACCAACAACTAATGATCATTCTTCTCTCTAAGGTATGTATTTCAATATTTTAGCACATAGCACCATTCTACACAGAGATCTACAACCCCTTTATGCCTACAATTCATGGAAATGAAGCAGTTAAACACAAGAGCAATATACCTGTGAACACATGCAAATTGCAGACTGCCAGATGAGGCAATTAGATACATAGTTAATTTATATGAAAAAAAATCAGGAGAGATGGATATTTCCTCAGCTGTACATTGCTATTTACAACTTTGTACATGTAGAAGATTATATAGGACTACTGTATTGTTTTGCTTATACCATGCTATACCTTTCCTAAGAATTGTAGAAAATGTGTATACAGTGCATCAGATTACTTGAAAAAGTGTGTGCAATCAGGAAGTTGAAGCTCACTGTAAAACAAATGCAGACAAGGGAAGCATTAGGGCAGCTTGTGAAATGTTAGCACTGTCTCTTCTCTAATGTCTAAAATGGCTCCTGAACGTTAAGACATTAATGCAACTTCTTTAAGATATTTATTGAGGGAATTTCATAGGTGCTTTGGCACCTCGAATTACAGAGCCATAACAAGTGAAGATGATTATTTAACAGCTGGGGGAAAGGAGTAATTCACATTCCCCAGCCTCAGGCACTAAGGTAGCTGACATCCTTCACCAGTCCACGGGGACAGGAGGCAATTCTGTGTGCCCAAGCCCTAGCCTGCACTGACTGCAGAGGAACCCTCCTCTCCATTAACCACCATGGGAACAGGGGGAGATCAGCTGGCTAAGTTAGCTACCAACATTCGCCTCATTTTTACCCCTAAAATGACTCCTTTTTTTTTTTTTTTTTTTTTTTTAACTGGAGGAAAAGCAGGGGTTTATTGCACCATATTGACCATTAATAAATATCACAAGCACTGCTACTCACCATCCATGTGCACCACTGAGAATCCTGAGAACACTCCTAAACATACACTGTTTTACACTGGCTATAAAGTAAAGCATCTGAGCCATCTCCTACATGTTGCATTACTCTCTAAAGACCTTGTCTGAGATCTAACACTATCCAATTTTTTTTGTGGGATGTGGAAACATAAGAAGTCATTGCTGATAACATCAGTTGAATGACACAAAGTTTGACATCATAATAAGTATTAAGGAGAGTAAGATAGTCATAAAATCAGCTTGGATTCCTTAGTACATTAGGCTCAATCAGCAAACCCATATTTTAATATAGACATATGACTCTGTGTTCAGCTGGGAAGAAGGAAAGCAGGAACAGAGAGAACAAAGTATTACATAATGGAAAATAGCATCTGAAAGTAATTTAGGGGTCACAGTAGCCAAACAGCTTAGCACTAGCTCATATTAGGATGCCGTGATGAAAAGCACTAATGAAATCCAGGGACATGTTCACAGCAGAGTAGGAGGAGACACTGACTTGATTTTTATTTACAGCATTGAGAGTAATGCTGGAATATTAAATCTGCTCCTGCCAACCCCATTTTTAAAGAATGTTGAAAAATTGGGGATTGTATAAGAAGGATCTACAGTGGTAATTTCACGACTGGAGAGCATGTCTCTGGTTTCCAGGTGACTGGCTTCAAATTCTGCATATCCAGGAAATACAAACTCTTATGATGTGAACATCAGCGTGTGGTAGTCCAAGAGCAACAGTAGCCCAGGGATTTTCATCAATATCTTCTTATTGCTATCAATATTACAGTGTATATAATAAAATTAAGGATTTCTTAAGAATGGATAAAATGTGGCATGTTAATTGGGAAGATAATTACATGAGCTTTCATGAGATCTGAAAAAACGTTTGATTTAACAGCCATCAGTGATTTTGAGTGGCTGTTCAATAACCTTGAACCTCAAAACTTCAGTCACCTTCTGAAGTAAGAAAGCAGTTCTGTAAAAACCTCTGCACCAGCGACCTGATTGTCCCATGGTCCACCTGCAGAAATATGAAAGCTGTTTTGATTTTGTAATCTTTGGGGATTTTTATTACTTTGAACAAATTTATGCAAATGGGAACACGCATGAGACAAACCTTTCAACAAGTATAACCTGCAAAGCAGATTTTACAATGCAATTATTTTCTGTATCATTATCTTAACAGCAGAAAGTCCTACTGACTTAGAATGAAAGACTTGGTTTGCTTTATCCATTACTTTGTTTTCATTTTCCACTGGGTATTAAAACCTAAACCCTTCATTTATTCTGTCCCTGTGAAACTGCATGAGGATTGAACAACTGATTGGGTTTTTTGCTTCTTTAGTAATAAAAATATATATTTCCCATGCCGAGATCTGAATTTTTATAAGCCCATCTAGCAGTATCATGTCTTCTGAGATAATTTTAGGCAATGAAATCACAAAGCTTTTGTGTTGTTTTCTTCAGGAGCAAGGAACAAATCTTATAACCAAAATTTATATGAAGAAAAAACATGTCACAGGTCAGCAATATCTTTAAATCTCTAGGACAGTGACATTTTCAAGCCAGGAAGTACAGGATTTCCAGAATGACTAAGACATGCCTTATGTTTGCAGCCCTGAGCAGTTGTGACACATGAGTTCTCAATAAAAATATACCAACCAATGTGTACGCTTGCTCAGTAAAAGGACAGATAACACAGAGAGCAGCTCTTCACCAGCATTTTAACTGTGAGGGCCACTTTTTTAACCCACACTTCCTTGCTGACCATTGTCTTACCTGTTTGTGAACATACAGTAGCTTAACAGAAAAGACAATTAGCTGGTCCTGTCAGGATGCCTAACAGTCGGGTTTCCTTTTCAGAAACATTTTAAAGAAACATTAAGAAATAGTCTTTTTAAGAAACATTTGGTTTCCTTTTTAAATCCTATTAAAACTCAACAGCTGAAACAACAGCATCCACAACTGCAACCACAGACACAGATGCTAATACTTTGTTCCCAGATGCCAGAGATGGAAAATTTCCACAGATAGGGAGAGCTTGTCCAGGGTACAATTCTGTTGCCTGAAGACAGTCATCTAATGCTATTTCAGATGCACATACAATATCCAAGACAACACAGGACATAGAGAGGACACAGTATCTAGAAGAGGTGCCCCTTCTGGAGCAGCACTTTGGGGTAATTTGGGACATCTGTTTTCAGCTATTGTAAATTTTCTTCTAGCAAAATGAAAAGTCATTGATCTGTGCATATAGGGAAATTACTGAAAAATTAGAAGATGAAAAAACCCCAAACACAATTGAATTTGGTGAATGAAGATATGGTTTGTCCCAGAGCTTCATCAATAGTTGACCATCTAAGTTTTAAAGGAACAGTTAATGATGCAAATGAAAAACATAATGTTATGTGTATAAACATGATCAGGATCGAATTTTGTTCATGAAAGGAAACTGCCCTGAAATGAATTCATAGAATGATTAAACATCATCTCAGGGAAACTGAGAAGTGTCAGGAACATCGTCATCTACTGCACCGACATATGCTTCACTTTTGTAGATTGAATTCCCTTACATCCTTGCATGACAGATCAGAGACTACCTTTCTAGAAAAGTAGGAGTGACATCCAGCAGCAGGCTCAGGCGTCTGCATTTAGGTACCTACATGGACTGAATTCAGTTACCACATGTTGACACCCAACAACATTTGTGATGCCCTAGAGCATTCTAACCATCTGCATAGGGCTGGCAGTAAGGTACACAACCCACAGTTGATCTGCATCTATCTGGACAGGCTGCTTCACACCAGCACGAGTGTGGCAAAACATCTCCAAGGCACTAGATCATTTAATCTAAGGCAGATCATTTGGTCCTAAGGGGAAGAATTGAGTTTGAGAGTTACATCCATCCATATAGATGTCTACATATAAGGCTGTGATACATGTATGTGTGACAGGTGTCTAACCTCCATGTATAGTTAATTGGAACCTAATCAGTGGGACACAAATGGAATTCTGCTCTCCCTGAGTAGACATCTGGTCACCTGCAATCCACCTCTGGATTCCATGGGCTCTACGGGCTACTAGACACATAGCCCCTATCTGCAGACACTTAAATGCAGAAGCTGCATCTCACCATAGATTTTCTGTCCTAGCATGCTAGTTTGGAAGGTAAATATCTCACATCTGATGCATAATCAGATTTTATAAATCTGGACAGTGTTTAAAAAAAAAACCCAAACCACAGGACATTGCACCTAAAGGAAAACAATTGAAATCTGAGTAGGAGCACATGCCAAAGGAAGTCTGAGATGACAAAAATAATTCAGGTCAAGAATTTTGAAGAATCCTGGATAGATAAAGATATGAAGGAAATTTACACCAAAGAACTGGTGCCTGTTTAACTCTGTTCTGTTAGGTCAAGTCCTCCCTGGTAGCACACACATACTGACACCTTCCTGTAGCAGCTGGAGACATCTGACTATATCCACTTGTTTTGGTAAACAGTCATTCCTGGTTCTGCATTCTCACGTGCCATCCAGAAATACTTGGATCTGTCTTGTAACTTCTGAGTGAGCAGGTATTTTCTCTGACGATAGGAGTCTGCTGAATCTTCACTGCAAAGTTGATGTGAAGCTCCTCCTCAAGTTTGCTGTGACAATGTGTTGGGCTCCTCTATGGGCAGACATTGCTGCAAAAGCACTCCATTTAAGCTCCCAAAATGAAAAATGAGCCCGAACAAACATAATTTCTTCACCACTGGTATCTTCACTCTAGCAGTCCTGCACTTTTCAGAAGTTGTGAATGATGAAAGACTAAATTTATCTCCATCGCTTATTTCCATAACCAGCTACTTTGGAAGCAATGATCTGATTTCCTCGTCGTGGTTTGGGACAACACGATAACAAAGGAACATCCACATGGCTGCTCACTCTCCTGTCCTTCCACTCCCCTCCACACACACACACTTTGGGAAGAGGAGGACAAAGCTCCTGGGCTGAGACAAAGGACAAAGAAGGTTCTTCACTGATTAAGGTCCCAGGCAAAACAACTTAACTTGGGGAAAAAAAAATAAAAATTAAAAACTAATAATATTTTAATTTAAAGCAAACACACACAGGACACAGACAACAAAAAGAGCAGGGCTTGCATATGTTACCCCACCCCTCCCTTCTTTCTGGGCCCAAATCACTTTGTTCCTGGTTTCTCTCCCTCCTTCCCTCCAGCAGCACAGGGGGATGGGGATGGAGTTTAGAGTCAGTTCACAGGCTGGTGGTTCCTGCTGCTCCTTCCTCCTCAGGAAGAAGGATTCCTCACAGTCCTTCCCTGCTTCCCCACAGGGTACCTCCCATAGGAGAGTCCTCCACGAACCTCTCCTTCATGGGTCTTTCCCATGAGGTCCAGAGCTGCTCCAGCCTGGGCTTCCCACAGGGTCACGGCTGCTTCAGGAACAAGATCCTCTGGCGCTGGGATCTTCCAAAGCTGCACAATCAGAGTCCACAGGCAGCAAATCCTCTGGCCAAGTTCACCCCTCCCGGTGCCTTCAGGGAATGTTCCACCACGTTCCTCCACGAGTGCAAGGGGACAGCTGCCATCTCACCATGGGTTGCAGGGAAACTTCTGCTTGGGCACCTTCTTTCCCTTCTTCCTCACCAACCTCCAGCACCGCTCTCCTTCCTCAGCACCGTTCTTTTCCTCCAGCACAGCTCTTCTCTCCCAAGTGCTTCTCTGCTCAGGTGTTACATGAGTTCCTTCATATGTTAACCACTGAGGCGCATCTATTGTCCCTCTAACGGCTCTTTGGCTGGTTTTGGAAGCAGGGGGAGCTTCTCAGCTTCTTATGGGAGCCGCCCCTGTGGCCCTTCCCCCGCTAGCAAAAAACCCACCAAACCAAACCAGAACACCTCTGCTCTTAAAAAAACCTAAGATTATAAAGCTGTCCATCAAGAGACTCACATGTGGAAGAGAAATTGGGGAAAGGAAGAATCACTGAATGAAGTCTGATCACCTCCAGGAAAAGAACCAGATGATATGATATTGTCTGCAACAACATGAAACTGAACTTTGAGCACATGAGATATCCCTTGCAATTCTACAGACACTGTCATTTTTATTGGCCCATTGATATAAAAATTGATAATAACCTTATAAATATAGGGAATCTGAATACTGTGCTCAGAACACACTGGGTTTTATCATAGAATAATACAATCATAGAATGGTTTGGGTTGGAAGTGACCTTAAAGATCCTCTAGTCATGAACATCTGCCTATTTTATGTCTTATTGGAGGCTCCTATGAGACGAGAAAGAAAATGTTTTACAAGAACAAGATCATTTGCTTATTTTTAGGGGACCTGCAGAGTTTCAAAACTGTCTTAAAAATCTAAATTAGAATGGTTTGTCAGAACCTAGGATCCCCCTATTCATCCTGTCACCGCTAACATAGAAAACAGCTCCATTTGGTTTCTTCCTTCCCCACTCTCTAATGCTGTGAGAAAGTGAGCACCACAGGACAGGAACGCACGTCAGAGAGGGTCAGCACTACTATTTCAAGCACTATTTCATAGTGTACTTAACATAAATGAAGGCAACACTCTTTTTTTTCTCTCTCTCTCCTTTTCTTTCTCTTTTCTTTTTTAAGATACATGCATTTGAAAGTAAAAAGAGGCTGAAAACACATAGCACTGAATTATTTTTTTCTCTCAGTTCTGAAAACAAAATACAGGTTTGGGGCTTTGAAGAGTATAACTGCCCTGACTGGATGACACCCTGTGACATTTGTAGTTGACAAAGTTGTTTCCAAAGGGGCAAAGAAGGGAGGAAGAGGATGAAGAAAGAAGGCAGGGGAAAGGATTACATAAAAAGGATTAAGACCAAAAAATTGTATGGAAAAGGAGCCCATGAATTTTCTGGTGAGACAGGATGAGCACCTTGTTTTCCCATAACCTCTTTATTCACTTTTGCTTTGAGATTTACATACAAGAAAGGTCTGATCATTACCAGAATGTTATTATCTCTATTTTTTCTGTTGCAATCATTTAGGGCTCAGGGGTCTGTCCACCACAAGACTTCACTATTTTACTGCAATCTTGAGGGACAGCCTCTGCCTTTAAAGCCTCCCCTAAAAAGTTATCTCCCCCAACTCATTATCCTGGAAAAGCAGGAACTGTTGGCACTGTTATCTAAACCAGTACTCCGAGAAATAAAAAGAAATAGTGTTGCAGAAGGTTTTCATACAATAAAAGGTTTTTCTTGCTGACTCAGAGACACCACTCACCTACCTCATCTCAAGTGGAACCCCATGTGTTGTTAAGACCCGTTCTGTGCCCAAAATGCAGAGAACAACTCTGCTGCAGCCCCAGGCAGGGCACAGCTTTAGTCCAGCAGTAAAGGCTCTAACTCCAGCAGTGACACAGGTGAGAACAGTTTAAATAACATATGGGCAGGCAATACAGAAGTGACATTACTAGGACATAGGTCTAAACTTCAATTTCAATTTTCAGGCTCCCTGCAAACCCCAGGGACTGTATAAATTACCTACCCTGCTGCTAGCCATGCTATGCACTTGCAGGAGATTTTTTTCTTGATTTAGCCTATTAGAGATATACAGAGTTTAGAAGTCCAGAGTCAGCAGCTGGGTTTTGCAGTTGGGCATTTATACGACACAGGCAATGGCCAGAAGCTAAGAATTACAGTCAAAAGTAGGACTAGTAGGAAGATTCTTTCCTTTCACAAAAAGAAACCCCAAATCAAATAAAATAAAGGCATTGCATTTTAATCTGTCCTTACCCCACTGGTTTTTTTTTAACTTACAAGAAAAAGCAAAAATCCAGATAACAGCTGTTTATATAGCACATACATACACTCATATGTCAACATATATATTCACAAGGAACAGCTTATAATGGATTTTTTCAAATCCTTTGCTATCCAAAGATATAAAATTCATCCTAATGAGAAAATTTCCCTTGGTTAAAACCACATTTTTGGTCAAGAGATATTTTTGTGCAACATTTTCAGGAATGCCTAATTTAGGACTCTAATTTGCTGGTGATTCAAATCCTTTCCAGTTTCTTTTTCCTGGAAATCTAGGCTCCATATGTAAAAGGGATAATAAGCCTTTTCTTTTAAAGAATATGCCTGGAGCTGAAAGATTTAAATTTAAATCTCAGTAGCTGTAACACTACTCCATCTAAGAGATGCTCATGCCGTATGTAGCAACATGCAGTCTGCATTTATCTGAGTGGGATTTAGTGTTGACACTAATTCAGCATTTATTGCTTGTGGCAGAGCTATGGAAAGAATGTGATGCACAAAGGAAATGCTATAATTTCAGTGCAAATTTACCCCAGCATTCTCTGATTGTGCCACAGGACCCTAACTAAATGAAATAGTTGCAAACTGCTGCTCAAACGTGATGCTCAACTGCTTCAAGTGCTGAGAGGCTACAGCATGATCATAGCATAAATGTATAAAAATCTATGTTTTCTCAAAAATACTAAATTACATTTGCATAGGACTATGACAAACAGAATTAACAGATAAAAGGTGAACAAGCTAAAGGGAGTCATGCATCTGCCACCAAGTTGCAGAAGCAATCTGTTAAGAACACAAAATGAGAGGTTTTTCGGTGGTGTTATTTTTTTTTTTTTTTTGCTTTTTGCTTTTGTAGCTTTTATTTTTAACCTTAGGAACTGAACAGTTTACATCTATTTCTGTAAGGACTGCCCAAGCACAAGAGCTTGTTCTCTTTCTTAGAGAAAAAGTCAGCATGTTTGTTTTTTTTTTTTGTCTAAAGAGACTTCTGGGTTATTGATGATGTGAGGATAGTGTAAGAGAATAAAAGGTATTAATGCATCTCTTCGTATCTGGAAAGATATAATGCTAATCATGTTCTCTCTCTACACACAAAAAAAATGCCCCTGGAAAGTTCTGGTTACAAGTTTCTATGTATACTCTTGAGAAATAAAGTAGACATAAATGCATTTTCAGAGACTTTTGGACTTGATGTCACAAAATCAAAGTGAAAATTACTTCAATAACATAGCTCATAGCCTTCTCACTGTGGAGGCAGGGAACTACATACCTTGTTAAAAGACTTACACAGAGATGAGTACCTATTTAGACACCATTGTAAATGAAGACAATGCATTTATTTCATTGCTATGGTTACTAAATCAAGTATGAAGTATAGAAATATGGTTCACAAGGAGAATGAAGAAAAACAAATGATATGCTGCTTTAGAAATGCAGAAGAAAGACCAAACAAATCAGCTGCACAGTTTAAGAAACAATTAATTATTATAATTCTCACAACACATTTGATATTATCTCATTGTAACCTGATTGCAGCCATTCTTCTACCAGTGCTATCTCACTCGCTTTACTTTTACCCACCTTGCCTTTTATCCTGCTGCTGCAGGAGAAAAGCTCGTACCTTTTATCTGTGATATTGGAGGGGGAAATGAGGTAGCACTGTAAGCCTAAAGGCTCTGAG
Source organism: Apus apus (assembly GCF_020740795.1). Lineage (NCBI taxonomy): Eukaryota > Metazoa > Chordata > Aves > Apodiformes > Apodidae > Apus > Apus apus. The sequence continues at coordinate 105,921,318 of NC_067284.1, read as the reverse complement.
GAGTGGATTCTGCTGGGGACAGTGCTGGGCTGGGACAGACCCTCTTCTCCTCTCCAACATCTCCCTGGGACCCGTTTGCCACAAAGAGGTGAGTGGCTGTGCTAAATGGTTGCTCACACCCAGCAAACAAGATAGCAAACACTCATCTCAAATGTTTGGGCATAATTCAAAGTGTTTCCTGGGCTGTTTTCTAAAATGCACAAGCTCAGAGGGCCAAAGGGTCAGAGCTTTTCCAAAGTGACATACAATCCCAGCACCCAGATATCTTCATCCACCGTACAGGCAGCTGAGGACTGACTCCTGCCTAGCAGGTTTGGTTGGGACTGTACCCCACCAAGAGAGCAGATTTAGGCTAGTGAGGTGATCCAAGAGTACTCAGATCAGGAGAACAGCCAATAAATACAGTCAACAACATTTTGTTGCTTGGAAATGCTGTAAAGCTGCTGTTTGTATATGGTCCAAACAGGCTGTTTAAAAGGATTTGTGAACTAAAATGAAGAAAAGCAATGGCTAAGACTATAAATCCCTCTCTCCTTTCTTTAATGACACACAGACAACAATTTCATTCTTCTCAGTCTCTGAAACATCTCTTGCTCTAGAGGTGCCAGTCAAATTGTATTTGGTTCATGCAAGCCTCATCAGAACTATTCAAAATCCAAGGCTGAAACTGCTGCAGTCAAACTCCTGGGCAAAGAGGACAGGAGGCAAAGGGATGACACTCGGGACAGGATGTACAAAAGCCAAGATTAATCTACCTGACATTCTGCTGCCATCTCCTCAAAGCAAATCCAAACAAATTCAGTGCAACAGTTTCAGAAACAGTCTCTATCATATTTAAGCAAACCCAGCCACTCAGGCACTTAATGAACTTGGCACATTTGGAAATCTCTTTGTCATAGCCAGTTAGGAAGATATCTGATTAATTAGGACTTCTTCATCTTTCTTCTCTGACCAACACATAACAATGTATTATTTACCCTTATTAAATGGAATTCTTCAGATACACTGCCTCAAAAAAGAGCTTTTCTAGAGTCAGAGAATACAGCCAAGAAGATCCAGATGGAATGAAAGCATTTAAATAAATACTGTTCCCAAATCCACTAGTGCAAATGCACAGATGTACCACAGTCATATTATAAAGGCAGGCTGGCTCTACCCTGTCACTTAATATTGTGCCATAGCTTCATGACACAGAATATTGGCATCACTCTAGACACAGCACGTTGGCATAGTATGTGACAGTCATTGCCCCTGTTAGCTTCTGGAGTAACGTATTTTAAATCCCCAAAATGACTGAGGAGCCTGAACTTTGCTGCGTTTATTGGGACTGAGCCTGTAAAACCACTGAAGGGTTGCAGAAAAAGCCACCTCTTATTCTGAAAGGCATGCACATAGCAAAACAAGAGAGTCAAGAAAAGAAAAAAAGTACAGAATAAGAGTAATGACAAGGACACTAGTACTGAATAAAATTCCTCCTTTTTATTCTCTGACACAAGATGCAATTTCTGGAAGGAAATAGGAACAGAAAAAAGGCAAGTGCAGATCTATGAAAATAACCTTGTTTTATCCACCATGGCCCCCCGAGATCACTGCTCTTGGAGATTAGTAGTTACAAATCTCCCTCAGAAAGCACCAGTGAGCCTCTTGAAAAACAAATTGAAAATTGCTTGGCTGAGGTACTCCTATCTGACTGAGAATTGGACCTAACCCTGTAATTTCCATGAAATGGCAAATAACTGCCTCATGGATTGCAGTAACAGGAAGTGTGGAGAGCAGATCTCAAAAACTAGTGGTTCTGATGGATGAACTACAACACTGGGAGCTTGGACACTGGGAGCTGTGCCAGATCAGGTTTTGGTGTGCTCTGCTGCTCATGTCCAAGGCTTGGGAAGCTTTAGACTTCTTCTCAATGCAAAATCAAGTGCTGTAATGAATGTTCAATTCTCTTTCAACAAAAGCTAGGCACCTGATTTTCATCTCTGCTAAGGCTTGCTGTGAACTTGCTGCACTCACTGTGGAAAGAAGCCATAAATTCAGTATAAGAGGATCTTAAGTAACAATCAGGTAATACAAAAAAGAATCAGCATCCAGAATTTCACTAGCATCCAAAATCCAAAGTCTTAAACTGAAATATCACGAGACTAAAGGGGGGAAAATCCATCTTCTAGAGAAACAAATTGGTGCAACATTGAAACTTCCTTTAATAGAAGATGACAAAGAATCACCTTGTCCTATGGAAAAAAGTTACTTGAAAAATGAGCTGTTAGAGGCTGAAAGTCACTTGCTTTCCTGCGTAAATGAGCATGAACATGTATTTCTCTTTCTAGAGGTGGCACAAAGGAAGAACCAACAAGCTCACTGAGAATTCCGCAAAAACTCCAGTACAAAGTACTGAAAAAAGAGACTTCCTTGGAAGGTAAACTTGATTTCCCAAAGGGAATGAGTAAGCAGTCATTTCCCTCACAGGCAAATGAAAGCAATGATGAGCTTTCAAAGTTGTCATTCACAAAACTGCCCTTAATGGAAGAGCAGAGTGACTGAACCCAGGCAGGAAATTAAGAGACAGAGCAGGGTCTGTCATTTTGATGAGAAGGCTCAAAGAGAACTGAGAAAAGAAACAAGGGGGCTGTGCAGCATTGTTATCTCCTTTGACTGGGCCCCATTAATACGACGAGTCATTTAAGAGAGTGATGAAAAGAGTGGGAACCTTAAAAAAGCCCCAACTTTTTCAAAGGCGTAATTCTGTTTGAGTTTCAGAATTTTTCTTTCCAAATATGCCAAAATACATCTCAGCAGGACAGACAAGCTGATGCTATATGGATTATCTCTTGTGATAGGGGTATTGTCATGGAAACTTGTTCTTTGCCGAGAAACGATTACTTTCTCCTGCTCTCATTCTCTTCATATATTAATAATAGATTTTTTTCTTTATTTTTTATTAAGTCAGTGACTGACTATGGGCCTGAATCTTCTCCTGTCTCCCGTAGGGACTTCATCCTGGTTTTCAGTTGTGGCACGTCTCATTTACGCATAGATTGCAGCAGTGGTCCACAGGTACTGCCACAACCTACAAGAAAAACTAGCCTTCAGTCCCTGCTCAGGGACTGCGCCTGGTTTAGTAAGGAGACACAAGGACCCAGGGCTTTTCAGTCTAGACAGGAGAGGACTGAGGGGGGATCTATTTAATGTCTATAAATACATGAGGGCTGGGTGTCAAGAAGGCAGGGACAACCTCTTTTCACTTCTGCCCTTTGATAGGATGAACGGCAATGGATTCAAACTCTATCACAGGAAGTTCCACATCAACATGAGGAAGAACTTCTTTACAGTGAGGGTGACAGAGCACTGGAACAGGCTCCCCAGAGAGGTTGTGGAGTCTTCTTCTCTGGAGACCTGTCTGGATGCCTTTCTGAGTGATCTGCCCTAGTTTTTTTTGTCCTGCTATGGCAGGGGCGTTGGACTCAATGATCTTCAGAGGTCCTTTCCAATCCCTGACATTCTGTGATTCTGTGACAGACACAACTTTTAGATTACCAGCCAAGGGATACATCATAGATACTGGGAATACAACTTGCACCCCAGGGCAGCAAACAAAACAGGGAAATGGGATTCTCCTCCATAAACTTTGACTTGGGTATTTACAAGAAGGCTTCTTCTTTTTCTTTCAAAGAAAATAATCTTTCTGCAGGATACAGTTGCCTAAACGTAGGCATCCATAGGCATTATTTAAGATGCCATAGGGAATCTTGTCCAGCCCCTGATTATGATTCCCATGGCCCATTTCCCCAGTGGTCCTGAGTCACACCTACCAGTTTTATGTGGACATCTGAGATATCCCAGATCACCTTTAACATCACTAAACATGCATGTTTGGGCGACTTAACTGAGCCCAGAGGAGACCAGACAGCAGTTTAACTCCTCCTAAAGTAAACATCTACATTTGGTCAGTAAAGGGTCTGATTTCAAGCAGTTCAGCTCAGTTGCCGAAATACACATATCAAGTACCTGGGAGATACTGAGGGGAGTGACTGCTGACCTGGTCAAAACCCTGCAAGGTACCACTGAAACAACTCAAACAGTCTGGACAACAGCCATGGCACTGTCTGTTTGCTGGGTCTGGATATATGGCTCTTTCAGCAAGCTCACAATAATTTCAGCTCCCTCTTGGAGATTTTAGCCCTCCTGAATTTAGGAGAAGAAAAACTTTTTGAAGTTAGGAATAAGCAGATGTTTACAGTGACACAGATGGCCTATTCAAAACAAAATAACCTTGTATAAAAATAGAATATGTTACTACAGGGATTAAGGCTGGAAAGAAAAAAACAAAGTTAACATGCCCATCCATTCTGACTGTGCAAAGTACCCTCGAGCCTCAAAGGTTGTGTTTATATGACTAAACTAAGCAGGGTGAGGACATGGTCTCAGGCACTGGTGCAGCTGGTGGGCGCACGGCACCTTAAAGTTCCTGTAGCTGTCTGCCCCAGCACTGCCTGTACCAGGGGATGCATAGGCCTGGGACATACCTCAGAAGACAATACAGACACAACCACCACAGTCTGGTTTTATTTCAGCAACTGTATGAATGTGACAATGTGGCCTTAGGGTCAGAAAATGGGCCTGATCCTTTTTTCTTTTTTACCACTACAGAGCTGCTCCCAGGTGTGCTAAATTCAACCCTTTCCTTTCTCCTAGACAAGAGGGTTCTTACTACTATTTAACAACAGCTCTTTTTGTGCTGCTCTTTCACACTCCAGCTCTGCTGGGTTTTGTGTGTTCATGGACTTCCCACGGACTGCAGTGCAATCACTGGTCTGTCACCATCCTCCCCCACTAACACCATTCCCCCTGGCTGTGTTCAGCCCTGTCACACCCCCCTGGCCTGTGCATACCTCTCATCATTTGTGGGGAAGAAGTTCACCCCTGTAGGTCCCAGCAGAAAATGAAAAAGGGAAACCAAGTCACACTTATTTTTTCAGGAAAGAAAAAATGTTCAGTGCCAGGAACTGTGTTCCCAGAAGTCAGAGGGACTGGTGCCATGCTTCTTACAACTCCTATGTCATCCTCAAGCTTATACAAGGTTTAGTAGATGAAAAATTATGAAACATGATGCAGTGGAAATGGGAGGAGCTGGAGTCTCATGACAATGGACTCAGAAGGTTATACAGCTTTGCAGATGGAGCCTGGTGGGACCACCCAGCCACTGCAACCCCTGACAAATATGAGCTTGGAGGATATGAAGGTAGAGCCCAGGAAAAACATGTACAGGAGAGGTGAGAAGATTGGGGTGGTTTGGGTGAGAATCATATCAAGGCTGAGAGGTTGATAATCAGACTGGATTTCAGATGGAATCAAGGCCTCTAATTACAACTCCTTATTTTTCTATGAAACACAAAACAATCTGATCCAGTTATGCTGATGTACATGAAAATGCCACTGACTTGCATCAGTGCAAACCCAGAAAAACTGAGAAAGGCTGTTTAGATTTATTTCTTAGATGCATCTGTGTGGCTGCACCCTCAAAATGCATTATTTAAAAATCTGGAGAAAGACAGTACTATGTAGTCATTTTGTGCACAAAACAGTCAGGATGACAGGTACAATTACTTCAATGGCAGGCAAGCACCCAGAAGATTACTTGAATGGTCACTGATAAGCCTGGAACACAATTTTACAATAGTGTAACATTAGGCTTTGAAATCTGTTTTAGAGCAGAGTGAATTTTTTAAAGAGAGAGAAATCTATAGTTGACTACCCTCTTCCTCTTCCCTTCACCCCCAAGCCCCCCAAACACGGGGCCTGGCGGTTATTCTGATCCCTGGAGTTTGATGCATGTTTGATTCACAGACTGCAGCATGTCTGCACCAGATGGCCCTGAGTTAATGAACACAAACTCATCACTTTTACTCACGAGGGAAATGTGCAGCTCAATCTGATTTGTACTCGACAACTAAAAATATTTTAGTATTTTTAGTGAGCATTTTACTGTTACAAAATGGCATTTGAGGAAAGCATTAAAAGAACACAGCCTACCCAACAAATGTACTTCTACAGATGAAGAACAGTGCTGCTGCATTTTGCCCTTCTCATCAGAGCTAAATTAACATATTCCCAAACCTTAAAACTGCAAGGAGCCCATAAAGAAAGCTATAAGATCTGGGGCCTTCTCAGGCACCATTTGCATAAAGGCTTCTGAGTTTGCTAAAAGCAGGATTGGGCTCTGAGTTTGTTATCACAGCAGGTTTGAAAGGACACGGGTCATACTCTCAGCTAGCATAAAACAAAGTGAGTGTCTGGAAACCACCAGGGCTGTGATTATTTACACCAGTTAATGATGGGGCTGCATGGGGTCACTGTGCTTTTCATGTGCAGTGCAGAAGATGTAACTGAATGAGATTATAAAACACATACAAAAACCAGCATTTCACTGCCATGATACAAGAAAGATTTTTCCCCAAGGAACCAAGAGACATTTGTTAAAAGATGAAAACAAATCCCCAGTCTACAACCCAAAATGGGATTAATTGCTTTCCTTGGAGTCAACAGGCACAAAATCATGATTGTAAACACATGGCAGGAGACACAAGTGTTTAAATTTAAAGAATTTAAAGGGATCTTGATTTAACCTTTCATGCAAAAAGCTGTTGGGCATGCCAAAATTTTAATGTAATTTTAGCCTGGAATGTGACTTCCTTACTGCTCTTGGTGATTTTATGTGCTTGGGTGTGAGATACGCCTCAAGATGATAAGATGCAATTCTTAAAGAAACCATATAGTTATCTGAAAACTTGTTAGAGGCACTGCATGTTGATGTAATTATTCAATATGGTTGGTGTTTTGTTCACTATATGCTCCATAGCAGCATTCCCATGGACCATGTGGACTGTCTGCTTGATGGTCTGTTTACTTCTCTAACTACAAATTTTCTCAACTACACCCATCTCCATTATAAAGTTGCAATAAAGTTAGTTGTTAAACAGCAAAGTACCAATCCGACCCCACTTCATATAAAAAGCAGGATATTCACAATGTCTGAGTGGATAAAAAAGAGAGAGGAAAACCCAAGGATGCTGGGAGGCCATTGTGGTCTCCTAAACCATGGAAGAAACACTCCTCAAGGTCCCATTCATCACTTGATGTTGGGAAGAAATCCCTAACCAAGCTTTGCTTGCTGTTCTCAGTCAACTTTCTTCTCTTCAGCAGATCTCCACTAAAGCACCTACATTCATTAGATCAGAACTGAAATATTTGCTGTTTTCCATGAAAATGTCTCAAGGCAGGGACCACCTCCCATCAGGTGTTAACACACTGTCTGTGCAATGCAGCGGGAGATCCCACCTCACCTGGCTCATCAAGGAATTAATGCAAGGATGATCCCTATACCTGGGGGGCAATCTCACAATCATCACAAACTGGGCAGTAGCACAAAGCCCCCTTCTTCCAGAATATCTCTGTTCTTTTGCACACACACACAAATAAAATACTTTAAAAATTTGTTTTAATGTAAAACAGAATCATGTATATAAACCTCAATAACCTTCTTGTTTTCTAAGAAATAGAATCTGTTTTCTGACCTGCCCTAAATAGTCTACAAAGTATAATACAAATGTTGGGAATAAATCGGTCTTACTTAACTGAGGGAGTTAAAATTCAATTTAGAATTAAATATTAATTGCAATTTTCCCTCTCAAATCATTCCTGCTTATATGTATTACACTGTACTGAAGCTACAACCTGAACACATCCTCTGGAAATCTTTCATTCAGACTTCTCTAAGGATCCAAATGGCTCTAGCAAGTACATTTTCATCTCATTAATCTCCCCTCCAATACCAACTTTCTGATGTGCAAGCTGCTCACTCTCCCTGGCCTTTACAACTGGATATAAAGAAGGGATGCATAGCGTCTTTGATGGGGAGCATGGGCCATCTATCACCCATAACAAGCCAGCACACTAGGAAAGTCCTCAGTTCTTCCACCTCATGTTCCAAATTGTGACTTTCAAAACAATGGGAAGAAATGTGTTCCTCTTCCAGGCTGCAAGGGAAAACACTGCTCTGATCAGGATTGCTTCTGGCTTGCTTCTGAATGGCTAATTAATAAATAAACCATTTAACTAGCCTCAACTCAGGAAGCTTACTGTTAATGATGCCTTGCCTGCAGCTGTAATGCCATTTTATTAGTGATGGTGACAAAGGTACCATGAAGTTACTAACATTTTATACATACTAATTACTCTGCAGTACTGGTGTCTCTGTAATCTCAGTACATATTTTTAAGGAGGATTTCCCTGTTCACCTTCTTGTTCTTTCCTTACTCACATTGCTCTTAAACATAAGCCAAGGAAACAACTAATATTTCAGGCTATGCCCATGCACCATTAAAAATAGGCACACAGCACTATCCATACATAATTCATTCTTCCTGTATTTCCAGTCAAGACGTCTTCACTTTGCAAGTGTAAAGTGACAATTCTTGCAGATTTGGGAAATAATCTTTTACATCTGTTACAAACTAGCAGACACCATTTGGCAAGTGCTAAAAAATACCATGTAGGACCGGGAATAGGGTGTGCTGTTTGGTTAGAAGCACTCTTGAACTAAAAGTCTGTAGGAAAAAAAAACAAAAAAAAGGTTACATGAATGTTTTTTCCCTCTAACAGAAGTATTCTAATTTTCCAGCCATTTATTTCTCCATTTCCTTTTGGAATTATGCCCTCCTTATTCCTCTTTTCCTTTTCACATGCATCATTTCACTGGATCATCTTGTTTTGCAAATTTTGAGGTTTTATCTTTTCTCTTGGTTTTTTTGGGTTTTGTGTTGTTTGTTGTTTTTTTTTTAAATGCTGACGCTTCTGCCATCTTTATCACACCAGACTCAGAATAAGCTTCAGACTTTTGTGCCCCGTTCACATAGCCCAACTCCCCGGGGGCTCTCCCTGTCTACGTTTAGTCTCTCTCAGCCTTTCCCACCAGCCCAGTTCAATCTCTACCCTTGCCTTCATTTCCCATCTACCTAATTTAGCTCTCTACTTTTAAGTCTGATTAGTCTTGCATCAGAAGCGCGAGGAGTAATGCTGTCATAACAAAGAGAGGGAGAGCTCACAGGCCCACTTTACAAAGTGATTTAGCAGGGCAAGGAGCACCTTGCTGCATACTAATGCTGTTTTAATAATGCTGCCCAAACACCCCGGTGACTGTGCTAACAGGATGCAGGCTCCACATAAGCTGGGAATGCGATTTGTGCGCACACGAGGAGTTAAGATAATGGGTGAATGCACATTTTAACCAAGTTTGCCATAAGCAGGAACATCACTGAGACTCAATTCTTTCCTCTGCATTTCATTTAGATGTTTTCTCCTACTACAATACCATCCTTTGCTCTCTACACTTAAATGCGCCCCATTTGCATTCCAGTCCTTCATTTAAAGAAATAATACAGCTGATGCTACCCATACAGCTAAAGAAAGCCATATATATTTAATTAAAATGATGCTGATGCAGCAGCTAGCTTCACAATTTGCCTCTGCTTCTGCACCCACTTGCAAAGACAGTCAGCAAAAACATCTACAATGCTTCAGGGAGCTAATCCTGCCACCTCGTCTGAAACTGCAAATCTCCTTGAGGATCTCGGGTGCATTCTGCAAAGTTCATGCTCACAAGGAGCTCAGCACTGCCTTGGGCATGGCCGGGGGGGTGTCCTTCGGGGTACGCATTGGCCCACGTGCTTGAGCACATCTGACAGGTCCTCAGCACCCCTGGAAGTATTTGCTTTTATTGGTATCATACTGGCAAAATACACACACAGAGTAAAAAACAAGCAATTTCTAAAAAGTCATATTTAATGCGTGAAGGGGAGGAAAATAAGCTTCTAGATTTGTTTCAAGTGTTGGAGGTGAGATCCTAAAATAACAGATTTTTTAAAATCATTAACAATCAACAGTGAGTCGCTCTCTCAGGCAGTATTTGAGCAACTTTAGAAATGCTAGATGAACCCTATTGATTTTTCTGTTTGTGGCTCTGATGGGAATTTAACTGAAAATCTCAGTAACTTGCGTTTAGAAGCTTGTTTGCACAGTGTTCCACAGCAAAGTCATGAAAAAAAAGAAAACAAAAGAAAAGCCAAAGCTCTTTTTTTCTGGTCAGGCAGAAAAAAACATTGACAAGAGATGCTGACAAGAGACCAGCTACAGATTTTACATTCTCATCTCCTGGAGTTTGAAATCACACGCACTTTATTCATTGCCTATAGACAGACATCGCATTTTGTCAGTACAGCTCATCATGAAAGCTTGGCTGCTGGCAATTAATTTTTCTTCTTTTCTTTTCCTTCTTTTTATGTGACTAGAAATGGTCATGAGGATTTCCATCAGGATCATTTCAATCAATTGAAAAAGAAGGTAATATCCTGGCCCTCTCCTTTATGGTTTATTAGCTTAATATGAAACATTTGAAAAAATCTGAGAAATCTGAAGTTGTTCCGTGCACACATATTGGATTCAAATATCCTTTATTGTTTCTAGATCAAAAAATGCAAAGGAAAAGCCTGTAGGAGCAAGGAGTGAGTGACAGGGTGGAATGGCATGCAAAGACACCGAAGCACCTTTTTAGTGGCTAATAGATAAGAGTGACACATCCTACAGGTTTCTATTACCTATTTTTTAGGGGAAAATACTGGCAAGTAGCTTTGGTGGTGTCACTACAGTAACTTGGAGTGTGTAAAATGATCCTTTCATTTAGTTCTGGCCCAGAATGTGACTTTTTTCCCAAACTTTACATGGAAACTTCTCCAGCTGGCTGCAAGCCCCATCATAGCAAGGCTGATTACAGTAACGGATTTTCCCAGAGTTCGAGTCCTAGCTCCATGAAGACTCAAGACAAGGGATAACACATCTGCCTGTTTATTTAGTGGTATTTTCACAGCTTCATATTTTTTCACCTGGAAGAATTTTCAGTTTAGGATGATAGTTAAATATTCACTTAGCTGCAAAGCCTCAAACAAAACTGGCTGCATTTATGCCTTCTTCCTTCAGTCAGCACCAGGAGATTTGATCTTAACGCGAAGGAGAAGAGGGTTGTTTTGTGACATAACTGAGGAGGATCCTTAAAAAAATGAGTATATTTTAATCTGACAGTAACATCCTATTTTACCAAGTGCTCTCAACCTTCAGGAAAGCTACTGGCTAACTGCTAGACACTCATTACATGGAAATAACATTAATTAAACAGCCGATGCACCATTTTTCCTGGTCTGTGTAACAACTCCAGGCTCTGCACAATATGATATCACGTAGCTCACAGCCTAATAGAGTGGCACATGAAAATGTAATTGCATTACAGTACAGTCTGATGATATGAGTAAAGTCATCACATGACAAGTTGTCCCAGGATGATAGTATCTGTCCCACATTGTATTATTTTGGGAATAATAAACATTATATGTAGGAAAACACTAAAATAAGTTTGGTCATCCCACAGAGCTTGTGACAGATGGCAATTCTAGCTCTATAATCAAAGCAATAATTAACCTAGTAGTTAAAAAAAATAAATAATCAAACCACATTTGCAATCCAGTTCTCCACATCAGGGATATGCTGCAATATCCAGCAGTGTTTTCAGATACACTGATTATCTGAATTAAATACTGTGACTGACAGGAAATCTCTGGTGCTGCAGAAGACACCATGGATGAGCAATATCTGGGACTTATTTCAAGTGATGATGTCTTTGGCAAAATAGACCCTGAAAGTGGAAATGAGGATCTGTTCAAAAGACCCTACTGCATCCACTGACAGACTATCTGTCCAGTTTGCTCCATGAATAAAGGCCTTTTTGTTCTATTTGTTCAATACCTGCCAAGAAGCTAATTTCAGAATTGTACCTTTTTGTGATCTGTATTCCCTCTAAAAATCACTGGTGGAAACAAATTCTAAATCTGTTCTTTGTTGGTGAATTCATTGGCTAATCAAGACATAGCATCACTTTCAACAACCAAAACTCCTGAATTTTTAAATCAGGATTTTCTGTTTAGGTTAGCAAGTTTAATTTGCAAAAGTATTTTTACACTCATTTTTATTAATGTCTTCTTGTTTTCTGCCCAAGTTCACATATCAATTACCAATTATGTAAATGAACTTATGTGAATGAGATGTCTCCAAATTTTAGGTGTCTCCCTACCTCATCTTTTATCAGGTGTGCTTTTATGAACTTAACTGTCACATGAGAATGGTAAAAATTAAAGAAACAAATATGTATCTCTATATGTGTGCATGTGTGTATAAAACAGGGTTAGATTCATCAATCATAATCAGCAAAGAGAAGAGCCATCTTATATTGTGATTATGGCACAGAATGAGATGTGTTAAGCTTTCTCTGTTCATGGTTATCATTATGATGATGGGAGTCCTGTGGTCACTGTTTGAGTTTAGGTAATGTTGAAGTATTTCATGATGATGTTGACAAGCAGGCATCTGCAATTTGACTGGCTGTCAGCATGTGATCCCAAGCTTTCTACCACCATCAGAGTACTTGCCGATTTTCTGTACTATCACATCTTCTCAGTACCTCAGGCTTTGCAACTTGTGAACATTACATAAACTGCCGTGAATAGCTTTGACACACAAAACAGGTGTTCCATAAGGTCCAGGAAATTGAATATTGATGAACAAACTAATGGTTCTCCCAGTGAATCTATAAATTCATAAAGACAAGGCAAGGGATGCAGTATAATGGCCTAATGCAGTCACAGGTCTTTTAAAACAGAGAAAAATTGAGGATAAATTAGTTCATAAAATAGTAACACTTTGCACTGATAAGGCCACAGGTCTGAAAGACCTCCTCCTGTGTTATCAAATTCAGTTTCCTGCCACTGGAAGCTCACACAGATCCTGCCATGAACTTTGCATCCACTGTCATATAAACCATCAAGATTTCTTACACCCTGTGATCTGTTTGGGCAGCTGTTTCTGAACCAACTGCTCTAATGATTATCAAACCTGTAATTTCCAAACCTAAATGTAAAAATGGCCAATTTTTACCCACCTGGGTTTGTGCTAACATTGTTCTATACTTAAAACAGCTTTTTCCCCTCTCCCTGATATTTACCCCTTCCCTGTTTGTAAAAAAAAATATATAAAATAATAATTATTTTTTTTTTGCTCAGCTTGTTTGCTAGATAACAAATCACAGTCTTTTCTTGTTTAATACTTCCATGTTCCCTGACCATCCCAATAAGACTTTTCTGCATCTGTCTGGATGAGTGACCAGTGTTGTACACAACACTACAGATGGATCTGGACTAATATCTTCCATATTATCATTACAGCTTCATTTCCCCAGTTCTACAGAAAATAACTTGGCTGACAGATCCCAGATCTACCCTTGTACCTCCCTGCTGCATCACACTGTGACCCAGAAGGATCCCCAAGTCCTTCTCACTGCTTGGAGCACCTGAAAACCTCCAACTACCAGGGAAGGTGATGGCAGTGGTTTTTGCTAAACATTTCAACCAATTTTCTCAACAGGCAAAGTGACACCCATGTAAGTGAAGTGCATTATTCAAAACAACTGAGGAGAAGAGTATTCCTTGATTTCACTGTGATCAAAGGCAATGGTATAAGTCCTTCTCATTCACAGAAGTAATTCTTGAAATGGAATGACTTCATTCATACTGGAGAATAAAGTGTGCTGAATCATTCAATATTCATTACATGGCTCCCAGGCCTGCCAGTGCCACTGGGCTCCCTTCCAGGCAACCAGACTCTCCTACTCCCAACGGTCTGGTCACACTGAAACTCCCTCTTGGGAACTGTCCTTCCCTTTGTCACCCTCAGATCTCTCATGGATATTGCTTTGAAGATTGTTAGTGACATAAGGTTAAAACCATGCCAGTGACCTTGCTAACAACTGCAGAGTCTGCACAGCTGCAGGACAGCACTTGAACTTGGGCCATAACCAGGTTTAGCACATGTATTAAACAGCTTTCATGTGCTCTTGTAACAGGGAACAAAAGAGGCCAAGGAGAAACTCCAAGCAAGCCATAGAATCATAAAATCATAGAATCATGGATGGTTTGGGTCAGAAGGGACCTTAAAGACCATCTAGTTTTAACCCCACTGCCCTGGACAGGGACACATCCCACTAGACCAGGTTGCTCCAAGCCCCATCCAACCTGGCCTTCAACACTTCCAGGGATGGGGCAGCCACAGCTGCTCTGGGCAACCTGGGCCACTGTCTCAGCACACTCAGAGGAAAGAATTTCTTTCTAAAATCTCATCTCAATCTCCCCCCTTCCAGCTTCAAACTCTTCCACCTTGTTCTAACACTCAGTACCCTTGTAAAAAGTCCCTCCCCAGCTTTCCTGTAGCCCCTTCAGGTACTGGAAGATGCTTAGAGGTATTCCCAGAATCTTTTCTTCTGCAGGATGAACAACAACTCTCTCAGGCTGCCTCAATAGCAGAGGTGCTCCGGTCCTCTGATCATCTCTGTAGCCCTCTTCTGGACTCACTCCAACAGCTCCATGCCCTCCTTAGGTTGGAGGCCCCAGTGCAGCCCACTCCATGACCATCTTCTGGACAAATCTATAGCAGAGCTGTCTGCTACTAAACTGGAGGCTGGATTCAGTTGTCTAAACACAGATACTTTGCTTTGATCTCCAGCTGCTGACCCAGAGGCACGCAGTGCTCCTGCAGGTCCTTTGACCTATCTAACAGCCCTGTACAAATGTCTCAGATATCCTGAAGCATCTCAAATTGCACCAGGTGATAAGTTAAGGAACCAAATTTTTACCCTAGAGTCTGCTACAGAGTTATTAAGCCATCAGACCATTGTGTTCAAGTTTTAGGAACTGGTGTAGGTCACCCAGTATGGCTCAGCCAGCCCTGAGCACAGACACGTACTGTATTTTTGTATAGAAAAAAAGGATTTGGGGGTTTCACTATGAGGCAGCACAAACTGAACCCAAAGAGGAGAGATCACAGAACGCAGTACGCGAACAGCCATGTCAAAGGGAAGCCTGCAGGAAGGTCAGGGCTGTGACCTTAACAAGAAAGACTTCACCAAAGGAGTTAAACTAGTCTTTCTCCACTTTATGCACAATGTCGCAAAACAACAATGGAAATTAAACCTCTTTACCAGCACAGAGAGATTTTGTACTTTTATGCTCAGATACAGAGTGATTTCAGTTTTATCTTTTCTACCGTGGGCAAATTCCAAAAGTACAAGCTGAAATGGAAAAATACACAGAGGCATTTTATTGCAGGTTGCATTTTTATATTGAACCAGCGGCATTAATAAACATCACAGAGCTTTCTGAGGTGAAGATTTCACAGGCCTTCTGTGCTCCACCTCATTACCTTTTCATTTTGTTTTGTTTGCTTCTTTCTGTCAGTATAAACATGATGCACTGTCAGCCATACAGCAGGTCGGGTGGTGACATTTTTTAATGTTCACATAACAACCTGACCTCCTGCTCACATTCACTAAAAAGAAAATAAGGAAACCCCCTGTTTTAAGTTTTAAATGCTAACTAGGTTCTACATTTGATTTGTTTTTCCTTCCCAGCAACACTAATTTCCAATTGAACTGCTGACTCAATTAGCAAAATGTTGAAGTTGTTGAGACCTTGTATAATATCATGTCCCATTAACAAAAAGGAAGCCAGTAGCGGTTTTATGCCAGTAACTAAATCCAGCACTAGAATTTTAATAGGCTATTTTAATTAAACAAATTAAATTAATGATGGCCTCGGCAGAATGATGAATTATGCTATTTAATGTATCACTGTTATGTGCTAATCCTATTTCTAATATTTTCTTCAAACATTGATCAATATAGACACATAATTCATAAACCAACTGATCTCAAGAAAAAAAATCTCAACAACTGGTGCAAAAGAAACATTAAAAAATGTAAACATAACTACACTCCACCTAAACCCAAGATGTCATGGACTCTAACAGTATAAGAATCTATTAGTATACATTATTTTAGTAGCAGTAGTATGACCTGTATATATTAAGGTAGGAGCCAACAAAAAAAATGAAAGTTGAGAGCATGGGGCCATGCATGTAAAATGAAAGCCATGTTGGGCCCAAGGAACTTGTAACAGTATATAACTTATAACCTGCCTAAATCAGGTGTCTGTACAATGGCAAGCTGCCCTCAGCTTTTGGATTGTTGCTGTTTGTCTTCCATCCTTACTGATCACAATCAATTTCTTTCCAGCATCACTTCAGAAAAAGATCTTAACTTTCTCCAAGTAACTGCTCAGGCCACTGCCCTCTCCTGATGTGGCGTCTCCTACCAGCAGAATTTACATCTCACCTCTCTGAAGTGGACCACAGGGTCTACAACCTTTAAAGGCCAACTACTAGAAAATGTGGGATGATCCCAGCTCCCAAAGAAACCAGCTACACTTGAAGTTACAGCACTGAACAGCACCGTTATGGGCTACTTAGACTTTTAAGAGAAAGCCAGTGCTGTCTATTGTGGGTGTCCCCTGTAAGTGAGGGGGAGGACTCAGGTAACTCTGCTATGCTTTAGAGAGATTTAATTTGGTTTTTACAGCTACCTTTAGAAGGCCAGTGTGGAATTTAGCAACTCAACATGACCTCTAGGCAACACAAGGGATTCAAGTCAGGTGCTTGTCCAGTTTAAAAAGCAATGAAGCCTCACACTGCTGTCTGCTCTTAGACAAAAAGAAAAAACAACAACAACAACACAAAGAAAAACACAACAACACACAAAAAAAACCCAAAATAAAACAACAAACAACAAGTATAAGGAGGACTATTAATTATAAATAGAAATGAAATGTCCTTAAATATGGGAGACTAGGATGTGATCCCCATGTAACTGGAAGAGGCTCCACAAAACAGATGGGAACAGAAGCAAGTCTAAGGGTACAACAGGCATTCAAGCAGCACTTTAAAATGGGGAGATAACCATAGATCCTAAGGTACTATCTTCTTCTGGCTCAATTTTCCACATTTTTTTTTCCTAATAAAACCTAATTTATGTTATTTTAGAGCAGCACGAGAGAGCCACATGTAAGAGACTGCAATGGAGTTTTACAGAACACATCATGCCATTGACTTAAAACAGACTGAGAGGGATCTGAGATCTGGCACAGGGATAAAGACTCGAGGAAAGATTAGATAGGATTAAATGGGAATAATTCACAAAATAGAAAAGATGCAAGGTACAGACACAGCTAGATAATACAACCACACAAAGTAGAGCAGGCATGCCTAAAGATGCAAAATGTTGTTCACATAAGACAAAACACTTGGCCTTAGCTTCCTGAAATTCCAAGAAAAGGAATAAAAGAAGTGTGGACATGAAATGTTCATCTGCTATAAAAAACCAAAACCAACCAACCAACCAAAGTGTTCAGAGTTCTGTTAAGTACAACCAACACTGACTCTACCCCACCAAGCTAGCAGCTGTGTCTCTGAAGACATGTCAAAGCCTGGTATCATCCACACAGTGGCACGTGATGCCTGCCTTTTGTTCTACCATATCCAGGAAACAAGAATGATATTAATCTCTGACAACCTTTCCTCTCACATTTGCCAAGTTCATATTAATTTTACCAGAGACTCCTAGCTCCTGCAGGCTTAGTCTCCCACGAATGAACTGTTCTAAAATAAATACAGCTTTGTAATGGTATAACATGATAACATTAATTCTGGGCACAGGACATTTCATAGAAGCAGTGCCCCGTGGTAAGTGGAGGCCCACGAGCCATGACATTGCAACCTGAACGAAAGTCCTCAGGGGTTTTTCAGTCATGAAACACAAATCATACTCTGATTCCATTACATATAATTTTTTTTTAAATTAAGAAGTGGGTTCTGTATTTTATTCAAATTCCTGTAGCTGAAGTGAGCCAGCTCAGAATTCTGGTGTTTATACCTGGGGGACAGAGGAGTAAAGAAGCAATAGATGATATGGCAGGATGTTAATTCAGGCCTCTTAATGAATTCAGAGGCAGGAGAAATCAAAGTACTGTGCCTAAAATTAAAAAAACAAAACAAAACAAAACAAACCCACACACCCAAAAAAAACCCCAAACAAACAAAAAAACCCCAAATCAACAAAAAACAGACAACAAGCTGCAGGTGTAGATTTTGAACGGGCATTATTCTCTCGTTTAAAAATGACATGATAATTCTAATGACAAAGTATGTTATAAATAGACACTCAATTATAATACTGTAGGTCTGGCATCTGCATTTTCACCATTTGAAAGGCAGAAGCTGACGACCATTTGCTGCAAAACTGGAGACAAACAAGACAAAAGGAAACACAGAGTGAAGTTCAACCAAATCCACAATTTCCTGTTCTTCACACCCTCCCACTTGACTATTGTCCTTCAGCCACTTCACACTAGAGGAGAAAGCAAATGCCTCTGGCTGTGGACACTCTGGCAGTTGCTGACCATGGGAATGACTCACTCTTAAGGCTCTCCCTCTGAACGCATCCCAGGCTACCAGCCGAGGGGGAACAGCTCTCATGAACCTGAATCCAGCCACTTTGGGCTTTTTCTTCCCCCTCTCCCCACCCGGTCCATGGGTCCATTGGCTACAGCAGCTACCATAGAAACCAAAGTGCTGCTCTGCAGCACCCGGAGCAGATGTCACATGAAGCAAGATGAATGCGAAGTGGTGAGGGGGGTGGATGCAAGAAGAGGAGGAGGAGGGAAAGCAGCATCACACGTTCAGAATTAAATGTTCCCACCAGAGGGAGTGAGTCATTTTTGAAGTGCAAAGCTGCAATATTTTTTTCCTACACTCTCAATGTGCATCCACAAACACGGACGTACAATAAATGTGCTCTCATCTCCGGCACAGGTGCTCGAGTTGCCCATGCCCTGCTCTATAATGAAAACTGTGATTTTCTCTTGAAGCTAAATTAGTGCCTGACCTAAAACAACTACCTGATCTAGAACTGTGCTGTCATTTCAAAAATGCCCTGTACAGCTTTTTCCCTTCCTCTCTGTACAGGACAGTGCAGAAATATGACATTGTAGAAAGTCAATATAATTTAGACAAGTATTTTACAGCAAAATGTCACTCCATTTTAAGACTAACAAGTCATGATTCAGAGCTGCATTGCATTTTAACTCAAAGTAAAAAATAGTAACAATCAGTCCGGATAAGTGTTTGATTTCCTCTGATCTTACTGCTTTAAATTAGTATCTTTGCCTCAAGTTTTGTTGTTTATTTGGTTTGGGGTTTTTTTAATTCACAAAAGGCCATTCTTAATATTCCCATATTTTCACACAAGCATCATTCCCCTTTGTTCCTTTCCTCTGTATGTCTTGTACATATCTAATTCACTGCCTTACATACCTTACTGTTATATTTGTTGAAACATTATCTTGAAATTAAGTTAGGGGAAGAAAAAGTCTCATTCTTTCTATTTGCAAAATGAGGATTACATTCCATTGATTTCTTTGCTCCAGTGTCAAGCACTGAGTGTGACAACTGTCAAGAGCTCACTCAGAAAGGTACTGAGCACTCATGAATTACACGGTATCAATGCAGTTGAAGATGCTCAGCAAGTTTAAGATGCAAAGCCTTCAGAGGCCTTCAACATCTCTGTGCCTTCAATTAGACCTCACACCCAATGAACAACCCCTATGAATGCCAATGAAGATTTCCACTCCAAGATGAAAGGATAGATTTCAAACAGAGTCACAGAATTATAGAGGCTGTAAGAGACCTCTGAGATCAAGTCCAGCCTATGACCTAACACCACCACATCAGTTAGACCATGGCACTAAGTGCCATGTCCAGTCTTTCCTTAAACACCTCCAGGGACGGTGACTCCACCACTTCCCTGGGCAGTCCATTCCATGAGTCCTTTCCATGAGGAAGTGCTTCCTAATATTCAACCTAAACCTCCCCTGATGGGGGTTACTGTGGCCAAAGTGCAGGACCCTACACTTGGTCTCATTGAACCAAGCAGAGGAAATATTTGCCAAGCTCTCTTTCAGCTGGACAGCATGAGGAATTCACAAACACAGCAATGGCCACAGAAAATGACGCCTAAAGAATGATGGCTGCTTCAGTAGAATGTATGTATTTAAATGATGTGCCATCATAAATGAATGTCCCTCCCAACACATGCTCGATTTATACAGGTAATGCACATCTACCTCTTTTCATAGCAAAACACAAAACCCACAGAATCCCCTATTGTCATCATTTACAAACACCAGTAGGATAATTCTGCTTAATCTGATATTTAAACCAGTGCTGTGTGGTTTACATAAATGCAGACAAACAACTTTAGGATGCTCCAAAGAGAAGAAACCTGATGGCTTGTGTTGCACACAAGGAGAAAGGAGAATGAGTTCCTGCAATTCATGCCATTGCAGACTTGCTGCAGGGACACTAGAGGGCAATGAAAGAAATCATGTTTTCCTCCAGCCCTGTTAAATCACCTAATTTAGCACTGAAGGTTTTTTCCTATAATAATATATCAAAGGATAATGGAGAAATTTATTTCCTATGATTGTTGGCACATAAAATAACAACCACGTATATAGAACAGCAAGAAGTGTTGGCTGAAAAATAATCATCCAAGATATAATTAGCTGATTGAGATAAAAATAAAAAATCCTACATAAAGTAAATTGAGGGAGACAATATTAGAAGCTTACATTTGTGTGTGTGTATGGAGAAGAAGGAGGGATGCTACAATCCCTTACCACGATTTTCTAACTGTTCCTTTTTTAGAACACTTCCAGGGATGTTTTAAGCTTCACAACACTACCTTTTTGGGTTGAAAGTTTTAGTCAAATTATATCTGCCAGCTGCAATTAGTTTTCCAAATTTTCTAGGATAACTGTTCAGATATTTCTGAGACATTACAGGGGAAAGTGTTGCATTTTCCATATTAAAAAGAAATAAATCTGAGACACTTTCTTCAACCAATGAAATTTGCAGTTGGCAGTTCTTCAGCATGAAGAATTGACAAATAAACCCAAAATTGTCTAATTTTTCAACTTTTTAGAAAAATGTGGTTTTATTCTATCAGCGAATGGTTAGTATTGAAAATTCCAAAAGTGGGAATGAGCACTGGTTTCCTGCAGCACTTCAAAAAGCACAAGCAAGACAACACACACAACACTGTGCCAAGTTGTACCTGGTAAAACAAATAAACAAACAAACAACATTGAAATGGTAAGGGATATAATTAGTGCCAATCAACATGCTTTTTGTAAAAAACAGGTCAAGTATAAACCAAACATCTTTCTTTGATGAGATTACAAGTTTAGCTGACAAGGGAAACTTTGTAGATCTGACACAATTAACACTTCATTTTTTATTTAATACCATATAACTACATATAAAAAGCAAAACAACAGTCCTACACAGTATCAATAGAGGTAATGATAACTGGATTAAGAAGGACTTTCACCAGAACTGTCATGTAGTGCATTGATCAAGCCCTAGGAAGAATTATAAAATTAGCGCTGGTAAAACTAAAAGATCATGTGAAGTTCAAGAGTTACAGCAAATGCTGGTAATGTTGGGGTGCTCACACTGCACAGCTGAGATCATTGTAACACAGTCAAATCTCAAAATCTTATTCTAGGAAAGTCAAATCTAAAATTTTACATCTACTGACAAAGAATGAAGGCCACACCTACAAAAAAAAAGAGTGTACAACCAGCAAAATGCTTAGGGAGGTAATTCAACTTTTTTTCTCGCTCATTAAGTGCATTCTGGGATCCTGTATCCAGTTCTGGTACCCATGGTTTAAAAGAACTACAGCTATTTTAAAAGACAAACACTTCAAGAAAGTCCAAAACTGAATTAAAAAAATCTTTTTGGTAAAAGTCACTGATATGAGAACACTGGTGTGTAAAGCTATGATTTTGACCATACACATTTCCTGATTAAAAAGAATTATAATTTTAATTATTATAAAAGAATAATACCATTCTCCTGAAAAGATGGTGGCTCCATGGCTTTCACTGTCAGTCACCTGCTGTTACAAATATATGCCTTCACCTAGTTTCAGCTTCTGGCTATAGGTCTTCATTATGCTTTTCCCTACTAGCTCACAAAGTGCATTTTTATGTGTAAAAGAGTTTTACTTCTATGAACACCTTAAATATAGTTCCTTTAAAAACTGATAAATACATGGTTTAACTGAGTCACCTAAAAATAACCAAAGGAGAAAGGAGCAGCCAGAATGGAAATATATCAACCTCAGTAAGCCACAGGAAGCTGGTTGCTTGGGGAAAGGTCAGGACCAAAAAAACACAGAGCAAAAAGTCCTGGGGGCTGGGAGCACTGTGTAACTGAAGACAATTTTCTCAGTCTTTGAGGACACTTTCTGCACTGGTCCAGCAAACACACACCTGCAACAGGAGGTATCTTAGGATGTTTAGCCAGCAGGAAGATGGAACGTGTTTTCTCCACCTTGATACGGCAGGTGGTTAGATTTAGATGCTTTGACTAAATGGCACATAGTAAAGGTCAACTAGAAAAAACACAAGCTTATCTTTGTAAGCATAAAAAGAAGAAGACTCTTCTGAAACACAGGCCTGAGGAAGAAAGTGGAGAGTGTGGAAACTGAGGAGAATGCAGAACTAATAATTAGGAAGAAAGAGATGTGGGGCAAGGTTATAGAATCATAGAATGGGTTGGGTTGGAAGGGACCTTAAAGATCATCTAGTTCCAACCCACCTGTATGGGCAGGAACACCTTCCACTAGACCAGATTGCTCCAAGCCCCATCTAACCTCACCTTGAGGTCATAAGTAAAATGACAGGACATCCTGGAAAGCAAAAGATCTGGCAAACAACGTGGGGAGGAAACAAACAACAAAGAAGTAGCTGGAATAAACTTGTCTTGGGAAAATGAAGAGAGAAAGACAGAAGAACTGATTTTTCTACATCAGCTCAATGGAGAGCTGCAACGTAGACTTGGCTTGATCTTGCTTGTCAGTACTGCCTGGTGTGAATCAGACATCCTACTAGCTGGTGTCTGACCTGTCAGGCTTGTAAATCCAGCAGTAAAAGACAACAAAATTACTAGTGGCAGGGCCACTGAAGAATATCAGTCTAAGTCATGGAAGCAGAGACTCCTGAACTGAAGCTTTTGTAAAATAGGACCTAATTCAGGCAAATTCCATCCCTCCGTGTCCTCAGACAACCCCAAATATCTGTTGATAGCAGCATCTGCCCTGCATGTTCCCTCCTTTATGTTTCACAGCAGCTTTTAACAAAATACCTCTATATGTTCCTCTAAGCCTGTGTTCAGATATGATTTATATAGAGGCTTAAGCCCATTGACACATCATTAAGAAAATACTTACATTGGTATCTCTTGTAACTCCATGCTTTCTGGGAAACTGTGGATATCCTTAACACAAAGAGAAAACTCCTGGCTTTTCCTAGCCTGGTTGGTTTTAATGTCTGCAATCCCACAAAGTTCCAGCACAAGACCCATAATACAGTTGATGGTATTGCCCTTCAACCAGAAAGACCATTCTGACCTCTCTCTGCAATCTACCTCTTCCTGAAATCATCCTGGATCTGAAAGAAAATGGGATTAGTCTACAAGCAATCTGTGGAAGTCAATGAAGGAGAAAGAGATCTTGAAGCAAAAAGATCACAAGTTAAAAACTGACATGACAATGTTCCTTGCTAAAGCATTCTCTGATTTTTCTTTCCAGGAAGTATTGACTAGTTTTCCCAAAAGCTGAGAGCTGTACTTGACTGAGTGGCATACTTCAAAAAGAAGATAACACACAGAATTCTCTGGCAATTCATTGGGGAACAAAAAATGCTGAAATTAAAGAAACTCCTTGCCCAGATTTTTATCTCAGTTGCATTACTGGAAATCCAAATTCCATTGATTCTAATAGTCATACTCAGGATTTGCAGCTGTGCAGCTAATCTGCATTGGGTCCTGCAAAAAAACCTTGAGAGGTACTTAAACAAACACTAACATCAGATAGAAAGCTACCTCATCAGGGTATGACAATTGTTGCTACGTGCTGGAGTACATCTGGTTATCAAATTGAACCTGAGTGCTTAAGTAGACACTCCTATGTCCATATTTAGATACAAAAGCAGCATCTTTTATAAACGATGAGTATTTGTCATTTTACACGTGTGAGCTTTGTGGAGCTCGGAAATTTTTAAAGTGTGCTTATGTTCTTATATCTGACTTGAAAAGCCCTGTTTCAGACAAATTTTTTGCTTCATATTTTAGAGCTGGATAAACAGTGGGAAAATGTTCCATGAGTACTCACTTGAATTCTTAATTAAATTAATTCTGGCCTAGGTATGCTTTTGTTACTGAGAAGACTTGAGGTGTGAATAGTGTTCTTTGGATCCCACAGCTTTGCACTAAGGATAAACAAACTGTTTGGATAGCAGATGTAACGTTCCCAGATGTAACCATGCTCATTAAAAATGCATGTGCCATTTAAAAAAATAAGTTTTAAAAAGGTTTTTTGTTTCATTGTTTAATATGCATAGAAATTCCAAAACAGGCCAACCCCTCTCCCCCTCTCCAGATGAATGCAGAGTCTCACTCCAAGTCTCATCACCTAGACATGGATGGATTCAAAGGTCAGAGCAGAATTAAGACATAACATTCTCAATGCATCTCAAGACTCAGCCCATCTTGAGATAATTTCTAAATTCTTGTTTTCTAGATATTTTTGCTTATGTCAGTTTTAAGGGCTATATTTAATCCAAAGACCACAAGATCTGACACAGTAAAGCAACAGCTAATCACAATTATCTTTCTTTGGCCTTGATCTTTTATACTATTTTATCACATCCTCCACATAACTATTCTCTTAGTTAAGCTAAGCTCCTTGAGATCTTCCTTATGAGAAGGAACTATATCCAGTTCCCTGTAAAGCACTGTGTACATCTAAACCATCATTATTAATATCATTATCAAATGCATGCTCTTGACATTTAATATGCTTTGGAAACTTTTAGAGTGCTATCACAGATGCATAATCAAAATCAAGAAATTCAAATGCCTGAACTAGAAGCCCTTCAGAATGATTCTGGATGCCACTGAACCATGTGAGAACACATTTTCAGGCTGACGTAAAGGTATTTAGCTTCAGTGTGTTGTCACCTTGCCACTGGTATGACCTTGGACTCATGGGAGATCTGTGCCCACCTGGAGTGGCAGCTGGAGGCCAGATCAAATAGGGTAGGACATCTCAAATGACACTACACTACTGTAGGCAAGTCAGCTTAGCCATTAAACCTTCATCTTCTGGATCAGCATGGAGATTTGCCCTGAAGACTGAGAATTCATCTGTCTCAGTATATGAAAACGTGATGTCTAGACCAATTTAGGATGTTTTTACACTACTGACAAGCTGAACAGAGCAAGCAATACAAAGCAGGAAATGTTTTATTTACAACCTGTTCTTGGCGTCAAATCTATTTGATATTTACATTAGTTTATTTTACGGCAATTTATAATATTAGTTTAAATGTTCAATATACACATTAGCTCGAAGCACTGGCTCCATCATCACTGTACAGTAAAGCAAATGGCTTCTTTGCTGAACTGCATGACCTCCCAGATGAAAAAATTATTGTAAAATAGAAAGCATGGTTTCATAATGTTGTTCATAGTTCTAATTTCAAATGCATGATTAGCTCTATTTGCAGCAGTCAAAGGGCTAAGTGAAACACCCGGCCTTTGACCAAATGAACAGCATCTATGCAGAATCAAAAGATTAAAAAAGATATGTATCTTCCTTCTTCAGCATTGATAAAAGCCATCAATATGTGCTGTTGCTGTATCCAGGGGAAGAGAAATAGTGTGCAATTGGTAGCACACTACACCCAGCGTAGGATGGTGGCACTTTCCTGCCTCAGTTGAGTTCTGTTCTTGGCCCTCCTGTGCTCTCCAAGGATGTTCATTTGTGTTTTCATATGGTCATATATATCCTGTACATTTCATTGTTTCAAAATACAGTCATCTTGGTGGTGATGTTAGTTTTCCTCCCACAACATGAGATGAGACTCCACAGCAAAGCAATATAGGAAAATTTATTTAAAAAGAAAAATCAGATCAATAATAACTATACTATTGTGCAAACTCTGGAGTTACATATTGCGGCTGCAAAGGGCACTGACCATGTCTTTTATTACAGAATTCCCTGTCAAAATGGTGGGATAAAATAGACACAGCTGAGAAGCATAAAACTTTATGTAGATGGCTTTTCAGCATAAACTCAACAAAGAAAGCACAAGTGGGTGGTTAATGAGCATTAACAATAGGACAGGTTATGACACAGGCATTTTTATTCTGAGAACTCAAACAAGCCAACTATAGCATCCTAAGTTCATGCCATTAGAGCTTTTATCTCATTGCCATTGTCAACAAGAAACACAGTCAAGTCTGTTAGTTCTGAGCTACCTTTCTGCTGCAAGGTGACTAAATTTTCTTGGAATGACAAAGTCAAACTTTCTGTGATTTAAGGTAATATGAAAAGAGTTAACAACTATTCACACAAAACTTCCTCATATGTAGTTGAACACAGCTTTCTCACAGAGGGATGAACATAAAAAGGGCAACTCTGCAGCACAGGTGAGTGATTATAAAATAAATAATGGCTTAGCTTATCAGATCAGGTTTGCTTATTTTCATAAGAGCTACCACCATCAATCAGAGTGAAGCAAAGGCAATTTGACACATAAAGCTCTCAGACAGATATAATCTGAAGAGGAGTAAGGAGGTGGTGAAAAACTGTCTCCCAGCCAGAGCATGTTCTAAACTCACACAGCAAGTTACATAAAACCACAGCTGAATGTTGTAAATTCACCCCAAAAGGCATTCCACCCAAGAGTACTGAAGGAGCTGGTGGGGACCTTGCTAAGCCTCTCCCCATAATTTATCAACAATCCTTGTCAACAGCAGAGATGATTGGAAGCTGGCTAATATGATGCCCATGTACAGGAAGGGCTGGAAGGAGTATCCAGGGAACTAGAGGCCTGTTAGCCTGACCTTGGTACCAAGAAAGGTCATGGACAGGATTATCTTGAGTGAGCTCACACAGCAAGTTCAGGGCAGCCAGGGAATCAGGCCCAGCCAGCATACGTTTATGAAAGGGAAGCCTTCCTTGACCAACCTGATCTCTTTCTATGACCATGAAAACCACCTTTTGTATGAGGGGAAGGCTGTGGACATTGTCTACTTAGACTTTGGTGAGGCCTTTGACACCGTCTCTCCTAGAGAAGCTGGTGAGTCATGGCATAGACGAGTGTACTCTTCACTGGGTTAAAAACTGGCTGGATGGCTGGGCCCAGAGAGTTGTGGTAAATGGGGTAAAATCTATTTGGCAGCTGGTCCCCAGTGGTGTCCCTCAGGGCTCAGTTTTGGGGCCAGTTTTGTTCAATGTCTTTATCAGTGATCTGGATGAGGGGATTGAGTGCACCCCCAGTAAATTTGCAGACAACACCAAATTGGGTGGCAGTGTTGATCTGCTCAAGGGTAAGAAGGCTCTATGGAGGGGCCTGGATAGGCTGGATCAATGGGCAAAGGCCAACCGTATGAGGTTCAACAAGGCCAAGTGCTGGGTCCTGCATTTCAGTCACGACAACTCCAGACAACACAAAAGGCTTGGAGCAGAGTGGTTGGAAAGCTGCCCAGCAGAAAAGAACCTGATGGTGCTGGTTGACAGCCAGCTTAATATGAGCCAGCAGTGTGCCCAGGTGGGTATATATACAATAAAGCACATGGATTGAACTAACCCATTGTACAAATATATTACCTCTTGTGGTGTTACACCAATAGAGAATTTAGTTCAGGATAGTTATCCTTTGGTTCCTTGATTCAAAAAGAACTGTTACATGTTTGGTCAAACTCACTTTCTTCAGGTCCAGTCTTTTGTTAAACTAACAGAAAATGATGTTTGACAAAATGCGAAGAAAAACTACTGTTTGACTAAGATAGTTCAGTCATTTAACAGAACATCTTCAGACCTTCACAGAAAATATTTGCTGTGGCTGCAGTGCGATCCAGTCTCTCCTCTGAGCATCATACAACATGTTGTTCTCTTCAAGATCTACACAAAGTCTACCCACATGTGGTTTTATAGGTCCCGACATTTACACAAAGAGACTGCCCTCCAGACTAACAGATTGGGCAACGGGTAGGTTTGAATTGCCTGGGGTTTTTATATTTATACTAGATTTCAATTTTTAAATTTAATATCTTCACCTCTACTTAAAATACTTCTTGAACTTCGTAAACAAATTTGCCAGTCCCAAAGCAAACAATTCTCATAGCTTCTTTCTTTTTCTTTTTCTCTGTAATTCTTGTTTGCTGCAGTTATTGTTTGATTTGATTTGTTTTCTCAATCTGTTGACCAGCTGGTTTAGATTTCAGAGAGGATTTCTATCAGCATCACAACACATTCCTGCAGAGAAACCTTCCAATAGCCTTACAGTCCAAACAATTAAAAAACAATAAAATAATTACATTACTTCTAGAAAAGCTCCATCCATTTCTAAGGAAAAATTTAAAAAAAAATAAAAAAAAAAGAAAAAAGTTACTTCTGTACTTCATCCATACTTCCTGCATGTTCAGTAAAATCCAGTTCGGTGGACTTTAGTAAAGGCCACATTTTAAATGTCTTCACAATATCTCAACATTTTTATGTTCCTGCCTCTTTGAGCCCTCATTACTCTCTCCAGACTAGAACTATAAGGGCAAATGACAGTAGTTCTCCCCACCAACTTCTCTTGGCTATAACAAATCATTAACTTAATACCTGCTCCCAACATCCAGCACCTCTGTCAAGAAATCAGGACTCAATTATTCATAATTATTCACAAGGAGGCCCTTTAATTGCTTTGTGAAAGGATCTTCTGCCATATATTTGCTTTTGTAACAAAGTAATAGACCTGTGTTTTTCTCACAGCATTCCCTGCCAGTGCTCTTCCACATGGGATGCAGAGACACTGGCATTTTTTGATGTTACTTTAATATAAGCCAAATATGGGAGGGACTCTCTCTGTTCTTGGTGCCTGAAAACTCAGTGTTAGCACTTGACAAAAAAAATGCAGACCTTCAATTCAGAAAAAAATAAATACAGGCTTCTCCCCACTCTGATTTCACTATTTGGATTATTGCCTAGGTAATTCATTTGAAAACCAAACCCAGCCTAGCAAATGTCTTGAAAATTGAGTAACCTCAGGTTCAACTGTATTAAAGAAATTTCAGCTTCAGGCAGATCTGATGGAACAGCTCCTTCACAGTATTTTCACCAAGCCCTGGCCTTCATTTTATGTTTTTCTGATTACTCTTACATTGCATTGCCATTTATAGGCAGCCCTATTGTATTATAATCTGTATTATCACTGGCTGACTCTGACTGTATACATTCAGCTTCAGCAGCAGCTAAAGATGTATGGCTCAATGTATATTCCTTGCTGTAGCGCCATTTCTCAGCTGTTAAAACAGCTGCATTAATCAGCAACAAGTTCCACAACTTTAAATAGATGTGAACCCGCAGGACACTTGTGCTTGATGCGCATTATAATTCTGACTCATGAGCTAGTAGGAGTTAGGACTGTGGGCCACTTAACTTCAGTATTTTCCATTCAAGCATAGCACTACCCTAAAGGTGTAAGCTATGTGAGATGTGGGTGCTGAGGGACATGGTTTAGTAGTGGCCTTGACAGTGCTGGGTTAACAGTTGGACTTAATGACCCTAAAGGTCTTTTCCAACCCAAATGATCCTATGATTCCATCATTAGTGTTTCAGTTTGGAGCAGAAGTGTGCTTTTTTAATAAATCTCCTGATCATGGTCACTTACCATACTTTGGTTCACATTACAGCGTGGTCTAGCGTTGGATGAACCCAATTACTTTTGATGGAGGTAAACTAGAAATGCACCACTGACATCTATCTACTAGCAGCACATGGTTCAGAGGACCTAACTACAGTGACCGAAGAGTGAACGGTCTTAACACTCGCATAGCGTGTTCTGGGTCCTCAGTACAAACTGGTTCTTTCTGCAGATCTGCTCGTCTCCATCCATACTCCTTGCAAAATGTAGACAGAGCTGAACAAGGCTACCTGACCTCTAGAGAGGAGCTAGCACTGCAGGCTAGCTTGTCATAGAGGCAGGAATCAGTTATAAAACTTGGGGCTGGATGGCTCCTATCCCCACCTAACAAAAAACTTGCCTTTAGGTTAACAGTCATATTTGGCTTTATGCAAAAAAACCCAAAAAACCTCACACCAAAAAACCCTAAGCCAAACAAAAATTAAACCGAAACCCCATCTAGCAAACACAGAATTTTCTATTTGAAGGACATTCTTAACTTTCTGTCAGGTCCTCAGCTCACAGACATCTAAGAGTACATGCTCAGTTGTTCAGTCAGCAAGTAAATAAACTACCTTTGCTTTTATTCATTTGCTGTGCAAAAAAACTGTAGAGTCACTCATACATATTGCAGTTGTACTTCTAATATTTGTTAGTCCTTCCCCCATCTGGAGTGTGCACCACTGCTTACCATGGAAAAATCCAGTGTTATGTCACCCCCATATGCTTTTATCTGTCATTATCAGGTGCATAGACATGCACATGTCACTGCCAGAAGAGCCTGATATTTATGTTAAATTACTTCAATAATAATGAACATGCTGGTATTACATTTACATTAAAGGGATTCCTAACCATATTGTTTGCTCAGTACATTTCCAACAGAACCATTCTACTGCTACTGCAGTGCCACAGTAGATAATATTGTAGACACTGTTATTGGTAATATGTAGAAACCATCTATACTCTAGGAATTTCAGTACATATTTGCTGTGTTTCCTTAGTTGTCAACACAGTCCCTTCCTTACCCTTATTTCAGGGCAAAAGTAAACTCAACATGTGCTCACTTGAAGAGTTTTGCCTAATTATATAAGTGTACTAATTATACATACTTTTCAAATGGTGATAGACTTCAAAGTAGGTAAATTTTAATTTATGCCATTAAGAAAATCTATTGATGATGGAAGATTCTGTAGTATCATATTACAATCTTCTACATCATAATTTTGCTTTCAAGTCTGTATTAATTTAATGACAAGTAACAGCAGAGAATAATGGAGTTGGTAAAGCAAACTGAAAGCTTGAAGATTTACAGTGTGATATTGGTCAGCAGATGTTAACAAAAAGGATCAAAACCAATTTGGATCTAAGGCAAACAGTGAGTGGAAAGATGTTCTGCAGGCTAAATATGAATACTGAACCTTCAGAAACCACTCTGTAAAAAAAGATAAACACCTGCAAGACTGACTTATCCCCATGTGTTCAGCTACTCCTGAGAAAATATGTATGTCATTGAACACTTAATTTACATGCACAGTTATCACACTGCTATGAACGACTTGCAAATTAGTTACTTGCAGTTCAGAGCATCTCTTTGCATGCAAAGTAACACCCACTGCATTTACAAACCTGTGCACTCATGGCTCAGCCCACCAATGTCATACACACATTTGTGAAAACCAAACTGCCACATAAGACTTCAGCACATACACCTCCTTTTCATACCTTGATACATGCTTCTGACTGATATACCCTCACTCTTCAAAACACCTTCACCTTTAACATCAGATATTCACCACAAACCTTGGTTCTTCAACATAACCCTTCAGTGAAGTCATAGTACAGGTGAATACATGAACGTTGATACTCTTCTAGCACTACTTTAGCAATACTTCATCTATTGGCCTGATGTCCTAGATGAGTAGTTTATTTCATATAAGTTACAAGAATTGATATATCTCTGCTGTAGAATCTGGATCTTGCTCTGTCAAGGCCACTAGGCAGATCAGACAGCAATTACAATGCAGCAATACTACAGGACTAAAAAAAAATTGAGAAGAGATTAAAGCTATCTCTGCACAAGTAGCTGTTTTTCTTCCTGCACAGTTATAAAATGACTCACACACACATGCAAATAATTCATAAGAGTTGGAACTTAAAGTAAGTATGATGCAAGTTCAGTACTGGAATAAGAAGTTCCAATAGCAACACGGAGACAACACACAGCACAAAAAGTGCTTTTGTGCTAAGAGGTGACATCTTTAACCTCTGTTCGTATGTGAAGCAATTCCATGCTCTGCCCAATGTTACCTTTTGATATTCTTCCTTGGATCTCAAAGCAGCTTCCATCTGTTCCTCAGAAAACGTGTAGATGGCCGAGCGGTACTGGGTGCCAACATCGTTGCCTTGTCGCATTCCTGGGGAGAGAGAAAACACAGGACACCATGAGGACCATCCTCCCTACCTGAATAGGCTGCAGGCATAAATTCAGCAGGCCTAAATTTAGGATGCCCCATACACCTGGATTAGCATGACAGGTATTTTTAGGAAGTCTTTCTTTGGTTAAATAGTCATGAAGACATTAAACTCTGGTATTTCCTTTTTAATTACATGCAAATGAAATGTGAGTATGTCACATTTTGATACTTCACACAGTAGCCAAATACAGATGTAAAACCTTAAATAATCGAGCTGCAGATACTGTAATCAAGATACTCATAATATTTATTTTGAATTGTGCAAATGGCTACCAAAAAAAGTTTGTTTTACCAAGTTAAAATATTCTTCTGTTGCAGGAGTACATCTCAAAGGCAGAAAGGTACAAAACATCCTTAGAGATAACTAGCTGTTCTTCTTTATTGAGAAAGCAATGGTCTTGATAAAAGACTAGTATGCCTGTATTGTTGAATTAACTCTAAAGTTATCAGTTCCTACCATCATCACCACCAGTTATGGAGAGAAGGAATGATTCCTACAAAGCTGTTAAATTTGAGCTCCAAAGAGGACTCTGATAGAGAAGTATGCTAAGGAGAGGTTTGGAGAAAGTCTGGTTGTGTTAGTACTGTTATAGAGTAATGCTTAGGGACAGCAACCCTTCCACAATTTTTTTCAGTTTGGGAGAAATAGAAAACAAATGTTTATATGTAATCTCTACAAAATTTCATTTGCAACCTACATGTGGATAATGTGGATAGCAAAAGTATATAATATTGCTTATATCTAATATTAGGAAAACAAAAATCCTAGTTATTCATAGAATTAGAGAATGGTTTCGGTTAGAAGGGGCCTTAAATATCATGTAATTCCAATCCCCCCTGACATGGGCAGAGACACCTCCCACTATACCAAGTTGCTCCAAGGCCCATCCAACCTGACCTTCAACACTGCCAGGGATGGGGCAGCCACAGCTGTTCTGGGCAACCTGTGCCAGGGTTCTTCCTAAAATCTCATCTAAATCTCCCCCCAGTTTAAAACTGTTCCCCCTCTTCCTGTCACTATATCCCCTTGTAAAAAAATCCCTCTCCAACTTTCCTGTAGGTCCCCTTACAGAGTTATATACTTAGTAACTCCTTGAAATTATATCATAAATGAGTAATTTTTTTACAAGAATTAGCCCCATTATACGTGATCCCTTTAAAAGATAGTTATATGAAGTTGCTCATGTATAAATTTCCAAAATGAGAGGGATTCTACCTACAAAACTATTAAATAATGGGCCAAAGCAGAGGGAAGTTTACTATCCCCTCAAGTGATTAGCCCAGCTATGGTTTGGCATTGTGCAGTCTCAGGGAGTCACACTGGCCAAAAGCTTTGTTGTCTCTCATCTCTATCCAGTCTCAGTCCTCAGGCAGCCTGACCATAAGCCAGATGTGATCATTTCATAAAGCAAACAACCGCCTTAGAGAGGAGCTTTAGCATTAAGAATGAACTGGAGATTAATTTTTGCAATTTTGCAGTTTCTGTCTTTTGTAACCTTGTTCCCAATTATGCATTCTAGAACAGAACTTTTTACTTTGCAGTAATAAATTTATGAATTTTGAACTTTTCTGGTGTTTTAGATGAACTCGGCTGAGTGAAAACACTGGAGTGACTGCAATTTGAAATAAATTGGGTATCATCAGGATTTGTCTTTTGACTGCCACTGGGCTAGAGACCTTTTGAAGATTACCATCAACTCTAAGGACTATGGAGATGAAACAGAGAAAAGCTGTAGGTCCTGATAAACCCCTAGCAAAGGGCAGAGGGTAGAGAAAGAGTCATGGCACTGGGGAAAAAGACACTATCTACATAATACTACTCATTAAAATATGATAAATTTTATCCCTTATGTTTTCCCAAGGAAACAGAAAAAAATTGTTTAAAACATAGTACAATAAATGATATCTGGCTGAAATATTTATGAACTAAAAGTTGCAGACACATTTTCAAAGCTGTGCTTGGACAAAAAGTCCATTCAATGACCAACAGTATAAACTTTTTAACTGCTAAAATGTTTACTTCATATAAGAACAAAAACCACGTTCTTCATCAATACTTAATAGTGTGGTCTGCAAGGCAGAGAACACTTTGCTCATTTCTTTGCAAGTCATTTTAGGGTGGTAGGGAGTTCTTCTAAAGCCAGTGCTACTGAACAGTTAGGCATAAATGAATACAGGCCAGGAAAGCATTAGTTTTGCCAAGGTATGTTAATGCTGATTGGCATCTGAGCTTAAGCATTAGCATTCTACAACTCTGTTTATTGCTTAACAAACTACTTAACAAATGACTAGGCAGTGGATTACAAAAATCTCTATAAATGAAGGATCTATACAGTACGCCAGTTTCTAGCATGCATTTAAAAAATATGAGTTCAGCATGAGCTCATGTGCACAGTACTCTAGGTGAGAGAATAAACAAGATTATTTAATATACACACATGCCACTTTTACATAGTAATAGGGAAGCAGTCTGCTTAATTAATTTATTGAAGAGAAGGTTAAGAGGAAAACTGACTCTCATTTACAAATACATATATAGAGATGTAACCTGAGAAATTAGGCTCTCCAGTCTTGCCAAAGTTGTTTAACTAGGCAGAGCAACTGAAAGCCAAAGCATACAAAACCCAAATGGAAAATAAGGCAGCACTGAAACAGTGAAGCACATTCCTCATTAGAACAATGCACCTAAAGCCACAGCTCTTTCCTGAGGTCTTCATATCAAGGATATGCATTTGCCCCAAAGACATACCAAAGCTCAAAGAGCTGTACAAAGTCAGTGATGAAATTATAGAGTTAAAGCTAAGGAGGATGCCAGATTGTCTAATAATAAAGGCCTCACCTAGTTGCTCAAGGGTTGGCTGGCAGCATTAAACCATCCAGAAGACTGAACAGGTATTGTTAGTAAGACCCCCAAAGCGTAGCATTAATGTGATCAATCATCTAAGCTAAAATGTCATTTATTTTTTTTCTTAAATCAATTTGTACCTAAATCTGCCTCAAGAAGTATCTGTTTTCTGACTAATCCTCAAAGACTATGAAATATTAAAAAATAATTTCCAGGTGTATAGATACCATCTATTGCTGTTACTGTTGTTATTTGCAATGTACCGCACATGCGCAAACTTATTTCTCAAGGGTTCAACCCTGATTTTTTAAAACCCTCTGGCAAGTATTCCTTGTTGAGATCCACTAATTCAGCGAGTAGCAAACAAGTCAAGAAACTTAATTTAATAAACAGCTGTGGTAGAATGACTGAGCTTAACAATCTTGTCTTTGTCTGAAAGAAAATGTACTAAATAAAAAATTATTCCTGCTTGGCTATCTAACAGTTCCATGATGTCACCTGTAGTGAACTTCCCTTCCTTTTCTGAAATGTCTTTCTTACTTTGTCTACCATGACATTCTGTCTCTCTCTATTAACATAACACCAAAGCTAGGCTTCAGACAAGAATAAGAAAACAGAAATAATTAATTTAATAAAGACTGGAAGATATTATGTACTATTAAATCAAAATCCAATCTTATAGGGACAGTCTTCTGCTGAAACAAATAGCCAACTGATCTTTGGTGCAGCAGAATGGTTCCTCTGAAGGCAAGAAATTTGTTCTAAATTTATAATAATACAAGCAAACCCACAAATAATGTCCACAGGATTCATGTAATTGACCTTGTCTACCAGGTGTCACGTAATTAAATAAGACTTAAAAACATTTATTACTTCAAAATTAGTATCTGTTGTAAGTTGTAACACTGGGATTTGAAAGTACTTTGAATGACCAGTATCTTTCTTACATTTTCACAGAAAAAGAAATAAAGCTGCTGGCATTATGCATTGGATGGATTGAAGACATACTTCTTATCCCTAATGATGCATTTCATGATCAGATTTCCCACAAAATTCCCTACAAAGAATTTATTTTTTTTTCACCTGTGCCAAACCCCATTTTTAAGAGATGTGTATGATTCTGCTTTAATTCCAAATCAAACCAGTGAATCAGGTTTGTCTAAATCTTCACTACTGCCCATCTTCAGAGCAGCTGGATATTCTAAGCAGGAGAATGTTGATTGCTTACAACTACTCTTCTGCAAGATGTCTGAAAGTCACTCGCTGTGCAAAACCTGGGACAAATTTAGGGACAAGGTTTAGGGTAGATCCATGAGATACCTTTGTGCCTCATGGGTATAATATATGGTGACATCTCTTAATAGGGCATGAACCATATTTTCATTCCAAGCTGAAATGATAATCAGGTTGCTTCATAGAGATGTTAACAAAATATATTAACTCTGAGGTATAAGGTCTTTGATAGGAAGAAAGACCTTCACCAACTCTTTCAGAAACTTTGCAATGAAAGAATGAAGTAAAACAGAAAAAGCCTTCTTTGCAGCTGCAATGACCAGTAGATACACTCTGAGTGATCTCTAGCCCATTTATCTCCAAAGGGTAGCTTGAGGAAAAGCTTCTAGAGGCCTGAAAGCAGAACACCATCTTAGCTGTAGCATCAGACCTGGCCCACTTTGTCACAAAGCTCACACAGACAACTCATTCCCAGTATTAATCGGAATCTTTACAACTAGAGACAACCAGGCAGACTTTCATGGATGTCCTGTTTTAAGAGGATCAGGATAAAAAATGCCTGCAGCTCTACTGACCTGAGACATCCCAGGACACCCCCAGCTGTGCCAGGCTGTGGCAAGGAAGAGGAGCAGCTGTGCCTGTGGGAGGAGAGGGTGGGTCACCTGAACCCAATGGACCAGTCACAGTGTTCCTGCCTATGGGGCTCCATCTGAAATGGCTCCTCCGGAGCTCTCCTTGGGGTTGTTTTTGTTGGGGTGTTTGTTATTGCTTCTTCTGCTGGAGGGCCTGCATCCTGTTTTCTTGCTGGAGAAGAACATTGACCATGGAGACAGGTTACCTTGTCCTGCCTCCCCAAGCAGGACCTGCTTGGCTACTCCAAGGCTTTTGTGGATTGTCACTAGAACCCTGGACTTAGGCACCTCCATCTGCTGCTAAGTCCAGTTTGGGACTTTTCTAGTCATCAAAGAAATGATTAGATAGAGAGGGTGATTTTCAAACTGATAGAAAAGCAGAGAATTTGTATCTCTTTCTCTAGATACAGAAATAATGTGGGTTTAGATATGGCTGCATGGTGCCAAGGAGCATAAGCACAAAGCACAGTGCCTCTGTGAGCTCTGGCAAGTCCTTGTAAGCTCTTGTCTCTGGAGGAAAGCACATTTGGACATCTAAATGTGTTTAGAATTCAGGCACGGTTCATATTTAGGAATTTCACTTTGGCTGACCAAAGTGCCTCAGTGGTTCTCAGCCTGGACCATTCTAGAGAACATAAAATTTCCTCACTGCGTCAGCAGAGACCAGAACAGCAATTAATCAAAAAAATACCCTGAAGACTTGAGCACTTGCTCTGACTTATATGCAATAGAAATCTGTGGCTACAGGACACTAGATAAAAGGCCAGGGAGCTGTGATGGTGTCCCAGATGCTCCAAAACAATTCCCAGGTTGACACTGCCACGCAATACAATCACATTGCCATTGGAAAAACTCTTTATTTGCCAAAATGGAGATAACAGTCGAAGAAATGGCTCTAAAGCTCTCTTACCAACATTCTGGTATCTTCTGGTGCAACTGGGTAGGAATCAATTAGTTTTGGTCTTCCCCATATTCTTTGGCATCAAAGTAGTAAATACTAGCTCTTGTTTCATTTGAATGTTACATATATAAAACTATGTTTAAACATCCCTGTTTTTATTCAGCTGCTCAGTGCTTTTTACTTCATTGTTTCTATACCTTGAGAAAACTGCAGTGTCTTCTTGGGTGGGGGCAAAGAATTTCCCGCTTAAAGTAGCTACCATGCTGCTATGCTAGAGTTTGTGTTTCTCTTGAGATGCATCTTAGGCAGGTCATTGTCCCTCCTGTCTAACTCCAGAGTATCTTTAGGCCAATAAGAAATAGGAATAACCACAGCATTAATAAAAAAAAAATATTTGCCAGTATTATACTTATTTTTCTTTAGAAATAGAGAATTCACTGCAAACATGCAGTTTCAAAATGGGGATTTCGGAATATGTAACCTACAGAAGGCTAAAGCAAAATACACTATTTATTTTGTTGGTGAAACCAGTGGTTTCTGTTGAAGACTCAGACCTCTACTTACTTCAAAGTAATAGTCATACAACACTCCTTATCTTCTCTCAATTTAAAAATAATAAAAAAAATGTAATGGCATAATTCATCAACCTTGCTGTTCTCAGAGGATCCCAAGCATAATGGAGATAAATTACTACGGTCTGTTAGGCTCTTCTGTGCCACCCAGTGAAATTTTAAAGGGCAGTACATAGCTCTTATTTTTATCATAATTTTTTTTCTGTGATTTATAGACTTTTCTGCAGGTGTCACTTATTTTCGTATACCCGCAGAAACCTGATATACTGATTGGTCATTTTCTTTTCCCCAATCAATCCTTCCTGAGTTAAGACTAATAAAACTCCTTCTTCCAGCTCATCATATAATTATTTAGTAAAAATCAATTGCACCATGTCACCTGAGCTTGATGTCATCACTCACTGTAATGATTACATCCATACAGCTTAAAAGTTGCCAAGGGAAAGTAAAACTCTTTATAGCATATGATTAAAGGAGAAAAATGTTAATAGAAAAGAAGTTAGTTACAGTGCTGTGGATTGAGAGTTCTTGATGATTTTCAAGGCTAGGGTGCAGGAAGGATAAATGAAATATAAAAGAGTCTTTAGAAGGTTACAATGAATTAATGAGCTTGTACAAATTAATGAAAACTTTTATACTGTCGATAAACCAAAAGGTTTACAGACCTTTCAATATACATGTCTTTCAGTTAAGGAAGAAGCTATAGTTTTGTTCTTCCCCATTTGCTTTGGAATCAAGACAGCAAATACTGGCTTTCCATAAAAATTATGACTTGCACATGTACTTAGAACACCACAGATACAGCTGGAAAAATGTCTGGTCTTTAACGTTCTTCAAATCACCAGATTACAGGGTTTCTGGTATAGCTTTGAAGATAAAATAGAATCACAGATGTTAATTGTAAGCCCCTTTCAACTGAATATTCTATTCTATTCTAATCCTTTACAAGAGGTTGGTGAGACCCTGGCATAGGTTGCCTAAGGAAGTTGTGGCTGCCCCTTCCCTGGTTTGATTCAAGGCCAGGCTGGATGGGGCTTAGAGCAACCTGGTCTAGTGGGAGGTGTCCATGCCCAGGGCTGGGGGTTGGAAATGGATGATCTTTAAGGTCCCTTCTAACCCAAACCAGTCCGTGATTCTAGGATTCACATACCATCATCACACTATATGACCTTAGCATGGCCCACCCCAACATTTGCTTTGAAAAGTCATCCAAGAACCAGAAGCTCTATCTCTGATCAAATACTTTTTACTTTTTATTATCATTATTATTCAATAGTTACAAAAGGCATCACATTGCTTCTCAAGATAATTCAAATATTTTACAAGACTAGAAAGCTGAATGAAGACTTTTGAAGGAGTTCCTTGTATGCTTTCTTGTTTATTATTTCTTTCAGATATAAATTAATGCATTTTTTTGCATTTAAGCAAAAATGTTTAAATGCATTTTTTAATGTTCTTTGACCTTTGAAGGAAGTAGAGGATCTATTTGAGCCCACAAAAAAAACACAGGTTAGTTTTTGATGACTGTCACAAAGTTTAAGTATCAAATGTCCCTTGCAGACAGGAATTTTAATCCATTTTGAATTAATTGAAAA
This sequence comes from Apus apus, assembly GCF_020740795.1. Classification (NCBI taxonomy): domain Eukaryota; kingdom Metazoa; phylum Chordata; class Aves; order Apodiformes; family Apodidae; genus Apus; species Apus apus. Next base: position 105,881,220 of record NC_067284.1, on the reverse strand, counting down.
TATGTCTTTACCAGAACTGCATAGAACAAACAGAATGGTGAATACATACAGAAGTCATAATTAATGGCATTAAAATTATTGTAGGGGACTTTATTTTTATTTAACTTTAATAAAAAGTTAAATTATTAGTTTTTGACAAGTTTTTTGACTTTTTGTGTCATAGATAGACATTGTCTGTCATAAACAGGCATTAGGCCCTTTCAAAATTTCTTCTCTCAAAACTTTGTCTCAGGGCTGAAGGAACTTAAAATGGGAGTGAAATCTTTTGACAGTATTTATTGGTACAGCTGGAACTAAATTGTCAAATTTAGGCAACCAAATCTGAGCTAACATAGGTGTCAAATTTGGGGTAAGTCAAGTGTGTTGATTAGATCTCCATTGAAAATTAGAGGAACTGAGACTCTCCAGGCCTGCAGAGAGTCACATAAATTTAGGTGGCTTTGTCTCAGTCTCTACCCCGCCTGATGTGTCTACACTGGTCAGAAAAATCTGACTGAAGATCTTGATAGTCTTCAAAACCAAGTAAATGCATAGAGCAGACATGTTTGGAAGAGACTTGAGGACATGACACAGGGTATAAGGAATCCCCACATTTCCTAAAGCTCAACTGGAAGACAGGCAGAACATGTAAGAGCTTCTGTCTTGGCAGATCTGAACTGGACCCTCCTTGCCTCTCTTCCTCATGGACTAGCTGTATTGTGATGCTTAGAAAAAGCTGGACAACCACTGATGATATGATGAACTATAATTAAGAAATAGAGCAATTCAGATCAGGCACTTCATGGACCTATGATATCACACAAATCTGCTATTGTTTTCTTTATGTGCCTTCTCCTTTCTCTTCATTTATCTTGTATCTCACTAATGGCTTGCCTAAATTTAGGCATGTGTTAACGCTAAGAACCTAAACCTGCTATGATCCACCAGGTGTTATTGCAATAGTAATAAAAATAATTAGTGATAATAAAAATAACGGTGTTGTCATTTGCTTTTATCAGCAGATAAACTCCTGGGACACTGCTCTCTCAAAACACTGACAAGTATGCTCTTATAAATATGCAAGAGAAAATTGCAGGCAGAGAAAAACAGGCATTCACTGAAAATATTGTTGTTTAGAATAGAGTTGGCTTTGACCTCTTGTACCTAATTATACATGAAAACAAAGATTAAAAGCCTTCTAATAATCATCATAAACTATGATTAATGATGCCATGCTTCAGTGCCTCGGATTTCTAGACCCAAGTACAGTAAATTCACTAGTGGTTTATTTGAAGAAGAAAACCGTACTTGGTGTTACTTTGTTGTGACTTTGTCTATTGCTTTCCTTGTACAAAGCCTATGAACAAGCCACCAAAAAAGCCTGCAGAAAAAGATCTTCTGAGGTTGCTCTTTTCACATTCTATAAACACATAAGCAAATCCAGCTGCTGCTATTCACACCACATACACACGAATATTTGGACTTCGTGGGCTTCATGGATATTTGAAAGCTACTGAAGACAGTCCTAAGCATTGAGAAGTCTAGATTTTGCTTCAGAAGTTAAAAATCAACAAAGCCTGAATTAAAATGAAGATTCCCTTCTTTGTCCCTTCCTCTTTCCTCTTCCCAATTACAAACACAGCTATGCTGTAGCTACAAAATAACCCAGAAATTATCCTAAGGATGACCATAGTAGAAAAAACCCAGCATTTTCCAAGGCTGTTCTCTGAAGATAAAGGCATGATGAGCAAGGAGAATCCCTTCAGGATAGTGGTGGGTTCAGATTTCCCACAGCATGAGTCACAGTGTCATCTGCAATGGCACACAAGAATGATACCATGGGTTTGCTCATCTTCAGGGAACCTTTTTATTATTGACTGTAGCAATACTGAAAGATAAAGGTTATTTTTAGCAGTTCTGGAAAACTGGTTAACACATCATTGTCACATATAAAAGAAATAAGCTAAAAGTAGTTCAAAGGTAAGACAAAATCAGAGCCCAGAAGGACTTTTGCTCTTGAGCCAGAATTGATTCAGCACCACTCACTTCATAATGCAAACTATTCAGCCATCTCAGCAACCACTGCACTGCCTAAAAATCCTGTTCATTAAAAAAGATGCAGAGTCAAATCTCAGCTTCTCACAGAGATACGGAAAAACAACATCTCCTAAACTGGAAATATGGGTCAGAAAAAGTCTCTTCTAATTTATACGGATAAAAAAAAGAGTCTAATATGCAAATTAGGTCAGGATAGCTAAAATTCATGGGGCCGTAAACCAGCCCAATAATACGTATTTATTTTCAATGCATATTTAGTTCTAGGGAAAGGACAAAGAATGGGAACAACATGACATTAGGCATTTCAGTTCATGAAAGAAATGAAGCTGCATTCCCAAACTGCAATATTGACTAGCACCACTGGCAAAGAATCTCTTTGCTACTTTACAAAAAAGTATAGACCACAGGTATTTACGAGGTGATTACAGGCAAGAGACCACTAAATTGGTAGCTGGTGGGATGGCTAGACATCCGTCAACTTAGTCCCATCATTGAGATTTCCCTGGAAAGAGCAGGAATTAGAAGAACCTGAAGGCAATAGAAGACACTCTCTCCTATCAAACAATTCACAGAGTGCATATTTCTACTGTTGAGTATTCAGTCCTGCATGAACCACTATACATTTATCTTTATTGTGTCTCAGCACATCGATTTCCATGGTTTTTTTAATTTATCAACACAGAGCTATGTTTTATTCGTTTCCTCCAAGAGCCTCCTAGCAATGTCTTTACCACAGATTTAATTAGCATCCTCTCCACTACATCCTCCAAGTCATTAATGAAAATATTGAAGAGTATTGGACCAAGAATGGCTCCCTGAGGGGTCTTTAATTCTATTTTGAATATATTTAATATGTCTGGTGACAACAGATTTTGCATTTCTACTCTTTTTTGTTACACCTTATAATAATGCTGAAACTCTTAATAATATTTGAAATACAAGAAAAAGGTGCTCTGTGCTTTAATCTGAGACTTTCAAATTTCATTCAAATTATAAAGGGAAGAGAGTTAGAGAAATGTAAAGAAAAATCAGAAATGGTTATATTCTACATAGAGAGATTACTTTTTTCCTTTTAATCTCTAAATGAAGTTACAGGCCTGCAGCAGAATACATAATGCTGGTTTAGGGTCACTGTAGCATTTTTTATTTGTACAGCTGTTCTTCCACTGGTATAAGCAGACACATCTGCTCATTAGCAATACAATGTCATTTCTAGTGTCTAATTTTAATTATTTGCAGATGATAGATTCCTTATGCAATGTCTAAAAAAAGTAGTCCTTCAAAACTGGTGAGAAATAAATATACCCTCTGCAACTAAAATGGGTCAGCACAATGAAAAACAGATATTAATCTGAAGAACTCTTGTATCAGCACTAAGGCTAAATGCCAAACTGTTTGGAAGGTCACGGGGAGGAGAAACAGCTCATACATCTCTTCTTTATCGTGGATACACAAGACATATGGACTATGAGATATTCTGAATGAATCTGGCAGGTGATGAGTTTGTTGTAGTACAGATGGTCCTCAGCTGCTTGAAAAATAACAGTTCTGCTTGCATCTCCTGTACAAACACAGGCATGATAAGGACTTCTTCATGACAGAATGGAATGAGACCACTTACTGGTAACTTTGGTTCTTGGTAAATTCACACTCAAAGAATCAATAAGGTCAGAAGCAAATTTTGAGGAGCTCCTGGGTGGCGGTGGCCATGGGAGCCTTTGCCCTTCACCCCACTGCCAGAGCAGCCAAAACTCTGAAGTCCTGGTTTTCCCTCAGCTCCTTCCACTATGTCAAAAATCCAAACAGAAAGCCAGAAGCAGAAGTGAAAAAGGATCATACTCAAGAGAGAAAAGAGCTAAAGGAGGCGGGTGGGTTTTTCATTGTCCCAAACATGTTTTAAAGAGGAGGAAATAGTATTTGTTTTGTCTTCTGCTTGTCTTCTGTACAGCCATCAAAAGCAACAAGGAGCCTTTCTTCAAAGGTGCCTTGGATTGGGCTGAAATCACCAACACACACGGGAGTTCAACCACACACAGGCTCAGGGTAATTGTGAACAGTAATATGCTTTCCAGGAATCATATTTGCACCATGACAGAGTCCTCTGGCATCAATTAGATTTTTCCAAGGGTTTGGAGAAATAGTTTCTGACCCCTCACAAAGAGTGACCAAACTTTCTGATCGGATGAAATATGAGATCTTCTTCCCTGAACACAAGCACAGCTGGGTTTTGCAATTGGCTCTCACACTCCAGCACAGTGCTAATGCCAGAAGGGTGGTCGCACGAGTGATTCATGCTCCTGGCAGTTTAAGTCCTGGCTGATAATTACATCTCACTACAATTCATGCAGGGTTAATTTTCAGCTTGATCAGAAAACTTTGTGATTGCCAGCGTCAACACAATGAAAGTGGTTGTGTCCTACAGGCAGGTCAGAGAGAGAGAAGAAAATTGCCCTTCTCCCTAATAGTTAAGTCAAAGATTTGCTTACAGCAATCATGAAACTACGGGCTGAGGCACAAGGCAGAAAAATTGATGGTCTGGAAGTCCACATCCCTCTAGGCACACCACATGGAGGTGACAGCACCATTGTCAGGGTGCAGTTTGAAGGAGACCGTCTTTAAAAATTTGGAGGGCTCTGAGGACTGCTCCTTTAGTGCAAAAATAAGGCAATACACAACCAGCCCTCCACCTCTGTAAACTTTAGAAAATTAAAATTATATACAAAGTAAATAGCCATAAGATTCTTTTGCAGTATTTTCAGTGCATCACATTTGTTCTCTTTTTCTGTGTCAATGACAAAAAAGCAACCACCTCAAGCACTTATAAAGCTATATAGAGCAATCATCTCATAGGTAAGATCATTCCTGGGAGAGAAGGAATGCTGATCTGTGCATCAGAGGCTGAACAAAGATGACAACCATATGTCACTTGGCAGAAGTCAGGGTTTGTTTGTTGCTTTTTCAGTATCCCAAATGTAATGAATTATAAAATAGAGCCTAAATTAATAGTCAAGGAGGACTTTACCAGGGCCCCACACTTAGGAGATGTTCATCTGGGAGAATCTCTTTCAACTCATAAACTGTTTGACTTGATCAAAGGTTCTTGCTTTTCAATTGACTTCCATATAATACTCAGACTCAAGAGCTTCATGAAACAAGAGCCAGGCTGCCTCCCAGAGAAAATTCTAATCCCAGTGAGATGTCAGTCTCATCCTGAAGGCAGGAGATCCAACTGTTTGGAAAGTAGGAACTTCTGAATATTAATATGCTCATACAATAATGATTGATAGGACTGCTAGTCTCTACTCTTTAGCAACTTGGTACCATCTAGATTGATATTTGAAAGGTCTTTAACTGCAACAGAATGTACATATTTGATGTTTAATGACATTAGAACAATTAGACAAGTCCATTGTCTCCACTGGGGGTAGGAGGGTTTAAATGGTGTTAACCCAACTTCTGGAGAAGACACAGTGCCAGAGACAAAGCTTTTCTAATTTTGAGTAAGTGCTGTTCTCAAGAAGTCCAGCATTTGCTGGTTATATGAGACACTAGATTCATCCAAAGACTATACTGAATTTCATAAATAAGAAATCTTCCTGATATATCTCCTTAATGAAAAACAACTTATTTAAGAGACTGAGTCCTGCTTTCCCGTGAGGCTAAACAGGACTTAGTGTGTACACAGCTGAAGCTCAGGAAAGGACAAAAATATATTAGGTCCAAGAGAGAACTCACAGTTTCAGTATCTTTACATAAAATCAGTTTTTCCATAGCAAATTAAAAACAAGGAGCAGAAACAAATACAGACAAAAACAATTTTACCTTCAAGGTCTTCTACTGCTAACTGCTCAGACTTGAAAGGGTTTACAAACATAACATCCCTATCTTACAAAAAAAAAAATAAATTAAAAAAAGACACTTGAAATTGGGACCTTGTGGTTTAGATTTTTCCCATATCAAGAAAGATGGTAGAGATGTGAGCTTTACAAAATTCCTGAACAGAAGTTTGCATTAAGCAACCATAAAAAATCATAGGTAAAGCAAACTGCCCAAGTCTGGGGTATACAAAGTCTTCAGAAAAGACTGATGTCTTCTCCATGGATAAAGTGATGCTGTCGCTTTTGGCAAATTATTACAGAAGAACCATTTGGAAATTCTACTGCACCAAGCTTAGATAAAGGCCTAGGTATGTTTACACCAAGCAGTGAAGTGCCACATAGATGCCCAAGACCATTGTAAATGACTTGGGTATCTACCCAGCACAGTGTCACGTGGAGATATCAGTTCACATGTCAGAAGGAATACAGCCACATTAGCATGGCTCTGTTCCCAGGCTAATTAGGTGATGTTTTCCCCCGTTGCCAGAAATCAGAGTGAATCATACATCTGCCAGCATCCAACTTTCTTCTGAATGCACAGACTGAAACTATTTTGAACCTCAGTTATATGAGAATGCAAGGTGAATACAAAGACATAATATCATAATTTTACTTTTATTTAAAGCCAGAAGGAATCATAAATGTAGCAACAGAAAAAGGGGTAATGACTTTAAACAGGAAGAGGGTTAGATATGAGGAAGAAATTATTCACTGTGAGGGTGGTGAGACACTGGCACAGGTTTCCCAGGGAAGTTGTGGCTGCCCCTTCCCTGGAAGTGTTTCAAGGCCAGGTTGGATGGGGCTTGGAACAATCTGGTCTAATGGGAGGTGTCACTGCCCATGGCAGGAGGGTTGGAACTGAATGATCTTTAAGGTCCCTTCCAACCCAAACCAGTCTGGTATTCTATGATAAATTAATCTGATCTGACCTGTTAACACAACCACTACACTTCAGACACATACCATTGTGTCCAGCAAATGAACTTCAGTCAGTCTGAAACACTAAAGTCCTTTAGAGACTGACCCATTGTAAGTGTGCCACTGGCAGGGCCCAACTATATGCTGTCAAAGACAAGACTACAGGCATGGTAGATGACTGATTAGGTGCCCAGATTATTTTAGCAAAAATCCATTCCTCATACTGCTCTGGAAGATGAAGAATCCTATAGTCCTGGCCATTAGTTCCCAGCTCTAGCAATCAGGATGAATCCCAACATGTGAACAAGACACATGAGCCAATTCTCTAGAGACAGGACTCCCTACCATATCAAAACAACCAGCCCATTACAAAGAAGCCAACCTCTGGTGATGGCAAGGGAAAAGAACAAAAAAAAGACCTAATAACAACCCCTGGTAGAATAAGGAGAAAAACTTCTTCCTGACCCCTACAAGCATACCACAGAGGTCCAGATTTGAAGCTGGTCATTGTCTTAATGCAGAGCTACAAGTGTTTCTAGGATGGTGCAGACAAATTGCTCTCAACATAACTATGAAGGAAAGAGTTGAAAAGGGAGGCTCATAAATTAACAGATCCCAGTATAGGCCACCTCACTTGACACACAGACATAGAATTTCTTCTCATTACTTAAATCAAGGGCCTCTTCTAAAATTATAAACTATCTCATCTTAAATACTCAAAAAGATGGTGATGGAAAGAATATTCCAATGCTTAATTACACAGAGAGCTGTGAAACTACTTTATTCCAGGGTGGAACTTTTCAACCTTCAGCTTCCAACTACTGAAACTTCTTACGGATTACCAGTGGTTGGGTCATCAGTCTCACTATCAGGTACCTGCTCCTCACATAAGTACCTGTAAAGATTACTTGATCATAGTGTTACACCCCTTCAGTGAGCTGAACATGTTTATTCACAGCACCAGGGCAGTTTTCTAGGCTCCATGTCCTTTTTATGTCCCTCCTTTGAATCCCCAGCAATACTTCTGTATAATTCTTGGTATGTCAACACAGGAACTGCACTGAATGTTCTGAAAATCTACTGACTCTGCATCTGGAAAATAGCTTTCATACTCCTGACTGAGGCTTCCTTTCTCACACAGGCACACGTTGCAATAGCCATTTTTGTCTCACTGGAAGACACTCATCTACAACAGCCCCCGGATCCCTCTCAGAGTTACTGTTTCCCAGGATGGCACCACATTTTGAAGGTATCATCTGCATTTTTTGTTCCCAGATGTAGTAACAAGTGGCATAATTATGATAGCTGTTAAAATATTGAAATGAGTTACTGTGTGTAATATTTCTGGGAAATGGTAGAAAATATGATGTTTATTGAAATGATATAAACATATAAAATGTTTTCTCAACACAGTTTCCCATTTATGTTTGCACAGATGTGTGCAATGTCATCACAAAGCCTCTTCCAAGAAAGATAAATTAAATCAAAAGGTTTGAATAAGAATAGCTAGAATGCTCTGCTGGTGCCTCTACACACCATCTCTTACCTCTTTTTGTCCTCTTTTCCTAATCATAAAAGATAATCTCTGCCATAGAAAAATATTAAAAACAAACAAAATTTTTTATGAAGGATAAAGGTCCCTGGCACAAATATGACCAGCTCTGAAGCTGGGAAGAAATATCCTTTAATTTAAGAGACAAAAGATAGCATTACAGAAGAAATTGTCATAATCAAAGTTGAAAAAAAAATTCTATTGTCTGCCGTGCCTCTCTGTGGGAATTTTCCCAGCACAGACAGCTGTAAAGGAGGAGGGTTATTGTGAGTTTCTGTACTCTCATTCTCTCTATTCCTCTCTTTCTCTGTCAATAAATGTCTGCAATCATATTCTTGAGCTCCAGTGTGATTTCAAGGTTCATCTATTCCATGCAGCTCAAACACTAATTATCCCAGCTGTAATTAGTAAGATAATTAAATACTGGCTCACTCATCACTCTACCTTGTGTCGGGTCATGATTCTCCCAGAAGACCTTGAGCAGTTTCTCAAAGCTGATGCTTTCTGGCTGATAAACTACTCGTACAGCCTCTGTGTGGCCAGTTCTCCCTTAAAAGACAAAATAAAATCAGATGTTATTAGTGAGAATTAGCTAGAGTATATCTAGTGGTTTCTATTAAGATCTGAAACACAGTCTTTTGTTTTCCTTTATTTTTGCCTTCAAGGTGTTTCGATTTACTGTCATTTATACTTAAGCCTTTTTATACAATATTTTATATACATGTCAACTTTAAGATGTCTGCTAGTTTGGACAAGGCCATCGTGAAATAAACTAATCAGAAAGGCAAGAACGTAAGACAGGGATGTTATTGCAGTAGTCTGTCAGCTTTGAGGAGAAAAAAAAAATAGTCCTTAAATATTTGTAATACAAACTAGTAAAGTAGTTCAAATAATCTAAATGCAACATTAAAATATGAAAACTTGTAAGTCAAAGTTTTCTTGACAGTAAAAAACTGGGCCTCATTTCCATGAGGTAAGATATGGACAAATTAATTGATTATAAAAACAAATTTAAAGGACATGTCTACACAAGAACACACAAAGAATTTCAAACTGTTTCACACCACCCAAACCACTGATGACAACAGACTTCAAAAATAGTCAAAGAGAGCCTGACTGAATTTTACAATAGCAGATGAAGTAGAAGGAAGATTAGCAGGTGTTACAGCACATTAAAACATATTATTCTGATTTTTCAGTTATGGGCATGATTTTTTCATTCCTTATGGGCCTAATCACAGAATCACAGAATCCTAGAGATTGGAAGGGACTTCGAAAGATCATCTAGTCCAACCCCCCTGCCAGAGCAGGGTCACCCAGAGTACATCACACAGGAACGTGTCCAGGCGGGTTTTGAATGTCTCCAGTGAAGAAGACTCCACAAGTTCTCTGGGCAGCCTGTTCCAGTGCTCTGTCACTCTCACAGGAAAGAAGTTTTTTCTGATGTAATCACTCTCAATATCAACAAAAGATCCAGCTCCACAAAATGTGAAGGATCTGGCCACATAATTCACTTTAATTTAACTAGTAGACTGACGAGTGCTCAGATACCTCAGGGTGAAAGTCCACTGCACTGAGTGCTACACAAGTATTTTCTGGTTTATATTTTCTAAAAATTATATATTAAAAGTTTTATAAATGCAGGCATATTTGTTGTCGTAATCTATGGTGAATGGGGAATAAAAACTTACCATAATTTTCATTTAAATAATAATAAGAAAATACTATACAAATGTAAACTGGACAGCAAGATCTGCCTCTTGGTGGGGATACAATAAGCTCCTTGATCACACTAGGCCAGCTTTCTGTTTCATTTATACCACCATAGACTTCAGTTTTACTCAACTGACTTGAACAGAATTGTTGAATTTCATGCAGTATAACCAGCTGAATCTGGCCCAGTGATGAGTGCTGAATTAGCTGTCACTGAACAAGAAAAATCAGAATCTATAACTAACGGATAAGTGCTCAGTAGAAGCACTAATTCAGTACCAAGAGAAATTTTAATTAAAAAAAAAAAAAAGTAAAAAGAAATAAAAAGGATGCTGGGATATATTAAACAGACATAACCAGGAAAAGTATGACAGCATTACATCCGTTAATGGGGTACCTGAAATGAAGAAAACCTAAATGGGGCACAGAGGGGTGAACTAACTATTAAAAGGGATTTAAAAGATTGGGATTAAATTTAGTCTAGAATGCAGAGGAGTAAAAGGGGACACATCTAGGATATCTGTAATAAAAATTTTGATAAAACCAAATTGGTTCCTATCCAGTGTGTTCTACAATACATCAAAGATACATCCACTGAGATTAAAAGAAAAAATGTGCAACTTTGATGTACCCTAAAGCTAGAGCCATGCCATCCTGTCCACCAGGATACTGTCCAGGCAAATGATGGCCCAGTTCCTCTTTCATATGCACTACGCCTCTTGAAGTCCATGGAAGCAACTCATTATCTGAAGGCAAAGTCTGATGGTAGGTTAACAGAAAGGGATCATATATTTTGTAGAATAAAAATATAAGTCAGAGATAATTGGCTTAATAATAAAGTGGAATGGTCTTTCTATATTATGGCATGAACTGATGGCCAGCTTAGATCAGGGATGGAATCTATTCCAGATTTCATGGTTTAACATGGACTATCAGTGAAAATAATGGGGTTTGCCTTAGCTAAAGCCCAGGCTGGGTATTTTGATTTTGCTCATGATAAAGAAGGAAAGCAAACAGATAGTGGTCTGTCTAGCTCTCACAAGCCTCCATCATATAACTAAAAAGAGATTAAGGAGTGGCTTCTGCCTTTAAATCTTTTTTTTTTCTCTTCTTTTTTTAAGTCAGTGTGAACCTTATGAAGGTTCTTATCAAGAAGCAAATTGCTTTCCTAAGATGACTAGCTTTAGATCACAAGAGAGTTTCTTAAAGAACTTCAAAACAACAGAGGCATTACCTTTCCTCTCAACTGAAGCAGCAATTACATCTTGTCAACACTGTCTGCTCTGACTAATCCAGAAGTTCAAAGAATCAGCTTTCTTCTTTCCCTCTGAATAAGGAAATAATGGTGCTACTCTAAGAATGATAGCCTCACCTCAAGAAAAAAATCCTCAGATGTGTGGCTAACAGACTCATAGAACCTAGAGCATATTTCAAATCAATATTCATTCTTAGAGGAAAAGCAAGGAGGTAATGCTGCTGGTCCTATCAGATTCACCTCTTACTTTCCTCAAAGCCTTTCCACAATCTAGTGGATTTCCTTTCAGGATATGGTCTGGCTATTTCTACTAAGAAATATCTTAGTCATTTGTGGTGAGGACTCCTGCTTCCCAACAATTTTAGTGGAAACTACAGCAGTCAACTGGGTACACATGAGCAAAGAGACAGGTAAAAGGCTCCCTGTGGAACAGATTAATCACAAGATTTCCTACAAGAAGCACTAAGAGAAAATGGTCTTAGGCGACAGGAAAAGAAGAGCAATTTCTCCTCTCAGTATGCTTCACAACAAGGATCTGAAGATACCATGTTGGTACCTTAAGCAGCATGTGGATCTTACCAGCTCATTGATGCTGAACATGACTCAGCTGCAGCCAAAGTGGCAAAATGGAACTTAAACTGTTTCCCTATTTATCTTCTTATTTCACTTCTTGTATTAGGCTGAAGCTTGACTATGAAAACAGAATGATCTTGTTTCAGTTTGAATTTCATACCTTTGGTACACTACAGCACCAGAAGCAAACCAGCTAAGCACTCCTCTGTACTGTAAAAAAAATCATTTTAATATTTCTAATAAAATATTTTTTGTAAGATTTCTTAAAATGGAGAGTCAGTAATCAAAGAGAAACAATAAATGCACTTGTTTTCAAAAAAGCTGCATGGCTTTTAATGAGAAATTTAACTGGCTAACACTGAGCAGCTGAAAGGATTTAAAATGATGGGTGATAGACGCTGTTCTTTCAGTGATATTCAGCTCTTCACCTCAGTGCCTCTTTCAGAATTTCTCATGAAAGGTCCATTTATATTATGTCAGAGAGTCATGGTGTCCTCAGTTCACCTATTGCTTTTAATTAGCTGATCCCTAATATTCCACAGTAAAAGCGTGCTTCACTTTAAATTCCAAAAGTTTTAACAAGCATGAATACTTCTAGAAGCCTTCTCCCAAAGAAAGCCCAAAGTCTGAATCGTGTTTTTTAAATAATTTATTGAATCACTAAATATAATTTCCTTTGCTGTGAACCGGGCAAATAGAAATCCTTTATTTATAGGTGCCATTATCGGATTTCCAGTTATGGTGCTCAGTTCTCCTTCAGCTTTGGAAGAAGCTTAGCCATTGAAGAACCTCACTGCAGATGATAAGACTTTATTACACCGTGGCAGAAAGGGCTGTGTGCCAGCAGCAGATTGTCTGTTTATCCTATATCCATTTCCCACTTAGAAAACACAGCCACTCTCAGAGGATTAGCTACAGTGAGCTCTTTCAGTGGGGATTCAAACTCTGGCAAAAGCGTTCCTGTAAAGAGCAATAGAAAAAGACATCTGAGTGACACCTCAGTGCTCCTTTTCATTTTTTTTCCCTCCTAATAGTGCTTAGATTTTCACCTTCTTAATCATCTCCCAGGTGAGTGCCCAAGCCGATGGATTATAGAAGTGAACTCATTCTTTTTCACTTGCTGTACCCAGTAAGCATCTAATTATTTCCAGCAAAGTGAAACAACTTCAAAGGGCTGGCTTGAGAACGCCTCACCTGTGCATACTCAACCACCAGCAGCTACAGCCCTGCTACACGACACGTGGGCTTCATCTCTAGTTCAGCCCTGAGGGAATCAAATTATAAAACTCAAGCAATGCCAAAAGTGTTCCCTCCTGCCCCAGTTCTTCAGTGGAAAAGGACTTGTCTCACTTTATCCACTGAAATGAAGTGCCTAAACCCAGTAAGTATAATTTAAAGAAATAGGTGGCAGATCTTCAGCTGATGCACGTCTCAAAGCTTATTGATTTTGGAGATAAATCAATTTGTGCCAGCTAAAGCCTAAGCCCTAGTGAATATGCAAAGTATTACATGAAAAAGTAGTAGGTCTTTTGAGCATCTGTTTCTCCAAACCAGCCTGGGAATTTTTATTATGTTGTAGTTATCATTAATAAAATTTCCAGCTTCTTCCTAAAATAGAAATTTGCCAAATAAACAAAGGGTTCAACAATAACACACCAAGAACCCACACTTTGGGGATCTACTTAACTTTTCTTTTTTTTTACTTTCAAAGTAATGAGGATGAAAAGAATGGAAATAATCACAGATCGATAGATTTTTAAGAAGGATCCATTATGATAATTTTATTTGACTTCCTGCCTAATACAAATGAAGAGAATTTCACTGGCCCATATTTTGTGCTTAGAAAAGTAATAGCTCTTGACTCAAACAACCCAATGGACAGAAAATACATCAGAAGTCAAGATAACTTTACTGAGAGGTTAAGACCTCTCACTTTTAAAATGAGCAAGGAAGAAAAACAAAAACACCAGACATTTTATTTATGACCTAAGTTTGTTTATGTAAATATCATTTTGTGCAGTCAAAGACTACTAGGAAGTGGTCTCATTTTTTTCTCTGAATATTTCAGCTGATTTGATCTTTCTAATTAATGACACTGTTGGATTCCTTTAGGGGGGTTTTGGGTTTTTTTTACTTTTTGAGAACATAAGTATGTACTGGTTCACACATTCAGCCTCCCTCTGGTCATGGTCATAAGTATATTCCCAAGGGAAGGGCTAAAAAAGCATTTGTGATGGATCAACTACACTGTGGTAGACCAACTGCCTTTATCTGAAGTTGGCTCCTACTGGCTCCTAAAAGCCCCTTGTATTTCTGCTTGGAGAGACAGTGGGCAGCCTGTCCCCACAAATTCATCTCCTGTAACTCATGGTTTCCTGACCACTTTCCAGTTTTTCAGGGTGATTTTCCCACTGTTTGGAAGAGCCTTATGTAAAATATATGTAAAATGTATCAGGTATACAATGGCACTAACGTGTGGCTACTCTTTTTTTTTTACCTTCTTTTTGATATTTCAAATACCTTCAATTACTTTGTTAGCATTGAACTAAAATAAAAAAACTAGAATATTATGTTTGGTTTATTATCCACTGAGAATTTCTGCTTTACTAAATATAATGCTTTATCTTCTCAGTGTAATCCACACTCTTTTATACAGCTGTATTAAAATATGTAAATCTAATATAGTAAGAACCCAATTTGTCACTATGGGCTGGACAACCCTTAATCAAAATAAATAAAAATAAAATTTTCCATCAATTCTAGAACTTCTGCCTAGAAGGCAGAAACTTCTGCCTGGACCAGAGGAAATCACGTCTCTTTCTGTGCCTACAGAAAGCAGCACATAAAACAGCTACAGTGTGGTGCATATACCTAAAGACAGAATTTTCTTAAATTTAATGTATTTGTTGCACTAGAGGACAGAATAATTACATGAAATTTAATTACATGAAATGAAACTTTTAAAAGGTAACAAAATTGCTTATAGAACAACCAACTGCTAGACAATGCATTTCTGGTCACTGTTGGAATCACTTACGTTTTTTGCTCCATCAAGTAATAATTAAGAGAATAAAATGACAGCAAAAAATGGGGTGCAGAAGGCTGTTATTTTTTCTGCTGTTCATTTTTCACAGAAATTCAGTCCTATTTTTCAGCAAAACTAGCTGAATTAATTTAAAATAAAGGAGATTGTCGGTTTGAACAAAGAATATTGCTTTTTTTCTAAAAATCTGCAAAACAAAACTACTAAGTGAACTTGTTTCTAATCTGCAGGTATTAAAAATGTGTATGATATAGCTACGGAAGATTATTCCTTTTATTTGCTGAAATCCTGTGTATTCTTTAGCAGCAAATTGGTTTTGATAATCAGCTACTGAACAGTATATCTGAAAGCAAGACCACTACTACTGACACTTTTTCCTGTTATTTTAAATATGGCTGTACACTGAAAAACCCATAAAAGGAAAAAAAAATAAAGTGCCAATTATGTAGCCTGTAGGAAAAAAAGAGACAGCAAAACTTGTTCACTGGTTATATCCCTATTAGGCTTAATGTCCACACTGTAAGCACTTCAAGATTACTCTGGGCTCACTCTGGACTGAGTGCTTTTCACAGTTGGAGTGCATCAAGTGTGCTCCTAGAGAGCATATTTTGATTTAACTTAATTCAAAAGGATTCTCAGGTTCAGAAAATATCCCAGTGATTTCATGCAGATGTCAGTGGAAAGCTTTTTTAGCATTTGTGTTGGGAGAATTGTCTGCCTCCTGGGGAAATGGGTTTGGCTGTGATAGGTGATACAGGGTCTCTCTGCTTTGAGCTGTGTTGCTTTGCTAGCCAGGGAACAGCAGAGATCACTGAACTGGATGAACCACCTCATCTTAAGGATTAGTCTGACATTTCTCCTGGACAATACAACAGAGTATCTCCTGCAGCATTCAACTGAAGAAAAACTGTTGAAGATAGGCATATAATTAATGCCAGTCAACATGGTTGTATGGAATATAGGTCTTGTCAGCCAAATCTGATTTCATTCTCTCATGAAATTACAAGTCTAGTTGTAATAAATGTAGGATGTAATAGCATGGATGTAATAGACTTAGACTTTATTAATGCATTTGACTTATTACTTCGTGACAGTCTGATTAAAAAATTAGCACTATACAATATCAATAGTGCACATGTTAAATGGATTAAAAATTGTCTAAATGATGGTTCTAAAAAATTGTCTAAAGGGAACAAGCATTGAATGGCAGCATTTTTATCTGTCCTCTGCAGGGATTGGTACAAAGTCTGTCACTGTTACAGTCTTTCATCAGTAATTTTAAAGAAATAAAAAATCTGAACTTTCAGAATCTGTAGATAACTCAGAAGTCTGATAGGATGGTCTGATAAAGTGACTTGCTGTGCCAGGACCATTCAACCAAAAATGTGTTAAAAACCATCGTACATAAAATGTCTAGTTAAAGGCACAAGTGACACACACCATAGGTCTCAATGGGGAACAATCTTTGAGGAAAGTGCAAGGGTGGCAGCAGACAAGCAAACACATGCAGAATTTCATTGCAATATTGCAATAAAATGGAAAAGTGACAGAATTGGGATACCTAAGTAAAAAAAGAGGTTGGTAGGAACAGCTCTAGAAAGATCAATCCTGACATTAAGCAGATCCTAAAAAACAGTTTCAGTGACAGCCACAAAGAGCACAATATATTTAGACATTTAAAAAGGAAACGTAGAGGGTTTTAATTAAAGGATATAAGCATCTTCTCAGGAAGAGAATGACTAAGTGCAAAAGGGGTCTTTGAACAAGCAATGAAAAGGTGTATCAAGTGCTAATGGTAGGAATGGAAACCAGGGAAATTAAATGGAAAAGTAGGTCCATATTTTAAATGCTGAAGACGCTTATCTGCTACAAAACACTACGCTGCTCAATTACACCACTGGATCAGTCAGTGCTCCCATAAATCTATGTTTTGTAAACCAAGGGAAGTGGACAATTCTTCATTTCCTGATGTTTTCAAATCAATCAAGTTCCCTTCTGGGACAGACAAATACCAGTCAAACTTAAAGGCAAAAGTTATAGGGCTGAATAAAATAGTAACTGGATGAAATGTAATGACCTGTGATATAAAAGATGTCAAATTAAATAATGCAGTGAGCCCTTACCAGCCTTAAATGCTGTGAATATATGAGTGAATTGCCCTTCTTTTTCCTTTGTTCACTTAGCTTAACAAAGATTTTCTCTCCCAAACACTATTCTCTGCACAAGAGTTGGGACTTTTGTATTATCTACTTTCATCATGGTTGATGAGGTAGACTCAAACCTAACTACAATGTCTATATGATCTTTATGTAGCTGAGTTAAAATCTTTCAGATACAGTGTTAGGAACAGAAAGACACCACATTGCCACATTTACAAAGTTCTCATATAAAAGCCCAAATTTAACCCTAAACTTACACACCAGATGGACAGAACATCTACATGTCAATAAATTATGTTTACTGGCAAACCAGCTACACTTGGGGCCAAGGAAATGCAATGCCAGGCTTGTAACATCCAGACTGCAGAAAAAAATCAAGTGAGAAATGCTAGCTTTAGGTTAGGACACAATAATTACAAAGTTAATTAATAAAATGAAGGATTAAATATAGAAGGAGTAATGGGAATCACAGAACCTTCACCTCATAACTAACAGCAATCTTGTATTTTTGACAGCATCTTACATTGCTGTGAAACCAAGGATGCGGACATAACTGGTTTATACAGTGTGTCTTCTGTAAAAGCAGCATGCCAAAATAACCATCACAAAAATTTTAGGATTTGCTGTTGGAAACAAAAATAGATTTCATAGACTTTCAAATACTGAAAAATCACAATGTTTCTCATGAAAAGCAGTTTGGAGACAGATACAAATCGAAAGTAGGTAAAAAATGTGGTCATATGAACACACAATGGTACAGTTAATCTATTGCACTGAAGATGGGTGGGTTTGAAAAGTGTCACTGAATTTATCACTTTGCTGCCTGAGATTGAAACACTTAATAGCATAAAGCAGTACAAATAATTCCATTTTCTTTCCCAGACTAGGATCCAAGTTTTGGAAGAGTACATAAAAATATGGAGTCCATAATTTTTTATTCCAAATATATTGATTTCCATCTCCTCAAAGAAAGCACAAGAAAATCTATGACTTGTTCCAAACCCTTCCTAACAGCACAGTAACAGCACAATATACAGTTTTGATTAAAATGTATATTAATGCTGTATTTTGTGTTTATATGCAGTTTATATGAGGAGCTAAAATCCACAATACTTGTATTATATTTTCCCCAGTCATTTTATGTGGAAGATAATACAAGAACTTTCTCTCATTTCATCATCTGCTACTTTGACATTCATCAAAGTTGCTGTATTCCATGGCTGTGTTTCTCTACTCTGTAATAGATAATAACTGTAATAAAGAAAAAAACCCAAAACAAGAGAAGAAAGACTTCTATTTTTTTATATAACGTTGCCATGGTTTGAGTCTGGATCAGCATTTGAACCAATGACAACAACGCTGTTGATGCCCACCCACTCCCACCCAGGTAGGGAAGTAGAGAGAGAATAAGGAGAGAGCCTTTCTGGATTGAAAACTAAACTAGACAGCTTTAATTAAATACTAATGATAAAAGAAAATATGTACAGATATATGTAAGTATGTGCAGGAATGCCTGCCCCAGCCCCAGCAACTCCCACAGCCCTCTTCGGAGCTGTGAGCAGTTCCAAAATGTCCCAGAGATAGCAACAGAGCAAAACAGGACCTGAGGGTAGAGTTAGGAGGATCAGGAACACGTGCCCTAGGGATCAACAGTGATGGATAGGTGGAGTCCTCCCCGGACGCCAGCCATGAATGGAAGAAGGAGAAGGGGCTTAACTTCCATGTTCCCTGACTTTATACTGAGTCCTACATAAATACATGGATGGAATACTTTGGTTGGTCAGTTTTACCATCTGTCTAGTCCACTTCTCCCTGCAGGTGGGTTGCAGATACAACTGATCTGCTCCTTTACTAACTGAAGCAGTAGACTCAAAAAGCGAAACGAAGTCTCTCAGCAGTAACTATAAACACTGAGTGTTATCAGACTACTAGCTGGAAAACTTGCTGTGCCACTTTCAGCAAGTGTGCTGCTTAAAGGAGAGTTTACTGAAGGAAAAAAAAAAAAAAAATCAGTAAAAATTTGCTTTATCCTGGCTCAAACCAGGACAAAAGTCTTCCTAGGAAAAATTATGTCCAAAGTACATAAGGAACTTGCTATTAATACAGGAAGAGAAACTAAAATTTCTGGGAACTTTTATTTATTTATGGTAAAAATTAGAACCTTGACTCTGGAAACATGTAATGAATGCAAAGGCACTCCCCTGATTAAAATTATCCATATTACAGGAGAGATTTAGTGGTCTGCAATTTTAGATTCTGGTTTTGGGGAGAATTCAATCTCAAACTGCTCAGTTTAGGTTTCTACTGGATACTTTGCATTCAGTGAATTTAGTTTCCTCAGAGAAAAAAACATAATTCAGAACTTAAGTCCTTGTATTCTGCAGTCCTACTTATTCATTCCCTTTCAAGTTAATTCCTTATCTGACATTCTTGTGCCTATTAGGTCAGATAAGAAATTGCCTATTAAGGAATCAAACAAGACTACAAGACAAACGGAAATACCATTTAAAAAACCCTCTCTTTTACTCATATATATGCTTTTTTATAAAAGTTAAACACATTCATTCATTGATTAGGATTCAGTATACATGTCATTCTTGAACAACAACAGAAAGGAGTATGGCAACAGAAGAGAACTGGGACAGAATGAGACCTTGGGATATTTGACTTCAACTCATTGCTCTTTGCTTAGGGGATAAGACTCATACTGAATTGCAACTCAAGACTTCAACCTCTAACTAAAGCACAGTATTTATCACCCCCCCACATGACAATCCACACAACTTTATTCTGCTTTTGGTGTCATCAATTTCTGCTGTGACACAGTTATGAATTTAGTAGCTCAAAAGATTGTTTCAAAGGAAAGCTCCTTTGAAAAATTAAATTAATTAAATTATGTTGACATATTTTATCATAACAGATAAACACAGTGAATAAAGATCTGCTCAGGAAATATATCCTGTTATCCATGGGCATGAAAAACTTACAGGATAAAAGATTACTATTACGTCATAGTTGCACCATGCTTTTGTCCAAAAGACTCCAAAGGACTTTCTAAATTTGGATTCCATTATCCCTATTTTGCAGAGCATAACCCACTATTACATTGTGTGCTTCATAATTAATTTTCCATATATGCAACATAATTTCTCTAAATAGTCCAAGCCCTTGGCTGACAGCATTTTTGTTCTTTACACAAATGCTACCTCAGTTACTGCCTTAGCAAATGTGAAGTCAAGACAATGGCTTTAGGGCTTGTGTCATGTCCTTCTCTTGCCAAAGACAACATAGATTCATAATAAAAGCAGCTTCTAAAGAGGAAGGACAAGAAGATGACTCCAAAATGAGGGAAGATATTTGCAACATTGAAATTTTCCATAAAGAGCAATGAATAAACCAAATGTTAATAGAATCCCGAAAAAGCTGTGAGAGATAAATAAAGGACAAATCTTTGAAGAGCAGGAACCTTCTGACCACTGCATCTGCCAGAAACAGAGGCAGCTGATTGCAGAGAGCAACGAATGACTCCAGCAATTTTCCAGAGCCCATCCTAGTAACACAGACTGCTGAAGTGGGTGAAAGAACCTGAAAACCCACTAAATCACACAATCACAAATTTATTAGGAAGCTGAGACAGTTATTGCTAGATTGCATTTTAGTTTGCCTGAATATTTATGCCTCTTGTTGCTCCCAAAGCAAAAAAAAAAAAACAAAACCCCACACATTTATTTTAAAAAGTCAAGGACTAAAAGTGTTCAATAGCCTGAATATTGCTGTCTCATACAAAGCTTTGTTTGCTTCAACTGTGACTTGTTCCTGAGAAAGCCAATGGAAACCAAAAATACCCTTTTGGTTGGAAAGGGAGCAATTTTCCAGAAAAACTGCAAGAAGGCTCAGAAGTAAGGAGCTACAGAGACCCAAGTCTCCAGAAAAGGATCTTAATGGGAGATTTGTTCACAAAAATGGCTGTAATATCCCAAATCAAAGCAGTGCTGGGGCTCTGCTCTGGTACAGGAAAAGCATAGATGAAAAAGTGAAGGAAAAAAAAAAATATATATATTCTTTTATATATATATAAATGATGCCTGGATGTAGTACTGAAATCCAGCATCAGTCTGTAAAGGGAATATTTTAATGTCAATTGAGCAGAAAATATGATCGACTCTTTGTTGAAAAGTTCACAGCTCTTAGCTGCAAAGCCTCTGTGTTACAGTTACGCAACACACAGAATTTCCTTAAATAAATGGGCATAATGGAAATGAGAAGAATATGCCATGTATTGAGAATAACCTTGAAAAGGGATAAATGGAGGTAAATATAATGCCTATTACCTAATATTTTCAGCTGGAAAATATTAAATAATCTAGAATATAAAAAGGAAGAAATGAGAGTAGCATATTCCAATACTTATTCTTTTCCCCTGGAATAACAAATAATGTAGTTTTTTTCTTCCTAGTGATTGCACTAAGAGATTACTACTCTCAGAACATCAGTGGATGCAAGGTCAGATTTCTAAAATATACCAGTTCTCAGTCTTTGTAAATCTGAACAGCAACACAGTGCTTGGAAGAAAGCTGTACATACCTTTGCACTTGAGAATTTTAGGCTAGAACACAAAAAAATCGATAGATTGCTATATTTGTATTCTGAAAGCTTTTCCTTCATTCTAACTTTTATTAAACTAATCTGACAGTTATACAAAAATATGATTGGGATCATGATTTCCCAAAGACAAATATGCAAAAAGCAGTACAGGCAACCTGGTTTCACCAGAGACCTCTCACAGTCAGTCACAGACTGAAAAGAGACAGGGACAGAACTGAGAACTTCATGATGGCAGTCAGACATTCAGAGGGCTTCAAGTAAAATCAGTGCTAGGATGAAGATCCAGAAGTAACTTATACTAGACAAACACTTCTAAGTCCACCAAATGTAATAAAACAATTCTAGAAAGAAAGTTCTAAACATGTCCAAGTAATCTGTTTTCTGCCAAAGTCTTTTAACAGAAACAAACTGTAAGTGGATAAGAGTTTAAAAAGATAAAGTTTTAACAATTTCTGTGTCTAGAACACAGCTACGACACTGTTGGGGAAAAGTAAGTGGACATTGCACCTAGTGTGATGAAAGACAAATGACTGAGACAAAATGCAGCACCTTTCAAAATTAAAGCATACTACAGACATGACAAAGGAACTGCAGAGAAGTACCTTAAGTATCAGGAAAAAATCTCCAAGTCAAAAACTTTAAAATTATATTTAGTTATTTCATCTACAGTGCCTTGGCAAAACTGTATCTGCCCTCTAAGTACTTTTGAAATCCTACCATTTATTTTAAACATAAACTAGCACAATCACCCCTCTCAAAGTGATACTCCTCAAAGGTTATTGAGGGAGAAAGCTAAAAATTTGTCCAGTATAAAAATTAAAAATTGCAGTAAGGTCAGAGACTGGTAAATCAGAAATGTACAGTCTTTGGTGGGTGGTGTCAGTGTCTGTGAAGAACAAGAAAGGGGAGTTCAAATCAGAAAAGTTTAAAAAATTGGTTGGCTGGTTGATAATGAAATTAAAAAAAAACCTAAAACTGTTAATCAAATGAGTTTGACCGCAGAAGATCGAACTGGCAGAGAATGACAGGAAACTGCAGAGAACTCCCTGAAAACAGGTTAACTACTGTGTAACTCAAGGTTAGTCAAGAAAACGTAGTTACAGCCTAAACTATGCACCTGTATTCCTTGCCTGCCAAAGAATCCCTGTCTGATGAACAGACACCATAGAGCTCATGAACCTGGTCTGACCTTTGACATCACAAAGCATTTATGAAATGATGTCTCACACTACAGTCTGGTCATCAGGATATTGTGAAGGCTGTCAGCAGCTGTTCTGGCTCAAGGCAGCTCTTCATCCACCATGAGGGAAGCAGAAATTGGTCTCCACTAACTGCAGATGGTGTTGAGGCAAACTTAGGAAAATGCTTTATTTTCTTTAATCATTAGGATAAAACCAGTGACATTGGCAAGGAGCTTCTTCCAATCACAGCTCCTTCTGGAGACCCTACTGAGTGTATAGCAGAGCAATGGGTTGTCTTCCTGCTAGAAAATAACATCTCCTCCCTTTCCTGCCTTATTTCATTACGACAATATCTGGACATTACATTGCAAATTGTAGCTGCCATCTCACTATGCAAGGTGGTGTACAAATACAGTGTAAGAGAGAGCCCTGTCACCTGCTAAAACCACTGGAAAGAATTAACAGTTCCTTGATTGCAAGTTTAATTTTCCCAACCATCCTGATGAATATCCCTGCAATAAGAGGTGGCTTTTTCCACCACTGCCACCATCTAAGGCTCCATCAACATTTTAACATATCTTATTTCTGATTAGGGTAAGTGGAATGCTTCATTTCTAGAATCTGACCTTAAGCATAAAACCCCACTTCGTGATTTCAAGCAACTTCTTAAGGACACTGTGAAAAATATGCTACATAGTGTCAGAGTTTGCACAAAGACCATTAACCACTGGGAACAGATCAAATGCTAGCTAATATATGTCTCCAGCTGCATGACCCATATTTGAGATCAGGTTTAGAAAATAAGGCAAGTAGATCAATCATTAGCCTTTAATAAATCTTCACAGTTATTTCACTTTTTTTTGTGGCAAACCTTTTAGACATTATTAATTCTCACCCCAATTTTAATGAATGGCTGTGCCAATGCTTAACCTCCAAAAGTCACATAAAATGAATTATTACTGATTATTAATTATGCTGTAATAGGCCAATAAGAGCAACCTTTATTTCAGCCACCAATGAAATAAATTAAAATTTACTCCTGTAAACAGTTTGCTGTTTTTATTGCTGCTTACACACAACAATTTTTTTTTTTTTTTTTTTTTTCTAAAATGTAAATCTTGTCATTCCCATTAAAGCAGTGAAAGCATTTACCTCCTGCTTGGACCTAATGAACATTCATTGTATTTGACTATCCATTATTTCTATTCAACCAGTCACAAATCAGGAGTTTTAAATTACAGGTCACTTGTATCCTTTCTAAAATTCCCATTTAAATGAGAGCATTTAAGAAAAGCAAAGAAAGGATTTTAATTCAAGTGAAGTGAGTTTTCCTTGACATTAATTCATCCAAAAAGAAATGCCCAATTTGGATGCCCAAAGTACTTAGAAGACAACGAGAAAAAAAGTAATTGTTAATCTATTTTTTTAAAAATTAAAAAAAAAACACCCTTAAGGAAGTAGTATAGTCAAATAATGTGAATCACTGTGCTCTCATTTATGTTTATTGTACAGTACCTACTACAGTGAGATCTATTTGAATCTAATGACATTGTGTCTGGCAACATGAGGGCCACAAATTTCTTACAGATATCACTCCTTGGAGATATTTTTTTTCTCATGTTAAGAGGAGTTCCAGTCTTGCTCAGAGAAAGAGGAAGATCCTGTGGCTAAAAGCTGAGGTTACATAAATTCAACCTGTAATAAAATGAAGTTTCTTAACAGTGAGGCTTAAATGCTCCACACTATTTATCTTCTTCAAATTTTTTAATCCAAGATTCTGTGCTAAATTCTATGGTCTGCAGATGGAGGAGGTCAGCATGGATGGTCATGGTGATCATCCACAGGACCAGAATCCATCAATCTATGGAGCTGTCCATCACTCCTCTCCTTCATAAGCTTTACTGAGAATATAATTACTGTAATGCCCAGCACCCACATAAAACACATAATCAACTCTTTGCAGTTGGAGTTGGAGCACCCTTTGGAGCTTCCATTGCTCAGAAAGTGTTATCCCTCATGTCCCTCTGTGTAAGCAGCCAGAGGTATTTTCTGTCTTTCTTCTATTTTTGCCTTCCAGTGAAACCCTGGTTCCCCTACAGTGAGGACATGATGGCACAGTATGTGTCTGGCTTACATGGTCCATGTTGCAGGTGAAGGAACAGGAGAGGTACTTCTCCATGAGAGACGGATGATTAACATGTTTTGCTGTTTCATCTTCATCTCTCACTTTATCTGCAGGAAAGTGAATAGCTTTTCTCTGTGATCATCTAAGCATATTTAGTGAATTGTTCTGCCACTACCAAGGCCTTGTATGTTGACAGCACTTTTCCATTGCCTGCTTCTGGTTGATGGCACAGAGATGCTGCAGTTATCCAAGTTTTAATGTGCAAATATGGGTGAACTGTAGAAGTGTGCCATAGCCTCAAGGTTAGATTATTTAACCATTAATTGTGTGAAACTGTAACTACACATCAGGTAACACTGATATTTTGGATTTTTTCTGCACGAACGTGGTCAGATTCTTGGCAAGCTCAAGGACACTGAGAAACTAAACAAATCCACAGAAAGCTACCAAAATTACAAGGGGCCTACACACATGACTTGCAGGAAGCTGAGTCTGCCAAAGAGGACACTAAAGGGAAAGATAATTCCAAACTAAAATATTTTATGGGAAGTTAAGAGTGACAATGTAAACAAAGTCTTCATTCTTCAGCAGTGATAGACAGTATGGCAAGTGGCAATGGCCAGAAGCTGTAACATGGAAATTGGACATCAGGAGAACCTTTGTCATTAGGACGAGAGTGCCTGCAGTGGACCACAGTAACCTGTGCACTCCAGAAACCTCCATCCTTGGAGCTTTACCTGATTTAGCTAGACAAAGCCACTGGTGACTGGACTGCATGTTGAAGATGATTCTGCTTCAGATGGCAGTTTGGAGTAAAGGCTTCCACATGGCACTTCGTATCAGCATTTCTATGATTCTAAACCCTGACGATAGTTATGGTAATAAATAACAGCCAGCTCTCTTCATTCTCCATTTCAAATGTATAGACTTAGTCTGGATGAGACAGCACAGTCCGGATATACAAAGAAACTTTGACATCTTAGTTACTTTTAGCAGAATTTAAGATTGTGTCTATACCAGCAAAATAAACCATACCAGGGAACTTTCCCAGGTCCTGGGATTAGATGTCTTCAACTGCAAGTTGTTAGAATGGTCATCTCCATGGTATTGAGTCACCCTGTAAATGCCTCCCTCCTCTCCCTAGACATGTGTGTGCATGTTTACATTTGCACATATATAATTACTGAGTTGGGAAATAAGTTAAGGACAACCTGAAACCTCCCTGAAAAAAGGAGTTTAAGAGTGTGAGTGATGGATTCCCTGTATTTTAAGTTGTCCATGAGCCAGCACACACTGCTTCAGCCCCTATAATGATTGCAGGATCAGAAATGTGTGTTGCTGGATGATGCACAGGTATATATACTCAAATAAAATTAGCCTCTGTTACATTTTATCTTTTGCTAAGCCTGACAGAAGTCTTGACTCCACTATGCCCCAGACCAGCTGTTGTCATTGACATGAGAGACTCTCTTTTATAAATGTGCTGATCTTGTATATCAAATGCAGACTTAAAGGTTTTAAAAATGGGGGGTGAGAGGGGAAGAAAAAAGAAAATTAAAAAAAAAGCAACTTTCATTTAGCAAGCTTATATTAAAAATTTAAAGTTGTTAATAAATACTGTGTCTATAAGCAAGTCTAAATCTATCTAAAATGCCTCACAGTGAAGTCTTATATCAGTTATTATTGAAACATTAAATGCTTTTCTTACAGGCTTACAGCAATCAATTTAACTTTCAGTCATCATGTACCCATATGTGCTGCTCCTGTTGATGAAATGGCTATTAATAAAGGAATAGATGGCTATGAATTAAAGCAAGCTCTACTTAATCACATTAATCCAGAGTATGTTAAAGGCTTCAATTTTCTAAATAATTTTGGGCTTAATGCCTCTGAGATGGGCAGACTGTTCTATTGATGCAGCATCTGGTCCAATTTAAGCTGCATTGTGAAGGAGGAATTGTTAGGCCCTTGCAAAAATAAGGAAGACTGACAGTTTTCGGGATGCAACCAAAACTGCTACAGCTGAGACAAAAGATACTGCAAGATATTGAAAAAGGCCTACAACAATTAAAAGGCAGCCCACTGCTCTGCAAATGCAACTCTACTGTTCAGTGAATTGTATATGATTAACTTACTCTTACTGATGGGATGAGTACTCCATACACTTAACCATCACTGTATTTTCCAGTCATTGAACATCCAACAGCTGCTGCTGTGAAATATGTTCACTTACCCATTACATTGGGTTACCAATTAGAGAGGAATTATTTAAAAGGGAATGGCACAACCACTATCCTTGCATCAGCAGCAATTTCTGGCTTCAGGGTTGTTGTTTTGTTCCCAGAGGGTTGTGGTTTTTTATTACTATTATTATTTTGGTTGTGTCAAGGTAGTTGTTTTACAATGAAGCAAGATTTACCTTGGCTTGTAGCACTGAAATACTGCTACATTCAATTAAGGAGATACAGAAAAAGTGTTTTAAATGCTTCTGGGGGAATAAACACTTTCATAGGAGAATTCAAGGTTTTTAGAACATATCTGCAGGAGAAAGATTTTTTAAAACCCAGTCTTCATAGAAGGTCTTCAGTGAAGGAGACACTACGTCATAGACCTTCCACTGGAATCAAAACCAAAACCAAAACATTACTTTTACCATTATTTTTTTATTATAGGTAATATGACAAAATTCCAAAAGCTTTAAGGGTAGATTTTTTTGCCAGTAACTCCATTATAAATGAAAATTACAACTCCAATGAATTTAGTGCATTTGCACAATATATGTAAGTCCTGAATGAAGCCATCAAGTTGCATTCTGCAAAGCTGTAAAAATCTCTGTCTGAGATTTCTTATTTCAATCCCAAGTACTGTTTTCATGAAATACCCGGAGCAGGTTTGGGGGGCAGACAATGCATATGGTACATATTATCATAAATTGCAAAATTTGGACAACTATGAAGTGCCCAAAGAAGATTTTATGCGATACACTACAGTATGTACTTCTACAGAACGAGAATCAGAAGTTTAAAAGGGTGATCAAAAATTATGTTTGACATACAATGTTCAGATACATAGTTCCTTTTCAGCTGAATAAAACAATTTAGGTTTAAATATTTCAGTTTAAATTCTCTATGACTAGAGGGTATAAAAGAAAACTTCAGATTTCCCCTTGTTACCTATGCTTTCCTCCAATACTCACTACCAGAAAAATCGACATAGCTCGTATATTTCAAAGAGCTTTGTAAGGTAAGATAAAATATCCCCTTTTTTACAAATGAGGACAATAGGCAGGAAGGGATGAAGGTCATCCAAGTCAGCCTTGGAGCCAGGAATAGAAGGAAATTACCTGAGTCTCAAGGTAACAGCCTAGCTGAGGTGCTCCTTCTTTCTGCAATACGTTCTGCTGCAAAGAGCTGCCAGGCCAAGTCCAACATTAAAACTGCTGCTGAGGAATATGAAAGGCATGAGCACAAAGAGAAGAAAGCACACACTGACTGAGATGCTGGTGCTGCATGAGAGAAACTTCTGGTACCTGTTTTCAGTACAAGTGTAATTAAATGTGCAGATGTTCCCCTGCTGAATTCAGGGACAAGTTTCATTTCTAGGTTGGGTTTCAAAAGAGGAGAGGAAGGTTGCACGGCTGGTGTGACAGCTACAGTGGTAGTTGAGGGATTCTTGGAAGATGAGACAAAAGAAATAGTTATTTTCTCATACCTTTCTGACAAAAGTTACCTGGAAAAGTTTTATCTGATCTTTATCAAATACAATGAGAGCAGTAGTTCTAATAGGCAAGTTGTTCCTCAAACTCTGGGCCATTCTTGGAATGAAGAGCTATTAGATAGGTCTAAGCACAAACAACCACTTGTCGTGCCGGTGATATAAAAAGATATCTATCGAGGTGTAACACTATGGCAACAGCTTGTGTAAGATACTCTTGGACACTGCAGCAGAGCTCATGTTTAACAATTCAAATGCAGAAAGATGATAATAAAGGAGGCAAAAAGCAACTAAGCAATAACCCTGCTCATAGCTCAATTATCTTGATTCATTCTGCCCTCACATGTTATACGAACATATCATGTGTAGACAAATTCTATTTCATGGTAAAAATGAGTCAGCATGGAGAAAAGGCTATTATCATATTGAAAATAAAGGTACTAGAGAAGAATCAAAGGAGATAATAGGAGAATATGCAGTAAGACACTTGGCTTTATACTCAGTTGGTTCCCAGAATTTGCCTTCTATCTCTGTTGGATGTGCTATTTATTTCTGTATCTGTAGTAGAAGATGAAAACTGCCTATTTCAAGAGCAGCAGCAACAAATGCAGTTTTGCTGCAAATGTTTTCCCTTTTTAATTTTTTTCTTTACCATAGCTGCCTGAAATAGTCTTCCTTCAAGCAGGCGTTAGAAATCATTCTCTATTATGGAAAGTTCCTTAAATCCCCACTACTACATAAAATCTACTGTTAATCATTTGGAACTTTGGTGGGATTCACAGAGTGTGAATCTCTGGGAAAGACGACAAAGAGTATTTTGTGGCTCTTAGTTAATTAGATCTGAAACAGTGGGAGCTGGTATCAAAATATTGCAGACCTTTGGTGTGACAACCCTAGGCTCAAACACCTGCTCAGCAAGTTTGATGCCTGGATCCCAAATGACTCTCAAAATAAGAGACATGCATCTCTAGATAGCATCCTAACTACCAGGCTAGAGGATATGCTCAGGAAGCATATTTGTTACTTGTTCTTATGAAACAAAGCCACTGTGTAGTCACAAATACAAGATTACAGAATCATGGAGTAATTTTGTTTGGAAAAGACCTTTAAGATCACTGAGTCCAACTGGTAACCTAGCATGGCCAAATCCACCACTAAAGCATGTCCCTCAGCACCACATCTACATGGCTTTTAAATCCCCTTTTAAATGGGGACTCCACCACTGCCCTGAGCAGCCTGTTCCAGTATTTGATAACCCTTTCAGTGATGAAATTGTTCCTAATATCCAACCTAAGCCTCCAGTGGCACAGCTTGAGGCCATTTCCTCTTGTCCTGTTGTTTCTTCCTTGGGAGAAGAGATTGACCCCCCCCTCCTCGCTCCAAACTCCTTTCAGGGGATTGCAGAGAGTGAGAAGGTCTCCCCTCAGCCTCCTTTTCTCCAGGATGAACACCCCCAGTTCCCTCAGCAGCTCCTCATCACACTTGTGCTCTAGACCCTTCCCTAGCTTAATTGCCCTCCTTTGGACACCATAAAGCAGATGAAGTGTCCCCAGCAGAAGAATGACATGGAGCTGTTGCAGCGAGTACAGCAGAGGCTCGTGAAGATGATCAGAGGCCTGGATCACCTCTGCTATGAAGACAGGCTGAGAGAGTTGGGGTTGTTCAGCCTGGAGAAGAGAAGGCTCCAAGAAGACCTTAGAGCACCTTCCATGACCTAGGGGGGATAGAGGAAAGCTGGGGAGGGACTTCTGACAAGCACAGGGAGGGATGGGATGGAGGGGAAATGGTTTCAAGCTGCAAGAGGGGAGATTGAGATGAGATCTGAGGAAGAAATTCTTTGCTGTGAGGGTGGTGAGACACTGGCCTAGGTTGCTCAGAGAAGCTGTGGCTGCCCCCTCCCTGGAAGTGTTCAAGGTGCATGGACCCACTTCCAAGGCTAGTTGGAACTAAACAATCTTTATGATCCCTTCCAACCCAAACCACTCTAAGTCTCTATGATTCTGTATTTTTTCATTTAATTTTAGCTTCACTTAAAGAATTCTGAATGGATCACAAAGGGAGGCTGGGAGACTGTGTTGTGACTGAAGAACACATTACTCCTGTTTTTGAACACGTTTGAATACCTGCAGAAGGGCTAAACTGTCCCTGAACAGAGAGGAATGAGGCAAGAAATAGAATGAAGCCATTTATTAAACCAAAATAAATGAAGCGATGAAAAATAATGGCCCCATCTGCACCTTCCACTGGTTTGGGGTCAGTTCTGCTGAAGAGAAGTTTAATGCCAAAAATTAAAATAGAAATAGAAATAGAATCCTGACCATTTTCCTCACCATTCACAGTCCAGTCAGAAAATAATACTAATAACAACAGTATTTAGCACTCTTGCAATACTTTGTAGCTTCAAAACATTGCACAAAGAGGGCCTACTCAATGAGAGCAGAACTTCTTTTTCTAAGACCTGTTTGCTACTCTGTAGCCTCTTTTTTACCTTATCAACATATTAATAGACTGAGACAAATTTCTTCCTGATGTAACACCATTGACATCAGCAGAATTGTGCCTAGGATTTAATTTGGCCCAATTGATTACTTTCTTAATAGATTATAAGAGTATTTTAATGGTGTTCCACTTGAGTTGGAACTAAGAATTTTCACAGCATTCAGCACACATAATGACATGATTAAACCCCATATCCTTTCCAGGAAATCTAAAACACTATAATTATAACACAAACATGGAAAAAAAAAAAAAAAAAAAAAAAGAAAGGAAAAAAAAAAGAGAGAGAGAGAAAAAAGAGAAAAAGAAGTAAACAATGCGTAATCACAGCAGTTGAGGATAACGTAAACTCTCAGTTTAGTACACAGTACCTGTCACCTCTCCAGGATTAATAAAGGAAAGTTATGGCCAGAATAAATTATGACCTCTTTAGTACCACAGGCTGGAGAACCTCCTTTAAACCAGCATCTCCTTTTGAGGAAGAAGATATTATTTCATATCAGTGAGGCAGAAAACTCATGGCTAAGCTGAACATATTTTAGATAGATTAAAAAAACGTAATTTAAATCTTTGCAGTGATGGCAAATTTTACCTAGTTTTAGAATATCTTCTAAACTTCATAATTAAGGAAGTGCATCTTAGTCACGGTTGCCAGATGTAATGCATGTTTTAGCCTCAATGCCTATTTCTGCTGTTCAGCTTGCTGCTCAGCTGAACAGAATGGTTACTCTGCTTGCAGAGAGGCACAATAAAACAATTGCTACAGCTCCCTACAGCAATTTGATGCATTAGTACCTGTAAGTACTTGAAAGCAACTCTATTTCCTCTGTCTCTAGGATTGAATGTAAAAGGAGGCACAACAGAGGAGGCAGAAGCATTACAACAGAGTCCTGAAGAGCTCAACAAAGTCCATAGGCCAGGAAGCCTTCCTTTTTCCCCAGACAGCTCTCCAGAGAGCACCAGAACTTGCCTAATGTGCATAACTACTCCCTACTCCCAGCAGCCTCCCACTTATGGTCAAAGACTTCTGTCATCTACACCTGGTTGCCCCTGAGAAGTATCTAAACTGAACACAGGCACAGATGACCATCCCTTTAACTACAGTGTCTTGAGAAGCACTCATTAAGGTTCTACTTGTTCCTTTGACTTCTTGAAGTCAAAATTGAAATGCTACTACCTAACAACAGCCAAAGCCTCTGGGATGCCACTTGCCAGGCTCTGCCACCTGACCTCATGCTTTTGGTGACAGAAGCCCTCTTCTCCCTAGCTCTCCCAGAGGTGCTACAATGGATACTACACAACAGGCTCACACGTGGTAACAGGAGTGCTGTCCTGTTTTCATGGCTAACAAGAGACTTCAGATAAGAAGGCTGGCACAACCTGTGCCACACTCCAGTTTAAAATGCATTAACAGCCCAGGAAGCCAAGGACAGCACCGTGGTAGCTGCTTTGTGTTCACTTCCTTTCTACTCAAAAAACAGGCAGTGGCATGTGTGTACCAGTATGCTCAGATGATGACTTATCATATTAATTAAAATTCTCTTATAGTTTATTTTGATTTCTCCACCTGTCTGCAGCAATCTGTTGTCTTATCTCTTAGTCTTATATGGTGCACTTTGGGAGGAAAGGACCTTATTTTTTTTCTGTGCTTCACCCAGCAAGGTCATAGTCCATGCCAAGTCTAGCATTCAAAGCAATAGTGACACTTTTTTCAGTATTTCTGTTCTACTGCTGTACTATTTTAGCAGAAAGGAAACTGTATAGACTTTATGGAAATGTGACATTAGAACAGAATCACTCGCAGGCATTTCAGCTACAATTAACATTTTTCACTCCTCAGAAAGAAAATAAAAACAGTTTCTAATTGAATCGCTTCACTGAATAAACAGTGGATAAAATCAAGTGGAGAACTAGTAGAGAAAAAATAAGGTTAGCTACATGTCAGGGTTGGGTTTTTTTTCCAGGCAGATTTGATCTGTGTGTTAGCACCGTGGGCGTGTGTGTATGCAAGCACTGCCATGATACATTTTTGTGCTCAGCAATAGGTACAGAAATGTCTCCAGGCATGCATAGCATGCAGAGTAGAGGAGGCAACGCTGATAATTCCTTCTTGCTTTTTCCCAGACACAGCACTCCTAGGATCTATGGGCTGAAAGAGCTGGAAGTGAATGTCAGTACAAACAATATACCTCAAAAAAGATTGAAAACAAGAGTAGGGCAGTCCAAAGAGTACAGTGAGCTTCTCAGTGCAAAATATTTGCCAGTAAATACAACAGGTCTAGGATTACTCTTTGGCTGTATGATCATCTTCACAACAGAACTCAAGTTGCAGCTGAGACTTTTATCCTCCAGACAGGATCTGTGCATCCACACTGATTATTTGGTTTGAATATCTGTACTATATAAATCATCAATTGTGTCTAGGAATTGTCCAGGTTAGACTACTGGCCTGGCTACAACCACATCAGGGACTACCAAAGCAATTCAAAGGTATGACTGATCCCATACCCACGCACAAATCTGTGCTCTGTTCAGTTTGCTGCCACAGATACGGCCTGTGTGTAGCCATGACAGCTCTTCTGGGGATGTCACTAGTGCTGACAACAAAAAGGCTGCTTTAGAAGCCAAAGATGAGGCATCCTTTCAGAAGACTTCACCCTACAGCTCCAAGTGGACTTTATCTGAGGCAGGCAGCTACTCTCCCTACTGACCTACACATTTATGGCCAGATGCTTTAGACTGACCACTTTGTCCATATCAACAGGCTGAAGAGATCTCATTGATGTGGAAATGACAGATGTTCTTAGTACTGTTGGTGGTCACAGTTCATACACAATTTGAATCCAGTATGAATGACACCTCCTGCCAGTAGCATTGCACATGAAGCACACCAGGGAGGCTGACACCATATGATGTGCATCCATAAAGAAAAATCTCTTTCCTGGTACCAATGTGAAAGTCTCGAAAGATGTATTACAGAAGTGTTTCAAAGCAGTAATAGTTCAGAAGAAAACAAACAAAAAACCCAATACAGAATAGAAGTTATATTCTCGGATCTCCTATGACAGATGTGCTGGGGCTTTTTTTTCCTCATTACTTTGTTTTTTCTCCAAATCTTACCTGTTGATTTGAGCTCTACTGATGGTACAGAGATACAACATGTCACTACGGAATACTCATTAATAAGGCAGAGTGTCAGTAAAAGCAAATGAGGATCTTTTTACCTACTCCTCCAAAAAAAATACTTCATTTCCAGATGTATTGATACCTACCTGCCTTGAAATAGCCTTGAGCAAAATATTGTTTAACTACAGCAAGTTTTCTTTGAAACTTCCTGCACAGGTTCAGCACTAGAGCTAATAAAACTACCACTTGTCCAAGTTTTTGTGAATGGCAGAAATTGATATTGGAGAAACAGATTAACAAATTAATACACAAAAGATCATGAGTGATTAGTAAACACTACATCATTAACACCTGAAGTTGTGAGGTGTATGAAGACAGAACTCATGCTAACTTTTGCAGAAGCAGATTGTTAGATTAAATGCATCCTTGCTGTGAAAGCACACAGCAGTTCTGTTTCAACTAGTCAAAGACTTCTTCTCTCTTTGTTGAGGTTGCATATCCCAGAAATTTACAGAAAGACAGCTTAAATAAAAAGGGGATTTGGCTCTTTAGTGAAGACTGAAATAAACCTTTGAGTGACCCAATTAGTCAAGCTATGGTCAACATATTTCATTAAACAAGTCTTAGATCCTTGGGTCAAGAAAGGATCGATCCATTCTGCCTCCTGCCTCTGCTGTAGGACCAGACAGTTCTCACACAGGAAGACACAATTTTATGCAAAGGGTCTCGAAGTCAATGAACAAAAAGCAGATGGAGCCCCTGCATGAACTGTACCTCAATTATCTTTTGTCAGAAGTATCATGTGGCTTTTGGATTATCCCTTGAGGTCTGGGGGTAAAGATCTCTGCTGCAGTGTTAAACAGATCTAGCTGAGTCTTTCTACAATTCAGTTATGAGAGCTGCTGCACTCTGTAACTGTGGGGCAGCTTCCTACTGATGGAAATAGTAGATTTTCTATCCCTTTGGGTGTTCAAATCAGAATTGGATAATAATTTTCTCAGTAGCTTGGACTTTGTAGGTTATTCATAGAATCATAGAATCATAGGGGTTGGAAGGGACCTCGAAAGATCATCTAGTCCAACCCTCCCGCCAGAGCAGGGTCACCTAGAGTACATCACACAGGAAGGCGTCCAGGCGGGTTTTGAATGTCTCCAGAGAAGGAGACTCCACAACCTCTCTGGGCAGCCTGTTTTACTGTTATTACTGTGATTACAGTGGTACTTAGAGCATCCAACCTGACAGCATACAAACAAAGTAATAGAGCTTACCCAGCAACAGGTTTTGATACTTCAGGCAGGAATTTGTAGATGGCATCTTAATACTTTTCTTACACCAGAATTGTGACTCAATCAAAGTTGACAGCCTATCCCAGCTTTACAATCTCTGCCTTCTTTAGTGCACCAAAGCAGACACAGCAGGGAGCGAACAGTCACAGAGGTTTCCTGCAGTGTGTGGAAGACAACTTCCTGACACAGCTGGTGAGGGAGCCAACTAGGGAAAGGGCCCTGCTGGACCTGCTGCTTGTTTGTCTTCTGGGGGATGTAAAGGTTGGAAGTCGTCTTGGGCAGAGTGATCTCAATTCTTGGAGAAGCAATTTGAGGAGCCAGCAGAACTGCCACCTTGGACTTCCAAAGGACAGCCTGTTTCAGAGCATGGTTGAGAGTGTCCCTTGGGAGGAAGTCCTGAAGGGCAAAGGAGCCCAGGAAGGCTGGTCATACTTCAAGAAGGAACTCTGAAAGGCACAGGAGAAGAACATTCCCAGGACCCAAAAGATGACCCGATGGGGAAGAAGACCAGCCTGGCTAAATAGAGAGACTTGGCTGGACCTCAGGAACAAAAGGAAAGTTTTTGGTCTTTGGAAAAGGGGGTTGGCAACTTATGAGGAATACCAAGAAGTAGTGAAGCTATGCAGGGGGAAAATTGGAAGGGCCAACGCTCAAGCAGAACTCAACTTGGCCACTGCAGTTAAAGACAAAAAGAGGTTTTTCAGTATATTAGTAGAAAAAGGAAGACTAGGGAAAATGTAGGGCTGCTGATGAATGAGGTGGGCACCCCAGTGATGGAAAACACAGAGAAGGCAGAGTTACTGAATGCCTTCTTTGCTTCAGTCTTCACTGCTAAAGCTGTTCTTCATGAATCCCAGACTCTAGAGGTAAGGGGAAAGGTAAGAGAGGAAGACTTTCTCTCAGTAGAGGAGGACCAGGTTAGAGACCACTTGGCCAAACTGGACCTCCCTAAGTCCATGGGCCCTGGTGGGATACACCCAAGGAGTGCTGAGAGACCTGGCAGATGTTATTGCTGGGCCACTCTCCATCGTCTTTGAAAGGTCACGGGGAACAGGAGAGGTCCCAGAGGAATGGAGGAAGAAAAATATCACTACAGTCTTCAAAAAGGGAAGGAACAAGGATCCAGGGAACTACAGGCCAGTTGGTCTCACCTCTGTCCCTGGGAAGGTGATGGGAGTGACTTGTTCTAGATGTCATCTCTAAACACATTGAAGAACAGAAAGTTATTGAGAAGGGTCAACATGGATTCACCAAGGGTGAATCATGCTTGACCAGCCTGCTAGCCTTCTATGATGTCATAACTGGTTGTTTGGATGAGGGGAGAGCAGCAGATGTCATCTACCTTGACTTCAGCAAATTATATTGTCTCCCATATTGTCTCCCATATCCCAATATGATAATATCAGACAATGATATTGTCTCCCATAACACCCTCATTAGGAAACTGAGGGAGTATGGGTCAAAATAAATCAGAAAAAAAAAAAAAAAAAAGGTATTTGACCCAGGCATTATTTCTACTTAGTTTTTTCAGTGTAACCAGCTAACTGAAAACAAGCTATTTCCTTAGTGACTGCCTTCTCTTTGTAAGTCTTGAAATCAGGAGCACACTGCAGTTGTCTATTACTATGTGTCACACTCCCAAAGGGATTTGTATGACCTTTCTTAATTTTTGTGAGCAATTCCATGAAGTCCCTTGAGCTCTGGCTTTCACAAAATCCTTCTCAAAGTTTCCTTTACCCTGTTGTTATTCCACATCAAATAGAGAAACTTTTGCTACAGTGCACTACAGCCATGAGCACCCCAAAGGCTCTGCCTCTCCCATCACTGGACCAGTTTCTTATTCTCTTGGACCAAATTCTTCTCACCCAAACAGACTCATGTGAGAGTGAGGGAGTCTGCAAATGTAAGACAGAGCAGAACTCAAATACCATAATTTTGTTTATTATAAAAT
This sequence comes from Apus apus, assembly GCF_020740795.1. Classification (NCBI taxonomy): domain Eukaryota; kingdom Metazoa; phylum Chordata; class Aves; order Apodiformes; family Apodidae; genus Apus; species Apus apus. Next base: position 105,843,608 of record NC_067284.1, on the reverse strand, counting down.
GAGATACAATGGTCTTCTTGAGCAAAAAGAAGAAAGTTAAACTCTTGTAATTAAGTTTTTTCATAATTCATCCAAAACATAGAAACCTTGCAGGTCACTTGTAGAATTATTCAAAATCTTCACCATCTTGGTGAGACAGTATTCAATTTAAAAACTCTCATATCCCAACATAGGAACGTGTTCCATACACAGAGTAAGTCAAAGTGGCCTATGTTTACACAAAGTTATTTCAGTACTGTCCCAATTTCATGAAAAATAGATTCTCAGAAATACCCATGCTATCCCGACAGCATTTCAGTCATGTGCCACTAAAGGAATGAAGATTTCAGCTGAGGGAATAAGCAGTAGGAGCAGCAAAATAAAGCAAACACACCACAAGAAACAAGAAACACAAGGAAAACACAAACATGTTCTACCATCTGCTTTACTTCCAGAGCAATGCTCTCCTAGTAGCTGTAGCTTCTCCCTGTTTTTTCCCACCTTAGATATCTACCCCTCAAGACATTATTTTGCTTGTTGTTTCTCCTCTTTCTTTTGATTTGTAGTATCAGTTTGCACACAATACTTCAAATACTACATACCAAGAATGGTTCACAAGGAAACAAATAGCCATAGGTGACCTCTATGGAGTTACCACCTGTAGTCATCACTACTTCGGGGAGAACAGTTTGCTAGATTGAGAAAACTGACCATGTTGCTGTTTGGTTTGGGTTTGTTTGGGTTTTTTTAAGTGCTATCATAGTAAAAAAAATAAATAAAAATAGAAAAGAAAGAACACCCCAGTAGCCATAATAGCAGTGAGCCCTGTGGTAACATCATCCTCTGCACAAATACCTCATGTTCCCTTGCCTAACAGGAGAAGCAGCTTCCTGATGCATCTTCATTTGTTTCCAGGCACAGTGACATAGTGAACATCACAGCCTAATCCTGCACGGACTCTCTTCTGAAAGTGAAGGTCCTTTGGGAACTTAGTGTAGGCTCCAGGTCAGAATATTTTGTCTTTGACTTGTTCTGTAATGGCTCTTTCAACCTCTGGGACTATCACATTTTCATCTTATATATATCTTTAATAAAACCAGGAGATTAAAAAGATGGAAACAACACATCTCAGCAGAATACAATTCAAATAAAGTTGTTAATAATAAATAATATATTTAGTATTTATACTGCTGCTACTACCTAAGCCTGTGATTATGGGCAATGCTGAAATAAATAGATAAGAGGAACAGAGGATAGCAGTGAGGCTATTAGGATTTTAAAATTGCCACGAGGCACAATCAGGTGTCTAAATAATAAATATCGGTTTAATTTCTTCAAGCCTGAATCCGCCAAGATAGTAACCCTGAGAAGTCAAATTCTGAAACGAAAATGTAAAGTTAACCTCGATTAAAGATGTAGGAGAACTCTAAACACAGAAGCTACCATCCCTCATGGACAGGGAGCTTGCTGTTTTTCAGACAACGGTTGGTAAAAATATTTACTCTGCCTTTTATTTTCAAATTATCAATCTACAGAACACATTTCTGTATCCTGGTATACTAAGGCATAATGGAGTTTTCTTGGTCAACAAGAAGCTCTTCTGTTGAAAAAGAACATGTCAGTCATGTCAACATAGACTATTTTCAAGGTAGAACTGCAATATAGCAGGGAACTTAAATTCAATGCACCTCTATATTTCTTGTTGCCAAGGTTTTAACATTGCAGCAGCATCTGCTATCACCTTTCCAAATGATTTTGCTTTGCCGTGAAATTGGTTCATTTATTTTATTTCATGACTTAGCAATTGCGTCAAGGAGAAATCATAGTTTATAGGGTTATATCTAGATTTTGTCTACACATCTAGGAGGATCCTAGGACTATAGTCTCTTGATTACAGAGACACAAGTTAATACTAACTGTGGCGCAGTTAATAAATAATACGTATTTTCTACTAAAACATGTTCTTCAATTGCTGCAAAAAAACAGTAAAACAACATCTACAGTACACGACATTAACTTTGATCAATACAGTATTTTCTACTTTGCTTGGCTGACCTTTCCTTCCTTCCTTACAGGTGAACTAGGCAAAAAAAAAAGGGGAGAGGTGGAGCAATTGGCCAGTAGTATCAAAGCACATTGTACAGATCAAGGGCATGATGAACACTGGTATTCTTCACAGAATCTATAAGTCATTAAAATTCTTATATCCTGTTCTTATAAGAAAAAAAGAACAGACAAAGGCACAACAGGAATATATTCTCTTCACAGTGACCTAATAATAAAAGAAAATGTTCTGAGCCATTCTCATTACTGCTTGGAAACTTTAATCTTGTGGATTTAGTTTCTGTTCATGAAAACCTTCAGATCCCTTCATAAGCCACAGAAAACGAAGGGAATATTTGTAGTTTAATTACACATTTAAACATTTTGGAGGGTCAGACCCAGTTTGGAACAGTGGTGTGATGTCTAAATGAAGGCCTTTTTAGGTAATATAAGGGACTGTCTCAACATAATGTCAGTTTGTCCTTGGGCATACATCTGTATTTTGTAGAGAATGGGAAATCTGAGAAAGAGATACTTTCTTATCTTACATTTTCTCTGTATTGCTATTAATAACTCGTGAAAAATGCTAGTCAGAGTTTTTGTTGTTGGTTTTAATGATCATGCTGTTTATGCATATGTATGTAAAATAAGCCCCACATCATGGAGTCAAACCCTCCACAGACATTTTCTTTCTTAAAGCAAAGATGTGATAACCATCAACCTCTGGACTTTTCCAGTTGTCTTGTCCTCTTTTTCAAGTATAACTAAGATGAAGTAGAGATGGAATTAACTTTGTAAATCACCGACTGACCAAAGGGATAGGAGGTAACAGAGCAAGAAATTCATTCTGCCTTTCTCCACTCCGTTTCATCAGATATTTAGCAGTCTTCTGGATGACATTTGAAAGCCTAGACATTTTAAGAAGAACTGGAATTCCTACTCAAAAAGACTATGGAATAGTCTCAAAAAGACTCAAAAGACTAATTGGTATGAAAGAGACAAAACTATTCCTTAAAAATGCATGGGTTTGCTGTATAGGACATGTTAAATAACCTCAGACTAAAGTATTTTAAGTAATTCAACACAGAAATTAAGTTAGTAATAACTAAGTTTTATTACATTATTAATTATTAAGAAATGGGACTTGTGTACAAGAGAATCTGCTTCAGAAAGGTACTGAGAATTGACTAGATTACAAATTGGTTTAACTAACTAAACTGTTATCTTCCCTAAGTCTTCTAAATAATATTGGATAATAAACAGGCATAGGCATCTATTTTTCTTACATTATAGTCACTGAAAACAAAGAAAAAAACCCAAACCAAAATAAAATTACCTGCTTAGATGTTAACAACTTGAACCATAAATTTATAAACTGCCCTGTTTCTATGAAAATCATCGTTAGCTACATATTTTTATGGTAATTGTACATAACCAATTTATGACTAACAAGAGCAGAGTTTTTTTCCCTTCTGATTTCAGTGCCACTTGAGCTATGCAGATTTCAAAGAGCTTATGAATATACAGATAAACAGAATTGTTCTGAACATCTGTAAGCAAAATATGAAAAGATGTTTCATACTGAATGAACATCCTGGGTTGTCTAATGCTGGCCAAAAATGGTGTATTTATATATTAGGCTAATGCATCAAAAATAGCTCAAAATCCTTCATGCAGTCCAGAATGACTTTTCAGATTTTCATCTGTATGGTTTTCACAACAAAATGTAAAAATAATTTCCAGCACTCTATTTATAAGCTTCAAAATAACTCAATTATCTCTTACACATCAATTTAGCAATGCAATACCACATCAACTGATAGGAGAATCTCCAAATGACCTGTCCCACATCTGAACAGGGTAACACTATTCTGACCCTTTTGAGCAGAATCATGACTTTCCTGCCTCTCCAACAGAGAACGGTGAATCATGCTGCTCTTCAAGGCTTATGAGGTTGGGTGTTTGCCCTTAAAGGCTGCAATTTTCATGGGGTACCAACACAGTGTTGTAAAAGAACAGCCATCACCTGGCTGCTCTGAGACAAATGGTGTCCCACCATGTAGCTTAATACTGGGTCCACTGATCACTTTTGCTTCCCAGTGAGGTTCAGCAATGAAGATCCTGGCAGAAGACTGGAAAACCACTGATAAGGAAAACAGACATGTATTCACTTAAAGAAACACAACATATCCTTTCTAGAAAATACACTGAAGGCATGAAGAAAAGAAAGAAACCCTAAGCATGTTCTTGTTTTCTATAGAAGATACTACTCTAGAGTAACAAATTTAGTATAAAGAGTGAAGGAGAATATCAAATTGTAATCAATATGCTCCAAGCCTCCATCTCAGTAACTCCTCAATTTACAGGTATTTAAATATAGATGTTAGTGCCATGCTATTGCAGACTTTAAGATCAGTTATATTTAAGACTGTGTAGTTCTCAGAGGTCTCAAAACAAGGTATTATTTAAGATCATTAAGAACAGCCTAAATACAAAAGAAGACAAAAACCTTTGTAGGCTCAATGAGCCAGTGTACCTGGAACATACTCCTGTTGCTTTTGGCTGCTGGTACATCTGCAAGCAGGAACTTTATTTACTGCAGTGTAAAAAAGATCAGCTTTCCAAGGAGAAAGCCTGAAGAATTAGTCAACTGACTAATCTAATGTCCTTCTGCCATGGAGTGAACACAGAGGAAGAGCAACTGATGTCATTTAACTTGACTTCTCTAAGGCATTTGACACAGTCCCACACAATATCCTCGCCTCCAAATTGGAGAGATATTGGTTTGATGGATGAACTATTTGATGGATAAGGAATGGGATGGGTGGCTGCATCCAAAGAGTTGCAGTCAACAGGTCAATGACCAAATGAAGATCAGTAACAGGTGATGTGCCTCAGGGGTCCATATACATGTATAACATACATATACACACACATATATAATATCCATGGGTCAGACAGCTACATGATCAAAACTGCACATGCATCCAAGAATATCCAGAACAAGAGACTGGAAAATCTTATGCCTCAGCAGGCACACACTCCCCTGCCTCCACACTGTGTAGTAGCACATATGCACATAAAACAACAGCGCACTGCTCGTGTCCTCAGCTCCAGATAGAAGTATAGATAGTGAATGTACATACAGACACCTTAGATTTGAAAGAGTTGTTCAACTACACCCAGTTACTTTTGAGATACCCAAGAGCAACTGGGGCCCTGATGTCCTGTCTAGAGCTGGATTTAGAGGACATGACTATTAAGTGTTTATGATAGATATGATCTTGCCAGAAGAGATTAATAAGAAAGTGGCAGTCACACAGGGCATAACTGAGGTATACTGTTCTTCCCAGTGACAACTACAGCAAATAGAAGAAGTCAGATAGCAATATTTTAGAAGTGCTTGTGAGAGCTCTCTTTAAGAATTCCAAAAGGTTATATTCAAAATGAAAAAAAAACCAAAACCTGCCCCAAAAATCAGAATAAAATAGAGCAAGAGGAAAATAAGTAGGGAAAAATAGCATGCAGAAATCAGTAAATAATACAACTCCGCTCGGGTGCACAACTAGGAACAGAAATGTGTAACACACACACATCCCATTTATGTTCACACAGACAAGGCTATGAAATATGTGCTTATGCTTCTGGATATCTCTGAGCAAAAACTCCTCCAGTCTCCAGCATCTGGAGGCATATAAACATACATAATGCAACTGCACATAAAAATAACCTCAGCTGTGTTTTTGCAGTACAAATCTAACTAAAAAAACTATCAGAAATAGACTTCAGAGATTTTTTTTCCCATTTCTTTATTCCAGGATTTTTGTTATTTAATTACCATTTTTATTTTTGTTGGCTATAGATAAAATAAATAAAACACATAAAGCAGGTATCAAAAAGCTTTAACAGTATCTCAAACACAAAGCTTATGATATATGGAGCTATTCTGAAATATAAAACCAGCCTATTCTGCACAGAACTGGGGAGGATGGTACCTTTTTCCTACTTCCCTGGCTACACCACCTTGTCCTGTGGCTCACATCTCCCCTTGGCCAACAGCCAGCACTCAGTATCTTTGGAGAAACACTCAAAAGCCCCTCATAACTACCCTCAGTGTATTGGAACTGTGAGCGTATTGAGAAAGAAAAGTTGTGCTACATATCACTATTCTATCTAAATAACCTAATTATTCAATACCCAGGCCATTAAACAGAGTGGACAACTACCAGATACTTGCTTATAAACATAACAGATAGTGCAAGGAAATTATGAAAGTACAGAATACACGAGTGCAAAAGTATTAGGAAGCAAAGGATCATTTGGATAAGTAAGATGGGCATCACTGATCATTCCATAGATGAAGCTTCTTATTGCTTAGACTTGCAGGAGTTCTATGCAACAGCTACTGCTACAGGCATGGTTTCCTTTTTTCTATACACTTTATATACACTATATTCTATACACTAGACCTTATTTCTATACACTATACATTTGCACTCAGGAGCATACAAACTGCTGTAAGTTCCCAGAAGAACTTCTTTAGGAGAATCAGGGAAAATCTCTCCCTAATCTGTATGTTTTCTTTAGCATTTATAAAGCAATTTCTTGTGAGCTCAGTATTGTCTGTGAAATACCACTGTAAAACATCTCTTTTCACATTTTTTACTATTTTCAGAAAGTTTCTGCTTTTTGGGGTGCCTTGTAGCTCTTCTGCACAGTCATTTAAGTGTCCATTATTTGTTTGTGTCACTGAACCTTTTAACTCTCTCTATCAAGTCTATGTAACAGATTGTCAGTGAGAACAGTATAGCAATTTCAGCATTTGGCATGAAAAGTGTTAACAAGAAAACAAACCAAAAAACCTCCAAGCTGTTCTCCACCAGCAAGTATAGGAAAGCAAGGATTTGCTTTAACAGAAACATTAGTCAGTTAGCTGCCAGTGGTTCTATGTTTTAGATCACAGAAAGAAAATGTATTGGGTTATTAGTACTGTAGAAGATTAGTATGAGTGCAATGAAAAATAAATGCAAGGATTTGGGGTGGAAATATAGGATGCAAATGAGAACTTCTCCATACAAGCTCCTGGCTATATGGAAAGCATGTGTGCTTTCTGATTTTTGTTCATACTCAGAGACAAAAGTAAAATTTAAACTCATGCTTTTTCTAAGGAACACATTTGCATAATTTGAAACAGAATTCATTTCAGGAATAAATTTTTTTTTTCTTTTTCCTCAGAACATTTGTACATAAAACAACTCATTAATTATTAGGAAATGACAATGGCATGGACATACCATAGATGCCATTACAGTTGAGGATTCAAGGCTAGTAGCAGGGTTGACTAAATATCCAGTCTCTTTAGTTGCTGAAGTCACTCATTTTACTCTTCATTGTCACCCATAATCTGATAGCATTCTACTCACAATATTTAAAAAACAAAGAGAAAAGCTTACCTGAGCAGACTTCTTTGTAGGTAGGATTTGGAGTAAACCCTCCTGCGTAACCCACTTGAGTGGAATAGACTCCCTTCTCTCTCCAGAACTTTCTCTCAGCTCCCCAGAAACAGCCCATACCTGAATATTGCACAAAGTACATATTGGTATGTCAAAATCTGCTCAATATAAATCATCCACTTGTCCATTAATTGATGTAGTCAATAGTGAAGGAAATACCTATAGTCAGCATATGATGGTCAAATGTTTCCCAAGTTTATGCATGGAGTAGCTATAATGAGAAGTCAATTCTGCATCACAGCACAATTCAAATAAAGCTTTATTTATGCTTCTGAATATTAACATGTCACAGAGGACAGATCCTATAAGGGTTCAAAGGCCCAAACAAGGAGAATTCTCATGCACACTAAAATAAATGTTACTTAAAAGGCAACTGCACTATTTGTACCATTTTTACTTTAATTGATTAGCAAGCTGTCAAAACACAATAATTTGTAATAATGGCAAACAGTTATTTAATTTTCTGCTATAAGTCTGCCTTTAAAGGCAGCAGTAAGAATGGATTAAATTATGTGCTATACAGGAGGGAAAATGCTTTGCTTTAACAATTTATGCACGCAGATATTTGATGTTCAGACAACATTTTGGTAGTCATTCACCCAAATGGCCAATTATCAAAGGACAGCAGATTGTCAACAGGTGTAAATTGGCAAAACTCTCCTGGTAACAGGAATCAAGCACATTGTATGAAACTCAGTGGGAAGGAAGAAATGAGTCTAACATTCACAGTTCTCCGATGGCTTCAATAGTTAGCTACAATTTGGAGGACTCTCTAAAGCTGAAACATGACATGTACACTCTAGTACTGTTTAGCTTATCCCTGATTATGGGTGATGTATTTTCTCTTTCAGTGATCATGTACTTTAATTTTATTATTCCCTTACAAATAAAAGGGGGAAAAAAATAAGATAAATATTGAAGACATTTAGAAATCAATGATCTATTATGGGTTTTCTATTGATAACAGTGAAGGAATTACAGGGTAAAAAATTAGAGAAATGTTCCTTCAAAGTAAAACTAGAAGCACAAAGCAGTCCCTTCTATCAACTACAATGGCTCACAAAGGCATACTCTTTCTTTGAAACTTCAGATATTAACTTCAGATTAAAGTCATAATGCACCAGAAACACAGAACTAATGACCCAGACTTCACCTTCTAATTCAGGTGCTCAAGTATGATGCATAAATTAGGAGCCTAGCCTTCTCCTGGAGACCATGGAAAGAGGCAGGCATCTCCTGGGGACAATTCAGCCCACAGAAGATATAGATTGCTGATAGAATTACAGTCATTCACCCTTCTCTACAGAGATAGCTATGGCTATTAGACTTGAGAAGAGAAAACACCATTTAAAAAAATCATGACAGGGACAATCGTTTAATTATGTGGAAGGATTATGCGTATCTACTCTACCATGTGTTCCAAAAAAAGGTATGTCTATTTCATTGCAAGATAGTGAGAAGTTAGGAAAACAGCTTTTCTGTGGCCATCCAGTCTGCTCTAACAGACTTTGTTCCTTCTGCTAATTGTAATTTACTCTGTCACTAAAACAAAAATTTGTATTTAGATATGCAACCCTAAAAGAGGAAGGAAGAAGGACCCACTTGAATCACATCTATCTTACTTTTAGATATTTAACTACAAGGACTGTGGGGTTTTTAGGACTGTCTAAACTTGGGGGTCTCGGAATTAATTAGGTTCTTCTCTGTTTCTCATTACAGTATTCAATCAAACATGTTGTCCTGAAAATAAAAGGCACCTTTGAATAGTTTTCTGATGGTTGGGTTTAGGTGGAGAGCAGAAGAGGGCATCAGAATTCACAGAGTGGGCAGGCTTAGGCTATTCAGAGGACGCTCTGAATTTGTTCTGTGTATTGTTTGCTAGAACCTAAGCCTGCATCTGTATCTGAAGCACTGAAAATAAACTTCAGCCCAATACTAATATCTCAGTGCTGTGCATCCTTAAGATTACAAGGGAAGTTTAAGTTCCAGCTGCCTAAAATCCCAGATGCTTTTCCAGCAGGTGACACTGAGACCCTTGCAGGAAGGACGCTGTAGCAAATTTATCAAACTAATATTTGTTGGACAAGCATAGTGAGATGTGTTGAATGAGTAATTTCATTTGTGCCAAGGAAGAGTGCAACCCCCAAATTTTTCCCACCACATAATCCTTGACCCACACCTGAGTGCAAAGAAGCAACTCCAAACTAAAGACACAACCCAGATTTAGGTTTTAGTTCAGATACAGGCCCAACTACAAATATAAAGTTGAAATGCTCATTCTTTTCCTATTTATTTCAGTAATTTTAACATTTACTGTGAGCATCACCTAACTGCACTGTCCAAAATTACTGACCATCAGGGCAGTGGTCACTGGCTTTCCTTGAGTAATAACTATTATTTAGGGTTCTCTAATGATAGCCCTCTCTGACCTCTTGATTTGACCTAGTGACCAGGCTCATCAATGTTTCTGTCACTTCTTCCTCTCTGTAATCAGTTTTTGTCTGACTACCTTCTGTTCTCCTTGTTCTGAGAGACAGACATTGTACTCTCTCGGTGAACTATTCTCATCATTCTCTAGCACAGTGGCACCTTGCACAAACAGTAAGTCCTCAAATCCATGAGAAGAGATAAAATTGAAATCTCTGTCATAATAACACAACCTGCTAGTAAGGGGACATAATTTACATTATGCGATACTAAATTGCTTTCCACAGTATTAATATATTCAGAGGTTGGTCTTTGTTATTCTGCAAAAGTGGTGCCACGTTCTACAGAGAAACTGTCAAAAAAAATAATATTAACAACAAAACCCCACATAATATCCCAGAGTTAAGACACATCAGCTCATGGAATGCCTGTTCTTCAGAGGGCTGGCTACCTTAAGCCATTTTTAACATGAACAATGATTACAAAAATAGGGAAATAATCTCAGTCCCAAACTTCACATACTCTCGTAGTACAAAAAAAAAAAAAAAAAAAAAAAAGAAGTCTACTTTCCCTAATTATTACTACTCTAGTAAGAAAACTGAAGAAATAAACAACTGAAATAAATAATTACATAAAATTCAGAAGAATAAAACAGTTTAAAAAATAGTAGGAAAAGAAACATAATAGCAAAGTAAGCTACCCATATTACAATACAGAACCAGACTTTAAACTACTCATGAAATAATTTGCATAATCCCTAGTACTGGTGAAGTGAGTGCAGCTTTAGAGTTAGATAGAAAGCTTCTGGAGGCATTCCTAAGAGAAAGCAGAAAAAAAAATAAATAAAAAAAATGCTGGGGAACATACTCATGTTCCCAGAAAGAGCATTATTTGAACATAATGGTTATTGCAGAAGAGTGTTTAAGCATTGAAGATATTTGGCACTTTTTAATTGCTAATTTTAAAACTAAAACTATTCTTTCAGTGATAGGTTTTGACTGACTCTTAATTGGAATTTCAAAAGGCATTTAAAGATTTTTTTCTCTTTTGAACTTCAAAACCAAACAGATTCAAATGGCAATCTTTAAAGGTTCATTCATCCCTATAAATAATATTAATCATACAACTTGGGAATAAATGTTGGTACCCCAATGCCTTTCTGGCATCCACATCCATTTTCTCAAACTATTCTTTTTGTATATCCATCCATATATGTATCTTCTGAACAATTCCTTTTGTACACAGCCAAGGAATATCTGTTTCCATAGGCAACCTAGATCATTTGCATATCTGTTTAAAAATAGTTAGCATAAACTGAAGTATTTTCCTAAAATAATGAAAGCAAAGTGTTACTATGGTAAGAAAGATAAGCATCCTATTGTTAAAGATTATTTTCAAATATCCACAGAGTAGAATTTAACCCCAGGTGTTTACTTTTCAGTGAGGTGAATTTACAGACTATGTTAACCAGACTGACCAGTTCTCTACTGACGGCAACAGGAGCTCATACATTCAGGGATTAATTTATTTGCCTAAACAGAGACATCCGGGGTAATTTCAGCCTTAGGATATCCAAGATACCCAACAAGGCTGACATACATGGCACAGGACTTAGGAGAGACACATGCCTTTCTTGAAAGGCATCCTGAGGCCAGGCAAAATAATCCCAGACATCTAAAATGTAACTGTTTGCAAATTTTAAGTCAAGAGGTACAAGCCCATATCCCATATGCAGACATTACAAAAATCTGAAAGTCTCTGAAACTGAGATTGACTCAAATCCCCCCAGATACAGTGATTTGTGCCTGAATGTTGCCCATTTCTCTTCCACAACTATGAAAAGAGTCTAGCATGACGAGCTGGGTTGTAGAAAAGTTTATGCTGCAGTATAAGCCAGATGAATGATAAGCAAAACTACTAATTACAATGTTATCTATCTTCATAATAATGTTTGTAGCTTATAATATTGCTAGATTCTTTATTTCATGTGCTGAATGCAGTAGCTATCACACAGAACCAAAAACCAGACACGAAAACTTGTTTGAAAATTATGCAATGTTCAAGACATAGTCTCCCCTCACACAAGAAACTGCAGGGTCCTGCAAAGGTAACTTTCACTTGCCTTCATTCTGAACCCCTTCTCCAAAGTCTGTTCCTATCACATCTTTGAATAATACTCAGTTTCCATCAGGTTCTGTGATGTAAATTCCTATTTATGATTCTATTATGCAAATCAGCACAACTAGCAAATCTGCATCAGAAGGGCACTCCTGATCCAAACTGAAACCTCCCAAGATGCACCCATTCTGTACTTAATTAAAGTCTATTAAGTTCTGAGCTGGACGGTTGGTAAAGGAGACTGATGCTTCAGGGACTCTCAGACTTACATGTAGAGAAACTCACAGCAGGTGTATCACTTTTATATACTGGCCAATTTTTATATTTTCTCTAAAATATGTACCCGTAGATGGGAGCTTTTTTTTTTTTTCCAAGTTCCTTTGTCCTTTACCTTTGTGGTTCATCCTTCTCCACTGGGCATCAGGTGCATATACAACCTGACTTCTGCCTGGCTGCCCAATGACCTTTCGCTCCTGCCAGCTTTATTTACAAGCATTCTCTTTCCCCTACCTTCCAGAAGCCCATCAGGACATCCAGGAGACTCTTTTTGTCATATTCTGAAGAACAAATGCATTATTTCATTGGCATGCCAAGTCTTTTCTGGCCCACCGCCTGCAATCCCTACACCCACACTTCAAGGCACTTTTCCATGCAGCAGATTAAGAAGCTGTTTCCATGCCAGGTTGATAGCAATGCTTCACTGCAGAAGATGAACTGCAAAGGATATGGATCCTGTTCCTCCTTCTGTTAACAGGATTTTAGAATGTATTATTCCATTAAGTAGGGGAAAATGTCAGTTTTAAATATATACTCAGAAAAATAAAGTGCTGGTATGCTGAGAAAACAAAGAGCAAAGTGCCCTGGAAACCTTTTCCCTAACCCCAAAACAGAGCAAGGAGTGGGACAGAATCTATCCAAAGCTCAGGAGCACACTAGACAGAGGAGACCAGCTCTTGTGCCAGCTTCTGCTCTGAAACCCCAAAGCAATGATTCTGCCAGCTGCTCAAATGTTACAGTACCCAGCCAAAAGTAGCTGGGGGCACAGGCTGCTCCTATACATTGAAGCAGTAAAGGACAGCCAACAGAACATCCCACCGGCCTACCTCCATGCATGGTGCTCTAGCCAGCATCTCTCTGGGAGATGAAGACACAGCTGCCAGTATCCCCACTTCTCTTGGCCAGTATAGGACTTGGCCCAAATTTTGAATACGATTGATTTAGTTACCTCTATAAAATCTGGAGAAAGAAATGCTCAGCTGCTTTGAACTGAAATTATATTTTTCCCCAGTTGGAAAGAATACATTGAACCTCAGCAAGGTATATACCTATATAATAATGCACATTTCATACATTTTTGCCAACTACTAATGGTGATTGGGATTTTTCTCTTGAAAAAAATGTGTAGAGCAGTTGGTACAGCTGATTGATTGAAGTCAGTCCAAGTACTGATATTTCTAAGTACTGAGCCAAAGAGATATTTATGCTGGGTGCTATGAAACTGTGGGGACCATTAATTTTTAGTACTTCATGGGATGAAGTGCATTCCTTGGCTTCACAGTGAAAGGTCAGGAGGATGAGACCATGGTGGGCACCATCATGTTCCCTCACCCAAAGCGAGGATTCGTAAGCAGGCAACAAGAAAGTTGTGATGGGACACAGCGGATCTCCCAGTTTAGATAATCAGGAGATCAGGATGTCCTGGCAACCCAGGAGAATATCCAGCATGGATCTAGTCTATACACAGTGGCTGTCCACCTGGCTACATGTTTTTTGACTCTACGTAACTCAATAGCACCAAACCTTCAGAAAGTTAAATTTTATTCTCTACAGGGAAATGTGCCAGTCCACTTGGCTTCATTGTGATTGTGGACACAAATCCAAAAGTAGAATTAAATCTCACAATCACATGTAAAGTGAATGAATACAGCTTTGTTGAACACTTTTACGCTGCCTGTGCAAATCTGAAATTATGAAAGCCATGTCCTCATAGGCACCAAGATAAAAATTCAGCATTAATTTCTCCAGAGTCTTTGTTCTGAATTTTTTCAAATTCCTGTTGAGAATCTGGAAAGAATTCCAGATTCAGATAGAAATGCAATAAAATGCAATATCATCTTGTACGTAACATTTCAATATGTAGGGCACTTGGTGAGCCATCTGGATGTATATAGGATTAATGTTATCAATCAGGATTTAAAGCAAAATTGTATTGTTGATGTTTTTAGGGGTTTAACAGACAGCAATCACAGAATATTTGAGCAATCACAGAATATTTGAGATCACTGGAAAACAATCAACTAAGAAATGGTTGGGAGGAATATTAAAAAATACTGAAATGGAGAAGAAGCTGAGCTGAAAGAAATAAAACTCCTGATGACAGATGGCATTAAGCGGATGATCTTCCTAGATAAGTGTTGGCTCTAATGCTACAACAGGGTTGATAAATATGTTGAACAGCTTGCCTGGGGCAAGTCAAACAAAGCCCTCGGCAAGAAATTTAAAATGCAGTTTGCCTAACAGAGCAACTAAAGAGGAATTTCTTGGCTCACCATTTTGCCAAGATGTGTTCTGTTCACACTGCATGAATTCCCAGAGAAACTGTTGGGTTTGCTTCTTTTTCCATAGGAGAAGCAGAAGCCTCATGTTCATTCAAATTAACAAATGCCCAAGCAATTCATTTGTGCCTGTATGGTAGCTGCTGACATTCAAAGTGTGTGTGGGCACATGTTTGTGTGAGTATGTATGTATGTTTGTATAAAATCTACACAACAGATTAGAATTATTGTAAAAGGAAAAGCACACTATCATAAGAGAAAATGAATATTTTACCATCAAGGGAAAAACTGCCATGTTTTCAGCACAAAAAATATGCATAACGTCTTAAGTATGACTTTTGAGAAACTATATAAAACAACAGAGCTCAAACTAGGAAAAGCAATAGAGAGCAAGAGAAAAAATTATTCTTAAAATGTGTTTGTCCAATCCATCATAAAAGCATATTACAAGTTATAAATATTAGAAAATACATAGGATTTAAATAAATCTGAAGCCAATATCAAGTATGCTAATAAGGCACAAACCACAGTTGCTCTAAACTTCTCAGATTCAGTATGAGAGGCTTCAGGTATTTCCATTCAAATGCAATTTTGATCTTAACCAGCAGAGAGCAGAGATATACACAGGGATATACACAGTATATTAAAATACTTTCAAAGATGGTTTATTCATTGCCTCAGTATTCTTTCCCCACCCAGTATGTAGGAATATTTAAACTAGTTTTATCCTGAAGGTCAACAAAACTGTTCTCTGGTGATTCCACATAATATGAAAATTCCATCATCACAATCCTCTATTGGAAAACGTCTTGTTTCTAACTCCCAGAAACTGGAAGATATGGCCCACTTAAAAAGTAATTTATGCTGATGTGGAAGGTTGTCATCACACAGTGGAAGGAGAGTATGTAAAAGCAGCAGAGGTCAAGCTTTCTGACTTTTGAGAGATGCACCAGAATGTCCCTGTACCTGGGACACATCCCTCCACCTGGCAGAGCTGGGAGGAAAACTGTGTAGCATAACCTTCACCTGTGGGCTGCACCAGAACAGTTCAGAAGTTCATCTAAATGAGTACATCTGAGTCTAAATACTCAGAACTAACACTGTGAATCAGTCCTAAAAGTAAATAGGAAGAGAAGTAGATCTTGTGGGAGTGAAGAAAATCAATAACGTCTGGGGCTCTGCCTTCTTCCGTAGTCTTGGGGTACAGGCTTTACTCCTAACCACTGTTCTGCATCTATTTGTTCTGCATTAATCACATTCAGCAGATTTTTAACAAGCAGAGAAAGGTTAAAAGGAGCTGGAAGATGTGCAGGGTTCATTAGGCCCAAACACACACACACAATTCATGGGCTTTACTTCAGTGTGGGAATATGCCATAGGTGGAAGCCTGGCAGCAGCTGTTTGAATCTGAGGAACCATGTTTTCTGCCTCCTCTAGGAAGCTATTTAAAATAGTAATTCACATGTATTTAGCTCCTTTCATCCAAAACCATCAAAGCATTTTGCACACAATAATTAAGTCTCACATGAACCATAATTCATGAATGGTTACTTTAAATACTCACAACTGAGGTATGAGTGGTCCCAAAGAAAAGCAAAGAATCCCCTTTGGAAAAAGACCAAAAGATCTCAACTAACAGGTCTTTGCTTAAAATACCTCTTTTTCATGCTATGACTAATGGGTGATAGAAGCAATACTTGACAAAACTATGTCTTTTCTAATTTTTTCCTTCCCATATTTTGGTTGGTTTGTATTCTCCAGTAAAATTTTGTCTAGATAACATGTAGCAACTTTCACCTCATTTGTCTTACGTCAGTGGAATACAGCTGCAACACAGTAAAGGGGAAAAAAATGACAAAATAAAGAACTGCTTCCAAAATACAGAAAATACATTGCAACATTGTTATTGCTTTAACATGTTGAGCCAGATCTACCAAGTGGTGAGCTTGGTATTTGTTAGGCTGATAATAGAACCAGTCTAGATTAGGCATGGGGCAAGAGAAATACAAAGTGTTGAACAATAAATAGGGAATTCATCCAAAAAAAAATAGTTCAATGTCTTATTCTTGAAGATTTTAATACTATAACAAGTTATTTTGTTCTTTGATCGAGTTTCATTCATTAAATTGAACTACTCTGTTTACTTGGCATTCAATAAGCAGTCAATTCCATTATATATAGACAGGTGTAGAACTGGGAAAAACTAAATGAGAAGGAGGCTTCAGAACTTCAAGCCTGAATGCAGACTGTAGAAGATTTTCAAAACCACAGCACATAAAAGCCCACATCACAGATTTGGATTCCATGGTGCTGAGTTCTGGGTACAAATGCAGAACAGCAACCTCCCCAAAAGTTTGGGTTTCTATTTACAGGGCCATTCATATCAGTATATTCCACAAACATGAAAGAGAACTGTCACAAATTGTGCAATTCAGGAACTGGAAACCAATACACGCGTTTTATTTCATGTTTGGGGATTTGGGAATGCAACTGACTTAGAACTCATGGCTGGGAACAACTGGGCATCATTGGGAATCACATGCAAAGCAATATTGCACCAAAAAAAAAATTGTATTACCAGCAGAAAAGAAGTGCTATTCACAAAGTAAGAACAATCAGTCCTTAAGTGCAAAACATTTGGATTGAAGTTTCATGCCTTTCATGCCTAATTGATTAAAGAGGAGTCTTACGAAGTACTATAAGGACCTGATGTTTCTTGGCCACAAAGATGATGACTGAAGTGTCCCAAGGACACAAAAAAGAATGTCAGGGTTTATGATTAAGATTCTGACTCCTTTAACTACTTACCTTTTTTAATTTATCTTACAAAATTAACTATTGGATCAATTAGAATGTGATGAGTAAGAATAAAAGTATCAGAAGGTCTTTGCACACCTCTGAAGTATTCAAAAATGGAACCAAATCTTTATCTGAATTAACACAGCAGAACGTCCACGGATACAGTCAATAAAAAAAAAAAAATTATGCCAGCTTGTGCACAGATAAATTCAATCTGGCCACGTCTCTATCTTCTTTGAAGAAGACCATAGTTTCTTAATCTATTACCTTTCAAAATTCTGTTAGGGATAAAATGAACCTGTGGTACAATAATATGTGAAAGAGATTGAGATAGAGCTACATGGTCGTATCATCAACCTGATTATTTGCTTCATTGCAAAGCATCACATCTTTAGTTCAGTCATTGATTTGAGGCTTTCAAATCATTCTGTGATCTTCCTTTGCACTAAGCATTCCAACACTTTGTGGAGATTCATTTTAGATCATCCTCGGTCATTTGACACACTTTAGTGCTCTGCTACTCAAGTAGAACTTGATGTACACATAAAATAAGAGATGTCATCAGAGCTGTGTAATCCATTTGATTCTCTTGAAACTGTATCTTTCATATAAATTCATCTCTGCAATAATAGCAAAGCCTTACCCTTGTCTTGTGAAAATCTCTCTAATCTCTTGGCAACCTTTGGGAGCCTGAAATACACAGCAGCAAAACAAAATATATTCTACTACTACAAAAGCAAAGCACTACAAACATTTTGTTACCAGCAAAATAAGAATCACTTTTAGGGCTATGCTGAAGAAAATAATAACTTGTTTACAGAGATTGTTTACTGCAAGAAATAGAAATCTTGCCTTCTCTTACCTTTTTTGATAACTCTTACTAAGTTAAACTAACTGCCATAGACACATGTAGAAAAAAGTAATATTGTACTAGGCATTTTATTTACAAAATTAGATTTTAAACAACAATAGAAAGCTGTAGGCACCCTTACAATTATTTAAACTTACAACCTATAGCTGCTCAGGAGCAAAAAATAATTACATTCAAATAACAAGCCAAATCAACAAGCAGCCCTTTAGTCCTCCTTTTGCCAGCTCCACAGAAACATACCCTTAACCCTTTTCCAGTAAAAGCCCAAACTAATAAATGACTTCTAAGTGTACCTAGAAAATCATTAAAATTAATCTATTTTCAACCACTGCTGTCCTTAAAGGAAACATAGAACTTCCAAGAGTTATTTTCTCATCTGTCAGTAGCCAATAAAATTCTGGTGCATTCTCACTTGCAAAAGAGAAAAACTCCTTCCTATCCCTCCCCCCTAAAAAAGGCAATTACTCCAGAAAATACCAGAGAAGTTTTTTATTGAAAAACTAATTTATATCCAGAGGAACAGAACGAGGCCAAACAGGTATGTGGTTAGACATCTGCCATTTATTCAGTACTTGATGCAAACTCATTCCCCCCCAAAAAATGGTACAGCACTGTTGAAAAGAAAGTAACTATAATAAATGCTGAGGCAGAATGTCTGCAGTGCATTGATGGCTTGGCAAAGGAATTGCCATTATGCATGGAAAAGTTCACGACCTGCTAACTTGCCAACCCCATGGGTTTTTCTAGACATTGTCTCAACTTCCTGTGCTCCCTGGCTGTGGTTGGAGAATATTAAGCTAGAGGGCACCAGCCTCTGGCTGGTTTAAGGGCTGTAGTAGCATGTAGTTACTTAAATAAATAGCCTCTCTAACCTTGAAGCTGCCTTTTGGGTGAGCCTTGTAATATGCTATAGACACAGGCACTGTCATTTGCTAAAGAAGCACCATGACAGCTGCAGAGCAGCCATCAAAGGTGGAAATTTCCATCTTTCCATGAAGTTGGATGTGGCTGTGGTACAGCAACTCTTCGAACATGCAAAGATACACTTATTTTTGCATGTAGCAGAATTTTCCTCTTTCTTTACAGGTTTTGAATCAGCAATTATTATTTATATATATTTATTTTTAAACAATGCAAAATGTATCACTTCGGACTACTGCATTTCAGAATAACACACTAGTCATAAGTGATACATGACAGACAAGCCTGAGATGCAAGAGAGTGATTACTGAAGTGGATAATAAATTAGCTTATGCAAACTGTGGTCAGAGATCCTTGAAGGAATGTACTTTGAATAACTGTAGCTACCCAGCCAGGCTTGGATAACTGGGGTACCGCAGTCACGCAGACAGAGCTGTGCTACCCCAGGGTGAAAGCAGGAAGAGACCCCTCCATGCTATTCCTTCAGCTCATCTGATTTCCAAGCACAGCAGCACAGACATCTCTCAGATCCATGCCAAGCTAGACATGGTTCCAGAAAGAACTGTTGCCATTTTTACAACATTCACTGTGCATTCAGCTATTTATTCTCCTTTGGGGTTTTGGGCTGTTTTGTGGGGTGTTTTTATATTCAAAGTAGATTAGATGTGATTACTTTAAAACTGAAAGAGGGTAGATACAGCTTAGATACTAGGAAGACATTCTTTGCAGTGAGGGTCAGGTTGCCCTGAGAACCTGTGTCTGCCCCTTCCCTGAAGAGTTGAAGGCCAGGTTGGATGGGGCTTTGAGCACCCTGGTCTAGTGGAAGGTGTCTCTGCACATGGCAGGGGGGTTGGAACTAGATGATCTTTAAGGTCCCTTCCCACCCAAACCATTCTGTGATTCTATGATTCCACTAGAATCAACTTTGCAAAACTTGCCCAATATTATTGTCCAGCAGAAAAAGATTCACATTCATCTTTAATCTATTACTTCTCACTACAAATCTTCCTCAACAGGGAGCTAATGACAGCTGTGCATTTGCATGGTTTTCAACACCATTTTCAACAATGACTCCTATATTTTAAAATCAGCACATGGGTCAGAACTATATGACTTCCCACAGAATTAATTAATTAATAATAGCAAAGCAGTCCATTTGATATGATAGGTGATATACACAGGACCTATGACATACAGCATATGGCATAACAGGGATCTGTCTCATAGTGGGCACAGCAGGCACTGAGGGAAGAACAAGAAAAGGACAAATACAGAAAATATTTGCCAGCACTATGGTCCTCATCTCTGCCTTTTGCAGAATTTCCTGAGGCTGTCATGGTTTGAATAGCTCTTAGTGGATCTCTCTTCCAGCTCTTTCTTCTGGCCCCATTTTAACCTGAGAAATCTGTATGCAGAAAATCCTTTGGCAAGGAGACCAACAATCTTTTATTTTATTGCAGCTCTTCTGATTTATTTTGAGACTGGCTCCTACTTGCATCCTCTCTTCTGGCCCCTGCTTCTTAGAATAGGAGACATTCTGCAAAATAAATTCCCTTTTCCGTTCCCTGTGTCTATCATCATTCTTTAGACCTCTCATAACCCACTTGGTTATCTCTTTTTCACAGTGAACAGTCCTGTTGTAAACTGTTGTTCCTTTTACAGAAGGTGTTCCATGCTTCTGATCATCCTTTTTGCCTCCCTTTTCCAGTTCTGTTAGATCTCTTTTGACCTGAGTGGTGCAGAAATGCACACAGTGTTCACCACATGAAAAACCATGGGATTGCACCCTGGCAAGATTATTTCTGTTTTGTTCTCTTTTCCATTCCTATTCCACTTTTCAACAGCAGCCTTGACAGGGAAAGGAATTCCATGCTTAAGCATCAGTTAAAATCCATATATTACCATCCTCCTAAAACTGTGTATAGAAAGGGACTTTGGAGGCAAAATATGACTGACAGAGTCATCAGCAAAGTGGCTTAGACTCCCAGCAGCCAGCAAGAACACAACTCGTTGAGATCTGAGATACTCTTATAGCCTCAGGTTTCAAACAACATAGCACTTCTGTAAGCTTCAGCACATGTTGGACCCATGCAGTGTCTTTAATTATTGGGAAACTATTTGTATAAAGTCAGTAAGTCTGTTAAAGCAACAAAATAGCCACAAGGCTACAAACATCTTTGCTTTACCTCTGGGTTTGGTCTGCAGCATCGTAAAGCATAAATAATTTTAGTCTGGAACAAACAACTAGAGGGGACCAAGATTAGTTTTAAAATGAGGCAAGTTTTAACTGAAGATTTAAAAAATTCAAGTATAAACATACCTAATAAAAATATAAATGTTGTCCCTGTCACATGCACCGAAGAATTGGTGACATTCAAACGTCTGTTCGTGAAAGCAAGAAGAAAGGATACACAAGGTATCTGACAGCAAGAAGAAATCCATATTAAAAGTCTCCAGTCATATGCAGTCTTCTTTGTTTGAAGAAACACTACTAGAAGAGTAAAAGTCAGGAGTATTCATTAATTCTTCACAGATGCTAAATTCTCACACTACAGTCAGCTCCAGTTGGCTGAATATGTCTGTAACACTGGTGGTTTATGGCCTGGCTTCATTTATTCATGCAACACTGCTGTTCCCTGCTTCCAGCATATCCCATGGCATGAGATCGAGGAAACTGAAGAAAAGCTAAAGCTCTGAGATGGGAAACATGGTCAACAACCTTATTCTTCCATTTACCATGCAAAATACATTTCACCCACGGCACTAGAGCATAATTAGTGTTGCGTGTATGTGTGCACGGACATTTTTTCAATGCAGAATTTTGTTTCAAATCAGTATCAGTCTGTTAGGAGTGATGCTTCTATAGCATAAAGCCAAGGGCATTGAGGTATGTTGTGAGAGCTCTTCAGAACATCTGAGGATACAAGGGCTGCCAGGAAAGTATAGGAGGATAGTATAGAGCAGAGGGAGTGAAACTTCACTCCGCTTCACAGCATGATTCGAAGGAGTGTTACCCAGGATGAACTATTCCCAGAACCACAAGAAGGTTTAATCTCAAAGGGAACCAGTTGGTTCTCTCCAGAAGACAGTCTGGGAACAAGGTAGTATGCAGATACTAAGGACAGGGGAAAAAAAAAAAAAGAATCCAGGTGTGAATTTCTGTAGTAGACTAGAAATAACCACTACAGGCAAGCAGCACACTGCACAATGGTTTGAAAAGAGACCATGTTAGCTAGAAAGGGACCATGTTTGTTAGAAAGTCCTTCTACATCTGAAAAAAACATGCCCAGATCTTTACTGTAGCATCACAGTAAAAATGATCTTGAGTTTACTGGTCTGCAGAAAGCAAAGCAATTGATAATCTCTTTATCTGCTGCAGGGATAAACACCACCACATTTGACGAGTCTAAGTTTAACCATTTTGATGCTTTAAACCCCCACATTTGTCCTCTCTTGGCTTGTCAGGCACATTCCACTGAATAACACCAAGTTATTCCCATCCTGCTGTGTAGTGGGACTTCACATTACTGTTGAGGCTTGTCTGGATCCTTGGGTCATATAGAGCTAGTAGAAATTAAGAGCTGAAAGACAGTGCTAATAGCATAAAAGAGAGGGATCTAGGTCACACAATATTGCACCATATCAGACTTTCCATCCCAGAAGCATGAGTCAATAAAAGCTGGACAACCATTAGCCCTGAGCCTGCAGTGAGGCTCCACGTTATACCTTTGGATACATAGAAAGCCACCTTGCCATTTCTGCAACTATACATCTTTAGAGAGTGTACTTAATTACAAATACATTTCAGCATTTCACTCAAGTTACATCCTTTTGACTGGAATGCGTGACTGCTACTACATAATTCATAACATGATTCTCAATAATTTTCAGTCAAGGTTCAAGCAGAAATGTGTCACACTAGGATTATATTATTTATGAGCATAATGTTGGATTTAAGCCAATGACACACCAATAAATTTTATCTCAAAGCCTGACATATTGCATGCTGTTTTCCCTGGCTCACAAACAAATAACTACGGCTGTTTCAAAATTACTTACAGTTCAACTCAAATCAGATTTTTTTTTTATGATTAGTTCTTATCTTACTTGAAAAACTGATCACATTATTTCTTTCTTGTAGATGTTGAAGGGTATTTTTTCCTTCATTTCTAAATTTCCTTCATTTCTAAAGGGCATCCTGCATAGAAAGCAAAGCCAGGTGGTATTCTAGAAGAAAACTCTGGAACAAAATGCTGTCTGACCATCTCAAAGGGTGGAGTTTTTACTCTTTTCTAAAGACAAAAGACTTGTTTGTGTCTCCTAGAACAGGTAGAGAGCCTGTACTAGCTACCATAAGTTGCCATTGAAAGTAACCTTAATAATGTGGGTGTTACCCTAAACACAAGGGTGAATAATGTACCTGGAATATACTGGAATATAAGGGATCCTGTGAGGAACACTCTAGAAGCAATTCTTCTTAGGTAACCTCAGGCACTTGAAATACAAAGCTCCAGGGTGTGCTTCAGCATACACAGCTACATTTGGATTTCAAATTTAGATATACAAATAGGTGTCCACATGTGACAAAAGGTGTCCGAGCTCTCTGGGCAGTCAGTGGGGATCCAGGGTTCAGTATTAATGCATAAAGGCATCTGCTGGTATCTGAGCTGCCTTATGCAGCAGTTCTGCAAAAGACTGGCATAAGAGGAGCACATGTGACAAAAGGTAGACGCATGTCCTTGGAAGCTGGAGATCAAGGACAATTTCACATACATTTTAGACTTAAATTTAGATTTCTTTATATGTGCACTGACAAGATCTAATATAATTTGGGATATCCTAGATAAATCTACCTGGCTTTCATCTCCTAGTTCAGAAGAAAAGGGATTTCCTGTGAGACTTGTGTCATTCCTGTCAGCCCCCTGTGGATGTCTCAAATGTCCTAAGACATAAAACATTTGCAACATATTTATGCAAATGAAGACATTCCCCCTGGTTTAAGCTAGTTGTTTAGACAGCATTTGACAGAACAAGGCATCTACAAAGGGCAATTTATTCCTTTCTGAGGCAGCTGTTATGAACTGACCTCCAAATGTGTTTTCTCTGACTAGGAAGAAATTCTTGAAGACCACTTCAGATTACGTAACTAAAACCTGTTGAGATTAATTCCAGCCCTATGAGTTGAAAGCACCAATGAAATCAATATAAAGATTCTGGTTGACTCCCAAGCTTCAGGAGCATTTTTGAGCAAGAATTTTAAAAGTAGCTAAAGATTTCTGCATCTTCAGTTTTAAGCAAGATATACAGATATATTTTTTGCGATCAGCAATAACTTCACCATCTGAAAAAACCTCCTGAAAATCAGGAAAATCACTCTAAATTACCACAGACCAAATAACCCCTATTATAAGCAATCCATACTTTTTAATCTAGGACCCTATTTACTTGGTCTCATAGCCCTAGTTCTAATATTGTCCATCTGTGACAGCAGTCTTGTAAAGCTAATCCATTAGGATCTGAAAGATGCGCTGACAACACTTTATGAATGTCACAGGATGTCTAAAATTATCAAAACAACACCATTCCATCCCCCCAAAAAACCTGCTTATAAATTTTTTTTCTCTGCATCATGTTTTTCGTGACTGAACAGAATAGATCATCACTGTTTTTTTATGTTTTATGCTATGTCACCATGCTCTCTGCTTTATTAACAGGACTGAAAAGATAAATGCTGATGGCAAATGTGTATGTGTGTATATTGTATATTCCAGCACATAAACACAGACACACATCCCCACATACATCTCCTGCAAAGCAGCATAAATCTGATGAGGGCAGCCTCTAGTCATTAACAGGATAATTTACTTCTATTTCAAACTTAAACCAACTCCAAATGATGCCAAGCATATGTTCATCCTACTCACTGATACATCCCTATTTATCATTGGCAAGAAACTACTTCTCTGCAAGGCTTTTGCGTTGCTAAAGTAATCTAGGTGCTCCTGCTGGCTTTTGCATAGAAAATAAAATGTATGTTAGAGACAATTCCTGCTGCTGGAGATCACTGAGCCTGTTCCCAACAGCCATGGAAATTAGCTATGTCTCTTCTACTCATTTCAGTGGCAAAGACCCCAAAACATGGTTAAATGGTTGCTTTGAGGTGAAGGATGTGGACTGCAAAGCTGCAAACTGATTTACTTTTAAAAACCTGCAGATCGTCACTAATGTGAAATACACAGTCTAAGTGGAAATCCACACAAAGCTACACTCTTCACCTCAAGAAAGCTAAATTAACATAAACAAGTCCCTGATGGAGAAGGACAGATATTGTGTTTGAAGGCCACATTACTTTTGTTTTCAGAAGTAAAAAGAGATGTGGATCCTTTGAATGTTATGAATGTTATGAAGGGTTGTGCTGATCAAGGACAGCTTTCACTCTGCATTAGGAATATTTTATTGTCCCTTATTAGTGTTTATAAATGCCAGGAAATGTCCTTGGCAAAGACCAAGAAGACAGTAGCATTTTGCATTTACCTGTCTCTTCTAGTGCTCTGCAATTGGCCACTTGCTCTACTGCAAAGTTGATGCACAAAGCGATCAAACCAGACCACCAGTGTAATGCCTACAATCAGCTCTAGGACAACAGAAATGGAATATTTACATTTTTCTTTTTAAAAGGTCCCAGAAACAAGTTTATTTCTCTGTCTATCACCTTCTTTTACAACAAACTTACGGAATTTTTTTCAGTTCAGGGCTTCTCTGGTTAAACTCTTAAATTGTAAACAGATAATGTTCCCTGGCAATTGCTTAGAGCTGACATAACCCGTGAAGTTTTGACCAGCAAACCACAGCATTATATTTCAGGCAAGATTACAAGGAAGAGCATGTCTAGGCACTGGTGGCAATAAGAAACCAGAAGCAGATAGCAGAGGCAGGGAACTGGGTTGTGCTTCAGTGCTCTAGAAGAGGCAGCTGTGGGAAGCTGTTCTTTTCTTCCCCAGTAGCCCCCCAATATCGGCTCACGACAGAAACTAAAAGATACTGGCCACAAGTCAGTATCTGGAAGAGAGGGACTTTCTATAAAGGCATGTAATGATAGGATGAGCGGGAACAGTTTTAAATTGAAAGAGGGAAGATTTACGTGGGATATTAGGAATAAATTATTTCCTGTGAGGGTGCTGAGACCCTGGCCCAAGTTGCCCAGGGAAGCTGTGGCTGCCCCATCCCTGGAAGTGTTGAAGGCCTGGTTGGATGGGGCTTGGAGCAACCTGGTGTAGTGGGACACCCCATGGCAGAGGGGCTGGAACGTTATGATCTTTATGGTCCCTTTTAACATAAACCATTCTGTCATTCTATGAATCTATGAATCTATGATTCTATCAGATAATAATAAACATACTGCAAAGGTAAGAAGAGGAACATGATTTAGTTTAGGGACAGAGCAGTTTCCCTTTAGGCATCCTTTTGTGCTGTGCAATGTCTTCACAGGTTTATTTTCTCATTGCAAAACTGCAGAAAGTTTGGTGTCCAGTTTTACACCACCTTGTGAACAGCATTAACACTTTAGTGCTTTACAAACCCAGCCAATTAGTACTCTTCCTTCACTTTTCCAAGATGTTGAAAAAGAATTAGCATGAGAAACATGAATCCCTTCTGGAACATGTTCCCTCTGGCTCTCAATCCTTCCACAATGTGATCCTTGTAACATCTGGTAATATTTCTGTAGATGTTTCTCCTACAATTTGGGTCACAGCACATACACCTGTTTCAACATCATGAAGTCTTATGTTCTCTTCAGAGATATGATATCGTCTGACATAAACCATAGTTTAAAGTTTTTTTCCTCTTTGTTGAGCAACAGAGAAAAATTGTTTGCTCTTTACTCTCTACAAAAACAAACAAAACTATTTCTCTTGGGGTCTAAATTTGTTTCCTGTGATTTCCTTCTCCAAGTGAAAAGAACAGAGCTCATCATGAAAACATAACCGAGTCAGACCAAACAGCTCCATGACACATTTTCTTATGTGACATGGCCACCAGTAGCTGTTTCAGGAATGAGTAAAAGAAACTCTAGATAGAGTGATCAACATCAACACATCATCCCACTTTCAAGTGAAATTATTTTCCTATAGTTGGAAAGCTGCCCTGACCTATCCTTCATTAGAAAGGGTTGAACCACCAAAGAGCAGGGCTTGCCTGAGAAGCTCAGCTCTCCAGCTGCATGATCCACACGCACAGGTGGTGTGATGCTGCCCTGCAGAGGCAGCTGAACATGCCACAGGCAAAGGCTGAGAAACCCCTGGCTCTGCCCAGAGCTAATTGGACAGTCTTGGTATAATCCTATTTTAGTTTTTAAATAACCTTTGGAAGCAGGGGAAATTGTGGGAATGCATGGGGTACATCTGAATCTCAATAGGACATAATAACTCCAGCAAGTATAACAATAATAAAGCTCTGTAGAATTACTGGAAGATGGTGCTGTCTAGTAAGTGCAGAGCAGAAGGTGAACAAGCTTGGATCTGTCTGTCAACTCCGAAATGTCTGTAATTAGATCTTATCATTACTTAACATCTTACTTCGGTCTTTATTTTGTTTACATCAAGAAATCAATTATCCCATTACTAACCAGTATATGTCAAGCAAATATAAGACAATTTAGTCACATATACAAGTGTTATAATTACAAATCTGAACTGCTGCCAAATTTTACTAAAGGTAAATAAGAGCCTTTCTATGAATGCACCATATGCACAATACTTCCTCTTCAAGAAATAAGGTAGCATATAAAGCACAGTGCTTTATATAAGTGCTCTGTGATAAGTTGGAGCCTTTTAAGTGCATATAATTTAAAAATGCTGACCAGAAACATTTCTGAGAACAACAGAATCACAGAATCTGTGAATGGTTTGGGTTGAAGGGGACCTTAAAGATCTTTTAAACATGTTTAAAATATGCAAAGAATTACAATGGTGCTGATGGAAATGTTAATGTATTGAAAGATGCAAATGTTCTGCAGCTTTGAAGCATTTATCTTAATTTTTTGTACCTTTATCCAGAAGTTGATTTTAGACCGTAAATGGCTTCTTTCCAACCCCTAATATGTGCTCAGTTTTTCCCTTTTGATTAGGTTTTTGGTCACAGTCAGTCACTATAGGCAAAATACTTTTAACTGAAAATATCTGGCCATAAAAACTACACGAAAACTTTCCAGACAGGCATTTATTGAATGAATCCAAAACATAAACCTATACTTGCTACTGTGAAGAAAATTAACTCTACCCCAGCCAAACCCAGCACACCATTCATACCACAAAAACGTAACATCTAGAGTTTAATGTTTCAACCACTGAACTTGGGAATTCATCGCCTCTTCAAGGGACAAAATTATTTCAGATATAGGATTTTACAGTCTCTCCAGCAAGGCCATGAGCACACTCTGAGCTCTTAAGCACTTCAGTATTAGCTGGAAACTCGATTAAGAGGTAACTAGATGGTTAGCATTCCCATTAAAGAGTCACCCTCAGCCTTGAAATCTAGCTTTTTCACCACTGTAAAAACAAGGACACATTTTTTATTCTCATGAAGAATAATAGGTATACCTTAGGCAGCTGAATGATGCTAAAGAGACAACTGGGGAATCTCAACATCATTTGAATACTGTGTAGATTATTTAAATACATACTTCTGAAAACTGTGAAGTTCTGTTATAAATGGGAAAGCTGCAGGTAGAATGACTTGGGTAGATTCATTCTGTACCTTGGTCAAAGCAAGAAATCATATCATGAAGTGAATAATGCAGCCTTAGTAAGAGCATCTTGAGGGAGGTTTTGCAGAAGATGGAGCTATGTAATGCAATCTAGCTGTACCTTGTGAGCAGGTAAAAGGATTAGTGTTCACAATCCAACATTACATTTAATACTGTTATTTTTAGTGCTCAATCTAAAACTATCCAAGCAATAGGAAAATTCACTGCAAGTAGGCTACATCTAAAAAATCATAAGGTTAATTACTATATTTTGGCTTTTGTAGATCTTTTTAAGGAAAAGTGATTACATTTTATTAACTACTGCTCTTTGAGACTTGTCACTGTGCAATCCCAATTAAAGGATTAAAATATGTTTCTGGAGAAGAGGTGTGAGAAGCCATTCTTGGCTAAGGTGGAGTCAGAACATCTGCTACCTCACATCAGCTGTTTCTCCCTCCTAGCTTACAGAGTCCTAAAATAAAAAGAACTTTTTGGTAACAAGACTATATATGGATAGGACAAGTATCAATCTGAGGGGAAGAATTACGAACAGATAATAATTTTCTTCTTTGAGTGTTCCCTTTCACTACCATTCACATGGGCCCAGCAAATGGTCCCCCCCTTGGAGAGAGCAAAAATGATCTGTAGCTCCACTTTTCTATACCACATTCCAGAATGGGATGCCTATGCCAACAAATGACAAGAATTATCATCAGAGTCATGTTTGTATACGATTATATTTCAGGTCTAATAGTAAACCCATGAACATGTAGGTTTTCCATTTATTCACAGCACAGATGGCAGCAGCATGAGTTTTCACCACCTAGCCCAACATTTGCAATCACAATCTTGTGGAAAAATCTAGGGCAATTTCAAAATTATGAAAGTTACCAGGCTTCATACAAATGTATCAGAGTACCTGGGGAATCATTCAAAGTAAATTATTTAAGAAGATTTTGAGATCTTCCAATTAAATCCTGTAGGTAGAATATCAGACTGTGTGAGAACTCTGACCTTGCCTGCTATAACAAATTCAATAAAGAATCTCTACATCCATCTTAACCTCAAAACTCAAAAGGTAACATAGAATCATCTTCCATTAGCTCAAAAAAAAATTATCACAGGATCTCTCATTCTACCACTCCAAGAATTTTTTTATGTTCCCAAAAATGACAGACAAAGGGATACTGGCAGGAAGACAATACTGAATTAGAGGAACTCTAAAGAGAACTTGAAGAAATCATGATGATAACTGAAGGGTGACACCCATGAACGATTTCTCCTCTTCAAAGATGGTGACTACAGACACATTCGCTCCACAGGGAAGTTAAACCTACCATTATTTTTTTGCAATAATCAATAATGTGCCTTCTTTTGATGCATAACCATCAGGTGACCATAATCTGAGGTGACTGGTGTGCCTGACTCAAGTGTCTTGCTCCTTCTAGGTGCACAGGCACTATTGAGATATCCACACCGCAGGACCACAGGAGACCTCCATCCCTCTAGTTTGGCAATGGGTGGTCTGGTGAGTCCAAGACATCTGAAACTTCTGGTTAGGCACCCCCACCACCTGTCTCAGTCCATATCCTAAGACACAATGACAGGGAGATCTTCTTGGCTGCTTTGATAGTTGGTTTTGGTGTTTCACCTTTTTGTTGCTGTTGTTAATAAATCCTGTCTAATTGCTCAATAGAATGTGAAATGTGTTTTAGTATCTGCCTCAGAAACACTGTGTGCAGGTGTAAAACTGCCTGCTAATACCTACTCACTATACACCTGATTGCATATCTGAAGGCTGCATTTATTGTTTTTGTTACATCATACCGGGCATTTACAGAACATTGCTTCTCAGAATCACTGCTTTCCAGGATACAGCCTCCATTTTTACATATTTGTTGTTCCACTTGGCCTTTCAATTGCCAAAATGTATCTACATGTGACTAAAATAGGCCTTGATCAAAAATAGTGATGATAGTTTTATATACCTGACCTGCACTTATTATGATTTAGAACTCCATCAGGTTAGATGATATAGCAGGTGTATGAAGTATTAATTTAATATTAACTTCAACATCCCAGATAGAGAAACATTTGAAGGATATAATAAATCTCCTATAGCACTTTTGTACCATCTTGTAGAAGTTAATAGAGAATTATAATCTTTCTAAACACTGCGATCTTATGGTTCAAAACAAGGTTAGGAACTTCTTCATTCTCTGTAACAATAAGTTTTAAGAATATTTGTCATCAAAATTCACTTCTTTCTTCCCTAGTAAATTCCACAGGCCTGCTCTTAAGGACTAACATTAGCACATCCTGAAATGACAGCTCTGACAACTCCCAGATTTGGGTTAAGTCCATCTCGATAAAAAACTGGTGATTCTCATCTATTTTAGGATGTTTATTTCTTCCAGAAGGGATTAATTTATCCAGAGAAACACTTTTTTCCAAGTTTTACAAAAGGGCTAGAAGAATGCCATAGCAAACAGCATAGATAAAATTAAATTAAACATCTTCTCTTTTACAACAAGCCACCTTCCAGCTCTGTTGACACCCAACAGGAAACTGAAATCAGTATTCACAACAGGAAGTTAAAACCAGCAGGTTTGGTTTGGGGCTTATAAATGGTAACAAATCAGCAAGTACAGTAGACCCCAACAGTTTGAATTCCTTGCATGGTCTGGAGAACCACAGATCATCTTCAGAATTTTATTTAAAGTAATGAATTATCTTACAGGAATTATGATACATAAAATGCTACTGTTTTGGAATTTTTATGGAAGAACATAATGGTTCACATTTTCATTTTGTGTAAGTCAGAAAAATAATTTTAATATTCTTCTTTTCTGGCACAGACATCTCCTAAAATGGTCAGCGGCTTTAGCTGTTTGTAGTGATTAGAAAATGGCAAGAGCAGCCCAGATTCTAAAACTCTAAGGACTCAGGCTGATACTAAGACATTTGTTACACAGTAACATTGTACAGCTTAGAGATTTTATTTTCAAACTGATGTCTTACCAAATATAGCCATCTGTGTTCCCTCTGGGAATGGTTCTACCATTCTGTTACCATTGACATGATGTTTATCTGGAAGGGAAAAAAAAAAAAAAAGTAAAAATGTAATAAAATACATGCTTTGCATAAATCCGTTTTTTCTTACAGTTCTACTGAAACCTGAAGTTTGATTTATGAAAGCCGACCTGTACATGTACTATCTGAAAGTTCACACTCCCTGAGTATATTTTTCAAAAATACTGTCCACAAGTCCCAGGATATAAGCTGGAGCTGTATTTCAGTTTAGTGGATAAGATAAATCAGCTGATACTAACGTTACACACACATATAGAGCAATACGCAGTAATAATCTCTGTCAAAGGTAGAGCACCCTTGAAAGCAATCTCCTCATACAAGCAGAAAAAGCAGGGAAATTATAATTCTTTATCACTGCTAGGATTGTGTTGGTGCTCAAACACAAGCTTTTTTATATGACCAAGCATGAACTATGTGTATTTTCTGCACTATTGTGGTGGGTTGACCTCGGCGGGCTGCCAGATGCCCACCCCACCATCCTCTCACTCCCCCTCATTGACAGGACACAGATGAGAAAATTAGATGGAAAAACTCCCGGGTCGAGGAAAATACAGGGAGATCACTTACTAATTACCATCACAAGCAGACCAGACTTTACTTGGGGAGAATTAATTCAACTTATAGCCAATTAAAATGTGTTTGGATAGTGAGAAACAAAGACAAATTAAACCAACACCTTCTCCCCACCTCCCCTTTTCCCCTGCTCAGCTTCACTCCATCCCTGACTCTCATCTTTGAGCTCAAAGGGCTGTTCCCCACACTTTTTTCCTCACTCCTTGCTGCCATGCCATGTTTTGCCCTTTGTTCACACATACTTTGCCAGAGGCCGCCCCAGTGCCGCTGACAGGCTCAGCTGTGCCCTGTAGTGAGGCTTTTGGAACCAGCTGGAACCAGCTGTGTCCAGCAAGGGGCAGCCGTGTCATCTCCTCACAGAGGCTCCCCTGAAACCTGCCTGCTATAAAAATCTGAACATTTACACCCAATGCAACCAGCCATGTTCACTAAAATGAATCATAGAATCATATCATAGAATGGTTTGAGTTGGCATGGACCTTACAGACCATATAGTTCCAAGCCCCTGCTACTGGCAGGGGCACCTCACAGGAAAGAATTTCTTAATAATGTCTAATCTAAAGCTACCCTCTTCCAGTTTAAAACCATTCCCCAATGTCCTGTCTCTCCCTGACCATGTAAAAAGTCCCTCTCCAGCTTTCCTGTAGCCCCTTCAGATAGAGGAAGGTGTTCTAAGGTCTCCCTGGAGCCTTCTCTTCTGAACAATGCTAATTTTTTAAGCCTGCTTTCACAGCAGAGTTGCTGTAGCCTTCTCTGGACTAGCTCCAAGAGCTCCACGTCCTTCCTGTATTGGGGGCTCCAGAGCTGGACCCAGCACTGCAGGGGGTGGTTTCAGAAGAGCAAAGTAGGGCGGGACAATCCTCTCCCTTGACCTACTGAGCATTCGTCTTTTGCTGCAGACGACACTTCTTTTGATGCTTCTTTTGGTGAATATTTATCCAACATACTCTAACACCACAACACGACAGACCATACAGAGCTTATCCTTTACAGCAGTTACACTCTGGACTGTTTTAATAGTAGTTAAGTTACTGCTGCCATTGGAAACCACTGTGACAGATCAAACATTATGACTCTTCCATTAACCAACAGTTAATCAAGAATGTGAGAGGGGCACAAAATGCAAAACCAAAATGCAAAACCAAAATGCATCATTCAGTTGTTCTCAGTAACTTGCAGTCAGCAGCCCCAGCCCCTTCCAGCTCCCACAAGGTCTCTGGTCTCCACAACAAAGATCCATTTCACACAGGACACTTCCTCTAAGCTATGGCCAAATTTCTTCCATTTTTTCTTAGAAAACTTGATGCATGACACAAAAATAGCAAAATTGCATCTGTTTGCATGAAAACTGAAAAGCTGGTATATTTGAAGTTTACTTTCTTTAAATGGCCCTTTTCTAGGCACTTTGGCTACCCACTCTCAATTGAAAGATCATTTTCTTTAGAGAGAGCTCAGCTCTGAAATATCTGGTGTGTGGCTGCAGACAGATAAGACAGAGCTATCACAAGCTGCAGCTTAAGGCTAAATTATATAACCTGGCATCCAGGAGGACATCAGACCGAACAACTATACAAAACATTTGCATAAAAGCCAAATCAGGACTGAGACTTTCGATCTCAAGGAACACAAAGCGTACAGGGAAGTGCAATATTGTGGCATCACTGGTACTCACAGAGATGATTTCTATGCAATAAAACAGCAGTAGCCTTGCTTTACTCCCTCCATGGCAAGATGGCTCCCAGGGGCTAGAACTGCTCAGTTTCCAAACTAAATAATATATTCTTCACAACCCATTGTACTTCTCTTTCATCCCAATGTACTTTCCCAAGCAAAAACAAAATTCTGCTCTTTGTGATAATATAGGCTTATCACTATTGTATAATCAAGGTTATATGTTTGGCCTGGAAATGAGCTCTTCAACCTCCAAATAAAATATAATACACAGATCCACAAGATCTGTCAAGACTCCTTGCCAACAACGGTGGAAAGAAATAAAATCACCTGAACCCAAAATACAAGTTTCTGTTCACAAAATACTTTCCAGGGAGAAAGTCAAGACATTTCTCACTACATGCATTAGTTTGCTTCCTCTAGGAAAGAACCTGGTGAGGAATAAAACAGGCCAAACTAAGAACATGGGATTGCCTTGTCAATTCTCTGAAAGCAGTATTTTTCATTAGCAGGGAGGCATAGCACAGTACTAATCCCAGCTGGCATCAAACATTTATCAACAGTCAATGAGAAGGGAAAATCAGGGTTATCTGCAATTGGAGCAAGGGGTACCATGAAGTAAATTGTACAAAGTCAGGAAGATTGAATGGCTTGGGCTACACAAGCCAAGAGATGGGCTTTTGGAAGGAAATTGGTGGGAGGTTCCAGAGCAGGAGTAATCTGACCAACACCGTGGAAGGTTTCAACCTCATTACCTATAGCTGGTATTACCAACATGATCTACAGCCATCTGAGATGAGTGAATAGTCAGAAAAATGAAGAAACTTCAAGCAAGATCAAATAAACTAACCCTGCCCTAGTCCTGATAGCTGCCTTCATTTAAAGATTGAATGACATATATGATGTATGAAGTAGTTATCATTTCAAGTGGTGAGGCTTTCAATATATTAAAATTAAACTTTTAGAGGTGAGATGGGCTTGAAGGAAAGTAATATTTTCACAGTTCTCAAGTTGTCTTCCAATGCCTTCATACTTTTGTTTCAAAGATCTTAGCTGGATAGTTTTCTAGGGGTTGTAGGGTGGATGGTTGGACTTGGTGATCATCAAGGTCTTTTCCAACATTGACAATTCTTTGATTCTATTCTATGATTCCATTATTTTCTTGTCATTCATACTTTGTTTTACAATTTTTCCAGTGTTTCCTGCCCTATGCCTAGATGCACTAAGTAGTAAAAAATAAAAAATATCCATGGACTTTCACAAAACATACGTTCAACCTTAGGAAGAATTGAACAACATATAGATAAAGAGCCTCCCAACAAGTATACTATCCAAAGAATACTGCAGTTTGGGGCATTTTACTGAAATTTTTTTTCTTGTGAAAACATAAGATTAAATTCTCACCTACAAATCACATTGAGTAGGTCCAGAAAATCAGAACTATTTTAGCACCATGGAATTAGAAAAAAATAGAAAAAAAAAATAGAAAAAAAAATTCTCTGTATCCTGTCAACAGAAAGACAAAAATTTTTTTCATGCTTGTTGTCATTCCAGAGACAAGGGCTTACAACAGGTAAGATAAAATCTGCTCCAGAGACATAGAAAAATGATCAGTGAACACTAAACTGACTATGAGAAGGTCACTTCCATTTTCTAGTGGTGAAAACAATATATTTCATCCTCATACTCTCAATATATGCAGGGTTAGTCCTCCAGCAGACTGCAACAGCATCCAGGCACTCAAAAAAGTAGAATTGGGAGGATATGATGGGTTTTATGTCATCTTCTTGATCTTCTTCATCCTCAGGGTTTCAACAGAAAGCCAACTGCTAAGAAATACATTTTTATTTCTGTTTTATTGATACGTAAGCTGTCAGCATTTTCATGAATGTAACTTCACAAGCAAACAACAGGGGACTTCCTCTCAAAACTGCCGAATGCTGCTCCATTGTCAAGTGCAAAAACTCTACTATTTTTAAAATTAAGCCTGAGAGATATCTGCAACATATTTTGTTCCCTGCTGAACAGAACTAGTATGCACTAAGAACACATATCCTGGAGGTCCTGACATTCAACTTTAGCTTCAGGCAAATTCTGCTTTAGATAGCTGCAATGCCTGGCCTGCTCTTCTTAGATTCTCTGTATTTTTATAGAAATAGTTCTTCACAGGTCCTCTGCATCCAGGAAACAGTGTAATACATGGGAAAATAATCAAAAGTTGCTAAACAGGTCCTCAATATTTTTTTGGCATTATTTAGTCTTTGCAGCCTATCACTCCATAGTTTCTAGCATAATCCTACAATTGTCCTTTGCTAAAGAGTCACTAACTTCAAGCCAAGCTCTGTCCACACATGAATTAGGCTATATCTGCACTTATAAACTATTCAAATAAATAAGTCGTATCTAGAAACCATTTGAGAGAGTGTTAATTAGCCTAGTTGAAATCATGTTAGATCCTATCCTAGCAATTTACCAGCATGGACAATCAAATCCCAGTGTCTGGACCTGTTCTCTGGCACATTTTAATTTATTAGTATACACTTCATTTATCTTCACAGTTCCATGTATGTCAATGATATCATACCAGTAATAGATAAATTTAACAAAAGATGTTCACATGAGAAAGTTTTTTTAAGAATATTTTATTTCAAACCAGCTTGACTTAGATTCTAAACAGATTCACTGTTTTGCTGTAAGCCCGCAGGAAATTTAAAGCTCAGTTTAATGAAAACTCATTGACATTCAGATAGATTCCTAATAAAGTCATTGCCACAAAATTTATAGCTTTTATCAGACCTTTAACAGAAGCAAACTTGCATTAGAGACAGAAGTTTTTGCTTCTTTATTAAATATGCAAAATTAAAGCACTGGTCTAATGTAGAGCAGCCAATCACTCATTAGCAAAATCCCCCCTCACAGCAATACAGATGAAATGAAAGTTACACCAAGAATGAAATCAGCAGTGCAGAAAGTCTGTATGAGGCATTTTGCATAACTGAAGATACCTGAGAGGAACTCTAGGTTAAGATGCCCTGAGTCATTAATGAACATGAGTTCTCTATTTGTGTACCCAAATGAAGCTGCTTTAAAAGATGTGGTTTCCAGAGAATGCTCATCCAGCATTGAGTGAAAATCCAAAATTTTCTGGTGTCAAAATATTCATCTCAAGCAATCATTATAAAGATTTCAGGACACTTATTTTTATTAATAAGAAATTCATATGTTCTTCATATTTACCTTTTGAGTTTTAAACCATTAGGGAATATTTAGTCTACATACCCAAACTTGTTTTATCAGCAGCCAGAAAGTTATTATTTTTAAATTAAAACAGAGATTCTCATATAATCAAATTAATTCAGGAGTAGGGGTCATATTTATACACAAGGACTGTTAATTTTCCATGCTTAGCACAGCCAGGAATTGAATTGAAAACAGCTGATTAAGCAATTACCATGAGCCTCCTCCATCTCCCACTAACAAAAACACAATGGGTACATGGGGAAAGGCAAATAAAAGCGGATAAACAGTGATGGGATGAGGAAGGAACTTCCTAAAACAATCAGCTACTGCTGATTCCTTTCTCCTTTCTGTTTTGCCTTAGACTCCTTTTCCTACACTTTCCATCACACCACCATGGTGGAAGCTTTTTCTTCACAGGCCACACCAAACACTCACTCAGCTGTCAAAATGGTAGCTACACCACTCTGGGGCTGGAAATTTCATAGAATCATACAGTGGTTCAGGTTGGAAGGGACCTTTAAAGATCCTCTAGTCCAACCCCCCTGCCATGAGCAAGACATCTTCAACTAGACCATGTTGTTCAGAGCCCCATCCAACCTGATCTTGAATGTTTCCAGGCATGGGGTGACAGAACTTCTGACAGATGACAGAGAAAGTAGGGCAGGGGGTATAAGAAGTCTGTAAAACAGTTATAAAAATCATTCAGGAGCTGTTGTTTCCAAAAGTGGCATAATATACAATATAGGAGATGGGCACCAAAGAAACATAAAAGCACTGCTCACTTTGTGGAGCGTTAGCTGCACATGGCATGTACATAAAATATTTAGCCTAGTTGGTATATTTGTTTTAAGCAAAAGTTTGGAGGCAATAAAGGGGCATAAAACTTAGAGCCAGACCTGTGTGAAAAAGAGTGCTTTCATCTAAATAAAGAAGGATGAAGAAAAATGTTCACCATTGGATAAGCAAGTTATTTAAATGCCTCATACATTTTGAATGTGAAAGTATGTCATCCACAGCCACAGCTCTCTAAAGCAAAGCCATGGGAAGTGGGATGACAACAGACGCCACTTGGAAACTCCTAATGTGGAGACAGACTGATGGCATTTCATTGTCACCTACAGCTGCTAAGTTCTTTAAAAATTCACTAAAGCCCCAAGCTTAACTTCCATGTCAGAGTTTGTAAACTCCAGAAAGACCACAGTAAAACAAATGGTACTACAAGAAGACACCAGATTCATTGCTCCTGTGATGGCTGAGGAAGTTTTACTGCTTTAGAAGAAGACAGAATTATCAGCAGCCTGAAAACTGATGTAACAACAGATCTAGCCCGGAGCACAAGATAAGTGAGGTGCTTTGTGAGAAGTTAGACATTCAGAAAAAGCTCCTCATGGAATGATTGGTAACCCACTGCGAGATACATGGACTCTCAGGTCTGATCATCCCCTACTGCTTTTTCATATAACACTTTTTACTGCTGTGCACCATCAATATACAGTACATAATTGAAGGTCAGTGGGTTTCTCTTCTCTCTTGTAAACAAGACATTATCTAATTTTTATTCCCAGTGAAAGACTGCAACATTTAAGAAAAAATGGTGGAAGTTTGGAAGTACAGTGTTACCATGTAACATGTAATGAGTTAAAGGTCTGTAAATGTCAACAAAGAGAAGAAATCTTAAGCTAAAGAAGATGAAGTAGTAAAAAAAAAAAGGAATTCACTGCCCTTGGGTAAAAATTCAACACAGGTGACACAGGAAAACTCACATCAAAAGTAGCAAAATTAACCTTACTTACCAGGATTTTCCAAACAAATATTTTTAATTTAAATATTTAAACATATGTCAATAGAGGGAACCACATATATGTTCATTTTTTCAAACAGTCATATCTGTTTCAGTAAATATATTGCAGTTTACAGGCAGCACTTCATTTATTTACAGTGAACTAACTCTACTAAAATGTACGTCACTGTTAGGCTACATGGCCAGCGGAATAAAAAGACAGTAACAAGTGTATAATTCACACTTCCAAGTATAAAATTTACTCGGGATCTTTAAAACAGAACTCAATTTCAATATATTTACATATTATCTGATGAGAGCTTCATTGCACTTCAATCAACTGGCTTAGAAAACAGGGATCTGACCTTTATTGTACTTGTGCCTAAAGGGAGGCACCTGAGTCATTTACCTGATTCTAAAAATCTTCTGGGCTTCTAGAATTTCTATTAACTTCATTTGAAAGCTACAACCTGCCAGTACCTTTTAAAAACAACTAATTCATTTATATCCCTAAGTGTGAGCTTTGAAGCCTGACTTTGTAAACCTAAGGTTTGGTGTTTTTCTCACCATACCTTAACCCTGTTAAATTTCTTAACAGCAATTGTTAATTTTATTTCTTTAATTACTAAATCTCTGAAAAATCTTTTAACAATTGATTCATGCAATTTGAAGTTAATCTGACTAAATTCTGGTTTGAGCACCTAGTTGTCACAGAGCCATAATCTTCCTTTTTTGTGTCCTGTCATTCTCAGTAGGCAGGGCTGATAGTTTCATCAAAACAGTTATTTGGATTGCTCTGTCAGTTATTCTAGGAGTAAGCTTGATAGTTCTTTCAGACAAAACCATAAATGCAAAACTTTTCACTATCTACCTATTTCATAACTGAGAAGATATTTCCTTAAATAACAAGAAAAAAAGTTTAGTTCTCTAATAAGGTATCTGATGTTTATACCAGGAGGAGTTATGAGTGCACTGTGCACCAAATTATGTTATATATGGGGATTTAAAAAATTTTACAAGGATAGGATTGTTCCAGTCATTAATATTGAACCAGATGCTTACTTCTTCAGACAGAGGGAAAATCTTTCCTCTTACATATATTCTCCCCATCTCCCAAGATCTCCTGGCTATCAGAAAACGCTTTTGAGATGGTTTCACAGTGCCCTGGAAAGGACAGAAGGGAAGCTTGGCTGTTAAAGAGAAAGCTTGTAGGTAGTGCTGCTGAAGGAATAAGCATTCTCTACCAAATCCCCCCCTTTCCAACCTTAACTGTCTAAAATCACCCATTCATACTTGTCCCTGAAGGTGGAGCCTCTCTTCATCATTTTGGGGATTTCAATGGAAAAATCCTTGAAGACACAATTTTAGCAGAGGCACACTCTTAGAGAAGTAAAGACAGGCACAAGAGGGAGATGGCTGCTCTGCTTCAGGCATCTGTGGAGCTACTAGTGGTATTAGATGTGTAATTTATGGCAGAATTTTGTCCATAAATTCTTCATAGCTGGAGAAGCTCTTCTTTATTTTCAGGTCTAGTTCAATGAGCAGAACTGTCAGTTCTGCAAGCTCCTGTGTAATAAGAAAATCTAATGTCATATCAGATGAAATCCAAAGTGTTATGTTCCAAATCACTTTGCCTCCCAAAGCGTATTTTCAGCAGGGGTACATTGCTGCCCAAACCCAGCCATTTCGGTTTCCAACTCCGACACAACATTTTGGTTCTCAGCATTGGCAGAGAGATGGCGTACATGATCTACTGGGTTTCCTTCACCCCTCTTTTCTGTAGTTCCATCCTCCATCAATCAGTAGAGATCAGCTGTCAACTCATTACCAATTAAAAAGAGAGGCCAGCTATGTAATGGTAATTCACTGCCGACAATTATTTGTAGAATTGTGTTACTGTTTTCGCATGGTGGTTCCCAACTATTTATAAAAAAGCTCTGTTATCATTCAATGGAAAAAATTAATTACAAATTTTGTTGAAAAAATAAATAATGTTGCTTATTAGAACTGGTCAGGAAAGGAAGAGTGGTAGCTGAAAAACAGTTTTGAAATGTATTCCGGAGATGATGTCTCTCAATGTGACATGCTGTGTTCTGCTGCATCCATTCTATCAAACAGATTACTACACAGAAACTGATTGATGCTACAAAATGTGATGCGACCTAGCACAGTGTGTCAGTGCAGACCCCAAAACACATGGACTTCTCAAAAAACATAGGTTCTATCTAAGGAACAATGGTAAGATTATCACATATTGATTTTGTTCTGCAGTTCTTATGGGGAAATGTACCAACAGGGATGACAGGAAAAAAAGTTTTTGAATATGGAAATTAATTCATTTCTTAGAAGAGGTCAATGAAGATGCAGAGGAGGAGAAACTGGGATTTGGAAATTTCCAATCTACTGGGGTTTGCAGATTTGTGGCTGAACAGCTGTGCCAGTGGCTGTGTGAGTGTGCTAACAGGGAGCAGCACGTCACACAGCTACGGACCACAAGAGAAGCAGGCTGCAGAGCAGGAAAGGGGAGAGGGGCTGCAAGGTCAGAGGAGACCATCTAGGCAATGGGGAGACAGGCTCTAGGAGTATGTGTAGGGCAAGGGGAAAAGCTGGTTGTAAGACCAGAGAGAGCAGATGTACATGCTGGGTGTGGGAACGTGGCAGCTGAGACAGAGGATGGGGGAGTGTGGGGGTAAAAGGTGAGGAATGGGTTTATATTTGGGATATGGCCAGAGGAAAGTATCCTAAAAAAAACAATAACGGCCTTATAATGCTTTCAAGGAGACAAAGCCACGAACCATTATGTGACTTTCATACACAGGAAGTAATTGGAACTTACATAAACAAGACTGTTCACATCCTGACTGTATCCACATGTGCTGCTTGATGTATTTTCTGATTCTGTAGGCCAGGTGTTTAACTTCTGAGTTTTGGGGTACACATACAAATGTTAAATTGAAAGTGCTTGAATTTTAATTAATGTCACTTGGCTTCAGTAATCTCCAATGGAGATCTACGTCTGAGTACTTAGCCTTGGATCCTTCTGTACTTTGGAAAGAACCAGACACTTCTGTGGTGATTCAACTGACATATTTTTGATGTTTTCTTCAGGAAAAAATGAATCATATTTTAAAATGTCAATTTCTGAGCACTGATTATAAGGAAACTAGTGACAAACAGATGAATTCCACCTATATCACTTCAGTAATAACACTGAGATTTATGATCTAGTCAGTGGGAGGATGCATGTACCTCTGTGTACATACATATTTATTAAAATATGGCCTTGACACCAACAGAGATTCTGGGTTATGAACCAGGAGAAATGTTAACAGTAAAGCATCTGATCAAAATAGCAACACAAACAATAGCAGAGGAAAATAACAATCCTATCTACAAGGATTACTAGAAGGTAGTCTGAATCACAGGCAGTTTTGTTGCTGTGCTGCAGTAATACACCTCTAATCAATAGTTCACCCAGCTCAGACAGGTAACATAGACAGAAACATATTAGGTACACAAGGTAGTCAACTCTTGTGATATTTTTGAATTGTCAAATCTTTTCACTTCCCATGAAAATCTCAATTTTCAAATTAAAAATCTATGCATTTTAAGCTCCCTGTTGGGAGATTACAAAAATGAAGGTCACCTACACTCAAAAATTAAAAATTAAACAATAAATACAAATATCTATTCTCCTTCTAAGAAGACATGCAGTGTTCAAATGTTCAAGATTTTATCTTCCTAATACCTCTACAATATGACACCACTATCTTCATATATATACAAATCTTTTATTTAGGTTCTCATTATTTCCCACCTTAATTGCTAAAATATGCTTTCCTTGAGACTTGAGAAAGGCTCTCTGGAGCACTAAAATTCCCCAATAATATTGCTGCAAAGAACACTGTGCTAGTCTATCAGTTTGACAGTGTCACTCTCCCCCCCTTCAAATTGCTTCTCTATTGTCCCAGAGTTGCTTGTCTACTTTCAAAGCCCTACTGACCGACACTACACAGCCAACCATCTTTCATGCACAAGTTGAATGTCATATTCCACCTCTGATCACTCAGAGATGTCAGCCATCACTCTTTACAGTTTCTAACAAGTTTCCTCACTATTTCTGCGGTACTCCCTCTCCCAGCAGGGAGGAGATTCCCAGAAACGAAACCAAAGCTACCTCCTTGTCACCTTCCTTAAACCTCCTCTCCTTTATGGAAGTGCAGATGAAATCCCCAATGCTAGTTAGTCTGCTTGTATGTAATGTATAGTCAGGTTGCCAGGAGCAGAGTGTAGGATTGAGTCATCCATACAAGACGAACAATCCATGTCACCTCTACCGTTACTGCTCTTCAGGCAGTGCCAGCAGCAGCTGGTTGTTAGTGTAGGAATTGAATGAGGCTGATAAAATACAACTGGACTTCATTTCAGAATTAGAGACAATGCCTTTCAAAACCCCACTTGAAACCCTTGTCTAAACCAGCTTGGATAAGAATACTGTCAGACGGGCCAGAAAACGAAGGGATCCGAACAAAGAATGATGATAAACACAGTGTAACTGAGCTGGGAGGAGATGTCCAGCGGGGTGTGGCAAGGAGGATTGTTAAACCTGGGTTTATTTAGCAGCTTTATTAATGATCTCAAAGAAGGGGTGAAAAGCACATGAATAAAACATGCACTGGATACTCAACTGGGACATCATGTGTGCACCATGAAAAATGAAAACTAGCACAAAGCTCTAGGCATAAATTCTGCAATGAAGCACAGAGAGATGCAAAGTAGCTCAAAGAATACTACAGTTTTCTTATGAAAGAAGAGCTTGAGCCTTCATGTTTTCTGAGGAACAAAACTGTCAAAAAGGGCAGGGACCATAGCCTGAAGGAAGGACAGAAGATTCACAAGAGAAATAACATCTTATAATGGCCAGACTCTGGAAAGCCAAGTGCCCTCAGCTTCTCTTATGGGGACTGCTGCTGGAGTTGTAATGTCTGTTGGTATGCTTCCTGGCACTGCTTGGCTCAACATCTCCTGGTTTG
This sequence comes from Apus apus, assembly GCF_020740795.1. Classification (NCBI taxonomy): domain Eukaryota; kingdom Metazoa; phylum Chordata; class Aves; order Apodiformes; family Apodidae; genus Apus; species Apus apus. Next base: position 105,799,247 of record NC_067284.1, on the reverse strand, counting down.
TGAAACAGAAATGTAAATGCCAAATTCTAGGCTAGCCTACACAAAGAAAAGCTAGATACAGAAGCCAGTGCAGACCTAATGATAAACTCCCCCAAATTGCTTTTAAGTTGGTTGTTTTTTTATAATTTCTTTTTCTATGTTAATATCTACATTAATAACCTTCTAAATGTGCCTTTTGATTTAGGATGCTGACTTTCTGAGGGCTCAGATGGAGAGTAGTGAGACCTTGTGCCAGTCGATATGGGATATCTTAACACCGATGAGCTATTATTAATTTTTCATGTTCATAGCTCCTCAAAATTAGACTCAAGATAATTTTTGCTGGACATTCACGTACATGTTCAAAGTGGGAAAATCCCTTTGAAATTCATGGCTGGCCATGAATTTGTAGATAAATCGTAGAGCAGTGGTTTTTCAAGTCTTTAATTACATACATTGAGACATAACTCAAACATTTTATTCCTGCAGAGGGACTCACAGAGAAACACGGCTTCTCCAACGCAGACTCCTTTGACTAATATTACAATATTTTCATACTGCACTGAAACATGCCATTCAAGCTGATGAGATCACTCTGCATGTAACTTCTTTGTTTTTTTCTGAGATACAATATGGAAGAGCTTGACCCAGGAAAAATTCCTCCTATCTAAAGCACCTGGACTAATGGGAAGAAATATGCAGTATTGAGTAATTATTCTGCTTTCAGGCAACCACATACAGAAGAGATGAATCTTATCCTAAAGATGAGTATTTTTCCCCAGTTAATATGGAGGATTCTACAGTGATTAGCTCAGATAAATATATCTATGTTGGGTCAAATTAATTCATTCACTTTGAGAAGCAATACCAAATGAAAGTCACTCTCCTAATTTTCGCTCCATCTAATTGTTGATACTTTGTATACTGGGGGGGCTTGACTCTTCCTTGCACAAATGTCACTTTTGATACCAGCTTTGTATTTGTTCTCCATGAAAATGCAAAAAAAAAAAAAAAAAATTTTTTTTAAATACATTGTTAAGATCCAAGCAAGTGAATAACCAGGACTACTGCGGGTTTTGTATCTAAAAAAATCTAACCAACACATAATGTTAAAACTTTATAACATCCCAGAAAGGTTTTATTATGTATAGTATATCAGAAACAATTACAGGTTAAAGAACTTCCCAGTATCACTGGCAAACATGTCTTGATTCATAGTCACTTATACCAAAGTGTTTGTCCAACTCCCTTTCCAGCTACTTAGAAATGGGTGTTTACTGGGCTAATAAAACCCAATGGAGGGAATTCAACAGTCACTCTCTATTAATGAGCTAACATCCCTTAGTCACCTACAATTTAATTTTTCTAAGGCCCGGAGATTTTAATTTGAGTAATACTTCTATTAATTACAAAGTCTAATAACAATGTCTAATTCAGACATCTGTTAAAAGTATGTAATGTTAATTTATTGGAAAATCTCCAGCAGTGCTCAATTAAAATGTTCCCCAGTTAAGATAATGCATACGATTTGTAACGAATAGCAGAATTAGATACTGTTAATAAAAATAATAGCAAATTAAAAACAATAAAACAATGAGTTTAAGACTGACAAAATTAAAGATGCAGAATTTTTCATGAGGCAGTAGAGCAAGAATTTTTGAAAATACGATATTCTCACATCAGTTTGGGAGCCTATGTTGCAGAGCACTGCTCTGAATTAGCACTTACAGGAAGTATTTTTTGCACAAAACACTGCAGGAAATAGTATTAATCCTTACTTATTAGATTTTTTTTTTCTTGCTTTAATTTCAGATTTCTTTCGCAAGATGTTTTTCCCGTTCCTTAACTATGTAGGCTTGCTCTGAGGCCTATATTTGCCAGGGTGGCTTTTGCTATTTTTAAATAATTATGCTGCTGTGTAGCGTATCTGCAGTCCTGTGAATTAAATTGATAGGTGAAACAAACAGCGCTTTTTCTCATCTGAACATTGTCATCACATTATCATCACCGTGCCTGACTGCATGTCTCCACTACACCGTTAATCTGTTTTTAAAAATGAATCTACACGAAACCATGGAAATGAGGTACAGCACCGTTTTAGCGAGGCATTACAATACACCACAGTCCCTTAAAGCACAACTGACATTTCTTTTTTCCTTGTGAAGATGTCAGTAGCTTTGAGCAAGAAGCAGCATGCAGCCTGTGATAGAGTATCTCTCCCATACACATTCCCCCTTGATGGCAGATTATCTGCCTGGAGGTTGCATTAGGCTTCAGTCAGCTGTCAGTCAGCAGATGAGCAGGAACGGTCCAGTGCCTCTTCCCCCCCTCGCCCATCTGACAGTGATAAATGACCAGACCTAATGCTCAGCTAAGCTTGACGGGTCCAGGCCTCCCCTCACAATCTGTTTCAGACAAATCTCAGCCTTTTTTTTTTCTGGTAATATCCCCTGTCGGCACAGCAAAAGCGGGAGCAGGGAGCGCTGAGGTCAGGCCAACTGGTTTTCCCTTACATTAAAAAAAAAAAAAGGAAATTGTAATTTTAGTGCTTGAAGAAGCTTAGAATCTGATCACAAAAATAAAGACAAGAACAGTCTTATAAACCACTACAACAGGCACAGTCACAAGTTACTGATCTCCTTAAAAGGATGGATGTGTCTCACTCAAAGTTTCAGAAATGCACCTCAGCCTTAAATACAGTTTAGCCAAAGTGCTTGTCCTCTTTGTGAAACATGATTATATTGCATCTTTTGTTGTATCTGGAGTGGATGGGAAAGGATTTCAAAAGAAGACAATTATTAAAGTTAAATGGCAAGTGGTTACCCCAATCATAAACATTTGCTCCAACTTCTCAAACAGCTATTGCAATTTAAAGCTGGTAAACTATTTCTTACTTACTAGAAATACATCACAAAATAAACTTAACAATTTACTATTTTTTTTTTTCAATTTTATCTTAGGCCAAATAAATTTCTTCAGGATTTTAGGCTCAAACTGTTTCTTTACGGAAGCTAGCAACCATCAAACATCAACCTAGCCACTAAACATGAAGAAACCATATCCACAGGTAAAGGATCCACCCAGAACAGATGCTTCACATTAAATTCTGTTTCACATTTTGTACCTTCCAAAGTATATAAGTGATTTAGGATAAGATGCAAGAGGAGTTGAAATTAATGAAGATGCATTTGGCTCCTCAGAAAACCCATGCCTAAGGCACACAGGCTGACAGGGTTAGGTACAGAACTGTGTATTTGCTGCAGCCTTGCTCACTGTCTACATGGCATCTTAACATTAATTTCACTGCATCTTTAAGCATCTCTCCTTTGACACCAGGCCTCCTAGAGACCAAAGATTCATTTTGAAAATGCTTTCAACCATTCGCAGAGGAGTGTCATTGAAAAGCTCCACTCAGGCTAAGAAGTGGACTTAAACCCTCAAGAAGCATTAGATAAGAGCATCTGATATGATTCCCTATGTTAGACACTTGCACAAAGAAACTTGTTTGTCCTAATGACTTTTTTTGGAGAGATCTGCTGAGCAGAACTGTAGTCAAACCGGAGAAAGTGGATGAGCTGTAAGGAAAGGAAGCAAAGCAGATTTGATTCTGCTTTGCTGACCAGGCTTTATTCATTTCTAAAATCAATCCCAAAAGGCTCAGAAGAATTATCCTACATGTAGGCTGTCCAATATTGACTTTTGAGGGAGATAAAGTCAGGATGAAGGCAGGAGAATGGAGCAAAAAGACTATTTCTGAGTGGGGAGATCACCATCAATACAGCAGGTGCTTTATTCACTGTATGTAAGACTTTCTTTCACTAAATGTGCACAGTTAGGAGTTAGCTGGATTTCTTAACCTGGAAAAAAAACTCTATGTATTCTGGTAGTGACTTGTAAAGTCTCAGATCAGAAATACCTACGTTTATAGTACTGAATTGCTTGACAGAGAGGATGAGGCTTCCTTTCAGGTAATGGAATGAGCAAGGTGCCTCCTTTAGGGGTTCTAAATCATCTTTTCTGGTCCCAGGCATCTCCTTCAAAGGTATTTATTGCATTGCCTAATTTGGGAATCTAAAGTAGACAGACTAACTATGGCCTTTAGGTGTTCTCAAAAAACACTTGTTAATAAGCAGACTATATACAGAACTTTGCTAAAATAGCATTTGTGGAGTGAAGAGAGCAACTTTAAAAGTGAAAGCATGTTTAGTGCCTTTCCCTGGCCTTTGTGAGCCTGGTACATGCCATTAAACAATTCCCAAATCTAGAACAATTAGATATAATTGGTATTAAAAGCTTAGAGGAAATCCAGAGACAGACTAGCAGGGGCCCTAATACAGGTGCTCTAGCAGAGCTGTGAAGGGAGGAGGTAAAGTGGATGAAGACAGGATGTAGCCTGACAAAGCTCCAGGGGAAAGAAGAATTATTAGAAAGGATATTACACATGTTAAATACATCAGGAGAGTTGTAGAAAAGTTTTAGAAGGGATAGTTCACACTGCATGTAATTATTGGTAGCCTATGTTAGTAATAAAATTGAAGAGAAAAATAACATATATCAAAATATTAACCAAGGGGAGTATTACTAACCCTAACAGCAGGACAGACAGGCATCTGTTTCTGAACGCCCCTGACAACACTGACATTTCTTTACTGGCATTGCTATATAATCCTTTTGGCCTGGGAAAATTTATGCTTACTGGGTAATTGGGAGTGTAATCAGTACGGCTGACTCTTCAGTGTAAGAGGCATCTGCCATGGACAAGAGTGCTCCATGTCTCATAGCTCCAGGAGGAACAGGCAATACTCAAAGAACAAGATGAACCAGAGAGGGTAAGAATCTGGCTGTGTCTGGGAGGACCTGGGCTGCATGGAGCACCCCACCAGCAAGGGAAAAGGGAGCACAAGAGTCCGATCCTCACCATGAGACAGGCATGGTAAGTTCAACCTTGTGTTTATGGGAAACCAAGAAAGATTTCTCCCTTTGAAAACAAAGAAAGTGGATCTGGCAGTTGTTTCAGCAGGTGTAAATGATACATTCCTCAAGGATAAACACCTTAAAATCTTCTGTATGATCAACAGGGAGATGGGGCATTGCAGAGAGCAATTCAGAAAACTGAAAATAGTTTTCAGCTTTCAACTCCTGAATGAGGTTCTCTCCCACTCTCTGCCTCTCCACTGACTGCTGAAGAAGAAACATGGAGGATTTAGGCTCCTTTATGCTAAAGTTGGCTTCTTTATGCTGAAGTTAGCTACCTTATACTGAAATTAATTTCTATGAACAGCTCTACAAATCACAATGAATTTCAGCTGAAAGCTAGAATTTATTTATAATATCAGCAAAGCTAACATTTTAATCCATTACAGTAAGAGATATAAGCAAATAAATCATGTAGTGATATAGGCTGCTACTTCTAACATGATTCATCTCATCCTAAAGCTGTAATCTAAAATATTACACTCATACTTTGAGGACATTTTTGTCCCCCATGACTGTTACGGAGTCAGTGGTGACTAGCTCAGAAAGCAACAGCTATACTGTGAGCATCTGAATTTTGGCCAAATGAATCAAACATGATTTTTACTATTTGCAAGGATGTGATTTGTTGTCTCCACTACAGAACCTAATTTCAATATAATTTTTCAGGGAATCCTGTATTTCTAAAGAATGTCAATCTTGAGAGGAAAAAAAACCAAACACATCAAGCCCAGTTAAGGGCAGGCTGTGCTATTACGGAAGCATTAGTGCACCCCAATATTTATTCTGTTAACAGACACAGCTCCACAATTACAGTGAAATCCACTTTCCTGACATAACAGGAATTTTACCTTCCTCCCAACCAAGAAATGTAAAGTGTATTTTATCCAAATACACAACACATTCATTTGAATACAGAATCAACTTTCTAAAAATTTCCTCCTCTTTCTAGTAACTAATAAAGCTCTAATTAATATACCATATCTTTTTAGAAATTGATCATTCTTTCCATTCTTCTATTGCTCTGAAGAATCTTAACAACAGAATTTGAATCTTCAAATCTATTATGCACTGAAATTAAGTGACATATTGAACTTACATTGTAATTGAATAAATTTGGGTATAATTAATTTATGCATTATTGCTTTAACTATTACATATAAACCACCTTGAACTCTCCTTCATAACAGGGTAGTTTTGTGCTAACTGGTTATGGTATGACACACAACTCATTGAACCACTATTATTCCTTTACAATTCACTTACATATAACAATTTTACAAGTTGTAACGAACAAGGGATATGGGAATATTGCCTGCATTGCACCCCTTCTTTCCTGGATGAGTTTCCTTAGCTCTCATTGCTTCTGAAATATCCCATGTCTGTGTATCTTCTACTTCAGTGACTGCCCACAGTATTCCTTATTCAATTAAACAGTGAAATAAAAGAGAACTGCTGTGAAATCCTGCTTTATAATTTCGCCTCACAGTTTTCATATGATTGTATGAGTTATACATGGTAACATTTGTGATTTCATGGTAGACAAAGCAGATTTTTAGTAGGTTAAATGGATGTGGAATTTTAAAATATTTTTTTACCTTCATAAAATGACAACATGTAATCTTGGTTTTAATACTTTAAAGTGTATTGCTTTACCAGAAGTAAATATAACATCAAGCATCCTGAGTTTGTAATGCCTAGTTTGCATAAAACCACAACAGTCCTACAGTATTTTTATCTTTCTATTGCTGAAATAGTGCTGCAAATGTGACTCCAATTTTGTATTGGTTTTTGTTTTGTTGGTGGGTTTTTTTCATGCTGCATGTATTATGACCAGCTGCAGCTTATGGTGCTACATAATCAAGGACAGTTTTTCAAAATTATTCAATAGCTCCCATTGAACTGATGGCAGATTTTCCTAAGAGCTCAGCACTTAATATTGCAAGATCTTTCAAAAGTCTGACTCCTGTGTATTATTTCAATTAGTATTCCAGAAAAATAATGAGTTTTTTAAAGAGCTGGAGTACATTTAATCACATAGCCTCAGGAACCTGCCTCTGCCTCCTGGTCACCTACAAATCTGTGCCAGTTATTCAGTTTATGTGACCACAGCAGGTTTGGGCTTTTCTCCTGAGGGTCAACTCAAATACCAGCTGATTCCCCTGCTCAATGTGTTTTTGTGAATGTACCTGGACTGTAAGAACTGACATGAGATTATTAACTCTTAATGCTTTGCTTGTGATAACAAAGTAATAGTGACACAGGCATATGGGCTGGACCACAAAGCTCAACAGTTACATGGTCTTCAACATGGTTTCATGGTGCTTCTTTAGCACTCTCCCAGGCAATTCCACACAAGGTTGAGGAGTTAGAGCAGATTCATTCCAGACAGACTGGATATGACAATGATGTTTTGTAATGTAAGAGAGTTTAACAGCATGAAATATCAAGATATTCAGTGAAAAAAATTATAATTAAGTTTCTCGGACATTCTCACATGAAAACCTTGAACATTTCCAATACCAATAATTAATTATGTTTTTCTTAACACTTTATAATACCTAAGTAAGACGTTTATTGCTCTAGATCCATAAAACTCTCTAGACACAGTTTAACAAGCAGTGAGAGAATAATGAAATCATAGTTGCTGTCTTTATTGAGAAGGCAACTGCTGAACTTTATTTGGTATTTGAAAACTGGAAACCTAAGTTATGTATAGAATATAAAAAAAGAAAAAAAAATAGGGATTATGATTTACCAGGTAGACTAATATAAATTAATAAAACGATTATGAGGACAGTAGTGACCTCTGTGGGATTAGGATCTCTGAAGTGGTTCATCCAGAAAGAGTATGGTCAAGTGGATGGGTTAAAGAAAGCAGATCTTTAATTTTGGTAACACTTAATATGGATATACCATTCCATTTTTAAAATTCACTGCCTCCCAAAAGTGAAACAAAGAAGTTGTCCTAATACTTCCATTGGAGAGTTGGATGAATTTTTACTGACAATAATGTAAAACTATGTTCTAATGAAAATCCTTCACATTTTGAAAATAATTTGTTTGACCATGTTTGCTTCACTTTTGTATTTGCATTCACAAATGTTCAGTTGATTGAATCCTCCTGCTATGACTGTTTAAGGAAAAACAATTTCAAAAATCACATCAGCATTCAAGAAGCAGATTTAAAATGCACCCTGGCAATTCATCTCAGTTCCTCTGAAAGGCTTCAGAGCACCTCATACTTCATAGGTTTTAATGAATTTATTCTCAGATCCCTCAGAAGGGCAGAATTAGGAGCTACCTGACATATCCCTGGCTACAGAAGAAGCCAGCAGCAGAAAAGGAAACTGAATGTGTGTGCCCCAGGGTCTAAGCTACTTGTCCTAGCAATATCATCAACTTCATCACCGTCAACAGCAAAGAAACCTGAAGCAGGAAGTAATCATAGCTAAGCACTACAATTTCTATTTCAAATGACTGTAAACAACATGGAAACTAATGGAAAGAGGGTCAACAACTAATATCTAACAAGTACAAAAGTATTTAGTAATGCAGTACAAAGAAGACAACCTTGCAAATTCAAATTAACTACCCTACATGTATTCATATATCTACATTCATGTATGACTGTATAATTAGAGTTCAGTAATTAATCTCAGTTGCATAATCCTGACAGAAATATTATTAACTCTGTAATTTTCAAAATAAGGCACTGATTTACAGTGCATTGTTTAGATCTTCTTGTACAGGCTCTGTCTACACAAACTTATCTCCCCACAGGCTTGAAAGGAGGTTATGGCAGTAGTTAATGTAATCTGAAGCGATTTGATATTTAACTTCCCCAATGCCAAAAAAAAAGAAAAATTTAAGGCAATATTTATAAATATAATAAGCAATAACCAACCACCAAATTCGGCAATGAACTGCCTTCAAATATCAAATGTGGCCTGATCTGACAACTCAAGTGGGAGAGAAGAAATCAAGTTAGCTACTCAGTTTCTGGCTGGGATTACTGGAAGTGTTATAAAGACAAAATTCAAGACAACAAAATAATGTGGCAATTTCGGACAGTTCTTCAAATACAAACTGTAAGAGACTGTAACACTATATGCCTAGTTAGATAAAATATCCTTGCTTTTAACCTCTTACTTACAGTCAGAAAGCACTCAATGTAGCATGGATGTAAAAATGTTGTGGGTTTGTCTTAATTAATACATAATATTTGAGCAAGACCTGTGATATAGTTTATTCATCATGTCCACACAGATGTTGTACAATATTTGATACTGCTTTACAGATTCCAGCAATGCAGAGACCTGAATCTTGGTATTAATCCATAATTACCACAGCATGACTGGCCTTGTAGGATTAGTCTGTTTGAAAGATGAAAAAGGAACAAGGTAAAGAACGCTAGAATGAGCTGAGATTCCCTGGGATTTATTTGATATTAAAAAATATTAATGGTAATAACAATGGAAAGGACCCTTTGAATCCCAACAACATTATGTAAGTCTAGCCATGAATTTACCAGGTTGTCCCAGCACCAGGGTGAATTTCACAGAGGGTAAAGAGTAAATCTCAAAGAATCAAGTAACACAAGAGAAATCAGAGTCTGTTTCTGGCTTGAAGGCATGATTTCTCTTAGAAATAGAAAAAGTCCTCAAGGGTCTTTCAGACTTGATTTGAGAAAAAGACATTTCCAATATTGTTTACTGAAAACATGAGATTCTAAGAAGCATCTTCTGTTTACTGTTAGAATAGCTCAACAGCATCATAAAAATGGGAACTCACAGAAAATGACAGGCTTTTTGTTTCAGAAAGAATTAGTCTGAGCTTTTGGCGACACTGATGCTCAAAATGTTATTTCATTTTTCAGGCAAACATCATACAAACAGAATCTCCAAATCGTTCTCTATGGTAAACCACACAGCAGCAATAAACTGCCTCCCTAATCAGTGGGGCTTCTCATTTGACTGGATATTTACAAGAAGTCTCATTTGTTTAAAATAATAGCACAAAAGAATCTAAAGAGATAATAGACTTTCTAATTTTAGTTACTTAGCATCACTTACACTTCTTTAGAAGGTATTAAAATATTTTTTTATTTTAAGAAAAAAATATAGTGCGGAGAAACATTTATTCATTTATTTATTTATGTCCTGATTGTGTAACATATACCTTGTTTATTCCTGGTTCTCCTGCTCTCTTTGCTCTAATGTCTTATTTATGACTGTATTTGTACCAGTTCACTAGAAAAACAAATCTCGTAGCAAACCTGGTAAAAGCTGGGGGCAAACATTAGGCTGTGAACATCTGTAGATGAAAGATATTACTGCAATTACTCTCATCCTTCTAATCTTCCTTCGTATTTTTTATTATACACAGTTGCTGTATCTACACTTACAGCAGTTTAAAATCTTTCTGAGCAAAGGGTCATGTGTCCTTAGATGTTCTACATTATCCTGTACAGCGAAGCACCGCTTTCCTGATTGGACATGTCAGTTAATACAAATTATTATTGTTATAATTGTTATTTTATTTAACAATGCAGCTGCAGAGCTTTTAATAAAGGACTTTTGATGATGACGAATTAGGAAGTTACTTCAGTGGCTAATGAAAGGAAGCAAAGTCTATGCCTGCAAGAGCACACTGAAGCTTAAAGATTGGAAGAAAAAAAGAACATCAAACTCATCTGAACAGAAAAAGAATAGAGAAAAGCAAAATACCAGCGGCTGCTTTATGCAGGTTACGTTCCCTTATAACTCCCCATCCAAGCACTCAGCCACCCTAGCAATGGCAGGTTAAAAGATTTAACAAGATCTCAACCCAGAACAGCCATAATCCTGAAACCGAGTTGGAGCTGAGCCCTGATGATCCCAGTGTGGATGAAGGGGGAATGGGGGAGTTTCTGAGGATCCATTTCAGACAATTTAAGGGTACTGATTGTTTGAAAGATGTAAGAAGGTTGCATACATTTCAAACGGAACATTTCCTTTCATATTTTGCCATGTAGGAAAAGGCAGTTTCAAAACCATTTTAATTTTATTTTTTGTTAGGAACAACAACCAGTGCACTTTTACTATGTTTACCTCTCAGAATGTCTTCTTCTGGCAACATGATTCATGCAATTAATCTTAAAGCTTTCAATAACAGTATTTTAACTTCCTGTGCAGAAAAAATTATACATTCAGACACTTCTATTTTAGACTCTAAAATTTCTGCATTAAACACAGATTTCCATTATTACTGATCTAATAAGTCTTATTCTCATCTGTGCTATCAGCAACTCAATAAGTAATTACCATTCACCTTAGGCTGTTCCAGTCCATTAGACCAATACTGATGACTCAGGGGAGGAAATAAATGAAGAGCACAAAGCTGATGAAAGAACAGAAAGTGATGTGAGAAAAAGCTGCAGCTGTAACTCATGCCTCAGTGCCGTGTTTACTGAGAAATGTTCAAATAATATAAAATTGATACGATCAGATGTAGAATAAGTTTCTAAGTTCAATGGCTTATTTCATTGTAAATATAAAAGCTGTTCACTCTGATGTTACAGAGGAACACGAGACCTGAATTTATTACCAATCTAAGCATAATAGAGACTGCTGGAAGGAAATGGCACCATTTCATTTGTACAAGTCACACGCTCTGCTCTCTCTCTGAAGACTAAGAGCTACTCTGGGGAGTCAAACACTCATAGCTTTTTTTAAGTTAAATTAACCCCAATTCCTTTCTCACACAGACCAATAAAAAGATGACATCTGCACAGTTATGCTGCTGCAGAACCAGGTCAGAATAATCCCCAACAACTTACAAAGAAAGTGTGAGACACACATCTTACTGTATCTTTGCACAGGTTGTAGTCAGTGTCTTCCCAACATATTGCCCTCTTCAGAAAAGAGCAGAAAAGGTGACTGAGAAACTGAAGTTCTTTATTGAGCTGCACATCAGGAGAAAAAACAGTCACAAATTGAAAGAGGAGAGGTTTCAGCTGGATGTAAAGAGGATTTTGAGAATAATAAAGCCCTGGAACAGCTTGCACAGAGAGGTTGTGGGATGTTTTACTCAGAGGTTTTCAAGCCAAAGCCATAAGCAATCTGGCTGAATTCAGTGCTGACCCTGCTTTGAGCAGGAGGTTTGATTTGAGACCTCCCAAAGTCCCTTCTAGCCTGAGTACATCTGTGTTCCTACCATAAGAGTTGTCTACATGAAAAGTGAAATCTTTGTAGACGATTGAGATGCCATCTCTGTCAGAGTGCAGTACAAATAAATGAATAGGCAACATCAAGTGTCAAAATAAAATAACTTGGTAATGAACTTCACACAGAGTTTTCAATCCCAACTCTTATACTAAAGATTGCATGTCACAGCATGTCCAGGACTTGTGATTCACTGATTTGTTGTCTTACTGATGTCTACATAAATGAATTAAAATTATATAACTGTCAACAAAACATTTACAAAGGATTTAGGTTGGTTTTGCTGACTAGGGTAACAGCATAATAAATACTTCTAGATAAGCATCCACAATTAAATGGACAATCAAGTACTGAAATAGATGCACAGAGATCCCAAATACAGACTTTTGTTTGAAAAAAAATAGGGTCTGCTTTGTGTGAAGGCTGTCTTTCATTATATGGATAATTTTATATTTGATTTCTCTATTCAAGCTGGCTTGTTAGTTTAAGTAAAAATAATGTTTAACATTCATTTTATTGAACTCTGTCACTTCAAATCAAAATAAAGTTATACCAGTAATGTTTTCCCTATCATTATATTTTTCTGGAACAAACTAAATCAATGGCAAATTTACAATAGTGATTTAAGTTAGAGTGTTTCTAGTAGCAATATTTAGTGCTGATCAAGAATAAAAATATTTTCTTATAGATTTATTTCATCAAAAAGTCTTTTAACAATTTGACTACCTCAACTATCAAAATCTTCCTTCTGCAAAGCTCTTATTAAAGAATCCCAAGGTTCTTTACAAAGCTTGTTTAAGTTTTCTAAAAGTAACTCTCTTCGAAGTAAGACATTTTGAATTATTACTTGTGGCTATTTTTAAAAATATTTTAACTCTTTTTCATTTTACAGGTAATTCAGAAATGAACATAATTTGCAGCCAGACTCACAGATCAAGTAGGAACCATGTGCTTAACCTAATTTCTCTCTTAGATATGTTGTGTATGAGAATGATCACAGCAACCTGCTATTGCTTCTTATCTATGGTTGATTTATAGAATTTAAGCAGCTAAACAATACATAACTAAAACAGAAGAGCTATTTTTCTCTTTCTTTACACAGTACAATGATGTCTACTAAAATTCCTAAAAGTTTGGAGTCCAACCTGTGGTCATACTTGCTGTCTTGTCCTTTAAGCATTTGCAAGCAACAGCTTCCCAACAACAGGGAACATCCCTAAACATATTTGCCACTGTACATATTCCCCAGTTTCATAAGTTTATTGGGCTAGGAAAGAACTCCCAATTAAAGTAAACTTTATTTGCCCATTTCACAGTAAAAAATCCATTAAAGTTTATAGGATCACTCAAAACTACTTTACAGCCATGCTGGTAACATGCATTTGAAAAAATTTTATGAGCTGATTTGTAAGGAAAAAATGTCTTTATTAAGATGTGTTGTTCCTCTCTCGGTGGCTAAATGATTGTTTCCAGAAGCAATAAGCAGCCATTGATATGAAAGCACTCAGTTAATTAGCTAAGGGTTGTACTATTCAAAGAAGCTACATTACTCAGTCAACCATGGGAAATAGTTTTATTTGAAATTGTTTTGTTGGTAATGCAATTCTTGAAAAATGCTTTTGACAAGAAAAATATATTTGTTGGTTAATAACTGCAAAAGAAAACATGCAAAATCTAGCATCTATGTTGCTGTGAAACAAGATTGCTTCTTTTTATTGCTTTTCAACTTTTAATTATTGTAGCAGAGAATACAATAATCCCAAATAATTCTATAAAATTATTGTACAGTAAACTGAAAATAAAAATGCAATTAAAGTATTTTCCTTGTTCTAGTTCATGCAGAAATTGGTATACAAAGTGGGTTTTAATATACAGCTTTTCAAACTGCAGTGAATCACTAAAATGTTTTCAAGACTAGCAGGAAAACTTGATTCAATTACATGCAGAGAAAGTTCACACCTGCAAAGAAACCAGTGTCATAAGCGTGGGGGACTGTTTTGTTTGTTTACTCATAAAAAAACTCCCACAAACTAGATAATCAATTGACTGAATAGCAGGAAAACAAGATCTGTAAATTTTAACTGTGAGATTTATCTGATCTAATTATCTAAAACCTCTCTAATGAACACATAAAATTTCTTTCTGTGGGCAATAGGAAGAAAATGGCAACAGAATAGATGAATTCCCCTTCTCTACTTTGAACCATTTAATGATGAAATCTAGAAATCCCTTTTGTCAGCCAAGTACACTGACTATAGAACTAGCCTGGACCATAAATGTAGCTTAGACACCTTTTATCCTGAAGCTAAGGTGGAGCACTGACCTGGGAATTTGTCGGTATATACTCTATTTCAAAAGTAAAGATGGAGATAGATAGATAGATAGATAGATAGATAGATAGATAGATAGATAGATAGATAGATAGATAGATAGATAGATACACACACTGTGACAAGTATCATTGGAAGTGCAAATAATTTTCTCATTTGTAGTTTAAAAAATTGGCAGAAAACTGAGTTGGAACTAAATGACCTTTAACATCCCCTCCAACCCAATTCATTCTATGATTCTAAGACTGAACTGATTCTGTGACTGATTCTACAGCCTCAACATTGGAAGTTGTTCTAATATGTTTTTTCACAAAAGGGTAGACATTAAGTAATCACACAGGAATACTCATGATAACACAATCATCTCTAAGGATTTCAAGTTTCATTTTGCTTTATACAGATACATACATAAATATATAAGAATATATGTGTGTATATCTACACATCTATAGATATATATTTTATCCATACAGAAAAATGTATGTACATAAGACATGGATCTGAAATGTTCTCTAGCTGAAAAAAATGGCTAAACAGCCTTTACAGCCAGTAGGACTATAAGAGTGAGAGAGTGAGGAAATATTTCTATAACTTTCTTTTCTTTTGTTTTTTTTATTCTTTCCTCTGAAAAAGCAGCAAAAATTAATTCCTGCTCTTGGCCTCAGCTTGCTGCTTCAAACTTTTCTTTCCTCAAAGCTGCAAGCTTGGATCAGTTGGGAATCAACAAGTGAAAAACAAAACCACAGAAATAGTTGAGACCTTTAGTCAAAGGTCCTTTCTAAATTACACTCCCATGGAAGATGTATCCAGCAAACAAACCTTTTACAAACCTCTCTCCATTAACAGCAGTATCTAAGAAACCAACAGGGAACTGCTGAAAGTGACAAAGTTCCTGTTCCAACAAATTTGCAAAAGAAATCCCAAAACTTGCATAACAGATAAAGTAAGAATTCCTGCCCAGGTTGGAGAAAATGATCAGAAGCAGAAAGAAACAAAAAACATGAAAGGGGGAGTTTCACTCTTTGATCAGCAGTAGATGATTTTACATTTAATTTCACTCAGGCCAAGAACGTTTACACGCAGTGTCCTGTCATGGAGCACAACAGAAGGCTCACCACTTGTGGAGCTTTTCGGGAATTGCTTACAGAAAAATTAACAATAATGTCAGTTTCTGGATTGTAAGTCACCAGGGGAATGCCTAACTTAGTAACTTAGAACTCTGTAAGGGGAGATCTGAAGGTACAAACGTAAAACAGTGATAAGAAAAATAGATAACTTCTTTCACCACTGGAGCAGCATGACAGCAAAGACAGATGGGAACATTAAAAAGACAGAAGGGTAAAGTTATCATCATCTTGTATCATGCACTCAAAAAGAAAGGGGGGCTGGCAGCTTGACTGACGGCTTCTGAGATATCATGGTTCAACAAGTTACCTGGGCGTAGAGAAAAAGAACAAAAAATAGGGAAGATGAGCGTGGAGAGAGGTTACTTGAGTCACATCTTCTTCCGTCCTCCCTCTTCATCCAGACTAGACTTTTTATATGAATTTCACTAAAAGTCGTATGTGAAAAGGTTAAGGGAAATACATTAAAAGATACTCATGGAGAAGTGAGGCCAAGGAAACTTTCGTATATTCACTGCAAATTTCAACCAAGGAAGCAGTACTTTCAAACACAGCACTTTCAGACATTAATAAGAAAGGATCAATAATGACAAAATGACATTTTGATTACAGTCAACTGAGAGCAAAAAAGGGATCTTGACACAGCTCATGGTAACAGGAAAAAGCAGGTACTGGAAAAACACCAAGCCATTTCGTTTAGAGCTCAATTATGCCACCTTCCCTTTACACTGTTGCACAGTAGAGCTAAGATAGGGGCAAAGTATCACTTAAACTGAGATGGGTGACTTGATTTATTTCACAACTCTTGGAGGTTTCCAAATCTGAAATAAGCTGTCAGCTCATTAATAAATTTAAGAAAGTGACAGGGAGTATTTGGTTTGGGAACTGTTTCCAAAAATACCTCCTCCTTTAATTTCTCTCCTTCCTTTTCATTGCACCACCATTACCACAGGCAAAAAAAAAGTTTGTAAGAAGCTTTCTCTAGGGCCATCACTTCAGCTATCAGCTAAATGAGTTGCTTAAAAGCAAATCATGGCATTCTAAGAAGCCTCCAAGTGTTTTGGATTCCCTTTAGTTTAGTTTTTTTATTTGAAGAAGTCAATTGATTGTTTGCTTATCACCTCTAGCACATTGGGTGCCAAGTAAGCCCTCCTCATGCAAGAGAAAATGGAGATCACCTGGTAAACTCATAAACATCCTGTTCAGAGATAGCAGTCACATCCAAAGCTGGGCATGGGCACGTAACCTTCAAAAAGAGACATTTCCAAATAGAAGACCAAAAATCACCAGAATCATTAAGTTAAATTATTTGCAGCAGACAATTGTTCTTCAGTGTCAATTCAGAATTTGGGCAAGATGGTCAGTGGCTCTGCACCAAATTAAAGCACCAGCAAAGATCCCACCCTGTGTGCATGATTCAAAAGAGGCAAGTCACATTTATAAAAGTGTATTTAATATAGTAAAACAAACAAACAAAAAAAAATGCAAGGAAGTGTACTGTACTCTTGTAAAACATTTGGAAATACTCACGTACTTAAATACAGCTAATACTATTTTAGATGCCTAAGGTATCTGAGATATCCTGCACCACATAGTACAGAAGCAGTGACATCTATATAGTGATGTAGTTATGAAGGTTCACTGTACACATATAAATTTTATATTCCCAGTACCAAAAAGCCACTAGAAAGAGGGCAGGCTTACTTAGAAAATTGGAGTAGACACTATTAAAAGCACAACTTTAATAATATTCAAGTTCAAGGAAAAAAAAGACCATGAATGGAGGAAGTTCTGTTTAGAAAGGGAAGATTCATAAATTTATATCTGTGAGGTCATCTAGTCTGATTTACAAGACCATTATATTATATTAATTTATTCACGCAGTCTTCCCTCTACTAAACCCAGCAGGATAATTTTACTGCCATGAAAATGCCATCCACCTGCCCAAGGAGAAGTCCAAAGGTAGAGACAGGACTGATGAACAAGGAGGGAAAAGTATGGACAGATCACAAAGTAAGTAAGCATACTAGGAACAGACAGGGCTTACAGTATCATAAATAAATCACATTACCACCAGCAAGGAGTGACTTTGGGGAACAAAAGGAGGAAAGTAAAAAATCCCTGCAACCTTTCTCCATGCTCACCAGCAAAACTGCTGCACCAGAAGTAGATCATGCCCTGAGAACTCGTGGGCCATAACAGATCAGCAGTTATCCTCACCTAAGTCAGAGAAAAAGCTACAAAATAGAGCCATTAATATTTGTGCTTGATTAGTGGTTCTGATGTTTAAATCAGTATTAAATGTTAATGACTTAATCAGCAACGGAAAGAGATATAATTTGAATTACTGCTATTCCTTGACAGGGAAAAAATTTAATACAAGGAAATTAAGTGACTTAAGAAAGAAGTCACAGTAGTTACAATCATGGATCTAAACTGTGTGAACTCTTAAGTACGCTGAAGTTAGATTCAGAAGATTTGGATTTAGCCCTTAGATTTGTCACAAACTTCCTGAAATGGGAAAGGCAAATTATAGCCAAGTTAAGCTGGGGATAAAATTTCATAAGTGTGTGATACAAAAGCCCTGAAAGGCAGAGGGCAAGACTTCCAAGACATCTATGGCTCATAAATGGAAATCAATAAGCTGCATGCCCTGGGCTGGCACATGTGAGCTAAACGAAGTCATCTCTCTAGCCTAACTGAACTTCATTATTAAGCACATATACTTGATGTATAAAAGCAATTCCAGCCAAACTCATTTGTATCATTATAAAACTCAAGACTATAATAAGGGATGGAGAAGTGTGCTCTCAATGGGTATTACTCCTACATTATTTTATTATGTGTAGCACATATTAATGCAGAGGTTCGCTCAAGTAACAAGTGATAGAACAAGAAGAAGCAGCCTCAAGTTGTGCCAGGGAAGGTTTAGATTGGATATTGGACAATTTCTTCATGAAAGGCTCATGAGGCCCTGGCCCAGGCTGCCCAGGACAGTGGTGGAGTCCTCAGCCCTGGAGGGATTTAAAAGCCACGTAGACATAATGCTGAAGGACATGGTTTAGTGGTGGCCTTGGCAGTGCCGGGTTTTTGGAGTTGATGACCTTAAAGGTCTTTTCCATAATTCCATAATTCAGCTGGGTAAAAGGCACAGAAAAATAAACAGGCTCCTGGGGGTCAGAATTATTCTCATTAGTACTGCTGCATATGTGGGCATCCTACATTAGATAGAATTGATCGCAAAACACATTCCTGCAAAAAGCTAGGCTGAGAGTGGAACAAGATGACAATCTAGGAGGAACCTGCTATATTGATGTTTAAACAGCACTTACTCTGCAGAAACGTGCACATGAACTGCACTTGCACACTATTGCATATTAATCACACAAGAAGATGTTATTCGACTGTATGATCTACCAGGAAAGGTGCACCACATGAGTAATATTTTTCAAAATTAAGGTCTATATTTGCTGACCAAACGTCAAACTCGGATCAAGTAGCAAAATATTAGAAATCACTCAAGAAATCAGAATCATTCATTAAGAGGAAAATATAAAAACAATGACCATGATTGTTTCAATTAGAAACTCAGCATGTTAGCTGCCGTGTTAATACACTTATAATTAAGCTTGACCATTGCTCACAGTAGATTTGTTTCACACTGCCTACAGTTTTGCCAGATTTCCATTGCTGGAAGAAACTTTTTCCTATACCAATGTCTATATCTATTCAATTTTTATAAATTCCATTTAACTTTAATTCTGCCACTTATCAGAACAATTTTAAGATAAAAACGCAATGTTTTGCCCGTGTTTAAAACAGAAACCTTTGCAATCATTTAATTAACGAGTTGCCTCCCTGTTTTGAAATAGGAATTTGCACATAGATCTTGGATTGCTTAGTGTAACATCTCTTCTTTTGGACTTGTCAAACTGGAATTTAAAGCAGAAGTTTCAAAGCATGTTGCTTTCCTCAGTCCAAGAAAAAACTGTTGAAATCCACTACCAGGCTGTTCTATCTCAATGAAGTGGTGGATGCTCATAGTTCACAATGTTCTAATACCCCTACCAACTATTTCATTTGGCCTTCTTAAGCTTCCCCCCAGCTGCACTCCTTCTACCTCACTTCCACCAACATAAGGTGTGTTCTTTAGGTATTGTCTGGCCTTGATTTTCAAACATGATATTATCACAAGTTAGATAAAAGAAGTTTCTCTACAACCTTTTAAATTCTGATATGGGTAATACACATTGTTTTAATCTGGTAGGAGATCAGCTGAAACTAAATGATGGGGGACAACTAGAATATAGGTTGGCAAGCTCAGGTCACAGCCAAAGCAATGGCCTTTATTACCCATCACTGGCAGACATAATTTGTGCTCATTCACTCACACGTGCTAGTATCTTACCTTAAATCCCAGAAATACTCAGCTTAATATTCTAACTTGGTAGGTGTCAAACAAATAAAACCCATAACAGAAGGAAAATAAACAAGTTTCAAGTTAAACGTGACGTAAATTCTTGTTTTAATAAGGACTATGTAACTGAGTAGAAATAAAGTTTTAGAATTAATGTTATTATAACAGTTTGCTATGACACCTTTGCAGTTCTCTATGTTATTTTTCAAAAGGAAAAGAACAAAAGGTAACACTTCTCAGAGCTTCCGTGAAGGTTGCTCTGTCATAGTTTGTTTAATTTTGGTTCTAATTTGTAAAAAGGCTCAATTCTTTGTACACTGTAAATCAAATTAAGGCCTGCCTGGGGACTCATCATCCCAAGCATCTAATGAAGAAAATACATCAGGGCTGATGCAAATTTATTGGATGAATTCTGCACAAAGGAAACAACAAAATAGCCAAGAAGAACCACATATTAATGAGGAAACAGATGATAGTTAATTAAATAAATATTCTCGGCAATGCTCCAAGGAATGAAATTATATGGGTGTTTGGCAGCAAAATTTTGAAGCAGGTCACTAAGATTTAAACTATATTGCTCATTGCTTTTCTTTCCACTTACAGAGAAAAAGTACCAAAGAGACCAATAGACAGTTCTTAGAAATCAGATATCTAAAAGCAGAGTAATATCACACATTCCCTACTGATGGCTAATTAAGAGTTTCCTTGGGAAAAAGAATATTTTTGTTAACTCTATACTTATGCTTATTACAAGCATTTTCATCCCTTCCATAAAAACAATGAATCAATTAAATTATTACAACGTTAATGTCATCTTCAATAATCTGAAAATAGGTTTGAGAATTTTAAGAATTACTTATCTGGATGGCAAATTCTGGGGGCTTTGATTAATAGGAGTTCCTTTAAGTATTTTAAGCATAGTACAACAAAATTACACACTGCCAAAGAATCTAGGCTGTGATGTAGACAAGACAGAAGACGAATTTGCTATTTCATCTGACTATGGCTGAGATTTGTGACTGAGAGGTTACAGATACAGACCCATGCAAAGGTTCCTTGAGGTGAGCCTGAGCAATAGAAACTGAAATTGGGTTGGTCCTCATGTGTATCTATTTTGACCTTGGACCCTCCACAGGAAAAGAAGAATCTGTAGTCAGGTATCCATTATAAACCAAATTACTTAGTATCATTATTACATATGAAGCTCATTTATGTTTACGGGGGATTTTGGCTGTTATTCTATTTTAATTACTGAGATGTAGGGGCAAAAAAAACTTTTCACAATAACTAAAATTGGTATCCTCATTGAGGAAAGTGGTTTCAGTCATGGACTTTAATTTAATCCTACCTTATTCTAAAAAACAATAGAAGCATGATACCAAATCTACTGACTTTTGACTGTATGCCTGCAGCATTTTGTTTCTCAAATCACTTCCAAATCCTGAATGTATTAACCATCAGTAATGGCTGAATAGCTATAGAATCAGTCATGTCTCTTTTGTTAGCCAATCAGACAACTTTAGTGCAATTAACACTTCCGGAAATTCTCTAAAATGCATAAATACTAGTGTTACTCACATTTGCTAATACATGCCTGATACAGAAATCGGTAATTTCTCCCATTTTCTTTTAATTGAGTTTGTAGTTGGAACTAAAAGAAACCTCAAGTCACCTGAGATCATTATTGAACATTTTCAAGTACATGCTTCCTGTCAACAGCACTCAGCTAGTTCATAGGTACTATGAGCAAACCTACATCTCCCGGGACTTATGACTTTAAGTGAAAACTGTGGCTACAAGGAACAGAGGCCACAAAAACAGAATTTGATTTTTCACATTCCTAAACCCAGTGATTATGTTTACAAGAGCAAGTAATTCAGTTCCACCAAACTAAATCAGTAAGCAAGCAGTTGTTGATAATATCCTTATCTGTACATGATAGGCAGTACAAGATGTTATTTGGACTAGACTTACTCTGATGCACTGCTTGCATAAGCGTATGAAGCTGCCTGAAGGTCAGCCACTAGTTCAGATTTTATTTTCCAATATGATAAGTTGGTTTTGTTTCCTCTGAATGGAGTCTTGTTGTATAGACAAAGTCAAACTGATACACAGGAAGGAGGGATAACTGGGGGATTCAGTTTAAAATTACACTACTGCTGCAAACAAATTTTAGCCATTCTTTTCTCTCTGCATTCATCTGATACTCATTTAATAAAATCAGGAAACCCACTATTTATGCAGATGAGCAAACTTGTATTATTAATTCCATCCCAAATCACTTACATGTCCATTAGCAAATACAAACACAGAAAAAAATTAACAATTCGACAATCTGCAAACAGTCTGTGGTTCAATTCCGGTAGATCATTAGCCTAAAGAAATGGGACTTGTTTAAAAGCAGAAAATCATATAGAACTAATATTTGCAGGCAAGCACCATAAGGGTGTTTCTATCACTTCCATTAAATCATGTAATGACCTATTCTTCACCATTACTGCACCCACATTTTTCTCTTGGGACAATTCTTGAGCTTTAAAGATTTACATGACAGGTTCGTCAGCGAATCAGCAATATTTTGAATCTTCCCAAAATCACAGTAACAACCCTGACTGCACTTGGAACTAAAACATCACATTATTCCCCTTTTTTCCAAGATTCATGTTTATTAGCCCTCTCAGCTCTGAGAGCACAAACTGCAGCCCACCATGCCTCTTGGAAAATTTTTACAATGATAGCACAGTGAAGAAACAGCCTGTATGTATGCATGATAGATAAAAGGAATATTCATCTTGGGAAAGTTATCAATAAACTAAGAAAATGCAAATTCTAGTTTTCATTATTATTAATCTTTGATATTGGGCACACTCTTGCTGGGAGCTGAGCAATCTGGCTGTAAGCCAGTAAAGCACTTAAGCATTTCCTTATCTTTATGTATTGAAGTCAATATTACTATTCACATGCTTAAAGTTAAGCATGTGTAAAAGAGCAGAACATTCAGCCTCGCTCCAGACTGAACCCACCAGAAAAGCACAGTTAATGGAATATGGAAATATAAAAATAAAATCCTAGGCCAGAATGTTCTACAGATTGAAATAATGTTCGTTTTTAAATAGTTCCATTCCTCCAAGATTTGCTCCGTTTCATCAGGTTGACAGTATGACAGCGTGTGTGCATCCAACAGAGGAGAAAGATTTGAGGATTACAATTCCAATATTATCTTTTAATATTTATCCCTATATCTGATAAACCTATGAAATGCTAGGGACTCAGTTCATGCCTGATGTAACTCTGGCTGAAATCAAAGAGTTTGAGTAGAGATGAAATGAGTCTCTCTTTGTGTGTGAGTGTGTGCTTTTTCCATGGATGTTGCTAGACTTCAGTATGTTAAGCTTTCATAAACCTCCATTAAAGAGCTTTTATGAACTACTGTTGCAGTTTCCATAGAAACAGCAGATCATAATTTCTGTAAGAATATAAAACCTTTTCCAACACATTTAATAGTCATTTTCTCCAAATGACCTCCAGGTAATTAATGTGATTGTTTGACCTCTGCTTTAACATTATTTTCTGAAAAACAAGCTGTATTGCTCCTTCAAATATCCAAATGCATTGTTCTTACCAAGCAAAAAAGACCTTGAAAGTTTGGGATCACTCAAGCAGGTATGTGGCCAGTTCATCTATCTGCTTCTTTTAACACCCTTCTCTGACCCTGTGGAAGATGGCACACGTCTGACCTCTGTGCCTTTGCAAAAGTAGCAGTCAGAAACCTACAAAGCGAAACCAAATAAAACCTGACCAAATCCCACTGAGAATCTCTGTTCTCAAAACTTAAGAATTTATTATTGCACGATTTGCACACAAAATTAAACACTTCTGATGAAAATGTCGCAAGCACATTCTCTCTCTGAGTAATGCTGCCTTTCTGGAAATGCTGGCTACAGCGCCAAGAAAACAACATGCAACAGAATCATGCATTACTTTCACAGGATTAAACAAGATTTTACTTTATTTTACTTCAACCCCACGTGATTAATTAAGATGACTAATTACTGTTTAATTCAATAATTGATGAGAATTTCATTCTGATGGTGGTGTTAGACATCCCCAATTTTGGAAACACACTATCAAACTTCAGAATTTAACTTCAGAAATCTATTGCTGAAAACATTTTCTGGTCATAATTATCCAAAATCTGTATTTCTTTGATCTACTCTCTCTAATTACAGGAGTGCATAACTTCCCTTTCTTTCTCTCTTTCATGTATTTCAATACTGCAATCTTGTTCCCCTTTTAGCAGCTGAACTCTTTTTACCAAGCGATTCTCTCCCTGTTCACATGCAGTTCCATATTTGTAGTTGTTTCACTTTTTTGTTTCCATAAGATCTCATGGATCATCTGTTGGTTTTCAGAGATCCATTTCCTGGTTATGCACTTTCACTTTTTTTATATAGTTTTACACAAAATGGCACTGTTGTTCAAAAATTAGTAAATGTGAAAAAAAAAAATCAAATTAAAGGATGCTGCTTTCTACAGCTACAATTTGGACACTTTCTCCAAATGGGAATATTTGCATACGGTCATCAAGATACGGAAACTACTAGCAGATTAAAAGTATAACAGAATATCTATCAATCAGTGTCTTCTTAAACAATCTGGCCTGTTTTGTATATTTATTTAAACATATAAACTGAAATACAAAAAAGACACTGCTGTTTCTGAGAGCATTAAAACATGCAGAGCAGCAATCTGTCTCCTGAGTCAGACCCTCAAATTGTTCAGCTCACATGAAAGCTTATTTTTCATGTGTTCTGTTACTATTGGAAACACTTCCATTCTCATGGACAGCATCTTAAAATATACATATACCTATTTGCCATGGATCTCAGACACTTTCTTTCTAGTACAAAAGGAATTGTATTTATATGTTTAATAAGAATAGAAACTCTTGGACTGCCATGGGTTGGTTGTTGCTTGCTCCAAGAGATGTCTATTTCTTGCATAAACTCTCTTGACCATCTCTTTCCACAAGCTGTCTTTAATGAGAAGACTTTCCTTTATATACGACTGTATTTCTAAGGAATAAAAAATAAATTTGTACACAAAAGCTACTTCCGTTCACTCTTGGGGGAGACCGGAAAGAACATTTCTCTTTTACAAATATTACAGTAGTCGTTTTTTCCATGGTTCTCAGAATTTGACCAAAGTTTCCAAATATTCTAATAAGTTCTTCAGCCTTCAGGGCGTAAACCAAAGGTATTATCTGAAAGTGGTGGTACGACCCTGGAGTGATGCGCACAGGAAACCATAAGCGAACAACTCCAGGCTTGTCTCTCTCACACAAGAGGGTTTAGAGTTCTTATTCCATAGAGAATGGAAAAAATAAAAACCAACTGTCTTTTCTTCTTGTATTCTGCATGACCTTGTAAATACGCATATGACCTCATCACTTAGCTGGAAGGCATAACATAATTTCAGTTTTTCAGTGAGGCTTTTACCACTGTCTTCACTCTCTTCTTATGTCATCTGAATATCCACTGTTATCATCACAACTTCTTTTCCTCCAACGAGTATTTCTTAAAAATTTCATGTTTCCTGAAACTTTACATAACACAGAATCATAGAATCACAGAATGTATTGATTTGGAAAGGACCTCTAAAAGTCATCTAGTCCAACCCCCCTACAATAAGTAGGGACATCTCATACTCGAACAGATTGTTCTGAGCCCCATCAAGCCTGATCTTGAATGTCTACAGGAATGGGGCCCCCAGCACCTCTCCAGGAAACCTAAGTCGAAAAGTTGCCTTTGCTGATTGCAGTCCCTCAGCTTCCATCTTCTTCCATTTACTTATGTATTGAGGGAAAACATCTTTAATCCTACTGAAATATCTTACCAAATTTAATTCTGCAAAATTCAACCTATGTGTTGATTACTTATAGATTCAATCTAGTTTGTTTGTGCCATTTTTAAAGAAATGTCCAAACTCGAACACGGTACTCCAACAAGGCAAGTAGCGCAGAATAATGACCTTATTTTATGTATTTGACATTTTTAATAAGATCACATTGCTTATTCCATGAAATTTCCTATCTCCTACAACTGTGTCTTTCCCCTAATGTGCACTTTTAGCTCTTGGCTGCTCTTCAGATTTTTGGCAATTCTTGCCCCACTTATTTCCCATCTATACGTGTATGGATCAAGTTGCTATTATCCTGTTACTATTCATTTTTAGACAAGTCACTTCAGAAAGAGATTTGCAAAAACTCTCCAAGTGCCATTTAATTTTGAGAGCTCCATACTTAACTAGCTTTTGTCTAAAGACATTCACCATAGTTTACAGGTAAAATAAAAGGAATGCAACAATAGGGATACTGAGACAAATTCTTATTATTATCCAATCATTCTCCAAAGAGAGAATTATTAGTTGTTAGCATTCTCTAAATAATACTTCAGCACACAAATCTTACTTTACTCAGAGAAAAGATCCTACACACAAACATATTTACCCTGTTGTCAGCCATTTACAATCCACCATCTAATCCTCTCCACACTAATCTTTTTGCAACATATTAAATGATTCAATCATACCTCTAAAAGAAGATGATAGAAACAACATTATAAAAAAGAGATAGATTTGGCAATATCGCCTTGTGGCCACCCTATAACTGGGACATGCTAAGTCAGGCATTATAGATATATATAGAGAGATACATAGTAGATAAGTATGCATAGATATAAACACACTTTAAGAGATTAAGTCCATATCTGTAACAAGAAAATGTTGACAAATGGCAGAAAATTACCACTGTTTCTTAGTATGTTTCAGAGGCCATTTGATAAGATCATGATGAACATGATTACTTCACAGTTTTTTTGCATTCTTGAATATGATGTAATGTATCAACACATTAATTGAAATTTTGGTCACAATTAGCATGTATTAAATCCCTGATTAGTTGTATGCATTTAAAGTACTTTAATTGGTTTGTTTCCATTTATATAATGTAATGTGTTTTAAACTATGTAATTTAGAGGTGTGTATTTAGTTATAATTGATTAGCTAATCAATAGTATTGTCACAAGTGTATGAATGCTGGGTTAATTATGTCTGAAATTCACATTTCTCAGGAAATAAGTGATATGAAAATTTTCCCTCTGGCAGTGTTAGCACATCATTTGCCTCTTTTATTAAGTCATGCTGATACTAACATGAGGTTGCATTCTCTCACTTCTTTTGTAAATCACTTCAGATACCTAACAGGTCTATTCCTCTGATTAACTTCTAATCTTGTAGCTTCAGTGACTTATAAGAAGTACTTGTGAAATATTTACCACATACACCAGCAAAATTAAAAATTCACATAGCACAGACAGGAAAACTAGCATCCTCTCTATTTACAGACTCTGGTGGGTTTTTTTTTTTAGTAGTAGCTTGTGGGATATTTATTCAAACTCATCAACATTCAGTACCTACTGTCATCAACAGCCAGAGTGCCATTGGCTTCAGTGTGGCAAAAGTGGCTGTATTACCATTACTGGGGGGGATTTCAGTTTCAAACAGTTCAGCAGAATTAATCCATAAAAAAACATGGTTCAGCAAGAAATAACACTCAGCCCCTGAACAATTATTTTTCTGTTTTTAGAATTTGGTCATTTTATATAGAATTTTTAAGGTTCTTTATTAATTGGATTCAGATCCTCTAAATGACACTTAAACATATTTGAAATAATAAAATATTTTTTAAGATCTTCTACATATTTCTTATTTGAATCCATCTTGCCATTTAAAATCCAAAAGTGTCTTCCTCTGTGAATTACTTCTCCATTTAGTAAGCTTGATTTTTCCTCTGATTTCAATAGAGATTAAATTTTCTTTAACAACTTCAATTGTTTGAGCTCTCTGTCACTTCAAGACATTGTTATACACCAATTTCAGAAGTTATACTCACCTAACCATAAGAGATCTATTTTCAGTAAACAGATACAGTGACAATACAATGTGCTTTTTGAGGTTCTACCAAAATATCATCAAGAATTCACTACAATGAATATAAAAAGTGTAGTTCAAAACTACCAAGTTTGCAAGCCTCAGGCATAACAGAGAACCAAACCATGCTACATTATTTTCATTTTTTCCATGGCTCCGATGTCATAGGCAGTACAGAAGTGATTACCAAGGTATGAGTTATAATCAAAGAGCACATCAAATGTTCCTCAAAACCATCACAGGACATTTTCTGGCATTGAATTTAATGCTTTGGCCATATCGTAGGCCAAGACAGCTTAGAAATTGTAAAATAAACATTACCCAATGCTGGACATGTTTCCTGTGGGAGACCATGTATCAATTAATATGACTACCCAGTGCTTTTTGTGAGGCAAAGGTTGAAGCGGCTTTGGTTCATTCCAGGTCATCAGAATACTCACATCTCCTTCCTCAGCCTAGAGCAGTGCAGCTGAGCCCCATGCTCTAGACTAAGACTTGGGGGGGAGTTAGTTGGCTGATCATGGATGGAACTTCTCACCACTGTGCTCACAGGAAGAGCTGGGCATAAATGGACATACGAGCTTTGACTTAGAAAGCCCTATGGCCCACACCACCTTACACTCTCTCTCCCTTTCTCTCCACAACAGAATCACAGAATGGTCATAGTTCTAAAGGACCTCTGAAATCACTGAGACCAGTCATAAAAAAAACCAACTAAACCAAACCAACCCACAAACACCCAACCTACAACCTCGGCTGGTAGAACATGCTCTGAAGTTCCAGATCTTCGTGTTTCTTGAATACATTCAAGGATGGTGACTCAGCCACCTCCCTGGTCAGGCAGTTCCAGTGCCTGACCACTCCTTCATTAAAGAAATTCTTCCTAATGTCCAATCTAAAGCTCCCCTGCTGCAACTTCAGACCATTTCCTCTGGTCCTGTTATTATTCACTTGGGAGAAGAGGCCAACACCCACATGCCCGCAATCTCCTTTCAGGCAGTTGTAGAGGGCAATAAGGCCTCCCCTCAGTCTCCTCTTCTCCAAACTAAACATCCCTAATTCCCTCAGCTGCTCCTCGTATGACTTGTTCCCTAGATCCTTCATCAGCTTGGTGGCTCTTCTCTGGACATGCTCCAGCACCTCAATGTCCTTCCTTTAGTGGGGGGCCCAGAACTGAACACAGTGCTTGAGATGCAGCCTCACCAGTGCCGAATACAGGGGCATGATGACCTTTCTATTCCTGCTAGCCATGCTAGCACCTAGTATTGAAGCAACTGAAACAATTAAAAAATGGAAATTAATAATATCTATTTTGGTAAGAGCTGTCTTTTGCACTGTGTTTTCATCTCTACATTGGAATGTTCAGGAAAGCCCAACCTACTGAAATTGTCCAAGATAAACTTTAGAACTCCATACCAACCACCTGGTGTACACATACAGACAAATCCAAGTTAAATATTAGCTAAAATGCAAGATAGTCAATATTCCATAATAATATTTCATAAACCAAACAATATCCACACTGGATCTCACCCCAAATATACCTGGGTTCCTCTCTTTGATAGTGCCTTAGGTGTTGCCCAGTATAACAGTACCTCCATATACATTCTCTCATTTCCAATTATCTACACTAAAGACCTCTCTGAGAACTGGCATGTACTGTTTAACAGCTATTAATGGATTTTTCTTCTCTGAATTTCTCTAAGCACCTTCTAAGCTCTTGTAAACTTCTGGCATTCACAGTAGCCTTTGCCAATGACCTCCACACAGGCTGCATGAGCCACTGAACCAAGAGAGCTTAAACTTTCCAACAAAGTAAACCATGTTTTCTTTTGAGTATGAAGAGGTCTCCAAAACATTAGATCTCATAACTAATTTTTAATGAGTAAGTAAGGTATTTTGTTTCATTTTAGGGATATTTCAGATTTAATTAGTTGTAATTGCCATGTACCTCTGTGGCTGATGCAGTTATATTAATTTAAGTTATAATAAAGTTTTAGCATTTCAAATTAGAAAGATAAAATGTCTGACATGTCAGCAACAGCTTTCTGAATCCTATGTGTCATCTAGTGAATTCAAGGTGTTCTGGTATAAATCCTTTCTAAATGCTCCATTTGGATGTTTTCTGCATCTCACCCACTGCTTTGCTACTCAGAGAGAACACGGCCAACTCAAGCTTGTGCAAGTAGGATTTTTATGTAACCTCATGCACTGCTCACTCTACCTTCTTGCTGCTCTCAGTTCTCCCAGTAAACTCAAATGAGTCTTGACCTTTTCTAAACTCCAGGTCGATTGTTTCAAGAATCAGTCAAAACAATTTTTATTTCTTTTCACCCCACTGAACCAGAGGTAGTTAAAACAATGTGTCTGTGACTAGTAAAGCTACCATCTTAGAGCCACAGATACTAAGACATTTAAAGGTTAGGACACTCACAGAATACAAAATGAAAGATTTTCAAACCAAGCGAGCAATGTGTGCACACCATCAGAAATTGTAAACAACAAAACCACAACAAGGGCACTTGCCCTACACATTACTGATAATAAGCATGCATCATCAGAGGATGCACGAGATCCGAAACCGCCAATGTGCTATGAATTATGCAAACAATTAATGAAAAACTAGTATATTTTCAACTACAAATTACAAACATACTGAGTGAACTAGAAGCTGCATGAGGCAGGATTCAATATACAGCAATTTGCTTTTGAGATATCTTTAATAAGTTCACAAAGAATGACATCTAACCTGAACATTTTGTTGAGTAATATGCCAGCTTTGCCTTACCTCCCAACTAATAATATATTTAAACAAACTATATATTTTTTATTGTTTGTTTTTAACAACTGATAACTGAAATAGGGCTACAGAATGGTTGCACAGAATTACATCATTCATTTCTTGTAGATGATATCCCTTCCCCCTGTGTCACTTGATTCTTGACTGAGCTAAAGCACTGAAAAATTAGACTTCATTTCAGTATGCTAATAGCAATCTATCCAAAACAATGTAATCAAGGCCTCATGTGCTCCTATAATTTCGTTCTTGACATAAGTCTGACAGCTATTTATTGTTGGAGGGAACTGTGGGGAGGGGAAGAGAAAAATTCCTGTAATTTCCCCTCCCCCAACAAACACAACAGCTTTGCAGTTTAAAGCAGTATCTTTGTGAAACGCACAAAATGGTAATAATCATGGGGTTTACATATGTCTTGTCTTAAGCAATCAAGGCAGAGAGTTAACGGAGAGGCACATTCAGATGTGCCAATTCCCAAACTGGCCACCTCTGATGAGCCAGCTGTGAGCTTCAATTGTCACATTATAATTTAGGCAAGGAGGAGGAGGGGGGAGAGAAAGGCATCCAGCTCCACACTGGATGAACATAATTATTCACAGCAGGATGCTGCAGAATTAATTTAGCCAATCAGAATTATAGTGGGGGCTGGGTGTCAGCAGCAGCAAACGTGAAAAAGGAGAAAGAAGGGAGAAAGAAAATCAGGAAAGGGATTAAAAAAAAAATGTCACTAGCACCTTGCTAATATTTTGATTCTGCATCCCTCAGTGTACTTGGAATACAATGAAGTGAAAATAAAACTGTTACATAGATGTTCCTGGCGCAACGGGGCTGACTTGAAATTAGAGAAGCTGTGAATTTGGTACATCAGGAAAAAGCCAACAGGCTGAGGAGTTTTGTGAAATACCACAGAAAATGCTACCTGGCTGTATCACTCTGAATAATATGCTACCAGATAAACATAAATCTGGGAACAACGTTCACAATTCTGCATCGTTCTGGTTTAGCACTTGAGAAATTCTGCCAAAACACCACTTAAATAATAGAGGAGATACAAAAATAATCCCCAGGCCAGTCTGTACTCAAATGATGTGATCCACATAATTTAATCTCACAATCTATCACAAATTTTGTGTTGACAACTTTTCATTGTGCCTGTTAGGGGAGCTGACCAGGGGAGTGAAGAACTGGAGCTCTGCCATTCAAGGTCAGTAGTTTTGGACTCAGAGACAAGCATTTTGTTTAATGATTCCATTAAACTGATCTCCAATCAACAATGAACAACATCGGTCATCATTATGCTTCGGCATAAACACTCACTGAGATGAATGGGAAAGTTAACCACGCTCATCTATTTTTCAAGTTTTCTGTGAATTTTGAGTGCAGCATTTCATCAGTTTGAAATTTACCAATGGCTTTTTTCAGAACTTTTTGGTTTAATTTTTTTAATTAATATTTTTTTCTATCAAAGAAGGTAGTAAGATATACAAAAGAAATCAAGCAGAAATGTGTATCTTTATTCATTTAAGCTGTTAGTGTCCACACAAATACTTCAGCCTGGCTCTTCAAGTGACCAAGAGAGTAAACTGGGAGAGAAAGAATTCTTCCCATTTCTATTCACCTTACAGAGCCTAGACCAGGACCAGAAAAGTCAAACTCTATTATCCTCCCTTAACTGAAACAAAGGATAATACAGTCTACACAGCATTAGCTCTTTTGTGCCTATTCCTGCCAACACCTTCTTTTCTGGGACAGCTGTAAAACTCAAGGGAAGATTGAAAACATACAGAATAATTACACTGCTAAGATACCTAAAGTTTGGGTGCTGTATCCTCCCTTCATAAACACAAATATCACTCCCTTTTCATAATACAGGGAGAAAAGTTTTTATCACCTTAAGCTTTAATTCTACTTTAAGAGATGCTTAAAGAAAATGTATCTCCAGAGTTCTTAATTAATTTCCACTTCAATGAAAAATAAAATTATTATACTGTAAAGCACAAGCTTGCTTTTTTAAATTTTTTTCCTTCTTTTATTTTTTTTTCCTGGAATTGTACAAGCATGACAAGTGTAACTGAAGCAGAATCCTTGAGTTCCTGTAAAATTTAACTTCAGCTTTTGCTCTCTGATTCTGGTAATGGTGAGAAAAATGACTGGAAGGTTGGTCAGATTTTATTTCTGGCAATAATGTTTGATGTACACCACTGTCAATGAGAACCATGATTTAAGCTGTAAGGATATAAGGCTGTGTGTTAAAAATGGTATAACTACAAATCCTGATTAACAATCACTGCAACAGTAAAATTGGTTCCTATAGCAACAAGACTGAAATTATACAACAAATGGCAGTGCCATATCAGATAAATCACTCCATGAAATGTCCCTTTTTGGAAACCATTTGGCTTTCTGCTACCTTCATCTGTAAGGACTTGCAAATATTACTTTCAATCTCCTGATCCTTACTGATCATCCCCTAAATTCCATCATCATCATTTGTTCTTCTAATAACCAAGCTAAAACGAATAAAAGTAATAAGAAGACAATATGGTATTTAACATCTGAAAGCTCACTCCAGATCCTAGCAGTTTTAAAAAATACACATTCCTAAATATTTTATGGGTGTTTTTTTTCTATTTTAATCTGCTCTGTTTATTTTATGGTATCTCCGTAAGTTCAGTTTTCAAAAGCAAATATTAGTTTTAGATATTTTGCATTTCTAAAACATATGATTGCAGTTGCCCTCTTTGCATGCATCACTTACAGAGACAAACACTATAACCAAGGAAGATGTGCACTATAAAAGAAGAAAATAGCAGTTGGACATGGAATTAGAAATTATATATCAATTACTTTAAAAATTTATAAAGTCTCTTTCAAACTGCATTAAGACCAACCCTCTGATTTAAAAAAATGTGTGATTCCACCTACGTAGCTCATGTACAGTTTGACTTTGTGAAGCTGTTATTAGAGAGCTGCTTAAAGAAGTTGGGTATCACCCACTGCTTTAGGGAACCATTTGTTGTAGTGATTGTATATATGTGTAGTGCTACCAAAATAGAGGTAGACAGGCTGAAAGTACTGGATTTGCATGACATTAAGAGGAAAAGGCTGAGAGTTGATCTTGTTCCTTTTGACCTAACTGGAGTGTGTAAAGAGGATAAAACCACTCTTCTTGCAGGTTTAAACTGAAATACCAGAGGCTACAGACGGAAGCTGAAACATGGGAGATTCCTACTCAAAATAAGAAAGAATACTAAATTTCTCATAGACCTGATCAAATGCTGGAGCAGGGCTCGAAGAGACAGTGGGACCCATCTGGTCCTCTAAATAGTCAAAGCCCTGAGCAACCTGCTCCCAGTACAGGATGTTGAACTAAAGACCTACGGAGGTCTGTTCCATGCCATGTGGTCCTAGGACTGTCTCCACTAGGCCAGGGACAGCATTCATCCTTTAAATTTTAATCATCCTTCATTCAAATAAAAACACCTAGAGTAACTCCTTGAACAGAGCTGGAATAAATCTTTCCCTCCATAAAAGACTGAAAAGCCTCTTGAGTGTCTTACACTCAGAAAACAAAGCTACACTATCATAATGGAGCTGAAGAAGGGGTTTCTTTTTTAACTGAGAGGCTAGCCAAGACTAGACATGGCTGTACCTAGACAAAGAAGACATGCCAACTTTCAGCTGCAGGAGGAGGACTCTGGAAACCTAATCTAACCTCAATGACAATGGAGAAAGTGAGACATGAGAGGGTTGCTAGAATGTCCTGGTTTCATCTGGACTCGTCAACCTTTCAAGCCATGTAAATACTATCAGTTTGTTTAATCTATCACAAGTCACTGAACCACAAACCCATAGTGCTGACATGACAGGACATCTTGAAGATGCAGAGTTTACATTAGCAAACTTCAAATAACTGAAGAGTTAAGTCACCATGTCTCAGCTCTTCAAAGACAGAGATAATGAGCAGACCTGCTCACCCAGACTGAGCATCAGCCTCTAGAAGCGGTTCCTGGGCTCGGTGTAAATCCAAGAAGCTTTAAGACATACTAAGGGATCTCATGCAGATCCATGCAGGTATGAAAAGAATTAAAGAATTCAGTAGAAAAGAATGCCAGTAAAGAGCAAAAATACAAGTTTTACAGAACTTACAACTATGAGCTGGCACCAAATAAATAAACCTAAATTGCAACCAAACAACTTTCACCCTCTTAAGATAGGAAGACTTAAAAATGTACTTTGTCCAGCTATTAGTATAGCTGAAGAGGTATGAATAAAAGAAAGACAAAAGCTTGGGAAGGAGATACTGATTTTACCCTGTTCTAAACACCAGCATCACCATCTGAGCTTGAAATACTCAGAACATTTCTGCGCAGGAGTACCAGTAATACACGACAAATGCTGGCAAAAAACCTGCAGTGTATATGTACAGGTAAAGATTTCAGTGGGGCTATTTTGGGAACTAGAGTGTTTTTTCAATAATTTAATCAACACAGAGTACAGTTTATAGACTGAAGGTTAGCAGAAAAGTATCTTCTATTTACTTTTCCCAATACCATAACTTGAGTCAATATGGTGAACTCAGGAAGTAATTCAGCTAAATATGAGCATAGAATTGACTAAAATAATTTATGTTCTTATAGTAATTTGTAAGAATTATAAAATATAAAATGTACTTTATTTTGATGACTATGTGAAAGTTACCCAGCAATGGTACCTGAGTTTTCTGTCCATGATGGAAATGTCAAAAGCTCAAGGAATCATTACCATACGCTAACTATTTGTTTCATTAACTAAGAATCTCATATCAAATGAAAACAGCAGGACCCTGTAATTTTTAATCTCTGGTGACATCAAATTAGTTCACCCAAGGTTTCTATCACAAAACCCGATATTTATTAGAAACATGCTCTACATAGCAGACTGCTTACTGAATTCTTCTGCTAGCTCCTACTACAGACACCAAGTTAAAACTTTCTGTATTTAATACTTTCATACTTTCAAATTAATGGTGTGACCTTCTGAACCTCTCTAGCCAGCTGCTTCTATAATATTGTTACTGTGATTGGTGCAGCAGGAGTGTGAATTTTCACACACTTTCTGGGTGTTTCTCCATGTTTATTATTTATTTTATGCTGAATTTTACACTCAGAGTATCCCAATACTCCCTTGTTTCTCCAAATTCTTTCATTAAATCTATTTATCCACAGACTTGACAAGAAATTAACAGTTGAAGATCACTTTAATGATTGGGTAAGTGTGTAGGACTAAGGGGTGCTGGTAATGACATCAGCTCTTCACCCCAGGAAGTATCTGGGTATCCCAAACTGCAGAACATCATGGTCCATTCTCTGGCCACATCCACACTAACCTCTCTCATCCTCCAAACCAGGAAGGCTGTACCCAAAATGGTGCAAGACTGTTTCAGTAATTCTTTTCTGCACTGCCAGAATGTGCCCAGGCATTGTCTAATAAAAATACCACTTGGGTGGGACCAAGATCCTAAAGAGTGTAGAGAAGACATGAAGAGTACACAGAGTATGAGTTTCAGCTCTCAGCCCAGCACCCCAGCACTATTTAATTTACTAGCATGAGTACAGCCTGTCTGCACGTTTTTTTCCTCTCTTTCCATTCCCATACTTCTGCTTGTCCTAATATATCTGATTTGGGACAGCACCTATTTCTCCTTGTATAAATATATGTATGCAGCATACTGCACATTGGCATATTACACCAATACTGATGCATCCTTACTAAAATCATATTTTCAGAGTTGATGCTTGTTCTTCACATAAATAAATAACTCATACAGGAATATAAAGTGCTACAAAAGTTTTACACAGCTAAGCAGAATAAGTATATTTACAAGTGCTGCCTGTTTTTCCACAGTTTTGATGCCATTTTCTCTGCTCAGATTGACTATATTATCTCCTTTAAGAACATTTTTTTCCTCTAGTTTGGAATTGTATAGTTGCTGCAGATGATACAGAAAGGCAAATGACAGAACATTCTTTATTGATTACTGCTGTGAAAAAAACCCTCTGCAAGTAACATTTTAATGTTTTACTCCAACATAAATCTTATTTAAAGTTATTCAGATGATGACATTAAAACACTGAAAAGTGAAAATAAAAATTGCAGAAAGCAACAAAGTGATAGCAATCTCTATAACAAATATTTTTTTTCCTAAATAATTACTTTGAGTATCCTTCCAAGTTATTTATTTAGTTTTATAAAAATAACATCAGTGCATATTCATTTGTGCTTCTTGTTTGGGACAGAACTTAAACTATGTATGATAAAAGATACCCCCATCATGACTTTACAGATTCTCTTTTTGTAAACTCATAAAATGAATAAGCCATGCATTCATCTATTTACCTACTGCAATTTACTCAATTTCAGTCTCCAAAGTAATTTTTTTTTAAACCTCCAATTAGTTTAAAATGTCAATCATGATATTAAAAGGAATATAAGATATCCTGGTCCAATCAGGTTCCCATCAGAATTAAAATGAATATTTGCCTTGACTTGTTGAAGTGAGATTCCATTTTAAAACACTTTCCAGAAAAATAAACATTCCTAAGCACGTGAGAACAAATGTTAAATACTATGAAAGGAGATTATTTCTTTTTCCAAAAGGAAGTTTTACATAAAAGAACATATAATTTTGTACATATAGCAGAGTGGATATTTACTATCTCTATGTAGCAACAACATTTTCCACATCTTTAAAATGTAACCATTTTGCTCTAAGTAACTACTTAGGCAAAGTAAACAGAACATGCCAATGAAACACAAAATTAATACACATCATATTTCTCCATGAAATATAGTTTCTCCCTAATTACACTGGGTCAAATTTAGAGGATTATGTGCTCCCTAACCCAGGGATGTACCATAAAAGCACCTATGATAGAAAAATTATATATCCTTTTAAGAAACTAAACTGCAAACCGTAGTCTAATTTTAGCAGAAGGAACAAGTTAATCTTCATTCTACTAGCATTACATCTTGTAATACGACACAGTATCTTGCTGTTACACTTAACCTCAGTTTAAAGGCTGCAAGCTGTCAAAAATTCACAACTGATAAAACGAAGAGTCAAGTCAGATCCTTGGTCCTGGAATCTACACTCAGAATTTGTTTAAGTCATAACTTGTATTGAAGACAGGATTATTTATGTCATATCAAAGAGACACACACCTTTTTACAACCTAAAACCACTAAAGTCCATGAAGTCACACTGGGCTTGCTATCTTCCAAACACTCCGGTTATCTGAAAATTTCCTTTATCATTACAGCAGTTATCTGTGTTCACACACTTTTGCTCTCACATCTCAATACCTGCCATGTCACTTATGATGGTGAACACTCATAGGTTTTATTCTAGAAGAAAGATAGTATTTTCTCCGTTGTTACAAAATATCAGGGTTTTCCCCTTTTAATTAGGGAGGAAGGCTTTCATTTTTATTGATTGTTTTTCTCTGTGTTGCAAAACCCTTATTCTTGATCTCTTTGGAACTGCTTTGCTGTTCCAATGTTCCCATCTTCCCTTCCACAGGAATCCTAACCAGCCTTTACTGCCCTATGACTCCAGATTGAGGGAACACATCATATGGTAGAAATTTTATACACAGAAATGAAAATATGTTTTCTATTACTATATAATTTCCTGGGGCTAGTGTACCTGTGGTAGGAAATGGCCATTTACTTTGCATAGGCAATATGACTTGTATATACTACTTATAACAATGCTATTGTCATGTTGATATTTGGTGCAACAGGAGCAATGAGAAAAAACCTTAGGCAGGGTCTCTGTGCATCCACAATAAACTCTCCTCTTGTTAAAGAGAGTCTTTGGATAGCTCTTTTGTTATTGCAGAAAGAATCTGACAGTGTTGATAACGACACAACCCTGTATCTTGCGGTGCCTTTGAAAGCTCAAAAAGAACCTGTCAGTTCAAAAAGGAACAGAGAAAATCTTCTGACTTTAAATCATGGAAAGAAATCAGTGCACCCACAAAAATAGAGGAAGATGTGTTGAAAAGCCTTTGAAGGAACAAAGAACTCTCAATAACAACAAAAAAGAAACAAAATTCTTGCTGCTTTTTCGGTGACATACACAAAATCCAGCAGTGCAGAGTCAAAATGTTAAAATTTGTGCTAGTGCCATAAAGAAGCCTGAGGGAGCTTACATTAGCACAACAAAAGTTTGCATATATAAGCTTTGATGAAATGACTCTGCACTGTTCTGCACAGAATATGAAGTTACAAAAGGTGTCAAAACTGCTGTGAAGACTATGCTGATGATGCCTTTAATGGAATAGAGAAAAAATTATTTGCTAACATTTTGTAGCCTCTTCACGTTAGACAAAACTGCATGGTACAAAGAGCACTAGTGGATCTTCCTACTTGATAGAACAAAATCTTTTCCAGGCCTTTAAACTAGGTACCAGTCACTAATGAGGTACTCCCAAAATCATCATGGAGATACAAAAAAACACTCTAAAAAAAAAACTTATGCTATTTTCAGCAGTCTCACAGCAATAATCTTTATCCAGTACACCTCTGTTTTCTTTCCCATGCCAAACATCCAGATATGCTCAAGATCTTTACAGCATAATTAAAACAGTTAAACTCACTTCAACAACTGGCAATAGAAAAGGATCTTAAATTCAGAATAGCAGGGAAGGAATTCTATGAATGCAGAGTTGTGCTGCACTCTTTGCTTAAATGAAAAAAAGCCTTTGAAAGGTGTTGAGGCAAATGCGTGCCATACAGTAGTATTTTAACACAGAAAGACAAGGCCTGAGTCTCTTGCCACTGCACCCAATTAAAAACATTGGGTGCAACATTCAGAGGTGCTGTGAGATTCAGGCACACCTGCCATTCAAATTAATAGAAGATCTGAATAAAATCTCAATTGGCTTCTCTGAGCCATTGACTGCATCTCAAAAAGCCCTTTTCCACAGCATTACTCTCTTCGAATAATTCATTCAAGTCATGTTAAAATGGCAACATCAGAAGCTCAGGAATTTGGCAATGCCCGTATTATGACTGTCCACATCATATGCCTGATGTGTATGCATCACAATACAGACACAATGATGTCATTAGTTTTTTTCTGGCAGGACCTCAGCTTTGATTTGTAAATAGGATTTGATTCAGTACTTCTTTTTACCCCAGTTCCTAGACCTGTCTAGCACACTGTATAACTCTTGGCAACTACAGCTGATAGCACCAAAGGAATTGTTCTGCCAAGTCTACAGCCCTCAGCTCTGAACCTTCCTGGTCTCAGAGCTCACAACAAGCAACTTTATCCAGCCAGCACAAACTTAACTTTGTACCACTTAATGGTCACCAATGCAGAAAAGTATTACTTCAGCTTTATTGAATGTAATGTATTTGCTATAATTGAATACGCAACTAAGTAAATAAATAAATAAATAAATGTCTTGTGTTTTTTTTTATTCAAGCTGGTTTATTGCAATGTTGTTGGTTTTTTTCTCACGGAGTGCCAAGAAGATCAAAGTAACTTACCAAAATTTTTCCAAGCACAGGACATAAAGCTGGACTCCATCAATTACTGATTAGATCGCGTGGCAGATACCCAATATCTGAATTGCAAGCAACATTACATTTCATCTTACTAGCTTTTGAGAAACCCATGCCAACACTGAGCACCCCACGGACTGAGACTCAAAAGACTCATAGAATCATGGAATGGTTTGGGTTGGAAGGGACATTAAAGCATATCAAGTTCAACCCCTCTGCCATGGGCAGGGACATCTTGCTACTCAATTGGATACAGCAAATAACTAGAAACTCAGGATTCTGCCAAATGCACTGTTTAGGGCAGGACAGAAGTTCAGGGTATTTACTCAGCAGAGTTCCTTACTCTGTGTTTGAGAGAGGGAGCAAAGTATTCAAGATATCAGCAAAAGAAAAGAGGACAGCTTGAGTCAAGGCTGCCAGTCTCCTCTGAGGAGATGTAGGTTGGTATTTCTACAAGAGTATTTAGGCAGATTCTAATCCCAGATTCATGAAAGCAGTATTTTGAGGCATATGCCATGACTCCGTCCAACCACCTCTTAAGTTTTCTGTAAGATTGGAGGCAATTAGTGAGAACTGTCATTGAATCCACAGAAAATTATAGGTATTACGACTCCAAATATTATTAATAGCATTAAAAAAACATGAAAGCCAACATCATGGGTTCAAGCCTAATTTTAAATGTGCAATCAAATTTTAAAACCACCCACGTTACAGCAAATGCATAATTTACAAAGTAATCAATTTTATCAGGTAGGTGGCAATGTACAGGTTTGCATCTTAGGGATGGTTTTGAAATTAATTGTCATTTTTTAAAATTACAAATAATAGTTTATGCCATAATTTAGTATACCATAGATAGTGTAACTAAATAATTGTTCACTTCCTGTCTAAATATGAAAATAATGTTTTTCCTATCACATGAAATTAATTATTGTAGTTTTGCATGGCAATTTAAAAAAAAAATTCATTATGAATTATTCATTATGTTGAGTTAATACAGTTATTCTAATGATAATATCTCATTGGAAAAGTTTTTAAAGTAGAATTAAACACATCTTTAAACAAAAGAAACAAAGACTACCAAGTTAAAATTATTCCTTCTCTATTTCTAGAGAGATTAAAGTTACAAGCAAATACAAACTCGGTCTCTTCAAAACCAGACCATTATTTGGATTGAGGGTGACACTTTTGAGCCACAGTAAAATTAACATGTAAAAGCTGTGCTAAGCTAGAACAAATGCAGACAGTATTTCAGCAGAAAATGTTTGCTTGGAAGGACGATGTCAAACTGGCCAGCTGTCAACTATTTTTAATTCCACCTTCACAGACTGTTTTATAATATTTTTTTTTACAGTGAATGAGAACTAGGGAGAAGTTTTGCACTTTGGAGATCAATGGCAAAGGAGAGGGTAAAGAGAGGAGAATGCCTCTATATGAAAGTTAATTGTCACAGCTGAATGCAGTAATATCTTAACATGGCTTAATTTCACACATGTTGGAATGAAGCAAACCCTTGCAGCTGAGAAAACCATGACTTGTCTATACTACAATTGTATCATGTGTGGATATTTTGTGGAGAAATGAAGCCAGCAAAGTCTGGGTTCCTATAGATATGTAAACTTTGCTCCCTCCACTTTCTCACTGATGATAGCTTCCCTCCAAAAGTAATTTGACCCTTTTTTGACTGCTGAAGAAGCATGTTGAGGCTGGTTTAAGGCCATGCTTCTGCTGATTAGACAGTCACAAGGTCATATTGATCAGCTTGCCAACTACCACTAAAGGACTGAATTTCTCTGCCTCTCCATCAGTGTGAGCACTCAGTCCTTCATGTTATGCCATCCTTCCTTCAAATTTGCTTGAAGCTGGCCAGCTAATTCAGAAGTTACTGGGAATAATGAGGGACAGACATGTGACACAATCACAGAATGTTTGTTCAATTATAATAGGGCTACAGGCTGGAAGTCTTATTTTCCCTCTTGGGCAGAAGGAGATAAAGAAGAAATGAGAGAAATGTATATCCAGAGCATTTTGGACATTTTATGTCTTCTCAAAAGTCTTCTCAGTCTGCAGCCAGCAAAAGAACTGCAGGATAAATTAGCAGTTTCGAGGACATCTTCTCAAAATTATTCTTCCATTAGGCTTCAGTACTCAGTGAGGGAATGTTACCATCTCCCCGCTAAGAGGAAAACAGGGTTGGATGGTTACACATAATCTCCATTCCTCCACAGGAGTGATTCAAATGAGCTATCTGTAAGCAAAATGTCTAGTGTTTTTTCTTCTAATTAAAAGCTTTTTTCCCTCTATTTTTCCTTCAGCTGAACATATATAAAAGATAAAGATACAAGGATAGTGGATTGTATATTATCTCCTGTGTCATTATATCAGATCTGTCTATCAAAGCTCTTCTTCACCTCTCTCTTCTTCCCAGTTCATTACACAGACTTGCTCTTTTATCACTAAACGATAATGTAAAAAAGAAGATACGGTAGCATGAATTTAATAAAAAAGCTTTTATTCACCAAGGCATATTTCTGAGAATATAAAATGGAATAGCACATCTCAGAATCTCTATGAATGGAAGTATATTTTCCTGAATGAGTTAAAATTTTATCTTCAGCCCACAGTTGTACGATTCATAAAGGCTAGATAGTCAAATTATTTTCAAAGAATGTCAGATATTAAGATAAACACAATTCACACTGGAAACTATTTTATATTGTGTCTTATCATTTAATTGTTATTCTATTAGCAAGGGACCATCTGGGTCACTGAGTCCCATCCCATGCTCTCAGTAATATACTGGTCATTTATAAAACATTTAAGTGATTTGCCTTATTACTGCCACTGGAAAGCCAGTCCAGACCTTGATGTTTCTACTTTTTGAAAAACCTTTCTAATTTTTAGGTAATCTTATTCTTGGTCACATTACACCAAGAACTGTGCCCTTATTCTTGGACCAGCACAGTTCTTCCGTTCTTTTCCCATGCTCACTACACTAAAAGTTGATGCAAGATTCAGGCAAGAAGGCTCTGAAAAAGGGCAAGGGTCAAATTTAATGTTGGTGCATTGTCAAAGATCTTTGGTTATTCAAAAGATACCTGATTAATTATTGAAGAGTCCCACTGACCCCACAGCAGTAATCAGAGTACCCCTCTGGTTGAAACCATAAGCATTCAGGAGTCATGCATCAGAAGGAAAACAAACAAGGTCTATGACTTGGTAGCATGATGGCCAGAAGACTTTATATTTTTTCTGTTATCTCAGAGAGAAAATCTGCAGGTAAAATAAATTTTTAAAAACCCAAATAAATAGAATTACTCTTTCATGGCAATTTAAATTCAGCTCTTTCAGGCCCTAGTTATCCTCTGAGGCTGATGTTTTCAAGCCACTCTGTTTCATTGTGACCATGGATTGAAGATACCCCAAGCTGACCCATTAAAAAGGAGAACCGTGAAAATTCGGAAAGTCAGCAAAAGAGGAGCACTTACAGAAAAGCCTCTCTCTGCTTGAGAGAGTCCAGCGCAGAGCTACAAAGATGATTAAGGGAGTAGAACATCTCCCTTATGAGGAGAGGCTGAGGGAGCTGGGTCTCTTTAGCTTGGAGAAAAGGAGACTGAGGGGTGACCTCATTAATGTTTACAAATACGTAAGGGGTGAGTGTCAGGGAGATGGAGTTAGGCTCTTCTCAGTGATGACCAGTGATAGGACAAGGGGTAATGGGTGGAAATTGGAGCATAGGAGGTTCAAGGTGAATATACAAAAAAATTTTTTTACTGTGAGAGTGACAGAGCACTGGAACAGGCTGCCCAGAGAGGTTGTGGAGTCTCCTTCTCTGGAGACATTCAAAACCCGCCTGGACGCCTTCCTGTGTGATGTGCTCTAGGTGACCCTGCTCTGGCGGGGGGCTTGGACTAGATGATCTTTCGAGGTCCCTTCCAACCCCTAAGATTCTATGATTCTATGATTCTTACATTTAACTTTTTAAATCTACAGATATCCAACCAATTATAACTACAGATACCCAATATTCCTCATAATATCATAGAAATGAATCATTAAGGTTGGAAAAGACCTTTAGGAGCACGAAGTCCAACCATCAACCCACCACCACGTCAACTAAACCACGTCCCTAAGTGCCACTTCTACACATTTTTTTAAAAAACCTCCACTACTGCCCTAGGCAGCCTGTTCCAATGCTTGATGACTCTTCCCAACATCAAATCTAAATCCCCCATGGGGCAACTTGAGACCATTTCCTATTGTTCTATTGCTGGTTACCTGGGAGAAGAGACGGAC
This sequence comes from Apus apus, assembly GCF_020740795.1. Classification (NCBI taxonomy): domain Eukaryota; kingdom Metazoa; phylum Chordata; class Aves; order Apodiformes; family Apodidae; genus Apus; species Apus apus. The sequence goes on along the minus strand of NC_067284.1, from coordinate 105,754,581 downwards.
CTCCTTCACTCCAACCTCCTTTCAGGGATCTGCAGAGAGTGAGAAGGTCTCCCCTCAGCCTCCTTTTATCCAGGCTGAACACCCCCAGTTCCCTCAGCTGCTCCTCATCAGACTTGTGCTCCAGACCCTTCCCCAGCTGTGTCGCCCTTCTCTGGACACACTCCAGTCCCTCTATGTCCTTCTGGTCATGAGGAGCCCAAAACTGAACCCAGTACTCAAGGTTTGGTCTCATCAGTGTAAAGCACAGGGGCATGAAGGCTTCTCTACTCCTGCTGGCCACACTATTGCTCACGCAGGCGAGGATGCTGTTTGCCTTCCTAGCCACCTGGGCACACACTGGCTCATGCTCAGCTGGTTGTCAACCAGCACACTGAGGTCCCTTCCTCCTCCTGCCAAGCAGCTTTCCAGCCACTCTTCCCCAAGACTATAGTGTCGCATGGAGTTGCTGTGACCAAAATGCAGGACCCAGCACTTGGCCTTGTTAAAACTTTTTAAATTGACCTTAGTCCATTGATCCCCCCTGTCCAGATCCCTCTGCAGAGCCTTTCTACTCGAGCTGATCGACACTCCTGCCCAATTTGGTATCGTGCTCTCTCAAAATTCTTCATTTCTCTTCTTGGATAATTACTGAGTAATTAATGTGGACCTAGAATGGCATCATCCCAGGGCTTGGCTTATACCCAACAGAGCAAGGTTACAGCTTAGCCTGTTCCTTTCACACTATATAAACAATGATCTTAGTCAATCATCTCTTCATGTCGTGCATGTCGTATTTTCATGAAGCAGGATAAATTATGATGGCACATGTTCTGGAGGTTAAATTTTCTTGTGTGATTTTAACAGCATTAAATCTCATGTAAAGCAACTTCGTAGAAAGAACCTCCTGGAGCTGAGAATTCATTAGCATGCCAGAGGAACTTGTTCCAGCAAAGATGATTACACAAATACCCCTGTGAGAAGGAGAAATTTCTTTGAAATGTCATGGTTCAAGACAGCATCTTTAAAAGTGTAAAATAATTTCTGAACTGCCCAGATATGCAGAAGGAATAGATTGTCACAGAGCTTGTCCCAGTTTTAACAGTGTAACTTGGTACTCTCACTTAAAACATCTCTAGAAACTGGATTTCTTTACTGGGGCAGAGAAAATCAGCGTATAAAGTATAAATAAGGACAAGGTGATGTTCATAAACTAAAAAATGTGCTCTCTGAATTAGTAACTAGGCTAAGTGCCTTTCTTTAAAACAAAACAAAACAAGCAACACAAGACCAAACAGCCACCCAAAGCAAGCATGACATTAAATGCTATAAAGCCGAGAGATTAAGAAAGTGTTGCTAGTATCCAAGTTTATCAACAGCACCTTTTTAACTACCCTCATATAACAAAAGCTTGCAGTAACTACAGATAACAAATGAAAAGGTTATTTTTTCTTATGTGCTTCTTCTGCTAAGCTTAAAAGAGTATTTGCTTTTAATTGCAAGTTTAACTTTGTTTTAAAATTAATGCTTACAAGCATCCATGATGCAGGGATGATGTACTAGTAAGAGACAGAGTAGAAAAAATGAGGTGGATTAGGCCAAACCTAAAATCCTAAAAAAAAAATTAAACAGTAGAAATTGATCAAATGACAAGACCCATACTGACAGTGAGTCAGAAATCAGGAATACAGGGACGTTACAAGTCACAGGTACAAAAGAACATTTTGAACCTTTCTTTTAAGCAATTAGAAAGTGATACTGGAGGACATGTAAAGCCATGCACTGGTTTGGGGAAAAAGAATTCTGAGGCTATGTATTTAATTATTTTAATACTTTCAGTATTTTAAATACACATTTTTATCTCTGTAAGAGCTGTGGCATTGTGTTAGAGATAAACAATGCATTGGTAGCCACACATCATCAAAAGCAAAACACAACTGAACAGCAAATGGTCTTGAATCTTTGCAGAGCCGCTGGCAGCAGCACTGGTGCTGTAAGGTGCCACAGGCAACAACATCCCTTCCTCCCCCATCCACTTCGAACACAGCAGCACAAACATCATTGCTGTGAGCTGTAGCAGAGTCTCAAAGGCAAGATGTTGCTTATCAGCTACTGATTAAGGACTTCTGCTCTGGCAGAAGGGGCACTGGGATGGAGACACAGAGACCTAAGTTCTGTTTCTAGCTGTGTGGGTGATTTCCTCCATAGCTTTGGGGAAGGAACTTCTTGTCTATACAGTGTGTGATCTCATCAGTCACTGCCCAAACAAAAAACACAGAGAAGAAGGAGCTGACATAGTCATCACTGACCACTAAAGACAAATACTCCCCAGCACAGAGGGAGCAGTTATTCTCAGAATCTGTTTCACCTTTTACAAGGCTAGGATGACCTGACAGCATGGCTAACCTGGTATTACATGGTTAAAAATTGTGTTTACACTCAACCTTGTTAGAAGAATTCACCATTTCCCTCTGCACAGCTGGATTGCAGGGATCATAAAACAAATACTTTGACCATTTCTCCACCAAAAAGTATTGAGAAAAAACATAAAGCAATTAGAAGTGAAGTTTGGTTTTAATTTGGCTGCAGTTTTTCCAGTTCCTAAGAGCTTGAAACTAGTGAGCAAGTGGGGAGAAGTAGATTTCTCTATACTTAAACATTATTTTTTTCAAATTGTCTTCTTTTCTGTTGCTTGGAGACTACAGTCCCAAAACATCAATAATAATGATGAAGGACATTATATTAGATTTATCTTTTAAGAATCATCAAAACAACTTGTACCTTAAAAACAATGTAAACCAAAAATCTTTCAACTCCAAAAAATTCTAACACAATATCTCAGTGTTTTCAAGGCTTGATAACTACTTAAATAATATGTGATATACAGCTCAGCAGTATATCAAAATGGGTCCAGCATATTTACCATACAAAAATATAATAAAAGAGATAATAAAAATGGGTGAAAGGATTTATCACCCTTGATCAAATAAAGCATCTGTTTCTGCCCATTAGAGGACAACTGAGTCAGATGATCGTTGTGTTAAACTATCACAGAATCAGACATTGATCCAACAAGATTATAGTGCCATGAAAATAAGACCTAAGAAAATTTTAACGTAGACAGCAGTGAAAAGTGTCACTTTGAACACATAATGACACGAGAAACGAAGTTGCTAAATAATCCCAACAAGAACGATGCAACAGAAGCATTGGAAAAAAAATACAGTGTTATAGATCATAAAACAGAGAAACACATAAAATGTGCTTCTGAATATGATACAGTGCTGACATTATTTCTGTAGCCAGTATCAAATGCTTTGCAAGATTCTTTATTTGCTGGGTGGATTAACGTTTTTAAGTTTCATTTTTAATATTACAAAATACTAAACTTTTGCTTTTTCAATATAAAAGCAGATAAAAACTGCAAGCTATAAAACTATATCGCTATTTTAAAATCAAGTATGCAGCTACAGTATTAAAACTAAAATATTTTTAATGTAGTGACAAAGCCACAGTTTCTGAAAAGTCAGTTTCTGTAGCCAAACATCAAAAAGAATGCACAGATTTTTTTTATTTTTTTTTTTAAGGTAAAGAGAAACATGAGAAGGATTACAGGTATTGGGAAAATAGAAGAAAGTAAAAATAAGAGAGCTGATGTTTCTTTGGGTTTTGATGATAAGTCTGTGAAGATTTTTTTTAACTCACACTAGAAGCTTCTCTTTCTTTTAAAAGCAGTCTTTGATCCAACTGAAAGCAATTAAGACTAAAAGCAGGGATATGGTGGTGGTTAAATTCCTTCCTGCTTTTTTCTAGCAGCAAGAACTACTGTGGACGTGTGGCAAAATCACACTATACAAATCTCATCTATACAAATAAAATCCAAGAAACACCACAAGTGTTCAATGTGCTTGCCAATCAGAGCGAAGAAAAAAGAGAGAAATGCAAAGTACAAACACAAGGCCATAAAAATTTGAGTAATTTTTACATTATTTTCTCTGCCCCTGCAAGTAACTAACAGGCGTATTTGACATGTAGAAGCACTCATCCTCCAGAAATATCTACCGTCATTAAGGTGAGACAGACATTTCAGTTGCATTGGTCTCCAAAGATCTTTTGAGGTTGAGTGATGACACGGTACGTGGCTGAGGCACACTGAATCACAGTGACATGGCCATCCACTTCGCTTGAAGTGCCACGTAAAGCTCTTAAAGTAAAAAGTTTGCTTTTACCATCAATACTCATGCTTGTTTGACTGATCATTTCTGAAAGGCAGAGCTACTAAAAATGGTGGGACCAGATGTATTCAGCTCAGCTACTAATATCATTTCAGACTGCATCACCTTTTTGCCAAGGGTTCTAGGTGGACAAATGTCTGGGAACCCTTCATAAGATCAAATGACAACAGCTTACTATTCTGTTTACTCTCTCATTATTGTAATATTTTTTCTTTGCTCGAACACATGACCAATCTAGCAGAGTTCCCTCTTAGAAGCATTTTCAGGATATATGTTGTTACAGGAGTTGAACTCGGTCTTCACCACATTCTAGGCTGGACAAATTACGTGAAAGCCAGTATGGGGTATTACAACCAACCGCCATACAACTCCTGTGTACACGTCAGCATAACGTTATATTATGGTATCTGTACCATTCCCAAAAGTAACTCTGTCGGAAGGAGAAGTCCCAAGGCTCATTTCAATACCAATAAAGCTGGTACACTGCTTTGGGTTTCATTCTACCAGCTTTTGGACAAAACCTACCCATGTCTCTCACTGATCATAAGCTTCTCTAACGAAAGACCGAACTATGGGGACAGACTTTTTAGCAAGGGGCAATGGTTTTAAACTGAAAGAGAGTAAATTTAGACAACAATGGACACTTTTCTGTGCATAGGAGGCCACAAAGATGATCAGAGCGTTGGATGACCTCTCTTATGAACACAGGCTAAGAGAGTTGAGGTTGTTCAGCCTAGGGAAGAGAAGGCTCCAGGGAGACCTTAGAGTAGAGCACCTTCCAGTACCTGAAAGGGCTACAGGAAAGCTGGAGAGGTGTCCCTAGAAGAGGTGGAGAGGTGTCCTAGTATCCCTGCCCATGCAGAGAAGTTGGAGCTAGATTATTTTGAAGGTCCCTTCCAACACAAACCAGTCTGTGATTCTATGATCCTAAAACCTCTTCTAACAGAGACAGCTCAGAAAAAAACAAGTGGCAATCTACTTTTATCTTTCAACCAATAAACCACTTTTGATAGATGAGCAAACTGTATTTTGTTGGATGAGCAACCTCACCTACCTAAGCTGGCCCTTCTCAGAGTGGGAAGTTGGATCACAGACCTCCAGAGGACTCTTCCAAACTACAACCTACATTATTCTGTGACTACACAACACAGTGCAAATCTCCATTTTTTGTTTTAATTTCAAAACTTACCATATTCCTTTGTTATATAACTACAGTGTATGAATTTTTCTCTACTTAACTACCATTTTAATTAGCCTGATCAGAAGGCAGAATGAACAAGGAAGAAAGCCTGTGCATTTGCACTGAACTTGACACAAAAAATTAATGCAATTTTTAAGATGTCTCTGTCTTTCTCAGTCTTTGCCACTGTTCCACTCTAAGGTCGTATACCTCAACTCAAGATGTTTTGCATCCCCTTGGAAAGCTGTAACTTCTGGGCTGACAAACATTTTCGCTGACGTTAAATCACGTAATTACAGCTGGACAGGAATTGATTCTTCAATAGCAATTGCTAGTATGCCTTACATTAAACATTTGCTGGAAATAATCAATTAATAGTGTTCTTTTTGTTTTGAAAAAAATTGCAAATGCTTCAGAAGTATTTAAAAATTTTGTTGCATATTTTTGAAACAAAATATCAGCAGGAAGCAAAACCCCAGTTACAAGAAGGAAAAGATTTTTCACAACACAAGTGGTTAAGTGCAAGAACAAGGTGTCTAAAAACGTGATGAAATCTACATCATCACAGATTTTTTGGCATTCTACTGTGCAAGGACCTAGCTTAACTAAGTTAGCCAGGCTCAGAGCAAGGAAAACTGTACTGGATAACTTCCAGAAGTCCTGTCTAACCTATCTCTTTCTGTAAGAGTATGAAGTAACAGTATTTTAGTTCATTGGTGTTTGTTTCCAAATTTAAGCATGCTAATAATAATTTGAAATGGATAAAACATTTCCATGTTTTAAATATCTCAATATTTTTACTTCTTTTACCTTTTTTGTTTGGTTATGGGTATTTCCTGAATCCTAAAACATACAATGCAAAACAGCAGTAGCAGGTTGAACAGTCAGTTCAGACTTTTGCTCTCCCTCCAACTGAAAGCAGAGAAGCAGTGCAAGCACTTCCTAGAATATTTGCCTGTATTCAGCATCCCTTATCTTCCATGATTTTGCCCAGTCGCTTTGGGGACCATATACACTTTAAGCTGACAGTTATATTTCAGATTTAAATCCTTTGTCCCTCACATCTTCAAAGAAACTGTACTAGATTGATTTTTACAAACACTAAATAATAACTAAATGACAAATAAGAGTTTTAAAAGCATACTTTTCCTTAACAGTAATTCAGTGGGTGGATTAATACAAAGAGGTGCCAGATCATTTTCCCTCCAGCAGCTATGTCATTTACACTCTTCAGAAAGTTATTCTAAAAAACTGCTGTTAGAATTTCTCTCATTAATAGAGCTAAATAACTCCCTGAAAGCCTTTGGTAAAACAGACACTAGGTTACATTAATTAATCATTTAAATTTTCTTCTGATTTTTCCTCTACTGCCACAGGCAACTCTGCCTCTTCAAAGATAACTACAATGCAAGAACAATAACTACAGTTCATCAGGGCAGCAAGAGAATTGAAGCAGGGGTACACTAGGTGAAAATTTGAACCAATTTATTTGCATCATGTATCCTACCAATTATGTTGCTCTAAGTGAAGCTAAAATACACTTGTGTTCTGACTTCATTTGCACTAAACAATAAGAAATTATGGGATGGGGCACAGAAGTATATTTAATTTTTAAGGAACTTCTCTCTTGAGTATATGTGGAGGGAAGACATTTATTAACCTGCATGTACCAAATGCAGGGGATAGCACATGAGGACTCCTCTTTTCTAATTAAATTGGCTCTTCATTGTAAACCTTTTCATAGATTTGCTGCAACCAAAAATCAGAAGTTCAGCTATCTCAGTACAAAGTGACTTCCTTGTGCCATCAGCACTGATCACTTAAAGAGCTGAAAAATTCTTATTTCTTGGGTGACCCCACCTGTTACCATTCCATACTAGAACTACAGACTCTGCCAAGCTGTTAGCATACAAAACACTGAGAAATTCAAGTAGTAATTATCGTGGTTTCCCTCAAAAACAAGATTAAGGATCAGGTACCCAAATTTCACTGTCACCATCAGGTGGTGAATTATCAACATGTCTGATCTCAAACAAAAGTCAGGGGTGCAGTGATTTGTCCCATTTACATGCCTATAACACAAATTATAAATACACTATGTGTATTTACAAAACCTATCAAATGCAGTGCACAGAACTTCACTGTGAAACCTGTGTGCTACCTTACTGGGTGAGAAAGAGGAGCCCACCCCACTAAAAGTAAATGACCTCCTTGGAATTCAGGCAAGCACAAGAGAGATTCTTGCATATCGTGTGTCAAAAAAAGCCCAGCACCTCTTAGCATGTAAGGACACTTACCAGTCAGGAACAGAAGCAGAAACTGCCTCCCAGACAAATAATGAACAAGAAGTCATGAAGGTGAGTAGGAAAGCAAAGGGAGGAAAATTCTAATTTAAGGAATTTTAAACAGGATGTATTGTATGAACTGGATCCAAGACTTTCCCTGCAGACTGGCTGGTGTAATTATCAACTCAGTTAGTGTCAGCATGGACCAGGAACCTTTCCAAAAGATGTTTTGAATGTTACTATAGTGTTCTGTCAGGTGCAGGTGTTTAATATTGTGGCTGTGGTCAGACTGACTCAAGACCAAAAAACCGTTTTGTTTGCTATGTCGACGTAGCCTACTATAGACGTTGAAAGGTATTTCAAGTGTGAGCCCGGGATGGGTCAACCAAGCACGGGTTGACCTTTCTATCAAATTTGTGAAAAGCTTGTAAATATTCTTCACATTATTTAACTAACTCTAACCTTACTGATGATATGTGGTTTGAACGCAGGTGACTACCATGAAGCTCTTCCATCAACTGCTTTATCTATAACTGGTGTAGCAAAAAACTTGTGTGGAAACCAGTACTCCAGGACGTGTTCTCCAAAATACCCAGAAAGCAAAAAAAGTTTCTCTGCCTAGCTGCACAGTTTAGGAACAACTAAAACAGGAGGATAAGAGAGCATGGCTGCCACAAGCCAGTGAGAACCCAAAGAAGCTGTCTGACACAGAAGAAGCAACCTTGAATCCATGCCTTCTTGTGCAGTTTGAAATAGTAACATAAAGACAGCAACTCTTAGGTTCAATCACAGAAAGATGTAGCTTGGAAGGACCACTGAGGTCTGAAGCCTAAACAGCTGCAGAATAAATCCAAAATTAAATCAGGCTGCTCAGGGTCACATCCAATCAAGTTTTCAAAATCTGTAAGGATGGTGATTCACTCTCAGTATGAATATTTTCTTTATATGCAAACAAACTTTTCCTTGTTACTGTTTTGCTGTTTATAAAGAAAACAGTTGGTAGTCATCTCTGATGACTGGATTGGATGTGTGATTAGTCCTTCACATCAAGCACTACTTAGTAAGCTGGTGGTCACGCACAACACCAGGTTCAACTTCCAGATTATTTTAAAGTATAGAGATCATTGCATCTGAGCTGATAAACAAATATATAAGGAATGGTAATGGCCATTTTGCCAAGTACAGATCATAAACACATCACTAAACACTTCTTCGCTTTTGTACACTGAGCAAACTCATCAAAATATATAGGTAGTTGGCCCCACATGTAATTTATAAGAATACTACTCTGATTCTTCTTCAGCACACAAATTACAAATTATGTTAGAAATCCTATAATCTTCCAATTTGGACAATGTCTATCAATTTGTAACCCTATTGAACTGACTGAACCTTGAACTTCAGAAGAAGTCATGCCAGCAACCATATGGTCATGGCTGTGTCTGGCTCCTTGCTATTTCAGGTATTTCTGGACTGCTCATTCCCATTCCCAGAAAGTCTCAGAAAGTGGAAAAAGATTTAATAATTCTCTGGAAAAACCCAACAAGGGCAGTTACAACACGTAGAGGGACCAGTATATGCCTACGTGCTAACAAGGACAAAACCTTGATGGTGGCACATTCCCAGTCCAAAACTAAAGAGATCCCAACCCAACCCAACCCAAAAGTCATTTGGATGGTAATAGTCATGTTGTTTGCTAACATCTACTTACTACTGGCTTATACATCCCAGTGGTTGCAGAAAATAAGTGTATTTGTGATCTAAAGTGGAGTAGACTCTGAAGACAAGGCAGGGGACCTTCACCAGCACTTGAGCTATCACTTCACTCCCTGTTATCTCAGAGTGTATGACTTCATTGAAATTTAGGCAGGCTGAATCTCACTCAGCAGCTGTTTCCATGGAGGGTGCTGTGATTCACCTTCATTTGAAGAAAATAAATGTATAACATGCATATGCAGGAACTCCCAGAATGGAGAGTAGCAGTTAAGAGTGCCACAAACGAGGCAGAACTTAGCTTTTATTTGTGAACTCTCTGAATGCATGACAAAGCCAGTGAAGGAAAGGAGAAGGAATGCTGTAAGACAGAAAGAACTCCATGACTAGTGATAGGCAAAGATTTATAATTAATCAACAACAGGAATGCAGCACTGTTTTACAAGGCAATAATCCAGCTCCATTCCCCAAGGTAAATCCTAGGAGAATGAAGACCAAGTAGTTTATTCAAACAAGGCAACTGGATTATTGCTACATAAAACAACATGGCACTGTGATTATTACCTTTGTGTTACATGCTCTTTTAAAATGTTTTTTGCCCATAAATGTTTAAAAGCTAACAAGTAAAAAGATTAGATGATGAGAAAGGGGGCATGGAGTAGAAGGTAACACATTTAATATGTTCTTCTAATTCCATGAAAATGTATCAAGTAAGGAATTTAAAACAAATTGTTTCAATCAGGATTATTATAAATAACAGCAATAAATCCTATTAAGAAGGAGCCTACCAAGATTTTACATCTCTCTTATTCTTCACATATATGTTGTTTCCTCTCTGCTAGTTTTCTCCTTTCCACACACTCCCAAAAGTATAAGCAGTTTTTCTTTATCTAGAATTTTGCCTAACACATTAATTTCACATTACGCTCCACTTTTCACCAAACCCAAAGCAAGCCAAAGACTCCAATATCTTGGAGAATCAGTAGTGATAGCTGATAAAACTTCTAGCTGCATCTAACCTTTGCCATCTCCAAAGAAACAGGACCAAAGTATCAGCTTCATTCATAGTAGCAATAAATATATATGATCCATTAAATAAGAATATGATCAAAATAAGAAAATTCAGCAGACTGCAAAATCCTTTGTTTCTGATATTATACTTAGATGTGCCACAGCTGCCTCACAAGTTTGACATTCCTTCTAGGCATTGAATTTAAAATAACAAGTGGAACTTTTACAAATATTTAATCTCTAAAAACTCTCCTTTCTTCCATTTTAAAAACTTTGTAATTCCTCTAATAAAAATTTCTTCATAAAGGCAAACAACCAAAACAAATATGATTTCAACTGACATTGTTTTGAAAACATTACATGGAATCCCACTGGGAAATTAAATGGAAATGTCATCTCAAATAATGGGAGAGGATGATTCACAGGCAGAATCTAACATTTTAAAATATGTTACCTACATAATTAGAGGAGCCTGATTTTCCAGAGGACCAGTCTCTTACACCTTCCAATAAAATCAAAGACTAAATAGAGATTTTGAAAGCCAGTTTCAACATATGTGCTTGAAATATTTGGCCACACTGCAGAAATTAAATCTGGAAAGCGCTGAAAACATGTTCCTGCTACCTAAGGCACAGAACTCACTAGGTTCCAACTGCTTCACGAATGTCTTTTCAGAATAACTGCTATCACCAATGGCAAAATTACAGCTTGGTTTCAAAATATTTGAACTATCTGTAATCATCCTCATAACAGCTTAAACTGTTGGCTCGGTGACTGGTGCTACAGTGAGGGGTTTGGCTATATGGATCATGGGACCAGCTTTGACAAACTTGGTCTGCTGGAGGCTGATGGGATCCACCTGTCAGAAAAGGGAAAGAGCATCTCTGGCATCAGTAATAGATCCCCAGAGCCTACAGGAGAGCAGGGGAGCACCTAGAGGTTGGCATAATGAAATCCCAGCCCCTCCAGCTCGTCAGTTACCTTCACGGGAAGCCCAGCTTAAATGCCTCTACACAAATGCACACACCATGGGGAATAAGCAGGAGGAGTTAGAGATATGTGTGTGCCTGCAGGGCTACGATCTTATTGGCATCATGGAGACCTGGTGGGATGGCTCCTACAACTGGAGCATTAGAATGGAGGGTTACAAACTCATTAGGAAGGACAGGCAGGGGAGATGAGGTGGGGGTGTGGCCCTCTATGTCAAAGACCAGGTGGAGTGCATGGAGCTCTCCCTGGGGATGGATGAGGAACCAACTGAGAGCTTATGGGTTAAGATTAAAGGGAAGGTAGGCACAGGTGACATTGCAGTGGGGGTCTGCTACAGGCCACCTGACCAGGAGGACAGTATAGATGAGACACGCTACAGACAGACAGGAACGGCTTCATGTTTGCAAGCCATGGTACTCATAGGGGACTTCAACCGCCCTGGTATCTGCTGGAGTGAGGACAACTCTGCAAAGCACAAGCAATCCAGGAGGCTCCTAGAGTATGTAGGTGACAACTTCTTTTTCAAAGTAATTGAGGAACCAACAAGGAGGGAGGTGATTCTGCCCCTCTACTCTGCTCTCTTGAGACCCCACCCAGAGTACTGTGTCCAGTTCTGGAGCCCTCAACACAGGAAGGACATAGAGTTCTTGGAGCAAGTCCAGAGGAGGGCCACAAAGACAATCAGAGGGCTGGAGCTCCTCTCCTATGAAGACAGGCTGAGAGTTGGGGTTGTTCAGCCTGGAGAAGAGAAGCCAGGGAGGGACTTTTTACCAGGATGTATAGTGATAGGATGAGGGGCAATGGTTTTAAGCTGGAAGAGGGTAGATTTAGGTTATACATTAGGAAGAAATTCTTTAGTGTAAGGGTAGTGAGACACTGGAACAGGTTGCCCAGAGAGGTTGTGGATGCCCACTCCTTGAAGTGTTCAAGATCAGGCTGGACAGAGCTTTGAGCAACCTGGTCTAGTGGGAGGTGTCCCTGCACATGCAGGGGATGTGGAACTAGATGATCTTTAAGGTCCCTTCCAACCCAAGCCATTATATGATTCTATAATTCTATGTTTCTGTGCTGGACTTTGTTCTCACCAACAAGGAAGGGCTGGTGAGGGATGCTAAGCTCAAGGACAGCCTTGGTTGTAGTGACCATGAAATGGTGGAGTTCAAGATCCTTAAGGCAGCAAGAAGGGCTCCCAGTAAGCTTACTACCCTTCACTTCAGGAGGGCAGATTTCAGCCTCTTTAGGAATCTGCTTGAGACAGTGTCATGGGCTAACATCTTGGAGGCAACAGAAGTCCATGAAAGCTTCTTCCTAAGATTTCATCTCAATCTCCCCTTTCAGCTAGAAACCATTCCCTCTTGTCCTATTACTCCATGTCCATGTCAAAAGCCCCTCCCCAGCTTTCCTTTAGGCACTTCAGGTACTGCAGGTGCAGCCCAGGACACGGCTGGTTTCTGGGCTGTGCACGCACATTGCCAGCTCACGTTGAGCTTCTCATCAGAGAAGACCCAAGTCCTCCTCCTCTTCTCAATCATTTCTCTGCCCAGCCCAGTTTTGTGCTTGGGATTGTGATCCATGTGCAGGATTTTATACTTGGCCTGTGGTTTGCTGAGGCCCACTTCTCAAGCTTGTCAAGGTCCCCCTGGGTAGCCTCCCTTCCCTCCAGCTTGTCAATTGCATCACCCAGCTTTGTGTTGTCGACAATATGCTGAGGGTACACTCGATCCCACTGGCTACACATTTTACTTCATCTAAAATCTTGGCAACATATTTTATTTCATACTGTTGGTACCATCAGCACTGGTTTTGTTCCTGACACTACACCATTAGGTAACAAGACTGCAGTTGTATATATGAGTAATATAAACATTTCAGAAAAGGAAAAGGTGCCAGTACAGTGGTAGCAGTGAGCTTCATAGCAAAGCCTCACAGCTTCCCTGTAAGAGGAAGGAACTTCACATGCTGCAGACATCAGAGGACCTTTAGGGAAAAGGAGGAGAGCTTTGAGATGCAAGTGTTCAAGAGGTATGACATGACGGTACGGACAAAAGATCTACAGCTAGAAGTCTCCAACTCAGCCACCCTAAACAGCATGCTTATGTGGGCAGAAACAGGCAGGAGAAAACACCAGTACTTTAGCAGAAAACTCATATAAAAGAAATTGTGCTGGTTCCCTTCAAGGTAGTAGAAGGAGCTAACTGTTTTAGACAAATCAAGGGCCTGCTTTTCAGCTCACCAGCATTTAGGATCATAAGAAAGGCACTCAGTTTCCCATCAGATATTTTGACATTTGTGCCTCATAAGACTTCTGGTCTCTTCCTGAAAGACATGCAAATACCAAATACCACATTTCATTTCACATGTCCTTCTGAAAGGCAACTTAAGCATTCAGCATGCCCATCACTTGCATATATAAAAGCATTACACAAAAGACTGCTTGAAGCCCAAAGGCACATTTTAAACCCAAGAACTCCATTAGCTAACTGAATCTATAACTTTTATACATAAAAAAGAAGTGATTTGCAAAGAAAAAACAGTGAACTTGAGGCAACATAAGAAACTCCAAGTCCAACACAGGCAATGAAAAGGAAATGCATTACTAGAGGGTAGGCAGACAAGGACTTTCCACATTTGTTTGCCTCATTTTTATCTATTACAAATTAAATTATGATTTACAATAAAACAATTACAGAGCCTTTGATCTAAATGTCACTCAGAAACTCAGATTTAAGCAAACGGAGTTTTGAATACCAGAACATCTGAAAAATTTATCAGAAAAACAAATATCTAAACTAGCTCCATGATATCTAATTATAATGAAAAATTTGTATGTATTTTAATTATCTCAGAGAAGCATATGACCATAAAGATTTACTTCCACCACAACACACACTCACGCATATATATACATTTGTATAATTATACACACGGACCCCTCTCATATTTAAATAAAATCTCCTATGTGAAAGATAAGTTTAATAACACATATCAGTATTAGGAAAATGCATATAAAGATTTTGCAGTTATCCAAAGACAAAAATAAAATTATATGGAACAAAGAAAACTCAAAACATGCTAAAAAAATCAAGCAAGTACAGGGTGCAAATAACTTTAATTGATATGCACTAGTAATACAATAGGATTACTGACTCTTAATATGTTGTTCAAAATTAAATTATTTTTATTGGCTATATTCCCTCATCCCACAGCAATACAAGACCAAGATAAAATACTCTCCTTTCCCTGTAAATTTAAGAGGTTGCTGGTTTACTACACAAGCATATAGGGCAAGGGAAATCAATGCTGCAGTAGGAAAAGAACTTCTTGTAATCAACAGATTTCTGTTGCTAATCACAAAAGAAATGTGAACACACAAATCACGGATGTTGGCACTTCTTGGAAGAGCACATCTAAAACATTTGTTCTTAACCTCTCCTTTCTTTATTTGTTTTGGTTGGGTTTTTCCCCCTACCATTTTTTTCTTTAATTTTTTCACAATCTGATTATGTTAAAAATATTTTTTCATTTTAAAACTACATTTGGCTGCTGAATACCCAGAAGATTTGTTTCAATTAGCTCCTTATAAAAGAATCGACAAAGCAAATATAACCCTGGCCACTCCAGGGCACAGCAGTGTGCCCTTTCATCACAAGACTGTAATGTTTTCCAGTAATATTATGCGTAATTCCTGCCTGTGGGTTTGCATCTGATCCCAGAGGATGACACAACTAATACATCCAAAATTCACCACTTGACGCATAATACAACTCAAAAGCAGCTAACATGCAGTCAGGACCACTGAGACTGTGATAATAATGAGTATGCTACCATGAACAGAAGATGTAAGTGTCATGTACAAAAAGGACAACACAGAGCAGAAGAAACACTTTCCTTTCTTTAAACTAAAATTAGAGTAAGAAAATAGGCTGAAAGTTCACCCGAAAAAGACTGGCCAGAGTATCATGAACTTCCTTGCACTAGAAGACCGTAAAATCCATTTCATACAGGAAGAAGTGCTGTTCTTTAACACCATGCACAGACTGGAAGAGTTAACACATCTTTCTATTACCGAATTGATTCAGATACCGTAAGAAGAAAATGAAAAAAATAAAGAAAACAAAAATATCAAACAAGACCTTCTGTGGATCAGTCTCACTGCTGACCTCAGGACACGGAGCTGCTCCAGTCTCACTCACCTCCATCATGCTACAAGATTCGGCAACCCTTATCAACTATAACCATCCTTATCCCCTGTTAGTACTCAAATTATGTTAGCCTCCCTAACCACAGGGATCAGTTTCAGAGCTAGAACAAACTGGGTGAAGGTCCAGCTGACAGAAATTAGTTTTTAAAATGTTACAATGTTTTTTAAAGCATCATCTTTCTGTTTGGGTAATTTTAGCTCTCTTCTTTCATGTACTCTACTAAGAACCATAAAAACCAGTTTTGGAGGTCCTGGAGAGAATGTCAGTCTGTCTCAAAGAAGGACTACCTGTTGTCGTCTCTGACAGTTGTTTGTCCTACCTAATTTTAAAGATTGGTAAAGAGTTGGATACTCCAAAGACATGGAGGTGTTCTGTTCCAACACTGCTTTACCTGTACCTTTATAAATTTTTCCCTACTATCCAACTTCAATCTCTTTTGACATATTTTAAACCCACCATGCCTTGTTTGACCCACCACTTGTATGGAGAACAGATTACAACCTTCCAATTTACAGCAGTCGTTTACATAAGTGAATAGTGTTATCAGTCTCCTTCAATCTTCTCTTCCTTAGGCTAAACAACTCCAATTTGCACTCTCGCCAATTATATTGTCTAGACCTCTGACCACTATCATTGCTGTCCCCCAGACTGTTTTTAGTTGGACCATATTTTTCTAGAAACGCTGTGCCAAAATCTTAAATGTACATTACTCCAAATTGTACCCTACCACTAGAACAATAGGGCAAATGACAGAGAGAATGTGCCACACCAACTCCTACAGACCGTCTTCTAAAATGTCTCCTGTGGGACACGGTAACTTGATGGCATCACCCAGAGGACAGGCACCCACACACACGCACACAAAGGGCTGGATGTAATTATGTGCCTACAAAGTACTTTGCATACTGCCTCTAATTTCTAAAGAACATTTATGTGCTCCAGATTAGATGAGCTAAGAAAGCCTGTGATTTACAAACTGACTGCTTATGAGTACCTCAGTTATAATTCAGCACTTCTATAAGCAAATTAATGGCAAGATACTGTGTTATACTAGAAACCATTCCACCTGAGGCTCCAATAGTATTGTATTATACAGTGAAGACATTTGCCTAAAAATGCCTACCTCTGTCTGCTGACTACGAAGGAAACTGGGATTAATGAGCCCTACAAACCTACGCTGCAGATATTGATCCTGGCCCAGTTTTCTCATGAGAGTCTAAACAGACTACTTCAAGTTAAAATCTCACTGAATAACAGCCAAGACCAGAAGAAAATGAATTCCAGAAGTTGTTAACTGAGTGTCCATAAAAATATTCTCCCTTTTCATCAAAAGGCATTGGGCAGATGAACTGCATCACTCTCAGAATTGTTGTCTAGAAAGTTATAAAGGCTATAGAGAACTGGTGAGATAGTTGGGCATTTACATTAGCAGAAGCACATCAAATATTCACTACAGCAGAGCACTCATTATGTCAGCATCTGAATTAAATAACAAGAATAATGTTTTCCAACTATAAAAGTAAGTACCACAATATCCAGCCGCAACACGGCAATTTAAAATAAGAGACAAGTGAGACAGCATTGCAGGGAAACACAGAGCTCTCTTCTAAAACTACTGTATTCACTACAAATATATCAGCTTGTAACACTTCCCTTTCAGATTAATTTATACAGAAAAAGTATGAGAAGAGAAAAAAGGGACTTGTATTGTACAGCATGAAGCAATATGAAAGGAAAAACATTACACTGGGACAATAGATCCTATTACAACAGCACAATATATCTTAAATGCAAAATTATGCCAATTCTCTGAGTTCGCAAGTTTAATCAGCCACTGAAGAAATGTACGCTGTAAAATACAGATTCTCTGTCATCACTGGCTCTCTTCTGGAATCTCTGCTGGCTGCAGCCAAGAAGTTTGGCTTACTATGACTTTCTTCATCAAAGATTAAGTGGCTGTTGCCATCTCAGTTAGAACCACACAAAGCAGAGCAAAGTGTACTGGAGAGATTGTGCAAGATGCCATTGCTGTTATTATATTTGTATTAAGACAATAAACAAGCCACCTCCCAAATTGCAGATACCTGATGTTATCTAGAACTCCAAGGTAGAATAAAAGATAAATAACATCAGTGAAAGTAGCAAGCCTTAAAATAAGAGATACTAGTAAAAAAAAGATACTATCTCTCTTCTTTGAAATGCTTCCTGACTTCTCATCCAAGGAGATCAGAAAGTAGGCCTCTCCTAGACAGACAAAGTACAAGGAATTCACAATTCCTTGGACAGAACAATGCAACGAACTCCAAGCAGGATACAATATAAACTGGCAACCACCACTATGTTCTTCACAGATGCAAAAACTACCCAAAACAAGCCTTCAATGCAGCCAAACTTCTCGGAGGAGATTTTAGCAGTGGGTACTGCCTACTTCAGGGCAAAACTTTCTATCCTATCATGTTCCATTCCAAATATTTCTACCAATATAGTACAAACAAATGATTAATATTTTTCTGAATATGCTTCTCCTGAGAATACACTTTTTCTCTATCTCTGTCCTCTTCTCACATTCTCTATGGATGTTTTAATCTGGGCTGGAATCCATATTACCAAAATCACTGTCTGTGGAATACAAAAATATGAAACATCATTTCACTGTACTATCTATATAGAAGTAAGAACCCCAGAGACTTCTTTGCTTTTACTTGGCTATATTAAGTGAACAAGCAAACCTCAGACCTTATTCCTATTCCTCTCTTCATGTCTGGGAAAAAAAAACAAAACAGCTGTGGGGCATCCAAAACAAAATCCACATAAAAGCCTTTCAACTAGTATAAGCACTCTTACACTGTACATTTGGTGCTCTGCTCAGATGTAGAAGGGATGACAGCTTGCTCTGTAAAATCAATACAAATGGAAACCTACCAGTGTTGAAAGCCAAAGTTAGCATTTTGCACATGGGGACTAAACCCTTGTGTATCAGGAAAAAAGGAAGAACTGTTAAGTGCATTACCTAAAAAGCTGGTCCAAGAAATACTCTGATTTGATACAACCTAGCAGATCAAAGACAATGTTTTCTGTATGTCTCTTCACTCATTCTTTTAATACTAATTTATCTGGAAGGCTAAATCAAAGTCATATTGAAATATCGTAATAGCCCCAATAACAGCTTGCTAGTATGGAATCCTCATCTTTTGCACCTGCCCAGAAAAGCATCATATACACTACTCTAGATCTTACATCTCAGCAGAAATACATAGTTCTGAAGCCTAATGTGGAGACAATCCTCAGTATGGAACAGAGATAACCTACTGACTTCCATGCCACCCACACTGCTTTTCATGAAGAACTACCATTCTGAAACATTTCAAAAAGTCAGAGAATCAATTTATTTTTTAACTGTTTCATAGAATCATAGAATCCTAGGGGTTGGAAGGGACCTCGAAAGATCATCTAGTCCAACCCCCCTGCCAGAGCAGGGTCACCTAGAGTACATCACACAGGAAGGCGTCCAGGCGGGTTTTGAATGTCTCCAGTGAAGAAGACTCCACAACCTCTCTGGGCAGCCTGTTCCAGTGCTCTGAACACAGGCCTGCTGTGTCTTACAGAAGGATAAAGTAATCTTAGATAGCTTCTGCATATTAAATCAAGAGTTCACTAATAGCTTCCTTAAGGAGCTGCATGGCAGCTATATGTCTTCTCATTAAGCTTAGTAAAATCACAACAAACCTTTCTTCAGACCTTCCAGTTTCCTTTCAAATTCAGTAAATCTATTAGCACTAGACTAGACAGACACTCTCCTTGGGATCTGATTACCTCTGGAGTTGTGAATCTTATAAATATCTTCCTGAAGTGCCTGAAACATCAATCTGCTGTAACTACTATCCTTACCACAATGTCCTTCTGTGAAAAGAGACTTGAAAGTCTCCACAGGTGTGCCATGGAACCTCGCCGTAAACACGGAATAAGGTGAGTATGACATCCCAATTTCATTACTGTTCTCTTGTTGTCTTATTTCTCTCTTATCAATATGCTACACCAGGAAGTTACTAGAGCACACAGGGCAGCCAGTGTCTTAGGAATGCTGTATACTTGCTGTTTCTAAAAAGCTAATATTTAGTGGTTTCAGCTCCAGACAAGACTTTTACGCTGAGGAGGTTCACAGGAATGAGAATTTAGGAGACAAGATGACACCAAGACATTCATCTGTGCCAGCCAGACGACTTCCCTAAGCAAATCAGCAGTCACACTGATGAGATGTGGTCATGCAGTACAGTCAGATCTTACTGTCTTTCAGAATTCACCTCACCAAGCTGGAGAGACAAATACCTCTTTGTATCTACTTTATGTTGAAATGGTACAAAGTACATTTCCAACCCCTCAGAGGAAAGCACATCCAGAGAGCAAATCCTCTTCCTAACAAGAACCATTGTTCTAAGAAGCCTTCACTGCCTTAGCTAAATCAAAATACTTCAGGGAAATCAGAGTCCATCACTCTTCTTCAACATTGTGCTATTCTATTCTATACTATTTCCACAGTTTCCTGTGTCACTTCGATCCTAATTAACACGCATGCTAACATGTACATTTCAAGCCCTATTTTCTTTTTGTGCTCTCATCTACTAAACCACTAATTGCCCTGGAACCACAAACATCTCTGGAGGATGGCAGAGAAGGGCTCCAGAATGCAGTAGTCCTAAAGCAAGCACACTGAACTCAAAACACCCTTTATCTACCGTTTGAGGTTTCTTAAGTACAAGACTGAACTCAAGCCATAACTCTTTGTGTGGAATAGGCAGTAAAAGGATGCCTTGATAACCCTGTGAGCCCTCTCTCAGTCCCTTACTGAGAAAGGAATTCTTTTTTCAAAAAAAGACATGCTCAGTGTTGAATCTCTGAAAAACGAGGAAGAACAGAGACATAGCAAAATTAGTTACAGCAACTAAAATAAATGAAATCTGTCATCTTGGTACTGAAATTTCAACAATCAGAGAAAACGAGACAGTTTCAAGACTGAAAGAAAAAAGACCTGAACAAAAGCGTTAAGACTGGTGCTAAGATGCCAAAATTTAAGACTAAGAGGACATGTCATGATGAATCCTGGTCCTGTACTCACAAATTCTCATCATTACTCAGGAGATTACATTATTTGGAGGGGCCATGGTCCTTTGCATTACAAAATCTGACCAAATACTTAAGAGAAAAAGATCTCTACAGTATGTCTCTAGTAGTCATCAGTAAAATGATAGAAATAAGTTCCAAATGTCCAATAGCTTTTCAGATGCCTCCACCTGGCTTCAGCTGTAACTCCAAAAGATGCCAGTTCTCCTAGTTCTCCTGTATTCCATGTCTCATGCCTGCCATCTCCATGAAAGTATCTCAGTCAGCCTAGGATGTCTAAAATGGCTCTATATACTGCTGTTAGGCACCTAAACTTCCCAGTTGTTCCTGGATAATATATCCTATTTCCTTAAAAAAATGTTTTCCTGTCTTCACTATCAAGAGAAGAAAGAAAACAGCATCAATATAAAACACTGAAGACCTGCTGCTATTCGTAGACTTTTCAAACAACCACTGAGCATAGAGTATCTGCCCACACTGATTTAGGAAAACTATACATTAATAACTACAGGAAAAGTCAAAATAATCCATTTGAAGATTCTTAGGAATATGTAAAACAGAAAAAGTGTCAACAAGCATTTTCATCAAGCATTACCTTTTTACCTTCACTGAAAAAATACAGAAGGGAATTACATTTACATTAGGAGGTAACAAACACAGAAGTCACTCTACAGTTTAAAACAGTAGACACAATTCAAGTGTCTTTGTCTTCACAGTGTTTAAAACCAAAGCCGACCCAGAAAAGGAAAAGTTAATTTTAATTATACTAGGACAAAAAAACAAAGATAGCTAAAGGAAGATATAGCCTTGTTCTCTTTTAATCTTGACAAATTTACAAAAATATAAGTGATTGAACAAATGTAAAGAAGGGACATTAACAGGAAATTCTTGCAAGCCCTATAGTTCATCCCCTTATAATGAAAATAGCATCCAAATCAGGTCCAAATTTCAATCCCAACACCTCCACTTTAGATAAGGAACAGTGGCCAATTAATTTTTGTTAATTTTTCTAGCCACAGTAAGTGACATCTTTGTGAAAATAAGAGGACACAGAATACCCAAACCAATGTGAAGATGACTAGAGCCTTCAACCACATGAAGTGGGTGGTCGCCTGCTTGCTTCAGGGAAGATACAGACATTTTAAAATTCATAGCATTGGCCAAATACAGAAAAACTGCTGAAGTAACTCAGAGAAACAGATGTATCCTGGGTACAATGCAACTATAAGAAAAAAATTGGAAAACTATGGATGTCTGTAATTATCACAAACACAAGCTCTTTAAACTTGAAATCGAATATAGCAAATCATACATTTTAGTGGAGTCCAAGCCTGTCAAAGTAATCATGGCCATTTTGTAACTTTAAAACCTTCTTGTTTGTAAATTATCTTAATAAGAATTTGATTTACCTTCCTCATATTTAGACAGCTAAATGCCAGGTGTCTCAGTCTAAGATAGCTACCCTGTGTTACACCTTTATTTATGGTCAATAAAGAGAGTGATTGACAGGATCAATGTGGGAGCTATCTATTATGGCTTATTCCTCCATAATCATTACAAAAGTTACTTAACTCACACACTGCTTTAACAGTTACCTTGGACAAAACACTACTGATTTTACTCAAAATTTCTATTGCACAGATACAAGATTGTGGACTATACCTCCAGTTGGAATAAAGGAGTAGAATTACACTAAAATCAGTCCCACAATGCCACTCCACAGTGTTGAGAATCTAACTGGCATGTGCACACATTGACCTGGACAAATGATTTTAACTAAAATGAAAAAAAAGTCTGTGCCTGTTTTCGTGAACAAGTGGAGAAATAATTTATGCTAAATTCTGATAAGGCATAGATGGCAAGAAAGGGAAATGCTACAACCTTCTTCTTGTAGTTTCTCAGTTTTCCACCTTGGTCAAAGCCGCACTTACAGATAAAATATTAGGAATACCACTACAGTTTCACAAAACTTGCTGTGTACTGGAGAGAGATCTGAATGAATACATGCTACAGCTACAGGCAATAATTAAAATCATGACACCAGTGCCAGAAAAGTTGCTATATAGAAGGAAAACACTTTGTCATGTAGTGGACTACAAAATAAGCAAGTGTTTTGCAGTAATGGTAAATAGTAAATATTAATTGGTAAACTGAAAGAGTCTTAAAATAGATGTAGTTTTAAAAAAAATACGGGATATAGAAGCTGAGGATACTGCAATGGCAATGGAAATTGCAGCAACGGCAGAACATGGAGTTCTACCATATGTAGAATACCAAGGGAATCTTCAGCATTTTCCATGGATGTCGGCATGAAAATTAACATGCAAAATCTACACACATTGTATTTCCACATTTATATTATTAACCTACAGCCATATTTAGGAAAAAGCCATAGTCACCCTGAGAACTGCATATCAGTTCCTTGTCCAATAAACATACTGGTCCATAGTAAGCGCTCATTCTACCTTTGCACAAATCTGTGTTAAAAATGGTTTCCATGTATCTTCATAAAAAGCACAAACTAAGCCATTACAGCCCTATTTTGACCTCAATCTACTTTGATTCCAGTAAAAACAGAAGAGTAAACCTTGTTTTATATATTATTAATACATACAAGTGAGATCACATAGGCCCATTACAGTATCAAACGCAACATTCCTATTTGAACTAATATTTGCCTCTGTAGTGTACTAAAAAAAACCAAGTTAAACCCTAAATGCTAATCCTCACCCCTGTGGTGAAATGACCACATTAAGGAGTTGTACCATCCCAAACAAAATATATACGAATGATTCAGTAAGAATTAAATACAAATTGCTCATTTATGAAGTTATAAAACTTAAACAATAATTAAGGATCATAAATTAATTATTATAATCTGATTAAAGTATCCAGAAAACTCCAAACTATTATACAGTGTAAATAAAAAATAAAAATATGATAAACCGTGTCACTCAAAATTTACATTTGCTTGCAATCCAATCAACAGACTGGAACCAACCATTTAAACCATGCAATTTAAATGTTTATTTTAACTTGCCAAGTTGGGGTGTTCTCCAAAACTAAGCAGTTAAAGGAAGTTTTAAAAGCAAACTGTTTAGCAGAACGAAAGAATACTTTCTTTATTATGTAGGCCAAAAGATATCGGCTGTGTCTGTCTCATTTAGGAAACCAAAATGAACTGACTAGAAATTTCAAAGATACATAATATTTTCAAAATTGTAGTAACTGCTTTCAAAATAACTTCAGTAACAATATATCTTCAAATATTTATATTGGTAAATGCATTGCAAGGACCCACATGTTGATTATGTTTAAAATCTGCGAAATCATTTATGAAATTATAGAAGTACTAAGGAGAGAAATATGGTTATTTTCATATTCAGAGCTTGTTTTCACTTAGAGGCACCACAATAAATGTTTTCTATTGTTTTAAGACTTTCAATAGGGACACCCATTAAAAATGTGTTTTGAAATTTCGTGATTGAAGAAAACAGCATATGCCTTGAGACTACACACTATTTCTAAGAAACACAGAAAGCTCATTTCAGAATATGCATACAGATAGACAAACTTACTACACTGTTGTGATTGCAAACATACACTCATCACATCTCTCAGTTTCTCCGATCAGATCACATGTTAATGCCTGTGCAGGAATGAACAATATTCTGGCTAATCACACAGAAAGCAAAACTGACTCCTTCAAACGTTTCCTTCCCACCAAGTACCACTTTGCAATCTATTTCAGGATTCCTATTTTAACACCTAGATGTTGAATATATATATACACATATATATTTTACTACTTAGAAAGATAGGGTTGCTATTTTTATAATATCGTCTGATGGAGACACTTTCTTCAAAAATCACTAACTATATTAAAAGGTGTCAGTACAACAAATGGTAATCACAACAGCATCTTAGCCACTATTTAACTATAGTATCTTTCAAAAGGTTCACTGATGTAGTAGTAAATATCTGACATATCTTGCTATGAAACTAATCTAATGTAATATTAACTCAAGTTCTTTCACATTATCAAAAAGACTAGTTTTTTGTCATAGTCCAATAATCCAAATGCCATGACGTACAGTTAAAATACAAACACATTGCTGTTAAAATGCTTTTCATTAATGTTCTTTCTCACTTTCCTTCAGCATATAAGAATTAGGGAAATGCACTTCAGCAGCATGCCAGAAATTACACATCTTACATGCTGAACAATTTAGTCTTTAAGGATAGTATCATACTTACTATAAGTGAAGACGATCCATAAAAATCTATGCTTTACAGTTACTCTCTCACATAATAATGCTGATTGTCACAGCAGAAGTAGTATAATCCAACCACATCCAGGCCTAACAGGCAGTATGCTAGTATTTGTTCCTATGAAATCAGAAATAAGGTACCTGTCTCACTGAAAATCCAGGCACCCTTGGAGAAAACAAACAATGGGGTTTAGGTCCTTAATTTTATTGAAATCATTAAACATCCACGCTTCAGTCGTCACAGATTTTTTTTAATCCATGTATGAGAAAAGAGCAGATTTTTTCACAATTTACAGCGAACAGGTACTGTAACTACAAACTGAAGTTTCTATATCCAGTGTCACCAGTTCAAATCCAGCTTTGTCATCTGCAAACATTCCTCACTTGGCAGAAGTCAATATTTTTCCTTCTCTTATTTCCTCTGTAAGTCGAAAATTCAGCAATGTCATATGCTTTCTAGTAAGATGCTTTCTGGGAGAGGTGTCTTAGAGCAGTAGGAAAATATCCATGCTCTCATTTCTTTTTTTGCCCTTCAGGCACAGTCTGGGTGTCTTCGGTTTGCCCTGCTGGTCTTCAGTGTTGTCACTAATAGCTGGAAGATGGAGCCAGGACAGCATGAAGCAGCAAAAAATAAATATTGTTGCTTTAAGAACATACTTACTTTTATATTAAGATGTCACAACTTTCGCTCTACTCTTATTTCATTGCTGGGTCAGACGAAATCTTTAAGGAGGTTCCATTAAAAGTTCGTATCTGTAGCATATCTGAGAGAAACGCCGAAATTCCCATTCTGAACATATTCCGAAGGAGGTCAGATTTGGTTTTAAAGCATGTTCACGCTGATGAAAACTTTTTTTGTTGTTGCAAAAAAAAGAAAATTCTGCCTTTTATTTAGGTATTCCCTCTGTAATCTTCCAAGTTTCTCGGCTCCCTCACAGTTTAATCAGACACACACAAAAAATCAAATATCGTATTTCCCATATGTATAAACTGACATTGTGGAGGCTTCATTAAAGAAGTCTTTTATTTCTCTTATCACTGGTAACTGAATGTCATTTGATGTACTACCACTTTCAAACAGCCCAAGAGACTTAAAAAGCTATCTAAGTTTGAAAACCAAAAAGTTCTGAGTTTTTCTGTACCCCAGGACGGTTTTCTTTCCTGAAGCTCAAGCCGAGAAAGCAGACAAAAGAAGCTGATTTGACTGAGCCGTGCCAAGTCTTGCCTTTTTTTCTTTCCTCAGCTCTCTCGCTCGCTCTCTCGCTCGCTCGCTCGCTCCCAGCATGGCAACCTTCCCGAGCAGTCTTGGCGGAGCTCCAGCCTGTGCCAGTCTGTCTGAGTTCTTGTTTTCCAAAAGATGCTCTTCGCGAATCAATTAATATATTTAAAAACAGGAAACTGTGGGTCAGTAACCAAATCTTGGCACCAACAGCCAGTTCTTCTGCCAAATCGGCTTATAGATTTCATGGTTTCCTACCTTTTACAATGGATATAACATTTTTGCTCACTGATCGTGGAACACTGGAAGCCATTCACTGTTCACAGTGATAAGAAATCTGTTCTATAAAAATGTCCGCATGCGACACATGAACAACCTGCAGTAAATCAAGACTCCTTTGAAGGCGGGCGTATGTGTAATTTTAATAAGCACCAAATACTCCTGAAAAGAATGTTTTCCTTCTCTCCTCCTGGGACTCATGAGAAGATGCTAGGAGCAAGAGACATATATTTTTTTAATTAAGATCACATTTGAAAGTTCTGCACATTTTAACTTTCTAAACTCCAGCTTAAAAAACACCATTTCTTACCAATTCCACCTATATTTAAAAATCAGCTGAAAATAGTAAATCTGATCCCAGCTAATAGACAAAAAATCTTAAGCAATCTCCACACATCCGTAGATGCCAATGATGTCATCCATTAATTCAAAAGCACAAGTTCTTGTTCTGGCATTCACAGGAGAAATGGCTTAGCATTAACAGTAAACTTTGATGGAAAAATCTTTGATACGTTACAAGATTTTCAGGACAGCAAATTATACCTGGAACTGCATTCAAGAAATTCTAAATTACAAGAATTCATATGAGGAGAATTATAGGAATAAACATTATTTTATCTTCAAGCTATTTGTCAAGGCAAAATGCCAGCTTTTTAAAATATATGCATTACATTAATGAGCAAAATAAATTATGCAGGGGAAAAAACCTTCCCTAAGTGTATAATTTTATAAGTTTGTGGATAATACTGGGCTTTTGTTAAGAGATTCAATACAAAGTCCCAGATGTTTTGGAGCTAAGCTGTTATTTAGGACTTAGAGATACAATCTTCAAAAAAGGTTTGAGTCAGGGATAAAGTTCACTAAAAAAGAAAGCTAAATATTCTTTCTCAATCTCACACAGGAACATGCTTCATTTCTCACACTAAGAAAGCCCAGGATTTTAAAAGTGATACTTCAAGATCCACATTTTCGAAAAGTCTTTGGAGTGCTGACTATTGCCTGACACAATGGCAGGATGGGACTGTTTGGCAAGCTGTAAATCATTTAATTTATGTCTGTCTTGTTCCATTTTCACATCGGAGACATGGCTGTGATACACCAAGTATTCAGTTGCTGAACTGATCTTTCTTCCCAGTAAATTTACCAACAAATATTTTTTCCCTTGCTCTCCCCACCCATTTGTTTAGCCTACAAACCAAGCTCTCTAGGCTTTACTCCAGGGCTATACCTCCATGGAATATAACCCAGAGTGCACCGAGAAAACTGTATGCAGACATCTAAATTTGAGGTCTGAAACCAGCACTAAATCCCACACTACGGCTATTTAATCAAGAAGAAAATTGCCAGCAGCCTTCAAATCCCTAAAATATAGTACTAAAAGGGAAAATAGAAATTATTGTATATAACTACCATGAACAGGGTAATAAATCAAACAAGCTAAACCAAAACAATAAAGATCTAGCTTAAGCCTTAAAAAAAAATTTCTAACAAAAATGCTACATTCTGCTATAGATTGTGTAATCTTAGCTACTGATTTTTTTAAGAAACAGGTTAACTATCTGACCTTCAGACAGGTGGATAAATTACACAACCTCCCAAGGTCCCCCTTGTCTTGTTTCCAATGTCTGTAACAGATCTATCCAAATTTTTCCCAATAGGCTCCCAACTCCAGAAGAAACATCATTGACCTTAAAATCACATTTTTGCCTCAAAATATTGCACATTCTATCATTTCAATTAGCATCTACAATCATTATGACAGGCCAGCTTGGGAAAAAATACACCTATGTATAATTTTTCTATTTCTTTTCTTTGTGCACCAGACAGAAACCTCTAATATGTCAGTTTGCCTTTACTAAAGGACCATCAGTCATCAATATGGGAACAAAAAGATCTCATAGAAATTACTGTCAGTAGAATAACTTCTGAAAGGCTATATTACTTCAGCAGTCACTGTTAGAAACTCATATTTTAATTAGTTTTTTTAAAAAAAAACTGTACGTATTGACAACAACAGAGTATTTCAGCTATATTGAACAAAAAAAATAATAATATCTAATTCAACAGAGATTAACAATTGTAACCATTCTTTCATTACTCTTACTGAAAGTTAAGGCAGGAAGAACAAACAGATTCCCCAGCAGCTCACTTTCTTAAAAAGAGCCTTTCTCATAGAATGAAGTGCCTTACTTCAACTCTCAATATACAATGTTCAAAATACAGTGGATCTCACTTGCAGAAATGCTGGTCTTAAAGCATTTTTTTAAAAATGTGTAGTTTACTGTAGCTTTCCCAACTCCCTCTCTCAAATACTTTGTAATTACAGCTCTGCTCTACTACACAGAAATTCCTTACATCATTGTGTGATACCACCAGTGACACCTTCCAAGATGCATCCTCCTCTAACTTGATCTGTCAAAATCTCTCATTGCAACCAATTTCTCCCCATTCCCATAAATAAGTTTCCAGCACAGATGAATCCGGTGTCCTACTTATTCCAGTATCCTCCAGAAAGGAAGAAAATGCAAAATTTACTCCACACCTGGTGTTTCAGGACTTCTTTTCACCTTCTTTACCTGTTTTTCACACAGGTAAACATTAGCTTCTCCAATCTGCTCTTCTGCTTATTGTCATCTGGGTCTCTCACAGTTCTGGTGTCAGTCCTTTCCTCTTTCCTCGCACTAAGTCTGTGGCCTCTCCCATGGGAGGCTGCAATAGTCCAATACTCAAATCTCAGATAACTTGAGCCACACTCATGACATCAGGCACTATACTGGTTACTCTATAAAGTACTTTTTGACTCTTCACATTTTTCTCTTGAACATTTTCTTAACTCCAGCTATTCTCCTGATATTTCTTTGATGTTACTCTCTTCCAGTGCACAAAATACAGAGTTGAATTTATCATCTTTCCCTCCAAATATTCTCCTAGCCATCCCTAGGCCAAATTTGACCATCTTCATTGTTCACAGGTTTACCATTACAGAACAACATGTAGCCCTGTTCTTCAACACTATCTACATTGCCATACTCACAGAAAAATCCACATATATATTATTTTGCAGTACCTTACATATCACTTTGATCTTTCTTTTATGAATTCAGAAAAAAAATAATTATCTGCATCTTTGTCGTCACTCAATTCAATTTTTTTTCCATCTTTTATATATTTCACCTTGACAATCCTGCTATTCGCTCATTTAAAATTCTCCCTGCAAAAGTCTCCTGTTGTCTTCTTATTCTGTGTCTCACAAAAGTAGTAGACCTGGATACTTGTCCTAGGATACCTCTCAGATGAGCATGATCTCCCTCCTCACAAGTGGAAAACTTAGGAATAGAAGAAGTAACTCATTCATTTAAGCTGTTATACTTGGAATCTAATACAGAAGCCACCCAATATTGCTCAAAACCAGCATGCACACAATATTCCCAAAAACATTTTATTCTAAAGAATAGACATGTAACTCTATTAGCCTTTCTGCTATCACACTCCTGTTACCATTTCTGGGCATTCTCATTAGAGAAAAGTGAAGCCAGTTCCTCTGCTCTAAGAACAAGCCATAGGTTTCTAAGGAGTATCATTTTGGTGCCAGATGCTTGCTGATTTATTATTAAAGGGTGAAAGTACATTATGTGACTGAAAAAGGCTACTTTTACCTGGGCTGTTCTTACAGAGAGATTATGACAGTGAATTGCCTAACGACTCTCCACTTTTTTGGTTTTCATTTATTATTAAATAGCCAAACATTGGTAAAGTGCTAAGAATCCATAAGTGAGTGAATGCAGCTAAGACATAGAGACCCAAATAAAAGGAGAATGAATACTGAGAGAAGATTGTTGACAGAACCAAATTCAGTGGGGAAGTAGACACTTCAGAAGGGAGAGCCACCCTGCAGGAAGACCTGGATAGGCTGGAAGAGTGGACTAACAAGAACATTATGAAGTTCAAGAAGGACAAGTGTAGGTCTTGCACCCGGGAACACATAACCCAGGAGAGCAGTTCAGACTGGGATCCACCTGGCTGGAGAGCAACCCTGTGGAAAGGGACCTGGAGGTGCTGGTGGACAACAAGGTCAATAAGAGTGAACAGTGCACTGCAGTGGAAAAGAAAGCCAACAGGACACTGGGCTGCATCAACAAGGGCATCACCAGCAGAGATAAAGAAGTCATCATCCTGCTCTACTCAGTGCTTGTCAAGCTACCTCTGAAATACTGTTTTCTGGTTTGGCCTCTGCTGTACAAAAAAAGATGTGGACAGACTGGAGAGGATCCAGAGATGGGCTGTGAGGTTTATCAGAGGACTGGGAAGCCTGCTATAAAAGGAAAGGCAGAGACAATTGGGTTTGTTCAGCCTTGAGAAAAGAAGGCTCAAGGCAGACCTCTTCACCATGGTCCAGTACTTGAAGGGTGGCTACAAAGAAGATGGAGACTCCCTTTTTAGGAGTCAAATGGAAAAGACGAGGCACGATTGAAGGTACAAGTTGCCCTTGGGGAAATTTTGATTGGATGCAAGAGGAAAATTTTTCACAATGAAAACAATTGGCCATTGGAGTAATATCATAGAATCACAGAACATCTTGGGTTGGGAGGGACCTCTAAAGGTCATCTAGTCCAATCCCCCTATAATAAGCAGGGACTTTTCACACTAGAACAAATTGTTCAGAGTCCCATCAAAGCCTGACCTTGAATGTCTACAGGAATGGGGCTCCCAGCACCTCTCCAGGAAACCTGTTCCAGTGATCCACTACTCTCTTATTAAAGAACTTTTTCCTAATGTCCAACCTAAAATTATCCTTCTCTAACTTAAAACCATTACCCTTGTCCTATCGTTACATGACCTTGTGAACAGGTCTTCCCCAGCCTTCCTACAGGCCCCTTTCAGGTATTGGAAGGTAGCTGTTAAGTCCCCCCAGAGTCTTCTCTTCTTCAGGCTGAAAACCTCAACTCCCAGAGCCTGTCTTCATAAAAGAGGTGCTCCAGCCATCTGATCATTTTTGTTGCCCTCCTCTGGACACGCTCCAACAGGTCTTTCCTGTGTTGGGGGCTCCAGAGCTGGATGCAGTACTCCAGGTGAGGTATCACCTCGGGAGAGCAGAGGGGCATAATCACCTCTCTCAATCTGTTGGCCACACTTCTCTTAATGCAGTTGTCCATCTGGGCTGCAGTTGCACATTGGTGGCTCATGTCCAGCTTTTGATCCACTAGAACCCACAGGCCTTTTTCCACAGGGCTGCTCTAGCATGTCTTCCCCCAGCCTATATTCATATCTCTGGTTGCCCTGACGCAGGTGTAGCACCTTGCACTTGGCCTTGTTGAACCTCATGAGGTTCACCTGGGCCCACTTCTTGAGCTTGTCCAGGTCCCTCTGGATGACATTCCAACCTTCTGGCATATCAACCATACCACCCAGTTTGGTGCTATCAGCAAACTTGCTGAGGGTGCTCTCAATGCCACCGTCAATATTGTTAATGAAGATATTAAACACTGGTCCCAGTACAGACCCCTGAGGGACACCACTTGTCACCGTTTTCCATCTGGACATCGAGCCATTGACCACTACCTCCACCAGAGAAGAGGTGGATTCCCCAGTTTTGGACACTTTAAAGATTCAGTTGGACAGGATGCTGGCCATCTTGTCCTGACAGCAGTTTTGCCAAGAAGGGTCGGACAAGATGATCCCTCAGGTCCCTTCCAACCTGGTACTCCATGATTCTATGGAATACAGTTGGAAAAAAAAAACTGTGCAGCCACACAGAAGAAGCAAAGGAAGATGGCAACACCGGACATTCCCAGATTCAAACACAAAAATGGAAAAAATATACAAGAAAACAAGAATAAAGGTCTATAAATGCATGAACAATTTTAACATGAAGAACTAGACCTGCAAGGACCTCCCATGTGCACCTCAGGTTCCCCCACACTCCCAGGGCAACCAATAAATAGACTGATGAGGCATCCCTAGGAGAACCCACCTATGACAGCTCATTTTGCATAGTTGTGTAGGTACCAAATTAACTTTGCTAAAGGATGGACTGTCTTTTCCCTGGCAGCTGACCACTAATGACCTTCACTTATCATTTTTCATTTTGACAACATAATGCATGCATGACTGTGGCCTTTTCCATGGGAGGCTGAAATAGTCAGGTGATGCTGTGGAAAAGGATTAGCACCCCAAATGGATTGTTCCAGTTGACTCCAGCTGAAAATAAAAGGAGCAAATCTGCATGCCTGAACGATGCCACAGTGAGGTGGGTTTAGGACTGGCACACTGTCCCACTGTTTAGTGGAGTCCTCCAGCTTTGCAAGGCAAACAAATTGCAAGTCCAAACTCTATGGGAATCTACCAACTTCCTAAATATTCCACTGTGGGAATACACTTCAACTATTCATCATTTGCTGGCACAACACCCCAAGTTGAAATTGCAAAATACATGAGCAGGTTTTCACTAAATGTCTCCTTTAGTTTTTTTAGGACCAGCTTTTTTTTCTGAGTATATCAAACACAATTTGCATTCATAGGCTAAAACATTTTCCCACTCTCTTGGTCCCGTACCACCCGGAACACTTGAGATACATGTATTATATATACAAGTGCCACATGGAAGCTTAAACATCACTTGTACCCTTAACTGTTTATAATTTCCTTTTAGATCTCAGAAGAAAAACAGATACTTACAAAATCAAAATGTTAGGAACCCAGCCTCACAGGCATTTGTGACCATCATTTAGAAAAGAGATTACAGCTTGCAACATGAAAAATATATGCATAGCACTTCAGGTAGAAGTAGTTATTTATAATGGAATCCACTTAGAGTTAACTTGGGTAGAGTGAAAATAGACTTGTAATGAAGTGGGTAGAAACTCTCAAATATCTGCAGTGATTATGAAAAAAGATGCTCTGAAAAATCAAACAAGTGAGAAAGAGAATTTATCCAAAATATGGTCAGGTTACCCTCTCATAATTGTCAGTCCATATCTAAGAAATAAGAACATATTATTTCCTACGCACTAAGCAGAGGCTTATAAAATTCAGGTACAAAGTGCTTCATTTTGTGCTCAACATTCTCTTCAACAACTAAATTTTCACAAATTAAATATTTTAAATGGTTTTACAGAGATCAGTATCTCAGAATCCTTTACCTGCATTCAGTCACCAACCCAGAGAGAACAATTTTTAATTCATTTTTCCAATTCCATTATACTTAATATTTTTACAAAATTAGTAATGTCTGTGCAGATATCCACACATACAGGATACATATTTGATGCTCAATTATTTTCTCTCTCTCATTCAAAAAGCTTTTAATTGTTGTAAATTAAATCAGACAGTGAGTAGGTCTTAATTGGTGCGTGAAATGCTCAACACAAGGCTGACTTCTTAATGAGGACTCAAGGAGAAATTTAGTCATTTAAATGCAGGAGAGCAAGTCTGAAAGTCTGCACTTCCACACCACCAAAGACTGGAGAGACACCTAAATCCTGCTGATGGCTACTTCGTGACTGCAGGTCCCATTTTCTGGACCTGTGTCAACAGCTCAGCCATCGCTACACCAGTCTTGTACACCCTGAAAAAAGGATGGCTGTGTCCAACTACTGACCGGGAACGGTTCCCACTTTGTGGTAATTGCTGAACCATGCACTGGTTGGCCAGGGGAAAAGCAGACCCCAGATACCTCTCAACAATTTAGCAGAGATTATCTGAGTTATCTACATCTACAGAGCCAGAGCCATGATACAGTTCAACTGACTGGCACAGAAACTGTCTGCAATGCCCACACTGGGTAATCAGATCTGAATCCAGCTTTTCCTGAGTGGGACAGTACCCTACTCCAGTAAAAAACAAACAAACAAACAAAAAAAAAATCCTTCACGTAGTTTGAAAAGCAATTTGATGACAAAAATGACACATGGGACCAAATCAAATAGCAAGAAATTGAGCAACTTGGTAAGAAAACAAATGCATTAACCCACTTAACAGTGAGGTACAAGGTATAATGTCCTACCCCAAATCCCTTCCCTGCTCAACACAGTGTTTTTCACAGGAATCACATTCACCTGCCAACAATATCTGAAGATATTTTTCAGAAGCAGAATGCTTCACTTTTGAAGAAGTGAACATAGCAGACACTCTGCTGATCCTACTGCTTAATTTCAGAAATTGCAGCTGTGTACCAGAGCAATTATACCCAAATAACTGAATTTATTATTGAACTTCTGGTAGAAATGATAAAAAATAGGAGGAGGGTCAGAACATTACAGAAACACTCAAAAAAACCTCAAACCAACCAAACAAACAAATAAAAATATTTTTTTTAAAAAAACACCTCGCTAAATTGTGAAAATTATTATCTTAAAACACAACTGCAAACATATCTCTGGGTCATCTTATTCATCTTTCTCTTCTTCACAGAACCATAGAATGGTTTGGGTTGGAAGGGACCTTAAAGATCATCTAGTTCCAACCCCCCTGCATATGCAGGGACACCTCCCACTGGACCAGTTTGCTCCAAGCCCCATTCAACCTGGCCTTGAACATCTCCAGAGAGGGGGCATCCACAGCCTCTCTGGGCAACCTGTTCCAGTGTCTCACCACCCTCACACTGAAGAATTTCTTCCTAATGTATAACCTAAATCTATCTTCCTCCAGTTTAAAACTATTACCCCTCATCCTATTACTACACACCTTGGTAAATAGTCCCTCCCCAGCTTTCCTGTAGCCCCTTCAGGTAGTGGAAGGCTACTATCAGGTCTCTTTGGAGCTTTCTCTTCTCTAAGAGGAACAACTGCAACTCTCTCAGCCTGTTTTTGTAGCAGGGGTGCTCCAGCCCCCTGATCATCTTCATGGCCTCCTCTGGACTCTCTCCAAGAGCTCTATGTTGCTCCTGTGTTGAGGGCTCCAGAACGGGACACAGTACTCTAAGTGGGGTCTCACAAGAGCGGAGCAGAGGAGGAGAATCACCTCCCAGTTCACATAAAGACATATTAGTACATTCCGTTTAAGAATCCACCCTCTACATTTCCTTTGCCTGCTAATTTCCTCTCTTTCCTTCTCCCTTTTTGAGTAGTAACTTTGAAAAATTGTCACTCAAGATACTACTAAAATTAACCATTATTACTCTGTGAGCAGTTTATTCTATTAGAAGTTGTCTGAATGCAGCCTCTTTAAGATGAGATTTCATTTCTGCTACTCATCACACATCAGGTCAACTGCAGTAAGTGCAAAAGTAGATTTGCATGTCAGGATTTAGGTAAGAAAGAGAATCCTTAAGGAAGAACATAATCAAAAGAAAGCAATCAATATAAATAGCCCCCATAAACCCTACATACTGTAATGTTATCCCTAGTGCAGTTACTTTGCTTTTGATAATCTTAGAAAAAAAAAATCTTACTGCAGTTTGCTAAAATGTATCAGGAAATCATCCACTAGTTCCATGATGTGGTATTTTGTCCTTTTAAAAACATAAACTCAACATTCAAAATTTCTCTATAAGACCAGTGAATCAGCTGTCAATCTACTGACCTCATAAATCAATTTTGTCCCAAAGTCCCTTCCAGCCTGGATTATCCTATGATCCTGCTCTTCAATACAGCAGGTACCAGTCCCTGTCTCTGCATTCTGTCTCCAAGGACTGTCGAGAGTCATCCCTTTCCTTCCTCATCCAACCTGCCAGCTAATCCATGACTGTCCTCCATAAATCCTGCTCTTGCTGAGCAGCCACAGTTGTACAACCAGGTTCTGGGGTGAAATTTTCAGGAGCTGAATGTCTGATGAACCAAAGAGTGCATTTCTGAGAGGAATGGGGAATGTCAGAAACCCAAAGACCTCTAGAGAAACATCAACATCACCCACATTATGCCTCAATAACAGTAGACAGGCCAGCACTGAAATTAACAAAAAACAACCTGTGTTTTCCTTTTGAGAGCAAGGGTGCAACACCGAAATGTTTCTCCTACCCAATGACCAGAGCTGGCTACTGGAAAATACCTAACATCCCAAAATGGTAGCTGAGTGTTTTCAGATCACAGAGCAGTAGTCCAGGCTGTTGCATGGTTTTGCTGCTCTTCTTCAGGCTGTGAGCACTTCCAGTCAGAACAAGCATCCCTTGCACAATACTTCTACTTGTTAACTGGGTTCCAGACAGAATTTACCAACCAGTGTCTCAGGCACCAACTCTACCCCCAAACAGAGAGTATGTCCTCATGATTGAGAGCTTTCTGTCTCATACTGAAGGACACCAAAAAAAATTAGTTCCCACTAAGGTTCTGCTCCTCAGCTATTCCTGAAATTCGGACAGTTCTTAAAACATCTTTGGAGGCTCCTGGAAAGTCAAATTCCTGAAAAATAAAGCTCAAACTAGAGTAAAAATACAGCTATAATCTACTTGGTCACATTTTTTAGCAGAAAATAAGATCCTATCTTCAAAACAAAGATCAAAACAGTATCTTCACACAAGTGGATGAAATATCACTAACAGATTTTGCCTATCAGCAAAGGGAATTAACTATGAGCAATACATAAGAAACTGCAATAAACATCATAATATGTGGCACAGGTTTTTATCTTTTCTGAACTAAGGACTTATTTATGTGTATTATTTTAATTGTACTAGAAATTTAAATGCAGGTTTCATATGTATAGTAAAAATTTGCATGTAACAAACAGAATAAATAAAATCTCAGCATGCAAAGATAAAACAATGCCTATCACACAACAAATTACAAGCCAAATAATTCAATGGTTGCAAAGTAAAAATAAATTTAATAAAAAGAACATAAAACTGAAGTTAGTGAAATGTACACCATGGTAATTTGAAGGTATAAATTTGACAGAAAGACATTAATTAAACCACAGCAGCTTTTTAAGCCGAAAAAAAACAAAGTAAACACTACACATCAAAGTAACATGACGGGGCTAAAACACAGAGGTTAATAACTAAAACATTCAAAAAACATTAAATCTGCTGTATAGCAGCCTAATGTAAGGTCTATTCTGCACTTACCTTCTTTCAAATCAGCTAAAGCACGAGGTGTTTTACTGTCTTTCTTCCTGAGGGTTCAGAGAGAACTAAACCTGCAGCACTTCTACAGTTCCATGTGTGAACAATTTAACTCTCATTTAGAAAAACCTGACTTTGGAAATTCTTTATTACTGAAAATGTTGTATCAAAATATTAAACAAGAAAATCAAAGGAAAGATGGAAAAAGAAAATAAATTAAAGAGAGCTTTTGACCCAGAGCAACCAGAGTTACTTTGAGTAAGAAAAAAAATGTCAGAGCTGTACACTGAATACCAACCACAGGGACAGGTCATTAAATAACATTATTCCCTCAATTAATTTTAGTTGTGCTGTTCTGGGAAAAAACAAAGAAGATAAAAATTATTCACACAAACCAAATTCTCAACATATTAGAGCATCTCTTTGTGGTAACTGCAGTTTTTTACCCTGGAGTAAATGTAACACAGCTTACCTTTCAATTAAACCAAGACAAATTACTTTGCATTCACTGCACAACAAAAGCATCCACGTAGGCAGTTACCTGGAGTAGTTATTATGCTATAAATCCACACCTGGCTTACACTGAGCTAATCTGTCCATGTAACCATAATGTAAATCATGATTGTGTCTAGTTTGAATGAGTCTCCACAGCAGTTACCCTTTTCTTTAAGAATATAATATATAACAGAGCTCTACTGTGCTGCAAAGAATGATTATGATATATTTTTTGAAAAGTAACCTATTTTATGAGAAGAGATTAAAACAGCTTTACTCTTTAAAAGAACAGAGAAGGTAGCATGGGACCATTCGCTTTCTCTTCTCATCATGGAAATAAAAGAAAACTGAGAGATGCCAAATGACTATGTAGACACAAAAAGAGATAAAAAGAACAATAAATAATAGGGTCAAAATCAAAAGAACATTTAAATAGTCCAAGCAGTTCACTCCTGGAAAACCCTTCCAAATGGAAGACTGAAACAGACATGTTGATGATTTAATCAACACAAACAACTACATAATTGAAATACAAGTCAGTGGGCCCACAGAAGATTTTTGCACTATCGGGTTAAGGTGGCAAAAAATGACCAGAGGACTGAAACACTTCCCATATGACAAAAAACTGAGAGAACTGGGGTTGTTCAGCCTGGCTCCAAGACCTTACTGCTGCATTTTAATACTGATAGGGGGCTTATAAGAAAGATGGGGACAGACTTTTTTAGTAGGGCTTGTTGCAACAGGATAAGAGGTGACGGTTTTAAATCAAAGGAGGGGAGAGTTAGACTAGATATAAGGAAAAAAAAATTGTACTGTTAGTGTGTTGAATCACTGGCACAGGTTGCCCAGAGAAGTGGTAGACGTGCCATCCCTGGAAACATTCAAAGTCAGGTTGGACAGGGCTCTGAGCAACCTGATGTAGTTGAAGACTTCTCTGCTCACTGCAGGTGGGTTGAACTAGATGACCTTTAAAGGTCCCGTCCAACCCAAGCCATTTCATGATTCTACAGTTGTCCAAGAGAGCAAAGATAGGATTAATGTCATTCTGATTTAGCTGGTTGTAATACTGATGTCTCCATCTGAGCTGGTCATTGGACGCTGCCTTTGCATCCAATGGGGCACTACTGACCTGGTTTATATTTCTTTTGACATTCACCATGTGATGAATTAAACGTGCCAGTGCCTGCTTTTCCTATAAATACACAACTCTTTATTGCTGTGGTAGTACTTGCAGCAGCAATTCAACAATTCATATAGTCCCTTCCAGTGCTCTATCCCAGCTCTGTACTTGGTACAACATAAAGCCAAAACAAAGCTTTTTTCCCCCATATTTTCTCCTACCTGGCGTGGAAAGAGAAGTCCCATGTCTCTACCTCTGATACTCATTCACCAAATGGGCACAGCAGGATTTACTACACAGTATTTCAGCATGGCCTGCTTGTCTCTGAATAGCTGCAACAGCCCATCATTTAAAACCGACTTATTCTTCTCCATAAGTATAGATGCTAACTTTGTGCTAGTTTCACTATGATGAAGTCAGCCAAGTATCATAGTGAAGAATAATATTTGTGCATTCAAGTTACACAGACACAACCGGCATCTTAGATCTTTAGCATCAGAACACAAAACACTTTTAAATAGTAGCATGAGGACTGATTGAAAAAAGAGAGATCTTCCTCTTGACCTTCTTATTTTCTGAGTCAAAATTACAAAATTACCTAAATGGCAGGTCAACTTAATTAATGCAAAAATTGAACTAATGCTGAATGGACACAATCAGCCAAAGAAGCCAAATGTATTCGAGGATTCACATTAAATGATGTAAAATATTCTCTAGTGAAAAAATACTCCGTGTAAAAATAACCTGTTTAGTTCTCATAACTGACAGGTTTATTTAACAACCCAAATTTGGCAAATTCAGATGTTACATCCCTTTTTAAAACCGCAGCAATGAGAAGCTATTGAATCCTGCATACCCTGCCCCTACCTTTTACTAGAAATAATTATCCTCTTTTATTACACAACTTCGAATGATTCCTCAGAGCAGCATCCACACATAATCCTCTGAATAAAGAACCTCTGAATTCATTTTTCATTTTGGAGAGGGAAATTACGGTATCAGCAAGAGGAATCTCCTTCAAGCCTTATTTGCATTCAAGAGGCTGCCAGTTGGGTAAAGTTTCTCCCCATTTAAGTAATTCTGTTTCCCAGCAACCCATGCTGTTGCCAGGAGAAACCCCGGGGAGAGCTTCCTCCACAGCCGCCCCACTGCAGTCCTGGGGGTACCGCTTTGTGCAGCGCTGCTTCATGCCAGCGCACACATCCAACTGTGAGCAGCATGCTAAGTAGTCCACTAGGAACTCCAGGGACACGACCACAAGATTATTTTTTTTACTTTCCATTTTTTGGACAGGGCGTAGTGATGAATGATGTAGCCCTTTCTATTACAGTGCAGTTAGAGGTGATAAGGAAGCGCAGGGGTTTTTCATAGGGGTGATGTTACCTTGGGAGCAGCGTTTGACAGCTGGATGTGCAGCTCTGTAAACATATTTCCTGTAGGCTTTTAATCTATCAAGCACCGTGTGTGTATACTAACTTCATTTTTGTTGTTTTTTTCCAGCTGCCAAGTGCAAAAGCCACGTGCAAACAGCAAAAAAAAAAAAAAATCCCCTTAGATTGACTTAACCTTTGCTACTCCTTGCAACACCTTCCAAAATGTAGATGTAACGCGTGGTTAAAAAGTAATTCCTGTTTTTCCAATGACAGTACAATATTTATAGCTGTACAACTGGCTTGAAAACAAGCTGTTTAGTGTTTAGATATAAATACCTGACAAGGTGAAAGACAGGAAAAAAAAAAAAAAAAAAGAATGTCATGTTATTACAGAGAGGATTTCTAAAACAAATTCATCTACCTGTAAAGACATTGTAATCACAAATTCCAGCAGTTGTTTTTCAGATAACAAACAATTGCTGGGGAAAGTGCTTCCACAAAGAAATGTACTCCACATCCTTTCTGATTTGAATCTCAGCATACAGTGAAATTGTAATGAAATTTAATAATTTATGGAAATGGATGGCTTGAGTGTATTTGAGGCAAAGATAGTTTCTTAGAATGAAGAAATTAGTAATGAACTCTTCTGAATTACGAAGGTAAATTAAAATTTGAGGAACACTAGACCACATCTGACATTTTATTCAACATGTTCCTGAACTTCTCAACTGTACTTCAGTGGAAGTCAGAGCTCAAATTTTTTGGCCCATATTCCATATAAGCTTCAGTAAAAATGGGTAAGTAAATTGCTTATGTAAAATACTGTATCAGGTAAAGTAGTGGAAAATTTTAAGGAATTAATCTTTCTAAACCATAAGAGAAACTGCATTTCCTTTGTAGGCTTTATTCTGAGGCATAACCTCACACAAGAATCTCTATTTTAGACCTACAAAATAGTGAGCAATATTAAATTCATGTCTGAAAAGAAGCTTCCTATTTGCCCATGATTAACACACTTTATTAATCACCAAAGAAAAAAAAAAATCAGTATCTTTCATTTTATTCCTTATATTCTACTGCAAAATATCTTAGAAAACATAAAGCTTACATTTTAGTTTGCTAATCTATTGCAAAATCTGGTGCACTGCACAATTTGGAAAACTGTCAGAGTATCAGAGAAAATCTGTTTTAAACTTCTCAACACTGTATACATATTTAGACACAGAATAAACAAGGTACCAGATTTTTCCCCCTGTTCTGCACAATACAAAAAGGCCACAAAAACCTGGAGATTTCCATGCCATACTAATTCACAGGAATCAAGCAATCAGGCTGGCCCATTCAGCAGTGCTCCATTTGCCATTCACCCTCAGTACGAAAGTACTGATGATTTCAGAATATTCAATAACCACGGCTCAGTGATACCCAATACACTTTGTCAGTGTAATGCCCGTGTATCAATACAAATCAGCATAACTTAATCCTTAATGACAACACAGACTGAGTAATTGTTGAGAAAATTACTGGATGACCCCACACTCACAGCGACCAAATTCCACTACAAAGCACCCAATACCAGGGCGTGAACATGCATAAGAAAAGTTACAATCATTTAGCTTCAGCACCCTTCCATGCATCCATGGCAGCACACACAGTCCAGTCAGCCACCTACTCCAAGGGCAGGAGATGAGAAAAGCGGAATTACCAGACCGCAGTCTACCTGTTTGACCACAATAATTTCCATTCAGTGTTTTCAGAATGGTATCAAAGATTAGCATGGACAGAAATTCCACTAAAACAAACAAGTATAGAAGCAAAACAATTTAAAGGGTTAGTTCTGCTTCCAAATACATGGTCATTTATTTTTACTGTGTTTGGAAACAATTAAGCTCCAAAAAATGTCCAAACAAATGCAACATTAGTAATCACTCAAACAGGACTTAAGGTACCTCTACTCTGCTCTTCCCCCTCTACTCTGCTCTCATGATATCCCACCTAGAGTACCATGTTCAGTTCTGGAGCCCTCAACACAAGAAAGACATGGACTTCTGAAAGCGAGTCAAGAGGAGGCCACGAAGATGATCCAAGGTCTGGAACACCTCTCCCATGAAGACAGGCTTGAGAGAGTTGTGGTTGTTCAGCCTGGAGAAGAGAAGGCTCCGGGGGAGGCCTTAGAGCACCTTCTAGGACCTGAAGGGGCTACAGGAAAGCTGGAGAGGGACTGTTTACAGGCATGGAGTGACAGAACAAGGGGGAATGGTTTTAAACCGAAAGAGGGTAGATTTAGGTTAGACACTAGGAAGAAATTCTTTGCTGTGAGGGTGGTGACTCTGGCCCAGGTTTCCCAGAGAACCTGTGGATGCCTCATCCCTGGAAGTGTTCGTTCTTTGATTCTATTAAAATAATCTAATTCAGAAATCTCTTGTGAAATAAATTCCATGTAAGAATATAAGGTGTACAATTCTTCTTGCATCTACGGTCAATTGGGGTGGAATCCAATCTGTCTATACCTTGTGTAAAGCACATGTTACTTCAGCAGGCAGCAGACAGAACAGGAAAAGTAAAGCTGTTCCCATTAAATACCTGTTTATGTTCTGCATAAATTTAATATGAAGACTTGTGTCTC
This sequence comes from Apus apus, assembly GCF_020740795.1. Lineage (NCBI taxonomy): Eukaryota > Metazoa > Chordata > Aves > Apodiformes > Apodidae > Apus > Apus apus. The sequence continues at coordinate 105,711,492 of NC_067284.1, read as the reverse complement.
TGAAGGAAGAGCAAGTGATGCCTGTTGTAAAACTTCAGTACATTGTCTAGGAACTTTAGAAAAAACTGACATACCTTCATTCTGGCTAGGGAAAACTGAAACACATTTCCCAAGTATATTCTAACCACTTGGACTCAAGAGTACCCTACAAGACTGACAGCATGTCCCACTCTGCAACAAGTCCAACTGTTACAGTCAAAAATGCAAAATCAGGGTGGCCAAAAAGAGAGAAGACTTGAGGGTTTGTCTCCAGCCTCCTGCAGTCACTTAAAGAAGTACCATCGTCCCAGATATGCTTTGGCAGGTTATTTTGATGTATCTGCTTAAGATGATGTTTCAGCCTCCCAAGAGAGGAGGATCATCAAGATCCTGAGGGAATTCTGTAACTCCTGGAGTATCCTAGAAAAGATGGACAGTGCTGCCCCTCAGCTACAGCAGTGGATTGACAGTGGATTTACAGAGTCATGGTACAGCTTAAGTTGGAAGAAACCTCTGGAGATAACCTAGACCACCAGCTCTCTTCAGTGTCAGGTCAGCTAGGGTAGATTGCTCCAGACTGTATCCTGTCAGATTCTTACTGTCTTCAAGGATGGAGAAGCTTCAGCTTCTCAGGGCAACCTGTTCCATTTTTCAACCAACCTCAGAGAAAGAAGGTTTTCTTTTTACATTGAAATGGAATTTCCTGTATTTCAGTTTGTGCCTGTTGCCTCTTGTCCATCCATGGGGCACCAATGAGAAGAGTCTGTCTGTCTCCACCATTCCACCACTGAGAAGCATCTATCTGTTTTACTCCTTCCCATTAGTTACTTATACAAGTCTATAAGATCTCCCCAAGCACCAGGTCCCATCTTATGTGAATTTAGGCAGAGCTACCCTTTCAGTCAAAGACCATGTATTCGATTAGAGAATATCAAGGCAACTAGTGCTGAAATATTCCTGCTACATCTGAAGACAATAATAATAAAACAATGAGGGTGAAACTAGAAACCTGTCAAAATCTCAAGTACCTATGCTCACTAGCCACATTATTCTTCAGATGTCTCAGCAAAAACAGTCAGTGTAACTTCTTCTTGAGTTCTTTATGTCAAGTTGAAATACTAATTCCACACAGAACTAAAATTCACTGTTGTTTGAATTTAATGTAAAATATACAGACTTGGAACTGATTAAATCAAGTAGTCAAAGCAAATGCACATTAATTTATAAAGTTGAAAATAGAATCAGACACTACACCAATGACTTGAAAAGCTCTTCTGTATGCAGGAGCTCTCAGTGCAACACTTTAACCCAAAATGTTAGCTACCCTTTGGTACACAAACAAGAAAATATTAAGCAGGAACAAGACAGCAGTTGATGCTAACACTATCACTAGTAAAATCCTGTGTCTACTTCTGATATCCAAAACTCAAGGAAGACCTTAAGTAATTCATGACAATTTAAAGAAAAGAAACAAAAATTACTAAATCACTGAAAAAATGTGCTTTCTGCTGACAAAAAATTCACTTTGCTTGGCATATATCTTGGTTGAAGTCACACCAAGGAAGCATCAGGAACTCAAGAATGCTGGGACCAGGATACACAGCAGGTGCAAAGCAATTAGCACAATGTGCAGGAGGCAAAAAGAGAGCCCAGAAGTGACACTCAAGAAAACCCTCAGCTGTAGAAAGCACTTTGCAGGACAAAATGCCCTGAGCCAGACAGTGCTACCACCGATACTTCAGCACCTCCCCCTGGACTGAACTCCTGAGAGTAGTCTCAGGCCATGGGGACAGCCCTGTGCTCCTCCACAGGAATCGCAGTAGTGGCAGGAACCTCACCTTTGAGAGGTGGCTCTAGCAGACCTAGTCACTGCAGCACAAGGGAAGGACCTGCGAGAAGAAATAAGCACATTATATCATCACATCAGGGATGGGGAGTAGATCAACAGGATCTTCAAAGAGACCACACAGACAAGAAGCTCAATGCTCTGCAACTCTTCACCTCAGAAATAAAGGCTCTCAGTATCATTGAACAGGATGGACACCTCAGGTCCCTGGATTAGGATCAGTGCTAGTTACCACTTAAAAGAAGGGCTGGCAGATGTTTCCCTCATGTGTCTGCAGACTAAAGGCTCACAAAGAAGACTCGGATGTTCAAGTCTGGTCACACACCTACGATGTGATCAGAATCAGAGACCTGGCACAGCACACAAAACTTGAGTAGTGTCATGGACAGTAACAGGGTACGTAGGAAGGATTAGCATGGAAGAACAGGATGAGGAGCTGCACTCCATGAAAACTACCTCCTTGACAGCACAGAGGGGAAACTGAAATAACGTCTACTGAGAGTCTGCAAGACAAGATCATAGGAGAAACACAGAAGATGGTGTGGACTGGGGTCTGCTACAGAGCAGCTGACCAAAAGGAGGTAAGTGGATGAGGTCTTCCATGAACAGCTAGCAGAAGTATCCAGACAGAAGGCTCTGGTCCCTCTGGGAGATTTCAGTTACCAGACATCTGCTGAGAAATGTCAAATTGTGCAAACAATTAAAAAAGCAGCACTAGTGACAATTTCACACCAGAAATGCCAGAGGGATCAACGAAGCAGGGAGAATTGTTGGTTGTTGACTGGCCATTCAGAAGCAGGGAAGAACTAGTGGCATTGCAGCAGAAAATGGCAGAGAGCTACAATGACCACAAGATGTTCAGGATCCAAAGGACAGTCAGAAAGTTAAACAGCTGATTTAGCATTTTGAACTTTCAGAGATCAGACTCTGGCTTATTTTGGGAATTGCAAGGTAAAGGCCCCTGATAGACTGTCAAACAGAGCAAGTGCTTTCAGGGTGGACTGAATTGCAGCAAAAACTTCCTAAGAGAACTAAGGAACAAAATACCATGCAGAAAAGCTGGGAACTTCATCAGAAACACAGAGATCTGTAACGAACTAAAATGCAAAGAGAGAGCATACAAGAAGGAGAAACAATAACAAACAACAAAGCATTTAAAAGCATTGCATAGGCATTTAAGCACAAAATGAGAAAGCTCAAATTTGGAGTTAAAAATGGCTAGGAACAAAAACAGGAATAAGAAACAATTCCACAAAAATTACAAGAGTAAAAAGAAGGTCAGAGAAAACATGGATGCATAGATGAATACAGAAGATGGCCTTCAGAAAAACAGACTGCTCCTAAACCTCTGCATGCACTGGTACAGTCAGAAAAGCAGCAACGTGAGGAAAATGGGCTGGAGCTCCTTAAACAAGGAGCCACATGGAGTTTTTCCAAACCTGCAGAGGAAGCTTGCTGGAGCGACCACAAGTGACAGAACACTGTGACAAATCTAGATATCTAGAAAAATCCCAGCAACTGGCAGAGATCTATGAGGACAAAAAACGGATAAGAATTACAGCCATTTTTAAGGAAAGTAAAAGAGGATTGAGGAACTATAGAACGCTCAGACTCGGCTTGGTCCCCGGAAAGATCATGGAGAGTGTCCTCTTAGAAATCACGTCCAAACACATAGAGAACAAAAAAGTAATTAGGAATAGTCAACATATTTACCAAAGGCAAATCATGCTTGGCCAGCTGGTTTGCCTTTACGATGAAATGATTGGCTATGCAGATGAGGGCAAAGCAGTAGATGTAATGCATGTTGACTTTAGCAGGGTTTCTGACACCATCTCGCACAGCATTTGCATTTGGAAGCTGAGAAAATACTGGCTGTAAGAACAGACTGCTAGGCACTAGAGACGTCAAAAACTGGCAGGGCCACCAGTCTCAAAAGGCAGTGATCAATATCTTGATGTCTAGTGTGTAGCACGTTACCCTTAGGGCTGATTCTGGGGCCAATATCATTCAATATCTTAAACAATAACATGAATGATGTGACAGAAAACACACTCAGCAAATTTGAGGGCAATGCTAAACAGAGGGTGAGAGCAGACATGCCAAACAGCAGAGCTTCAGTCAAATGAGACCTTGAAAAAACTTCAGGTCTATGCCAACAGAAACCTCATGAAGGTCAACAAGGAGAAATGCAAGTTCTGCACTAGTGCAAGACAATCTCAGACCTGCTGAAAAGGACCCACGATTAAGCTGGATGCCAGGTTAGTTAGAGATAACACTGTGCTCTATTTGCAAATGAAGCAAACTGTGTACTGGGCTGCATTACAAGGAGTATGGACAGCACATTAAGGAAAAAACAATCTTCTCTATGTTGTACTGGTAAGAATTCACCTGGAATACCACACCGAGTTTGGGGTCCTCAGTTGAAAGAGAGTAATAAAATGGCAAGGGTCTGCAAGGTCAATGGTCAAGCTGGTCAGCAGTCTACAGCACACAACCCTACAGAGTGCGCAGAAGCTGGGAGTGTTCCAGCTGGTGAAGGGTAAACTAGGGGCAATCTTACAGCACCTCACTAGGGAGTGGAAACAATGACTCAGCTGAACCCTTCTCAGCAGCACCAGGCAGCAGCCACAAACTCTGCCCTAAGTTGTTCATGTTGGACATAAGGAAGAACTCTGACTAGAAGACAGAACAGCATTGGCACAGGGGCTGGACTAGAGCACCCTTGCAACCAACACTCCTCTCGTTCTGCAGCTTAAGAGGAATTTAAACAAAAGAAATGCTAAAAGTAAATGTTATGGAATGTTAAAATTTAAATTGCCATTCTTTTCTGAAAGTAGTTTACATCTTAAAAATTTTAACTTTTGCAATTCATTGGAGCTCCATGGTGTTTTTCAGCATATAGTATCATGTTCAGTCATGAAAATGTCAAAAAAAAATAATATTTGGCCCTATGAGGAGAGTTTTTTGTACAGCAGCACAAAATTACACTATCTACACAGTTACAGAAAATAAAATTAGCCTAGCTGATCTTCTGTCCAGGCTTTTATCCACAAGCAACATGAAGGTGCCACTTTAATCTAGGCGATGAGCTACTCTTGGTGTCATCTCCAGAGTTCACTATGCTAGCAACATGAACTCCATCTCTCACTGCTCCTTTGAGTCCACCTGTTCCACATCAGACAAAATAATCTTCCTGCTGTCTTTTAATTTTCCCATTACCTTCTTGCTACCTTCAGCATTTTACCAAATATCTATACAATGTGAGACTTCATTATGGTCTCGAACACCTCTCTCACTAGGCTTATGCCATTATCCATTTACTACTCTCCCACCAGCACTTACGTACTTTATGTGTTCAAATATTTATTCTTTACGTTCACAGTCTTTGTTAGGGACCCTAGGTGCCTGCAGCAAAGATATGTGGAAATAAACACCTTGTACAATATGAGAATGACCATATATATTAGAGCACCTATATGCCATTGTAACTCCCAACAGTGATGACAGTCATCTTGCACTGTTTTAAGCTCCTAGGAGGGCTGACAGAAGGCAAAATAACTTGCTTAATTCTAGGTCGCTACGTTGCTTACCTGTCAGCAAACATATAGTCAAAACAAAAGAGTACTGGAGAATCACTGAAAGAATTATTGTGTAAGAACTTAACACTTTGCAAACATTAAGGTTAGACGGTCTACACGATGCTGAGGTATTATTTTCACAGAACCACAGAATCATTCTGGTTGGAAAAGACCTTTAAGATTATCAAGCCTAATCATTAATCTAACTCTACCAAGTCCAGTGCTAAACCATGTCCCTCAGCACCACATCTACACAGCTTTTAAATCCCTCCAGGGATGGTGACTCAACCAGCTCCCTGGGCAGCCTGGCCCAGTGTTTAATAATCCTTTCAGTGAAGAAGTTTCTTCTAATATTAAATTTAAACCTCCCCTGGTACAACCTGGGGCCATTTCCTCGTCCCACCACTTGTTTCTTGGGAGAAGAGACCAATCCTTCCTTGCTCCAACCTCTTTTCAGGCAGTTGTAGGGGGCAACTACAGCCCCTCAGCCTCCTTTTCTCCAGGCTGAACACCCCCAGCTCCCTCAGCTGCTCCTCATCAGACTTGTGCTCCAGACCCTTCCCCAGCTCCGCTGCCCTTCTCTGGACACGCTCCAGCCCCTCCGTGTCTGGGGTATCACTATTTGACAGAAAAAGCAACAGCTAGAGAAACCTGTTTAAAACCCTGAACAGGACTACTAGGGCCCTAAAAACCAAACAGTGAAGTCGTCTATGGCCAAGATCAAAAACAGGGATGTCCTTGCGGGCTGCTCCAGCCATAGAGATTTAACTCCTGTTCTTACGACATCGCTGTGCGGGTAAAACGACGACGCGAGTACGTTCACAAGGCACGCGCCCTCCAGGCTGCCAACCCCCGCAGTGTCACACACACTCACACACACACTCACACACACTCACACACACACACACACTCACACCCCCCCCCCCCCGCGCACACGCAGCAGCGCACTCGCCCTCCCCGCATGCGCGCAGAAGCCGCGGGGCGGGACCATCCCCCCTCCCCCCAGCGGAGCGGGCCTGGGCTTCCCCTCCCCCGCCGCCGCGGCCGGCGGGGCGGTGGGGGGCGGGAGGGAGGGGTGGTCCCTTTTACCTGCCACCGCCATGCGCTGGCTCCTGCCGGGGAGCGCTTCTCCCTGCGGCGGCAGGCGGGAGGCCGCGTCGCCCATGCGGGAGGCGGAGCAGCGGAGGCTGCGGAGGAGCATGGCCCTGCGGGGAGCCCGGCGGCGGGTGAGCGGCCCGGCCCGGCGGGGCGGGAGGCGGCGGGCGCGGCGGGGCGGGCGGGGCCCGGGGCCCGCCCCTTCCCTTCCCCGGCGGCGGCGGGAGGCGGGGGGGGGTGCAGCCGCCAGTTTCCCCCCCCCGCAGGTGTGTGTCCCGGGGTTTCTGGAGGGGAACACGCACCAAACTGCCCCGCCGCGGCGTCCTGGCGGGCTCTGGAGGGGACAACCCCCATCACCTCCCCCCCCCCCCCGCCCCGGCTGCCCGTTCCCCGCGGCGGGCGGGGGGGGGGAGAAGGGTTATGCAAACATAACTCAGCAAAACGTGCCGCGCGGACTCATCGTGCGGTTAATCTGGTTTTATTGTCCAATAATCTTGTGGGTTTGTGTTGTTTTTTTTTTCCCCTCCCCCCTCAGACTGTCCTGGGGGTTGACTGCACTTCTCTACGCGGCGTTGAACCAACGCACCGCCCCGCGCCAGCCTGAGCGGGGACTGACTGTGTGGAGGGGCTGGAAGGAGCATCAAACTCCAGAGATCGGCGTCTGCACCACCTATGTGTGCAATAAAACCAGAGAAACAGGAAGCAGGGTGTAAGTCCGTGTAGCTGTATTCCCCTGAGGGTGAATACAACACGTCTTGCGTGTGTAACACTGCCAGGTTTTCTAATGCAGAGGCTTTGTGGGAGCCTTACAAGAAGGCAGAAGAATGGGGGTTGGTTTTTCAAGTAATCGGAGCTCGTTCTGTGCATACGGTCACGAGACAGAAGGGGAATTTGTACAGAACCCTGCGAAGGGAGTTTGTGAGCTGGACAGGGGTCTTGCTCTGAGAGTTGTGGAGTATGGGAAAACGACAGTGCTCAGGTAAGAGGAAACAGAGAAGGTATGGGAAAACGACAGTGAGAGGAAACAGAAGGTATAGGAAGGATGTGGTAGTAGTTCAATGCGTAACTCATCTGGAGGGGTTTGAGAAAGTTGGGTTGTTGGCTGAATAGGAGAGAAGATGCTAAAATGACAGACTAATGCCTAGTGTGTGAGAGGAAGGTCAGATAATTCTCTCAAAAATGGTCTATGACAAAGGAATACAGTTCCGCTCAGCTCGTAATCAAGCTGGATTTTACACAGAAATTACACTCCAGCGATACAGAATTTAATTTGTATTTATTTACAGCAACATTGAGAATTCCCAGATGCTCCTACAAGAATCTAGAGAAGCAGGAAGGCCATGTTTTAGGAGTCAGGCCTTCTTTAAGAATTCAGATAGGAAGCTGAAAGGCAACCTGTCCCATCTCTGTTTTCAGGTTCATTGTTCTGTAAGGTGAACAACATCCTCTGTGAGCACAAGTAGTCCCAAGACTGCAGTCAGTTTTTCAGTTTTCATTGCATTTTGATAGTTAGGATCATTGAGATCAGGACTGAAGAGGATCTCAGATGACCTCCAAAAAAATCTTGGAAGAACCTGAAGAAAAACCATCAAATAAAGAAATTTAATAGAGAGATACCTGTGGTAAATGTGTGGTATTTTGACATTACAAGTTAGTAAGAATCAAAAATGGCTGTTAACAAAGCGTCAATTTCATTTAAAACATGTTCACCTAATTAACTGTTCTCTCAAGCATAGTCATGCTGACATTTCCCAGCTCTTCCTTGCTTTGTAAGAAGCCACTAAAGATAATGTCCACTGGATTTGTACTAAGCAGTAGTGAACAACCGATCTCCGTTTCTTCTGTTTCACTGTATATGTATTTTAAACTGAAAGAGGGGAGGTTTAGGTTAGATATTAGGAATAAATTATTCACTGTGAGGGTGGAGTGGTACTGGAATGGGTTGCCCAGGGAGGTTGTTGATGCCCCATCCCTGGAGGTTTTGAAGGTCAGGTTGGATGAGGTTTTGTGCAACCTGGTCTAGTGGTAGGGTTCCCTGCTCATGGAAGGAGGCTTGGAACTTGATGATCTTTAAGGTCTCTTCCAGCCTTAACAACTCTACGATTCTACGATACACACTCCACTGTTTGCCAACAATGTGTTTCTAAAAAGTGCACCACTTAATGCGGTGCATATTCAATAAGATTAGAGTCCTGCACCTGGGGAGGAACAACAACATGCACCAGTACAGACTAGGAGCTGACCTGCTAGAAAGCAGCTCTGTGGAGAAGGACATTGGAGTCCTGGTGGACAACAAGTTATCCATGGGACAGCAATGTGCCCTTGTGGCCAAGAAGGCCAATGGTATTCTGGGGTGCATTAAGGATGTGTCCAGCAGGTCAAGGGAAATTCTCCTCCCCCTCTAATCTGCCCCGGTGAGACCAAATCTGGAGTATTGTGTCCAGCTCTAGGCTTCCCAGTTCAAGAGGAACAGGGATTTACTTGAGAAAGTCCAAGGATGATTAAGGAACTGGAACACCTACCTTACAAGGAAAGGCTGAGAGACCTGGGGCTGTTTAGTCTACAAAGATAAGGTGATCTTATTAATGCATATAAATATCTGAAGGGTGGGTGTCAAGAAAGAAGGGCCAATCTCTTTTCAGTCACACCCTGTCATAGCACCGGGGCCAAAAGATGCAAACTAGAGCATAGGAAGTTCCACTCCACCATGCAGCAAAACTTCATCACTGTAAGGGTTGTAAACACTGGAACAGACTGCCCAGAGAGGTTCTGGAATCTCCTCTGGAGACTCAGGTCCCATCTGGATGTGTGACCTGCCCTAGGTGGTCCTCCTCTGTCAAGGGGTTGCACTTGATGATCTCCAGAGGTTCCTCCCAACCCCTAACATTCTGTGATTCTGTGTCATGTCACAATATATTTTGGATGTAATTTTCCTGTAAAATTCAATGGATCTACCTGTAAACCTGAATGCCCAGCCTGAATCTTTTACCTCGAGCATCCTTTCTGCCTCTCTGTGAACAGTTACATTTTCATTGCCATCTTCCGTGCATGAATCAAGGTCAGTCAGAGGTGAAGGGCAGAAGAACAGACTAATGTTTGGCTGTTCAGCCTTGCTGATGAAGTGGCCAAGATCTTCCAGGGCCCTAATGTGCTCTGAAAAGCCAGCTGCTGAAAAGCCAGCGTTGTCTCCATTCAGAGGATCCCATGCCATACGTGCTGTTCCCGTGCATTTATATTGTCTGTATCTCTTAAATCATAGCTGTCCCTGCCGGTACATTAATTCTTATGGGAAAAATTGCTTTGTCACCCATCGCATTCAGCTGCTTCATTTGCGAGGCTGGTAACAGCAGAGCAGGGCATGGAAAGATTGGCAGTGGGACTCCAAAACAGTGGTTAGAGCAGTGACAGATATCAGGGCTGTTGATGTATTTCGATTACAGCTATTACAGGCAGGAAACAGCCTTTCATTCTGTGTTTGCACGGCACTTCACACACCATGTTCCTGCTTCCTAACTGGATGTGGAGTATTAAATAGTAATAAGCCATCATGCCACTTAACAAATAAAAACTGCTGATTTTCCAAAGTGCTTAGTGCTTCTTGGCTCCATGGAAACAGAACACTTTTGAAATCAGATAAATCCCACTTACATTTCAGGAAAGTGTGGACTATCCCCTTCTCTCGTTCCACAGGCTGAGGTCTGGGTGGGATAGTCTGAAAATCAGGTTCTAACTTATAAAATTTTCCTTCCCTGTCCTAGTGAGCAGCAGAACATTATTGTTTTATTTATAGTATGCTGTGCTTCACACTTAAAACATAGACTTTGTATGTACCAGCACATAGATGGAATTAAGAAGTAAATCAGAAAAAAAAAAAAAAAGCCTAGATTAAGGCACCTGCACAGTGCTCACACTCCCATGTAATAATGACAGCTCCCAGCATAGCAATTTTATGGCATGTGCTAAAAATCTTCAGGAAAAGAAGCATGAAGGAGAAAGAGAAGTACAAGAGAGAGAGAGCAGGAATAAAAGGTATGTGGGCTTACCCGTGTTCTTTCAGCCAGGGCACTACACAAATTCCGAGTCATTCAGTCCTAGGAACTTGCTCAAAATGTACACAATGTTTTCCAGGACCTGACATTTACTGTATATAATCCTTTCCTTCAGAGTTAAATGTGCTAATCTTTGTGATTTAGGATAGATGCGTTTTTCCATGTAGCAAAACTTGCTGTAGCTGGAAACCAGTAAAGCCCTGTTCAACCACCTCAGTGGTGATGCACTGCTTAGGAAGGCAGGTTTGTGCTGCAGTGTGCAGCTCCTGGAAAAGCAGTCTCTTATCTGAAAACATGCAGTGAAAGAAGATCCTCCATGGGCTTTAGTGGATTATTCAGTGCTTGATTACTGTTAAAAATACGCACCTTATTTTTAGGTTAGCTTCAGCTCCCACCCATTAAATCTTAGCTTATCTTTCCTAGAATGAAGAGGTGTCTTTTATCCACCTTTTGTTATCCAGACTTCAGTGCTGTAGACGCTGGTCATCCCTCAAGATGAGATAAACAGGACTCTGGGAGTTCATCACAATGAAGGATGTTTTCTAATTCTCTAAGTATTGTCACTGCACTTCTCTACCCTCTCCAGGTTTTCAAATTACATATTTCCTGATACTTCTTTTTCCACTTTGATGAAGATGTGAATAATGAATACAGCTCTCTGGGACTCATCACACCAAAGCAAGTGCTGATGTAGTGTGGTTTCCTCATTTCTGCTTGGTTCTGCATTTATCTATCCAAGAGCAGTATTAGACTGTCCAGAGGTACACTGCTGTGATTCCCAAGGGCTTTTCAGGAGTTTTTTACCAATGTACAGCAGTGCCTAGATGATTATGGCAGATGCAAAGAAAATTGTGTTCTCTCCCATTTCTTAGCACCACTTGGATTACTAGGAAACCCTTGTTCCACTCCCTCATCTTTCTCACTACAGTTGCATATTTTGAGTCAGCTGTTGGCAGTGGAAATCATTGTCCATGTTCTTCTCCATAATTGATAAAAATGTCGAATAATGGAGCTTAGGACAGATGTCGACATGACATCACTGTAAACAACCTGACCTTATGATGATTGCTTTGTAATCACTCTTTGTGACTGGTCCGTTAACAAGATTGCTGAAAAACCACATATTTTCATCAGAACAAACCTGCTGCTTCCCCAGTTTCAGCAAAAAGACATGAACTGGTTCCAAGGGTTTTCAATCAAGGGAACTGGAGACTTCAAGTGCCACAATTCTTTTTGGAAATGAGACCTGAATTCCTGTACCAACAGCTGTATCTGTTACCCCAGAAGGAGTGAGGATCATAATACAGTAAAGCAATCTATATGAGACAGTTTCTAGAGAGAGGTGGGAAGATTATTCAGTCATTCATCCGCCTTCCATTTGGGATCTAGATGAGCATTTAGATACAGATTAAGCTACATAAATTAAACTAAAAATGGAACTGACGTAGAAGAACCATCAGCACTGTACCTCAGACTAATGCAGTGATTTGGGACTTGCAGAGGGATCTCAAAAACAATGGGCAATTTCATAGAACAGAGTCTGCTGTACGTGCCTGGGAGAAGGCAAAAGGAAAGGATATGAGCGGCCTCTTTACAAGGTTCATAGAATCACAGAAGCCCAAACTAGTCTGGGTTGGGAGGGACCTTAAAGATCAACTAATTCCAACCCATTGCCATGGGCAGGGACACTTCCCACCAAACCATGTTGCTCCAAGTGCCATCCAAGCTGACCTTGAACACTTCCAGGGATGGGGTATATACCACCTCCCTGGAGCAGCCTGGGCCACTGTCTCGCCACCCTCACATGAAAGAATTTCTTCCTAATGTCTAAATATCCCCTCTTTAAGCTTGAAACCATTCCCCTTTGTCCCATCATTCCCTGCCCTTGTCAAAAGTCCCTCCCCAGCTTTCCTGTAGCCCCCTTCAGGTACTGGAAGGTGCTCTAAGGTCTCCCTGGATCCTTCTCTTCTCCAAGCTGAACAACCCCAACTCTCTCAGCCTGTCCCCATAGCAGAGCTGCTCCAGCCCTTGGATCAACTTTGTGGCCTCCTCTGGACTCCCTTCAACAGCTTCATGTCCTTCTTGTGTGACCCCAGAAATTGTACCCAGCACTGCAGGGAGGTCTTACCAGAGCAGAGCAGATGGGGAGAGTCCCCTCCCTTGTAATGCTTCTTTTGATGCTAACCAGGGCATGGTTGGCATTCTTTTTTTTATTATTCTTTTTTTTTTTTTTTAGAAAAAAGAAAGGGCTAATGTGACAAGCAAGATATCTGCAAGTATTCTTATGGCAAGCATAGCCCTTGGTTCTCTCTTTCCTTCACTGGAGCTTCAAGTTGCGTCTTTATAACCTGTCCCCATGTGTTCACATAAGCTATTTGGGTGTTTGCTCATCAGACTTTGTGCAAATCAGGCTTTAAGCTCTCAGGATAGTCCCTGGAGAGCTAATCAATGAGAGGCTTGGTTTTGCTGCCTGTGCATAAGGATGTAGCACCATTTGTGATGCCCTGGGGCACATCACCTGTCCTTCAGGTGCTCCTCCATGTTAGCACTGGTCTCACAAACATCTTGGGCATATCTAGGAGGTTCACCTGCACTTAAGATGCTCCTCCAGTTGGGTATCTTGTGGCATGTTAGAGCCTTTCAAAGGGCTTTCAGCGCCCATGTGGGAGCAGCTGACAAAAGTCCTGCCAGCAGTGTGAGGAGAACAGTTCAGCTAGATCAGCAGTTTAGGTGCTCATTCACTCTTGTTTCCAGCAACTAGCAAACAAAACCCTTACCTGTTTTCAGAGTTCAGATGCCCTGTGGATCTGTAGATACCTAAAACATCTTTGAATCTTGAGCCAAATCCTACCCAGACACAAAAGTCCTCACTGTCAAACAGCTTTGTGCAGGGTTGTCTGTCACAGCTGCGTTTGTGTTGTGCAGAGATGCAAACACCTAGAACTGAACTAGCACATTGCAGCCAGATAGCTGGTAGCCCAAGAACCAGAAGGTATCTCTTTTGATAGCATGGCTTCTCACAGCTCCATAAATTTCCTGGGCTTAAAAGAAGTTTCCAGCAGCTGAGGCTCAGCCCTGGGGTTTTTAAATCAACGTTTCTTTCTCTGGTCCAAAATATTCTGTAGGATAAGTTCTGATTTATCAGGGCAAATTACTGGGTAAGTTCAGTGGCTGGTGCTGCACACATCAGGTTAGACTGTCATTAGCATCGTTCCCTGCCTAAACTGAAATTTTGACAGATTTCACTGTGGAAGCCATCATGACACAATCATCCTCTTGGTAAAACTGTAACTTTGGTAATAAATTCCTCAATAAATATTTTCTGTACAGTTCACTTCGGGATTTCTGTGTTTTTATTACCCTGAAGTCCTGTTTTGCAGGACAGACTTTATGAATAGATATAAATCACCACAGGTGAGGGCAGAGAAAAATAGTTTTGGGTGGGAATGGCATCACCTAGCTTTAGCTGTTTACAAGTATGGTGTCCTATCCAAGCTGGGTATCTAGATGTTTTTGTAGTAAAAAAAGGGAAGAGCTGTATCTTCAGAACATAATTCATCCCATCTTAAAATTGGAGAATGGAGCAGAGAGGATGGACTGTTCTCCAGAGAGGTTTATTTCATTCTGCTCACACCAAATACCCTGGTGAGTAGCTTAGCATTCATAGCTTGATTTTATTGATAGCTGAAATTAGGCAGAAATTGTTTGCTTTATTTACCTAGGAAAAAACTGCAGAATTTTAAAGCAAATTTCAACCCCAAAAAAAATGTTACTCATATGACACATTGACTAGCCATCCCAAAATAAACCACCTATTTAGCACAACATCCTTCGCTTCCCCCACTTTAACGAGTATCTTACATTTTTCTTGCTGATCTCAGAGTCCTCAAAATTTATTCCCTCCCTTACAAAAACCTATTTTTCTTCCTGAACCCCAAATTCATATTTGCTAAAATATTGATCTTTGTCAAGTTTTTCCAAGTCTTAAATCATTCACATAAATCCATACAAGTGGCTAAACTATATTAAAGACATTTATTTATTTAAATTACCAATAGTGAAGAAGTAAGAAAATATGACATATAAACTATCCTTATACTTTGGGATAACATTTCACTAAGGCAACTGCACAGCCCACTGCTCTGCTGGAGGTACTGATCTACCTTACAAATACAAATAAATTGCATGTAAGTGGATTTTCTTTATTATCTCCCACAATAAATTCTGCAGATAAATCAGAATATCTTCAAAATCTGTGAAAACCTCACTTGTGTAAATAAATCAAAAAAAAAACAAGGATGTTTTTTCCAGGAGGATGACTGGTAATAGATTAAATAGTGGGAAAAATATGAAATGTCACCTAATGTATTTTTGGCAGCCTGTTTTGCTTATATGCATAGATATACACTTGATGAAAATATTGTGGGTTTCTTTGTGATTCTGTTTTTATCTGACAGCAAAACTGTACAATAAATAAAAAATAAAAACATTTTTAAAAATAGAAAAAAACACAAACAAAACAAAACAAAAACCTAATGGAATCAATTAAGTTCCTTCGTGAAAATTATGCAACATGAACATGCTCTGCCAGTGGTTTCAAACACATTGCACAGTGCCTGGTAGATTCCTTGGCTTTGTCAGTCTGTGCTGGTTTGTATGCAGAGGCACTGATGACTTTATAAAAACAAATGACAGAGTTGTTTACGCTGCCCCACTAAAGGAAATAATCGTGTTTAATAGTGCTGGTTTCCCATGCAGGGCTCAAAAAACAACTCTTCTGCTATATGCTGTAATAAGCTTTTTATAAATGTGCTCATGTGGTGCTCAGCAGAGCCTGCTGTGCTGATGCCATAAAACTGAAAGGAGCTTCATAAGCTGTAAGTGCTGTCGTACGGTACCATCCAGCACCATTCACAACATTTCTCAAGGCCAGGTTGGATGGGACTTGGAGCAACCTGGTCTACTGGGAGGTGTCCCTGCCCATGGCAGGGGGGTTGGAACTACATGATCTTTAAGGTCCCTTCCAACTCAAACCAGTCTGGGATTCTGTGATTCTATGATCCACAGTAAAAAAAGCTGATGTTCTTTGGACTGCTTGTTAATTTGCTTGCCCTATCTAACCTGTTTTAAGGAGGATGGTCAATATAATGAAAGAGATGAGCTTTCCCTCTGGGCCCTGCTTTGCCCTGCCTGGTGTCATCCCAGGGCTGCTGGTCAAGGGATGCAGGCTGAGTCAGCGGTGCAGGCTTGGGCAGGGATAGAGGCTGGACCAGGGATGCAAGCGGGTCCAGGGATGAGGGCTGGACCAGGGATGCTGGCTGGACCAGGGACTCAGACTGGAGCAAGGGATGCAGACTGCTTCCCTGAGCCCTCTCGTGGGCTTCGTCCTCCACTGCAGCAGGCAGTTCCTGCACAGCAGGCAATGAGCGTGCTCGGAGATAATCTTTATGAAACGTGAGCTCTTTCCTCATCTGTGTGCATAAGAAAAGCGTGTGCAGATAAAATAAAACTGGTATTTCATTAAAGGTGATGAGGAATTTTTAGGGCTTTGACCACAGATACCTTATTTTTGCTCTGGCATCCAGCAATAACAGTGATTATTGAATTGCAACACAGAAAGCTCTTCTGGGAATAGATACACAGCACAGCCTGTCATTGCTTGGCAAAATGCACTCAGGTGCTGATGTAAATGGAAATGTTGTATATTTAAGATAGTTTCATTGGAGAAATCATAATAAAATGGATTAACACCTGAAATGCTTCTTGTTTTAAACTAAAATATCAGGACATTTCCTGACAGCATCTGGATCCTTGAGGGAAATTAAATGCCAGGTGATACTCTGTTTGGAAGAAAATAAATTAACAGCATATGCAAAATATATCTGACTGCTTATTAAATTATCTTCCTTATCATCCATGTGATGTACTGACTTTTTATTCCATTCTTTGGAATTACTACCCAGTATATTGTTGTGCAGTATGTACAGGAAGGCATAGGTCCAGATCATTAAAGATACTTAAGTATTGAAATTCTGTTGATATCTAGATATTTTAGTCCTGGGGAAACAAGTGAGACTTTGTCACCTCTTCAGCCCCCCAGGAATTCACATTCCAAATGAAACAGAATATCCCAAAGCCATAATGAGCCCAGTGCAGGTGCTGTTTATTGAATATAGCTTTTCATATGATGGGGTAGAATTACTGGGCTAGTTTAGAAACCATGGTGAGAAGGGGATTAAAGTACCGACCATCCACAGGAGAGTGTGTTTTGACAATTGCATGGTGTAAGGCATGAAAATGAGTGTAAGAGCAACACAGAAGGCCAGTTGGTTATAAAACCAGATTATGGTGAGAAGTAGAACAGGGAAAAATGGGATATGGATAGCTGCAAAACTGGGCATAACTTTTTAAGTAGCCAATAGCCAGAGTTTTTTGCAGACAAACTGAAGAGAGCATAACTTACAACCAATATACATGGATTAACAAAGGTTATGACTTTCAGCAGCAATGTTCTGGGGCGATGAAGTGTCCTACAGCTGGAGCCATTAAAAATTCAATATTTGTCATATCTCTGTAATTGCAGTCCCTCGGTATCTTCTATTCTGAGTGTGGGAGGTTATAAATATTGTTGATGACTCAGCATTTACTTTAGGCTTCTTGGTCTTTACCGGTTATGTTTGCACTACTTATTCATGTTGTCAGTGTGAACCCTCACCCAAGTGGAGGAGATTTACAATGATGTCTGGGGGACATTTGCCTTTAGTTCAACTAATACCAATTTGGACTCATTTTTTATAAAGGGGATTTTAAAAATTGCTTGCCCTTTTCATTAAAAGATGCAAAAGAAGCAAAACACGGTACAGTTTTTACCTGTCTCTGGGAAGGGATGTTCCTTCAAATATTCTCCAGGATAGCTGGAGGATACAAAAATCCTGGTTTGGTGATGAGCAGTTCTGGCACAACTACCAAGAGACAACACTTCCATCCTTAAAATAAGCCCCCCAACATAAGTGATAATTTAATATACATCATACCATCTGCTTGCAGAACTCTGCAAGCTGTTCGCAAAGAAGTCAATGGGAAATGCATTTTTCCTATTATTTTAAACATTCCAAGATCTAACATGATGTCAGGAAAGCATGCCATCGTCACCTTTCCCCAAAGAGAGATACTGCTTGCCACTGGAGAGAATAATGACCACTGCAAAACCCACCATTTCTCTCCTCCCCCTCCCTCTGCCCTCAGAAATACGGACGCTGCAGAGTGCTACAAAGGCAGATAAGGAAGGGAGGTTTCAGAGCCACAAGGCACAGGGCCCTGGCAGCAGCTTTTCTCTTCATCCACCGTGAGCTTCTGTCTCAAATGCTTTACTAATCCTGCCTTCACCTACAGAAGCGCATCAGCAGGCAGGGTACATGCTAGCACGTGCAAGGAATGTTTGAGGACAGAGAAAGGACTGAGCTAGCTGCTTCCTTTATACCAGCTGCTAGGCAGGGCCTTGCAAACATATTTTTGTGTCTGGGTCTTGTGCAGTCTCCCTCCAGGCTCACTGGTGCATGCATCCAGGCTTGGTAGGACAGCATGAACACCATTGAGGAATCACAGAATGGTTTGAGTTGCAAGAGACCTGAACAAAGAGGATGATATTTTGGTTTTCTTCTAATGAGAATTCTGAGAAAAGACTGCAGGCTTGGGGCCATACTGCCATTGTAGTACAACAGCAGTATATTTTGGCTGCGAATATGATTTTTTTTTATTATTTTTTTTTCTCTGCTCTTCTCCTTACAGCACTTGTCGATCTGCAGACATCATTCCCTTCTTCTCCAGGCTCAGCTGTCCATTTCAGCCAAACTAATCTCTTCTCATGTTGATGTTGTTCCATAGCCTCCATCTTCCTGAGGCCTAAGAAAGAGGACCCAAACCACATTTTTCAAGATGCCAGGGCATCATGATCTACAAACATCCAAAGCAACAGTAGAATTATGAGTGGTTTTAGTTGGAAGGGACTTTTGAATGTCTCCACTTAAATCCTATATTCAAAGTAGGACCAGCTTAGCCCTAGTTGCTATGGGCTCATGTGGAGATTTTTTCCATATATTTAGCCAGAACATCCCTTGTTGCATTTTGTATGCATCTGAATCTTGTCCTTTCTCAGCCACTTCCAAAAAGAGCTGTACTCCATTTTCTCAACACCTTCCTTTCAGATAGTATGAAGAAGGTGGCAGTAAAATTTCCACGCAGTCTTTTCTTCTTAACACTGAACAAAGCCAAATCCTTCAGCTTTTTTTCATATTTCACATGCTCCATTTTCCTAAGCACATTGATAGTACCAATGGACTCGTTTCAGTTTGTCAATGTCTTTCTTGTTGACTGGGGGGTCAAGAAACTGGATGCAGTTCCCCAGATTGATTTTACACATGTGGAGTGATGGGGCTGTTGTTTTATTCTTTCTCACTTCCTATCAGTTTCTAAAATTCAGCTTGTCACTTGGAGGGGCAAATTTATTTCGTTTCCTACTGGCCAGTGGGTTTTCTGCCATTTTTGTGGCCGTATCCTCCATAGCTCTAAGACCACATCTCCACTGACATCTCATTTGGTTCCAGTACCTGTCAGAGATTTAGAGTTGCTTTTCCCCCATGCTTTAATCTGCCATGACAGACATTGAGTCTCAGCTGCCATTTTATCATCTGGTCTCTCAGTGCTAGGAAGTTTCTGCAACTGGTTTTCATTTGCAGAACCTCAAATAATCCAGTATCACCAGCAAATGTATCATCCGTATTTGTTCAGCAGTCCAGCTCCCAGCACTGGGATCCTGTTAACGATCCCACTCTCTTGCAAAACATTTTGTTGCTTGTCCTTTCATCAGTGACAAACCATGTATGTCTTATACCATCTCATGCCCACAGTAGCTTCCTTTTCTTCGTAGCCTTTGGAAGGGGCCTTTCAAAGATCACATACACAACACAACTGGATTAATATACTCGTTGGTGCTGGCAAAGAGCTCTTGCAGTTTTATTAAGCAAAACTTTAGATTCAGATGAGATTTTAGGAAAAAATTCTTTCCTGTGAGAGTGATGAGACATTGGGCCAAGATTGCCCAGAGAAGCTGGGGATGCCCTGTCCCTAGAAGTATTCAAGTCCAGGTTGGATGGGGCTTGGAGCAACCTGGCCAAGTGGAAGGTGTCCCTGCCCATGGCAGGGGGGTTGCAACTCAATTATCTTTAAGGTCTCTTCCAACCCAAACCAGTCTGGGATTCTATGATTCTATGACTGCAAAACCCATGTGGACTCTTCCCCCACTTTGTGCACTTAACGTTTCTGTTCCCTGTTATAATTACTAGAGATTTCCTCTGTACAAACAGTTCAGGTTTGAATTCCTCTCACATTACTCGATGCACACGCGACAGCCTGATGTCACTCCTTTTACATCCTGGTCCTCTGCTGGCCCTCTGTACTGCCTGGCAGGCTTCTTAATCCAGTCATGTTTGGAAAAGGCTTGAGATTTTGTGCATTATATTAAAAAGTTGTTCTTCAAATCTTTTAGTCTACCTTTTTAATAGAATATATGTTCTCTATTTTTCCTTGTTTGAACATTAAGTCTTCTTACTTGTAATAGCCTCTTTCACTCTGATCTTTAATTACAGTAGCTTTCTTCTGGTCTTTTTAAAGCCTTTTTTGATACACTCTATATATTTTATCTAAGCCTCTAATACAGTGTCTTTAAACAATATCTCTGCTGCTTCCAAACATTTCACCCAATTGTGGCTCTTACTAATTTGCTTTTAACAAGTTGCCTCATTTTTCATACGGCTTCTTTGTAAATCCAAGGCTGCGCTGGTGATATTTTTGGCTTTCTCGTTCCTACGACAATACTAAACCTCAGTACATTATGAGTTCTCATACAGAGCATCTCTTGGATAACACCACAGTGAACCTGGGCTGCACTAGGAGTTCATTCTCTACTGACTACATCTCCAAGAAGTAACTGTTCAGTTTTCTTAAAATTTACCCTCAGCATTATTTTTTGATATTATATTTACCCAGCGTACATGGCTTTTACCCTTTTTATTGAGGGTGGGAAGTCCTGTTTCTAGTTCTGCTTATGCACGTCATTTACTGACCCTTAAAATGAAAAGCCCATTAACCCAGCACTGCCAAGGCCACCACTAAAGCATGGCCCTCAGCACCACATCTACACAGCTTTGAAATCTCTCCAGGGATGGGGACTCCATCACTGTCCTGGGCAGCCTGACAACCCTTCCAGGAAAAAATTGTTCCCAATATCCAACCTAAACCTCCCCTGGCACAACTTGAGGCCGCTTCCTCTTGGCATATAGCTTGTTACTTGGGAATAGAGACAGATCTCCCTCACTCCAAGCTCCTTTCAGGCAGTTGCAGAGAGCAAGAAGGTCTCTCCTCAGCCTCCTTTTCTCCAGGCTGGACAGCCCCAGTTCCCTCAGCTGCTCCTCATCAGACTTGTGCTCCAGACCCTTCACCAATATATATATATGTTCATGTTTTAGGGGGTAAATCTTTCTCAGCCCTACTCCTAATAAGTCTTTGGAGATGACTGCCACCAAAACCCAGTGGCATTGTCCATCTGCACGTTGTTGACGAGCATAAGGCTCCGGTGGGGTTTGAGTTTCGTCTTCTCTCTCTCTCAGCTCAGTGGAGCTGCTGATTTGGAAACAAAGTTGGGAAACGTTCAGCAGCTGGGAGCTGCACGTTCTTGCTGCAGAGCTCTTACAGGTGTGCTAATGAGAGCTGGTGCTCTGCTCATCACAAGCCTGAGACCTTCGAGAATACGAGTAAAAATGCCAGTTTGCATGTCTTGGGGTTAATTGAGGAAATCTCTGATGGAAAATCTTGCTGTCACTTCGGAAAACTGTTCTGAATACAAATTGCACGTCTCCATGGGATATTGTGAAAACTTTTCAACTTCTTCACAAACCTGTAGAAATAAGGAAGGTTATTAGTTCCCAGAGCTCAGTTTTCCTCAAAATTTCATAGTCACTTAGTCACATAGTCACACAGTTGACATTAATATGGGAGTCAGTCATAGACCAAGCATAGAGAATATGTGGGATCCTCTACCAAACAAACAAAAAAAGGGACATGAGTTCTCAGATATTAACTAGGCCATGGGTTTTTCTAAGGAAAACAGACACTTCAGCTGGCAAAAAAAGTTTATTTTCAAGTGGGACAACTCCCATACTTTTTGTCTTTATGCCAAATTTCTTCTGAGCAAAAATAATTACTGGAATTTTTTTTTATCTTTAATTAAGCTGAGAAGTTGTTTTACAATATTCAGGTTTTCTGATTCAGAAGCTTAGGAAAGTGTGTAAGAGAGGAATTAGTTAGTTCAGCTGATACTGATGAAGACTCAATGTAGATTTCTATTATCCCAGGATGACAGTGTGTTTTTTCATCATCAGATCTTCTAGGGGGGCTTCTCTGCTTTTACAACTGTTTAATTATACGCCACAATAAGATAACCACCAACAGTGCAACTCAAAACCAGAAATGCAGAATCTTTCAATGTTTAATTGCAAATGCTGTGTGATTCTCTGATCATTCGATCAACCGTTAGGGGATTTTATAAATGCCTTGCTCCACATTATGTCTGTATAATTAACTGCTCTTCTTGAAACACCTAATTTTTTGAGTTTATGAAGAACACTAGGGAGAAGCATTGGTTTGATGCTGATTTTAAATGAATTATTACTTGGTTTTCAAAGCTAGCTTTTAGTAGTTTTGACATTCAGCCTTTATTTTAAACCAGCATGTCCTGTGGAACAAAAAAGATTAAAAATTAATTAGAAAAAGCAAGAAAAGAGAGCAAAAAGATCAAATTTTGCCTTCAGCAAGAGTTCCATAAAACCAAACTCAGTTCCTAAACCTCCATCAGAAAAATAAAGTTTTACCAAATTCTTTTCACTTGCATTTTTCCTGTTTCTCATTTGAGCATTCAGACGTGGCCGCGTGATGCTGCTGATTTCAACGTGTGGCAAAGGGTATAATTAAAAGCAGAATTCGACCTTGATTACAGCTCTGATATGTGCATTTACCAGCAGTCATAGGATGATGAGCTAGTAAAACCATAAAGCCATGCAAAGTATTAGATTTAATGCATCGTGTCCTCATTGGGGGTGGCTTTCTAGTTAGTGCCATGGAGATACCAATGAAGGGGGAAGATGTTGGGATGAAACCCCCAAGGATAGTGCTGGAGCCATATGTGTGGTGCCTTTGCAATGCCTCTCCAGTGCTTTCTTGTGTGAGTACCAATTCTCCCTGTTTAAACAACCACATTGATGAGGTGGGGACAAGCACACATTATTTTTCTCTTGCAAAACCAAGAGACATTGAGAGGATAAATAAAATTAATCAGTGCCTGAAACAGTAAAGATACATACTACAATGGTTAACTGTACAATGCGTACAGGTTTTAGGATCTGTCACAAGCTGCTGAAGGAGAAATGAAAATCTGTTTTTCCTCACCAGCATTAACACGGGAAAAGCAACCCAGGCAGTCACTTTTGAAGAGAAATTAGCAACAAAAGAGAACACATCTGGTAAAATGTTATAACAGTCGGAGCCAGAAGATCCTACTCACTTCCTGTAGGAGGAAAGTCATCAAGAATTGGAAAGGGGAAAGCCCACATGATTAAAAGAAGATTTACTTGTCTCTGACTGACAGTCTATGCATCAATGCTATTCTGTTTCAAGACAGTCATGTTCACAAGATAGTACAATCAAGCCAAATACAAAGCTGCCGAAAGGCACAATGACTGGCAGAGAGAACATCTAAGATCCACTTGCTGATGTAAGAAAAAGACAGAAAATTAAGTGTCAAGTGGCAAACAAGGTTTTGACCCTTGATAAGGTTGGCCAGAAAGACTAGCCCTATGTATGCGATACAAAACATCAAGTGAAAGACTTGAAAAAGCAGGGTGTTGTGGGTGTATTTAACATGGGGCATCATACATGATTCTCACAAGGTGTTGGGCTCCATTTCTTCACCTCTGTCACAAGGCAACTATGAGCCTGGTGAAGCCATAGCAAGTTGCTGCACCCTCAAATTTTATGCTATAATAAATATGAAAAAGACATGGTTCCCTATTTACTCTTTAATGTGACATTATTTTGAAGTATCAACAATTTTAGGGGGTGAAAATTAGTTTACACAGAGCTTACAGTCATGTAAAAATATGCAGAATTATTTGTATACATACATATATGTTCACATCTGTATATACTTGTATATGCAGCTTTATCACAAAAGAGATTTGAAACATGGCTGGAACACAGACACTGAACTCAATTCCTTGCCAGACCACAACCTTGTTTGACCACAGAATTCTGACTAAATTTTCAAAGGAGGCTTAGCATGTGTCACTACCATAAGGCATGTGCAAGGGCTGTCTCAGCACCTTAACATGCTGTGTCTTCTGAGAACCACAAGGATTTATATTCCTCCAATAGGGCAGAGGTGGGATGGGCAGCACCAGCCTCTGCAGCTTTGCCCAGGGCATCGTAAAGAGAAGGGCAACGGAGCTGGGGAAGGGTCTGGAGCAAAAGTCTGATGAGAAGTGGCTGAGGAAACTGGGGGTGTTCAGCCTGGAGAAAAGGAGGCTGAGGGGAGACCTTCTCACTCTCTGCAAATCCCTGAAAGGAGGTTGGAGCCAGGGAGGGTTGGTTTCTTCTTCCAAGAACAAGTGATAGGACAAGAGGAAACAGCCTCAAGTTGTAGCAGGAGAGGTTTAGATTGGATATTTGGAACAATTTCTTCCCCAGAAGGATTGTCAGGCCCTGGCCTAGGCTGCCCGGGGCAGTGGTGGAGTCCCCAGCCCTGGAGGGATTTCAAAGCCATGTAGCTGTGGTGCTGAGGGACATGGTTTAGTGGTGGCCTTGGCAGTGCTGGGGTAACAGTTGGACTCAATGACCTTAAAGGTCCTTTCCAAGCAAAACAATTCTATGATTCTATGATTCAATTATGGCTCTTGTTACCACACAGAATGTATAAGGGCCTTCAACCTCACAGGTTTCACAGTTCTGCACCTACTCTGGGTACTTGAAAAAAAGGGGGTTTCCTTTTCAAAGTCAGCAAGTAAATCCTGTTACATTGCATCCATACATCAGAACAGTCACAGGATGTGAGACGGACAAGCAAGACCCTTCGCACCCAGAGCAGGCTTGTCCCTGCATTTCTTTTTCTCTGATTCAACTGTAGACTCCTCTCAGGGAGGGGATGCTTTTACCTCCTGCTGAAGCTGTTGAGATGGGTCTCTAATGTGCCATATGTTCATCGAGCTGCTGGGAAAGACCTGTGACCCAGACCTTGCTCCATAAATTAATCCCTCACTTTCATTCACACCAACAAACTAAACAGTGTTTACCAAAGGCAAGACTGTGGCTCCTTGCCCTGAGGCCAAGTGGTACAGCTAAGCTCACTGTCCCTAAACAAGGGTGGCCATGTTCACACCACTCACTGGTCATGACCCCTGGTCCATACTATACCCTCTGCTATGCCTGGGGATTATTTGGTTCAATGTTAGTTGGTGCAGACCAAAACTATGCCAAGGAACATAATGACAATTTAACACTGCCCTTGCAACCTTACAGTCCATTGCTATAGACATAACCTGAGCCTCCCGCACTCAGAGTCAGGCTAAAGGGTCGTGTTTTTCTCTTAGTTGCTCTGGTGTAATTCATATTTAAATGCCAAGTAATGCTGGAAAACATCCACTCAAAGGAGATAACACAACTACACCTCATGCCGGGATCACAGCCTGAGAGCTTTGCAAAGAGATGGAGATTCAAACTCTTCAGAAAAAGGAAGGCATAAAACCCTGGTATCCAGCATCCTGCCTGAGATCCCCATTCCCATAATTGATGAAGAAAAAACAGCCTCCGTTGCTCTGTTTTGTGCTTGTCCTGGCTCGATGAACTTTCCTACCAAATTGAACCTCTAAATAAGATTGATGGAGGAAACGTGAAATATGATTCATGACAGGTTCAGTGCCTAATGGCATCCACTGGCACTGTTTAACACACTGGTAGAGTAGTCACTCTCATGCTTGGGAGCACAAATATTACTAACTTGAGCATCTCTAAATATCAGCTACCTCCTAGGTTATACAGCAACCTGGTTGGGACTCTGATGAACCCGATTTAGGAATAGCACATCTAATGTAACCATTTGACCCACAAGATCGACCCATATCCCTTTGTGAGTCTTCCTTTTACTG
Organism: Apus apus; assembly: GCF_020740795.1. Lineage (NCBI taxonomy): Eukaryota > Metazoa > Chordata > Aves > Apodiformes > Apodidae > Apus > Apus apus. The sequence continues at coordinate 105,685,697 of NC_067284.1, read as the reverse complement.
TCTCTCTGCCTCATTTTCCTGCCTACAGAAGGAGGCTTGCATCTCTCCCATCCCATCCCAGTAAGAGTGTTGTGAAAATAAAGACATGGGATTGCTGGGTGCTGAGATGTTATGTAAGAAAACAAGTGGATAGGAGCAACCATTTGGATGGAGAAAAGAGATGTATTGGCAACAGAGGAACGAACCCAAAAAAGCGAAAAATCAGTGTCAACAGCACTAAAGAATCTCTTTTGTTATTTTCTACTTTAATGCGTTTAGCAATAATACAAGGGGTAACAGTTTCAAGCTGCAAGAGGGGAGACTGAGATGAGATATTAGGAAGAAATTCTTTGCTGGGAGGGTGGTAAGACACTGGCCCAGGTTGCCCAGAGAAGCTGTGGCTGCCCCATCCCTGGCAGTGTTCAAGGCCAGACTGGATGGGGTTTGGAGCAACCTGGTCTGGTGGGAGGTGTCCCTGTCCATGCAGGGGGTTGGCACTAGATGGTCTTTAATGTCACTTCCAACCCAAACCATTCTGTGATCCTGTGATTCTATTACTACAAAGAGGTTGCAAAGGGGCTGGAATCAAGCTGAAGAGGTTGTGTTGAATTCCCCAGGCTTCACTCTCACAGGGTAATGATGAAATGGCAAGACTGATCACGCTACCAACTAGCCCCATGGGAGTTAACTGCAAAGGCTTAAGGCACAGCAAAGGGTTAAGGAGAGACTTTGCCTCAGCCAGTTCTCAGCAAGGCTATTGTTTGGTATACTGAGAGTGAGACTTCTCTAGTTCTGTCCTGTTTCCAAAATCATAGAATCATGGAATCATTTTGTTTGGAAAGGACCTCACCACCACATCTACACAGGTTTTTAGTACTTCAAATGATGGTGATTCAACCAGCTCCTTGGGCAGCCTGTTTCAGTGCCTGACAACCCTTCTGGGGAAGAAATTGTTCCCAATGTCCAATCTAAACCTCCCCTAGCACAACTTGAGGCCGTTTCCTCTTGTTCTACCACTTGTTCCATGGGAGAAGAGACCGACCACCTCGGCTCCAAGCTCCATTCAGGCAGTTGCAGAGAGTGAGAAGGTCTCCTCTCAGCTTCCTTGTCTCCAGGCTGAACACCCCCAGTTCCCTCAGCTACTCTTCATCAGACTTTGCTCCAGACCCTCCCCCAGCTCTTTTGTCCTTCTCTGGACACTCCAAAATCCACTCTCTCCATTTCTTTACCCTCTTCAAGGTATTGCAAGTGAAGACCAGCTCAGGGAGAGACTTTTGACACCCTGTTCAGCTGGAAGAGCTTCTGCATCCTAGTATTGGGGGAGAGAGCTGTACGCTGGAAGCCTGGGGGAACAGACTTGTGGCACGGGAACGCTGCACTGGGACAACTGGGACATGCCACAGAGAAATGCCTTTGCATTGAAAACACACCCCAAGATCATTAACAAGCTGTGTATTGTTTTAAAAAACATTAATTTCCTGGAAACCTCATAAACTCCCAAGTTTGCAATCCATCTGCCTTATGCTTTTTAAGTGGTATGAAAAAAAAACAAGGTCATTATTATTACTTGTACTCAAAACTGAGCACTACAATGGAGCAGAAACATGACCATGGCAAGGAAAATCTCTAGTACTCCCAATTGTCCAGAGGGACAGAAGGAGCAGCTGATCCCTTCACACCTCCCTCGTGAGATGCCCTCCAAGCATTGTATCTGCAACTTACCACAGCAGTATATCCCATGACAGCCCCTGTTCACTCACGATCAATTAAACCACCAACACCTCTCCGGAGCCACTGCTTTCCATGAGCAATTTCACCTTTTTGCAGGTTTATCTTGTGTGGTTTTTTGTTCCTAACACATTTAATTTTGGATTAGGGCACAATGAAAACAACTGTCCCTTCCATCTTCTGATTTATCGTTCTGCAGGAATTCCAAGGGATACCTGGGCCGTTCATCAGCAGTGCTTTTATATTGTGATTTATTTCTCAGTGACTAATAAAAATGTGGAACGGTGTCACACTTTGTTTTGATCTATGTGAAACTTTAGTAAACATCCTTCCTTTTGACAGTGATTCTCCACTGTGGACTGTTTTATGAAGTCTTCCTGTACTGAATCCATTAAAAGGAGATTTCATTGACATTGTAGTGTTATATGGTGCTAATCTGAATGCCTTACAGAAGTCCAAGGACGTTGTATTTATTCAAAAAGCAGCATTCATTTCTGGCACTGTCTATTGACAAAGATTATTAAGTTCCTAGCTGTACTCTATGACTTACTTCCACAGTGTCTTTTAGGAGGAGATAATCCCACCCACAGCATGTTTTTAAGACCTTAAGTAAGGTGAGATAAAGCTGAACAAGAGCTTCTGCATTTGACCCAATATCCAGGTCTTCTTGATCCTCCTTGTTGGGCAAAATGTGGGAGTTCCAACGCTCCGTTCTAGATGACACTCAAACAGAAGCAGCCAGATCTACATCCACCAAAGAACTGACCATCCACTGCCAGCACAGTGGGAGCCCCCCAGGTAGTGTTGTGCCCATGGATAAGGGCAAAGTCTCAGGTGGTGACATCACCCCGGGCACTGACGTCACCATGGAAGAGGATAGCCTCCCAGCCTATCTGCTGCCCGCCATGTCCAAACCATAAGGGACCCCATGGGGATTCCAGCCAGTCATGTTGTGTCCTCAGAGAAGCATCTGCCACAACAGGCTATGAGGCACTTGGATTTCTCCCTGGGGCCTGTGGAGATCAGCCACAGTGATCCCAGCAGCCTTCCCATGCCCAAGAACCTTGCTGGCACTAGTGGCACCATCCGCCACCCCAAGACTAGCTCGCTCCTGCTGCCCAGGGAGATGCTCTCCACTGACTACAGTGTCCCCAAGACCTCCAAACCCATCCTGAGCGTGCAGCACCTCAACACTGTCAGAAAGAAGCCAAAGGATCCACAGCAGGATGTGGTGACAGACCTGCCAGCACCCCAGGGCAGTGTGTCCCAGCAGTCCATCAGGCTGCAAAATCAAGGGATTTTGCAGGAGGGTGGGATCAGGTGTTGCAGGGATCAGATGTTTATTTGGGAGGGAGGGATGCAGGGAGGAGTTTGTTCATGATCTAGTAGCTTTGGTGACTGTTTTCTTCTCACTTTTTCTATTAAAAGCCAATCATCCAGAATTTGTGCCTGTGTGGGATGGGGAGGGAATTCAGGGGGCAGCAGGAAATGGCACCAATGGGCTGCAAAGGCATCACTGAGCCCTAAATCAGATCCACCAAGCCCTGAAGGTCACCAAGCCATCCCCAGGGCTGTGGCAGTCATGGGAGGGTGACTCCTCTGTCCCCTTCCCCAGAGGAAGCAGCCCTTTTGGCAGGAGGGGACAGGACAGATGGGTCCATGCAGGACTCACAGACACAGACCCAGGTATAAAACAGCACTGACCCCTGCAGACCTGGGTGTCGTGCAAAGCCAGGTTGGATGAGGCTTGGAACAACCTGGTCTAGTGGGAGGTGTCCCTGCTCATGACAGAGGAGTGGGAACTATGTAATTTTTAAGGTACTTTCCAACCCAAAGCATTCTGTGATTCTCTGGTTCTATTCTTACAGCTGAACTGTTACCTGGCTGGAGGCTATAACTAGCAGTAGCAGTGCAAGAGTATTTTTGTCCAAAAGTTACAATGCCCCAGTTCCTCTCCACTTTCTACCAGAGGTTGCTTGCTTCTGCTGTAGTGCTCTGTCATCCAGGAGACAAACTGATGGCAACTGGCCTTTTAATAATATCAGCACATCGTCCAGCATGACCAAGTGCCAGGACTGACTTGGGTCCCTTACACTTCACTATCATGTAGTCTTCAGAAAATTAATTCCTATCTCTGTTAGTGATAACCTAGACTCTTAAAGATTAGTATCTTTTCCTGGTTTAGATAGTAAACTTACTGGGAGTTGCCTCATGATTTTTTTTTTTTGCTTAAACAACTTTGAACATGTACTAAGGAAAATCAGTGAAAATGAAAGTTTAACTTCAGAGGCGGAAATCTGGGTTTTGACATGAGTTTTCCTTTCTTCCTCCCTCCCATCAATCCGTCCATCTGTCTGTCCATCTACAAAAGACAAGTCTCCCAGCCAAGAGAGGACTCCAGGGAGCAAACAGAAGGGTTCACTCCAACTTCTGCCATATTTTGGCCCAACGCGGAACGCCTGTACGTTTTCAGAGGAGCTCCCACCCAGCAAATACCTCTTACATGTGGCTTTTGCACTGGGCAGTTTGTTAAACGCATATGAAATGTCTTTTCAAATGTGCTACAGAATAAATGTTTTTCCCTGCTCATTTGTTGCTAGGCTAATGTTGTGAAACAGCAGAACATTTGCAATGGTAATGCTGAGCAGTCAAGCACAAGCATCTCAGCATCAACCGCGGCTGCAGCACCCACAGACTGGCAGCTGGCACTCTGGGTACAGCCCTTAAAGCTTATTAAATTGGCCGTTGGGAGTTTTAAATCTTTACTACAGCATCATATTTGTGGGTACTTGTGCCTACCTGCTGAAGATTAATTGGCAGGTCTTTGTGGGATCCTAAACTTTGAAGTCATGTGCAATAGTGCCATCTGCACAAAGTCTTCTGAAAGGACCTATGTATAAATAAACAAACTGATTTTGTTACAGATTCCTGTTGTTGACCCCTCTTGTACAGTCATCACAAGAGAGAGGGCTTGGTTCAAGATCCTTCCATTAACTGTGGATCCAGAACTTTAAACCTCCAAGCCAAAGCTTTAAAAACAGAGCCAAGTTGAAGGGAAAAAAAATTTGCACTGAGAAACCCTAACTGAACAAATGTGCTGTTTTTTTCTGGCATGGGTTTGGTAGCAGGGGAGGGCCCCTGTAAGAAGTGGCTCCTGTAAGAAGCTACTAAAAGCTTTCCCAGCTCAGGTGGCCAAGGCTGGGTCATTAGGAAAACAACAGACGGGTCTCCACGATTAGCATATGTAAGAACTGATACAAGACTTGAGCAGAGAGCAAGCAGCAGAGAGGAGCTCTGCTGGAGAGGTGAAAGCAGTGCTGGGGTGAAAATTCTGAGGTTTGTGAGGAAGAAGGGGAAGAAGGTGCCAGAGTAATAGTTCCCCTGCTGCCCACGGGGAGATGGCAGCTGTCCCACTGCATTCATGGATAAGCACGGTGGAACATTCCTGGAAGGTGCCAGGAGGGGTGAACTTGAATATGCAATCAGTGGACTTGGAACTGCAGCCATGGAGGACCTTGCACCATGGAAGATGGCTGTTACCGAAGCAGCCCTGACTCTGTGGGAAGCCCAGGCTGGAGCAGCTCCAGACCTTGTGGGAAGGACTCATGAAGGAGAGGTTTGTGGAGGACTCTCCCATGGAAGGGACCCTGCGGGGAAGCAGGGAAGGACTGTAAGGAATCCTTCTTCCTCAGGAGGAAGGAGCAGCAGGAACCACCAGCCCATGAACTGACTCTAAACCCCAGCCCCTGTGCCGCTGGGGGGAAGGAGGGAGAGAAATCGGGAACACAAAGTAATTTGGGCCCAGGAAGAAGGGAGGGGTGGGGTAACATCTACAAGCCCTGCTCTTTGTGTTGTCTGTGTCCTGTGTGCGTTTGATCGGTGGTAGATTAAATTAGTATTTCTTTTTCCAAAATGAAAGAAAGCACTTAGTGCTTCAGCCTATGATGCTTTCAAAGTGCAACCCTTCTAATCTCTCTTTTTGCCCTCACTTCCCTCAATACACTGCCTGAATTGCATCTCCAAAATAACTTTGATAGTTTTTCTGCCTTTGCTATTCCCTGTCCTGGTTTAAATAGTAAGGATGACTCAAAAACCAGAGGGCAGAACTGCTCCCTGTTATCCCCCCTCCACCCGCCCAAGGAAGATAAAGGGGAATAAGAAGAGAGACTTAAGGGCTGGAAATTTAAACTGGAACAAATTTACAATAACAGAGAAAAAGGAAAGCACATGTGGAGGAAAGAACAGATACATAAACTTATATACAGATATATACAAAACCGATCTCGATGGCAGGAATAGGTGGGTGAGAGTCCTTTGCAGCGAGTCCCTTCAGAAGAGGGGTCCACAGCCCCTCACAGCACACAATGGAGTTGGATTCTGGAGAGCACATGGCAAACTGGTGAATCTCCGAGCAGGAGAAGCTCCCAGGAAGAAGGCTGCAGGAAGAAGCAAAGAAGCTTCAGCTTCGCCTGGCTTTTATGGAGTATGGCAGGAAGTAGGGGGAACACTGACCCCTCCCTGTTCTGACCCTCCCGGGTCTTTCAGGGTCCTATGGACCCCCTTTCTGGTTCCTCTTAGAGGTGCCCAACACTGTACCAGGTCACTTAAACCATAACAACAACAAGTGAGAAAAAAAAGTTGGTGAAGAAGTTAGTTTCTTCACAAAGAGGTGCCCATGGCACCAGACTGCCAGAAGAAAAGTGCTGGGCCAATAACACAGTTTTTGCAAGGCTTTCCTGACTTTAAACTAAACGCAGCTGGAGATCCAACCACAATGACAGCGTTGTGGGACATAGTGTGTTGGTGCCTCTCCTCGGATCAAGCAGGTATGCACTGACTTCACAGCTGGCAGTGAGCCTCCATGATGGTGGTGCTCTAGACTATGTGTTGTCCTGTTTCTTGCCATAAGAGGACTGGTCTTAAAAGTTTGACGGACATTTATTTTGCTTGATGATGCAATATAATTATGCTCTAAAATGACCTCCCTGTATTTTCTGGACTTCCAATCCTTATGTTTTGGGAGCTCATTAAGCTTTTTAAGAACCACTGTTGCATATCATCTCCTTCCTCAGCAGAGGGAAGTTATTTTTCTCTGGAGTGGCCCAGAAGAGGAAATGCACTGGGCTCTTACCAGCTTTACAAGGAGTTGCCCCGAGACTGTGGTTTTGAGAAGCAATGTGAGGATTCAGCAGCCCCCTCCAAAGCTCCTATGTATTTCCTGGAGGGGACAGGACTTGGATTTGTTGTCCTGTGCAAACAGCTTGGCAGGAGCACTACTTCTCCCACACAAGGACGGTGGGAGGCACATCATCTTCCTCTCCACATAGTTGCTGGCAAAGCCACAAGATTAATGTGACCAGATGGAAGTAGGCTGCAGATCTTGACTGTCTAACACACTCCAAAATCATGCTCCTAACACATTGCAACCATAGGCTGCTCCGAACGCAAGGCTTGTGGCAAGAAGACAATTTTGTTCCTCTGCATCAGCCAAGGTACTCCTAGGTGTGAAAGATAAAGGTCTCTAGCAATTTATAACTGCTAATGTGCTGGCCCTGAAATAATCACAGTAGACATTTTATTTTCTGTTTATTCATCCTGACTCAAAGTGAATCAACTTCTGAGCTCACACCATGTGACGGTGGCAGTGGCGCATGTGTTTTCTGTGCCAGGAGAGAGTATCCAGGCAACTAGACCAGATATCAAAATCTTGTCAGATTTTTCCCACCCTGTATTTTGTCTGTCTCACGGCCCTTATTACCACCGCATTGAGGACCCATTGATCTCTAACAAATTTAATCTCACAGCTGCCTTTTGCAGACAGAGCAATGCTTCTGTTCTGCAGATGGAGATTAAAGACATGGAGAGCCTTGTGGAAGACCTGGCTGGAGTAGGGATTGAGGAGGGATGTCCCACATCTTTAGTAATGGAACAGTTTAAAGGTGCGAGCAGTTCTGAGGGTGAGGAGTTTGAGCCAAGAAAAGGAAATATAGCAATGAGGTATTGTCTTACTGGACTGCAGGAGAATTTGGGTTGGAAGGGGCCTTAGGAGGTCTCTGGTCCAACCTCCTCCACAAAGCAGGGTCACCCATGGGTTTTGACCAGGTTGCTCATCTAGTTGGATCTTGAAAATGTCCAAGGACGGAGACTGCACAACTGCAACCAACTCCACCGTTTGTGCCCTTTGCCCACAGTCTAAAGCCTTTCTGCATCCTTCTGCCAAGTAAGTAATCACAAGTGTAACCAGAGAGACCAAACTCACTGCATGGAGGCTTCTGCTTTTTCTGCTGAAACCAATGAGTTCTAATCCAAGTAACAAATTATGAATCCCTGTGTATAAGTTAAAAGCAGGATCTACCTAATACAGGCACCCAATTTACACCTACATTTTCCTCATGTCGTGAAACACACACATACTTGTTATCCACTCAAGGTGGAGAGGCTGGTACTCTAAAGACGTCCTCAAGAATATTCTTAGACTATCCATATGTTCCCTGCACTTGTCACCCATCCCTGGACAGGAAACCCAAATCAACTGACCTGTCACTGTAATTCCTCCCCTGTGAGTGAGAAGCAAAAGCAAAATCCTATGGCATTAACTTCTCGTGCTTATCCTTTTCATTCGTGATTTTTTGTTCAGCATTTCACCGTCAAGAGGAGAAATTGCAGAAGACAGGCATCATTTCTGGTATGACCAAACAGCCAGAAAGCAAATGAAATACCTGCCTTCTTTTTCCCTAGTAGTTAGCAACGTGGAAGTCTGTGGTGGACATTATCATGGCAGAATGGTGGCTGGCTCCTGAACTAAATTAGACTTTACATAAATGTGGAATCTTAAGACCTGAGAATTATTTGTTACATTGCAGAGATTCATCTCCCCCTCTGGCCCTAGTAGGGAAAGAATAAAGTTTCTTCTATTTGAAGTTTTTAAAAGTGTTGTTGATGACCCAACAATCTCAAAATTATTCCTGGGGCGGGAGGGAAATAATGAAAATCATATGCATTTTTAATTCCTTGTTATTATAGTTTAATGTCCTCAGGTTTTATTTCCTTCGCAATTCTTTTTTAATGCGCTTATTCCAAAGCCCATGTCCTAATTAAAAAGCATAGTGCCCTGAAATAAGGGGTGGCATGCATGAATGTCCTAAATAAAGAAAAAGAAATAAATAAAAGGCCTGTTAAATTTTCTACATAATGTCCATGAATGAGGAAGCATCCCCATCTTCCTTTTTGACCTATGGATATCATTAATATGGACTGTTCCAGCACAATGAACTGGAAAGAATGGTAATATTTTTAATTTCCTCTCTTCGGCAGAAATAGTTGCTTTACCATATTAATGTCTGCATGGGTAATACACTGACTTCTGGCTGACATGAAATGGGACTTTATCTTGGATTTTGTGGGTGTGTCAGAATAGAGTCTGATTACTTTGGGAAACAATATTCATGCTACAAATTCTCATAAATCTTCCAGAGACAACTCATGAAGTTCTTCCCAAGTCACCTGGAGAGAGAAATGGCTCAAAATTCCTGTAGGCAACTGGACAACCCTTGGCTATAAAGCCAGGCACTTGGCCAACAAATCCACATTTGTCCCTATTTGGTAGCAAAAATACAATTATTCAGTAAGTTACAAGCATAATTCAGCTTTCGTGAGCTGGAATATGAGCCAAATATTGCCAGATTTGCCATTTTACCCAGATTTGCCATCTTTTTTTTCCCAAGACCAGTTTACAGGGAATGGGAGGTGACACTAGTTCGAAATCAGCCATTAAAACACCTTTCATTGACTAGTGACCTTGCCACCAGGCACAAGCAAAAGGTGAGAAGCAAGATGAACTCAGAAGTTTGCAAGGAAACTTGCTTATTCCCTCAGTGCAGGTCTCGGCCTTTCATTTGCCTGCTTTAAATTATTTTGTTAATCATCTTACTAAAGAAACACAAGAATAACAACTAAACCAATAATCCTTTTCTCTGCCTTCTAGAGAGTTTGCTACTTCATGGGCTATGTGGTCCCATCTATGCATGTGCAACTGGGACTGAAAGGAGCTGATCTAACCCTTATCTCTGCACTTTGTCTTTTCAAAATAGAGGAGAAGACCAGCTTGGAGTTTAGTTTATATGCAGAAAGTCACACTGGAAATACCACTCTGCAATTTTCCAGCCCCCTGTGGACATATTATGTCTGATATTTCTTTGTTATATTTAAAAAATAAAAATTAAAATTATCCAAGGAATTATTTACAAAGAAAAAAAAACTTTTACTGCCCCAAAAGGTTTTAGTGGAGGAGACAAAAATGAGAGAGTAAGCACAGTGTTTCCATGCAAGCCAGGATGGGGCATTCATGTCACAGTCCCAAAGGAAGAGTTGCCATCCTAACGTGTGAGTTGGACACCTCACTCCAGTGATGCCTCCATGCAAAAAGACATGGATGGGTGAAACTCAAACCCTCAACCAAAACTACCCGAACCAGACAGGGCTGATGACTCCTTCTGTGTCTCATGTGCTTTCTGCTGCTTAGGAGTAAAGACAAGGGGAAACAGAAAAAAAACTGGATTTGTTGGGGTTTTTTTGCTACCAAAGAGAAAATACGATGACAGGACACCAGAAAAGCATGCACTTGTGGAAACCTCTTCTGGAGTAAATGTGGGTTTTTCTCCAGGAGAAAGACTGGAAGAAGTAGGCTTTATCTGGGGGAGGAAGATTTAGGCTAGTTATTAGGAAAGCTGTTCCACACAGAGGGGAAGAAGACCTTTTCCAAGAAGGTCTTGAAAAAAAGAAAAATGCATCAGTGTGACCAGGAACTCTCCAACAGAAGCAGTTTTGGCTTGAAAAGGGGTCTTCACAGATCTGACATGACTCACATCATGTTTCATACAGGTCCTAGCTGTAGGTGATCCCTCTCCCACTTTTTTGTGTTGGTGTGTGGCCTGGGGAAGGTCTCTGAAAACCTTCATTCGGTTCAAGAGATGAGTCAAATATCTGCTGGGAATGTGCTGAGCCTACTTCTTTTCACTTTGGTGCAAGGGGAGGATGAGTGCCAGCCGGGAGAGCCTCTGGAGGTCCATCCATCCCTCCAGCCTTCAGAGCAGCACCGAGCATTTCCCCCCAGTGCCCAGCTGAGACACAAAGCTTGGGAGATCTAACACGAGCACACAGGAGGGGGCATGGCTGTGAGCATAAATGATCAAAGGGCAGAGCAGGCTGATGTGCATAAAGACGTTGTGATACAGCAGAAGAGATCCCCTCTAGCCCTCGCCGATGCTAATGCATATATTTACCTCCTGATTGACTTCATAATTAATTGACTACATGGGGCAGATCCTTCTCTCACCTCCCTCACTCTAAATAAGGCTGTGGAAGCCTGCAGAGTGACAGGGGTGTAAAACCAAGCCACGCAAGGCATGAATGAGGCCTTTTGTCTTTATTTTGTCTGAAAGTACATAAAAGCCATAAGGAACCTGTATAAATGAATGCAAAAATTTATTTATTTCAATCCCTAAACTGCAGCAGGAGAAAGTCAGCATGCAGAAGGGCTTAGGCAGCAGTTAAAAAGATTTTGTATTTTTTTAACTCGAAGGTGGATACATTTTTAAATAATACAGGAGAAAGGTAAGGGAAATTAATACTTCCATCCCAACCAGAACAAGGAGAAGAAGCATTTGTTATGCAAATCTTTTCATTACTGCAAGTCCCGAGTGCTGATAAGAGATAAGCGTTGTTCTAGCTTTATTTCAAGTAGCTCGTGCACAGACGTGGGTCTGCGATTATATTGCTGCGAAAGAAAGAAACAAACAGACACATTTTCCCTCTACATTTATTTCTGTTACTGGAACACGAATTCTGGAGCCTGCCTGAAAAGGCGTTTGGTCCATTGAGGCTTGTTCATTTTACTGCTTTGTTTTCTGCTAAGGTGACATCTGCTCCTGAATGACCTTAGCATCTTTTCTCTCTGCAGCCTGGCCCGGGTGGCCGTTCCTTTTGTGCGCATACATTAATGCACGGGTGAATCGCAGCTTCATGAGGTCTGTTCTTTATCCTTTTCATTTCCACTAATCCTGGAGTCTGTGGGGAACAAAGGGCTGGATCCTTGCGGTGTAGACCTGACTGTAGGGATTTACATCTGCTACAGCGTGACACCGGTTATCTCCAAAACCCATTCCCCACTTTACCATCTACACCATCAAATTCCTTGTCCTTGTTGATGATTTATTGCTCTTTCCTCCTGCTTTTTTGTCTGCTTAGGAGGCAGCTGCAATACTTCCTTGCAGCAGTGGGTGCCTGGAGCAGTGGCAGCTCCCATCCCTGGTGCCCTCAGCCCCGGTCGGACATGTCCCCGTTGCACACTGAACACAAGGGAGGTTGTTGGTGGGTCAAAGGGTTTGATGCCACCTGAATGGCACTGAATACTGCTTTCCTCCCCATCACTGTGCCAAGGTGTTCCATACTTTTGTGGCCCCAGTGCAGGATCTGTCCCCAACCGCTGCTGCCTTCCATGGAAATCAATGAGGTTTGCTCAGCCCTGCATTAGGCTGAGACACAGCTCTCTGTCTGCCTGGCTATTAAATTACTTTTCCACGTGACATCAAAGCTTCCAAACTTTGCAGGATAATTTCACTCTCCACATTCAGCTCATTTTTCCCCTCTCCTATTGTTTTACCACTCACTTCCCGCTCAGAGGCTTAGTGTTGCAACAGAATATTACATTTGCCCCATTTCCCTTTGTCTAGCACCTTTGTTTTTTGCATCACCACCAAAAGAAATCAATTTTATAACTGATTTCTCTGACCTGGCACCAAAATGACATGCCGACAGTTTCTGCAACAAATTCTCCTTGCTGTCTGTAATAAGTTACTTAACCATTCCATTATTTCATGTTGGCTCCCGGTGGGTTTTAGCTGCACAAGACGTTTTTCTGATGAAATTGGCACTGGCTTTTAAAAAATCCAAATCAATTATATCTCCTGGGCCCAGCTCAAGACTTTAAAAGAGGTTAGTTAGGCAGGATCTTCATTTTACACATCTGGGCGGAAAATGCACAGGCATTTTTTTCCCTCTGCCTGCACGTACAAATGGCTCACATTGTTTCTTCAATAAAATTGTTTATCATTGGGAGAGCTGGGAGCTCACTCAGGGAGGAAATTTTGGCTGATAGATATGGCAAAACTCCAATGGCTTTAATGAATGCAATGTTGATCACTTGAACAACAGGATCAGCAATATGGCATGGATGCGATAGCCCTTTTTTCCAATCCTGATTATAAAGTACCAGATAACACTGTTGTGTCAGAGGGCATCTCCCATAGTGGGGAAGAATGATGCCCTGAGTGTTAGATCTGGTTTCTTCTCCCATCTCCTCCCTAGCAAGACTTTGTCCCTGGAGCTGTTCCAACTCTTTTTCCATTCAAAGTGATACTGAAATCAAATATTACCTATCCTGACACACCCTTTGGTAAGGAAACATTTAATTCTAATGAACTTTTTAAACAACCAATTTCACTGGATTTCTCAATCTTCTCAACCAAATCTTGCTCCAACTATTTTTTAAATGAATACTGAAATGTTCATTTAGGGAAAGGAAAAAAAAAACAAACACAACTCCCTCACTTCTTCGAGGTCACATCATTATGCAAAAAGCCACATGTGCACAACTTCCCACCTTTTTAAAAAATCAAACCTAAATTTGACTTGTTCTAAGTACCTAATGGGAGCTGCAATTTCTTCCTAATTATATAATTACTCCAGATTGTTGTGTAGCACTGGCAATTAAACACTCAAAATACTTTTAGCTTGCAGAAAGTAATGACGTAATTCCAGTGCATCTGTGCAAGTGAAGCTGCATTGGTTGCTGCTCCCTTTCCCCGATGACTTCACGTCTGCAGCCACCAGTTCCTGAGCTGCATCAAACTGGCAGAGCTTGGCCAACCTTGGCACATTGCTTTGTAGCACCTGAAGGCCAAGCTTGGTACTATGTAAGGGTTTAGTATGAAAAAAAGACCTTAGTTATACAAATAGGCAGAGCGATATGGATCTCTGTGTACATATAAGCATATATATTTGTGTTATATTCTGGGTTTAGAAGCCTTTTTCTCTTTAGAGGCTAGGAGGGCCATGGCCAAGGGACCATCCCAGCATTGCAAGCCCCCAGGGGACTTGCCTGTCCGTGTGGTCCCAGTCCAGGGACTTCTTATTGGATATTTTCATGGGAAGTGTTTGCCTACACCAAAAAAAATGGTGTAGCCACACACATTTCATGGTGTGGCAGCTCCCATACAATTGCAGAGGCAGTTCAAGCATAGCCCAATTGCTGTTCACCACCTCCTTCTGCATACCTGAATGAGGGCCCCACACTCTTACATGTCTGACCAACACAGACAAATAAATGTCTTTGTCCCCGATATCTCGGTGTAACATCCCTTGACACCAAATCCTTTTAATTCAGGTGACAGCTCTGTTTCTGAAGTCTCCATGGTCCCTGCTCTCTATGCCAAGACACTCACAGGTTGCATTAGTCTCCAATCTTATGCTTTAACTCCTTCCTTCTTAATAGCAATGATAAATATAAAGAAGTCTGGAGTGTCTTTTAGATCTGGTCCCAGAGCAGCAGGGCCCAGAGAGCAGACATATTGGTCACAGCTGTCAAATACTCTGAATTTTCATTGCATCCTTCATGGGGAATGAAGCTGGATATGTGTAAGAGCTGGATGAGGTTTCAACATTGCATTAACTTCTTGGTTCAGACCTTAAGTAGGTTTCAAAGTAATTATACAGCTTCTCCTAGAGAGAAGGGGAAAGGAAGCACAGGCTAAAAATAAGTAATAACAACAAAAATTTTCTACAGCCACCCAGAAAATAAGAAGGCTGGGACCTGGTGTCATTCAGTTGAGAAGAATTCACTGATGTCCACTGATTTCAACTCAAACCTCCCTGCTGTCTTGTTTATGTGGAAGCTGTCATGATTCAAAGACCAGGATTTTTCATAGATTTTGTTTGTCTCTGTTCATGTCCCGTGGTCCCAGTGACTCCTCCTGCTTGCTTAATTTTAAAAACTTTTTATGGGAATAAGGACTGAGAGTGGAACCCATAAAAACTCTAATTCTTTGCCTGCTCTTGGATGAAGACAGCACAGACTTGGAGTCTCCCTGAGGCTACTATACTGCAGACACTTTGCCAGATCCCATCCTCCCCATGCCACCATCATGTGAATCTACCACCACTCTCCTCTGGGAACCTAAAACTCAGTAAACCTTCTGTGTCCGGATACTGGAGCAGTGGCCCCTCTTTTTGTAGGGAAAATCTCATCCCACCCTTAAACCCTTGATGTGATACTCTCTGTAAGCAATGTAGGGACCACAAGAAGGTTTTGAGCAGGTAACTGGAGATCTTCATCCCAAGCTCATTGCACTGATGGAAATATTTGGCATGGCTTGGCTCCAGCAGACTTAGGTTAGTCATAGAATCAACAGAACAGGTTGCTCCAAGCCCCATCCAACCTGGTGTTGAACACTTCCAGGGAGGAGGCACCCACAGCTTCTCTGGGCAACCTGTGCTGGTGTCACTGCCCTCGCAGTCAAGAATTGCTTCCTAGTATCTCATCTAGATGTAGCCTAATAGATCTACCCTAGAATCTAGTCCTTGGATTATACATACGTGTACATATAGATATGTACTCACCACTATATAGTATATCTAGATCTCTGTATCACAGATTATTTCAGGGCTCTGTCTTGCTAGCCTGATGCAGATAAAACCCTCACTGAAGTAGAGACAGCTTTTACTTACATGAAAACCAACAAGTTTAGCCCTCACTTTGCTAGAAAGCATTTCCATCAAAACCCAAGTAGTGCAAATCAACCTGGAAAAAATACCTTTGTCTCTGAGATGATCAGAGATTATCTGTTTTGACTTGACAGGAAAAAATAAGAAATCCAACCTCTTTCATTTTCCTTGCCCCTCCTAAGCCAGGGGCAGTCCTCTGTTTAGTCATTCCTGGGGCTGAAACCAGCATGGAATGCTAAATGGATTAATTAGCACTACATCACTCTAAATTTAGACAGCTTCCTTTCAGAATTAGATTTCTTCAGGTTTATGCCATTACATTTCTTAAATGTACATTCTCAATCACATTAGCAATTATGAATACATTACATTTATTTTCTTTTTGAAATATTTTACTGTTTACCTTAGGATATAAAATAAACACACTGTCCTGCCCAGGCAGAAACGTGAGGTCAGTACTGCTCATTATTTTATTGCAAATCTCACAATTTAAAAGATAATCCTGCAATGCCCCTCAGGATCTACCAAGTATCTCCTTCTATGAGAAAACCAACTTCCATTTTTCATGCAAGTTTTTATCTCCTGGAGTTGCAGAGATACTGTTGGGGGGGAGGAAATGGAGTATCTACAAAAACCAGGAACTGAATTTTAAAAAGTGTTTACCATTCAAACTAGAACCCTCTTTAACTAAGGTAATCCTACCTGAAAATGAAATGAATCCTAAGGATTCATTTTATGACTTCTCACCATAGGAAGTGAATGTTGCTAAAAATTCTAGAAATTGATGTAAAACCCAAAGTATTTAACAAAAACTCCTACAGAGGAGGATCATGGAGCAAGTACATAATCCTAGGAGCAATTTTAGGGCAGTTTCTGTGCCTAGGCCAAAAGCTTTGCAGTTCTGGTCTTACACTGGAAAGCTTTTCTCTGCTCTCCGTTATATGCGTAGACAACTGTGGACAACAAGAACAGGCTTTTTCTGTTACATCAAGGTAAAATGCAGGTTGGGTCTGCATTGTGCTGTTCAAGAGACTTTGAGAATTTTGTATACAAGATTAACTTTTTCAGAAGTGTTCAAACTCCTGCTCCTCATGTTGGATCACATTTTCAAACCAGGCAGGGATATATCAAATATAAGTTGTGTGCACAGGAACATCTGAATTTGTTGAGCTCACTTGATAGTTCTGGTCATAGTGATTCTATCAATGTAAATCACAGAATCATAGAATCGTTTTGCTTGGAAAAGACCTTTAAGGTCACCAAGTCTAACCGTTACCCCAGCACTGCCAAGGCCACCACTAAACCATGTCCCTCAGCACCACAGCTACGCTACTTTGAAATCCCTCCACAGATAGGGACTCCATCACTGCCGTGGGCAGCCTGGGCCAGGGCCTGACAACCCCTTTGGGGAATAAATTTTTTCTGATATCAAATCTAAACCTCCCCTGCCACAACATGAAACCATTTTCTCTTGTTCCATCACTTGTAAATTGGGAGAGGAGGCCAGCACCCACCTCACTACGACCTCCTTCCATGTAGTTGTAGAGAGTGTGAATGGGCTATTCTGTAGAAAATCTGGTGAATAAAAAAAATAGTGACTGAAACACTGAAAACCTGTGAAACTATTACAGAAAGCTGGGATAGGCAGCAATAGATTAAAAACAAAAAGGGGAGTATTTGACATTCCCTGGTATTACAAGAAGTGCAAAATGAAACAATAGCTATCAGCTTGGCACATTGAAAAAGACCACCTGGGTAGTGTCAGCTTAGAAATGTTGTTGTAGATATGGTGTGCAGCAAATCTGCTTGTGGTGTTACAGTAGTGAGTGAAACCAAGCAATTTCAGGCAAAAGAGAACTTGAACAATTTTTGGGAACAGTAGCATTAGCAATAGTGCAGAAGCAATGGTGAAGAATTCACAAGATTTGCACACTTTGCAGGAGAACTAAGCCTGATTCAAATAAAATGCTGAGGCAGTTTTCTGAGAAGAATGTTTCTGCTTTCAAGAGCTCATTTGTAGCAGTTTGTAAAGTAATAGTGACTGAGAGACATAAATGCTTCACAACTGGTGACTACAAAGCTAGAAAATGGAAAGCCAAAGGCTCAGCAGCCCCTTCAGTGCCAGCCAGCATGGCTTCACCAAGGGCAAATCCAGCTGACTGCCCATGAGGGAGTGACTCATCCAATGGACACGGGAAAATCTATTGGATGTCATCTACCTGGGCTTCCATGAGGCCTTTGATATAGTGCCACATAACATTCTTATCTCTACCTTACCGCAGGCAGACACTGGGCCTTACAGCCACTGTTAGATACAGCCCTGTGGCAGCCTGGAGAAGCCATCTCTAGAGCTCCAGTGCGATGTATGGGGACACAGTGGGATAGTTGGGAGCAGGTACAGTACCATGCTATACCCACAGGGTGGGGAGAACATAGAATCACAGACTGGTTTGAGTTGGAATGCACCTTAAAGATCACCATGGCCAAAGACTTCCCCTTTCTCTGACAGATGAGCCCCACTAGCCCCCAGGAGACCACATTTCTCAAAGTGAGTCCTGTGGTCGAAGTAACCAAAGCCCACCACTCCTTTCACCATTCACTGAGTTCCCAATTTGATAGGCGCTTTCTATCTCCTTCCTTTTGACTGGAAGGATTGAAGAGAACAATATCTGCACCCCCAAGTCCTTCACTGCTGCTCCCAGCACTTCATAATCTTTCTTGGTAGCCTTCAGGTTGCTCCTATGTGTATCATTGGTGCCCACATGAAACAGCAAGAGTGGGTAATAGTCAGTCAGTTGTACAAGTTTAGGCAATGTTTCAGTGACGTCCTTGATCTGAGCCCCCAGTAAGCTGCAGAACTCTAATAAGTGGGTCAGGTCTGCAAGTGAGTCCCTCTGTACCTCTGAGAAGGGAGTCTCCTACAATTATTGCCTGTCGCCGCTTCTTCTGAGCACCTGTTGTTACACTGTGAGCTGAATGGGCTGCCTTACTTGGCTCTGGCAACTTCCCTGGTGGAGGTTGTTTTTCCCCTTCAGTCTGCAGAACTGCAAAACAGCTCTGCAGGGACACCTCAGGTTTTGAGGTAAGTCTCTTCTTCCTGCAAGTTTTTGCCTTCGCAGTCATCCGTTCTTCTTTGTTATTCACTTCCCTCCTTTCTATGTTTGCTAACCATAGAGGTACTTGCTGCGTGGCCGTAGGCTGTAGGTTTGCCTCAGTGTGTGTCTGAAGCCAATTACCTATCTCCTTTTCTGCTTCCCAGGTATTCCACAGCCTTCTCACTCACTCTTGCAGTTGGACCACCGGGTGGAGAAGGTCCTCCATCTGTGCACACCTTTAACACACAGGACTGCCACCTGTCTCTGCCGTATAGGAAAGGTCTGGGCATTTTCCATGATCTGTGGTCTGCGGAGCTGCCTCTTCCTTCACTACCTCCATCTGGGTGGAGGCGTCAGTGGATGGCGCAGACTCTCCTGCCATAGGTGCAGCCTTAGCTCTGCGCTGAGCGTTCACCAACCTGAGTCTGCTCACTTGCAGCTCTTGCAGGTGTCCTCAGAGCTCCACCCTTCAAAGGCCAGCCCTCCCTGCACGAACTGCCATGCGCCTGGTTGCCGGTGCTCCCTGAAGGCTGCTCTTGTGCCTGACGGACTTTGGCCGCCATCAGCCCTATCACCCCCAGCACAGTGAGTCAGATGCTCCTTGCCAGGAGATCCATCTTCCTGCTCTGGGGAGGGCTGATGCCCCCTTTCTCTCCCCGTGCTTTTACCATGGTGATTTATTTGCAGTTTTGCTTCTTTATGAAGGGTCCACCGACACAATCCTCCACACCAGAGCTCTTTGCCTCAGTGGCCTTGCTTGAGATGGTGGTTGTAGTGTCACCATCGCCCTAGACCCCACTCACAGTGAGTCAGAAGTGCTGCTCCTCAGAAGAGCCCTCTTCCCGTCTGAGGGAGACGGAGGAGGTGGCAGCAGGGCTGGTTGCATCACTCCTGGCACTTCCACCTTCACAGCTTAGTCGCAGTTTGCCCAATTATGAAGGGTCCACCACCGCTCCGCTCCGCACCACAGCCCTTCACCTCAGTGGCTCTGCTTGGAACGCAGTTCACTCAGCTTTAAACTGCTGCTGTCAACCTTGTCCCCTCTCATGGTGACAGGTGCCACTCACCAGGAGATCCATCTTCCTGCTCAGGAGGGAGGGGGGGAGGGGTGCCCACCTCTCACTCCCGGTGCTTTTACCTTTGTGGTTCAGTCGCACTCTTGCCAATTCATTGAAGGGTCCGGGCACGAGCCTTCCCCTCAGGGGCTAAGGTTGATGTGGTGCCTACGCTCACTTTTAAACTGCCGCCACACTCCTGTCCCGTGGTGAGGGGTGAGCTTCCAGTGACATCCTGATCTCTCTCCAGTGCTTTTACTTCACGGTTGCAGATTAGACTGGGCTTTGGTGCCAGTTTTCCCATGCAGGAGGAGCTGAAGGGGCAGGGCTGGTGCAGCCTCACACTTGGCGTGCTTCCAGCTTCTACTGCTTCCTCTGGGGAGGGGGACAGGGGGGCCACCCTCCCATGACTACCACAGCCCTGGGGATGGCTTGGTGACCTTCAGGGCTTGGTGGATCTGATTTAGGGCTCAGTGATGCTTTTGCAGCCCTTTGGTGCCATTTCCTGCTGCCCCCTGAATTCCCTCCCCATCCCACATAGGCACAGATTCTGGATGAGTGGCTTTTAATAGAAAAAGTGAGAAGAAAACAGTCATCAAAGCTACTAGATCATGAACAAACCCCTTCCTATATCCCTCCCTCCCAAATAAACATCTGATCCCTGCAACAGAGCTAATCCCACCCTCCTGCCCCAGCACTGGCCACGGGAGCCTTGCGCTAGGTGCCATTTGTTGGCCGTGACCCTTTCTTCTGCTTCATCCCTTGATTTTGCAGCCTGATGGACTGCTGGGACACACTGCCCTGGGGTGCTGGCAGGTCTGTTTTTACTGGGACCAATACTGTTTAATATCTTCACCAATTAAGATATTAAGCCTCCTCCACTGAAGTAAATTTTCAGCTCTAAGACTGATTCATGTAACACCGGAATGGTTTGGGTTGAAAGGGACATCTAGTTCCTATCTCCGTGACATGGGCAGGGACAACTCCCACTAGATTGCTAGACTAGGTTGCTTCAAGCCCCATCCAACTGGGCCTTCAAGACCTCTGAGGATGGGCCAGCTACAGCTTCTCTGGACAACCTTGGCCATTGTCTCACCAGTCTCACTGCAAACTATTTCTTCCTAAGATCTCGTGTAAAATTCCCATCTTTCTGCTGGAAGTCATCTCCCCTCCTCCTGTAACTACATGTCCTTGCAAAAAGTCCCTTTCACTCTCTGATTAAGGGTTATTACAAAAACTTTACTGACAAGCAAGGAACTTCAACTTCACCTAATGGTAGGTGCCTTGCACCTTTCTGTGAAATATGTAGCAGGCAGCATTACAGGGGTTGGCTTAAATCAAATAACTCATATATTCATAAATTAAAATCCAATATAAAATTCCCCTTGACCTCTACCTCACAGTTAAAATGAGGAGAATAAAATAAATGAAATTCACTTCAGGTCTCAAAACACTTGTTTCCCTGAGGGTCTGTGCAAGTGACGGAAGGAGACAAATAATCTGACAGGGATTATAAACCAGCCCTGCTCAGTGGGAGTAATCAGGGCTTTTCTCTGTGCTAGACCTTCCAGGAGAGAAAACAGAATCCTGAATATAGGGGGACCAGCAGGTCCAAGGCATTGTAGTATTACCCCATCCATTGTTGAGGCCTACTAAAACATTGTGGTCTGGAGCTAAAACTCACAGTTGGACAGTGTGAATGCCACCACCAAAAACACTTCTCCACCATTTCAAAGGACATCCTCCTGGACATTTTGGGAGTTTGTGTCAGAGCAGGACACTGACTCTGCCTTGTGTTCCCAGTGGCTTACTGGAATCTGTGGGACTGTGCCATCCCACCTGGCACAAGCAGCAAGCCAGTAGTCCATTGTTTGCTGAACTGAGATACTGATGACACAAAGCAGGTGTGTCTCTGCCACATCTGACTGCTAGACAAGGTTGCTCCAAACCCCATCCAACCTGACCTTGACCACTTCCAGGGATAGAGCATCCGCAACTACTTCTGGGCAGCATGTGACAGTATCTCACCATCCTCATGAGAATGTGGGATCCCATCTTATGGCTGTTCATTAATACTTCCTAACCATGAATGACCACAGGTTTTCTTTCAAAGGAAAAACCTTTGTGGAGGTGGCAGGGAAAGAGTTGTATTTTAGCCCTAAAGCAGCAATGACTATTTCTACATCCATGGTGCATCACACAGCACTTTCTGAGTCACTTCCTCACTCAATAAATTCAGGATTAGCTCCAGGTCCAAGAGCTACAAGAGGGTAGGTGAGAGGACAGTCTGGGGACTAAGTATGATGTCTCCCCAGGAACATCAGCAAGGTCACTCCAGTAGCTGCCCCAGCCATGGATGGTCCAGTAGGGACAAACAGCATGTCCCTGGGAGCACTGTGCACAGCATTAGAGATGCAACCCTCATCTCCCTAACCTAATTCACAGTGCATTTGAATGCACTTTATTTGATTCCTCTTTGTGAAGGGCTTTGAATAAAGGCTCAGCAAGGGTATGAGGCCTGCAGCACGAGGGATGGTTATTCTCCTAGTTATCTTTTACTCGTATTTTGAGCTTTGAATTTGTTGTTACACCACAAAATCTGCAGGCATCCCATTGAGTGAGCAGGACATGTCAACTAAGTGCAGCAAAGCTGAGCAGTCCCAGATTCTTTCTGAACTTCTTTCTACCGCTAAGGATTTGACCCGTGCAAGTCCCATGTCACCACAGCAGCACAAGCTGCATTTCTCCCTTTCCCCATCACTAGGTTTTTCAGGCTGTTAAGGCCCTTCATATCCCACCTTGTCCCACCAGAGCTCACTCACAAATGCAGAGGAGTCCCATGGGTCCTGGTGCAGGGTCTGACTCGTCCCTGCATTGACGTGGGTGCCGCGCCAGCCAGCAGTGCTCCCCCGCCAGAGCAGCACTTCACACCCACTTTGTAATCGCTTCAAGCAGATATAAATGAGGACACCAGGAGGAAGATGGGCCAGTTTGGCAAGGTGCAGAGACACTTCTCTTTTATTGTCTGGTATTTCCAGTCTTCTCATAAACAGGCAGCTCTTGTTTCCTTCCCAAGGAAGATATATCCTACAAGTGGCTGTTATATAGCGCAATGAATAACTTCTGATTGTCAGGTTTTCCCCCTTAATTGACTGGCAGAGAAAAATAAAACATCAGCAACAATAACAGCTCCATGGTGTCTTTCACTTGAACTTTCCCAAGCACTTTGCAATCGTCCGTGAAGTAAGCTTCACAGCCTCTTCTGAGGCAGGTGGGGAGGATAGGAGGGAAGGTAGAGGGGAAATAATTTCTTGAGGTTACCCAACAAATCAAGATGTGGTTTCCTCTCTCTCAATTCACTGTTCCATCTTCTAGCCGTCAGAGGGACCCAGCATGTTAATCAGAGTTGCATTTGCTTGGCGTTGGGGTGGACTGAGGAAGATCACCTTGGTGCTCAAGGCCACCTTGATGCTAAAGGTTTATAACCTGTTTTTTCCCCTAGTGTTCACACTGTCATTGCTGCAATTCAGCACTTTGCCTCAGCACAGGAAAGGCATGGACTTGTTTGAGTGGGTCCAGAGGAAGCCACAACAATTATCTGAGGGCTGGAGCACCTCTGCTCTGGAGACAGGCTGAGAGAGTTGGGGTTGTTCAGCCTGGAGAAGAGAAGGTTTCTGGGAGACCTTAGAGCACCTTTCAGTACTTAAAGGGGGCCTATAAGAAGATGGGGACAGACTTTTTAGCAGGGCCTGTAGTGATAGGACGAGGGGTGATGGTTTTAAACTGAAAGAGGGGAGATTTACATTAGATACAAGAAATAATTTTTTTACACTGAGGCTTGTGAAACACTGGTCTAAGTTGCCCAGAGAGGTGGCAGAAACCCCATCCCTGGAAATATTTTAGGCCAGATGGGAAGCAGTTCTGAGCAACCTGATCTAGTTGTAGATGTCCCTGCTCACTGCACAGGATTGGACTAGATGGCCTTGAAACATCCATTCCAACCCAAATTATTCTGATTCTATTAATAATTTCCTGGCCTGTGGAAAGGAAACATCAACCTGCCTCCATCCCTCTCATCTCACTTCTCCTCTGCATCTTTCTTAAAAGCAAGATAGACCCCTTTGAAGAAGCAGAACTTGCTTGCAGAATGTCCTAAAAAGATACATTTTTTCCCCAGAAGCTATTGCAACATGCACAGGCTGGAGACTGTCTCATCTTTGAAAAAGCCATCTGTGCTCCACCCCACTTTGACACCTCACTCTGCTGGAGTGAAGGTGTAGGGTTCACCAAGAACATCAGGGTGGCTGCAGTCCCCAGCATGGATCAGGGCATCAGCAGCTCACTGCTTGCAATGCCAGGGCTCAACATGCCGAGAGTGGAGGACGAGCTGCTGCCGCCCTCTGGGAGAGCCGTCAAAACATCTGTGATATTTGGGACTGTTCCAGGACAAGGGAATCAGAAGTGGATCCTGGAAATCTGCCTATTATCCTAATGAGGATGTTTCCGTATCGTGGCAGACCATTCACGCAGCAGCCGGGGAGCCTGGCGAGGGGGAAAGGTTGGTCCAAGTGACCTTCT
The DNA here is from genome assembly GCF_020740795.1 of Apus apus. Taxonomy (NCBI): domain Eukaryota; kingdom Metazoa; phylum Chordata; class Aves; order Apodiformes; family Apodidae; genus Apus; species Apus apus. Next base: position 105,661,483 of record NC_067284.1, on the reverse strand, counting down.
GCTTTCCCAAAGGGTGGCCCAGCACAAGGGCATTTCTGTCCTCCCTCTGAGAGATCAGTTACTGGTTTGTGTTGTGTGTTATTGCCTATGTAACTTCAGTTCCCAGGAGGATTTTCCCATTAAGAAAAAACAAAAACACAAAACACAAAAACAAAAAGCAGCAACAAGCTTTGCACGGGCTTTTAAGCAAACAAAATGTGGAACATGTGTGCACACAAGATTTCACACCCACGCACAATTTCCCTTCTAACGTCGCAAATGGCTCGTGTGCGAGGACCTGGCGTAGTGCAAAGCATCAGCGTTGCAGGCAGGGAGAGGTGGGATAAACAGAGGAAGAGCAGAGAAAAAGATGAGGAATTTCAGTTGCCGTTTCATCTGAGAGAAATCATGTAGGTTTTTCGCAAACAAGAAGCCAAACCATCCCTGCTGTCTCTGATGTTTGATCGAGTTGAAAAGCCATTGGCATCCCCTTCCTGCACACTGCCACAAGGGTGCTGTAAAGCAAATAAGAATTTGAAATAATAATAACAGATCTGGGATGGCAAATGATTTTATTTAGCATTTATTGCTGTCAGTTACTCTGGGTTTGCTAACTGTCTTTGGGCTTCCCAGGGGGCAGGGAGGATTTAGGGTTGCAGTCACAGCCTGGCTTGAAGGGCAACGGCCTGAGAAAGCTTCTGGATCATTTTTAAAAGCTACCGAAGACTTTATGAATGACAGCAGGAAAGCAAAAATTCCTGCTATTCCCAAGTTTTTTTGAACAAAACAAAAATTATAAATGAAAATTTGTATTTTCCTTCCAGTGGAAGGAGTATCTGCCCATGCAGGGGGGTGGTACTAACTGGGTGATCCCTTCCAAACCATCCTGATTATATGACAATCAGTTTCTCTCTGCAGATCTGGCAGAGGGTGATTTTCAACCTTTTCTGAACCCTAAAAATATGCCAGTGGTTTCACATGCATGAAGATGGACACATAATGGAGATGACTTTGCACATCTATTCACCTCCCATAGCCCTTGCAGAAATAACACACGGACCTTCAGGATGTGCATCCCACAACTCACAACTGCTGCTCTAGAAGCAAAAGTACACATACACACACACCTGCTCTGTGTGTCTTTCCTTCTTTTTCTCTACCTCTGTCCAAAAATCTGGCAGAGTGACCAACAGTGGTGGTGACTTATTGCTATGACCTTTTTAATCAGTGCAGGTTTTCCACCAAATTATACACCAAATTTGGAGAAAATTATTGTAATGCAAAATCACTTGCAGAGAACTATCTAAAATAAAGTCCTGGCCAGGACTCATAAATCATGTGAGCAGGTCAAGAGTGTGCACTATTAATCCTGATATAATCACAGATTCATAGAATCATAGAATAGTTTGGGTGGGAAGGGACCTTAAAGACCATCTAGTTCCAATCCCTTGCCATGGGCAGGGACACCTTCTGCTAGACCAGGTTTCTTCAAGCCCCCTCCAACCTGGCCTTGAACAAATCCAGGGAGGGGAATGTGAGCATCTATGTGGTGTCATGCTGAAGCAGGATGTGTTGTCTATTGGTGGGTCCATTATGATGGCCATGTGGACACCACCACGAAGTGGACTGCCTTAGCAGAGGACCATTCACACACATACCCTGCTCAATTCAATATTGAATTTCATGGTACCAGCTTAGGTCACCACCAAAAGGTTACAACATCACTCCTTATCTTCTCAAAGCCATTTTCTACTACATTCATTGAGTGTCCAAGTGCCTCCTCCCCCCCATCAGAAACACAAATGTGAAGCACGTGCTCTGCTTCATTAAAAATTATGCTAATAGGAGACATAATTTAAATTGCTAATAGGGTCAGCTGCTTCTAGTAAGACATGACAAACTGTCTGGAAGGAATTTTTGCATTTTTAAAGATCCCCTTTATTCCCAAAGGGAAGCAAGTTGTTTCAGAGGGGAAAATATATCTATGTATTTATATATACACACGCTCGTGCACACACAAACACACAGACATGTACACCAATACTTTTTTTTTTTTTTTTTTTCTCCCTGAAATGCACATGCTATGAAACAGCACACCAGGTCAAATCTGCTTCTGCCATGAATGCTTTTGAGCTTGGGTGGTTTGGTGATGCTGGAGGCAGGAGCCCGGGCAGGAGCTACTGGGAAGGTGCCGCTCCACCGCGCCACCACCTCCCCACCCTCTGCATGCACTAACTACTGCTGGCAAATTAGCAGCTGCTCTTTGCAAGGAATGCTGATTAGCAGCAGGCTGGGGATAGAAAAGCCACAGGGATGGATAAAAGATGAAGCCAGAAGAGGAACTGGGAGATTTAGTCTTCTGCTCCCTCCTGAGACTGGATGATCTTGGAATAAGTTATTTTTATAACAGATTGGAGCAAACCCTGCAGCACAGGGGAAGCATCACTGTGTCCTCTGTGTCTTAAATAGGCAGGATGCTTGGCTGTCCCATAGTTGGGCATGGTTTTCAGGTGCTTACATACCACCAAGAGAGATGTTTACTCCACTCAGCAGTTGTTAGAGGGAAAATTTGACCTCTGGGAGTGCTCAGGAAAACCATCCCAAAGCTGTGGTGCCTCTGGGTTGTGCCAGTGGGAGGGGGGACAGATGGCAGCCTGGCCGCTGGGGACACCCCCCGTAACACTGTCAATCTGCCAGAGGGAAAGGGCTTCCAACAGGGAGCAAAAGAGGACAGAGAAGTGTTCAGAGGCAAAGCCAGGAGATAATGTCAACTGAGGACCACTGGCAGGAGCAGGCAGCTGCCAGGGAACCGCAGCTGACTTTCTCCAAGGGATCTGGGCATCTTCCATAAACTTCACAACAGCTCTCTGGCCAGGAGCATCTTCACATGGTGTACAGGCTTGACATCAGTGTCCAGAGTGAATATGCTTTTTGCACCCACAAAAGAATAATTTATTTTTTTCAAACCTTGAATCAGTGCTTTCCCCAAGCCTGGGTCCAGCTCTCCAGCAGCAGTTCATGAATAGTCACTGCCTAAATTATGCTCTTGGTGTTCACTTTGTAATTTCAGTGGTTATTTATAAATGTAAGCCATAATAATCATAGCCATGAATTCATTTATAATTTTAGATGGCTTCTTCTTAAAAGGCATTTGCATTTCAGAATTTTTCTGGTTGGAACAGACCCTTAAGATCACCTAGTCCAACCATTAACCCAATTCTACTTAGTCCAGTGCTTAAACCATGTCCCTCAGCACCACTTCTACACAGCTTTTAAACACCTCCAGGGGTGGTGATGCAACCACTGCCCTGGGCAGCCTGTGCCAGTATTTAATACCCCTTTCAGTGAAGAAGTTTCTTCTAATATCTAATCTAAACCTTCCCTGGCATAACACCAGACCATTTCCTCTTGTCCAGTTGCTTATTCCTTGAAGAAAAGATGGACCCCCCCCTTGCTCCAATCTCCTTTCAGGCAGTTGCAGAGAGCAAGAAGGTCTCCCCTCAGCCACCTTTCATCCAGGCTGAACACCCCCAATTCCCTCAGATGCTTCTCATAAGACTTGAATTGAATGTATCTGGTTCTGTGGTGTTTCCTTTTAATCCTTCAGTTTTACCTATTTTTCACTCACAGCTACATAAAAAAAGCAGAAGCAGCTTAAACATGTGGGTTTTCCCTGTGCTTCAAACTCTCCATGCAGGTTTGGAACATGCACCTTAGCCCAGATAACTTCACTATGTCTGTATGTCTGTTTGGTGGTTTTGTGGGTATTTCTGTGGGCTTTTCACCAGAGAGGGTAGTGACTGGACAAAGGGTAATGGTTTTAAACTGAAAGAGGGGAGATTTAGCTTAGACATCAGGAAGAAATTCTTAACCATGAGGGTAGTAAGGTGATGGAATAGTTTGCTGTACATATGTACATATTTGTTCTTGTGACTCTTGTCTATGCACCTTGGTGTGTTGGGTTATGATGGCACATGGGGAAATCAAGAGAAATTGTGAAAATAGCAAGGTGGAAATGCCAAGCAGTAGTTTAGGTAAGATAAAATAAAAGACAACTTCAGACCTGTGGTTGTCATATTGCTAATGATATAAATTCTGCCAGGATTGAGAGAGGGAAAGTGGAAAGTGTTTGAGAGTATGGGTAGGAGCTGGTGTTGGAAAAGAGTCTAGAGAAGAAACAAAGGGATTTAGTCTCTGCCCTTTGATGATATTCACTTTGCCTGTATTCCTGAGATAATTTCCAAGGGGTATGGCAGCCCTGGTCAAAGGGGGATATGGTCACCTCCTCTGTCTGTGCTGACTCATTTATAGCCAGGCCCACTGTCCAGATCAGCTCAGAGCAGTGCTCAGTAAACATATGTCTGCAACCATTTCTGTCGAAGTCATAGAATCGTAAAGTGGTTAAGGTTGGAAGGGACCTTAAAGATCATAAGCTTCCAACGTCTCTGCCATGAGCAGGGACACATCACACTAGACTGGGTTGCCCCAAGCCCCATCCTACCTGCCGCTGAACACTTCGAGGGATGGGGCAGCCACAGCTTTGCTGAGCAACGTGGGCTAGTGTCTCACCACCCTCACACCAAAGAATTTCATTCTGTTATCTCATCCATGTCTGTCCTCCTTAGGCTTAAAACAGTTAACTGTCATCCTATCACTACAAGCCCTTGTAAAATCATAGCACAGTTTGGGTTGGAAGGGACCTTTCCAAGCCATCTAGTCCAACCCTGCTACAATGAGCAGAGACATCTTCAACTAGACCAGGTTTCTCAGAGCCCCTCAGCTCAGTGCTACTTGGCCCAGGTCAAAACCATGCCAGGGTCATGCTGTCAATGATCGTTGGGCTCCGACATCCATTCAATTCATTCTTTTGTGATGGAGCCTGCTGGGACATGAATGCTGGTCCCCAAGAACATGATGGTCAAGTTTTACATTAAACTTGTATCTGCTCAAGGCAGAAGGTGATGGAGACAAATGTCCCATACCCACACAAGCCCGTGGGCAATGGAAAAGTGGAGTGAAGTGACACTGAACTCAAACAGGCAGCTTTGTGGAGAAACACAGGCATGAACATTTAGGTCGATCAGTCTTTTCCACTTGAAAATGCACCAGGGCTTGTTTGACTGTTAAGAAAAGCACCAGGAAAACCCTTGATACATGTTGAGAGGTTTTTACTATATATGTAAGTTATATATTAATGTTGGTACCAATAATATGATACACACTTCAGTAAACAGGTGAAAGTAATTTACCTGCCATGTTTCAAGTGAAGTTTTCGGAAAAAAAAAATTATTTATTTCTAAGAAGAAGCTGTTCAGGAAGATCTTCTAGCCTGTGTTTCTCATGAGAGAAAAGTGAAGTGTCAGAGCCACCTTCAAGGTTCACAACAGGAGCATCGTGAAGATGGGAACATAGTGTTTAGCCCTATAATAAAGGTCAGTAAGACCCTCTGTTGCACCCAAAGGTGGAATAAAGAAACACAGTCATTCCAGGTGGGGGCAGTACTCAGTGTTTTATAAGACTAAGCTTGCAAGGATTACCTCAACTCTATGTTTATTTCAAATGTTTGATTGTACCAGCACAAGTTTATACAAAGAGTAGGTCCCAAAGGATTGACTCTATGCTAAAAATATCTAACTGCAGTTCTTTAAAAAAGGTTTTAAAGTCATGAAGAGATGTGTACCTTCTCAGCTCCTTTTTTCTTCTTTTTTGCTATATTGATACTGGGGATGTGTCTGAAGTAGAACCATGTATAGAGGCTGCAGAGACATGAATAGTGCCTTGAAGAGATCTTTGAGTCAGAAAGAAAGAAATCCCAGATGTAGGGGATGGTGCAGGGAATAAGGAGCAGTACTTGCAAGACATAGATGGAAATCTCAAACCCTAGCTCTATACTGTTAGATCTTAGAGTGGCCAATAATGGGCCTGCTCAGCACAACAGGACAAGTGCCAGTCCCAAAAGGCAATTGGGATGTGTCTGCCTAATTTTGGAGACTGATAATATGGAGATGGCACAATGGTCCTGGGTTTAAGCGTGAAGTTAGTAGTACAGGGATAGCCAAAAATCTAGGATGCAGCTCATCTCAGCTGTGGAGCTGTTGTACAACATCATTCAGGTCACCTTCTCTACCATTCTGCAGTCCACTTAATTGGACCATTGTGTGAGTCTGGGGTGCTTAAGGGTAATTTGGAAAGGGTAATAAAGCATTAATACACAAAACTGATTTCAAGGGAGGCTCCTAGGCACATCAGCTGCACCACACCTCTTCAATAGCAGTGAAAAAGCTCTGATGTTGTGTTGCTACACCAATAATTCTGTAGGATAACAGTTAACAAGACTCTAAGATGTGGATGAGGAGCCTGCATCTAGTATGGAGCAGGATAAGCCATCTCTGGAGGGTTTTAAGCAAGACAGGCATAGTGGAATACACGACTGTGCTCTCTGAATATGAGATAGCATTTGTGGATGCAAAGCAGAACTCAACAAGCAGCCGTGATCAGAACAAGAGTCCTCAGCATTTTTCCATGGCTCTGCCTCCAGAAATAACCCTCAGCACACCACGAGGGCTCTCCAGCTGCATCCCTCTTTTGCCAACTTGTAGATGTGTCTCCTTGAGCCGCAAAGGGTTGCGTGACATCTCATGCCCCAAGGCCCAGAGTTGCCAAGAAGATTATGCTCTAGCCGGCTTTAACAGGACACATAAGCATCTCAGCAGGGCCATGTGCAATCACCCACATGTCAGCAGCAATGGGAGCCTCTTGGCCTGGTAAGGTTTCACCAGAATCAGCAAACCCACCAGTCATCCAGGGCCACTCAACACCTCGCTGGCTAAAACTCAGTTCTCAGATAAAATGAGAAGCAGCATCCACTGGAGGTCTTTGCTTATGGGTCATGCAGCAATGCTTAAATTAAATGTAAATGGAATTTACATGAGAATCAGTAAAAACATGACTGCCCTTCGCTATCATCAAGCTCTTACAGACCATCCCTATATAATAGTCTGCAAGGAGAATACAGCTATGGATGACAAGTGCTTGGGGACGTCACTCTCTGAAGTGCAGCACAGCCACAAGCTGTGGAGGCTGTCAGTGGTCCTCAGCCCAACCCAGCAGCTGGAGACCCACGTGGTAAAGAAGCTCCTTTTACCTTGCCATGAGCTGGCCCAGGATGGAGTATATGACCATGATGTCCTCTGAGGCAGAGAGAAATCCTCCTGCTCCTTGTATTAGATAGGTTCAGTACATCCAAAAGTGGGAGTCAGCTTCCAAAAGCTGGTGCTCTCCTCTTGGGATTGCCTCCTCTTCCTTTCCCTCAAATTGATATTTCTGGAATGCATCCTTGGGCAGGATGTTAATGTTCACCCATAGAGCTCTTCCCTTCAGGAGGTGCTTTCATTCCCAAAAGCCATGGGATAGCTGAGGCTCTGAGGAGCAGCGGATCCAGCACCCATCTCCACAGAACGCCTCATGTGAGTAAGACTCTGTCTTTCTTCTTCACCTCCCACAACTTATTGACATTACACACTTACCTGAGGTAAGGATACCTCATCTTGTGACTCCTGACTGGATTCAAGAGGGAAGAGTGGGCTGGCAGAAAACAGTTTGAATAAGTGGCTTTTCATGAGATGTTAAAAATGCATTAAAATCATAGAATAATTTTGCTTGGAAAACACCTTTAAGATCACCAAGTCCAACCATTAATGCAGCGCTGCTGAGTCCACCACCAAACCATGTCCCCAAGTACCACATCTACACAGCTTTGAAATCCCTCCCAGAATGGTGACACCACCACTGCCCTGGGCAGCCTGTTCCAGGGCCTGACAACCCTTTGGGGGAAGAAATTTTTCCTAATATCCAATCTAAACAACCCCTGGCACAACTTGAGGACATTTCTTCCTGTCCTATCTCTTGGAGGAATATATTGTCAGGAAGAATATGAGTTGTTGTAGCTGCTATTGAAGGGTAGTCTGTGCTCCTTGCAGTGATGCTCAGCTCCTATTCAGAAGCAAACTGAAGCTCACATACATTAATGGGTCAGCATAGGAATCTAAATGGTATTACCTGAAAAAATGAAAAAATTGAGTCTAGACAAAGAAATCCTGCCATAGCCCATGTCTGACTTAAGCTTTGTTTGGCTACATTTATTTTCAGACCTTGTCAGAAATGCTCAAAGACTTATTTCCAAAGACATTTTGAAAGGTAGCAAACAAAAATTACATCATTCTATACAATTTTTTCAATGGGTATTCAGGGCTATTTTATAAAAAAAAAAAAAGGATTGGGGGTGGGTTATACGCAGTTTCTCTTTCTGTTTTTCTCCCATCTCTTCATTGAAGAATAGGGTTATTGATTTCTCTTTTTTTACCAAATAAACCTTTTCCACTGAAATTTGCCTCAGGTCATTAATCTTATATATATATAATAAATGTAATCTTAATGACAGCACTTTGGCCAACTCAGTCTTGCTCACAGTTTGCATGACAAGGTGAGGTTTGAAACTAGATACACATCTTGTTCAACCAGATGATCCTTGAGGTCCCTTCCAACCTAGTGTTCTATGATTCTGTGATTCTGTGATCTTAAACCACAGCAGTAGCCCCTTGCAGCTGTTTACCAAGACACATGAGCATTTCTCCATCACTCATGAAGATTTCTGGGGCTTTTCAGATGTGACCTCAGCAGACCCCTAAAGCTGTCTGCTGCCCCAGGCAGGCTGCCTGGGAGGATGACACAGTTCAGAGCATGAAAGATCATGGATTTCCTCAAAGGAGCTAATGAAGCAGCTCCCTTCATTCTCACAGCTTGTCAGCTCAAGTATAGCCCCCTCTGTGGAAGTCTTCAAGGTCAGGTCGGATGAGGCTTGGAGAAACCTCTTCTAGTGGGAATTGTCCCTGTCCATGGCAGGGGGTTTGGAACTAGATGGTCTTTCATGTCCCTTCTAACCCAAACCACTCTGTGATTCTATGATTTGATGTCAGCACTAGTGTAGGGCACAAGCTGGTGTCCAAGTGATGATGGGACATCTCAAGGCACAGTGCAGGGACCATTCTCACTCATGGATTGAGAGGATGAGTTCAGGCTGTCTGGAGTGGAGGCAGAGAGGTTAACCCAAGCGTGCACGGCGCGTGGCACCGCTTGCCCTTAGAGCCAAGTGCGCTCTCCTTTTTGTGTCTTCCGTTTTTGTTGTATCTCCTGCTAATCCTCCCTCTCACACGCTCTGCGTAATCTCTTCAAGCCTTCACCTCTATTGGTTGGAGCCATTTAATCCTATTATGGGGATTGCTATTTTGAAGGTTCAGCTGAATGATGCTCCAAGCCCTGCCCAGTGTTTCACCTGTCTTGGGGGTTTGCTGAGGGAATCGCTGACCCATCAGCAGCTCTGGCAACGGTTCATTCAGGGTGATGCATTGAAATACTATTTCCAAGATAAAGCTTAAATCCCCTGGCTTTCCTTCAGCCCTTGTTCAACACATCCACTTGTGGGGTTTGTCCTCAGAGACCTCCGCACCACTGGGGAAATAAGGGAAGGATTTGATAACGCACAGTAATTTTAAGTTGTTACTGGGATGGGAAAGAATTAAATATAAATATGATACTGATCCGAGATCTCAAAACCCATCCTGACCTATTATTGCATTTTGAGTTAGACCTGTTCCCATTGCATCAGCTTTCCCAAAAATTGGAGGATGCCTGGTTTCAGCTCATTCACATTAACTGCTATGTGGGTTATAAGGAGGTGAAAACAAGGTGACTTCTCATTTGAAAAGCCACCTCCAAATTCCAAATCTCTTGCCCTTTCCTGTGTGCTGTATAGGATGTGATGAGAAAGAAAGCCAGGAGACCTGCACCCCCATCTGCTGCCTTAGTCCTGAAATTGGGCACCTCAGCAGCTGCTCTCACCCTCCCATTTGCTGTCTGAGCAGTCAGGGAATTGTATTTACATTTCAAATAAGGCATGGGCACTTGTAAAGACTTGTGTAGGCACAAGCCTCATCTAGGTGAGGCTTGTTCGAAGACATGAAGTAGTCGTCTCCTTACCAGCCTCTTCTCTTTCAGATGCTTAGTTATGAACAGTTCTCAGGGCCCCAAAATTTCAATTATATTAAAAAAATACTTATTTGAAGATGTCAAGAAGGATTTGTGTGAAATGACCTGCTGTCATGTCCCACACAAATTCCCTTCCAAAAAGCCACTGACATCTCCCAGCTCTACCTGCAACAGAAGGAAAACATCAAGTGCTCAAATTTCCCTGCATGGTTTTCAGCTAACAACTGATTTCTAATGCAGAATTAAAACCCAAAATACCGAATTTTCCTCCCACATTGGCTAATTTTCTGCTGACGTTGCTTACTCTTTCAGATTAGTGATACTGAAAATAGTAAAACTTCTAATCACATAATCCAAACAAGACAGGTTTCATCTCCTCTTGCTATAGACTTTCCTTCTAGTCTCTCAACAGAACCTAAATTTTAATTAGTTTGTTTGCTGGAAAAATACTTTCTGCTTAAAAAACTTGATTTTATGCTTATTTGGGCTCACAATGGTGTTTTCTCATAATCTGAATCTTTGAGTATATGAACTGACCTGTGGTTGAGAACTGCTGCCAGAAGAATTTCCTCCTAAAACAACAGCAAAAGCATTTTTCAAGATAACCTAATCTAGAGGAAGCTTAGGTGAATACATCTCGTGCAGTTGCAGCTGATCCCATCCTGGCAGAGCCCATGCCACACCCATCCATCCTATATCCATAACTTAATACCATGTGCTCTCCCACCCCACAAATCATGCAATATCCCACCCCCAGCCATGGTTCTTCTCCCAGTTCCTGGAAAACCAAGGCTGGAAACCTCCTTTGAGTGTGAACATCAGCTGCAAAGCTCTTCCAGCTGCCTCCAGGCACCAGGAGCTTTCTATAGGTCTCATAGACATGAGATGTCCCTCCTTAAGGAGCCATGCAGCTTAAAAATAGTCTGAATTTATTACTGGTCAAAACAGATTGTAGATATTAAACTCCCCATGCTGCCTGCCGACCGATTCAACTCTGCTGAACCAACACAGTGTAGCAGAGGAGTCTTCATTTGCAGGTCCATGCTCCACGGTGCCACAGTTCAGCCACGGGACAGCAGGATCTCAGCCTAACTCCAAGGCATTAACAGCTTTGCCAGGGCAGATTTCTGATTTCCTTCTCCTAGTCATGGTGTTTATCAGGCATTAGAGGAAGGAGAGAGCAGGAGGGCTGTGTCTGCTACTGAGCTCCTTCCCTCTCTAATCTCCTCTCTGCTTTCTTGCCTCCTGTCCCACCAGAGAATCCAGAAAAGACAAATCTAAGAGGTTCTCTGAGCACTTCAGCTGCAAAAAGATGATGCTGCTTGACATTAAACATGGGTCCATTAGCAGGAGAAGCACTGCACACAGAGGTTTAGGATCTGGAGAGACAGCATGGTTCAAATGCATCTCCCCATCTGCTGAGATGGCACCACTTTGCCTTTCTGTGTCACTAAAAATAATTTACAAACCACAAAAGAGCACTAATTTAATAATAATAACTCAATTATTATTAAGATAATAAAAATAAAATATCATTTTAAAAATACTTAAAATAAAAGCACTAATTTAATAAACAATAAAAGTACTTGAAGGGGCTACAGGAAAGCTGGGGAGGGACTTTTTCCAAGGGCAGAGACTGATGGGACAAAGGGGAACAGTTTCAAGCTGCAAGAGGGAAGTTTGAGATGAGATCTTAGGAAGAAATTCTTTGCTGTGAGGGTGGTGAGACAGTGGCCAAGATTGTCCAGAGAAGCTGTGTCAGCCCCATGCCTGGAAGTATTCTGGGCCAGGCTGGATGGGGCTTGGAGCAACCTGGTCTAGTTTAAGGTGTCTCTGCCCATGGCAGGGGGTTGGGACTAGATGCTGCTTAAGGTCCCTTCCAACCCAAACCAGTCTGTGATTCTAAAAGGAGAAATTGCAAGGTGAAGGTGGGGGAAACACTGAAAATACAGAAAATGGCAAAAAACATTTCTAAAGCAGAAGAAATCACAGAGAAAAGCCCTTCTAGCTGAGAGCCTGCAAGGTGTTTCTGCATTAACAGCAGGGCATGGCTGGTAGTAGAAGCAAGTGCTGGTATTTAATGTTTGGCGGGAAATCGGTTAAATAAATGGACCTGCTCTGTCGGGTTTGTCTGCGAGGGGCGTAACGCAAAATTGCACTCAACAGATAAATGGTGGAGGAATCAACCTGTTAGAAGGAATTAATGTACTTCACACCAAGGCTGGGTGTTTCAGACCTCCTTCTTGCACTGCAAGAATTTTTACGGGAGAAGCAGGCATTACCAATCACGTAAATCTCAGATTAGACTGTTCGATCCAGCTGAATTATGTCTGCATAACCCCCTCGAAGCAATCTGGAAAAAAAATACAGCTCTAGGAGAGATCCTGCCGTTAATTTTAAGATGCTTTAAGGAATCCATGCAATACAACTCCTCCTGATTCGCCTTGGCTATGCAAGATTTGTCTGATCAATTGGAGAAGGCTGTATATAGATTTTCAGATTTATTTCTACACTGAAACCAAGCCCCGTATGTAGCAAATCGCTCTGCTGAAAAGGTGACTTTTGAGTAACACTGTGTACTCTCTCTGCAGAGGCTCCATGCCATGGTCCCACCCCCGATTCGATAGCCACAGCTTTTCAGCTGCTCGGCTCAGCATTTTGGAGCTGGTGCAGCAGCTGAGGGAGGGGAGGGAGAATTTCTGCTTCGCACAGTGGCATCTCGCCCCAGAAAAAAAGCAGCGCCAGGGTCCCCGAGGTGATAAGATTAAGGGGGTGAGTACAGCAGCACAGCACACAGGGTGATTTGGGGTTTTCCAAACTGTATTGAAGTGCCCATCAAGAATGGGAAAATATTCATGTGTGATCTGGTTTTTGTCCTCCAGTTAACTGAGGCAAGATGACATTGAAGGAGGAAGTGGAATAAATACATGCAAGAAGTCTTTTCATAAAGTTATTTAATTCACCAGAAGGGATACTTCAACACCTTATTTACATTGAACCACCCTTTATGCATCTTGTAAACATCAGAAGTAATTTCTAATAAATTACAATCCAGGGAGCAGCAAATCAACAATATCATCTGAGTTGCTTAAACAAATTGATTACAAAATATATCGTCTTTTTCCCTGAGACTCTTTTCAGACTGCATTTGAAGGCATTATTCTTCTGAATTTTCTTTTCAGGGTATAGATGTGCAAAAATATCTCCAAGCAAGAAGAGATGATAGTTTGAACTTTATTGCCCTTGACCTCAGATCCTTTTGAGTCTATTGTGTTACAGCCTTTCTGGTATCACTGTCACCAGTGACATCTAACAACAAACAGCCCAAACAGCAGGTACCAGCTAATTCAAATTGAGATCACAGATTCAGCCATGTAAGAGTCTGAAAAAGAAATGCTGAAAATTTCTATAACCTCTGGGCTTCTCTTTACCAGAAAGGATGTTCTCCGCAAAGTAATAGGAAAATGTAATATTGTTTGCCAATTTAATTGGATGTGCTCCTGCCCTATTATGAAAGAGATTGTCTCTTGCTGACCATGTATAAAACATAGGACAAGAGCTGATGCTGGTTGTTCGAAGTGGAAAAAAAACAGCAGTGATTTGAGACGATGTGACAGCGATTGGGATGTTTTCTTGGCCTCCATTTCAAGTGCACAAAGGGACTTCAAAAGAGGTTCTTCAGGGTGGACATCAGTTTGGTGGAGGACAGCTCCACTGTGCCCAAATTTCTGCTTTATTGAAAATTCAGTCCAAAGTAACCCCAGTAACACAACTCCTGATATTTGTGGTTTGTGATGGTGGTCCTCTGCATCCTGTTGCTGCTGGCAACACAAAAATCCATTGCAGAGGGAGACATAGCTTTCAGGGGCATGATGGAGAGCAAAGCAAGAAGCCCTGGGGAGGGTTATTCCTGCTTACCCTTCACGGACCTGACTGCTATTTATTGCAAAACAAGGACTGGAAGAGCAGAGAAGGGAATCTGGGCAGGAATGATAAAGAAGTGGGTTCATCCACTGCAGAAAAGCCTTCTCCCAGCAGTCCCACAAAGCTCTCATAGGTTACAAATGGCCAGGTGGAGTGCTTGGAGTAGTTGCCGTCTGCGCCACTTTCTCTCCCTTCATTTACAGAAAGCCATGAGAAATATTTCATCCTCTTTGTTGAGATGGTTTCTTTGCTCTCAGGAAGGCAGAACAAGCGTATTTATACTCTCACTCCAGGATTTGCTGGTGGCCGTGAGAGGCAGTCGGGGACTAGGACTGGACTTGTTACAGCTTCAGAAATTCAGCAGCGAAGTGCTGTTGCATTGGGTGAAAATCAGGAGAGCTCTTGTTGAACAGCAACATGCTGGCTGACCTCAGCTCCCCTCCAGAGCAGCCATGGCTACAGAAGGCTTTCTGGCATGGTGAGGTGGTTTCTGGTTACTTCCCAAGGTCAGCCATCCTTTTGGAAGTGTGGAGCTGCAGGTGGGTGAAGTCCAGGAGAGTCCTGGACATGGGGAAAGCTGGAAAGAGCTGCCTTGAGGGTACCTTGGGGGTTGCAAGACCCTGACTTCAGTGATCATGTTGGTGATGTCCTTCCAGTATAAGGATCTAAAACAGAATAAAGCATCAAGGTGAGCTGCTGAGGCAGCACAGCTAATGAACCAAAATGCCCCATCCTCAACCCCAAAAAAGCTGGACCTATCTGTGTCCAACCTCTCATTCACCCTGGCCAGGACCAGAGCAGAGATGCAGACTGGTTGGGATAAATTGTAGAATTAAGCATCTACTAATGCATTTACTAATGATAGAATGCTTTGGATGGGGTGGGACCTTAAAGATCACCCAGTCCCAACCCCCTGCCATGGACAGGGACACCTCCCACTAGACCAGGTTGCTCCAAGCCCCTTCCAATCTGGCCTTTAAAATAAATAATCCCTAATTAATAAACCTGTGCCTGAGCCTCTTTCCTTGGCCATGAGGTCGTGTCTTTGGGTGCATGTGCAGTCTCAGCCTTTCCTTGGTGCCCTCAAATTGCTGCTGGTTTAGGAGACACCTCAGAACAGGTCTTGGCACTGGGCAACAAAAGAGGTGAAGTTTGGAGAGATGAATCCCACCCTACTGTGAGCAGGGAGACCTGGGTGATGTGTAAGCTTTGTTCTTTCCCTCTATCATTGAAGCACATTTTGTTACTTTTTAATAAATTAAGTCATGCAGAATGGTCTGGCTAGGGATCTCTCTGCTTTGTGGTGTGATGCTGTCAACAGCAAACCTGGTCCACGCTCCACAGGGCTGGTGTATGTTCAGAGCTGATCCACCAAATCCAGTAAGGTTCTTCTTGGTTTTTCATCCATAAAATGCCTGCTCTAGTCCTCAAAAGGGGCAAAACTCAACACTTTGGTGCATCTCTGCAGTCAGCCAACCCTCAAGACAAGAATAAAGATTTTTCCTTGGATATAAGTATTTCCTTGGCCAGACCTCCCACGCTAGCCTAGTGCTCTGCTTATCTACCTCTGGTCCCTGCACCAACTGCATACGTTAGCATTTCTCCTGAATTTTGGAAAAGGTACTGTTTGCTCCTCCAATCCGTAATACTTGCTATGAACTGTTGCATTTCATTAATGAACTAGACAGGATCACTGGTGGATTAAGCAGAAGACCAGACAAGGCACAGCCAAAGAGGAGGGCTCAGACCATGAAGATGGGGCTCAGTTCTTGGTGGGCTCCTCGGGCCACCCTCATTAAAGTGCTTCTCTCCGCACGCCTCAATTCTGCATATGCAAAATAGAGCTAATCCTCCACACTTTACTCAGCATGTGAGTCTTAATTAAAGTTTTTGAAGAAGCCCTGGGTAGACCTAGGACTGGGAGTGGGTTTGGCCCTATCTGAGCAGGCACCCTTGCAGGCCTGGCCCGGCAGTGGCATCTGGCTGCCATCCCACCTCCCTCCGCTCCCTGTGCTCAGGGTTTGTTAACATCCCAATCAATAACACCGCAGCATAAAATTCAGCTTCAACTTTTCTCCACGGGTTCAGCTGCAGCACCAGGTTGGGGGGTTCCCCCCCCCCCAGCTTGCACCCTAAATCCTATTTTTCCAGGTCCTTTGAGCCCTGCTGGGAGGTATTTAGGTATTATTTTATTCCCCGTTGCCACACGGAGTGGGGTGAATGCTAATGAGGGCGATGAGTGCCCCATCCTTGCCTGCGAATCAGTTCATCTTTTCATACACCATCTCTCTGACCCCCTTTTAAAGCTTTTAAAAATAAAAAATTATGGCTTAATCTCCTTTCTTTGGGAGGATGACCTCTAGGGTTCACAACGTGGAGCTCTGATGGATAAAGAGAAATTCATTTTCCGGAGAAAAAAAGAAAAAAAAAAGGAAAGAAAAAACAGAAAGAAAAAAAAAAGGAAAGAAAAAAAACAGAAAGAAAAAAAAAAGGAAAGGAAAGCATCTTACATGATCATGTGGCTTTAGGAATTGGATCCTTAGTGGGGGAAAAAGTAGGGAGGGGAAAAAAAACAAACAAAACAACAAACAGGAAAAAAAACCAAACAAAAAAAAAAAAACAGGCTGTTGAAAAACTTTATAAATTTGCTGCGGGGCCACGGGCTCATTGGGAGTGGGTCGGTTCCTGCTGTGCTGTGGCGCAGGAGCCAGCAGGGTGAGGGATACGGTGTACGTCTGGCTTGTGCAAGTATTATCCTATTAATAATCAATAACCATCTCTCAGGGCGAGATGATTCAGGCCATATTGGTAGATAATTGCTATTATTGTTATTCCGGTTTAAAACCAGTTCCTCTTCACTACTGCCACAAGTGATGTGAAGGGATGTATTTTTAATTTGTTGGCGGGCGCAGCGCAATCCATCACCCGGCATTACACGGAGCTGGGACCGAACGTCAGCACCATGGGAGCAGGGAAACACTTCTGTTCTTGAAGTTACTGTTGGCTGAGTTGGTGTTGATTGCTCTGAGTATCATCTCCGAAAGTTAACTAGCGTTAAAGTGTTGATAATGTCCCACTTTTGCAATCATATTTGCATAGCGCACAACGGAGTTTAGCAGGGAAAAAAAAATTAGCTGAAGTGCTGTTTTTCATCAGCCCTGTCAGTCTCATACTGTTTGCTTCATCTCGGTACATGGGGCATTGGGTGACAAATGGTTATGACATTTTTTCATCTAAGCATTGCGTTATTATATAATCATTGTCTTCTGTCTCCTGGCTGCATCCTTACCACAGAGAGAGAAGGGGATGGAAGCGGAGACAGAGGAGAAATAATTGGGATTTTTAATTTAATGTAATTTATTTTATTTTTTTTATTTTCCTTTCTCAAAAAAAAAATATATATACATTTATATATTTTTTCCACCTTTCTCCCTTCCCCCTGCCTGAGGCAGCATTGCCAGAAATAGTCCCATGGGCCAGTGGAAAGCATCCTGTTCCCATTGAAGTCAGCAGCAAATCACTCGATATACAGGACCCGTATACAAATAGGGGCGACCTCTCTTTGTTCGGGGTATGGAGCGGCAGAGCGAGGACCACGGTCACCAGAGGCCTTCTCCTCCCTGTCAGCATCAGCACAACCTGGGTGAAGTGCCCCCCCCCCCCCCACCCCTCCTCTTCCTCTTTTAGCTCTGGCAAAACGACGGAGATTCTGGCTTTTGGTTTTTTACTGCCGCAATATTTTTTAAAGATAATTGAAACGGTTCCTCAGCGTTACCAGCTCAGGAATAAAATCCCCAGAGTTCAGGAATAAAGCAGGAATAAGAGATCTCCATAGCAATTTTGCTTTGTTTGTTATGTTGTGGGGTTTTTTTGTTGTTTTTCTCCCTGCCCCAGCTACTTTTCATCTACCTGAATTTAGGAGAGCAATTTCTTTCTAACCTGCATCAGTCAGAAGTTTTAACCTGCATTTTGCAGGGTATTACGGTGGCAATTTCTCATTTCGGGCTCTGGCTTCTGTTGTGCATGACAAGCTTTACACTTCTATGGGTAAATACAGTGATAATAAAGCGTCGCGTTATTACAGAGTGTGTTTTTAGTCCAAGCACCCCCTCCATACGTTAAGTAATTCATCTTTATTGCCATTAGGAATTCAGATGCTATTTTACAGAGGGGGAAGGGAGGAATGTGTGCAGAGTGCAGCTTATATTTTGCAGATTTTTAATTTTTTTTGGCTGTGCAAGTTGCCGATTTACTCAAAGAAACCTCCTGGATACAGGTTTAAAGGAAGCTTTATGGGGGGGGAAAGGGATTTTTAGTATTATTTAGGCTTCTCCCTGCTAACGTGCAGCTCTTTCTGCCTGCCTGGCTCTCTGGGTGTGCAGTGCAGTATAGGATACATTCGCCTTTGCGTTAACAATAGTCCAATAAAAGCCGACAATATTCTTGCTTAAATGCACTGAGTTATGTAGATCCCGATTCTAGCACACAAGCAATGAAAGAAAAGCAGATATTTCCTTCTCCCAAAAACAAATTCTGTGATACAAATGCAAGCCGACATATGGTAAAAATTGCCTGCAGCCCTGCTGATTTACAGAACGGTTTTCACTCACGGATAATTCATTAAAAATCATTTCATACTGCCTGTATATACATTAAAAAAATATTTAGTTGTGTAAATATCAGTCGTGAAGGTATTGCTTTTTCCCTCCCCCCCCCTCAGTTCCCTTTTTTTTTTTTTTTTTTCTTTTTCTTTTGACAGCTGATGGGGATGGGCGGAAAAAAAATCTGTAGATACATGATGAGCATAGGAGAAAGCAAAGGTATGCCTGGCACTCATCTGGAGATGTAGGTCAGGACGAGGGGTGGGCGAGGACAGCTTTTAAATCTGCTACCTGAACCATCTGCTGCTTGATGCCAGTTGAATCTGCGTATGGGAAACACACACTAGGCAGAGATTTATCTGGTGGCATACAGCACAACAGGGACTGGGAAAGTGCTTTTACCTGATTTGGGGCTCTCAGGCTGACCTATAGAACAAAAAGATCCAAGATAGTGTATATGCCGGGAGATGTCACCGCCAAAGTGATGCTGCGGGATTTCAAGGCCGTGGCTGCTGGAGCAGAGCAGCTTGGAAAAGAAATAGCAAATTTCAGCAAGGAGAGGCGAGTTTTTTGGGTTTATTCTGCTTTCTAAGTACTCGTAAAATGAAGGAGGCACAAAATGCAAAGGGGACAAATGACGTGGTGGGGTTTGCAGCTCCCAAACACAAACAGCCCAGGATATTCCTGAGATCAGCCCAGAAATCTCACTACTACCCTCCATATTTTATTCTCTAAATACGTGTCACATTACTCAAAATGCTTAACAAGGCTCCAGTCTGGCACTACATCTTTCCTTTTTTTTTTTCCTCTGGTTACTCTGATGTAATTTTATTAAATATGATGCATTATTTTAAACCCTTGGCTTGGAGACCTTTAGATTATTTTCCCCCCCTCGAGGAAAATTCAGAAATAAATCACAGAGTACAAGAGATTTGGGGTGGGTTGTTGGTTGTTGGGTTTTTTTTCCTCTACAGTCAGTAGATGAAATAATGCTATTAAAACCATGGAAAGGAATAAGTACTTGGAATAAGGTTCTAGGCCATCAGCTTTCATCTGCCACAAAACCCAGTAGTAAACAAAGCAATAATAATTTGGGGCTCAGAGGGCTGCTCAGGGGAATTCTGGGGGGGTTAATTAAGATGAAATGTCTATGTGGGGAAGGGGGGGACCACCAAGTTTACATCCCATGCCTGCAGCTGGCACGGTGTCCAGAAGAGAAATTTTGGGCCTGTTTCCTACGGAAATGGGTGCAATGTCACCCATTGCTGAGCAGGAGCTGCTGCCTTGACAGGGAATTTTTGTATTAAGCTGAACCTGACAAGGAGGATAAAATAAACTCTCACTGCACCATTGGAGTTTCTACATGGAGAACGCTTCTCCTGCTCTATTTATATGCTGTAGAAGTCAGTCTCCAGACTGTTACCATAGATAACAGAGTTTTTCTTCTGCCGTTGTCTCAAACAGCTTCTTCCCCCCCCCCTTCCACTATATTTTATGCAATTTCTACCTATCACCTCGGTGAGTAATTTGCCTGGTTTAAAGCAAATTACAACTTGGGAGCAAGCCGGGATTTTCAAGCAGAGAGATATTTTTCATTCTCCTCTTCCTGAATTTTGCTCCCGATTCTCTATGTAGCCCCAAGAAATCCTTGCAGAATAGGAACTATAGGCGACTGCATCTGATCCCGATACATATTTAACCTTCTTGCAGTCTCCAGGAATTAACTATTTAGGAGGTGAGTGGCAGACGCAGGCGTCACACTGGAATAACACAGTGAGGTCAGGCTGTTTCGCAGCAATGCCGATGATTTTCCGCAGAAACCATCGTTAATTCCCAGTACAGAGCTTCAGCAGGAGGCATTGCCATGGGCTGGGATTTTTAGGTGAAATAAAAAAACTAAATAAATGCAGCGATTCCCTATTTCGGGGGTCAGTGGATGCAGAGTTTCCCTCGCAGGGATGGGGAGTTAATGGGATTTGTAGCTCCTGGCTGAGGAGTGAGGGGGGTTAATCCCTTCCTTCGTGTATATCCCCACTAAGCTTGTTTAGGCTATGTTTAAAGTTTTTTGGTACAGGCTCTTTCTGTCCATTTTCACAGTGCTGGGCAAAGGACTGAACCCGACTCCAGTTGTGGTCTTTGTTCAACACCCAGAAATTCAGGTGAGCCCCAGAAAAAAAATATAAATAAAAGGAGGTTTAAAATTCACCAAAGTGGTGAAAAAACTTGTAAAGGCTTTAGAAAGCCATTGTTACTCAGGGAAAGCTCTCAGTGAGGCCCAGCACCTATTGTTTATTGAATTGTGATTTATCATGGAGCAAGTAGGGCAGAAAAGGGAATCTTTTCCCCCGGCCAGGTCCTCAGCACCTACCCACAGGGACCCATTCCCCCAGAGTTACCTCTGCCATTGGCTCCAGCAGTTGTTAAGCTGATTGCAGGATTGTAGGTTTGGGGTTGTTTTCCTAAGGCTATCATCTTTTAGGAGCCATCCTGAGAAGTGTTAAGTAGCCTCAGCTGACCTCCAGCAAAGCAAAGCTCTGCATCCTTATTTAGGGGCATGCAGCACCTCTACAGTTTTCCCTCCGGTGCTGGAGGTGGAGCAGTGAAGTGAAATGTCTTGGGAAAAAAAAATAGCAACTCCAAACCCTTTTTGCCTTGAAACCCTTTTCCCATCGCAGCCTGCCTGAATGCACACCCAGGCGATCCCGAACGGGGCGTGCAGGAGGGCCGGACACATATGCCGTGCCATATGGAGCAGAGCAATTCTGGTCAATCGGATCTTTAGGAGTTTTATCGTTTAATTTCTTAATGTGCTAATAGTGCAGAGGGAGGGGATGGATCATCGGTTAAGTCCAAGGATTTATGTTTTTAAGGGAAGCATAATGTCTTTTCAAGTGTGTTGGAGTGAGCTTTAAATACCCTCGGTAAACGTGATGGGGAGTGGGCAAGAGTGTGAACTAGAAAAGACCCTTTGACCACTAATCCAGCGCAGGTTTATAATGCAGGATCCAGCCCCCCTGTAAGTGGGCAGAAATTCCAGCTGAAAATCCCCATGCCCATTTTTGCAAAGACATCTTTCACCAGCACTGAGGGGGCAAACACAAGCCCAGGTCTGGGTTTGCATCTCCAGCTGCACCTGTGGTTTTCAGCAGTGGCTCCATCTCCATGGCTTGGCTCTGTAAGCGTCTCACTCCCGCTCGAAGCTGTGCAGGGTGGGAGGCAAAATGTCCTCAGGACCCTTGTTCCTCAGTTTCCCCACCAGTGCAAAGGGGGAATTGCATTTACTTGCTTCAAATTGCCACCAGGAATCGGTGAGCCTGCAGATTCCCAAAACTCTTCAGGATTCTCCAAAGGAAGGTCTTACAGAGGGATAAAGCACCGCTACTTATTAAAAATAATAATAATATATAAATAGCAGTGATTTTGGAGAGATGCTGCAATTACAACTTTTCACCTCCAACCAGATTGCCTCCCGTGGAACACATAAATATTTATTTTTCAAGTAAAATAGCCCCAGTCTCTATAAATCTGGGAGACAGAAAATCACGGAGGAGATAAATAAGGTGAGGCCACGGCCCTGTCCCCGTGCAGGCTGCCGGCGTGGTCCCCACCAGGCCAGGCAGGGGCTGCTGCTCACCCAGCCCGTGGCTCTAGCTGCAGTTTGAAGCATGGGGGATCACGGAGGGATGCTCTGGCTGTTGGCTTCTGTCAGCAAGACCTTTAAAATCTGGGCTGTGCAATTTCTTATTAGAATTGCAAACAGTTTGAAGGGGGTAGATGAGAAGTTGCTCATTCGGGATAAATAGCCTTTGCTTTTATTTTAAGCAAATAATATTGCGTGATTTTTTATTTTTGGGGGGTGGCATGGTAAAGGGCAGGCAAAGAGATTTCATGTCTGGGCTGGTGAATCTCCTGGACAGTTTTTGACATCTTATTTCCAGTATTTCCTTGAAAACTCCTCTGATTTGGTGCATTAGATGAAATGTCATTACCCTAATGGAAACAAAATGGTACTACTGTTAAACAGCACTAAGAAGGAAGGCCAGGGCTTTCAGCCGGCTCAGCACAAAGATTTTGAGCATGTCAGGGGGGGCCCAATGCTCACAGGGCTCTTGTGCTTCTTCAGAGCCGGATGCTTCTGCCCATCTCTGAACACACACACACACACACACAGAGCCTGTGCTTGGGGCAGGAACCGCACGCTCCCGCTTCCATGCAGTTTTTTCTCATTGACTTCTAGGCCTTGCCTGGGGGGAAGGAAAAAGAAAAAAAAAGGATGTATTTGTCTTCACGGGGTGGGAAGGAATATACGTGTGATGCGCTGCGTAGCTGAAATGATCTCTACGGCGCGGTAGCCGCGGCGGGTGCAAAGATCCCAGGAGCAGGCACATGCCCTTGATGCGAAATCACCGGTGAGTAATAAAGGATTTCCTGCCTTCTGAGCCTGCTCCAGCCAGGGGTTGAGCCTGGGATGCACTGCGCAGCACCCTGACAAGGGCACCGGGTCTAACAGGGTGCTCAGTAAGGACCAGTGATGCTGGGAATATACAGACATCCCTGGACACAGATGCAGAGATGACCACAGCGTGTGTTCCTTACCACCGGTACACATCAGGACCTGACCATAAACAAAACCCACCCTCTTCTCCTTCAGATTCACCTTGAGAGACAGGGTGGATTTGTCGGCGTTTGTTTTGTTGTGGTGTTTTGTTGGTTTGGGTTGTTTTTATTATTCCCCACCCCCCCAGCTCCCCCCTCGCCCCTACCCCCCCTTGGCTGACAATTGACAGCAGAGAAGGCTGCAAAAAAAGCCGAGGCCGGGCTGCAGCCCCGGGAGCTGTCAGCTCCACGCCACTGCAGTGATGTCAGCCGCAAAACACAGCCCCGGCCACCCCCAGCCCCCCGCACACACGCACAAGTCGCAAGAAGAAGAATTCATAATTACAGTAGCGTAGCCATGAAACCAGCAGTGTTACGGGGGGGAGGGTTGAGGGGGGGGATGAGAAAGCGAAGCCTCATCCAAAACTGATTTTTTATTTGTTTTTCTTTCCGATTTTTTTCCCCGTTGCAGCTCTGCAGCATCCTTTCTCCGCAGCGGGGCTGAGGGTGTCAGCGGGGGGGAGGGGGGGGAGGGAGCGGGGGGACGACAGGACAGGGGTTTTCCCCCCTCCCCAAACGGGTGGAGGGTGCGGGAGGCGGCGGGGAGCGGCGAGGCGGGGGGAGCTGAGCAGGGCTGGAGGCTCTTTCCCCGCGGGTCGCTCCTTGTTTTAAAAGGCAGCATTTCTGCGGACAACACCCGGAGCATCTCTGCGGGAGAGGGGCTGGGGGCGAGGGCTGCAGACGCCTTGTTTTCGGCGCACGGAGTCAGCAGCTGCGATTTAAATTTTTTTAATATTTTTTTTCTTTTTTCTTTTTTTTTTTTGGCTGAATAATCCTTTACGGGGAGGGGGTGTGCGGGGAAGGGGGGGGGGGGGGGGGGGGGGGGTGGAGGAGGGGGGGGCGGGGGGAGGCTGGGGGAGGAGGGAGGGAAAGTGGATCAACATCACCGAAGGAGGACAGCGAGCAAGATTAGGGCTGGCTAATGATAAATGAGAAGGCGCCGCTGACAGCTCCTCTCTCCGCGCATCGCCCGCCCGGCTGCTCCGCGCTGCGCGCTCCCTCCGCACCCCTCCAGCCGCCGCTCCGCTCCCCGCCGCCTGCCTTGGCTTTATCCTCCCCCTTTCCTTTTCTTTTTCTCTCTCTCTGTATTTATATATATATTTATAAATATATATATATATAAATTTTCACCTCTCCTCCGCATAGCGCGGGGGGGGGCACTTCCCCCCCCCTCCAAGCACCTTCCACGGGATTACGCGCCTGGCCGCGCTGCTGCACCGGCTGCCGGACAGAGGGACCACCGCGGGGCTTCCGCAGGGGGTATTTCCTTTGCTCCTCTTATTTATTTTTTTTGGGGGGGGGACGGACGGAGTGGTTTGGGGTCGGGAAGGGAGGGTGAGGGTGACAGACATGACACCCCTCAGCATCCCACTGGGGGGGGGGGATGCAATAGGGGCTCTGCGCCCTTTCTTCCCCCGCCCCCCCCCCCCCCCCCCCCCCGCCCCCCTCCGCGCGTCTTGGAGGGCTGGGGCGTGGGGGGTGAAGCCAGGGCGGTTTATCCCGCCCCCCCTCAATGTACCCGGGTGACCTTTCAAATCAAAGCCTGGCTCGTACCTACCAAGGTGCATTGGCCAGCAAGGACCGGGGAGGGGGTAATGGGGAGGGGGGGGTGATGCACCCGGGCTCTCCCCCTCCCTCTGCCTTTCCCCCTCCCTCCCTTCCTCCCTCCCTCCTCCCTCCCTCGCTGCTCCCTCCCTCCCTCCCTCTCTGCTGCATTTTGCATGAGCTATCTAGGTCATTAGCATTTTAGCGTATGCAAGACTTGACAAAGCTGATGAGAAGCCAGATGGGCCCCTCTCCTCTTTTTTTTGCACCACTTGGGATCTGAGCGAAAGGATTGACTGCAGCAGGCGAACGGAAAGCGGGGGGGGAGAGTGGGGGGGGGGAAGGTTTATTGCGCTCCTCCAAGACCCCCCCCTTTATAGCAGCGCGGCGGGGCTCGGGGAAGGCGGCAGAGAGCGGGCAGCGGCGGGCAGAGACGGAGGGCAGGTAACGGGGCAGCGCCGGCCCCCCCGCCGCCTCGCCCCATCCCAGCCTCCCCTTTATTTCATTTTATTTTAAATCCTTTTTTTTTTTTTTTAAATTTTTTTTCTTACGGGATGGGGGGTGTAGGTTGGATTTTATTCCCCCCTCCCCACCCCCACCCCCACCCGCGGGGCGCGGAGAACAAAGGCTGGGCTCCGCGGGGGCGGTGGGCAGCGCGGCCCCTCTCCTCACCTCCTCCTCCCCCCCCCCTTTTTGGTTTTTGTTTTTGTGGGTGTTTTTTTCTTTCCATGTTTTTCCCCTCTTATTCTGTATGTTTTTTCCTCCCGAGGAAAGGCCCCTCTCTCCGTGTTCACAGCGGACCTTGATTTAAATGTCCATACAATTAAGGCACGCGGTGAATGCCAAGAACGAGGCTGACCAGCATCGAGGCCGGAGGCGGCTCCGCGGCTCTCCGCACCCGCGGAACGTCCCCCCTCCCCCCATCCCAATCCCCCCCACACACCTCTTTCCCAAAAAATAACCCGGCCGCGGGGCGCGCAGGCAGCGCTGCGCACCCGCGCAGGTGGCACCCGCAGAGCGGGGAGGGGGGAAGCGGAGAGGGATGTCGAGGGAGGGGGGGGGTGGCATCTTGTAGGGGGGGGTCCCTGGGATAAAAAAGCCGGGGGGGGGGGGTCTCTGCGCGCACAAGGAGCCCGGGAATGAAATCCGGACCTGTCACTCGGGGGTGGGCCCGGGGGGGGCCGCGGCTGCTGCCCCCGGGATGCTCCGGTGCCGCCGCTTTGTGCTTTGCCTTTTCTCTCTCCTTTTCTCCGCAGAGCGATGAGTTTTTCCCCTGCTCAAAGCAAGGGCAGGTCTTGGGGTCACCGGGGCTCACGCTGCTTCCCCGGCGGGGGCGGGATGTGGAGGCTTGGGCAAAGCCGCTTTTTTTTTTGCTTTTTTTTCTTTTTTTTTTTTTAATCTTTATTATTTATTTTTTTTTCTGGTGGCTGTTTGTGTGTCTTTCCCCTACCCCCCCCCCCCCCCCCCCCCCCCCCCCCCCCCCCCCGCTCCTCCGCCTCCTTTAATCCTTATAATTTAAATCAAAAGTGCCGGGGAGAGGAAGGGGGGGGAGCGCTGTGTCTGCAGGGCGAGGCCGGGCGTAAATCTCTTGGAGGGATAAACATGTCATTTGTTCCCTTTGTATGGTAATGCTGTCCCCCCTCCCCAGCTGCCCCCCCCGGCAGCTGCCCCGGCCATACATCCTTCCTACAAAAGATCCCAATTACCCATCGGCTGCCTCATTATACCCCTAACACAGCCCCGGCGAGAGGCGTGTGTGTGCGAGGAGCCGAGGGGAGGGGTGGGGAGGGGGGAGGGAGAGAGGGGGGAAACAGCACCTGAATTATTCAGAAAATAAAATAAAATTCAAGAAACTGGAAGCTGGAGGCAGCGGGAGGGGAGAGTGACTGAGGGATGCTGCAACCCTGCGGCCTAAGGCAGAGCGGGTGCCCCCGCAGAGCTGCCTGCACCTCCTGCCTGATCTGGCACCACCTCGCTTTTTTATTTTTCCCTTCCCCCCCCCACCTCTTATTTTCATTTAATTCTTTTTCTCCACCTTTTTTAGCTAGAAAGGTGTTTGGGAGCCCATCACCACCCTCCTGCTCCACTCCCCACTGGGGCCCTTCACCTCCCTGCCCTTCTCCCATCCCTTCCTCCCCTTCTCTTTGCAGCTGGAGGCCAACCTGCCCCGCATCCCCGTGGTCAGCCCAGTGCTCCCAGCAGGTGCTTCACACCGGGCAAGGAAGGGCCTTACTGGAGGGGATGGTCCCCCCACCCAGCAGAGCAGGTGTAGAACTGCGCCCGGGGCTGGGGACCCTTTGCTGATAGTTGTGCGGGTGTCCATCTCTTTTTGCAGCCCTTGCACAGACCCTCACCTCTGGGATGGTGCCAGTGGGAGCACTGACAGCGGTTTGGGGGCCCTGGGACACATCTTTGCACCTTCATCCCGGGGTGCTGCAGGTATTCTGGGGGCAGCCCCCCCTGAGCTTGCATCCCAGCTGGTGCGGATGCTGTAAGGAGCCTGTCAGGTCATGCTGTGCCAATAAAGCTCTTTTGCTGCGGGCTCCTGCATCCTCTCCTTTGTTCGCAGAGATTTCTTGCCCATGTCTTCCAGTGGAGCAGGCAGGTCCCCCCAGAAAGGACCCGCAATCAGCACCAGGAGGGGGCTGAATATTAACATCCACCCCAAAATAAAACCCTCAACCTTTTGATTTGGCAGCCCACCCATTGCCTGCTCAACCCTGGGCAGGTGCCTTCACATCCTGGACCTCCAGGAGATTCTGAACTACCAGAGGGCTCCTGTTTAATGAATAAAAGGGGGAAAAGGGAGAGATTTGGGGTGCCTTCTATTTGGGATCACGTCCATCCCTGTAGCCAGATACCAGCCCCTCCGCACTATGCGCCAAGCATCCCTCTGCAGCATCACCGGCCCCAGCAGATACGCAGCCCTCACCCAGAGAGACAGCAAAACGGCTTTTCCATTAAGGACCCGCGGCATGGGAGAGAGAAGCAGGATCTAAATAACCCCAAAGAAATAAACAACCCATATATTGCTTGCGAAACAGCTGGGATGAAGAAACACCATCACCTCGGAGTCAAAGGCAGGAGGTTTGGTACCCTGCCGGGGCCCGGCTGCCTCCCTTGGGCTCAGCTCAGGGGGATGGAGAGGAGGGGGCAGGAGGCTCTTATTAATATTAATCCTAAGAATTATTGCTATGCCCTGAATAAATCAAGCCAGGGGTTTCTCAAAGACCTTTGCCCCCTTGAGATGAGCTGCAGCACAGCCCCTCCTCTTCTGGGTGGACACTTCTGGTAGGGAAATAGCGCAGGGGGGTGGACAGATGCGTATGATTTTTTTTGCTGAAGGATGGAGGAGGAGGTGGCACAATTTTATTCCAAGCACGTCAGCTTCTCTCCCCCCCCCCCTTCCCCATCCCCTCCATCCTCCCTCTGCAGTCCGACATAAACATAACGGCTAGAAACCTGCCAGGCCCCATCCCCTGTTGGATTATAGGGGGGAATTAAGCAGCTTGTGCAAACGTTTGATTAACACAGTGATGCCCCCAAATAACCTTCAGGCGTCTGGCCTCAAGGTCATGCACTGGAAGGGGCCAGCAAGGCCCGGGAGAGGGAACTTCAAGTACCCACAACAAGGGGAAAGGGATGGATGGAGCGGAGGAGCGGGATGTGTAGATCCTTCCACCCGTGGTTTGATGCCATTTTTTCTTCTCCCCGCCCACCCCCTGACCAATTCACTCGTGACTGCAGTGCTAGTTTGCTTTGAGATGCTCTGCCTCCTGTGGGGAAGCAGAAAGCAAGATGTGGGAAATTCCTCTATTTCCCCTATTTCCCAGCTCTCCGTTGAGTCCAAACCCCGTCCAGCTCTGTTATTCACCCAACGCCCATGAAAGATGATGGTCTCCGTGCAGAACGGTCTTTTCCTCCACATCCCTGCAGCATGCAGATCCTTTTTTCAGTTGATTTTTATGCCACACGTCTCCTTGAATCTCAAACCAGCAGATCTCCTAGCATCAGCATTTTATTGGGAAATCTAATCAGATTTGAGGGGAAAATCCTTTCTTAATGTCTTGACTTAGTAACGAGTGCGATTAAATTGCTTAGGCTATAAAAAGGACCAAGAGTCCCTTTTTTTTGTCTTTTTCTTCTCTGCTCTTCCTGGACAGCACCATCATCCTTGCACACCTCTCCACTGTCTTCAAAGCCCAAGCAAGCCTCAATGACACAGGGCTCACATGTCATGCCCCGACCTCCCCCTCCCCCACTTCCCCCCAGCAACAGAGTCACAAATCATCTCAAACGCTCTAAATTTAGACCGCCAGTGAGACCACAAACAGGGATTTCAGTGACATCACTGCTGGAAATTAAGGGGTCAAACAGGGAAGCCAAACGTGGAGCCTTGAAGAGCAGGGACAGCGTTTTAATGATGCTTCTACACACTGGGGCCATCCCATTTCTCCCATTAAGACATCTCAAAGCAGCCCCTCAAAAGACATTTTTCCCATCATCTAAAACTCCCAGAATTGGACCAGTAATTAGATTAATTCCAGTCAGGAGCTGCTCGTAAAGTCTTTGGGATCCCAACAGATTAGCACTGCCGAGATGCTCAGTGTGACTGGGTTTGCTCCAAGCCTGTGGGCGATGAGCAAGCACAGGAGTGAAGCTGCTGAGCTTTACACAGCGCAGAGGCCGAGAGGAGAAGAGACTCAAATCTCCTGCCTCCCTGGAGCTGGAAGGTGGATACAGCCTTTGCAACGTGCGTGGTGGTGATGGAGGACACCATTCCCATGGCACTTGCACAGTTGCATGTGTATGGTCCCAAGTCCCCGCTGCCATTACAGGATGGTGATGCTACTATGGTATCATAGAATCACAGAGTGGTTTGGGTGTGAAGAGACCTTTAAAGACCGTCTAGTCCAACCCCCCTGCAGAGAGCAGGGACATCTGCAACTAGATCAGGTTGCTCAGAGCCTCTTCCAACCTTTCCTTGAATGTTCCCAGGGGTAGGGCTTCTACCACCTCTCTGGGCAACATCTACCATCTCGCCACCCTCAGCGTAAACAGTTTCTTCCTTCTACCTAGTCTGAATCTCCCCTCTTTTATTTTAAAACCATCACCCCTGGTGATATAGGTATAGGTCCTGCTAAAATGTTTGTCCCCAAGTTAAAAGTTTGTATCCCTGTACCTATAGTGCTTTCTACATGCTTTGCTCTGCAGTCAAGGATCAGAGCCAAAAAACACCACACACAGGGGACAGGGAGCCAGGGCTGAGTCCCAAGGTGGGAATGGGGCTGCTCTGAAGTGAGCAGTCCTGCATGCCAGGGTTTGAGTCACAAAGAGGGATTCCCATGGGTCCTATTGTGCTGCAGTTGAAAGGACAGATCCTGACCTCCTCAACCAGATCAGATGGGTTGAAGGGCAAGAGTTTGGTAAGAGGAGCTCAAGAGGCAAGAGCACCCTCACCCGAAAGTTTAGTGGTGGCATGATACCTAGCATAATCACAGTTCTTTAATTGCTATTAATACCAGGAAAGATTGGAGTGGCATCACCCAATCACGTGAACCTATACATTGTGATACATAAACATACCTGTACTGGCCCCAGAACCCCTGGTCCCTAAAGTGTCCATTATATAATTCAATGGAAACATCCTGATTTTAGGACATGAACCTGTTCTAGCACTAGAAGCCACGCTAGCAGGAGCCTGGATCTTTCCTGTCCTGCAGTGAGGACACAGGGTATTCAAGGGAGAAGGGTCTCTCTTAGGAACAGTGAGTATAAAAGGCCCCAGTGGTTGCTCACTGAAGGTGACCAGCAGTACAACCTCTCCCCAAATTCAAGGCAAGCTCTGAGCAGCCTGGCTAGAGGATTTATCCCCTTCTTGCTGTCTCTCTCCCATGGGTATTTAGGGAGCTGGGAACAGGCTGGAGGCTCAGTATAGGATGCTCCTCCTATGCCTTGTAAGTATTTTAAGCAAGGTCTGGTTCTCTGTGAGTGTTTTCCAAGTGTCCCATCCTCTTTCCATCAGCCTTTAGGTTAGGGAGGTAGAGGAGTTGCAGAGGTGGGATTCATCCTACCAAATCTCAGATGCCTAAAGGTCCTCTTGTGCCTGTGCATCACATCATGTGAATGTCCATTTTTGATGGACAGCCACCCCTCATCTCCAAGACAAATCACCCCCTGGAGATGTTTGTCTCTCTGTCCACCTGGGAAACAGTCCAGCAGGCCAGTGGAGACTCTCCATGTGCCTTTCAGGTGGTTAAAATGGAGAGAGATGTTCCACAGGCCCAGTCTATGAACATGAAAATGTTTTGGGAAGTGACAGAGGCCAATGGGCCCAGCAGTACCAAGTGAGGTGCTCCCAGCACAGATTAGAGTCCACAACCTCTTTAAAGTCTGGTGACACAAAAGAGAGCGTTGAGATGATGCTTTTCAGCACCTGCATCTTTTGGTGATCAGTGATCCTTCACTGCCCTCCCACTTGTGCTGTTTTATTCAGCAGCACAAAAAGGCTGGATAACTCCAACTTTGCACTTTACATTTCATGTTTACCTTGCCCCAGTGGTGACAAATAAAAAATAAACCCACAAACCAGTCTCCCTTTTGGCACCACTTCTTCCTAGAATCACAAAATATGACATGGTGGGAGAGAGGGAGGAGGCTGAGGATGGAGAGTCAGCAACAATCAGTGCTTAAAATGATACACATCACTTTGGCCATGGCAGTTTATGAGGATTTCCTTGTCGCTGACACACACAGTGGCAATTTTATGAATCATAGAATCACAAAATGGTTTGGACTGGAAAAGACCTTTAAAGGTCATCTAGTCCAACCCCCCTGCAGCGAGCAGGGACATCTTCAACTAGATCAGGTTGCTCTGAGCCCTGTCCAACCTCTCCTTGAATGTTTCCAGGGATGAGGCACCTACCACCTCTCTGGGCAACCTGGGCCAGTGTCTCACCACCCTCAGTGTAAACATTTCTTCCTTATATCTAGTCTCAATCTCCCCTCTTTTATTTTAAAACCATCACCCCTCATCCTATTGCATGTTTGCTTACTCGGATGGAGACTTTTTATTTGAAATCAAGATGGGCTGAAGTGTTTCCATGGGGCTGGAGCTGTAGAGACAAGCTAATGCAAAGCTCAGTCAGTTCCCTGCTAACACGCATCTCCTGCTGCAGTTGTAGTAGTCCTGATAATATCTTATATAGGAAAAGAGAAAAGTAATGCCTATGCATGTGTAATTTTCAATGTCAATGTGTTCAACTGTGAGCTGGAATCATAAAAGTTATTTCATTTATTACAATTATACATAAAGCCTCTCAGAGCTGCAGACTTGGAATAGGCAATTATGCCCATAGGTTAATAACATACAGCAATTTGACTGACAACTGGAATTAGATTTAAACACAGCAGAGTGGCATGCTAAAGGCACTTTATTAAAACTGTGGCTGGGGATTTGTTCAAAATACCAGTCGTGTACTTCTCCTGGTAAAATATTTATAGATAGCACTATATAGTGGCCTGTTATATTGCATTTTCATCTTCTTTCCCCGCTACTTGGAGTTCTGCTGCACAGCAAGGAGTTCAGCTGGTCAGATTTTCCTGGAGAGAAGGCAAACACCCTGAGTTGCTCAACATGGGGCGATGGGATGGCATGAGATACACAGTGGGCAGGGGCCATAGAGCAGCAATTCTCTCTATACCTACAAGGGACCTGAATTCACTTCTCCATCCTGTCTCTGTACACACACCTCAGTCTAGCATCCTTTTAACACTGCTCTCATTAGCACAGAGTTAACAATACCAATAGCCCAGACAAAACCAGGATTCAGTTACCAATACAGTCAACAAAATAAACGTTGTTTGGTTCAGTTGGGACTGTGAGTTTTTTCTTAAACTACTACCAGGAAAGTTTGCTCTGCTGAAGATAGATCAGTGTGAGGATAGATTGCCTGCAGCTGGGATGGACTCTCTGGTTTAATATTAGGTTAGAAAAATGTGTGTCAGAAATGATATCAGAAAATACTTGATCTTGTCTTGGGACAAGGGAGTGGGTTAGAGTCTAGTACTTTCCACCATTATTGGAAAAAAATACAAAATTACTTTAAAAAGCACCTAAGGACAAGTAAAGCTCCTGGGACTAGACCAAGTAACATCCAAATGTCCCATTCCAACCTATTCTGGTCCATGAGTCTCGCTAACCTCAAAATTAGAATTAAAATACCAAAGGCTCCGTGTGTACCATAGACATCGCTTGCATCCGATGGAAAAAACAGGTTACATCTGAAATGCCCCTAAAATTAAATGTTTATTCCCTTCTCTGGCTTTCTTGTCATTTGCACAGTATTGAAAATACCTAGATAACAAGAGCTGGCTTAGAGCATAGTCCAAACCAGCACCCATCCATGGGCAAGGAGTTACAGAATCACAAAATCATTCTGGTCGGAAAGACCTGTAAGACCATGAAGTCCAACCATTAACATAACTCTACTGAGTCTGGTGCTAAACCATGTCCTTCAGCACCACATTTACACAGCTTTTAAACACCTTGAGGGATGTTCATTCAACAACCTCCCTGGGAAGCCTGTTGGAGAGCCTGACAAACCTTTTGGGGAAGAAATTGTTCCTAATATCCAATATAAACTTCCCCTGGCACAACCTGAGGCCATTCCGTCTTGTCCTGTCACTTGTCCCTTGGGAGAAGAGACCAACCCCCCCCGGCTCCAACCTCCTCTCAGGCAGTTGCAGAGAGCAAGAAGGTCTCCCCTCAGCCTCCTTTTCTCCAGGCTGAATACCCCCAGTTCCCTCAGCTGCTCCTCATCACACTTGTGCTCCAGACCCTTCCCCAGCTCCCTTGTCCTTCTCTGGACATGCTCCAGCCCCTCCGTGTCCCTGTTGTGAGGGGCTCAAAACTGACCCCAGGATTTGAGGCGCAGCCTCATCAGTGCCCAGCACAGGGGGACAATCCCTGCCCTTGTCCTGCTGGCCCCACTATTTCTGACACAAGCCAGGATGCTGGTGGCCTTCTTGGCCACCAGAGCACACACTGGTTCATATTTAGCCACTGTTGTCCAACACCCCCGGGTTCTTTTCTGCTGGGCACTTTCCAGCTGCTCTTCCCCAAGCCTGAAGTGTTGCCTGCGGTTGTTGTGACCCATATGCAGGACCCAGCCTTATTGAACCCCACATAATTGGCTTCAGCCCATCGATCCAGCCTGTTAGTTAAAACCCACTGATCCAGATGTACTGTATTTTACTTAAGGATTTATCCTTAAAATGGGCAAGACTGAACCCAGCAGAGAAGAAAAGGCAGTATGGTCCCTGCAAAAGGAAGAAGGGACAGTCCCTGGTTTTAATTCCCTGAAGTCAGATGGTAAAATAGACCTCCAAGCTGGTGGCCAAATCCAAGCTGGGTAGAAGGAAGATTACAGATGTGTTTAATAGAGGAAAAACTTCTCACCTAGAAAATCACCAACAGGACAGATGCCAGATCACTAGACTCTCATTTTTCTAGAGCAAAACTTAATGGTGTAAAAAGCAGAGTTAAGCCAAAAAGTAGATTTTTATTTAAATTCAAGAGAGGTGATCTGCTAAAAGGGTACTGAATCCTCCACTCCACCATCACTCACTCCCTGGCTGAGCAGCATAGCCCAGACCAGCAGCCATCCATGGGCCAGGAGTCCCCAGGTCCCCAGGATGAGGAAAAGGCTTCATAAAACCTCTAGCTCCAGATTTTGGTCCTACAGACCTCTCCTGCCAACATGAGGACCCAGTCTCTAATTTCAAAACCCTTATTACCCAACAGTTAAAGAAAAGCTAAGCCTGAGAGCACACACAAATTCCTGCAAGCACTTTCCCAGCAGGTTTTTCCAGCAGATTTGCTGAGTGCTGGTGCTGATGGCAGCTTTGGAAGAAGTGCCAAGAGATGAATTAACCAGAAACATTTGCAGGCATATGCAGTGGGCACTGGCTCAATCCTAGGGCAACTCACTTTGTTAAAATGCCCATGGGGGAAAAAAAAAACACCCTCTTTTATTTCTTTTTTAACCTTTGAAAGATTTATTGTATTTTTTGTCAGGTTCTCCCTACTATCACTGATAAAACTCATTCTGGCATGACTTCAGCCCAGGATCAGCTTTTGAAGGACGGCAGAAAAGACCTTTGTGATTTAAAGCAAACATCTAGTCCTTGGCCATAGCCCAGTCCAAATTCAGGGAGGTATCCAAGTGTTTCAGGGCAAGGGAAGCGGGTGCACGTGTGAAATGAGAAGGATTAGGGCTGACAGGGCTCCATTTAGCTCAGCCGATGTTAGCCCTCTCATCTCCATCCTGGGAAGACTAAGCATAGCACATTGGGTGTAGGTGGTTTGTCACCCTTTCAAAGAGGCTCTTGTGACAGGGCAGGTGTGTCGCCAGTTCAAGTAATTTTACCATGCACTTCATTTTATGAAGGTATAAATATATGTAGCAATACGTATACATACATATATGTTGTTTTTCTTAAAGCCCAAGGCCCTGGAGGCAACTGTTTTTTAAAAAAACCTCAATAATCAAAGGGTTTGAGGGGTGAGCTGACTTTACTCTAGCACCTAAAAAACTAGAAGGTGAATTTAAAGCTCATTAGAAAGAGTACTAAAAATACAATCAAGAACTTTGAACCAATGTTGTGATCTGGGGGGTTTCTGCCTGTGATTTCTGGGCATTTGGGGTTGGAGATAATGGAACTGGAAGTGGAGGGTGGCATAGTTTTCTTTCAGGATCAATATCAGGGTGGAGCAAATGATGTATTTATCTGCTAGCACACAAGAGTCTTAAAAGGTCTAATTGTGCCCTGCTTTACAGTAATGCAGCTCTGTGTCACCACCAGTGAGTACCAGGGTACCCAAAATGTGCTTGTTTTCCAGTCCTCCCCTGTTTTTTGCCATGCTTTGTGTCCCTCCTGGTCTCACCCCATTATGTTTTATGGGTTATTGCAAGGATGCCCCAACCTGCACTCTGTTCCTCACTCATGCCTCAGGGTAAAAAAGTGATCAACATCATCTTGTAGGAGTTCCCAATAGAAAATAAGGCCCATAGGGATGCTCTACATTACATGGAGACTTCAAGGACGTGCTCAGTCTGGCAGAGATATCCAGGAGCAGTAATTGCACAAGGAGCCAAGATTCTGGGGAGACCTAGCCCAGCCACACAGACACAAAACCACAATTGTCATCTGTGATGAACAACAGAAAGGGGAACATACAGGAAACAGCAATTAGACCATTAAAGTCTTGGGCAGCTTCCCAGCAACCAACAGCCCTTATCTATGGAAATATCTCACATAGTTTTAAAGGAGCTATTCTCTACCCCTTATATGCCCCCAGTCACCTTCAAGAGGGACAAGTAGGTAAGGATTGTCACCAGACACACTGAGCTGGCATATTGCTTCATCCAAGGAGCAATACATCTGGAAGGGGGTTTGGTGCCCTTCAGGCAAAAATCTCCTGCTCCTCTCCAGCAGCACTCAGCAGTCCCAGTGCAAGTTGAAATTATCCTATGGCCTAATTACTGCCTATATCTTCTGCCTATAAATACCTGTCCACAGCGTAGGGAAATAGCTCGCCTGTTGATGCAGCCAACGTTGGATGGTACCAGCATCCTCGGGAATGGGGAGCCTGAAGGAAGGCAGCAGGGTGCATGAGAAAGCAACAAATGTGCTGTAATCAACACATTTCAGTGTTAGGACACAGGTTTTCAGAGTTAATCTGATGTTTTTATATTCATGTTTTGTATCACATCTCAACCACCCTAAGCCTCAGCTCACGCCAGCCTGGAGCAGGTATTATAGCACCTGCTATAATGTGCACCATCACATATATCCTATATACAGATTGATGCACCAGCACATAAGGGAATACTGATAGAGCCAGAAAGAAATCATGGCTCCCATTCCTCTGTTATCCTGTGCCGTGTGCAGAGGCCAAAGTGTTCCCCTGCACTCTCAAATAGACATCTTCAAAGGCCCTGCAAGGACAGGGTTATGCCATGTGTGCAACCTCAAAGCCCCAGCTCCTGGAATCAAGGGATAATCTCTATTTCTCTGTCTTGTGTTTTGTTTTGTTTTTGTTTTTTAAGTTTCCAGTCACTGCCACAGCAGGGAAAGAGGAGGATCCTCAATAGAGGATCCACAAGTAGCAGCAGAAGGGAAATCAAAAGAAAATAGTTTTCCTACGGGTAGTAAAAAGCAGTTCCCATGGAGTGACAGGGGCAGCACTGGCATGGGGCTGCTCCAATAGACAGTTTGGATGCAGCTACCCTGTTAGGAGGGGAGACAGTTTAATAACCTCATCCTGGGACTGGTTAGTTTATTGGTTAATAATCAAGAGCACAGATGTAGCCTTAGGAGAACTGGCACATGAGCTTTGCCCTACCTGCTCTGTGTAAGGCTGAGGTACCCACAGCACAAAAGTTGGGCTCATTTTGCATCTAATTTTTTTACTTTATGCCAAACAGAAAAAACTCTCAGAAGAAACAACAGGGAGGGAATTTTTTTATTTTTTAAATCTATGTGTTCCCTGCAGCAACAGACACTTGAGCACAGCTTTGCGCCGGTGCCTGAGAATCAGCAATAACTGGGAAATTGTCCAGTTTATTTTAATAGTCAAGCTGAGTAAAATGCAAAATAACTTGATGACTGCTGAAAAAATGTGGTCAGTAGTTACAAACGGTTGTTCTTTAATTAGCCAGAGAAACAGCCCTGAGACTGAGACTGGAACAGAAATACTCTGAGTAAGATCCATGATCATAAAAGACAACTACAAAAAGTAGTCAGAAATCATTCTTGGCATTTATCAGCATCACTGGGAGAGAGGGTTTGTGGATAGAAACCAAGACTGATTGCTCCACTCAATCTGGATGGGTTTTGTTCAAGGCGTCAACAGAAGGTTTTGCGTTGTTTACATTTAAATAGTCATCCTGGGTTTTCAAATCTGTTTCTCCTTGGAGTGGTCTGGATCTATGACTCTCTGAGATGAGCAGTACCACACACACCTCTCAGGGACATCTCAGGCACCAGCACCCCCTGGCAGATGTATTCACATCAGGTAGTGTCATCTTGCACCCCTGCAATAACGTTTGGTAGTTTAACCCCAATAATGGTTGTACATACAGATACGTTGGCTGAGCTCCACAGTGATAGAGAAGTGGAGATGTTGATGGGGGTCCTGCCTTCTGGATGGCATCACTTTTCCTTTCCCACCAGCTGTGGAGGCTTTCACTGCAAATCCTCCTGCTGCAAGGAATGATGCTGCAGCAAATGGAATGTCTGCAGGATGATGAAACACAGAGGAACTGTAATGAGATTTAAAATAAAGCCAGCTTTTACCCTGGTGTGCCTGGTCTGGATGAACCCGAACTGTTAGCAGCACAAAATTCACAAGAGGGAGAAGCATCCTTGACCAGACACATGGCAAAACCCAGACAGGAAGCCTGACGCAGCTCTTCCCTCTCACACCCCTCTCTGTGGGTTCAGGAGGACAAATCCTGCATTGCAAAAAAAAAAAGCCAGTCTAAATCAAGGAACAGCAGGAATGGCATCAGCGTGGCTGAACTCCATGCAACGCAGCCAGGGCGCGGCACAAGCGGAACACGTGCTATGGATCTGGCTTCCCATCCATAGGGATGGGAACCACGCACCTCTGGCAGATGATCTGATTTTGGCACTGGTACCCATTCCTGAGCAGCTACCAGCCGAAACGTGCCGAGCATCACTCGACACTGCGGTGCGGCAGCCACCAGAGGGAGGAGAGTCCAGCCCGAACCGCCGCCAGCTCAGCCCGAGAGCGGGACCCGCGAACTCCCTGCAGCCCGGGGGGAGAAGGAGCAACTCGAAACCCTGCTTGAAGGGAGGCAGGAGGTTTGCCAAGCTGGACCGATGCGAGCGACGCACAAAGGAAACAGCACTGAAAGTCCTGTGTGGTTCACCATCACGCTGCCTCTGAGCAATTTGTTGAATATCCCGTGCACGGTTTTGCAGAAAGTGAACCCCCTCAAACAGCCCTGGGAAGCTGCACTGCTGGAAGGAGGCAAAAACTTGAACGAAGTGCTTCAAAGCAGAGAAACCCAGCAACAATTTGCTAGTTTTAAAGAAAGATGTCATAAATACCCATTACTATATCCTTGTAGTCAAGCTTTTTACTTTCTAAAAAGCCTCAGCAACGAAGGCTTGCCAGGCCAGCCACATGGTTAGGATGCTAAAAATGAAAAGCCTGAATGGATACATCTGACATCTTAGCTAACTCAGGTGAGTTCCATCCACCTATAAGAATAGCCCATGCTGGAGAGTTGTAGGGAACTGAGCAAGGTGCTCCCCTCTCCAGCCCTGGCCCTACACACTCCCCATCATCCAACCCCTGGCTGCCAGCAGGGAGCTGGACCTATAAATATCCCACATTGTTCATGTTGCTGAAAACCCACACCATGCCCAAATGACCCCCTATGAACCAAAGCAGAGGTGCTCAATATCAAGACCATGTCAGTCCTTTTTTTAATCTTTGGTCTGCATCTGTTGTGCAAAGTTGTGGGCAGGACTGAGGCTGTTCTTGGCTAAGAAGGAAGAAGAATGGGGCTTTCCTAGGTGCAATAGTGTGGTGGTTTGGGCCTAACAACAACAAGAAGGAACCAGACATGTGGCCACTCACTCAGCTCCCACACACACACACACACTGGGATGGGGAGGACAAAGGCCAGCAGCTAGAAGCTCATGGATCGAGACAAAGGACAAGGAGGGTTCTTCACCAATTAACGTCTCGGGAGAAACAGATTCAACTTGGGGAAAAAATAATAATTTAATTTCACACTAATCAAACACAAACAGGACACAGACAACACACAGAGCAGGGCTTACACAGGTTACCCCCACACCTCCCTTCTTCTCAGGCCCAAATTACTCTGTTCCCAAATTCTCTGCCTCCTTCCCCCCAGCAGCACAGGGGATGGGGTTCAGAGTCAGTTCACAGGCTGGTGGTTCCTGCTGCTCCTTCCTCATGAAGAAGGATTCCTTACAATCCTCTCCTGCTTTCCCACAGGGCTCCTCCCATAGGAGAGTCCTCCACAAACCTCTCCTTCCTAAGTCCTTTCCATGAGGTCAGGAGCTGCTCCAGTGTGGGCTTCTTGTGGAGTCACAGGTGCTTCAGGAACAGTCACGACCCCTGGCATGGTGTCTTCTATGGCTGCAGTTCCAAGTTCATGAACTGCAAATCTAAGTTCACCCCTCCCAGCACCTTCAGGGAATGTTCCACCACATTCCTCCATGAATGCAGGAGGACAGCTGCCATCTTGTCATAGGTTGCTGGGAAACTTCTGCTTGGGCACCTTCTTCCCCTTCTTCCTCACCAGTCATGGGCTTTTCACCCCAGCACTGCTCTGCCTCTCCAGCTCAGCCCTTTTTCCTGCTTGCTCTGCTCAGGTCTTCTATCAGTTCTTTTGCATGTTAATTGCAGAGGTGCATCTATTGGCTCCTTGACTGGTTTTAGAGCAGGGGAGCTTCTCATCTTCTTACAGGAGCCACCCATGGGGCCCCTCCCCCACTGCCAAAAAACTCAAACCAAAACAGCAGAAATAGATGCTGCAGGACAACATGGTACCCCAGTGTCCACACCATGGTAGCCTCGTGGTGGTGATGCTGCTGGGTGCCAGATGGATTGAGGTTGCTTAGCAACTTCTTAGCACTCGAGAGGCAAGACAGGAGTGTAGAGATAGTGTTGCCTACCCAAGGGGTCAGGGATAATGGAAGTGCTGCTGCCTGTTATTTTTGGGGCCAAACACCAGCTTCCTCCAGAGCATCTGAGACCTTGCTTCCAAAAAGCTGGTGACATTGATGTGGCACTGCATAAAATCAGAGTCACAGACTGGTTTGGGTTGGAAGGCACTTACAGCTGCTCTTAAAAACAGGTCTGTATAACTTTCTTGGGCTAGCTTACAGTTTTGCCAACACAAATCTGGATTTCCTAAAGTTAGTCTTATAGGGCTCTGCTGCTGCAACCTCCTGTTGCAACTGCTCTTAGGACACAGGCAGGAGGAAACAGGACTTTCTCCATGTACAACTAAATGCTCAGCCATGAATGCTGTGTGCTCCTCCAGGTCCTCCACAGCCTCAGTTTTTAGAATTTTGCTGGACTACTGAAAATCCCCCACTTTTTTACCCCCGTGTAGAAAATGTCTCTCACTTTCCCTACTCACTAAAGTCTGCACATGGGAATCACATCTCCAGACTGGGAAAGAGGATCATATAAAGGCATCCTGCTCTTCTGCTCTTCCCTGGACACCACTTACCACCGTGCATGGACACAGGATATTGAGCTAGATGGACCTCTAGCATCCCACAGGACAGTCATTCTTGGGATGCAGAGATCTACTCTTGTCTGGTACCTACCTCATGGGAGTGTGGAGCAACTTCTCTGTGGGCTACTGCTCTTTTTTACCTACATTTTAACATCATACATACATACAATTTAAGGCTGAAAAGGCTTTAAACCACACAGCTCTCTCACAATCTACTTTTTAATTTTTTTTCACAATGTTTATGTGAATCCCCACCATCCATGTTCCTAATCCAGAACAGACATGCATTTTCTAACAGCATAAGCAAATCAATTATGTCACTTCAGACCAAAAGCTTTCTTAAACATATTTACCTTTACATCACAAAGATCTGCTCTTTTGTCCTTTTCTGTGCCAGTTTTTCAAATTTATCCTGGAAGAAGGAGGAAGCTCTTGAGTAGCACAGCAAACCCTACTCTCCATCACTTACCTACTCAATGTTTTGCAGATTGACTGTCAATCATTTGATACCCTGCTCTGCTGGCTGCTGTCATTAGACTATTTTTCTGTCCTTCACCTTCCTGCCACCAAATTATTTTGGCAAATACAATTTATTTTTTCCTGGTATTATGTTTATTAGCATCAAAATAGCTACAAGGATAACGTTTAGAGAACAACATTTTAAGTAATTCAGTATTACATTATTTAAGTCTCACACAGACACAATCATCTTGTGCCTTTGTTTAGGAATGGTGTGGGAAACTGTTATTTTCTTCCTCACGTAAGCCTAAACTTATGGGGTTTGGATGGGGAGGATTTTAGGCTGCAGTATGTGCATTTTAATTGCTCGGTTGCTTTAAATGTTATGGGAAAACTTGTTTTCCTTTCCATCAAACCACAAACCAACACACCTTTCAGGACCCAAGTCCTGATGTTCAATGGAGCTCTTCTATGCTAAAGTTTTCTTTCCTAAATTTTTATTTGAGGTGCTTTTCTTTTCAAAACTTTGTCTTTCCTTTGCTGTTTCTATACTCACATGTAGGGCTCCCTTTTATTTATATTTTTTCCTTTCTGTCTCCCTGAATTACAGCTCCTCTGTGTATTACCTTTATCAGCACAACAGACTCTGACAGATTTTCAGCCTCTCAACAGACACAGCATTTCCTGAAACAATTTGCAGTTCATCTTTTTGAGTTTATCTGTACATCAGGTGCAGAAACACCAACACTAGGAAGAATTTCTCCACCATGTAGCCTGAAACCTGTTCCTGATCAAGAGGATGAGTTTTTTCTTGGCAGAGCTCACACTGCAATTTCAAATAAAAGTTAATTTATACCCCAGCATCCAAGTCGTATGTAATAAGAATTCAACTTGTGTTCTTGGACAGATTACATTATGTATTCTCCGAACTCTCACTCCTTCTATTTCTAAGGGTTCTCCTACCAGCCTTTAGTTCAGATCTCCATCCCCAGCTCTAACTACAACCTGAGATCCCTTTAACTCTCCAAACTTGTAGATTAAATCCAGAGTCTTGAAACCCTCACCATGAACCAACTCCTGACATAGAACAGATATCTTTTACAAGTTTCACTCCTTCCAGAGCTACATTGTCATTGCATTTCTGCAGTACAACTTGCACATCTTCATTTAAATTGAAGCTATTAAAACAACATAAATTGACCTATAATTTTTTTGGGGGGTTAGTGGCAACATTTTTGCTCAACACCCATTTCAGCAGCATCATTTTTTCCCCTGGAGAAGATAAGATTCTTGCTTGGATGTTTCCCTGCAACTTTCTGATCCTCTGGGGATTTTGTCCACTGTGATCTCCTGCCTGTCTTAGCCATTGAAGGGGCAGAGCAATCACACAGCGCACTCTGAGCTGTACAGTGTGTTTAGAGCCACCCATGGGCATGAGTCTGGTGGTTCTCTGTTGGCTCCATCTTTCTGTCCTTCTTGAGAGGATGTCAGGAAGGAAAGATAACTCAGGCTCCTTCCTGACAGGGACCACTTAATCACTCTTAAAAAATCCCTGATGTTGCTATTGGCAAGAGCAGAAGAGACCTGGGCACAGTCTGAGACTGAAAGGCTGCACAAGATGAAGCTGGTAATGAAGTTCATCTCCTTCAGAGCTCATAGAAATTCAGAAATATCAAACAGATTGTACAAGCACTTGCAGTTCAGGTTAGCTTAACATGTATTATATGTTCATTTGCCAGTTCCTTGAGCACAATGATCAAATGATAGGATGGTTTGGGTCAGAAGGGACCTTACAGATCATCTAGTCCCAACCCCCTGCCATGGGCAGGGACACTTCCCACCAGACCAGGTTGCTCCAAGCCCCATCCAACCTGGCCTTCAACACTGCCAGGGATGGGGCAGCCACAGCTGCTCTGGGCAGCCTGGGCCAGTGTCTCCCCACCCTCACAGCAAAGAATTTCTTCCTTAGATCTCATCTCAATGTCTCCTCTTGCAGCTTGAAACTGTTCCCCCTCCTCCCATCACTCCCTGCCCTTGTCAAAAGTCTCTTCCCCGCTTTCCTGGAGCCCCTTCAGGTCCTGGAAGGTGCTCTAAGGTCTCCCTGGAGCCTTCTCCTCTCCAGACTGAATAACCCCAACTCTCTCAGCCTGTCTCCAGAGCAGAGGTGATCCAAGGGCTTGTGTCATTCTCAAAAGTATTCATGGCAGTCAGTGGGTGGGCAATGCCACTAAAGGACAGCGCAGATGGTGCTAAAGCCCTAAATCAAAATAATCTATTTGTTTCCAAACCCATCAGGAAGAGCAGTCAAACCCTTTCTTGGAGGAAATTTAACAAGAAGCCTGTTCCAGGGATGAACAACAGAGCTAAAATGGACTTAGGGTTTTCTCTGGATGGACATGCATGGACCAAAATGTTGGCTACAGAGTGAAGGAGTTGTGATGGAAGGACATGACAACGGCACGCCTGGGAGCTTCTTTGCTGATAAAGGGTCTGAAGGGAGTTGGGGCAGTGATAAAAAAGTCTGCCTGGTGCCTTTATTGAGTTGCTCATCCTGACAGAAATACCGCAAAAAGCCCAAAGCTTGTTCAGCAGTTTACAATCCATGTCCATCCATAAGAAACACCTGACATGCTGGTTCTATACAACTAGCCAGGGCAGTACAGTACAAGTGACTTATTTTGTTTCCCAGTGGGTGTATAAGTAAATTAGCAAAAACAAATGTCATGCAGCTATGACTTACTCTGTTTCTAAAGGGTTTGTTTTCCGTCTGTATTTTTGTTTGTTTAATGTGTTCTTAATTAAATTCTGTTTTCTAGCATTTGAACTAGTGTGATGACACATGATAATGTTGTTTAGAATTCAAATCTTCCTTGATTTCTTATTGTTGCAAAGAAACAAATAACAGTAATCTGGGTTCTACAAGCCTGCCTTCCCCTAGTTGTATGTGTCTGTAACATCAGCTAAGCAGAAGCTCTCATGTTCAAAAAAACCTATGGATCTGATGGCTTTGTGTCACTATCTGGCGATGATTGCACACAAAATATAATGTATGGGCTCCCCCTTCTGCCTGAGAACATCGGTGCATGAAAAAGAAGGGTCAGGATAATTTTATGAAGTGCTAGGTACTGACAGTTCCTGTACAATACACCTGGCAATGTGTGGAGCATCACTGAGACGAAGGTCCAGCCTATTCACAGTCACACAGCTCTTGGATAATTGTATTGGTGCTGGCAGGGAAGGGGAGAAGCAGCTCCACTGATTTCTGCAGCACTTGGGCAGACAGCAAT
Organism: Apus apus; assembly: GCF_020740795.1. NCBI lineage: Eukaryota > Metazoa > Chordata > Aves > Apodiformes > Apodidae > Apus > Apus apus. The sequence goes on along the minus strand of NC_067284.1, from coordinate 105,616,669 downwards.
GGAGAACATTGCAGATCTGCAACCTACAAATGGAAAAGAGGCACCAGGTTGTTAGGAGTGGGAATCATTTATCTTTGCTTTATAAGTTAAGTCCTTTTAGTCTCCACTAGCAGCTCAACCCTCCCTGTTCCCCCTGGAGAGAGACCAGCAGCATCAGAAGTGTGATTTATCCCATGTATCTTTGACACCTAGTTTAGGAAAGGAAAATTGTCTTCCTTCTCTCTCCCAACAGCAAAGACATCATAGAGAACTAATGTTGATTGGATGCCAAATTTTTAGGAACTGAAATAAATGAGGAAGGTGCTCTACAGTTCCTACCCAAGCCTTCAGCAAATTTCAGAGCATCCTTGTAGCAAAAAGCATGATGTGGGAAGCAAACTCTCTCACCTATTTAAAATGCCATTTAGATCATGAGGGCAGAATGGAAGAAAAAACAAAACTGGCTCAAACTGGAGATAAAGCTCCAGAAGCTCTAATTATGGAAAGCATCAAAGATTTAGGGAAAGAGTCAGTGTGTAAATTCATGGTTTATGTAGAGCAGAGGGGTCAGAGACCTCAGTGGTCTCTCCTGGCTGTAGGATATAACATTGAAGGCAAATTCAGATATGGAATAAATCCAGGTGTGCCTTGGCATGTCTAGAACCAACCACTCCAGTATTTCTGGTTCTGCTTTGAGTTAATAAAAGGGTTCTCCTTGTGCAGGGTAATTTCTTAAGCTAATTCATGTGAATATTCAACTTGCAGGTGTCTATTACAATCCAAGTACTGCCCTCAAGTGTGTGTGCAGCACCACCCATGAGCTCAGATGACTGATGGAGAGGGAGAGTAAGGGATGGCCCCTTCCCACACAGCAGAGCACTCAAAAACCTGTTGAGAAAGGGATGTGCAAACCTGAAGATAGAAGAGCCTCCATGGAAGCCAGTGCAAGAAGTTCCCTCTAACCTCTTAGATGGCTTTCCCTCGTTTTTTTATTGACAATTCATTATTTGACCTTAGCCTAGTAGTGACTTAGCACTCGGAGCACGTACAGTGAAATGTTTAATGTTACATGAGATCTCTCCAATCGTTTGAGGCAGTGAAGGGCAGCTGCGCCTGGCAAAGGCATGAGCACGTGGTTCCATGGGTGTCCCCAAACACAACGACCACAGAGCATCCCTGTCAGCCTTAGGACTTGTTAATGGCTTGATTCTTCCTGATGCTTTACATTTTGATGCTTTTGTTTGGCTTTTCATTATTTTAATTTCACAAGGGAGAGAAAGCAACAGAAAAACTCAGAGAATCAAGGTTCTATATAAAGTCTGAGCAGGGACTTCTGCATGACCTTAAGGCTGTGTATTTCTGAAGTAAAGATTCTGAAAACACACATTATGCCTCATTTTCAGCAGTAACAACACTTCATGAAGGGAAGAGAGAGACAGATGGAGGTGGAGAAGGGACTGGTTAAGAAGAAAAAGCCACAAGGCAGCCTGTCACAGAAGAAGCTGAGGGACATTTTAGTTCTGGAGCCTCTTTCCCCAGAGGCAATTTTTTTGATCCTGTATTTGCTGAATATTAGGAGCAACATTTGTAGCTGTGAAGCTGTTTAACTATGGAAGAGCTTCTTAAGAGACAACCTCTCCTCTAGGCAAGCAATAGGCTACATGCTGTGCAAGTGTAACTCTGTGCAAGAGAGATGTCTCTGCAAAAAGATGGACTTTAGAGCTGAGGGGTGGTGGAAGAAGTGACTTGGTCCTTCTGGCACCTACAAACTGCTCCTTGGTTCTGTGGTGGTGCTTGTCATAACATGGTTCCTTGCCTTTTTGAAAACTCTAAAAATGTATTAGCACAAAGACAATGTTCCTCCCTATCCCAGTTATTCTCATTCAGGAGAGATGTTCCCAAATTTTAAGAGAAAATAGTTTTGTATTTTCTTAGTTTTGTAGCTATCCATGACTGAGGGACCAGGGTACATCGAACTGTCTCTCCAACAATTCTCCCCTGCTCCACATTTTCTATTAGAAACAGCATCAGTAAGCTCCAAAAGCCAGGTAGCACCAGTGCCAGGGAGCAGAGTCAGCAGCAAGATCCAAGAATCAGAGCTGGGCTTCCTTTTACCAGTAAGCTGAACCAAAATGCCAGACCTGAGGCTGAGCTCCCTCTACCTAACACATTGAGACAGGGATAGATACTTAGGGAACCTCTAATATCAAGGCTCACCCACACAGAAATTCCACGGGGACTTTTGATTGAGGAGCCAAACTGGTTTGTTTGTACAATGGGCACATCTCCAGCGGAGGCCTGTGACACCAGCTTTTAGCAGAACGCTGCCAACACTCGACATTTTATTAAAGCCACAGCCCAGTGAGCAATGTAAGTACCTGAGCATTTCCATTTTCAGTTTTAGTAAGTCCAAATTAAAGTCCAAATAAAGTGCATTTTTAGCCCTTCACCAAAGAGTATTACCTTGTATCTTAAAACTTTCCTTTAGGTAGGTAACTGTTGATAATGTGGATCAAAAATTGCTCAGCTGAAGGTATTGTTAGGGTTTCATTCACACTAATAGTCAGAAATGGTGTTTCATTATTTTTGCTACATACTCTTTAGTGCATGATCAGCCATACATAATAGGCACAAAACAAAAAGGAGCCCCACAGTAAATACCTCTCTCTGATAACCTTTGCTCATGAGTTTGCTGCCATTTTAGCTGAAACAGGGTTTAAAAATATCCCAACTTGTGTCCTAATGAGTGGAAGCCTAAGGCTTGTGGCAGGATTAGTGAAAACTCTCTGCCCAAATTCAGGGTGCCAGGACCTCATCTGTGCCTCTGCTTCAGGAACCATGGGAGGTTTGCCAGCATCCCTTTGCTCTCCCAGTTTGACCCCAAAGGAGCTGGTCCAGTGGAATCGGTGCCACCAGGCGATGGGTCCTCACACTATGGGGGGAGCAGGTATTCCCTTGTGTCCCCAGCTCCTTCTTTAAAAGCAGCAGGAGAAAATCGGTAAATAAGGACAGAGAATGGGAACATTAAAATTAGACCTGATCTTAGTTTGGTCCTTAGCCACCGGGTGTCACTCTTGGCTATGAAGTCAGAGAGGAATTTTTGGTCGCTGTTCAAATCCTATTTCAGCAATCAATTCTGCAGCTCCCAGCAGTGACAGCAGCATCCCCATTTATCACACTTTTCCAGGTTTCAGTATCAAATCACCAGCTCATTAAATCTGGGGGTATCTGGAGCTGATATTTTAGCCTGCGGTGCCATTTGCTAGACACAGGCAAACACATTACTTTTTAATCATTATTATTAGTGTAAATGCAGCTGAAAAATTTAGATCTGGGGTTGGATTAGGAGCTTGGCCAGTGTCTGGCAGGGTGTGGACCACTAGGACATGCCTTCAAGGTGTGTACAGCTTCTGGAGAGAGGGAAGGTGAAGAAGAGACAAGGTATGGATGGGCAGAAAAGAAAAATAATTTAAAAAAAAAAAATTAAAAATGGCTTTGGCAGGTGTCTCCTCTGCAGAAGAAAACATGATTCAGCAGATGAAGCTGTAACATATTCCAGCCTTTGATGTCAAGGCATTTCAGCTCTCTCTGACCATGTAGCTCAGAAGTACCAGGAGATAAATGCTGCAAACATTACACAACTCTCTAAACAATCATTTTTCAGAGTGTCAGTGCTTGCCACCATGCTGGGATTTTATTTTTTTATTATTGTTTTCTAGGACTACAAGCTTGCCTTGCAACTGCTAAACATACTCTCCTGGTAGTTTTGTATTTTTCAGGTTCTCTAGGAGAGGTTCCATTTTGTCCAAAGACAGAAAAAATTCTTTTTTTCTTTTTTTTTTCCAAACAGATGAATTCCAAAGTTAAATCTTTATCTGAGGAAAGACCCATTCAACTAAAATGTGACATGACTGGTAAAACCAGTTGCCTTGAAACACACTGCATCAGCAAACTGAAGAGCTGATAAGAATAATAAAAATTTTTAGTCAATAAAATGAGAAAATTCTCATCAGGAGGCTCAGCCTACCAGGCACATAAATTGTTAATATTACCTGGCCCTGCATTGCTGCTGGAGGTATGAATTTGTGTTGAAAATCCACTGTACAGAAGCATCCCAGCCCAAGAGTAGCTAGAAGACATTTCAGCGCCATAAACAAGTTTATGGTGTGATCAGAGCCTGGCTATCAACTCAAGATTCCGTCTGAGTAATATAGTAAAGAGTGTTCTGGCTTATCACACCACAAAATTTATGACCAGGACTTTGAACTTTGGAATAACTTTTAAAAAGTGGGATCTGTCTACAAAAAGTTTGTTTCAGGCTTTACTCTCTGAAAATCTAATATTGCAAGAAGACTTCAAGAGTTCTTGTAAATGCCCAGGAATACTCTCCATGATGAAGGCAGGAGGCCATACTCAAGCACCTTTAAAAAGTCCACCTCAGGTTCAGTAAAATTCAAGGTTATGAACGATCCTAGAAACAATAAATCCTTCAATTTTACAAAGTTCCTAATAAAATAATAGAGCACAGAAAGTGTTTTACTAAAATTCATGTGTCTCCTAAACCTGCAAATTTGTGTAAAGTGTTGCAAGAGAAATTCCCTTGGAAAAACAACCAACAACAATTATATGAAGCAGAATTTTGACAGAACCAATTTGAAGAAATTTATTTGATTTATCCAGTTTTCTTTACCTGTTCTTAATACCTATTTTCCTTGGTGGGTTGTTGTTTTTTTTTCTCGATTTTAGTTGAAAGAAATTTAAAACAAACTTGTCTTCTGTTTTTGCCTACAAGTACCTACAAATTTTTACTACATTTATGTATTTGTATCTCCAAACTGAAAAAGCAAGATAAACCTGAAGACAACATTAGCATATCAGAATAAAAACCATTATCCCAGGGACTGGACAAAACAAAAATATAATGGAAAATGCACAACAGCAACATCTCTTATTTTCTAAATGTTTCACCACATATTTTTGTGCAGAGGACCTGATCACTGAAGATGCTAAAAAGCTGCTGAAGGCCCTAAATGCCTCCCAGTCTCTGACTGGGTCTGTCCCAGCTGGTACTCAGCTTCTAGCAAAAGTGGACCCCAGTGACACTTACAAGTTTGCACACAACTAACTAAACACTAATAATATCCTCTAATTTAGTTTTCCAATGCCTGAATGATTTATGGACATAAACTAGGTCTCCAGCAAATTCATAATTGATGCATCTCTTTTGATACACGGTCTAACAAGTGAAAAACACATATTTAAAATATGCTTGATTTGTTGCTTGTTACGATTTGGAAGAAGACATCTGAAGGACTGTCATGTTTTCTGCCTTGCCCTGAGATACCTAGATTATCTGAGATCTAAACCATTCCTACCTTCATCTAGATAAAAGCCAAAGCCAACTTCTTGCATTGCAGCCTGGTGATAACACACACCCAGATACTGCAGTTCTGTGGGACACATGAATTCCTTCCGACTTGGTTACTTCTAAGTAGTCAATCATATTTCATTGCTTATAAAAAAAATGAGACAAGAACCTGGCTTTGTCTCCTCCACATCACTTCTTTAATCCCTGTTACAACCAGGTGGGTATAGCTGTAACCGGGGCTCCTCAACCTGATTGAAATAGTGTTGCATTCAGAAACTCGATAAATGAATGGGAGGGACAAGTAATGCCTCCCCCCTCCAAGGTTGTTTTGTTAATTAAATTAGCATTTAAATAGCCAGAGCTAATCTGGAAAGTCAGCCCCTCATTACAGTAACTAGGAAAGGGGAAAAGAGCTGGAGACAATCCCCTACAAGATGGGGTTAAGTTGGCGTTTCACAAACTATTTGCCCAGCCCGTCCCTCTCAAGTGAAAGCTGCCACCCCCCTCGCCCCCTCCCTTTTCCTCCCGGCATAATTAGCATGTTCCAGTGCTGTGAATGGAAACAATATCCTCCCTCCAAGCTGTGCCCCTCCAGGGAGATGCTTCCCACAGATTGTGAAACACTGAGCCAGGGAAAGGGCTTGTCGAGGAATTCACAGTGGGGTAATTACGCTGAAGTAGCTTGTGCCAGTGCAAGAGAAGTTGCATTACTGTAATTCATTGCAGGAGGCAGGGGCTGGCACAAAGGGAACGTCCAGAGGCAGGACGAGGAGAGCCATGAGAAGTGATTGCTCCCGTGCGCCTTCCCAGAGATAAAACCCGACCCCGAAGCTGAGGATGGTTCTTCGGGACCTAAGAGTGTCTCCGACTTAGAAGTAGTTTGCAGGAAGTAGCAACAGCTACATGTGAATCAGGTTTCTCTTTGGCTATTAGAACTGAAGGAGAGCAAAAAAAGGCCGATTTTTCAGATTAAATTCTTCATTCTGAGTAGAAAACTGGAACAATGCTTGCAAAACTTGTACACTTGCATTTGTTATTGTCCACGTACATGGCACTTAAGTCATGCTGGCACCTTTTCCTAAAAAATTAAAAAGGTGGCATGCAAGCCTTTTCCTCCAAAGGAGGAATTTGACATATAAGAGAGATACCAATAGTAACTAATACCAGAGGAGAAGATGGAGGAGGAAGGACCAGACCTAGGTGACACCTGCAGTATGTACATCTGGGAGGCTCCATCTCATTTATTTAAGTCAGGCTGCAGGTGACTCTTTGTAAAAACAAAACAAAACAAACTAACAAAAAAAACAGACAAACAAACAAAAGAACCCAAATAACAACCCACTCTGCACTTGTTGCTCCTCCTGCCCAGCTGTAAATCGGGGATTATATTTGTCTCCATCGCAAAGCACTCAGTTTCAGAAAGCACCAGTGTGGTTTGCAGAGGCCCCAGCTGCAGAATACCACAAGAAGTTCAAAGCTGGGTTTCATCCTGTAATTTGATCCTCAAGTTCACAAGTGCAAGAACCAACTGTGCAGGCTGAATGTGGGACATCCCCTCTCCCAAAAGGCAACCGGGCTGTGGGGCTGAGCACCGAGGGCAGCGCGCCCAGGACCTGATGCTTTCTGCTGCTATGGACAAAAAAAATGCCATTTTTTGTTTCAGGTTTCTGCCACCCTGCTTAGATTGTCCTGCCTTTATTTAATTTTCTTTTTTATCTTCAAAACATTTTCTTAACCCTTGTGCTCACACGGGACTCTCTTGAGAACACAGATATTAATCCCAGGGCCACTTAAATGCCAGCTTAGTATTCGTTTTTTCTCTGCCTTGACATGTTCTTCTTCAGCTCAGGCAGGCATGAGATGATGGATACTTTGTGCAGTTTTTCTGGGCAAAAAAAGTGCTACCTTCTGAAATCTTACCTCAAAACCACTTGGAAATGTGTTATTTACGTATTTCTTTCATAAAACCTCGTGTCACGCTGGAAGAACCACAGGATTGCCATACTGAATGCGTATTTTTCCCCGTCCTCGCTGCAGTCTGGTCTTTTAAAATGATGCAAAGAGAATCCTTGCTTTGAACTAAACTAGCAGCTACAAGGGTTTTCAGCCGTGACCATTTAGATGAGAGGGGTGGGGGGTGGTTTTTTTTGCGTGCTGTGTTGCACTGTCCTTCTCGCTCTTCGCCATCAGCAGCTGCGGTCGAGCCGCCTGACGGGGATCAACCCTCATACTGTTCAGACTGCCTCCAGCTGTTGCTGTTGAGCTCTCCTAGTGAACAAACTGCGCCGGGCCCGTGGGTAAGAGCGTGGTGACCGAGCAGCAGCGGTTGCCGCGTGAAGCCGGACGCAGGGCACCAGCTCACGCCACGGCCCGCACGCCGGGGTACGGCTCACGGCCTCGGGTGGGACGGGAGCGTTGAAGCGATTTCCAGCAGACAGAAGCCCCACAGGCCAGCAGAACGATGCCGCGCGGGCTTTCCCTCCCAGAGCCGGCCGTGCGGGGTCCCGGCGGTGCCGCGGCGGCGTGCCCAGCGCCAGCCCCGCAGCGCTCCCCCGGCCCGGGCAGGGACCGGCATGTCACGGGGGCTCACCTGCAGCCAAGGGTGCCCCTGAGGCCCTCCCTGCCAGCCTGTTGGGGCGCCACTCGACCCACAAACGCCGCTTCACTCCCACCCCCTCCAAATCCTTATATATCGAGGACCACATCTCCCAGCATGCAGCGCGCCCCGCTGGCCTCGCCCCGCTGGCGGCTCTCCGCCGCAGTGCACGCTGGGAGCTGTAGTCCGCCCGGCCCCTGGCCCCGCGCGGGGCCTCCCTCCCGCCGCCCCGCCCCGCGCCCCGCCCCGCCCCGCGCCGCCGGCTCGTCCCTCCGTAGACGGAAGCCGAGGAGGGACGAGGGAGGTCGGAGCGGCGCGATGGGGGACTCCAAAGTGAAGGTGGCGGTGCGCGTCCGCCCCATGAACCGGCGAGGTGAGACCCTCCTCCCGCAGCCACCCCCGCTCCGCTCCGCCCGGCCCCTGTCCCGCGCCCCGGGGCGGGGGGTGCGGGGAGCGGGGAGCGGGCCCCGGGGGCAGCGCGGGGCGGGGGTGCCCGGCCCCGGGGGTGCCTGCCCGGGGGGTGTCGGTGCGTGTGTCGGTAGGGGTGCGTGTGTCGGTAGGGGTGCGTGTGTCGGTAGGGGTGCGTGTCTGCCTGTGTCTGCTCATTTCTTGTACCTGCTGTGTGTAGGTGCAGGTGGGTTTGTGCGCGGAGCCGAGCTGTTCTCACGAAGCAGCTGTCTTCGCTCCCCTCTCCCCACATCTTCCCTAAAGTCGTCCTTTCTGGCGCTTTTTTTTTTTTCTTTCCCCCCTCTCTTTTTTCTTTCTTTTTCCTTTCCCCCTCCCCCCGGGGTACACCCCTCTCCGCACCTCTTGCACCTGCTTTACAGCCGGGCTGCGTGTCCTGTGTTCCCAGAGCTCTTCCTTCTTCCTGCTTTCTGGGCTTTTGGAGGCAAATGCTTCTCTTTCTGTATTGTTACCTATGCTAATTCAGCCCTCGGTTCCCTAACCCCTCCTCTTACCCCTCGTGGATTGAGTGGGATGGAGCTAACCAGATGACAGAGGCACTATCAGGACAAAAGAAACAAAAGCAAACAAGAAAACATAGAAGAGGAAGCGGGAGTTGACAAGAGAAGATTTTTCTGTTTGTTTGTTGAGTTGTTGGCATGGCTTTTTTCCCCTCAGCGAAACTTGCCTAAGGGTTATGCTAATCAGACCGTGGTCTGGGCATCTGTTTAAATGTTTATTGCTTGTCTTAATTAGAAAAACTTGCTCTAGATGATGAGGAAGCAAGTATGAAAAGGCGACTTCAGCCAAGGAATGTAAAGGTGAAGAAGGCAAAAATCCAAGAAACATGTAGGGTGGCTTTTTTCCCCCCACGTTCTCACGGAAGTGTGCCAGTAATTCCTTTTGGGAAAAGGGAATCAAGTGAAGTCAGTTTAATAGTCAAAGCTACAGGATCTGAAACAAAATAACTCTTTAATCCCTTTCAATAAATAATGATTTAAAAAATACAGTATTTTCATACTTTTTTAAACAAAACCAGGGGAATGTCAAACTGAATCACAAGATCTCTCTAGTCCCACAACCAAAACAAAAGAGACAGAGTTGATGTCTTTACAGTCTGGTGGGTTAGGGCAACCAAGGATATTTTGACCAAAATCTTAGTTTCATTAAATTTCAGGTAGCAGTTCTCAAAACTGAGGAGGGACCCATCCCTGTGGAGAACTGTGGGGGGGGACACTGAGTGTCAATGTGTGGGAGCAGGGATGGAAAGGAGTTGAAAAGTTGTGCCTTGTTTCAGTGTTAGGCATGGGCTTTCCTCTTGCTCATGTCCCTTTCCTGTCATAGGTAATTTCCTTGGCTGTGACCCAGGCAACTTTCTGCTGGTGTAGTGCTCTTTACCCGTGGGATTATACAGTAATTCAGGTTGGCAGGGATCTCTGGAGGTCTCTAGTCCAACCTGTTGCTCAGAACAGGTCAAATTAGAGAAGGTTGCACAGGGCCTTGTTCAGTCAAGATTGAATCTCCAAAAGAATAATCCACCTCTCCTTCTTGACATATATTCTACATATGTTCAGCCCCATTTTGTGAACATGTAGTGGTCTTCAAGCTGTTTCCAGCTAGGGACTGAGTTCTGCAGAAAATACATGTGGGGAAGAACTGCTGAAAAAATATGGAAGATTATAGATTTAGAGCACTGCATCTATTAGAAACTTCTACCTTGCTGGCAAATATCCTAACACTGAGCCGCACAAATCTGTGCAAATGGGAGAGTATGTTGTGTTAGCGGAGTTATTTTATTCTGTATATGCTTAAAAATATTATGGACTAGAGAGGATGGCTGTAGCCTTGTTGTTAGGATTAGGTTGTTACATGCTCTTGGCATGTAGCTTGGCAGTCGGGGTGTACCTCCTCTTTATAAGAACTGCTTTGCAGCTAATAAGCATCCTCTTATTTTGTGAGTGATACCAAAATCCTTGTAAGTCTAGCCTAAGAGATCAATGTCTTTTTCTGCCTAAACAAAATGTCCTGAAATTGATTTTTTGAGTGGTTTGATTGTCACATTCCAGATGTTTTGGTCAATTCTAAACATTTGCTACCTCTGTGCAGTATTTCTGATGCTCCTAGAGTTTATAGAAACAAACACTGATATGAAGTCTAGTATTTTTCTTACCTACTCAGTGTTAAATTTGGGCATTTGTGTAACTGATTTTCTGAAGAGTCACCTCTTTGTAAGACTTCTGTGGCTTTGCTTTTTTAATAGGCTTTGAGGCAAGAGGAGTCTTTCTTGGAAGCGCTCTAATACGCACTTTGTTCTAAGTGGTATTTGTATGAAGTTTTGGGGTTTTGGACCTGAAGCAAGTATTTGTTTTCTTCAGGATCACGAGTAATGTTCTTTCTCTCCCTCTGCACCGAAGGGCTTAAAACTGCAAACCTGTCAGATGGTTACAACTGTTGAAATTTTAGCTTTGAAATATCCTCAGTGTTTACTTGTGGTGGTGGTTGTCTTTAGTGTTTGAATTATGAATTCCTTAGGGCGAGGGTTTATTAGGTTAATAAAAGTGGTATGTTTAACTATTACTAATTTATACAGCTCATGAAAGTGTAATGGATTCCTTGCATGTGGGTTGAAGGGATTTCTGTATCAAATAGTTGGTTATTCATAGTTCTCACGTTTCAAGGTGGTAGTACTGAAGGTCCTTCTTCTTTCTCATGCAAAGTGGCAACCTATAAGCTAAGTTTATAGGACTAATTTTTGTCAGTGAGAGGAAGCATTTGTAGTTGTACTTGGGTTTCTTGTTTTCTTTTGCATCTAGGTTACTTTTTACCATCTTGCTTCAAGTTAGACCCCAGTCCTACAAATGGGGCGTGGAAGCCACGCTTTTGTAAAACTGCTGCTATGTCAACACACCTGCAGCATCCTGCTAAGTAGTAGATTTGAATTCTTTTACATGCTTTCTACTTTGCAAACCAGGGTTTTGATTAGTATGCTTTTATGAATTAAATAATTCAGCACTGTTCTCTTAGATGAGACTCTTAGGTTTCTGTATTCTCGGTTTTGTCCTTCACTGAAGTATTTCCTGGTGCACTGCTTTTTTTTTTCAGATGAGTTTTTGATAACAGTAAGTTCTTTGCTGTTGCATTTTAGAGTAGCAGTGGATTGTCTTTAATGAATATTTTCAGTATTTGACTTGGCTTAGCAGATATTCGTTATATTTCAGGTAAATGTTGTGCAGAGCTCAAACCATACCATGAAGCAAAGCAAAAGGCAGCTGGAAGCTTTTTAATTAAGATTTGCCTTACTGAGTATTTTGTTTTCAAGTGATTTTGGTGTACAAGCATCCCATAAGTATGTTTAAAACTTTGTGTTTCTCTGTGCCTTTGAGGCAGTTCAGTGTGTTGTTAAATAAAATATAACATCTTTTATCAGTACTAAAAGAATCTGACTTGTGTTCAAGGGTATGGCTGAAGATACCTTAAGCCAGCCAAAACTACTGCTGTTGTGTTGCTACATCTCACTTGGCTTGATACTTTCCTGTTTGAACAAGACAGGCAGGAAACCAACTGCAAAAATCCCCTGGTGTTGGGTGCTTTGAATGAATTTATTGAGGAGCAATGGAAGTACCGGTGCTGGCAGAAGGCTGGGCAGGGCGGGTGGTGACATTACACAGCTGGGGTGGGGACTGGTGCTGTGGGTGTGCCAGGTTAGGCTTAGACTGTGTGGGACCACAGCCTGGATTCTGGCAAGGCTGCCAGATTAAACTGTTTGTAGGATTGTGGGGTAAGAGTATGCATTACAGTTTAAATATCTAGTGTGCCTATAAACATACATTCAGGCATCTCTTATGTTAATGTGCAGATTCATCCAGACCAGATTCTGTGTTCAAACAGGGATCCTTTTGTGCTTTGGTGATTAGGATTCTGTCTCTAGTGCTTTTAAGGAAGGAATTTGCTTCTGTATCTGTGCAAGCCTCTGACCGCAGTGTTAGGTGCTAATTTTGTGTCCTTCTAGTCTGTGGAGGAGGCTGCATTTCCAGTCACTTGAAATGCTTTTGGTTTGGGGGGGAAGGCGGGGGTTGTTCTTGTGTATTTGTTTGGTCATTGTTTTTTTTTCCCACTGGAGATTACAACAGAAACAATTATCTATAAATTGGAGTTTGTGCAAGCAGTCTAATACGGTAATAATAATGGTACTAGGGTAAATTAAATGTCACCTGTTGTATCCTGATGACAATATGCAAAACGCAAGATTTCTCTTCACCATTATCCTTGTCATAAACAAGTGCCTAGAGTTTTTAATATTTCCTGATGATTGATAATCGATAAAACAGTGTTTGTGCTGTGAGCAGGATTAACCTAGAGATACAGTGACAAATGGGTAAAGCATGTAGAGTTAGCGTTTCATCTTGTATTTCTTGGTGAGGCAATTGTTTTTTAAGAACTCCTATGGTGTTACAAGCTTGCTCCCTGCTGCCAAAGAACCAGCAAGACTACCAGTCGCCCAATGTGGATGCCACAAAGGCAAACAATTCTTGTGCTAATTACATCTTCAGAGCTAGCCTAAAGTGCAGTATGAGATTACCTTGTTGTTCTGGTTTCACATTTGCTTGCTCTTCATGAAGCAAGGAGATCAGATACACTGTGGGTAGTTCTGCTCTGGCTTTCAGCTGGTTGGTGGCAGAGCAAACACTATTGCATTTCATTCCTGTTAACTCTGAAGCCCAAAACAAGACAGCAGCAGAGTTGTGTGTTGAACTTCCTCAGACCTCTTTGCTGCATCAGAAAGTCACCAGACTGATTTATTTACTTAGTCTCTGTGAGCTGAGCAGTGCATGCAGCAGTAGCAGAACTGACTGTGAGTAAGGTTAATGTCCAGACTCATGGAGGGCCTTTACTAAAGCTGTTTGGCAAGCTCTCTTGTCACAGAAACTGAAACAGCAGAAGATAGAATACATTTTTTTACCAGTAGGACAACGTAGCATTAGTTAATATGTGAGAAGGGATTGCTTGTGTTCAGCGTGCTCATGAGTTTGAGTTGACTTACATTTCGTCATCCAGATTCAATAGTATTATGTGCCCTTCCAGATGCACTCATACATATTTAATGATTTTAGATTGCTGCAAACTGAAAATTTAATGAATTATATTTGTGCAGTTCATATATATAGCAGAGAAGCTTGAAAGATGCCTGTGTAGTTTTCACTTGGCAGACTTAAGGGACAAGTGAAATTACTGCATTTTTATCCAGAAAGTCTCAGTTACTATGCCTTGTAATTAATGCCCTGAAATTGCTATTACACTAGTTTTTTCCATTTAAGCTCTTAGGATTGTCATTTAGATGTAGGTTATTTTCACACTCTCTTGTGTAATCAGTTAGGTTTTCATTTATTTGTCTTGGCTTCTACATAGCAAAGGGTAAAGAGAAAAGTTACTCTATGACAACAAACATTGGCAGGGAGATTTAAGGACCTGTTGTGTTTGAACTTGCTTTCAGTTTTCTTTTTAAAATAAAAAAAACCAACCAACCAAACAAACAACAGCCTCTGTTTTTCAGTGGCATTCCTTTAATCTGTGTGATAAATGAACTTTTAAATATTTTTAAGTTACTATTAAAGCATTTGTCAATGTTACTGTCATTTGCTTTCTTAAACCAAGGCAGGTACATGAAACCAACTGTAATTTCTTACTCAATGCAACTGAAGGCTCAGGCCACAACATTCCAGTTCTAACCTTCAAGGGAATGTTAATCTCCTGGCAATTTAAAATATAAAATTTCTATTGTCTCAGCCTTTACAGGAGATTATTTTGAACTTTTGTATTTGGGGCCAGTTTTGGCTTATGAGCTTAGTACATGCACTTTAAACCTTTCACATTTTATTTTTTATACTTCAGTTAGTTTTTCTGAAACTATGCAAGAGCAGCTCTACTGGTTCCCAGTGACACTACTGAGCTTAATGTCTGCTCTCCAAGGGGTCCTTAGGTGTCAGTGCAGCTGCAGCTGCCCTAAGCCTGGCAGTGGGGCATGGGGGAATCTCACAAATTTTATTCAACTTATGTTACAACACCAGGTTCACATCTTTGTAGTAGGATTTGGGATCAAGTGGTATTTGAAAGGGCTGAAAAACTTGTCAACCTTAAGAAACTAATTTCTTAAATTGAAACCTGATGGGAAAATTTATGTGGAAATAAAGGCACTTGATGAACTGGGAAATGCATTCCCTTAATTCGTCTTACACAATATGAAAAAAAATAAAGTATATCAAGAGGAAAATATGAAAGGTCAAGTAAGTTGTAATAGGCTTTTCAGCTACTGTGGTTGTTAGAGTAAAAGCCCCTGTGATGCCATGGTCCCAACCTCTAGTTTAATAAATTGCAGACAAGCTTATTTACTGCATCATCTTTCATTTAAAGGTTATTCTAAACTGCCCTGTAAAAGCTATTTATTAGGGTAATTTTGTTTGGTTCTGAAATACAGGAGCCTCAAAGGTGGGATGACTTTTTAGGGTAGTGGCTGAAAAAGCTCCATTGTCACCACATGGCAGTTGAGATGTTTTTGTCATGCCTCCTGGTGCAGCTGGTGTTGAGTCTGTACCCTGCTGTAGGGAGGTGGGAACATCATCATCTGACCAATGCTGTAATTAGTTGCAGCTAATCTACAAAGACAGTTCCCTAACTGATCTCTAAATGAAGACAGAGGTTTCGCAGAGTTGAAAACACGCAACATTTTTCAAAATACTCCTATCTCCTTCCTCCAGGATTCCAATACACTCTGTCTCTTCCCCAAACCTGTTTAGTCCATTTTAGAGTTGCACCTTTGCTCGTGTTTCCTAGCACTGTTGTGGAAATCTACTATGTTGAGTTTATGATTGCCAGATGCGTGACTGCTATTACAGAGGGAATGTGAACTCCTGCCTCTTGTTGGGAATATACCAGTGCCAGATGACTCCACCATTGCAGGTGGTGGTTTGCTGCTTTTGCTTTTCCTGCTCTCTCTTGCTGACTGACTTTTATGCCCTCTTTGAAACACACCAAATTTCTTAGGCTAGTGTGTATGGGTGGCCCAAAGTGTATATAGGTGAATTCTTTTTATGACACCATAAGATTTTTATTAAAGGCATAATCATGTCGGATTTACACATGATTATGTGTAAACCATGAGTGTGGTTTCAGCTAAGGTCTGCATTGCTTCAATCCCAGTTTTTAATATTTTTGAAAAATTTTGTGAGGAGTTGAAAAATCAAGTGAAATGGGAAGGAAAATGGCCTCCTTGAAGTCCTCCCTTCCAGTTTCACAAGTTAAATAAAAAGGCATCCAGGAGACTGAGAGTAGCTTGGACGCACATGACTTAACAATTATTCTTGCACTCAGCCCAGCTTTGCTTAACACTTCCACAGCTATGAAATGTAAATGTGCAAAAGTAACTAAGATACGTGTTACCCTTTTATTATGGATGTCACAGCTCTCTTAACGCTGAAGCTGTGGAAGAGGCTTTTATTCCCTGCAATAAATATCTCAACATGATCAGAGTTTGAGTTTTAAATTTTCAAAAAGCAATTAGCTGATTAGTTTCTTGATTTGATGAAGCAAATGAGTAGTTGATTTTGTTTGCTTGGTAATGATTGAAGGTAGAAGTAGGCCAGCAATAACAATAGGTGAGAATTTTAATCTTGTTGAGATACGAGATTTCTGATAAATATACGAAGTTTAACAGTGAGCCACTTCTGTTCATCTTTTAACTTCTAAAGTTTGTGATGCCTGCAAAAAAAACCTGTGTAGCTGAAAGAAATAATAAAACCAAGCCTTGACAGATGAGTCCTTACTACAATATGAACTCATCGGTGGTTTTGGATGTACATTTTTATAATCTTCTCTTGATGTGCTCTAATTTTGCTTGTTGTTTGGGGGCAGCAAGTAGACTGCTTACCAAGGAGATGCTGAAACTAGTGTAAGTAAGGGTGGAGTCCATGTGTGATCATATCCAAAAGAGCAGGAAGATAATTTGCCTTATAACCTGCTTTAATAATATTAAAAACTTAATGAGGTGGATATTATGATGATGTGATTTTCAGTATTAGCTAATATGAGATTCATCTTTCAACCTACTAGAAGCATTAAAGAAATCAGAGATCAGTCAAAGAACATGCTTTGTAAAGGAGCTGGAATGTGTAGAAAGTGTATGATGTGCTGTTAAAACAATGTAACTGTTTCTTCATCTAAAAGGAGAGTTGCCAGGTGCATCTTTTGCTAAGGTAGCTGGGACAAGTAGCCTTAAGACTGTCTGGATGCATAACCAAGCTTGGAGGCTGAATACAACTGTTTCTTAGGGGTTTATTTCATGGGACAGCATGAGCTGATTGATGAAGCAGTGCATCTCTGCTGGGATAAGGTCTCATTCTTCTGCCTCCTCACTCCTCCCATATAGGTCTACCCCCTTGTTTGCATGGCCTTTGATGTTCTTCAGAGCTTTCACTGGGCTGATATAATTTTCTGTGTACTTGAATACATCAGGTTTTCATGTTGGGTAGTCTTCTGCTGTTAAGGTAACTTAATGACTTACAGAGGAGTCTGGCAAGTGCAGTAGTGGTGGAAGGTGAGCAACAGGCATGAGTAGCCAGAAGGAAGGACTGAGACTTCCCTGTTTGGCAATAGTTGTTAGGTTGGCTCACCACATCTTCCGAACCTGTGGTGTCCCTTGTCTGCAGGCTGCCTAGGTGAGGCACATTAACATCACCTTTGTGATCATCAGACAAGGTGTGTTGTACATGACAAATTGGCTTTGGATTTTTCTTTTTTTTTTCCTGTGAGGACATGTGACTTTAAAGAGCTCGTGTACCCTGGCTGTTTGTTTACTTAAAGGTATTTCACAGACAGAGATTTAATGAATAACTTGAGTTCAGTGGGCAATCATGGATGCAAAACCTGTGATCAGCATTCCCTCTCAAGAGATGGATTACAAAAATGATAGAGACCATACTGCTTATATATAGTGTGTGCACACCTTATGCTTTGCATAAGGGAAGTAGCATGTAAAAACCTTCCTCAGTAGCTGAGGGAAAAGCAGGTCAATGCAATACAGAATGTTAATCACTAACCAGCCAAATCAAGATAAAGTGGCTTGTTGGATAGGGGATGTATGAAGAATATAATTTCATTTAAGCAAGCATGTATTGCATATTAATGATAGGTAAATGGGTTTTCAGGGTGTGGAGAGAAATTAAAATAAACACTAGCTTCTGAAGTGAGTCTGTCTCTTCCTTATACAAAAGCACAGTAATAACAGAGGAATAGTTTTGTTCAGAAGGATTTCAGTTTCATGTGACTGCCTGCTATGACCAGTAATCTTGAGCTTTGGTTTTCTTTGTTGTGTTTCAAGTAGCAAAAGGCTATAATATTTCTTTTTAAAAATGTCAGTGAAAGAAACTTCCTCTTACTATGTTATTTAACAGTAGCAAGAAGCCTACAAGGTGCTGTACAAGAATTAAGATCTGCAGTCTTTGCCTGAGAGATTTGCAGTTTATAAGGTGCTGTAAGGTGAAAGAGCAAGTACAGGTGGCAAAGAAGGAAAGAGCAAAGAGATGAAGGAGGATGAGGATTATAATTAACACGATTAGACAGGAGCATATTTCGGTGATTCAGCTGAGATGTTGAACCCTGTACAGAGGTTATGCAGTGCAGCCCCTCGTCATCCCAGCGTGTGAGGGCGTTGCCGAGTGCCTGCTGGGTGGGATTCGTGTGTCATGCTTACAGGTATTGGCATTTGGGTGCAATTTCCAGGTTCAGGATTGGATTGTAAGAACATAGGACTGGACTTGTTTATGTCCAGATGCCTGTGTAGGCAGGGACTTTGCAAGTGGCTGTTGCTTTTTTTACATCTAATTCCAGTTGTCATTGGGTGGATACCTTGGATGGTTTTCAGTGTTATCTGAAGCTTTTATTTTGTTTTCCCTGCCTCTACAGCTAAGAATTCTCATACATTCCAAATATTCTTATTACTCATAGTATACATCCCTTTCCTTAATGTCATTTGAAAGAGCTGGGCTTTCTAGCTGATTTGGAGCCTGTGGGGGAGGGTAAGTCCTTTTTTTTGCACTCGCACCTAAATTATTTTTGATGGGCCTTGAATTTCTCTGAGCAGGTGCCTCAGGACTGACAGCTGGCACAGCGTGCTGTGGTATCACACCAGTGGCCAGGGAAAATGTGCTGCAGATGGTAGGGGCAGCTTTTTCCAAGCATGTGAGACATTGAGAGAGCAATAAGAAGAGCTGTCAAAGTGGTACCATGCCTAATGGTTCTTTCCCCAGAAGAAATTTCATACTGCCTTGTATATGCCAGTTGTCCTTCAGTAAAACCTAAGTGCTCTTTCTTGTTTTGAAAAGACTGCATGCTTTAAAGCTGGACAGGATCCATCCAGTCAGAGTATCTCTAGAAGTGAAATTTGGCAATATTCCTGTTCCTATTCTCTAGCTGAAGGGTGGCTGTCAGGCTGCATGAATAAATTTGGTGTCTGGAGGAAGTAATGTTGTATATAATCCTAGTGCTTTAGGAGCAGCACTTGACACTTTCTTATTTCTTTATAGAGCTTGATCTGCATACAAAATGTGTGGTGGATGTGGATGCAAACAAGGTTATTCTTCATCCTGTAAACACCAACCTTTCAAAAGGAGATGCCAGGTAAGATTTTTTAATTAGGAAGGTCAGGTTTTGTAAATTAAATATGAGGCTAACAACTGGGAAATGTAGGCCTTGATCGAGGGCTTTCAGTTTAAAAAATCAAATATATTCTTTCTGCAGTGTAATTGCCATAATCTCTAAGAAAAGGCTGATTTTACCATCCTGGGAAGATACTTTGAAAAACTAGTGTTTACTGCATTTGCTTTCTGCTATAAACAGTGTGTTATCAATTAATGGGTCTTTCAACTGTTTCATTTCTTCTCATATGCTATTATGGAACAAGAGAAATCCAAATCTGCAAAATAATTTGAGCGGGGCACAGTTTGTAATTTTGGAATGAAATTAATTCTCACAATTACGTTCTCAAAATGGACTTTTAGTCATTGTGAAAGGAGAATGGGAACGTGTTGGAGAGGTGTAGTTCTAGGAGTGTCTTGATGGTGGGGCATTACATGCATCAAAAATACTTGGAAAAGTGGCTAAGGGTAAGGACCAATTTATGTCAGAATTGGCTTTGATTTGTTAAACTACTAGGAAACTGAGAAGTCCTGTGATAATTGATAGGTTATGGTTGTGACTAGTTAATTTATTGCTTGTTTGCAAGGGAAGGAAATGAAAAAATGTATGCATGAAACAAAATAACAGGGATGCAGGAAAAGGTATAACCCATTACTGGACATGTACAGTCAATCATGATCTGTTTTCAAGGGAAGAAAAAGGAAGTGGTCTTAAGGGTGACAGAAAAGAGAGAAATTCAGTTAAACACAAACAAGAGCTTTGCTTAAATGCAGTGTATCATAGCTTTCTCATGTAAAACGGTGACGTTCGTCAATAGAATTATTCTGTACCTAATCTCTAATAATTTAAACTTCTCAAAGCCAAGTGGTAGTGAAATGGAAAAGCAAAGAGATCATTAGGTTTAATATGTACTTTCTATTATCATCAGCTGAAAGGCTTACTATAAGCAGTGGGACGGGAGCTTTAAGAAGGTACTTAAAATCAGTCTGTGTGTGGTGGAGTGTTTTTGTTTGTATCAGTATCTGCCTCCTCCAGAAACGTGTATTGTCTAGCTGCCAAATACCTATGTTGGATTTGAGCCTTTAGAACTTATGAAAATGGCAGGAAATTGATATTCCCAGAAGTCTAGTCAGCCAGAGCTGTATTAAGAATGTCCTTCATAGTTTACCTAAAAGATGGCAAGCAATCAGATGCTGCATTGTTTATACTCATTGATATATGTTTTTAAAATGTTCATACTGCAGCCATGAGCGAAAACATAATGCAAATTGTGCCCCCTGGCAAGGCAGGAATTGGTTGGCAATTGCACTGACATCCCAGACAAGATGGTGAAGCCTAGTGTGAGAAACCAGCATGCCAGACCAAAGAATGCTTCATTTGCATTTTCACAAATACCCGTTGCTAATCTAAGCAGGATGCATAGTAGATTTATATGGGGTGATCTAATACAAGAGGGAGAAGTGGAGGCCCATTAGCTGCACTAAAGATTTGCCTGAAACAGTGAGACAGCATATCTCAAAAACATAGTTGGACTAGTGAGGCTTTGGAACAGGATCCTATCTAGACTGTAATACCCTTGAGAGAGGCTGCCTATAAGTTGTCTCTGCTTCTGCAGCTTCATCAGAGGAATCTTAAATACCAGCTTAAATAAATGGTTAGTTTTAGTTAGAGTTTTTCTAAGTTTTGGGGTTGATTTATGCTCAGGTTCTGCTTCTGTTTCCAAATCCACCATCAACAACTTTGCCTTGTACTATAAAATAATTAGTTTTTGTTTCAGATATGTTTAATGTCCAAAGTGAGCTGAAGGAATAGTAGCAAACTTGGAGTGCTTTTTCTTAAATAGAGAATAGTAAATAATACTGTAAATAGATTCTTTAGATGCTTGCAAAGTCGGGTTAAGTTTGAAAATCTTAAGACCTTTGCTGCCATTCTCAGGAAGATGACAGAGTCAGTTTAGGAACTAGGAAAAGAATTTTAGAAACAATATGTGCTGTCACATCCCCACTTGTCATGACTCAGCTGTGCTCTGGCAGGGAGTGGCATTTGGAAAAACAACAGATGACTTGGAAATACACACGTTTTCCCACTTCCGTTCCCTCTGGTAGAACCAAGTCTGGAAGATGGATAGATGTAAATAAATAATTTAATGGCTGAATTAGCCTGTGTCACAGTTATGCATGTTTGTCCTGTTTCCCCAAGGTGGTCCTCATAGGCCAGAGATCTACATAATGTGTCTGTCCGTCTGTAAAAATCTTTGCCAAATACCAGACATACTGTTTTCAGTTGTCTCTGAGTTAAAGAGGAGAAGCAGGCTTTGAAGTTTGATACCCACCTCTCCTGATTCCCCATGGGACCTGGGAGTATATGTGTACAGAAAAAGTCAGAAATGCCCACTGTTATTGTATTTCCAATTTTGACAGGTACCCAGCTTGAGGTGTGTGGGACTTCCAGAGATAGTGAATTGTGTGGATGTAATTGCCACTGAAACATTTTCAGGTCATGAGAAAGTCCCAAATTGAGAAATGTTTTGAAAATCCAGGTGCTAACTGTTTCACCTCGCTTTCTTCTGCCTCTACAAACTGAATAAATAATTTACACTTGCTAGAGACTTGCTGATTAATAAATGCATGTAAAACACTTGCTCTTAAAAAAAGAAGTCTCTTTTCATACACCTTCAGAAGTCCAGCATCCTCCTGTTAGTTATTCCTTAACCAAGCAATGACCTTTCCTGGGATAGAGGAGTGCAGTGGTTATTTTATTGAGCAATCTTTAATAGCACTGTGCAGGTTTCAGTAATCTGATTGTACATGAAAGATCAATTTTAAAATCTAGTGATGACCTCCAGGCTGAGTGGGGTTTGTTGCTAAACTTGGGCTGTTGGGGGGTGGGTTTGGTTGAGTGGTGGTTTCCCTTATTAAAATTAAAATTATACTTTGTGGAAATGATCAACCTTTTTTTCAGTTGCTTGCACAAAAATATTTGAGTTTTGTCACAAATTTCCCCAAATTACCTCTTGAAGTCAAAATCTCCCTTCTCAAGGATTGTGAACCTCCAGGGATTTGCTGTAGATGAACAGTATCGTTAGCACGACTTGTCGACTTTTTTGTTTGCCTTATGTAGTTGTCTGTTCTCTCTGTTGCAAAGGTCAAGGCTAAAGTTTCTTTATCAACATGGGATTTACTGCAAAGATTACTCATAGCATTCTTACTTGGTGGTGGCTAGGGCTTGAAAGAGGGTGTGAACTCATTTTGATTGAAGTAAGCAGATAAGTCCTAGGCAACAATTGGGATGTTTAAAGGAATTAATTTACTTGAAAACCTCTAAATAGACTCTAATTACACTAGGTTTCTTTATAGCCTTTTTTTCTTATCAATTTGCTTGTGCTGTCATTTTCCATTTCCCAAACAAGACCTATTAAAAAGACTTTTAAAAAGCATTATTTTGACAGGTCAGACAAAGGAGTTTTATTATATACTGCAGACATAACTGTAATTGATGTGTAACTGATACAAGCTCATAAATCAGCTGCATATTAGTCTGGCACAGGCCTATGAGATTTGTAAAATAAAGGGCTTATTAGATCTGACAAAAAAACCCCCACATATCAGCCTTTTTATTAAGAGAATATGCTTAAAAATGAAAGGGCTGCTGACTTCTCTGTACTTTCATCACAATTTGTGATTTATGGATGCTTTCCCTCTGGTTTTGCAGAACAGAGGTTCAAAAGACTGGCACAGGGTAAAAACTATTCCAAGAAATGAATGCAGCCAGCTGAAGCTGACACATGTCAAATCAGGCTAGGTTTTTCCTTTTCAGCTATTGTAATATCTTTATAATTTGTGCTTTGTAAGTGGTATTTCAACAATTGAGTATCTTTATAAATATTTTAAAGTGATTTGCTTATAAGGTAAGTAAACCGGTTTACTTTTGTATATCCACACAGACAACATTTTTGTTCATGAGGTACTTAAACTCAATTTGATTATTTTCTAAGGAGTTCTGGAAAATGAAGAAGGGGGTGTATCTGAGACTTGAGGATTTTTGTAACTTTGCAACTTCTGAGCTTGATTTTAAAAAAAATTTTTTTTTTTCCTTGGGTGAAGAACTGAATGAAGCACAAATGTATTTTACTTATAAAGGAATACATTTCTAAGATTATTCTGCTATTCCAATTCCTGTTTTCTTTCTGAGACAAATGACAGCCCTGAAAAAGACTGAGGAGAAATAAGTTTGGGGTCACCTTGCAGAGCTGTAGGTAAATGATGCTTACCTTGTTGTGGCTACTTATAATAATACTTGCAAAGAGAAATTTCTTCCTTAATGAATTTAAAGATTATTGAGAGAATAAAACTAATACTCCCAGAACTTAGTGAAAATGAACAAGAAAAAAAAATCCTACTTATGCAGAAAGTAGGTAATAAATTGCTGATTTCAGATGAGTGATGGACTTTAGGCAGTGGTTGGGTTAAAATGAACAACCCAGTGTGTTAAAATTTTCTATAGTTCATCTTCACACTAAAGGTTTTTTTCTTTTTATAAAGCTGGAGAATTTTTTTATCCTTTTGAAGAATAAATTAAGGTTAGGACCATCACAGAATGGTGTCAAAGATGTAGCTATGGAAGAATGGTACCAGAACACAATTATCAGAGACTCAATGACTAAGCAATGTTAGTTCATTCATTTTGAAGGGTTAAGTGTGAAGTGCATGAATTGTAATGAATATATGTAACTTCTAAATTTAAAAAAAAAAAAGAAAAGAAATACATTAGAAGAATTAGAAGGGCTTACTAAGCATAAAACACTACTGCTGGAGTCCTGGGAATTGAAACATATTGATCCAGGCTTTGTGTTCTACTTTAACATGAAAGTTTACAAAATGCCTAGACACTATGCTAAATAATCGGTAAAGCACCTAGAGATTTTTGCCAAGCCCAGGAAGTGTATTTAGAACCTGATAGTGGTTATACAGTATTTGGTCTGCACAGAGCACAGGTGAAGCTGGGTTTCCTCTGGCTCTGATCTGTGTTTGACTCTTTGGCATGACTCGTGAGCTTTCCTTGAAGCTGGCTAAAAGCTGAAAATAAGTCATGACTTAACACTTCTCGCTGTGTGGTGTATTGCAACTTCTGTGCTCTTGATAAAAATGGAAAATGCCCATGTTAGTGTAGTTGACTACATGGGAAATGCCCGAATAGTTAGGTGGTAAAACTTGCACATAAATTAATTTCTTTTGCAAAAAATATAAATAGGTAGTGGTTGGGGAATATGCACATTAACCAGTGAAAACCTTACATTCATCAATTCTAAGTAAATAATCTCTTTGTGACATGAAATAGCATATGTATTATTTGAACAATTCTCTAAAACATGTGATGTCTTTGGAATTGTAGGCAAAAACCCAGGTTAAAGGAAGGTGTAGCAAAAGCAGAAGTAACCATGATCCTTTTTATCTAGGTTATAGTACCTTCAAATTTTTGCACAATTATTTAATTCTCCTTTATCTTCCAGAACAGCATACAGGCAGTCAAGATTCCTAGAGAGGAAATGCTGATGTGATTATATAGGTGTTCTTGTATGTGTGTATAAATATGAACTGGAAAAGCTGACTGGTAGGAGTAACCAGGAAGACTTAGACTTCTAAAAATAATATGATAGCAGGAGCACATAGAGGTGCACTCCTCACTTTTTCTGTCGTAGGAAAAATGTGCATAATCAGAAAATGAGGAAAATGTATGATAGCAATGCTATATATGGAATTATTCTGCAGAACTTCTTGCCTCAATAAAAGAGTGAGAGGCAATTACTGGTATATAGTAATGAAAAAATGTACACATTTTATTGAAAATGCACTGGGATCCTGCCTGATGTTAGGGAAGAACCTCTTGAAGAGCTGTCTCATCTTACATGGTGTTTTATGTGTGCTTCCCCAGCTGTTCATGCATTTTACTGAGAAGTATCAGCTGTTGGACACAGCCAGAAATTGAGTATTGAGCTTGATGGGCCATTTGCATGATGTGGTATAGTTGCTATTTGACAGCAAAGCAATTTAAAAGAAGAAATATTATTGTCTTTGAAGACAGTGAAAACTAATTGCATTGCGTGCACTTTTGCTTCTTTGTATCTTTCCTGACATTATATTAAGTCCAGCTGTGCTAAACTGCCTGAGATAGGAAGAGTTCAGGTCGAATGTGTGTGGAAACAACACTAACTGTTGGCTGTGTCAGCTCCTTACACCAAGAGGGAATGCGGGCAAGGGTTCACAGTGATGTATAAAACTCTAACTAAGAATGAAATTTCTAGGTTAGACGTTAGTTCAGCTTTGTCTTACAGAGAACAGATTTATGCAGCGTTTCAACAATGCAGAAATGTTCCAGGAAGTTGTGGGGGGAGGGAGAGTGTGTGTTTGTATTCAGGAGACTGATAGCTGACATCCAGAAGAAAAGGAAGCCTGCCCTTCTCTACATCCACATGGGTGTTGTGTGGGCACAAAACAGCTCACAGGAAATTTGTGTTTGCAAAAATAGTGCTATGAGATTTTCCTGTATTGCCTGTTGCATCTCTGTGTAAAACTCTCACTTGATGCAGGAACTTGTTCTGTAAGATAATGGTTGTGTCTAATGAGCTCCCTCAAGTACATATTGTTGCTTTTTATTGATCAGGTTACTGATCAGCCTAATTAAGTTGGAAGAGAGTGGAGGAAAATAAGCCTAACCTTAGACAGAGTCATTTAAATGAAATTATGGTAAAACCATTGCTTTTTCAGTCTATTATCAGAATTTATTTTGTAGGAAATAATACTACACCTAGGTTATGGAGCACACTTCATACATGTGCATGAAAGTTGGACTGCATCCAGCTGTCAGTCATCTATGTTTTGCTGAAAAATGTCTTCTGATATAAAAACTGCACATGTAAATACTTCTGATGAGTTACTGCAGCACCTAGAAATAATTTCTTAAAAATGTGAAGGTCATCTGTTTGTTTGTCCTGGAAGGATCTTAAATTAGAGAGGAATCGGGACAGACAAGGGATGGGAGATGTCTTGAGGACAGCAGTGCTAGCACACAAGGCTCTTCTACTGTGTGCCTCCTGACTCTTTGATTGCACAAGTGAGAGGTTGTATTGCACAAGGAATTGAGCACTTGCCATATAAAATATTTGTGTGAAATTGGGAAGTAGGAGTTCTGCTAATAGAGAAGGGGGTTGCTGCGCCTTAAAGTTGTGCTTATGAGGAAGTGCATTTGCTACAACTCACATGCTTTGACTTGAATAAAGATGGAAATGCAAGATAGTAAGCCCCCATAAGTCTCTGTCATGGACAAAAAAGTTAAAAAAACTTTGAACTGTAGCCGTGTGATTAAAAAAAAATAAAAATCTGTATCCT
Organism: Apus apus; assembly: GCF_020740795.1. Classification (NCBI taxonomy): domain Eukaryota; kingdom Metazoa; phylum Chordata; class Aves; order Apodiformes; family Apodidae; genus Apus; species Apus apus. The sequence goes on along the minus strand of NC_067284.1, from coordinate 105,590,211 downwards.
ATTTTGGTTTGCTGAAGAAAATAAGAGACAAGTACTTTTTTTTAATAGATTATTCCCCTCCCACCAGTTGGATCACACCTATTTACTTCTTTTATGGCTAACATAGCCAGAGCAAATTAGAATTATCTGTTATTTACAAAGCCTGTATTGATATTGTAAGTGAAAACTACATTTAACAAGAGCTGTATCCTCTTGAAAGAGAACTGGGTGGCTACACCATCACTAATAATCATCCTTGGCTACTTTATGTTCCTTAGCTGAACATGAAAGAAGCTTTTTTTGATCTTGTTGCTGATCTGACCAAGTCAGTAACAATCTGTATTTGAAGGAAAGAGTAAAGATAATAGATGAAGAATTAATTTGGTTCATATGTCGTCATCTGAAATACAACCTTCAACTTGTGTTTTGTGGATTCCCAATCTCTGGCACTTTTTCTTCCTAAAACTTAGTATGTTTGTAAAGAACCTGCAACCGTAATTCTTCACAAACTGAAGGCTTTTATTAGACTGTGTAATATAGCTGCAAGTTCTGGAGTACCCTTAACATTGTTGACCTGCCTGCAGGCAGTGTTTGGAGGTTGGTGGTGATAGCTGCTAAGCAGCCTGTCCTTCGTGCAAGCTTCTCTGGAGCTGCCAAAGGACTGTGAGTTATCTATGGAGTGGATTTTTGCTGCAAATAGAAAGTAATTTGTAGTCCCTTCCCATTGCAAAGTGGTATCAGCAGTAAGAGCCAGTTCTCAGAGGGTTGTGTTTTGTTTTGTTTGTTTAAAAAAAAAAAAAGGTGAAAAGAAAAGAGCTCTCATTGTGGTCTAAGAATATGTTAAATGTGTGAGTGGAATGCATCTTCTATTTGAATCTCATTTTGTTATTACAGTTAGCCTATATCTGAAGCTTAGAATATGAGGACGTTTAAGCTTCAAGGAGACTGTGATGTGTTAATTGTTTTCTTGACTTGTTAAATCCACAAGTTAAAACAGGCAAATCCATTTGCTTTAAGACACGTCGGTTGGAATTTGGCTCAGTGTCAGTCTTTTTTGGGACTTCAGTTACAGTGGAATTAGGATTTGATGCAGTGTTTTCCAGTTGAGTCCAATGGCTTTTTTGACCTTGCTGCAGTGGTGGCTTATCTCTTATCAAAATAATTAAAAAGAACGTAACATTTTATTTGATTGTACTAATTCTTTGAAATGGTAGAAGTCAAAACTCTAATGTATGCAAATAAGAAAAGGATGCTGACAAATTACCCTGTGCTGTTCTGATAACATGAACAGAGTGAAGCACTGGATAGATAGGTAATGAAAGCTGAGCTCAAAGTTTGAAATAGTTGTTTCCTATGTAGATCTAATATGTTAAGAGAAGTCTTAAAGACCTTAAAGTGTCTTTCCTGTTAAATCAAGAAAGACAGGGAACTGACCTAGTGGCCATAAACTACTGGGAGAAGTTGAGTTAAGGGTAGGGGAGTAAGTTTGATCTGAAGATCTGCCTTCAGTATTCCGAGTAAATGCTGCAGCTATGAGCACTTGTGTGAAATTATTCCATCTTAATTTTCAGCTCTTAAATAATAACACTTCATGGGGTAAGACTAAAAAGGATTTAGTGGTCAGGATGATGCTGAATACTACTCCTGCAGGCTGAAGAACTATTTCAGTGGCTGAAGCTGCTGGGTTTTGTGGAATGTTATAGGTGCAGTTCAGACAGCTTTTTAAAACCTCAGTATTGGAAAGTATTTGGAGTGTCAGTGAATTCCTAGCACCTTCAGTGAGGTTTCATGCCTGTCAAGTAAGTTTGTAGCAATTTTAAGAACATAATTTAAATGTATTTATAAATTAGTTTAACTGCCTTAAATTGTTTTTATGCCTGCCAACTTTGTTTTGAGGATATTTCAGATGAAACTCCAAAATCTTGATCTCAGGTTAATATGATTATGCAATTAGAAAAAGAGAGGATATTTCTTTCCATCCGACATGATTGGTTAGTAATAGCCAGAATAAGTTTGTGCTGAACAACTCTAACACTGTTTTGCTGCAGACCTTTTAGATTGTGTAGGTGTATCCCTCAAGCTAATTTGAAACAAGCTAATATGAATGTTGAGTTGAGCATCTGTGGCAGGACATGCTTTGATGCTCCCCTGAGAAGGTGGTTAAATGCGTCATGATACTATTGGTGATTGTAATGCATGTAGTTTAAGGTCAACTCCAGTACAAAGGTAGATATCATATATAGTCTTCTGAATTCCTTATGTTTTGGAAAATGGAATATAAAAACTGTCAGGGTTTGTTTCATAGATTATTTATGGGTTTATAATGAAAAGTGAAGATAATAAGAAACCAGGTACCTCTTAATGTCTTGTATGTATTGTCCTGAGGAATTTTTAACAAGTTTTTGGAATGATTTGCTTGCATCAGTTTGAGGTAACTTGTCCTCTTGTTTTTTTTTCTTTCTGTGGTGGTAATTTTAGAATTAGAAGTTCAGAAGATGACACAGTTGATCCTCCATTGCATTTAAGGGGATTAGCCTGATTCTGCCACCATCTTACAGCTCTGTAAAGTTAGAAAATAACCCTCCTGAGTGCAGAGGAAATTGTTTCCACATTTCTTTTTCAGGTTCTTACAGTAAGAAGGGGAAATTGCAATTGCTGTAGCACCTCAAGCTTTGTTTGATATTCTTCTACCTATTTTAATTTCAGTAGACAGGAAAGAGATAAAAGGACTGGTTTTTCTTCTCCTCCTATGAGGAGAAATCAACAATCAACATCTTGCAGGTATTTTTGTTTTTTTGTTCTCTGTGAGCTAGGTCTGCAGGAATGCAGCATCTGCTGCTCTTGCATGGGCAGCACCCTTCCCTCTGGGTTGGAATGTCTGCCCTTCCTGGAAAGAGGCTATGGAAGTATGACTGTTAGTGGCATCCTCCTAAAAGGCACACTACATTTTTTCTTGCTGTTTTACAGGTATCAAACTAGTGTGTCCCGGTGCTAATTTATATTAAAATAACTAGTGTCTTTATTCATTCTTTTCATATGGAGAAGGACAAAGTCTGGTCATATAAACTTTGGCTTCCTGTGCACTGTTGTGCACTGTTGTGGGCTGTTGCATTGAGTGCTCTGAAAATATGTGAAATAAATTAACAACATTTTCATTAGTGCTTTAAAGTTCCTGACAGCTTTTGTAAGTACATGCCATCCTACAAAAATGCAAAGCCTGATTGTCCTATCAGGGTTCCTTTGAGGTGAGAAGCAATCAGGTTAAGTAGTGATTTTTTGCTAAATGAGTGTCAAGGAAAAAGGCTGGACTTCAGGGGTATCTGGGGAGAGAGTAGGATGCACTTCTGGTAAGAATTAGGGGATTTAGGTTTTGCCTCAGCTCTGCCATAGATTTATCTGACTGTGGGACAGTTGCTTCAGATTCTTTTCTTCCATTTCTAACCTCTAAAATAAATCTAGCATTTTTGTTTGTTTGTTTGAGGAGGGTGGTTTTTGATTTGTGTTGTTTTGTTGTTTTCTGTTGTTGTTGCTACTGTCTTGGGGTTTTTTTGTGTTTGGGTTTTGTGTTTGTTTTTTTTGTTTTTTTTTTTAAGCAGGAAGCTTTCTGTGCTGGTGTACAATTAATTAGGTCACATAGCTCAGTGGGGCCAGAACTCAGGGCCTCTATATTGTGGTAGTGACGTAAACAAACCTTACATCTTGATGGGTATTGTCTGAAATTCTGAGGCTGGTCCACTTACTTTCATTTTTAGCCTTTTTGAAAGTGCAATGCCCTTTTTCCCCCTTCTCCTCTCTTTTTCCCCCTTCTCCTCTCTTTTTCCCCCTTCTCCTCTCTTTTTCCCCCTTCTCCTCTCTTTTTCCCCCTTCTCCTCTCTTTTTCCCCCTTCTCTCTTTTTCCCCCTTCTCTCTTTTTCCCCCTTCTCCTCTCTTTTTCCCCCTTCTCCTCTCTTTTTCCCCCTTCTCCTCTCTTTTTCCCCCTTCTCCTCTCTTTTTCCCCCTTCTCCTCTCTTTTTCCCCCTTCTCCTCTCTTTTTCCCCCTTCTCCTCTCTTTTTCCCCCTTCTCCTCTCTTTTTCCCCCTTCTCCTCTCTTTTTCCCCCTTCTCCTCTCTTTTTCCCCCTTCTCCTCTCTTTTTCCCCCTTCTCTCTTTTTCCCCCTTCTCTCTTTTTCCCCCTTCTCTCTTTTTCCCCCTTCTCTCTTTTTCCCCCTTCTCCTCTCTTTTTCCCCCTTCTCCTCTCTTTTTCCCCCTTCTCCTCTCTTTTTCCCCCTTCTCCCTTCCCTTTTGTTTGTTGACTTCTGCCAGCATTTTGTTCTCGTCTTCAGCAGTTGAAACTTTACTGTGCTGATCAGATAAATGAAGAAACACAGGATATTTACCCAGCTTTTATCCGAATAGCCCTTCAGTGATGAGCACTTCCAGGTCCCAATTTTTTTAAAGCATTATTTGCATATGTTTATGATCTAAGTGTTATTTGTACTTGGTAACAAATGTAAATAATTTGCAACAATGTTATCTAATACGTATAACTGACCAAAAGTGACATTATCAATTGTTTTATTCCTCTGTCCAGTCTTTTCATAGAATCATAGAATCATAGAATCATAGAATCCTAGGGGTTGGAAGGGACCTCGAAAGATCATCTAGTCCAACCCCCCTGCCAGAGCAGGGTCACCTAGAGTACATCACACAGGAAGGCATCCAGGCGGGTTTTGAATGTCTCCAGCGAAGGAGACTCCACAACCTCTCTGGGCAGCCTGTTCCAGTGCTCTGTCACTCTTACAGTAAAAAAATTTTTCCTGATATTCATCTTAAACCTCCTATGCTCCAACTTGTATCCATTACTCCTTGTCCTATCACTGGTCATCACCGAAAAAAGCTTAACTCCATCGTCTTGACACTCACCCTTTACATATTTGTAAACATTGATGAGGTCCCCCCTCAGTCTCCTTTTCTCCAAACTAAAGAGACCCAGCTCCCTCAGCCTTTCCTCATAAGGGAGATGTTCCACTCCCTTAATCATCCTTGTGGCTCTGCGCTGGACTCTTTCAAGCACTTCCCTGTCCTTCTTGAACTGAGGGGCCCAGAACTGGACACAATATTCCAGATGTGGCCTCACCAATGCAGAATAGAGGGGGAGGAGAACCTCTCTTGACCTACTAACCACACCCTTTCTAATACACCCCAGGATGCCATTGGCCTTCTTAGCCACAAGGGCACACTGCTGACTCATGGCCATCCTCCTGTCTACCATGACCCCCAGGTCCCTTTCACCTACACTGCTCTCCAGCAGGTCAGCCCCCAACCTGTACTGGTGCATGGCGTTTTTCTTCCCCAAATGCAAAACTCTACACTTGCTCTTGTTAAACTTCATCAGGTTTTTCCCCGCCCAAGTCTCCAGCCTGTCTAAGTCTCTCTGAATGGCAGCACAGCCTTCTGGTGTGTCAGCCACTCCTCCCAGCTTGGTGTCATCAGCAAACTTGCTGAGGGTACATTCTGTGCCCTCATCCAGGTCGTTGATGAAGATATTGAACAACACCGGTCCCAGTACCGACCCCTGAGGGACTCCACTAGTCACAGGCCTCCAACTAGATTCTGCCCCATTGACTACAACTCTCTGACTTCTTCCTTTCAACCAGTTCTTGATCCACCTCACTGCCTGATCATCAAACCCATACTTGATCAACTTATCTACAAGGATGCTGTGGGAGACGGTGTCAAATGCTTTACTGAAATCAAGATAGACCACATCTACCGCTCTACCATCATCTATCCACCTAGTAATTTCCTCATAGAAGGCTATGAGGTTAGTCAAACATGACTTACCCTTGGTAAAACCATGTTGACTGCTCTTGATGACCCCCATCTCCTTGATATGTCTAGAGATAGTGCCAAGGACAAGTTGTTCCATTACCTTTCCAGGGATGGAGGTGAGGCTGACCGGTCTATAGTTACCCGGGTCCTCCTTCTTGCCCTTCTTGTAGACTGGAGTGATGTTTGCTATCCTCCAGTCCTCAGGAACACTACTTCCTGTTATGAAGATGCTTCTCTCTGCTCTTCTGAGCTCATTGGTATTTTTCACCAGCCAGCCTTCATCTGATAGCCCATGTAGTTCTATTTTTTTCCTGAAAATGCAGCTAGAGGTAATTACTTTGGAGAATTAGCAGCTATAGTGCCATGGGAAGGGAAAATTACAATGTATTGAGCAGAAAAATCAACATTTCAAAGGTGTGAGTAAAAAAAAAAAGAGACAAAAGCATACGCAAATTTTGTGGCAGAGAAGAAAGAAATGGTTCTGTGAGGAAGCAATTCTATGGTTGCTTTGCTCATCCACTGAAACCACATATGTACCAGCTGAGACATAAAAGTACCTCTGTCACCCACAAGCTGTTTTACTGCCTGTACTGCCCACAACAGCAAGTAAGGTACTGCCTAACTTTGTGCTAAAACCTTACATCCTTGCTTCACTCCAGCCTGTGCAACTGCTCTCTGTAAAGTTTTCACACGTAGCAAATTATCTCTTCCTGTCACCAGTAAAATATCTAAATATCTTTGTTGGCTGCTGCTAAGGGTTTAATCAAATGGCAGGAAAAGTGCTGGCAAGTTCTTTACAGCCTACCCAATGCAAGAATTTTGCTAGATTAGTAGAACCATGAAAGCTTCACATTCTAATGCAGGAGTATGAGCGATACAGAGTAAGCACACTTACTAATTACTGCAACGCTTTGACATGGATTTGGAAGTAGGCATAAGATAGTCCTCCATGAGCCAATCTCTGGTCAATTAACAGATTCATGGTTCTGTAGTGTAGCGTTCTACTGATGGACCTCACTAATACCATGTGATGTATACCCTGGTGCAGCTTCTTGTGAAACAGTGTTAGCCTTCTGAATTAAGAATATTGTACACTGTGTAATCAAACATTTCATCATACCTTTATTTTCCTTGTCCATGTTTCTAGTCCCCTGATTAGGTTTCTTAGGTGATACTTTCCCAGGTAAGGTTATGCCAGCAAACCCCTCCCAGAGGACGTTGCTGAGATTTTGCACACTCTGCACAGGCTGTTCTGCTGAGTAGGGAGGTCAACTGCCTGCCGTCAGGTTGGAGATTTGAGAATTCTAAAATATTCACAGAATATTTTAGAATTGCTGTTGTAGTGCTAGCAGGCTTACTCATGGCAGTTTCAAACGTAGTAATGGGTGAGTAGAGACACAGACTGGTTGGGCTCAAAGGGAACCCTGCAGGTGATCTGGCCCAACCCTCCTGCTCAAGCAGCGTCTCTTAGAGCTGGTTGCCCGGGACTATGTCCAGATTATTATTTTTAATACCTTCAGGGGTAATTAATGTAACTCTGTACTTGAATAAAATCATGAGTTATTTGCGTACTGTTGAGTAGTAACCTTATTCAGAATGGCAGAATTTGGAAAACACCTACCTTAATGAGATGTGGTAATGAAGCTGACAGTACTCTTGACAGTACTCAATATAAATACTAGCTCTCACAGTGTAACTGGATCCATAATTAATATATTTGAAGTGAGAGACAAGTTTGTTTTCAAGGCTGTAGTGATGCCAGCAGTTAAATTTTAAGTTAATTTGTGAGAGATTATTGCCAAGGTACAAGTCTTTACCTTTTGGTAAGTTATATGTTGCTGAACATCCATCCAGAAAAAAACAAAACCAAAACCGAAGTCAAATGTTATCCTTGAATTTTTTATTATTTTTTTTTTAATTAAAACTTAGTTGGTACCTCACACTGGAAATTCTTTGGGTCCTATTCCATCTCAAGCTGAATGCTTTTACCTCAGTGCTAAGTGTTTCTTTTGTTTTAGCTGTTGGCTGCTTTGGTTTGACATCCTTCAAAGCTTGTTTATACACAAAGGTTTCAGGCTTCCAAAACACTGGAGATAGGACTGGAGATGGATCCTTTGTTGTTTTAATTATGTATTGTATGACCAATGATCCAGCATTTCACTGTTCTGCAGACTTGGACATGGAAGCATCATGAAATCTGCTGTTTCTTAAATAAACGTTGGGCATGAGTGAGTATTCTGGATATCATGTGAGGTAACCCTGATGTTCAAAAGAGGCCCAGATTTCATATGGGGACTAGGCAGAGCTGTGTTTTAATTCTTCGTCAGTAAGTGTGGACACACATTCAACTTCTGGAGAGGAAAAATCAAGTTTCCTGTTTCTTCACTGTAGCAATTCTTGAACTCATTTAGCTGTCCCACTGTTAAACCTAAATCATCTCCTGTAGCATTCAATGAAAACAGGGCATAGTGGATTCTAATAAAAATTACTAGCTGGGAAATGGTTAGTACGGGTCTCCTAAATGCTGCTCTTGAGCTTCTTTGAAATGTTTGTAATGATGATATCACTGATGGTGCTGTCTGGGTTGGGCATTAATGACAACCATTCAAGTTAATCCTTTCATATGGATATCTCCTCTGCAAAGTCATGCCGCCTTGCTGTGTTCTCACTTGTGATTATGCCCTTGCCAGTATGTGTCTGGTGTAATTCCAGCAATCCATTTTCCTTTTTTTTTTTTTTTTTTTGGTCAGTCCTCATTTGGGAAAAATCCCATCTTTTAGGGTAACTCTGTGAAGCTCTTCCACACATTAGTGATTCCAACCTTTAGCAAAATCTGCCAGATACTCTCCAGGTTACCATGGATTTTGAAGTACTTATATTTTTCTTTGCATTTTGAACATTAACTGCTACTTGGATCCTTGAACTTTGACAATGGCAGAAGCTGGTAAAGTGTGTTTTAAGTGATACAGTCACTCAGCCGGATCCTGCGTAGGTAACAAATGCATCACCCCACCAGAATGATTGAAACAGCTTCCTTTGTACTGTCATCCAATCCTGAGATGGTTCATACAGGGTTTTACAATTTCTATTGGACTACCTGCATCCTAAAAAAAAGGCACTCTGCCCCTTTGCAGTTGCCTGTCAGTTTGCAGCAGTATAAATGCTTGGATATTAATGCTGAGTGTTGTATGGATGCTTGCAAAGGTGAAGTCCATATCTCTAAAAGCTCATAGAATAAAAAAGTTATAAAGAAAAATGTTGGAAAAGAGAAGCTTTAATTAGAGTCTACTCAGTTAGACACTGCAGCTTAGGTAGAAAGAAGATCAATGTGTAGGAGCTCATGGGTTCTGTTTGTGCCTCTGCCTTAAACTTGCTGCAAACTTTGGCAGATACAGTTCTGAAGACTTCATTGGCACTAACAAGTTTTAAAACTTTTGCCAAGTTGCATAAAAGTCATTAATCCTTGTTTATGGTCAGGGCTAATGCTTGGAGCTTGATTATTTAGGGAAAAGTATTGAAGAAATCCATCCTTGCAGAAAAATGAAGTTAATTTTTACCACAGAAGAAACTAACTTGACAACTTGGTCTGTCCTGGCATCTGTAGGAGAACTAGAAACTAATTACGAAGTAACTGTGGTTTTCTCCTGCTGTCTTCCCCATCTGGATATAGTGGTTTATGAAATATTATAAAAATTAATGAAATTGCCATAACTTAAATATCTGTGCTGTTTTGTAAATTATTATGGTTGGGATTATAATTGAAGTTTTTTAGGAAGTTTTAAATCTGTGTATTTGCACAGGACTATAATGAAAATGAATTAGTTTGCGTTCAGGCTTGAAAAATCTATGAACTCAAAAATGAGGAAAAAGCTTATGTTGAAACAGTTACTGAAGGGATTTTTAATTGTAATTTGAAGAATACTGTTTGAAAACATTTAGAAACCTATTTTAAAATTCACATTCGTTTGGAATAGAGTAACAAAGGCAGTATGTAAAATGAGTCCTAATGATAGTAGTACAATATAAGATCTTTGGCCTTCCTTAAAAGATCTCCATTTTATTATTTGAATTCCAAGCTGCTGCAGCCTATTCTTATTTGAGTCTCTTGCCACTGGTGCTTTGTAGGGAATCTTTTTCCTTGCTAAACTAACTAAATATATTCACATTATATCTTCTCCTTTAAGGCTCCTTTGTAGCCTTTTTCTATTATTTACACTAAACATTGTAAGAAAAAAATTATACAGATGTTGCATCTGTACTTTGGAGGATGGAGGATTTCTTCCCTGTCTTAAACCCCCTTGTTTAAGTTATTTGAGTGGCAGATGGAAAGAGACCCCAAAATGGTCTTGAAAGCTCCCTTTAGAGTGACCTTGTGTTGTTGCCATGGTGTTGTCTTTGACCAGGAAGAGCATGGTGACTGAGACATGCTCTCAACACAAAGCAAACTTGTCCAAATGGGTAATTATCTGTTGCTACATGTTCTGTAGAGATAGAGGGCCTGCACTCACTGCAAAGGATAAAGAACAATCCACTCTTAAGTGTTTTCTGTTCTTGAAATCCTGAGGAGGTGCCTCTTTTTCTCTTCCCAGTCTTCTTTCTCTTTTGCTGGGCCTAAGACAGTGATGTGTCTGTATGATGTTGTTTGCTACATTATCAACACGCTACAGGTGTTGGTAATTAATGATTTACAAATGTGAAGTATTTTGGGGATCGTATACGTACTCATACCCCTCAATCCCTGATGTCACCTGTGGTCTGCAGCTGCTCTTTTGGTGTGCATCCTGTAAATGGGACAGTCACAAGCTTCTGCTGTCCATAGTGGTGCCACTGAACACACGTTTCTCTACTCTGCTGAGTCAAGTCACCTTATTTTCTTTTATCCTGCATTGAGTTTGAGTAGCACTTTTACACCCATGAGCTGCTGAACTTCTTAGGTAGGAACCATCAGAAAACAGCATCTCCTCACTTCTGGGGTGAAACTGCCTTTTTGGAGGGCACAATTTCTCTGTCCTAATGTACCTGCCTTATGTGGCCACAGATGCTATTAACATTTTAGCAATTTTGAAGTGTCACACAGCTATGAGTTACTTCACCAGCAGGTTGGAGTATTTCATGGCATCGGTGGAGAGGGATGGGTACGTGTCAGTTTTGTCTGCTGGCTGACATTTCTCCCTAAAGCTGCAAAATAGCTGCAAGTCTTGGAATTTTACTTTACGCCTCCTGGGAGGTTTATCTTGCCATTCAGTGGTTCAAACAATGCAGCCACAGAGAACTTCAAAGTGACTTTGCTTCCACAGCAGTAAGATCTAGGCAGAGCAGGTTCCTTCCTGTAAACACTCACTTTCATGGCTTAGATTCTGTTTTCAAAACTGTTTTTAGTAAGAGTCACCTATTAATGCTCTGCCTGGAAGTTTGACAGTGTGTATGAACCTCCTGGCTTGTGCTGTGGAGAAACTGAACTAGTCTTTCCACATGCTAGAAAGTTGGATAGGCTGGTTTAAATTGTTTTTACATTGATTTTTTAAATGTCTTTATGACTTGCAACTTCTTATTCCTTATTCAATGTAGGCCTTGCACACAGAACCAACAATGTATATATGTTTATCTCATGAATCACTGCTTCAGAATAGCTTGTTCTGCTTTATCAGATTTTTAATTAGCCCTGTTGGAGGATCTGATGCAGATGGAAACTTTTTTTGATCATCTAAGACTTCTTATCATGGTGAAAGATTTACTGCTGATACCTATTGTGGTGTCAGCAACAAAGTGATGCTGGTTTAACATTGCTCACTGAAACTGAATTTTGCAAGCTGAAAGGTAAGTAGGGGACAAGTGAATTGTTTGAAATGACAAGGATTTGTTCTAGCAGTCTAAGTGGTGTTGATTAATTATGTTTTCTATTCTACCTTATCCCACTTGTTTACTGCCTGCTAATCTGCTGGCACTCCAGGCCTGTTTTGATAGCATGGAGGTTTTGGCTAAGGATGACTGCTGCTCTCATGTGGGTTTCCCTCTTTAAGTGGAGTGCTAGTGCTGCAGTTTCCTTGATACAAACGTGTAGGTTCATAGACTAATGCTTTCTATTTAGCTAAAATTGTAAAACTAGAAATAATTTTTATTTCTGTCTTTTGGTATTTGAAGTGTTTGGTGGTTGTTGTTTTTTTTTCTATTGCAGTAGTCATTCTGTAAAAGCAAGACCATTTTCTGTGCTGTAGCCTTGGATATTTGCTTTTTGCTGAGGCATTTTTCATCCTGGGATTTTATTACAACAGTTTAGTGAAATATTTGTTCCCATGAACAGATTGTCACATAGTTTTAGGTCAGTAATACAAAATGGCTTTAGCTGCTTACCTGTTCTAATTCTTCTGATAAGCTTGGTGTGAACAACTCATGGAAAGGTTTGGAAGTGGAAGGTACCTTAGCATAGGACTGAGTATAAAATGTGGCATTTTGTGCATAGGATACATGCTGTCATCAGGTATTTGTCCCATAAAGTAAATTACTTGATTTTGCTGAAATACATCTTCCCATGGGCTTTAGAGACCGAAGATCCATAAATCATGAAGTACTCCATGTGTTGGAGCTACCCCATGACTCTAGTGCACCATAGAAAGTGCTGTCATCATCTTGGAAAGTTGTTTTTTAAGAAGGGAAGAGCATCACAAAGACTAAGTGCATGAAAGCATAAAACTAGAGAAATACAAATTAGGAATTTGTGTACCATTTGTAACAGCAAAGGTTATGAACTGTTGGAGCAAACTATGACAGGTTAGCAGTGGGCTCTTGTTTGCAAGGATAAGAATGTTTTTCGGAAGGAGCTCTCATGGCCAGACATGAGCTGTTGGTTTTAATTGTGTAACACCCGCTTCAGGGTCAGGTTAACTGCCTATCAGTTCTTTCCAGCTTTAATATCCCTAGATATATAGAGGACATAATGGTAAGATTTTATGTACAGTGCATAGTTGTAGTACAGATACAAAACATAAATGTTGCATTGAATTAATGAAGTTTTAGTATACTCTAAGTTGTTCACAACTGCATTTAAGTCAAGTTTTACAGGAGGTGTGTGGCAGTGACCTCTGTCATGTCTCTGTTTATATTTAATTCAGAAAGCTGTTTGTATGAGGAGCTCTGAACAAACCTCAATTAATTTGGTGGCTGAAAGGAAGGCTTCATCTGGGAAAAGACAGGGAAATACATCGCTACTGGGTCTCCAGAAATAAATTCTCACTCCTCTCACCTTCTTTCTAAAACCCTTAGCCTGCTGGACAAAATTACTTGTGTTGTGAAATCCTCTTCCTTGGTTTGGCGTGACAGGCAATAAAACATGTAGTGGGGGATGAAGGCCCTTAGCTCTGTTTCTGCTGCCAACATATACAGCTTTGGGTAGGTTGCTGACTGCTTTTCTCAAATCCATACAGTGGGAACAATGCAAGAGGCTTCAAGAGACTCTCGATGCTTTTCTGTTGTTTAGAAAGAAAAGCCTCACATTAAAGTAATCTGTTTTTGAATCATCCATGTGGATTTTGTTGATAGCACAGGTAGCTCATTTAATGCCATTGGACCAGGTGACAGATGCACTTACCAACCCAAACATTGTCTAATCTAAGGTTTACAAAATTTGAATGTAGATTTTTCTATTATATCTATATGCTGTGATAGTTCAGTCGGACGTGTTTAAAAACCTAAACCATAACATAACATGAGTAAGCTCACTGGGCTTGAAAGACTGCCTGCTTCATTGTACATTGCTAATTGATAAGCATGATCTCTAGGCTCATTAGTTAAACTAAGCAGGGTTATTTTTAATTAAGGTTTTCTTTGCATCAAGTACAGGAATGTTTAGATATGCACTTGTCCTGGGTTTTCTTTCTAATAAACTATGAAGGATTACATGTTGTTTGAGAAGTTTTAGTATGGAATCTTTCTTTTAAGCATTCATAAGTCATTGGAAAAATACATTGGAGAGGAATAAGTAGCTTGGGGAGGATACTGAGAGATCTGATTTTTTGTTGCTAATGTCTACTGAGTATGATTTTTACTTTTTTTTTAGGCAGGCAAAGTCAGTTGCCTGATTTCTGAGAGGAGCATTAGGCTTGACACAAGCTGAAAAAACTGAAAATCTTACAAAAGAGCTTGAGAGTTTTAAATGCTCTCTTTTGGCATCAGAGTCCTATTTGAAACTGTGGAAAGCTAAACATTGTATTTTCGATATCTTCACGTTTATAATGTATAAAGAAGCTGTAGGGATTCTCAGCATTGGCAGCCTTTCAGGCAATCTCTTACAATGCAGCTTTATGCCTGTAACATTTTCTCTTCCTTTCTTTTTGCAAGTCATGTTTTAACCAGATTTCTTTCCCTTTCAACTCTGGAAAGCAAACGTAATGTTTGGAATGCTGTGTTGTACTTGGAGAGGCTAGATTTTCCTCTCATTCTGTGGAACAATAAATGGAAACTTGCATGTTTGAAGTTGCACAAGGCAAGTCTTCCTCTGGGAGTATTCAGTTATTAGAATGCTGATGGGAGAAAAATCAAAGTTCAAGGGGAAAAAACAGAGGTGCAAGGAGAGAGATACAAGCAAGGGAGGGTCTCTTCAGGTGCTTGATTTTAATATACAGCCAAATACAAACTGTGTTCTCTTTTGTGTGGGCCGTCTGCCTGAATTTGTTCCAGCTCTAACTCTTGATTTCAAAAGCCCATCTCCTTCTGGTACCACAGTTCTACCCAGAGCTTTACGGCACCACATGCCTGGATAGTCATAGCAGCCAAGGTGAAGCTGCTTTCCTACATGCTGCTCCAGTCTTGCATAAATGCTACTCTATGGATTGCATGGTGGGGGTGGAGGGTGAGAACTATACAGATCGTCCCCTCTGCCCCTTTGGTTTATAATTGTACCATTTCTATAAAGAACTTTATTAAGTAGAGACTGATTTCCTGGTCGCTGTAACCAGCTCAATAGCAGGAGTGCATTTTTGTCTCCCCCTCAATCCAACACTGTATTAAAAAAGCCAATACAAGTTGCCAATAAGTATAAATACCCTCTACTCGTTCTGTACGTGTTCTAGCAGTGATAATTCGTGTTGGTAATGCAAATCCTGCAAATTAGGACAGCAAACTCCACTTTGTGCTGCTGTTAAGTAAAGCACAGCAAGGAGCTACTATTTATTATTGCATAGGCAAAATCAACTGGGTGTGATGACTTAGCAGTAACACTCCACCTTTAAACATCCTTTCTTAATCCTATGCTTAAAATAGCACCTTAAATTTCTGCATGACTTCATATTTATGGGAGCTAGTTATGGAATAATGGATTGCATATTTCAAGAGTCTGGAGAATTCTAATGGTAGTAACTGTTCCTCCAATACCTGTAGAGAGGGAATTTTATCAGTGTCCTGTTTTTTGTGGCATCAAATGACAAAATTAGATATCCAGCATCTTTTCTGTGTTTGTGGTTATGCTTGGACAGACTCATTCAATCAGCTGCATGAACGAGCATTTAGGGATTGTATAAACCAGAGTGGCCAAATTATCGTAATTAGACATCTTGTCTATTTTGTTGTACTGGCTGCAGAACAGTAATGAGGTTAAAGGAATACTGTCGAGTTGATGAAGGTACAAAATTGGTGTACCTAAAAGCTGTCATTGTTCTGCTACATATGTCTGCATGCTTTGATTTCTGTAACGTTCTTTTTGCCTATGTTTAGTTTTGTGACATTTAGAGGCAGGCAGAATACTGCAAATTTGTGGTCTGGTTTGGAGGCCTGGCATCTTATTTTTCAGAGTTTATTTCTCTTTCAAATGCTGTCAAATAAACTGACAGTCTCTAAAGTTCAATTTATACAATGGGTCACCTGCAATGGTTCTAGAAATACATCATCTCTTGTTCTACTGGGTGTGGCAAGCAGACATCTGATACAAAAAACTGAATGAAGTAGAGAAACAACTTTTTTAGGGCATTGCTGCTTATGAATTTCATTGCCTCTTGTGTTTATGTGGCTATAATTTTATGCTCTTAATTAAAGGGGCTTCCAAAAAACACCAACAAACCATAAACACCCCCAACTGGTTGAATAACACCAAAATTGGGTAAATTACCTCATGGAGTGGACAAATTAGCTCATATACCCATGCATGAGGAGTTGAAACTAGATGATCTTTAAGTTTGTTTCCAATCCAAACCATTCTATGCTTCTGTGTTAAAATCAAGCCTGTGTTCAAAACGAGCACACAGCAGTAGCTGAGGACATCCAGTCAGGATGCTGAAACCTGATTTTTGAGGAACTCGCTCAGTTGGAACATGTGATCTGATCTTTATATGAATATCCCTTTTCTTCTCTTTCCTCTTATGTACTTTGTCATTTGTTATATTTAGTTAGGATGTCCACAGGCTTTTATCTGAAAGTCTGAAATTAATTTCATGTGTCAAGTTTTTTTATCAAATTAGGTCTTTGTCCTTTGCAAAAAAAAAAAGAAAAAAAGAAAATGCTGAGGGAGAGTCTTTTACCCACCACTTCCAGGGTTGTGTTTTGGGGAAAATAACTGTTAAAAAATTGTTTCTTTTGCAGCACAGGCTTCATCCTAGAGCAGCTGACCTTGGATAATCTCCCAGCCTGCCTGCAAAATAACAACTTTTTCATTTCCTGTTGGCAGGAGGAGGAGAAAGATAAACTGGCACATCCAAAGGAGTTGATTTCAACCTGTGTTTTTAGAACTAACTGTGGGGTGGGCATGGGTGTCATGCACTGCCACTAAAGGGTCTGCAGAAGAAAGTCAGTCTATTGTCTGTGAATGTAAATTTGTTCCTTCATGTTTCACAGATTCTTTATAAAATGGTTATGGTTCTATTAACTGTGGAGGGGAAAGATTGAAAAGCATTTGTAGATGGTATAGGAGCTAAGTAACTTCACTCCTTTCTCCTTATGGCTCCAACCATTGCCAGCATGGGTTGCACAATGTTGCCAGCAAGAGCAAGGAATCTGAAGAAGGAAAATATATGCAAGTATTAAAAAAAAAAAAGTCATTTTAGCATGATGTCTACATGTCTCTAATCCCAGCCCTGTGCTCCAGATGAAATTGTCCACAAAACATTGTGGTAACTCTCAAAGATACTTTTGGCTGCTGATTGTTTCCCTGAGTCCCCTTCTGTCAGGACGTACTAGCTACAGGCCTGTCTTTTCCCTGGTGCTGCAGATTTTCAGTTTCTCTTTAAATACATACTAGCTGGTGATGAGTAGCAAACTTCTTTGTCTGTAAACTAATATGTTTTGGGATATTTTTTACCCCCTCAGTTATTGTTTTTATGGATATGTGATGGTTTGTAGTGGTGGGCAAAGTGTGAGCTCTGTGGAACAGCTAATCCAAAAATACTGTAGTTTATTTTTAATAGGACTCCTAATACATTGTCATGAAATAATTTTTGTTCCTCTCAAACAGAGAGCCCTCCTTCCTGTTCCCACTCCTAACTCCCACCAAAACAGAGGTTAGAAAAAAATACCTCTAAAATTGGTTTAGCATTAGCACAAATAATACTTTTCTTGGTGATGTGGATGTTTAAAATAATTAAAAGGGGTTCTTGAGATACGTGTAGAAACATCTGCTTTTATTATTGTTCATAGGGGCGCTGCTATGTACAGTGCTAAATCATGATTATGTCAGATCAAGTGCTTTTGCATATGCTACCCCATATGAATCACAGTCAAAGAGTCAACAAGTTGCATCTAAAAGCAAGATGTTTGAGTCAGAAGAGGCAACCATCTGACAGTTTGCAAGTTCAAAGTTAGAACTCAGCAGAAATAATCATTTGGCTCCTTTCAGTGCACACAAAAGCCTCACATCTCGTTACTGTTTATGAACTACTTGTGCAGCCTTAAAATAGCCTCTTTGCAATACAAACTTGGCATCAGGAGCTGAAAAGTTTGTATTTCTATTGGGTTTGCATGCAAGGTTTTGGTAGTTGAGGTGGCTTCTGTGAGAAGCTGCCAGAAGCTTCCCCCACATTGGATAGAGCCAATGCCAGCTGGCTCCAAGATGGACCTGCTGCTGACCAAGGCCAAGCTCATCAGCAATGGTGGTAGCACCTCTGGGATAGCATATTTAAGAAGGAGGGCGGAGAAACCGCAGAAGAGCAACTGTAGCTGGAGACAGGAGTGAGAATATGTGAGATGTTAAACAACTCCGCAGACAGTGAAGGAGAGGGAGGATGTGCTCCAGGTGCGGGTGCAGAGGTTTCCCTTCAGCCCATGGTGAAGAGCATGGTGAGGCAGGATGTCCCCTTGCAGCCTATGAAGTCCACAGTGGAGCATATATCAGCTCACAGCCTGTAAAGGACCCTACACTAGAGCAGGTGGATGCCTGAAGGAGGGACACTGGGAAGCCTGTGGTGGAGCAGGCTTCTGGCATGACCTGTGGAGGGAGGAGCCCAGGCAGGAGGAGGTTTGCTGGAAGGACTTGTGGCCCTGCAGTGGATCCATGCTGGAGCAGTTTGTTCTGGAAGGACTGCACCCTCTTGGAGAACTTTGTTGAGGACTGTCTCCTGTGGGAGGGACCCCATGCTAGAGCATGGGAAGAGTGTGAGGAGTCCTGACCCTGAGGAGGAAGAAGTGACAGAGAACAACATGTGATGAACTGACCACAATTCCCATTCCTTGTCCCTTTGCACTGCTGCAGGGGAGAGAGGTACAGAAATAAAGCGTAAAGTTGAGCTTGGAAGGAAGAGTTAGATGGAGGAAGGTGTTTTAAGATTTGGTTTTGGTTCTCATTATCCTACTCTGATTTGATTGGTAATAAATTCATTTCCCCAAGTCGAGTCTGTTTTATCCATGACAGTAACTGGTGAGTGAGCTCTCCCTGCCCTTATCTGAACCCCCAAGCCTTTTGTTCTATTTTCTTTCTCCTGTCCAGCTGAGGAGATGAGTGATGAGGCAGTTTTGGTGGGCTCCTGGTATCCAGCCAGAGAGGAAGGGGGGGCCCAACCAGGGTCAACCAAGCACAGTATTTTTTTCAGGAAAAGAAATGGTTCCTTAACTGTATATGTGAACTCCCATGCAATAATGGAAGTTATAACTGAGACTACAAAATATTAAACACTTTTCCATATTGCAGGTACCACACTTTGTCTCCCAAGTAGTTGGAAAAGGAAAAGAGGAGAAATTTAAGTGAAACCAGCAGCCTGCTGCTAGCAAGTATCTGGTGCTGGTGGCTACTGTGGAACAAAAGACTAGTGTGGGGAGGTGAACATTAGTTCAGATTTTAGGTTGGAGACTTTTTTTCTGTATCTAGTTTTAGGTTTTTGCACTTCCAGAGTTTCAACTTTTTGCAGAATATTGTGCCCAAAATATAATAGAGCCCTATGTGCTATATCACATGGTCAATGATGAGAATTGAGCTACTTATACATTTGGTGCCATGCCTTACTGTGTGTCTAGTATTAGTCATTCCCGACAGTGGGAACCAGCACATGGATCTCAGTTTCTGAGTTTTCAGTAGGTCTGTTCACTAGGACTTTCTAAAAAGCCAGTTTATTATGGCTAAGTTTACAGAAAAGCCAGATGACCGTTGTCATCATCCAGGATGGAAGTCGTGAATGCTTTACTCCAAAAAAGAATTCTGAATTTTGAATTCACAACCAGCACAGGATCTGTCCCATGGTTGTCATGCCTTTTTTTCTCTATGGCTTTGTGAAGACTCACTCGTCTGTAGCTCTCAGTGCAGTTTATCTAGTTGGCCAGCTCTGTGGTTCCCTGCTCTGTGTGCTGCTTTCCCAAATCCATTTTGAGGTTCTTTATGTTGTACAAGTGAGGGAGTAGGTACTTAAAGAGCTGCATAGCTGCGTTCTTGCAACACAGGACACTTGAACATACAATTCACTTTTTGTTGGCCTGAACTTCATGTAATACAGCACATGTGTAATGTCATGAAAGGGACTTTTTTAAGATCTACAGATACAGACTGTTTTTGCTCTAGAAGCAGCGCTCTGAAAGGGTTTAAGGCTCATTTGGGGAAGATTATTTTTATTTTTTTAGGGAGAGGTGTTGAGAGGGATTTCAAAAGAAAAGGCATGCTAGAGAGATAAACAGTTCTGTGCTTAAGAGCAGTGCAGGAAGTGAATAGATGGCGTTGGTTGTGGGAAGTTCCTAGAAGTGGTTAGTGGTAAGAGTGAGGAAGAAGGAAATGTGGTTGGCAGCTGCTGCGCCTTCAGCAGCACCTCTGACCTTGGCCTGTTGGTGCTTCGAAGCTGCTGGGGAAAGGTTTGCTGCCAGAGCTGCTGGATTTACCTGAATTCCCTTTGAAAGACTTTGTGAAATCTGCTGAAAGCCTGCAAGGTTTGACTTCACATCCTGTATCTAAAAGCCCTGCATTGCTTATTCAGGCAGTGTTTAACATCTATGATACAAGTTGGTGATAGATTAGAGAACTCAGTTGGACTCAGTGATCCTTATGAATCTCTTCCAATTTGAGATTATCTATGATTCTATGACTCAAGTTTGCACTTTTTTAATGTGCAATAAGAGTACTAGGAACAACCTTCAGTCAGTTTGCCGTAGGGTGGGAATTGTATCCTCCTTGCAAACACTTCTTTGCCCCGCCGTGGGACAACATGAGACTTGGCAAGAGTGAATGAGTCATTGGCCAAGGTCCGGAGCCCAGGAGATTGGTTGGCAGGGAAGTACATGGCAGGATTTAGTCTGACATAGTTTATTTATATAAAAGGGATAACTGATGGTGTAGGGTGCATGTTTCACCTTGCTAAATATCTGAATTCCATGCCAGAGCTGTGAAATGATAACTTAATCCTTGATCACTTCTTGCAGCGCTGCAGGCCATAGTCTCTGGAAGAATGTTTTGTCAGCCAAAATATATATCTATATATATGTCTAATCTCTACTGACCCCAGTTACAATACCTATGCCAGCTAGCTAACTCCTGAATTAATTTACAGCCAGATGCTTTAAAACTATCTACCTTGTGGCTTTTTCAGTTGTTACCACTAGTCATGGATCTCTGCTGGCGCCTGTTCCTGATTCTTATTTTTTCCAGCATGAATAAATTACCAACAGTAATGTACAAGCCCTTAAGCATTGGCCAGATTTGGTTTTGGAGGTGATGGGTGTTGATACAAGTGTTTAATGAAAGATTTTTTTTGTACACAAGAATAAATAAAGATCATTGGAACAAATGTTGGGGAATAAAAGCTTATTCAAAATAACCTTCCTCATTAAATACTTTCAGATTATCTGATTCCCCAGATGAGAGATGTCAGTTGGAATACAACGGCCATAAAGAACTGCAGTGCTTTGAAATAGTTATGTGGTGTGTAGACTCAAGAATAGTTCACAAAATATTTCCTACACTTAAAAATTACCACAATGATTTGCTAAAGTGGGAGGGAGAAGAATAGACAAAGCAGATGTGTGAAGTTCATCTTGTGGACAAAGGATGAATTTAGGAAATTTAAGGGCACAGAGGAATGCTGCAGCAAATCAGTAACTTAATTAGGCAGCAATAGTTGGGACTTTCCCCCCCACATACTGAAGAAATCAATATTTTGCAAAGAGAATGAAATGGAAATGCAGAATGAGCAATACCTTTAGGCTTGTGCCTTGTAGCTGTACATTCAGCTGCACCTTGGCTTTACTGTGTGCGTTGTGTCCCCACAAGCCTTTGCTTTTAAATCCAAAGATGTTTTTTGTCTTCACAGCAAGGTCTTCATGCAGATTTATGCACTTTCATGCAATTCTAGGTTTAAGCAAGTATTTCATTCCCCCTAGAGCACTATGACATTTTTTCAGCAGTCCGGAACTATTAGTAGGGCATATATGAGACATGCGAGCTGAGCTGTCATGGTGAAGGCTTGCTTGTAATTTTCATAATATGCTGTATTTTCCCTTCTCAGCAAACAGGTTAATTATAGCTTATTGCCCATCCTCATGCTGCGAAAAGAACAGCTGATTTGAATGGTACACTGAAGATAAGGATTTCTTTTCTAGGTCAGGCAGAGGAGCAGCTTGGTGCAAAACTGATAAAAGCAGTAGTCAGTGTCTATGGGGGCATCTAGGCTGCTTGTCTTAATGGGTCTTTTCTTGTCTTAGTGTCACTCGGACAAAGATTTTATTTATTTCCTCATGCTTGATACTGTAATAAAAGTATGTCAGTCCTGAGAGCTCATTATTGTTTAGAAAAATGACAATAGAAACTAACTCCTGCTTTCTAGAGTGGGGATATGGTTGCGTGAGAAATGCAGTCCCTCCTTGATATCATTTATGGCAGAGCTGTAATCTTGCAGCTGCTGAACTGTTTGAGTGATTTTGCATAAACAGAATGCTGGGTAAAATTACTTGAAATCTTCATGAAGAAAAAGTAATATATCAGTGTATGCCAGAATGCTTTATATTTCTGTTGACATTGAGCATACGGCAAATGTCAGTGGATATTGATTGTGCCTGCTTCCTTATCTTCACGTTATCAGCTGAGTTTCCTAAAATGGGCTGGAGGAATACAGATAGCATTGAAAGAGTTGGAGGGGGAGGGAAGGTATGTAGTCTGCTCTTGGGAAGAGTGAAAGACAGTATGACACATTTTTCTTTTTTAAGATATGTCAAACACTAATTTTTACTACAGCTGAATGCTCCAGTCTTCTAATACACGTCACGATTTTTTTGAAGTGCTCTTTTTGAGATGTCAGTGTCTTGACAAGCTGCTGTTCTCTCATGCCATTTTTACAAGAGTCCTTCAGATGCATGTGCTGTTCTTTTGCCTCCCAGGCTCCTTGTACATCCCTGGGAGGTTTGAGCTAAGAGCACATAGGTATTGTGCAACAACCTCTGGTTTATCACTGTGATCATGAAATGTGTATGTGCTGAAGTAAGGAAATTCAGGCAGTTACTGAACCATGGAGGCAAGACAAATAACTTCTGTGTTAATGATGAACCCTTCATGCCTACAGCCCTTATCTTTCTCCTCCATACACAACTAGATAAACATAATTTGTGGTTTCGTGTGTGTGTGTGTGGAGTTTTAAATACTGTTTGAGTTCCTGATTTACAGTTGGATCCAAAAGAGGCTGTGAATAGGCTTGCCACATGAAAGTAGTGCTTTGCTTAGGAGCTGACTGATTCTGGACTTGCCAAAAATGAGACTGAGGTATAAAGTTTTGTACTGTGTGTCTCCCCAAAATTGCCCTCTTCAACAGCTGAATACCTAGTGATGCCAAAATTGCACTGAGATTCAGAAAGTAACTGGACAAGATAACCAGTGAAATTCCCAACCCTGTAGATGTACACACGTGGTGTGTGTACCAAACACAACATTAAGACTCATTTCTTTACATAATGGGGTGGCAGCAGTGTTCTCTTTGAACCACAGCCATTTCAAAAGTTACTTACTTGCTTAATGGCTGATGGACTTGCTAAAGAAGTTGGAGAAGTGAGTCCACGTGTCTCCTCAAATAGGCATCACCCTTTTCAAAGAGGAGGATATTACTCTTCACTAGAAAACAAGTCAAGTTCATGGAACCGTAAGACACAGTGAAGGAGGAGGTTTGACTTATTGCTTAGACCACTGAGCTGAAAGGTGTCTCCTCAGTTGCAGTCTTTGTGATTAGCTACCACAAAATCTGTGGACAATCATGAGGTAACTTACGAAGTTCTTTGGGAATGTGGTCTTTACAGTAGAAAATATCTGGTAGCAGGTATTCTAGAGGTTCTTAATGCCCTGAGTAGTTCAGTGGAAGGAGAGTAGGTAGGGAATTAGCAACTACTCAGAGACAGTTAAGCAAAGGAGAGGCACCTCTTCTGCATGTTCTGTTTAGAGGGATGCTCTTGAGAAATTATTTCCCTTGGTTGAAGACTCCTTACAGGAATTTCCCTAACTTGCCCCCTTCATAGGAGGGTGGGCTACTGTGGAGACTTGGAGCGTCCAATGCCTGCAGATCCTTTCATACTCCTGTGAATCGGCTCTTGCTCTTTATCATGGACTATTTTTTTCTCTTCCTTATTTGAGGCAGAGAGATGCCGAAGTAGATTCTTTCTTTTTGTCAAATTATATTGGATGTACAATTTGTGCATAGATTTGTGTGTATAAATATAACCAAGTCTGTGGAAAAATATCAGCTCTCTTCCGAAATCATTCTGGATGATGTATTTCTGTTTTCAAGAAAGACAGACAAACTCAAACTGGTTTAAGGTAGAGACTGTAATGAGTTTATGAATTCGATGATACAGCTGCCTGATCTAAAAATGAAGGAAGTATAGCACTGAAAAGGTCCTTAAAATGCCTTTTCATGGATTAAAAACATTTGTTCTCATTCCTAGGTGCTCACAGAGGACTTCTATCTCCCCCACCCCCCTTTCCCACCTTTATTTTTACTTCTAGCTGCCCATAGACTCCCCTTAGAAATTTCTGTGGATGTCAGCATGTTTCTCTTTCTGAAGAGACGGAGCGTTGACAGTTCTCAAATCCTACACAAGGGAAGTGAGCAGGGAGGGGGCCTGGGAAGTTGTCTGGTGCAGTTTCTATGGGTGGAGGAGGTGCTGGCATTAATTTGGCTTGTTCCCAACTTTTACCCTTTTGCTGAGTTAGTAAGAAAAAGCATCTTGCAGCAAGGAGCTGCAGTAAGCCTTCTCACTGTTGAAGCGAGAAGAATTAAACAAATCTTTCAAAAATATTGCTCTAGACTTCTCTAGCTAACTGAAAACAGATGCAGAAAAAAGTTGTTTTGAAAGATATTTCTTTTTCCCCAAAAGCCCTGGTGACAGGTCCTCTGCCCTAGCAGCTCTGCCATAAATGCACACACAAACTTACACATTGAAGTTAAAACAAATTTTTTTATAGCTGTAGAAATAAGGCATGGCTGTTTGATGTTGGAAAAGCCTAAAAAAAAAATGAATTAAAAAACTATACTCCTATTAAATTTATGGTGAAAATTCTCAGTGTTCTAGTAATTTTTAGTTGTTTTATAAATGTGCTTGGTGTATTTAATTTCAAGGAGTTGAAGAAAGTTGCTGATAAAGAATGTAATAGTTGTAATTTTCTTGAGCTCTCCTAAATCTCACCTGCCACCCACAAAAATAAGTGTAGGAAAAACCTTACCTTTTCAGACTAGGCACTTTCAAATCTTACAATGAAGAAGATAGAGTTAAGGAGGTCTAAATCATTGAATCATAGGGGTTGGAAGGGACTTCTGAAGATCATCAAGTCCAACCCCCCTGCTGCAGCAGGAACACCCAGGGCAGATCACACAGGAGCGCGTCCTGACGGGTCTTTAAAGTCTCCAGAAAAGGCGACTCCACAACATCCCTGGGCAGCCTGTCCCAGTGCTCCATCAGCCCCACAGTGAAGTTTTTCCTCATGTTGAGGTGAAACTTCCTGTATTGTAAGTTGGTGCTGTTTCCCCTCATCCTGTCACAGGGCACCACTGAAAAGAGACTAGCCCATTCTTGAAACCCACCCTTCAGATATTTATAGACATTAGTCAGATCCCCTGTCAGTCTTCTTTTCTCAAGACCAAGCAGCCCCAGGTCTCTTAGCCTCTCCTTGTATGACAGATAGTCCAGTCCCTAATCATCCTCATAGCTCTCTGTTGGACTCAGCACTCCAGATGTGGTCTTACGAGGACAGAGTAGAGGGGGAGGAGAACCTCCCTCGACCTGCTGGACACACTGTTCTTAATGCATCCCAGGGTGCTATAGGCTCTCTTGGCAACAAGGGCACATTGCAGTCCCATGGATAACTTGTTGTCCACCAGGACTGCAAGGTCCTTTTCCATGGGGCTGCTTTCTAGCAGGTCAACCCCTAATCTACGTTGGTGGACGATGTTTTTCTTTTCAGTTTTTCTTTTTCTGCAGGTTACCTTTTCATCAAAGTTACACTGTGTGTTGCACAGTGAATTGTCAACTTGCTCACAAAAACCCCCAAACCAAAACCAAAAAGACCCAACAGAATGGTGGCCGTTCTGAACCTGGGATTTCATAACATGTTTCCTGCATTAATAGCAGATTAATTCTTTATATTGGTAGGGTCTGGGGCTACCAGTGTAAACTAAACCTTTTACTGAGCGTCTTGGATCCTCTTGGAAGTAGGGAGCCTGTGGCTTGGGGACAGTGAAGGGGGTAGGCTGAAGCTCATCTAATTGGAAAGTAAAATGCTTTTTAAAAACAAAAATACCCCCAAAACCAACCTGTACTTCAGAATGAAAAAGCTCTGCAAGTGTATATTTTCAAGCAATAGTTTAGCAAGAAGAAAAAAATAGCTGTTAGGTTTTTATATCACAGATAAAAGGAGTTTGTGGGGGTTTTTTTGCAGGAGAAGGGAAATCCAGAATCAGCTGTTTGTTGCCACAACATTTGAGGTACATCTGATGATGATCTTGAAGAATTCTAAGATGTCAGACTCTGATGTGTAGAGCTTGTTTCGTTCTTCATACAGCCATACAACCCCCTCTTTACTGAGGCCTGCTCTGTGAAGTGTTTCAGGATTTCTTCTGATGATAAATATCCTAATGTAATTCTAATGGCACAAGTTTGCTCATACAACCACTGTGCAGACTCTGTTCTGCCGTGAAAACAGCCTGGCTCCCCCTATTCGTAAAATACTGTTGTTGAAACTAACTGTGCAGCAAGTAACTGTGTTTGCATCAGGATTTTCTATGCAAATACCCCATTAGTTTTCCACCAGGTGTAGAGATTTCCCTGTAAAAGGCTTCCCAGTGATTTGGTAGCTTGCAATATGGCAGGTTTATCCAAATGCCTATGGCTTGTGTGGGCATTTTAATGCTTGCTTTGAGTGTAAACCCTTTGCTTTCCACAGTTTACAGTCAATTGTTCTAGGATTAATCCTTTACAACAGTGATTTGGCTTTTTAGCTCCTTCCCTCAAGCTAAAGGTTACACTGGATGAGAGCACTGAGAGTACTGATGCCTGCATTAGTTGCTGTAGAACACAATTATCATACATGTGTCTATACATCTCTACACACATGCTGTGCTGTCTGCCTCTGTGGGAGCTCAGCACACACCTCCTGGGCTGGCTGGAGATGGCCTTTCACTAAAGTAAGTTATGCAGTTTTCCCAGAGGCAGAACAGGTTTTCAGCCAAATTCCAGAGCTGGGACATGGTCTTTCCATTTGGAGATTTATCAGTGGGGTTAATAGGCTGCCAAATCATAAAAGGGATTTTTTTTCCTCCCTCCCATGGTTATAAATTGGTAGCTACATCAGGCTCTATTAAAACAATATTGAAATTCACAATAGTAATTGAAAGTTTGGGTACTGGCTGTTCACCAGACATTCTCTAGAGCACAATAGTATCCTGAACATCTAAGTGTTTACAAACAAAAGGATAAAGTTTTAATCCCCTTGTCATAACACAAGCTTTATGGGATACATGCACCACTTGAATGTGGTCAAGACTAAGCAGATTATTGTACAGAGACTTAACAATACAGAAAATTTAGCTCCAACTAGAAAACACCCCAAACCCACAGAGCTGCTGTTCTGCCCTAGTTCTTGCTTCTTGCTTTTCAGGCCTTTTTTTTTCTCTTTTTTTTTTTTTTTTTTTGAGTGAGTGAGCTGACAAAAATTAGTTGTGTCAGTAGAAACTAAGTAACTACCAGCTATGCCTGGAATGCCTTGGAGCACTGGAGGAATTTTCCAAGTAACAGCGATTACTTTCGTTCCTTTTAGCTACACAAGTGTAGGCTTTGAATTCTGTATGCTCTTTAACATTTTCTTTGATGTATTTGGGGATTTTGTTTTGAAGAGACTGTTTCTGTTAGCAAAAAAATCTTTTGCTCAAATAGGGCAGCACCCAGCTTTTCACCCAAAGAGCTCAGTATTGTTATGGAGGTAAAATTGAGACTCTGCAAGAATAAGTATTAATTGGAGGATATATCATAAAGAAATCAGAGTCTAGTAGGACTTAACATTTTGATACTGCTTGGTCTACGTGTAAAAATTGGGGAAGAATATTTATAAACTGTTAAACGCAATTTTATCTTTTGAAATATTCAGAGAAATGTATTTCTCAGTATCATAGGATATAGAATCCTGAAGTGATCAAACTTGATTTAGTTGAATTTTCCTCTCATTTTATACCTAGCTGCAGCAAAATATGTCGAAAGTTGTATTTGTCTGGTATGTGGAAAGAGAGGAAACAACTTCTCAATGAATTCTATTTCTTATTGGTTGTCATACTGCTGTCTTCCAGTTATGTCTGTGCTAGTACACTAATGAAATAATTTTATTTCACCATTGGTTGTCTTTCTTTTATGCCAGGGAAGAAATTTTGCAGCTGAAATTTAACAGTAAAACTCTGAACATTGCAGTGTCTTTTCTGACTAACTGCCGTCTTTTCAAAAAGCTAACAAAAAATAATAATAATAAAAAATGTTACCAGTTAAAGAATCTGCTTCAGAAAGATGACTGGGCTCCTAAATGTCCAAAAACCCAACATCTTGATTTTTATTTTTTTTTTTGTGCCTGTATCCTTCTCTGGTGTGCCTGAAGTTGTCTGCCTTGAGAATTGCTGGTGCTAGAGCTCTTCAGTAATTCCTAAAAACCATATCAGCTTCTCCACACTCGGAAGCTCCTGTAATACAGTGGAGAATGTATTTGCTTCTTCATGGTGGAAGTTAAACTTGAAAATCATAAGCCCTGTTATTTCAAAGTCTGCAGAGTAGTGGTTTGTTAAATCCTGCCTCCTGTTACAGGCAGGTATTTAATGCCAAGACAGCGAGTGACGCACAGACCCTTTTGGTACGCGGTCTATCTGTACCCAGTATTTACCCTCCGAGGTTATAGCCAGGGGTCAAACTCAATAGTCTTGTTTCAGCCTGCTTTCAGTCCATGAAAGCAGTTACCTTTTAACCCACTGGTCTTCAAACACAGCCTACATTTGCTTAGTAGAGCTCTGTGCTAAGTGTTCTGTGAATGTGATATTTGTTTTTTCTGAGGTGTTCCCGAGCATCCTTACCCTGCTGTGTTGGGTGTTACTTTTCCCCAGAGGTCTGAGTGGTAAAGCTCATGGCAGGTGACTTAGAAGGAGGAAGGGAAAATACTCTGAAGCCACAAGAGAAACTGGGCATTATAGTTCAAAGTTTTTCATACAGGTGCTATTTAGGGCATACTTACCTGGGGAAAGGAAGGAAAGACCCTTGGGGATAACTAATTCTGCCCAGTGTAGCGTTAGTTATTTAGTTCCAGGGAACAGCTGAATTATTATGCATTTGTGTCAGAACCCAGCATGGTTACTGTACTTCTTCTATCTGCAACAGATTATTAATAAAATCATAGAATCCCAGAATGGCTGAAGTTGGAAGGGACCTCTGGAGGTCATCAGACACTTGTCCTTTAGTTGGTATGTTGCAGTTTCTTTCTTTTGGCTCAATACCAAGACCAGGTCTGGGCCTGCTTGTCCTGTTGTGTTGATATTCCCATCTGCACTGAGCAAGAGTGAAGGTGTAGTTAGAGCATTTCTCCTCCAGATTTGCTTGGAAATATGGAGTGGGCATTATGGACATGAGTGTCCTAGCAGGGTCTGTGAACGTGGGCTATGACTAGTTTACCTGATAACACATTTAAGAAGTATCAGAAGCACGGTGGATAGGGCTACATCTGTACAAACTTTTAAAAAAATAAACTTGCTACGAAGAGGAGCTGTTCTTGCATCCAAAGGATAAATTACTGTGACACAGGATGCTAACTTCACTTTTAATAAAATGTGTGAATACAGATTGATTTAAGGCAAACTAACCCAGATGGGAGCATAAAGATGTTGTCTTACAGAGTGATTGCTCAGAGACACCAACAGCTTTCTGCTGTTAAGCCCCAAGTAGTTTTTCCTCATCAGTATGTTTTCCTAGTTGCATTTTTAGCTACTGTCTAGAGTTTATGCTGAGCAGTTCCCACTGAAGGGCATAAAATAGCAATAATTACATTGGAATCTGATATGTTTGTTTTTGCAATGATTATGGAAGATTGAAAGTGGAAAGCAACAAAAATTTCTGGGGATTTGCTGGGACTTCCCTAATTCATAGTTACTGTTATATTTGTTCCTTCTCCCCTTTTTTAACCTTCAAATTCTTATTATATTTTGCTTTTCTAGAAGCTTCTGAAAATGGTAAAATGTTATGTTTCATTTCCCTAAATCCAGCATAGCCTTGTGCCACTGAGCAGTATCAGCCAAATTTATGGTTTGAATGTTGTTGTGGTTACTGTTGGCATAGGAAATGTTCTTTTTTTTAAAAAAAAAAAACAAAACAAAACAGAAAGGAAAAAAAAACCAACAAAGCCTGGCTTGTCAGATCATGTCCTATGGCCTCTCTGTCTCTCTCCCCTGCTTCCTGACTTGACACCTCCCACCTTTTTTCTCCCGTTTGCCCCATCTGCCCATTTCTGATTTAAGCAAGAAGCAGGATGTGCTATGACTGATTTAGAGCATGTGCTGGTTTGCCAGCTGGCTGCTATCTGTGAGCTGCTGGGTCAGCCAGACAGAAGAGATAAGGGCTGTGCTCTCCTTGCCTCTTCCCAGGAGTGTTTCACCTCCACTCATTTGCTGTGGTGTTTCAAAATCTCTTAAATACTTAAGTTCACTATATGGTCCTTCTCCGTTTTAACCTGGAAAATCAGAGTAAAAACTGATCTGAGATATTACTAAAATAGCACTAATAGCTACAGCTGAATGCAGTAGTTCATTGTGCCTGATTGTATAATTTAATCATTGGAGATTATGTTTTTTTTTTTAAAAAAAAACAACACACACAATTAGTAGTGGTGTTGGGCATCTATTGATGGTCTCAGCTGGGAATTACTCCAGTATTATTTGGCATTTAAATTGTGCATAAAATCTGTGAAAATACTAGCATTTTTATATGAAAACAAATGTCACCGGGTCAAGAAGCTTATACCGTGTTAGAACTGGCTTTAAAATAAGTCATTTCTTAGAGCTATGTGTCGTCATTCACTCTTGAAACAGCATATATATTCACTTGGCTGCAGCTAATAAAATAGTGGTAATCATAGGCAATTGTTTTAGCGTATTCTCTTTCTCCTTTTTTAATGTTAGAAACCGTAGATATATTGGATCCACCCTACTTGTGTTCCACATTGAGATGGAAAAAGATAAAAGCGGGGAATTGGCAAAGTAAAGTCCTGTCAGTCTGGATTCAAGTGAAAATATGTAGATGAAAACGTTGTTCTGACATCCTTCTGTAGCTAAAAGATAAGATTTCCCTTGCTGTCCTGGACCTTTCAGCTGCATTTGAGAGAGATGTGACTTACAGGCTGTCAGCCAAGGAGCGATAAGCAAGTCCTGTCTGCACCTCTGAAATGGCAGCATCCTTGGGGAAAACCGCTGGATAACCTTTGGATGGGTGCTTTGTAAGTTCTGCAATGATCATTTCTCTGTGTGCTCCTTTTCAGTCTCTGTATTGCAGACACTGGTTTGGACATGGGTTTTCATGGGAGCAGTTTGCAGGTGACACCACTGTATGTGATCTTTTCTGCTGTAGAGCTACTTGTGGTTTGTTACTATTATTTGCTATTACAGGTTGTCAATACTGGGATCCTCAGGGTTTTTTTTCTAATGCCAGCCTTAACCACAGGAAATGTTTTTTGCGTATGTTGCTGTCATGGGTCTTTTGTTGTAGGAGATTATCCCCTGCTCTAGAAGTGATGCTGTTGCTTGTTGTTTACCTTTTCATCACCTCTGGGGTGGACTGTAGCTCTGTGGAAAAAGACCTGGGAGTCCTGGTGGACAACAGGATGACCATGAGCCAGCAATGTGCCCTAGTGGCCAAGAAGACCAATGGCATCCTGGGGTGCATCAAGAAGAGTGTGTCCAGCAGGTCAAGGGAGGCTGTCCTCCCCATCTCTTCTGCCCTGATGAGGCCACATCTGGAATACTGTGTCCAGTTCTGGGCTCTCCAGCTCAAGGATAGAGAACTGCTGGAGACGGTACAGGAAAAGGCTACAAAGATGACTAGGAGACTAGAACAACCTCTCTTATTAGGAAAGGCTGAGGTACTTGGGTCTTTTTAGTCTGGAAAAGACTAAGGGGGAATCTTATCAATGTTTATAAATACTTAAAGGGTAGGTGTCAGGAGGAAGGGGCCAGTCTTTTTTTGGTGGGTGCTCAGTGACAGGACGAGAGGTAACAGGCACAAACTTGAACATAGGAAGTTCTGTCTAAACAAGAGGAGGAACTTCTTCACTTTGAGGGTAGCAGAGCACTGGAACAGGCTGCCCAGAGCAGTTTTGCAGTCTACATCTCCGGAGACATTCAAAACCCACCTGGACACCATTCTGTGCAACCCTATATAGGAGAACCTGCTCTGGCGAGGGGGTTGGATTGGATGATCTCCAGAGGTTCCTTCCAACCCCCACCATTCTATGACTATAGCAGTGCACCATAATTGGGCATGGAATCTTCTCTAAACACCCAGCACTTCCAGTGTGTGCTTGTAGCTACGCAGACTGCCATGGGTGCTGTATCCCCATTTCTATTCCTTTGCCATGGGATTTTGCATCAGGCTGAAAATCTTTTCCTGGGTTTCTGGGCCCAGCTATTGCAGCGTGTTGCTGCAGCATCAATGGGTTCATGTGTGCCCAGTACAATGTGCATAATACAGGATTCATTCTTAAAGCTTTCTTTAGGGAAACATTTGTCCAATTTATTTTCTTGGTCTAAATTACACAGAACAAGCTCCAGCTCTAGATATCTGTGCTGTATCCTAAACACTGTACACTGGGTTTCTTAGATGTAGGGCTTCTGTTTGGTCATGTTTGGATTAAGTGAGGCTGTGAGACATGGGTTTGTGTGTTAGTGCAGCTCTTCAGAAAATGAGATGCTTAAGACCTTTAGTCTGAACTAAGCTTGATGATTCACACAGCCTAGCATAATCCATCCTCTTAAAATGGTATATGTTATCTGAGATTATATCCTTGCTGTTGTTTTAATCCAAATACTCAGTAATACCTCCTGTATTGAGGGCTGGAAACATCAACTGTATTGTTGCAATATATGAAAATGGTTGGGGAATGTAACAGCTCACTGAATTATGAACGGTATCACATGTCTGGGTGCTAAACTCAAACTCGGAATCCAGGCTTGCTATCTTCTGTTTTGCAATGAGGATGATCTTCCTGTTGGGCTTGGTAGAGTTAGGTTAATGGTTGGTGGAGTTAGGATATGGTTGCTCTCAATGACCTTAAAGGTTTTTTCTAACCAGCATGATTCTGTGATTCCTGTAAGAATAGGAATAAGCAGGAGCACCCCTAAAAGCCACACAGCAGTTTCCAGTGAAGTCCTCCAGCAAAATGCTCCACTAGCATTTCAGAGAGCCAAGAAAATGCTCTTGTCTCTCTTAGAGTAATCCTGACAGGTTCTCTGGTGTCTTCTGTGTCTGGATCAAATACCCTGGTGAAGGGGATTCCCTCCATGTGCCTTCATATCTACAACCCACCCAAAAGCAGCACAGTCGAGAGCCTGCACCAGGCATGCTGTCAAGGACTCTGGGAGGGCTTTTATTCTATCCCAGGCAGATGGCAGGAGCAAAGTGGTCATGCTGTTATTGCTTGCTTGAATGACCCTGTGACATGGCTGTCAAGGGGTAACCTTGACTTAAATAATGATCCTGTGTAGGGGGTCTTAGTGACTGCTGCTATCCAAAGTCACCATCATTGCTGTTATGTCAAGCAGATGTGCACATTAGATCCAAGCCTGAGTAAAAACAGATTATGGACCCGCTTAATAAATAATTATTCTTGAGAAGTAATGCGGAAAAATTCCAATTTTTAAAGTTGCTTCTCAACCCATACAAGCAGCAAGAGCTCTTGAGAGTAATCCTTTTTGGCTCCCATGTCTTTCTTCTGCTCTGTTCAAAAGAAATCAGCAATGCTTGTCACAAAACTTTACTTGTTGTTGCTGTCAAGAGCTTCCTAATCTCATTTGGAAGGTCCAGGAAAAGGGAAATATTGATTCTTCATTGTTATGTGTCTGCTGCATTTCTCCAGTCTTCTGTATATGGGGAGGCTGCATAACCTGCTGTCAGGGCATTGGCTGATGCTGTGCTGTTATTTTAAAGGTCACTCTAGTAATTTTGTGATTGTTGTTTAAAAAAACCCACAAACTAACACCATAAAAAACAACAACAAAAGCACCACCAAAAAAACCCAAAACAACCCAAGAAACCAATGCATGTAACAGATTAAAGGAATTGCTGCTCTCTGCTCATACTTTTAAGGAAACAAATGTTTCCTCTGTTGTCCCATCAACTGTGAGAGAACTGAGTTGGGCAAGTCCAGCTGGACTCTGAAATTTCCTCTTGAATAACTCTCCTGAAGTTCCTGTTCAGGTGGTTTTGGAAATTTTTATGTTGCTTGAGTACTTTGTTTTTAAGAGGCAGGAACACCCACAAAACTAGAGAGAGAGGGAGATGTCACAAGAAAAAAAGAACTTGCAGAGAATAAGGAGGAGGAGATGGTGGCAGTATGAAGAAAGTAGTGGTTTTGCATTTAAAATCTTATTCAGAGCAGCATCTCAAACCTTTTTCTTGAAAAGACACACATACCGGTTCATAAAATGACTTCAGATCTGTAAGCAAAGAGAGATCCAAGGAGAGAAATTAACTTTTAAAATACAGCATTGCAATGATGAGGTATTAATGACAGAATAATTAAACTAAAATTACTACAACTAACAGTCTTTGTTCTTCTTTTGTCTTCCATTTTCTTACCCTGACCCTGTACCAAATCCTTTCTGCTCCTGATGCTTCGGGGAACAGTAGGACCCAACCAAAGGTAAGGGCTTTTATTGCATGTTAAATCAGTGTGTGAAAAACTGTCATATCACTTAGTCAGTCTTGGGTTTTCCAAATATTAAAAGCATTTTGAAAAACAGCTCTGTGGTTGATCAGCTGTTGGGTAAGAAACTCAAAGCATCTCCTTGCTGCAGAAGAGCACTGCACAGCCCGTGCCAAAAAATGAGTCACAGGAACAAATGAGAACACACATACTCAGCATTACAGGCTGTGAATGGAAGACTTCTTGTTATTTGTGGGGTTTTAAAAGCATTTTCTGGTATTGCTGTTAAAGCAAACTCGTTTTGTTGTTATGTTTGACAATCCTGTGACTCTGTATTTGGAAAGCAGCTACCTATCTCTATCCAGGCTTCAGCTTTATTGATGTGATCATATAGCCAAAGATGTTTTATTAAATGCTATCTGAAGGTGGGGGAATATTATGCTTAATTGCATACTACATTCAAAGAACAAAAGCCCCTTAATTTTTAATAAATAGGCTGCTGTTTCCTCTATTAGAGGATGTAAAATAACAATTTTATCTCTTGATACTGGGACATGAATAAAACCCCTATTTTTTAAGATAAGCTATTTAAATTTCAGAGATTTTGCTATAGTGAGCATCTTCATAAATGCAGGTAGTATGCTCGGATGTGCTGGTAGTGTGGTTTTCAACTCTTGCATAGTTTTTAAATTTTTTTAGTTAGTATAAATAGTCAAGGAAGATTTGCTTTATTGCTCTGTGAGTCCTTAAATGATTTTTCAGATTCTACTATGTGATCTACTAGGAAGTGCTATAACTGAGATAATTGACTACAAACTCAGTAATTTTTTAGGGTTTTCTTATTATTAATACAGATATGATGCAACATATTTTGTTCTTACGGTCTTTACTAGTGAAGTAATGTTGAGTTTGATCACCTATGCAGATGGTAGTTCAAGGTTAGGGCCTTTATCATACAGACAACAGACTTCACTAAATGCAACTTGGAAATGTGGTAACAGATACAATGAAATTTTCAGAAATAATGGAATCATAGAATCTTAGGGGTTGGAAGGGACCTCGAAAGATCATCTAGTCCAACCCCCCCTGCTAGAGCAGGGTCACCTAGAGCACATCACACAAGAACGCATCCAGGTGGGTTTTGAATGTCTCCAGTGAAGGAGACTCCACAACCTCCCTGGGCAGCCTGTTCCAGTGCTCTGTCACTCTCACAGTAAAAAAATTTTTTCGTATATTCACCTTGAACCTCCTATGCTCCAATTTCCACCCATTACCCCTTGTCCTATCACTGGTCATCACTGAGAAAAGCCTAACTCCATCTCCCTGACACTCACCCCTTACGTATTTGTAAACATTAATGAGGTCACCCCTCAGTCTCCTTTTCTCCAAGCTAAAGAGACCCAGCTCCCTCAGCCTCTCCTCATAAGGAATGAAGGTTCAGAATGTTGATGGAAGATGCTGACATGCTGTGCTTGTTCTGCCTGCATGATTTGAAGTGATGCAAACGTCAGCTATGGAGCAATCTAAAGGGGAAAGAACAGCCTCTGTTAAGATTAGGGGAGAAATAAATAGCTGAAGAGCAACACAATACTTCCCTTTTCTTATTTCATAAGAATAATTTTTTCCTGTATGAATGTAGGTCAGATATAACCCTGAATTACTTTTTTCTTCCATATCCAGGGCAGTTGCTTTTGCAACTGCCTGTTTTTGAGCCTGAGGTCCCAAAATATGCACCATCTTAATGGAGATCAGTTTTCGTGATGAAAGGTGCTTGTGGACATTTGAATGGATTTACCTCAATATTGAAGCTTTTCTATTTAAAAAGTTCATAGTGCTACTTTTCTCATAATAAAACTTACTTGCTTTCTATTGTTCTTTACAAGTATTAGACTTTGGTGACAACAGGTTCTGTTTGTCAGCGGTATATAAATACATATTCCTCTTGTAGGGAAAGACATTCCTGCCCTATGGCACATTTTTAATTTATGCAGACAAGAGACACGGGGAGAAGTTAGGCAGAAACAGCCAGGGGACATCTGTCAGTTTGCAAAATAGCAAGTCTTGTGAAAAATGAATTGCAAGAATGGGTTTCAAGGGGGAGAAGGAGAGCTCCCTGACATCCACTTGGTTGCCGCATGGAGAGGTTTTGGAGAGCATGGAATAGGTTTCACAGAGTAGAAAGGAAGAAATAAAACAAGGAACAAATAAAAGCAAGGAACAGGCTTGCATATAGGAAGAAACAAAGTTTGTTCAGGGCTCAAACTCACAGAAAATAAATAATTCTTTGGGATTGTGTATTATGCTTAGAATGACCTTGGGAAGCATGATGTTAGCCAGCATAATACAGTGCTGTCAAAATTTGGATAATGTGCTTGATTTGGTAGGTTTTATAAGGTATTCTACTGGTTATTTTCCTACAGGTGTTTGCTTATGATCACTGCTTTTGGTCTATGGATGAATCTGTCAAAGAAAAATATGCAGGTAATATTTACTGTAGCTTTGCTTGTTTTCTCCCAAGTGCAAATGATCTAATTAAAATACAGTGTTTGCTAAAGGGCATGGACCATATGGCACAAAGTGCCTTCCCCTGTGTGACAGCTTGTTGTCAAAAGAAAAACAAAAATCTTCAAACATTTCTGTTTCTCTTCTCTGAAGATGATAACAGCAATAGGCACTGCTACCTGTTTGCAGCATATGAAATTGAGAAATCCAGTACAATAATGGGTTGCTCATATTTACATCTTTATTAAAATACTGTCTCAAGTCCATTATTTTAAAAGCATCAAATGTGTTTCTTTTCAGGATTTGAGGAACGCTGCTAAATGCAATGTCCTGTTTCACAGTGCTGATCAGAGTTTGGCATCGTATTATAACTTAATAACTGAGCATTTAAAAAACCCTAATTTAATACAGGGATATGAGATTTCATGTAGTCTGGTCAGAATGTGCAATGTATTTAATTAAAAAGTTTTCTGTGTATTGTTATGACACATGTTAGCAATTAGTTATGGTAAAATATGAAATATATTTGGACTCGTGATCTATTCCTTTCATACTTGTTCTCTCTTAAAATTGGGAATGAGTTAAGCTTGTTTACATTTGTTTAAAAAAAAATCACAAGAAAAATAAAAGATGCATATGCTTCTAGGTTTTCATTTCCCTAATGAATAATTAATTAATAGTAATTTAGTGAGGAATTGGGAGAAGGGGATGCTTTGCAATATAAAGTACGTAGGAAGGTCAGTGTTTTGTTTCTCAAACTAATGGAGGTGCCTGTGTCACTTATTTTATGTTCTGCTTGTAC
Source organism: Apus apus (assembly GCF_020740795.1). Taxonomy (NCBI): domain Eukaryota; kingdom Metazoa; phylum Chordata; class Aves; order Apodiformes; family Apodidae; genus Apus; species Apus apus. Next base: position 105,552,326 of record NC_067284.1, on the reverse strand, counting down.
ATACACAGTAAAATTATCTAGTGCTCTACTAATAATTCTAGATTAAAATCAAGAGGCAGTTGTTAACATGTATGTGTTGAGTGTATCTTGGGTTGGTGTCGTTCACCAGGGATTAAATTCTGCAGCTGGTAGTAGAATTTCTGCTGATAAAACTCCTGAATATGAACATTAACGGGGTGTTGTTTCAAGCACATACAGGTATATGCATCATAATCACAATTACAGTAGCATAAATCCAGAGTACAGCTCATGGCTGATGGCCTTTCTCTTGTAGAGAGAGCAAATAGGGGATGCTTAATGTTATTTGGGCAACAACAGCAGGAAAACACTCATTGCTTGTTTTTACATAATTCTAACAGGAGCCAAATCAAGGGGTCGGGGGGAATCTGTTGCTTTGTTACAATGTTAGCTTGTGTGGTTTATTTCTTAGGTCAAGATGTTGTTTTTAAGTGCCTTGGAGAAAATATTCTTCAGAATGCCTTTGAAGGCTATAATGCTTGCATCTTTGCCTATGGGCAGACTGGTAAGTCCCTTCCAGACGTAAGTAAAAAATACTGTTGATGTAAAAGGTCTTACATTCTGACTGGAGGCTCTTTTCATGGCTGTTGAGACATTGTTTCATGAGAAATGCCTTGCAGTAGATAAGAACTGTTTTTCTCTTTTGTAACATCAGATAAGAGATGGACAGGATGAGAAATGGAATTTTGTCTGTTGCTGCTGGCTACCCTTATTTCTCACACCTTAGATTCTAATCTTTGGAATGATCATGATTGTCCTTGAGTTCAGTGCATCACTCATATTTCCTGCTGCTGCAGTTAGAATAATCTTTAATTGCCATTTTAAATATAATATGCAAAAATGAGTGTCTGTGCAACTGATTTTTCTCATTATGGCACATAGGTGTGTGTTAGCAGGTTGTCTTCTATGGTGTGACTGCATCTACCTGAAAAAGTCTTCCCTGTCAGTTTGAACTGAATTTCTTTGTTTGTCTCTCCTTTAATTAAGTAGTCTTTAGCTAAATTGTGTTTTGGTTACTCTGAAATAAGAAAAAAACCAACACACAAATATCTTTCACTGAAATGCAAATTATTTTTTACCTCTCCCCTCTATTTCCTTTCAATGTTCTGAACAGCAAGCAGCTTTGTTACTTGTCCACTAATCATGGATTCTTTCACACAGGATCTGGAAAATCATATACAATGATGGGTACTGCTGACCAGCCTGGATTGATCCCTAGGCTTTGCAGTGGACTCTTTGAAAGAGCACAGAAAGAGGAAAATGAAGAGCAGAGTTTCAAAGTGGAAGTATCCTACATGGAGATATACAATGAAAAAGTCAGAGATCTTCTTGACCCAAAAGGGTAAGTAGTTTGAGTGTCAACAGCTTTGTAATATGTTGTCATAGACACTTCCTTTCCAGTTTGCCTTAATGGATCCCACTTAAGGCATTTGTGTAGGATGGCTTTCACTTCTTCCTGATCTCAGTGTCCTTTAATTTTAAATCAAAATAAAGTAGCAAGACTAAAAGTTTGGAGTAAACTCACCCCAATGTTAGCTTTTATGAAGTGAAAAAGTAAGTCTGTGTTGGCAATTTATGTGTAGGCACAAGGTGTTTTTGTTTGCATTGTAGTCCTTGTTCTTTGCTTTATTATGGTATTTGTGACCTGTCAGTGAGAAACTGACTTCCTGTAAATATTGTCTTAAGTCAGTCATGTGCTTATAAATAACTTTTTTTTTCCAACCAGAAGCCGTCAGTCGTTAAAAGTTAGAGAGCACAATGTTTACGGTCCTTACGTAGATGGCCTATCCAAACTTGCTGTTGCTAGCTACAAGGTAAGGATCAATTTTATGAAAGGCTTGTTTTGACATCTCAAGCACTAGGGCAGTGTCCCCTAAACAAGACAGAAGTATTAAGCTGCTCCTGATTGCCTTGGTATTAACAGGGATTTTAGAGCAAGAGAGCTATATGGTGGTCACTGGGGAGAACAGGGTTAAAAGCAGAAGCTCATCTTCAGCCTGTACTATTCAATGACTCTGGAAATAATTCAACTATTTAATGAAACATCTTTCCTCCCAAACTTGAGATGAGTGTATGCGGTATCCATGAGAAAGTATTCTGTGATTAATTACAGAACTAGAATTTAGCAGAGACAGGCTTTCAGTAAAACCTTTTGTCACTTTCTGGCTGTCATGCAGTTGCCTAGTGATTTCGCTTACCAGTAGCACACAGGCACACTGGCTTTGTAAGCTATTGGTTGTTTACAAGGCAAATACTTGAGAACATCGCATGAAACTTGCTTGCTGGGTAGTAAATGTTTATATATGCATTCACAAAATGACCTAATTTCTCAGAAGCTTTAATGTACTGTGGGAGAAATGAGAGAAGAGGAGATGGAATTCTGTTATCTTAAGCAAACCATGAAAATGGTGCAGTCCTTCCTATTGCAGTCTCTCCAGGTGCTCATCTACCTCTATTTGGGGCTTGCTGTTAGGACAAGACACACGACTTGCTTTTCCTTTATGTGTTGCCCAGCAGCTTTGTGTAATACAGCACACAAAGTTGGAAGTGGTCTGTGGTGGTCTTTTGTTGGTTGTCTTTTGGGTTTTTTTTTTAAGCATCATCCATCTAGAGATGCTTAAATAAAACTTCAGCCCAAGACTTCGAAGTTTTAACTATTTTGCAGCATTGCTGTAAAACATTTAAGCAGGGGAGCTGTGTTTTTCTCAAGTATCATAACTTAAAATGTCAGATGTCTTGATAAGCTCTTATATGTAAGAGGAACATAATGACCTGTTCAGTGTGGTTCTGTTTTATACAACTTTGAGCCTTACGTCAGTATTAGAGATTTCAAGACCACGTCTTTGACAACTGAGGCTAAAATATTACAGTGTTCAAGCACAAATTGCACTTTCCTCTCTATTTTCTTTGCTTTTGAGAATTGCTGCATGCAGTCAGGTCCATTGTTTTTGTTGATAATTTAATATCTAGGTAGAGATAGTGGGTGAATATGTGTGTCACAGCATTGTGTAATTTCTGGTCTTTAAAGGGGAGATCACAGTATTTTTTTTCTCACATTTTATGCATAAGCAGCCTGCTGTTTTTTATTAAAATGAGATTGTTTCTGTAGATAATTGAGAAGAATGTTAACGTAGATATGCTTATGGCTGTGAAAATTTTATCTAGGACATTGAGTCTTTGATGTCAGAGGGCAACAAATCTCGAACAGTGGCTGCAACCAACATGAATGAGGAGAGCAGTCGGTCCCATGCAGTCTTCAAGATTATCCTCACACACACACTCTATGATGTACAATCAGGGGTAAGTAAAACAGGTTGCAAGGTCCAAATGTTAATCATAGAATCATATAGCTGTTTATGACCTTAAAGATCATCTAGTTCCAGCCCCCCTGCCATGGGCCGGGACACCTCCCACTAGAACAGGTTGCTCTAAGCCCCATCCAACCTGGCCTTGAATTTGTTAAGCTTGGATGTGTCTCTTGCTTGAATATATTTCATAGACTTACAGAAATGTTGGTTGGAAGGGACCTCAGGAGGTCTTTTGCCACAGTCTCCTGTCCTTGTGCACTGTGAGCAGTGGATCAGGTTAGCTATGGCTTTGTCTGGCTATGTCCTTAAAGTGTTCATGTTTGTACCCCAATGTAGGGAAATCCATTTTAATAGGTTTGTAAGTGAAGTATGTTTTTTGAAATGGAAAGCAAAAATGCAGGCCCTAAGTAGCAGCAAACCTGCTGGAATGTGCAGGAAGGATCTCCTAATCCTAGAATCTAAACAGAAGAAATACTTACTTTTAAGCAACCATGTGTAGTACATACCTGGAGCAGACACTAAGGATGTAAAATGTGTAGATGCAAACCAGAAGAACTCCTGAGTGTGTATCTGGTAATCTCCTTCAAGGGTTTTTTTCATGCAAATATGTATAAATTTTCAACTTTATAAACAGAAACACTCATTGCAAAAAAATTTGCTTTGTACAACATTAATATTTTTATGTATATATGTGAAATATCTAAAAGAGACTTAAGTGTGAAAGTATTTTTCTTTAAATTTCCTTATATATACATATTCCTTGGTGGGGGATGTGAAATATGTTAATGTTAACATTATTTAATCCCTCACAGAAAATAGTAATAAGCCAGAACTGAAATAGATCTCCCATACTAAGAACTCTTTAAACTTTGTTGTTATATTCTGTGCTTGGGCATTTCTTTAAAGTCTTCAAAGCCTTGGAGAAACTTTGAGTGTCTAAGGAGCAAATCTAAGTATGAGCCTAAATCTTGAATACAATATAAAGCATAATGAGCATTTGGATTTTTTCCTCCTTAATTCTCAGTCTCCACCAATCTTCTTACCCACACAGTTTTTCTTGTTCTTTACTGGTGGTTTTTTTCTCCCTTTGCACTTCAAATACACAATCGTATGCTGTACTTCTTTTGCCATGGCTATTCATTCTGGTTTTGCTGTGGCAAAATATACTTGTATACTTACCATATTTCTATGTGGTCATGGCCTGGATGCCAGGTGGTAGTTCTGCTTCTCTGTCTCTTCCACATCTTCCAATGATTACTGCATGAGCTTCTGGAACAGATTTCTGTGTTTTCCTGTCTTCTAGTCCTTTCAGTCTTGGAAATAACACATCATTATGGCCTGATGTGTTTTGAGAAGCTTAGATGAACTTCTTAAAAGCATGTTTGTTCTAATTACCCTGTTCATTTAGGGGGATGTAGCACTTTCCAACTGTGATACTGAGATGGTGAAGTCCTAGATGCTGAAGAAGAACATGACATGAGCAAAATGTTCTCAAAGATAGTTAACTCTTCAACTTCAAATTTATATACGAAATTCAGTGCATTTCAGTGTCATTTTGGGTGAAATGGGATAAAAGGGTTTATAACAAAATCTGTGTAACTCACATATCTTGGATTGCTTTCTAGGAGACTTAAGGATCTAGGATATTTGGCAATTGTAATAATTTTTGTGAATTATAACATTTCTTGTCATGTTCATTCAATACTCTGAAAAACAGAGAAGAAGTTTGGTAAGCTGCGATTTTTAGGAGACTGTATTTCTCTTCTGAAGCTTTCTGAGCTATATTGAAGGTATTTGTGCATCTGACTTCACTTAAATACTCCTGCTTTTGAAGCAGCAGCTAGTAAGTTACCACAGGATACTGTTCAAGTCTGATGACTTTCAAAGGTGTTGAAACAGCTGCAGAGAATCTACATCAAGAAGTGAAGCTTGATTCTTGTTTGAAAATACATCAGACTATGTAATTTGAGTGTGCTGACAGTAGCTGGTCTCTGGCTCCTTTTGCAGACATCAGGTGAGAAGGTGGGCAAACTGAGTCTGGTGGACTTGGCAGGTAGTGAGAGGGCAACTAAGACTGGTGCTGCAGGAGACAGGCTGAAAGAAGGAAGCAACATTAACAAGTAAGACTCTGATAATTTCTTTTCCTTTTTTCTTCAATACAATCACACCTGCTAAGTACAGCATACGTGTAAAATGGGATACAGTCTGTGTAAGCTCTTGTAGCGAGTTTTCTTCTTCCATTCTCTCTACTTCTCTTTCTGACATACAATACTCTCAGATGTTTGAATGAGAGATCTGCCTGCTTAAAATGATGGACATTTTTCATTCTGTACTTGTGTTACTGCAACTACCACATAATTGTGTGGTGAGGACATGGCTGTGAAGGCTGAAAAGAAGGACTGAAGCTTCTGTGAGAAGAATGATCAAACCTGTACTACAACTTTTTCCTCAGAACACATTTTAGAGAGAAAGTGACTGTATAAATACACATTTGACTGATTAATACTTACACTTTTTAATGGCTGCTTATGTTCTCTGTGCAGATCCCTCACGACACTTGGGCTGGTTATTTCTGCCCTGGCAGATCAGGCTGCTGGCAAGAACAAGAACAAATTTGTTCCTTATCGGGATTCTGTGCTCACTTGGTTACTTAAAGTAAGTATTCTGTCCTTGTTTTTTTAAAGACAAATGAAAGGGAGGAAAAGGGGAGAAGTGTCCCATTCAATGAAAAAAAATGCTGCTCTTTGCCTCATTTTCTGTTTGATGTTAACCATGATTGTCTTTGGAAAATTAGCTACGTGTAAGCCATTAGTGTTTCTACAGACTAAATATATAAAGAGTGTATTGTGATGGCACTTGGATGAAGATCTGTAAGGTCTAAATGGAAAAACAAATTGTTAAATGTGAGTTACATATATGTCAAATTAAAAGGTAAGCTTTTGGTTTCCTTATTCTTCCCACTCCCTAGATACAATGACCATAAAGCATGGTAGCCTGATGAAAAAAAAATCTCGGGGGTGCAAGTTTGATTTTAAGTATAGTCATCATCTGGATTTCTCCTGTTCTCTGAATTAGTGGCAAGCACAAATGTAGCCACTTCTATCTGTAAAAAGCTTGCCTGCTAGGAAAGGTAGCTTGTCTTTCTTTTTATCTTGCCAGGTACAGCTGGACTGGTCTTGGTTGACTTGGATTTTAAAGCATTGCTGAATGAAGTGACATATGTAGATGACTTCATTTTAATTTTTGTTACATGTCATTTTGTTAAAAAAATTTGTCTTTCATCATTTGATTGCCAGGACGCTTTGTAACCCTGTCTCATAGGCTAACTTACTAGATTTCCTTTTTTTTCTTGTGATCTGTCTTCCTGTTATCAAGGAGCAATGAAGATACTTGTTAGAAAGAAATAATCGGGGAAGAAACTGCTTTTTGGCACCACCAGCCTTTTTTTGTCCACTTACTTTTGTAGGTTCTCTAGCTAGATTTTTGTTGTCTTGAACACTGCTTTGCTTCCTCAGCCCATCTTACCAATGTTGTTAGATGTTATTTGACTTTGACATCCCTATGTTTTAACCACACTTTGAGAAAGAAAAAGTTACTTGCAGATTATACACAGGTGTGGAGATTAAAATTGTGTTTTCCTTAAGAAGATTTGAAAAAAAAAGTTGGCTTCAATGCTTAAGTAAAATGAAATCTCCACTCATGTAACCTCTTGACACCATAAGTCTTCATTTTTCTCAGTGCTGTCTTCTAATGAACCTTTTAGCGTGATTATTGTGAAATGATTTATCTCTTCTACCTGGTGTGAACATTACAGATGCTGGACATAAAAGAGTATAGTTATAAACGATCCATAAAAATCAGAATGGCTTAACAGAAAGTGTCTTTGCTTTTCTACAGTAAAATGAATCCTCATTTCAGTGTTCCTTGTGCTAACACTTTTTTAGTGTTTGCTTATATTTTTGCCTCTGTATATTTACGCTGAGTTTTTACTTTAAATAAACAAGTGCTTTTTGGCTCTCTGCAAGGATGGAAACAAAACCAGCATGCAGAGTGCTTCAGTTTGCTCCAGTGATGTGTGTGCTTGGGTTCCTGATGTGGCTGCAATGGTTTGAGCAAGCAGAGTGGAAACTTCCCTAACGGATTTCTAGCGTTGTTAGAATTAGTTGTGCTGTTCCATTTCTAAACAAATCCAGCAAACAGACTGAGGTTGCTGTTTAGCACCTGTCTGATGCATTGTGGCTACAATGACAATGGCCGCACATAGGACATGCTTTTGCTCATAAATAGGAGTGCACTTCTGTTCTGCCTTCTTTCAAGTAAACCTTCTTTGTGTCTTTAACATCCAGCTATGTTAAGTGCAAACAAAAGGTTGGGGGCTTCTTGGATTTTTTTACAAACAAGCTCATTGAAGAGAAACTTTATTTTGAAAGGGAAAAATTTAAACTTTTTCTTAATTAAAGATCAAAGGATGTATTTATTCATTTAAGGAGGCCTGTTTGTAGAAGCCATGAGATGGTGAACTATCTTTCTTTCAAGCTTTCAACTTTAAATTATGATACCAAGGCAGAGCAAAAGTGTTCTAACACTAGGAATGTCTGTCATACAGGGTCTCTCCACAAATTTGAGAAACCAGTGGAGTTCAAGAGACCTCAAGATCTAACACTTTTTGTTTAATTTTATTGAGGAACTTGAGATGAAAATACCAGGTGAAAAATACTATTGCAAGAGGACCCTTGAAGAATGCCGTTGTATTATGTGTAGGAAGCAAAACAGCTTGTCAGTACTTTAACTTTTTTATTTTATAAAATTTTATTGAAACGAACATCTTGTTTACCCATTTCATTCAGAAGCCCTGCATGATGACCAATGGCTGCTGTAAAAATATAATTTCTGATCTCTAAATTTTAAGTTGCTTTCACAGTTATGTTGGTGCTAGAGGAGACTGGGTAGTTTAGTCTTAGAAATAACTGAAGTAATTTATTTCTGCATTGTGTCTATGATATGCAAGCCCAGCCTTTCCAGAGTATTTTGCAGACCCTGCTTGTCTTTGATAATGAAAGTCTGGCTTACTGTTTTTCTACCTTTCTTGCTTAACATTAAAGAAACCAGTGAAATCAGCATGATAGTTTTATCCATAAAACTTCATCAGGCAGTCTGGCATTGGGCTTGAATAGCTAGAGTAGAAGAGGAACTTTACGCAACTTTTAATGGGTGTTTTGTGAATCCCAGTGTATCACTGTAGCAGTATTCTCAGCTGCCTGTACAGCAGAGTTGCAATTCAAATAATGAATTAATGCTATTTTGGAGCTAATTAGTGCAGTGAAAGAGGTTCCCCAAGTGCAAACTAGTAAGGTTTGATTTTGAAGGTGAGCAGCACCCTGACAAACTTCATCTTTTTATGCAGAGCATGGATTGTAGTTCCTAATTTTTTAAAACCACTGAAGGAAGTCCTGGCTTCTGTAGGAGCAGAAATCCTGTCAAATGAGTCATGTGCTCTTGTTAGTAATTTTAAAGTTTTCAGTAGGTGTTTTGGAAAAACATCTGTATTACAGAGTGAATCCTCCCAAGCATGTATTTATTGGAGTAGATGTTGGCTGCTTCTCAGATGGGAAAAATAACCACGCTGGTAGCACTCAGAAGACTATTCTTTTCAGTTGACTTCTCCATATAAATACTCTTACCTGCAAGTGTTAACCATGCTGGTGTGCCTCCTGTGCTGAACGTTATACAAATTAAATTATATTCTCTACCTGAAGAGCTGACAGCCTGGCATGCCCAGAGACAGCAGAGTGCTACCAAAGCAACATCAGTTTGTGTGCTCAATGCTTGTCTGACCACTGAAGCAGCCAGACTGCTGTCAAAATATTTTAAGCATCATGCAGCAAAAAAGAATATTAAGGAAATACTTAAATGGGCATTTTAATGATTCCTAGGAAAAGCTACATGTGTGATTCATAATGGGAATGGTTAGACAAGCAGCTAATGTAGTCAGATTGTTCTAATAGCAATGCCTGACCTAGATTGCATGGATTATTGAAAAGGAAAGCTAATAGCATGGTTCATCTCAGAAAGGGATATTGGGTAAAAAACAAATAAACCAAAACCAAAACAAAACCAAACAAGTCAAACAGAAAAACCAACCAAGCAACAAAAAAATGCATTTGCTGCAAAATTTAAACCAGAACATTTTATCTTTTAGACTGGCCAAAACTGTAAACCACAATTTTGTGGTTCCTTCCCCCACTCCCCCGACATTCCTGCAAGGCAGTGTGTGGTTTCACACCCTTCTCCTTTGTCAACCAAATTCCAAAAGGGTAATTTCTTACATAACTCTGTTTAGATTTGTGAGCTCTGTAAATGGAGGGCCCCATTCTGAAATGTTTATAAGAATGAAATTAGCTATTATTTACGAGGAAATATTGAAGTAACTTAAATTAAGTACTTATTGGAGACATCTCGCTTCCAGTCTTTAAAATAATATATTCTGAATTCATCATGATCTTTCCTGAGCTGTTTCAGTACTGTCTGAGAAGTCTAATGCTGAAGTGCTTTTTTTTCTGGTTTATAAACCTAAGCAGAAAACATAGGCATAAACCTTTGAAGCCCTTACTAGGCACCAGAAAGCCCCAAAAAGGGACTGTTTTCATTCCTGTTTAAACTAAAACTTACTTTTAATTACATTTCCTAAATGTACCTACAAAAAACCCACACAAAAACCCCTGTCCTTGATCTACACAGCTTAAAATACTAATTTTGAACTGAGGAGCTCTGACAAAAATGTTTCTGTTATTTCTGCCTCCGTCTACTCCCAATCCTGAGGTGTCATTTGCAGCCTAAATTCATTGCCTGGCTAAAACAAAAGAAACGTTCTGTTTTCATTTTATAACCTCTTTGCAGGATAGCCTTGGTGGCAACAGCAAGACTGCCATGGTAGCAACAGTAAGCCCAGCAGCAGACAACTATGATGAGACTCTCTCCACGCTGAGGTACGCAGACCGGGCCAAGAACATCGTTAATCACGCGGTGGTGAACGAAGACCCCAACGCTCGCATTATCCGGGAGCTCCGTGAAGAGGTGGAGAAGCTGCGAGAGCAGCTCACAAAAGCAGAGGTATAAATTTTACTCCTGACTAGCCAGTAGGTCTGGCAAACCCCATTGTTAGGACTTTCTTACCTGGCTCTTAAAAGAAAGCCACAAAGAATTACTACATGTGTCTTTTTCTGTACATCAGCCTTGAAACATGGGTGATAACATGAGATACCAAGTTCTGTTTGCACATCTTGTTGAGCAATCTTGGTTTTATTGTGATATTATGATTAAAAGAAAGAGGACATGGAGGCAGGAATAAGGGTGGAGTCTTAAGCTTGTGCAGTTTATAGGCAGAGCTTGAGAGGTATATTTTAAGAATTCAGTGTGGCTGCATTCTGCAAGTTGTGAATTCAGTTAAATAATGCTTGCTTGCATTGCAAGCGTTACATGCAGAGTTTCTACATAGCTACCTGAACAGGATTGTGAAAGGAGCATGTTCATTTAGACCATGATGAAGGCCAAGAAATAGTGTAATTCTGAGTTCTGTTCTCAAATGTGGCAAAACAATGGTGATGTAATCTGTCTGTTTTGCAATTCAGGAAAATTGTGATTATAGGATTTGCCTCCTGAGGTATGCAGGGAATGCTGGCTGTGACATTAGAAATGACTAGTGAATTCTGAGCTGTTTTCGTTTGAGCCAGTTAATATTTTATAGCATCCAATAAATATATATCAGTTTATTTAAGGTATCTCAAGTTAAATATCCAAAAATTCCTCTAAAATAGGCTTAGCAGTACCCTGTCAGATGCAGGTACTCCCTATTTCTTCCATTTGTGAGCACTAGTGCCAAAATAATGGCAGCTTTCCAAAGTAATGAAGTAGTGTTTCCTAAATATGAAGTAATGAATAGTTCATCTCCCAAGTATTAAAATCCCACCCTAGTTGTCATTTCAGTGGCATTGACAAAGAACATGGAAAAAACGGTGTAGTTTGCTATGAAGAGGATGCACAGTAAAGGTCAAAAACCATATTAATTGTCTTATACTACTTTCAGATTGTTACATTTTGAAAACTCGTTTCCAAATATGGAGGTTACCAAGTTGTGGTTTTATGTTTTGGGTTTTTTTGTGTTGGTTTTTTTTTTCCTTTCGGTGTCAGTATCCTTTTCTCTCCAGAACAGCCCAGACAGAACAGAACTTGACAGTTTACTTCACCCCCTTCCCCAGAAGAGTAAGGCTTTATCCTCTTTTCCCCTTTTCTTTTTTAATCTGCACATTTTTATCTTTTCTTGTCAAAATTAATATCACGTTTTAATTTGTCTGTGCCAAGATCACCAGCTTGTCCTTCCTAAGCTGGGAATTTAACTGCTTTCAGCAGAGAAGCAGACCTGCTGGTCTGCTGTGAATCTGGGCCCATATATCTGTTGGTTTTATAAGCATTGTAGGGAGTGAGAGGAATTATCTAGCTCATTGTACAGTTGAAGCATGTGAATTATTGAGTAATTTTGCCCCAGGTCCAAATAAAAAGATAAACAAGACTTAGACCTTGGGAGTAACTGGGCATCATCTTTCTGTCCTGCTCTGTAGTATTCAGCACCTTTGCACTGATCATATTTTGTCAGTCATAGTAAATCTTTGTTCTGGAAATTGCCTTGGCTTCACATTCCTTCCTGGATGGAATTCATGTTCATATTTGCCCTGTATTTAGGTATTTGAGATACTCAGCCAGAAAAAAAACCTGCATGGGACACATCAGCCTACAGTTCTTAGACTGTTGTTTCTTGAGGCAGAGGCAACTCCTGTGTGAAAGCAGGATTTTCCACTTCTGGCACTTGCGGCTTTTCTTGAACAAACTGCATTGTAATGAGGCCACTTTGATTTGGATTCCTGTGAGGAGTTTTGGTTTTGTGGCAAGGGAATTATCTGATGGAGAATGATGCTTGCATTGTTTAATTGGTGTTGTATAAATACCTACCAGCCAAAACCATTTTAACCTCGTTAGCAGTAATAAAATAATGACATTAGGAAGTCCACAGGCTTCCTGTTGAAGGTAGCAGAGGAGCAGTATGCCAGTACCAAGACTGGAGGAAGTAAATATACATAGTATAAAAATTTTAATGTCCTTCCAGCTTTTGGAGCATCTGCTGGGTGACAGTGAGGGTATCTTCTTATTCTTGAGTTAGTCGTTATGTAAAATTCGTATGTAGAGGTGACCAGAACGCCTCAGATGCCTTGATATTTGCTATAGAAAGAAAAAAAATCACACCCCATTTTTCTTTTGCATTAAGGGGCAAATTAATTTGACAGAAAATAAACCCTCTTGCATTCCAGCTTATCCTCGGATGTTAGAGGAGCTGGGGGTGCCTGGGCTTAGATTCTGATTGATGCCCAATTTGGCGTTAATGGTCTGGTCCCGATACCCATATTGGACTGTCACGATTCCAGATGCACTAGCACTGCACTGTCCATCCAGTGGTGTCCTGGGAGCTCTAACAACCACACTCAGGAATTTGGTCATGTTCAAGACCTCTCAGGGCCAGATTAGTGAACAGTGTAATTTATTAAAGCAACAGATGCACACATTCTTTTAGATTGCTGGTGATAAGTTCACTGTTTGCAAAGCACATGCAAATTGATCAATACATCTGGGTTACACGTGTGGGGTAATAAAGCAACTCTAGAGATATTCCTGAGTTTCCTGGGGATGCACTCGGGATAGCTGAGTGTTTGATACTTACCCAAAGGTGTCCCTATGAGGGGGAGCAGAGTCTCAGCCCATCAACTGATCCCAGAGGTCAGGGGCCATCCCTGTGATGGTATCTTCCCTTCCTCTTTCCAACCATTTTCCACCTAGAGGTGGAGCTTGGGCGGCTCTAGTCATAAAGACCTTTATCGTGATTGGTGCAAAATTCTCTTGCTTCATGTTTAAAGGTACAGACTAGAGAAAATTCAGAGCGCCTTTGGAGCTAGGTAGCTTTTGGGATGGAAGTGTGTATTATATGTATTATAATGAGATCATAATGAGCAAAGTTCATCCTGAGGACAGTATTTTGTCAAAAGGTGACAGGTTGTTGGCCCAGGGTATCAGACATGCAGCTGATTTGTTCCACAGTACCTGTGGAACCACAGGAATCTTGTTGTTGCCACAGAGCGTGTCCATGGTGTCTCCACTCTGCTACACCCTCCATGCAGGTTTTCATAGAATTAGCTCACCGAGTTCCCCTGATGTTGCCAACATCTCAGGTTGCCTAGGGAATTGCCACGGTACAAATTAATTGCATATTGGCTGCTTTCCACCTTGCTTCAGTACTGCACCTTTCCCTAAAATGTGGACTTGAGTTTAATTTCAAAGCCACCTCCTGCAATTATTCCACAGGCCATATCAAAATGAGCAATAAAGGTATTTTGGTGACATGGCATTTTAGGTGACTGAGATGGTAGCTTCCATTTTGAGGGAACGACAGCGGAGACAGTGAAGGCTGACCAGATCCAGCAGTATCTCAGAGACAAAATTGTTTTAGATATGAGTTGTTTGGGATACTCAAATTGGTACAGAAAGGAGATTTATTTGCTTTTCAATATCTTTGTGCAGATCTGCCAGTATCATGTAATTGGTTTGCATTGAAGTGTATAAACTTCATTTTAGCATCTGTACTGGAAACTAATTAATTTTTTTATGGATTATGTGTTTTAAATTCCCCTTTAGTCATTGATAAGTATGCCTTGGAAATTGAGTAATGGTATGTTTTCTTTTTTCCTCCCATCTGTATAAAGACGATGTGAGAAAAAAGCAAAGCATACCAAGCTTTCTTGTTTTATTTGCTTTTATTTCTACAGGCTATGAAATCACCAGAACTAAAGGAACGATTGGAGGAATCAGAAAAGTTGATTCAAGAAATGACTGTAACCTGGGAAGAAAAGTTGAGAAAAACTGAGGAAATAGCACAGGTTTGCTGTTTTCTTTCATCCTCCACTATTTTTATTAAAAATATGTATGTTTCCTTTGTCTGTCAGTTCCTAGAGATTTCTGGGTAAGTAGGTCAAGCTTACTGCCCTTTCGAAAAGCTTCACTTAATTCCTGTGATAGCTGGGTGCCTCCCAGATTACTATTCCAATGGCAATAATAAATTGTCACTGTATGCAAGTGAAGTTACTTAAAAAAATAATAATCCTCAGAATGAGGGGTTTACAGGGATTTTCTGTTCTTCAGACAGTGAAATTGTTGTTTGTGTTGAAGGATGGAGTGTTGAGAGCGTTAAATGCAAGGTTATGTACAGAGTCCCTCAATACACAATGCAAAGGGCGTTCAGAATATTAAAAAATAGAATTGTTCAGGATCCCTGTGTGTTTTAATACCTCTTACATTGATACTTAGGGCCTTAGATCATAATGAATATGCTGGTTATGTTGGAAAATGGTGCAGGTCCCCAGGATTATTGCATGACACTTCCAATTCTTACCACACAAATGCTGATGTATATATTTGCAGTAGGGAGCTTTTGAGAGGAAGGACTATTGAAAGGTGATGAATAGCCTGAAATAAATAAGGAGAAAACAGAGCCTCTGATACAAAGCCCTCTTGTAGACAACACAATCAGAATAGACTGTGTTGACTTTAGTTTTAAAGATCCATTGTCAGAAATGCTGCTTGTGACTATGAGGGCTTCCTGGCTTTCAGTGCAGATTTGTACCATGGGTTTTCCTCCCTGTATATAAAGGGAGAACAGTAATAATCATAATTATAATAATTATCATTGTATATGTCTGCTTCCATCCTATACAATAGTTTTAGGCATAGAAACCCTGAGTGTGCAAGGGGGTTGAGAAACTGGAGTAATAGGCTCAATGCTACAGAGTTAATCTTCCTCGATGTTTGCCTATAGCTACTTTAGCTATCTTCCTCCTTGTTTCTAAATTCTCAGCATGTTACGTTGTTTTGAAACTGGAAGTTTCATGAGCCTTGCAGCTGTAGAAAAAAATATGGTTTTTGTTTCAGAGGAGGGATAAGAACTACTGTTTCTAGCTAGCCTGGTGACAGAGCTACAAGAGGAAACAGAAAGGTTAAGGACCATCAGGGAGGCTGAAAAAGAGAGAGACTGGTGGAGCCATGCTCTACCCTTCTGGAGGCAGAAACAGGAACAGCTGCCAGAAAAAAACCCCAAGATCAGGGGGACCCTGTATCCTCCCCCTGCCAGGCTGAAGGCAGTAGCTTAAAGGAAGGGAGTGAATGGAGAAAAATCCAGGCTTAGGGCACCAGGCAGACCCCCCTCCTTGCCCACCTCACCTTCCCAGTGCCTCGCTAACACAGGTCTGAGGGTCTGGAGTGGAAGGCCAGTCA
The DNA here is from genome assembly GCF_020740795.1 of Apus apus. NCBI lineage: Eukaryota > Metazoa > Chordata > Aves > Apodiformes > Apodidae > Apus > Apus apus. The sequence continues at coordinate 105,536,634 of NC_067284.1, read as the reverse complement.
ATGGATGATGTGATTGCCCATCTACACCAGAGGAGAAAGCTGAGGTGCTTAACGACTTTTTTGCCTTAATCTTCACTGGCAAGTGCTCAGGCCACACTGCCCAAGTCATAGAAGGCAAAGGCAGGGACTGGGTGAATGAAGGACCACGTATTGTTAGAGAAGAGCAGGTTCAAGACTATCTAAGGAACCTGAAGGTGCACAAGTCTGTGAGACCTGATGAAATGTATCTGCTGGTCCTGAGGGAATGGACAGATTAAGTTGTTAAGCTGCTGTCCATCATTTTTGAGAAGTCATGGCAGTCTGGTGCCTGGAAAAGGGGAAACAACTCCCAGTTTGAAATAGGGGAAAAATGAAGACCCAGGGAACTAGAGACCAGTCAGCCTCACCTCTGTGCCCAGCAAGGTCACGGAGCAGATCATCCTGAAAACTATGCTAAGGCACATGGAAAGTAAGGAGGTGATTGGTGACAGCCAACGTGGCTTCACTAGGGACAAATCATACCTGACAAATTTGGTGGCCTTCTATGATAGCGTTACAGCATTGGTGGATAAGAGAAGAGCAACTGATATAATCTATGTGGACTTTGTGCAAAGCATTTACACTCTCTCACATTATAACTTTTTCTCAAAATTGGAGAGACATGGACTTGATGGATTGACTACTCGGTGGATAAGGAGTTGGCTGGATGGTCGCACTCAGAGAGTTGCTTGATGTCCAAGTGGAGATCAGTGATGAATTGTGTTCCCCAGGGTTTGAGATTGGGACTAGCACTGTTGAACATCTTTGTTGGTGTCATAGACAATGGGATTGAGTGCACCCTCAGCAAGTTGCTGACTACACCAAGCTCTGTGGTGTGGTGACACGCTGGAGGGAAGGGATGGCATCCAGAGGGACCTTGACAGGCTTGAGAGGTGGACCGCATGAAGTTCAACAAGGCCAAAAGCAGGGTCCTGCACATGGGTTAGGGCAATCCCAAGTGCAAATACAGGCTGGGGGTGGAGAATGGATTGAGAGCAGCCCTGAGGAGAAGGACTTGGGGGAGTTGGGTGATGAGATGCTTGACATGAACAGGCAGTATTCACTGGCAGCTCAGAAAGCCAGTCCTGGGCTGCATCAAAAGAAGCATGACCAGCAGGTCAAGGGGTACGATTCTCCCCCTCTACTCTGCTTTTGTGAGACCCCACTGAAGTAATGTGTGCAGTTCTGGGACCCCCAACACGAGAAGGACACAGAGCTGTTGGAGTGAGTCCAGAGAAGGTCAGAGAAATCATCCAAGCGCTGGAGCAGCTCTTGGGTGGAGCCAGGCACTTGGGTTGTTCAGCCTGGAGAAAAGAAGGCTCTGGAGAGATGTTAAAGCACCTTCCAGTACCTGAAGAGGCTACAAGAAAGCAGGGGAGGAGGGACTTTTGACAAAGGCAGGGAGTGATAGGATGCGGGGAAATGGTTTCAAGCTGCAAAAGAGATTAATATGAGATTTGAGGAAGAAATTCTTTGCTGTGAGCGTGGTGAGACACTGGCCTAGGTTGCCCACAGAATCTGTGTCTGCCCAACCCTGGCAGTGCTGAAGGCCAGGTTGGATGGGGCTTGGAGCAACCTGGTCTAGTGGGAGGTGTCCCTGCCCATGGCAGGAGGTTTGGAACTAAATGATCTCTAAGGTCCCTTCCAACCCAAACGAGCCTGTGGTTCTACAGTTGCACAGTATAAGGCTGTTGCAGGACCACTTGGAAGCCAGTGGCCGTCTTCAGTAGGTTTATGGAGGCCCAAGGTTAAAGGCATTTATATCATGGCTTGTCAAGTGATTTTATTTTTGGCCAGTATCCACCAACATTTGTCTGTCAAATGGTAGCATGGTAAGTGGGTAGTATGGAGAGATAATTGTAAATCTTTGAGGAAAGGATGATTCCTCATAAAGAATGATGCCCATCAAAGAGGCAGTTTGTAGAGATGGAGCAGCAATAGGGGTTCAGAACCTTAAAGACTATACTAAGAAGCAGTTTTTCACATTTTCAGTGAATACTTGACATACTTTTAATGTATTTTGAATGTTTAAGTTAATTAACATTAGTTCTTGAGCAAAAGTTAATAGAAACTGGCTCATTTTATTGAAGTTAATCCTGTCAGATTTAATCTGTGGGCCAAGTCTTCCTTTGGGCAACATGTTCTTTGTCTTTGTAGATAATAAGGAGTTATGTGAACTTCAGAGCCTGCCACTGCTGATCAGAAGAGAGATCTTGGGCATCACAATGCAGTTTTTCCTCTGTTGTTTTCTCTCTCTCATACACCCACACGACTTTTCCTTATGAGGACATTATGTTGTGTTTGTAAGTGGGTGGGGAGAGATGGTAGAGAAAATCAAGAGCAGGTTCTACTTGCTATTCTTTGCAATTTTAATCTTGCTTAGACCTGGTACAACTCCAATGCTGATCAGAGAATTACAGTGAATAATATGACAGAGTAGTTTGTAAATACAAGCAAACTCCTAGGTAAAGGTCAGAACCTTAATAAATGTTCCAGCATTATCCCTACATTATCTCTCCTAATTAATTTTTTTGAAGTTTTGGCTTGGCAGGGGAAGCGCTGTATGTCTGTTGTGGTTTTTACTTACTTGTTTTGCCCTCCCCTGTTTCTGCTTCTTCCTAGGAATTCTGAGAGGCCTCCCATGTTTATTTTTTAAATTTCGTGTGCTGTTGTGTTTAGTGAGTCTCAGTTTCTGTATGATCCTGGGAACAATCCTCAGCATTTCTATCTCAGTGGTTTTTTTTGTAGAAGACTCCCTTTCTGTGCTAAAGTCAGAAATGTTTAATGTTTCTCTTTCACTGCTCTAGTCTTCACCCAAACACTTCCCTTTGAAAGATGTACATTTTTGCACAGTAATGCTTTGTTGTTGAATTCTATGAAGTCTATTGACAAGAGCAAAACACCATCCAAAACGCTACTATTCCTGTTCAGCAGGAAGTGTTATTTGCATCGCTTAAATAGCAGGTTGCTAGTTTTTTGTCATTTTGATTGCTCTGGAATAAAAGATAAACATGGAGCTTGACTTGGCAGGGATTTAACAGAACTTGTTGCTTTTTAGCTCAAAAGAGAAAATAAACGGCTCTAGAGATGTCTTTGTGGTAACATTTTGCTGTGGCAGTGAGGTCATGGAGAAGCTCCTACAGTGCTGCAGTGTCCTGCCCTCAGCTGTGTGCATTTTTCACTGGGAAGATGCAACTGTGTGAGACCATAACACGTAGCCCTCTGAGACCAGGGGTGGAAGGACAAAGAGAAATTACAAATATCCTGATCAAAGCTTGATATAACTCAGGATTTTGTGTCCAGTCTTTTGCAGAAGAAGGAGTTACCTTTTTCAGAAGTAGCGGCCCATCATTTTGTGGCTTTGGCAGATAGGAATGCATTTCCGAAGGGCTTTACATCCATCAGCTTCATTCTGATGGCTGCTCTCTTGCAGGAGCGTCAGAAACAGTTGGAAAGCCTTGGCATATCTCTCCAGTCTTCGGGAATAAAAGTTGGGGATAATAAGTGCTTCCTGGTTAATTTGAATGCTGATCCAGCGCTCAATGAACTTCTGGTGTACTATTTAAAGGTAAAAAATAATTATTGTGATATATGCATGTATGGTTTTTGTTAAAAGGAAATGGGCCTCTAATGCCTTTGGCAAAGGTCTATTTAGAGAATTTTATAAAAACTGCATATCTACAGCATTCTCTGATAGTCACTGCTTCATTATAAATAATGAGTACAGCCTTTTTATTTCAAATTTTACTTTATACAGGGCAATGTTTGGAGATTTTATTGTTTGTTTTGTTTTTGAAAGAAATTTAGAGATGTTAACTTTGAGAAAGTCACTTGTTTTGCTTTTTTTTTTCTTTCTTTCTTTGTTTTGGTTTGTTTTTTTTATGCCCAGTTTGCCAGGGTTTTACCCAGAAAAATTGTTTTATGTAGAGAGTGAGCATATCAGCAATGAGCTTGCTTCTGCATGTGTGATCCAAAATCTGAGTACTGTCTTCACTTTATAAAATACTTTTTTATTCCTCTGCATGCAATGTGCCAGGAGTGAAAATCAAGTTCGGTTCAGCCTTAGCAGTTCTGCTGATGTGCAGTCCCCATTACTGATGTTAAACAAAAACACATGACATGACATTTGGACTCTACACTGAAACATTTGGGCAGTTTATTCTAGTTTAAGAAACTGTAGATGTGATCTGGAGTTAGGAGGAGAAGTGAGGCATGGACATTTTTAAGTCACATTTTAGAATACAAGCTGTAAAAAATTTAGCTGTGTGAGAATGTTGGCAGTTTGAGCTTCACTATCAATCTTCTCGGTCTGTAATAAATACCTCTCGAAAAAGCCACAAAATTAGCAGGTGAGCTGGAAGATGGTTTTGGTTTAGTCAGTTAGCAGGTGAGCTGGAAGATGGTTTTGGTTTAGTCAATCTTAAGAAATGCTTGATCCTCTTTTATATCAATCACTGTTGTTCTCTGATAACCTCGATAAAAGTAAGGGCAAGAAATTTTCAGTGTAGTATGCTAAAAAAAAAGTTAGAAAGGACAAAACAGCTGATCTGATGTTTTGGGAGAAGAGTTGAATCCTTTTCAGAAGCCTTGCATGTAGGTGTCCAGAGTGTGACTTGAGCTGCTAAATTAAGGCCTGAAACTGGCAGCTACTGAAGCAGAGCCGACCTTTGTGGCTGCACTGTGAGAACATGACAAGAGTGTGACACTGAAGCCAAAGCTTGCCCAGAAAGCAGGCCTTGGTCCATCAGTACCAGCAGAAAAGTCTCAGATAGCACTGTGCAACTTTCTTTTTCTAGAGAAAACCATTTTGCATGGGGTAGGTTTTGTGTGGTTTAGTTAGGCTTTAATTATTATTAATTTTAATAACACAAATTTGTTTTCTTGGTTGAGAATTTTGATGTAGGAATCCCTGTGCTTTGAAATTCTTTTGATAAAATGGCTTACACCTGTTTTGCCTAAAATCCTGAGATTAAACACTTCTGCTCCTCAGAGTAAATATCTTGCCCACATTCCCTTTAACGCTGAACTGCATGTGTACTGGATCTTAAAAGCATTGAAAAACAGTTTGTTCTATCTAAACTGTTGTATCTGTTTCTGAAAAATTGCTTAGAGATGCGAAAAAAAGAAATGGATGAATTGGGGCATGTGTGGAGTGATCCTTTGTCTGCCAAATCTCTCACCTCACGTACTTCAGGAACTTTGTAAGCTTATTGGATGATCTAGATGGAACCTGCATAACAGCCATGGATCTAACCACTGTGAACCTGTCTTAATTCATCTTTGAACTCCTTTTTACTTTTGGCTTCTATAGCATCCTGAGGCACTGAATTCCACAATTAAATTATAGAAACCTCTTTGGATTTAACTGTTGCCTGTAAACTTTCCTAAGTGCTCCCTACATGTTATTGTAAGACATAGCAAGGATTTGCTTGCAATGCTTCATTCTCTTTTTTGCCTCTGAGGGAAGTATTGAACAGCTGTCAGATTTTGGAACTAGATGACAAGATACATCCAGAAGGAGAATGGCTGAGTTATAACTTCTGCAATCCATTGGTAACTTCTGAATTAATTTCCCCAGGAGCACACGTTAATAGGCTCAGACAACTCTCAAGATATCCAGCTGTGTGGAATGGGAATTCTTCCTGAACACTGCATTATAGACATCACCCCAGAAGGACAGGTTATGTTAACACCTCAAAAAAATACTAGGTAAAGGAATAAAATACAGCTTCAATTGCACAATAGTTGTAGTTTTATCTAGTATTTTATTATTAGGGGTGCAAAAAGATAATTAAGAAAGAAACTTTTCTAGGTATTCTGAAGTACAACATTTCTACTTCTGGTATCCTGCTTTTGCATTTTAATTGCCATCTACTTCTCTATCAACTCATATATTTTTTCTAATGAGATTTCTCTCAGTGGTGGTGTTTGTAGTCTTTTAAGTTTTCGAAGAGAGGACGAATAAATTGCATATGCATTCAGCAAGTAGATACTCACTGATTTGCAGCTGTGTAGATATAACTACCAAAATTTGAATCAATTTTTGAGGAAATCTGTTGATATGCAAAGAGCTGCTGAAGCATTTGTAGCTTTATTTGATTACATAGAAGTACTTGAAAGCAGATGGTATATTCAAATTGATCACAAAATTATGTGCATCGTCAGCATCTCCAATAATGTATTGTTAGATACACAAAATTCAACAATTTCACATTTACAGCTGATCCTGTTTTGAGCAGGAGATTGGACTGGATGACATTCTGAGATTCCCCTCAAATTTTACTTATCCTATGATCCTATTTTCAGACCGAATCTGACTCTGAAATAAAAGTAGTTTCTGATTATTCTAGTAAGTTTATTATCTTTAAGATATTTATATAGCAAAGGCCTCTGTTTTCTTATTCTAATGTTTCTATTTTCTATCTGTATTTCAAAGTAGTGTGAGAAGTGTTTATTTCCAGTGACATCATCTTTTGTTCAGGCCCCTCATTTTTAAGCTCTAATTATACTTCCCAGACATAATTGTCATAATAACTAACAAAAAGTACTGAACTCCATAAACTTAAGCAATCCAAAGAAGCTGAGTTTGAGGAATGTATGAAACAGCACAAGGTAGATCAAAGAAGTTTCTGGTGATTTTTTTTTTCTGTTTGCAATCCATAAACCTGTTTTCCTGCCTTAGCTAGTTTCAATAGGAAAAACCCTTATGTGGATGCATTTGCTTTAGATTTTTGCCTTTTTACAGGACGTTTGTAAATGGTTCTGCTGTCGTATGTCCTATCCAGCTACATCACGGAGACAGAATCCTGTGGGGAAACAACCACTTCTTCAGGTACAAAAGATACTAAAGACATTGTAAGCTTTGTTTTATCTTAAGGTGTATGGAAAGGTGTCAGTGGAGCAAACAAGCGGCAGGAGGAGGTGATTTCATTGCCATTTGGATTATAAAGGCAGTGCTGATGACTGGCTGTTCTTGAATGCTTAATGTTACAGCAACTGTGCCTGATTTTAACTTCTGAGCACTAGGCTGACTTCCTGTGTTTTCAAGGGACTGCAGCGTTGCTGATGAGGCTCTTGCTGCAGTTATCAGTACTACTATCTCACTGAAGATATATAATTTTTGTAACTTTAATGTGGTTCAGTACCCTATTAATACTAAGTACTTTCTCTTCCACGGTGGAAGTAATAAACGCAAGCTTTGACTTGGATAGGTTGATTTTGGATTTTATAAGTAAGCTGCTAGATTTTTTACCTGTGTTGTGCAGTGATCTGGGTCTTACAAGGTCACTCTGTTGCCCAGAATTCCAGCTCCAGCCATACCTACGACTTTCCTACATCAGATGGAATCACTGGTAGCAGTTTTCTGTGAGAGACTGTATTCTTGAAACCCTCAGTGGCTGCTCTGAAATACCTTGAAGATCAGTGAATTTAAATTATAATCTTAAACTGAATTGTTTTCTTTTATGCTTCAAAGAAGAATCCATTTTAAAAAGTGGGATATAGTTTCATTATTACCTCTAAATTATTTTTGTATGGGATGACTGAAAGAATTCATGGTTATTTAAGCCATCTGGTATTCTCCAATAATAGACTGTAGAATGAATTAGTTTGCCTCCACTGTTTACCTTGAGGAAAAATACATTCACACATGCTCAACAAGTTTTAAAAGGGAAATTTCTACTTAATTAAAAATCTACTTAATTTTAATAATCTTTGAAAGAAACACATTGTTTCAAGAGTTCAGCAGTTAATAATTCTTTACTTTTTTTCCTCTTATTTAAAGGCTGAATTTGCCGAAGAAGAAAAAGAAGGCAGATCATGAGGATGAAGAGCGAGACAACTCTATGAAGTGCAGTAATAGTGTTGAGCAGCTGGACATAGATGGAGACAATTCTAGTGAAGTGTCTAGTGAGATTAACTTCAGCTATGAATATGCCCAAATGGAAGTCACTATGAAGGCTCTTGGTAGTAATGGTAAGAAGCAACAGAATTTATTGGAAATATGCTCAGAACATGGGGTTACATCTTCAGAGACTCTTAACCGCAGACTTTTTCCTTTATAACTTCCTACTGGAGAATTTTTCTTGTGAATGACTCATCATAGCCATTTTTGCAGTTGAGGGGAGAAAAAAACATTGCAGACTGTTTTGTTTGGCAGTTCTCCTTGAGGGAAAAGCCAAAACTGGAATATTGGTAGAACTGCAGCCAGAAGTCAGTGTTTTCACTTGTTTGTTGGTTTTTTTTTTATTGTTGTTGTTATGTCTCACTCATGCATTAACTGTAGTGATTTCTGTCTCTGAAACCCTGTTCTTTGGTTTTTGTGGTCTTATGTTGCTATCCCAAAATTGCATTATTTTGGGAAGCAGGAGGAAGTTTTTTTCAGCTTAGTCTTTCTGTTTTCTCAGTTCTCTTAAATCATCTGTCCAATCTGTTCCATAGACAATTGTTTGGGATTTTTTTGCTCCACACTTCAGCAGCATTTTGTGTATGCATCACAGCAAAAAGATAATATTTTCCTTCTTTTATATGATAACTACATTTACTGTCTCAGACATTCCACACCATGGATTTCAGTGGCTACTGCAGGCCCTAATGTGGCTAATTGCAGATATAGAAGGGGGAAGTGTGAAACCATAGTAATTTGTGCCTTGCCCAAGGTCATACAGCATATTTGTAGCAGAACGTGGGCAGGATTCCATATTTCCATGTCCCCCACCTCTGCCCCATAATCATTACATGACTGTTTCCATTTAATTCGATGTTTACAGTATATTTGACCCCCACAAGCTCTAACTTCTTTATTTGGAACACCTGCTTAGATCCAATGCAGTCAATCTTGCAAAGCCTGGAGCAGCAACACGAAGAGGAGAAGAGATCTGCTCTGGAACGACAGAGGCTGATGTATGAGCACGAGCTGGAGCAATTGCGAAGGCGACTGTCGCCAGAGAAGCAGCATTTCCGCAGCATGGACAGGTTCTCCTTCCATTCCCCCAGCGCCCAGCAGCGCTTACGGCAGTGGGCAGAGGAGAGGTGGGTAATCCAATCTGACCAGCAGGAGCCTTTATTTAAAGTTTTTCAGTCCTAGTGGTTTTTGCAAGGTTTTTAATTGCGTTGCACACCTCTGCCAAATAACTGAGAGGGCTCCTGTTGGTGGTTGAGGAGGACATAGTGAAAAGATTAAGAACAATCAGACTTACAATGCTAGAAAAGGTGAGAAAGAATTTGTTGCTAAGCCTGCCTTGTTGTTAAGGAGAAACTCTCTCCTGATGGGCAACACTTTTGACTAAAGATTAAGTGATTGGGAGAAATTTTGAGACTCCTATATGAGCTTGTTCTGTGGGTCATGACTCAGCTGCTGGCATGTTTGTTTTTCCACTCGACTCACATCCATTTATTGGACCTGGGTAGGTCCTGGCAACCAGAAAAGTGCAGAAAGAAAAGGGAGCAAGAGGATGATATGAAGAATTTTGATTCAGAGCATTTAAAAAACTGTTTAGTAACCACAGAGGGTCACTGTCCTCTTTACCCAATTGCACTGAGGTTATTTACATACGCTTCTAAATTATCTTTTTCAGTATTACTGTCAGAAAAAGCAGCTGCAGAAGGAAGATGAAACTTACCCTCCAACATTGAGTATAGTAAAGATATTGTAATGAGAAAATAAAAATCTAACTTATATGGCTAGAGAAGGAACTTTTGAAATCAGAAGTATTTGAGACAAGCTAACAAAGTATTAGCTGTGAATCTGGAATATTTTGTGGTAGCAGATTCCCGTGCTGAACAGTTGGCACACTCTCACACTTATCAGGAAGGCAAGTGAGCACATCAGTCATGGTGTCTGAATAAACCTTTCTCTGCAAGATTGAGCATCCACATTTGTGATGGAGAAACTCTGGAATAGGCCACACAAGAGCTGACTGTTCAGCAGATGCATGGACAAGTTTCGTACTGCTAAATTCATTCAAATATTTTTTTTCTCCCCAGAGGAAATACAGTGTAATTCACCTGAATTTTTTGTTAAAAAACTGAATGTTGACTCCTTCTTGTCAAGTGTTTTGTGCTCAGTTTCAGTACTTAAATGCCATGACTTTTCCTGTCTTCCCCTCTGAACCCCCTTCTTTTAGAGAAGAAATGCTGACCCACAGCCTGAGAAAGCTGCGAGAGCAGATTGTTAAAGCAAATTTGTATGTGAGAGAAGCCAATTTCATTGGAGAGGAACTGGACAAGAGGACAGAGTATAAAGTTACCCTCCAGATCCCAGCTTCAAGCCTTAATGCTAACAGTAAGGTAAAGTAGCCCTAATGGAAGTACATTGTTGTTCAGTAAGTTTGCCCCTCAGCATTCGTATTTGTTGTATTCTGACTTTAATGGTCTAGATAGTTTGCCGGTCTATTCATGTGCTCTGTTAGTGCTTGCTACATCCTTATCTTATTTTGATACCATGAAAATCTTACAATGTGCTAGCTTACTGATAAATGTTTTGATACAAGGCCTTCCCATTGGTGTTAAAGTTCACACTCACTTCTGTTGCAGATAGATAAAATCTACACTGGCTAGGTACCATCCATTTCAAGTATTTATTAAGACCTTGAGGACATTTGGCTTTACATCATCCTAGTGAGCTGAAAAAATGCTGTCATCCCCATTGTACAGAGAGAAACTGGAGCAGAGAGGATTTGAATTGTTTGTTTCAGGCATTTTAGAAATTTTGGAAGGAGGCAAATGAACCCAGACTTCCATGTTTCAGGCTGACTACCCAAGCTGGTATTATTTCTGTTCTTAAGGTCAGGTCAATATTTTGGGGATACTCAGGCTGTTGTTAGTACAGGAGATTTTTTATTCCAGGATTAGAATTTTTAGCAATTGCTTTAGAAGTTCAGCTTTATGTCTTTATCTGTCTTTCAGTCTTCTGGCACATCTAGGAACAGGATAGTAAACAGGGTTAAGTGTCTGCACGAGTTGAAAGTTGCAGGCAGTAGTAACCTTAGCTGGAACTTCAGGCCTGCTATAACTTGAGGATATTTGTTGAAATACTTAAATGTTCCTATTTCTAACACTTATGTAAGGTGAAAATCCATGGAAACTAGTGCCTGTAGCTATGATTAGACTTTGCAGTTAAACTGGACACTAATATGCTGTGACAGCTGAACTCAGAGTCTGTCGTGCTTGAATTTGGTTGCTCAAGCTGAAATTAAAAAAAAAGGACAAAATCCAGATTTTTCCAAAATATGTTTAAGTTTTTTATTGGTTTTAAAATTGTTTTTCATTGTTACACTAATTTCTTGTTGATATCTCTGTAATTGTTTCACAGAGAGGTGCAATTCTCAGTGAGCCTGCCATTCAAGTGAGAAGGAAAGGGAAAGGCAAACAGATTTGGTCACTGGAAAAGCTGGAGAATCGATTGGTAGATATGAGAGATCTTTACCAGGAGTGGAAAGACTGTGAGGAAGACAACCCAGTAAGTAAAAATTACTCCAGTATTGTGCTGATAGTGTTACATCCCTGTTACATTTTTTAAGTAGATCTAAGAAAATCTTCTAGTTCAGGAGCCGAGGGAGGAGAGGAGGAGGGAATATGTAAAGAGAGTTTTCCTGAACTATTGCTTTTCGTAGTACTGAAGTGATCTTCAGCATTTCATTAACCCATATCTTGTCACTTTGATGCTTGTTTGCATACATAGTTTGGTGACAGAACTGAGCATACAGTACGAAGCAGTAAGTAAACCCAACAGCAGCTGATACTCAAGCTGACATCTCTGAATCTGACAACATCGAGGAGAACTTTCTGAGGACAGGCCTTATACTTGGTCCAACGTAGAATTTGAGTTTCCATTTTAGTTGTGTTCTAATCTGGCCTCTTGCTTGAGTCCATTTTTCTTTCGCTAGGCTGTTTGTGCAACACTTTGAAAACTGTTCCACGAAAAGGTTTTTTTCCTTACATTATTACAAATTTGATTGAAGGTGATGAGAGCTTACTTCAGGAGAGCTGATCCGTTCTATGATGAGCAGGAAAACCACAGCCTTATCGGAGTAGCCAATGTTTTTCTTGAGTGCCTGTTCTATGATGTGAAGCTGCAATATGCTGTTCCAATCATCAATCAGAAGGGAGAGGTTTGTCATTCTTCAGTAATCTATCCTTACTCAACTGTTTAATTACAGCCTGTGGATCTTTTCGCCAGTATATAGTAGATATTTTTCGGTTTGATGTGCACAAGGTCTTTGCTAATGCTTTGAAATTATGCAAATCCCAGAATACCTTGCTAGAGTTGTTTAGACAGCTCTGAATCGCAGCATAATGATTGTGAAAGGAGAATGCCTTGTGAGCACCTCTCTGAATGCCACAGCCCAAAATAAATACTTGGTAGAATGGGTATGAGCTACAGCTCCACTGGCTTTCACTGACTGCCATAAAGAATAGGCTCTTAAATACATACTGTAAGAACAGCTTCAAAGGCAATTAGAGAACACCAGGCAACATCCTCTGTGCTCTGTATCACATGTACACTTTGCAGACTCTCTAGAGAATGTTGTGAAGGTGGATGAGATAACAGTATGCTGTTCCCAAGGTCACTGTAGTGGCTGATTTATTGATGTTTTTACAGCAAAGACTGATTCTTGTTCTTAAAGAATTCTTCATCTGATGCAACAAATGCACAGTGCAAAACAGTAAAAAGGAATTAAAAGTTGTCTGCTTACAGACAGGAAGGAGCATTAGTTTTAGTTAGCTGAAAAGGGATGAGCGTGTCACTGTTTTCTAGTACACAAATAATTCTTAGTCCTTTCTTATCAGGTATCCGGTCGTCTCCATGTTGAAGTTGTTCGAGTGAGTGGAGAGATAGATGACAGGTTGGTTGGAGGTGAGGATAGTCCAGACTATCCAACTGAAAATGACACTCAGGAGAGAAAACTTGTCTGCCAGGTGAGTTCCAGATATATCCCAACCTCTGAGCAAGCTTCTTTCTTTCCATCCCAACTCTTAAAGAAGTCCCTGGTACGTTGGCTTCTGGATGTTAGATGTCTCTTTGCGCCCTCATGTGCCATGAGGCAGCTACACAGGCAGAGTCCTCTCTGACATTTTGACATGTTTAATTTTTTTTTTTTTAAAAGGAGCAATTAATTTAACTGTACCTAGTCATTCAGTTGTATGTACAAAGCTTAATAGTTTTGTTGTATTTGTTTTCATGGCCTTGTGTAAAGTCCTGGTGCCTAGTGCTTGTCTTGAAGCACTGCTGTGTAGTCTTTTCTCACAATATTTTGCTTTTTGAGTGGCTGAAGTAGATGGGTTTTGTTCCCTTTCAATCTTCATGATTATTTTTATTAAGTCTGCAAGTTATTAATTAAACTATTTTTATATGTATACAATCTTAGCCCAGATTGTATTATTGTAGTCCTGAAAGACATGGAAAATATGTGCACTAGGACTGGAACTACAATATCTAATTCAAAAGGAGCCATAGAATCCGATAAACTCCATCATTCTGTGTATCATTCTCTCTCAGTATCTCTCTCTCTAAATATTGGATATTTTGTGAAATGTATGCAGTTGTGTTTATTATTATTAAAAATAAAAAGAAAGTTAGCAGGATGTATTTACTAGGAGTTCTGTGTTGTTGTGAAATGCAATTCAGGCCAAAAGCACTGGAGGGAGTGGAACCTCAGCTTTGCTGGCTTCTGGACAATATGAACAATCTGTGGGAACTGCACTCTGTCTCAGTTTTTATCCTGTCCCATAGAGCTCCCTGTGCTTGCAAGCAGAATGGGACATTATTGGAGGAAACATACTTTTCTGAGGAGCTTGAATGGTGCTTTACCATAGGAGTCTAACTCATCAGAACGTAATTTGACAAATATAAATGTATTAAATAATATGATGGCGCTTTTTTTTGCCTTTTTTTTTTTTCCCCATCAGAAGGTGTATTCCAACATTTTGTTTCTATTTGGCCTTGATTTTGAAAAAGAGGGGGCAGGCTACCTCTGTATCGTTTGGGTTATTTTGGTGTTTCTAGCATCACAGAGTAAGGACAAGTAGTATCATCAGATAGGGATTTTGGAGAATAAAGGAGCCAGTTTTTGTAGACATATGAAGTTTTTATTGTATTTCTCTTCAGTTATGAAGTTTTTGGTGCATCTAAGCATTACAAGTTTGGTAGTAAAATTCGTACCTTTATCTTTCACTCCCAAGGAGTATGAACCTGGGGACATCTAGTGGCCCTATGGGGCTGTTGCACACGAAATACTGTCTCCAATGTATAACAGTGCAAGAAATCGTATTTTGTAAAGTTTTTTTGTTTGTTCCTTTCTTTTTTGTTGTTGTTCTTTGCAGCAGAACAAGATTAAATTATTCTAACAGAAGGTACTTTTACCTAATGAATAAGTGCTTTTTCTTTATTTCTCATCTCTTTTCTAGATTAAAATACTTCAGGCTACAGGTTTGCCACAGCACCTCTCCAACTTTGTGTTCTGCAAATATACATTCTGGGATCAGCTAGAGCCAGTTAATGTTGCACCCGAGGTGGACCCTTCCTTATCTTCCATCAGCAAGGAGCCACGGTGCATGGTTGTCTTCGATCACTGCAATGTAAGGGTTTTTTCTATTTTATTTAATGAAAGTGTAGGCAGAAGAAGCAGGGGCAAAAGTTGCCTTTTTGCTCTCATTATGGTCCTTTGTGAGGCTGATACCCTAATTCCATTTTTAATAAGAGTTTGAAACATCTTCAGAGTCCATGTAAGTTTGATTATACTACACTGTTCACTTGTACAAAAATAACAGGAGTTGAAGAAGTGGATTAAAGCAATCTGTGCAGCAGAGAGACTTCCTTTGTAGTTTACCCACAATAAAAATGCTCCTGAGTGTGAATGGATGAGTTATATTGATCTGTGTACATTTGATGTCCATATTTGGGCTGATGGCTCTACACTCTGATGTAGTCTCGAGAAGCATCCCACAACTGAGACATGAGTCCTGTTATCCTGATGTTGATGTTGCAGTTAGGTTGTCTGTCTTAGAACAGACTATTTCTTCCTGTTGACTTTTGAGCAACTGCCTGAGTTGGGGACACCTGTAATACAGATGTCTAAAGTCAGCTTAGTTGAATGGCAGCCAATCACCTGAATTCTCATTGTGTTCTTTCTATCATTTGTCATTATTCTGAGCAATTTATTTCACCTACAATCTGTAAAATAAATATAATACCTTCTGGTGAGTTTTAATATTTGAACATTAGAACATATTCTTTTTCTTTTTTGTAATCATTGAATGAGGGCTTGGAACAGCATGCAGTCATTTTTCAGCTCTTTATATACTTTAACCTTCAGCAAATCATGTACCTTTGTCTTGCCTCCTGATTTTACAAACTGAAGTGATAGTTCTTCCTTTCCTCAATACTGTGTCTTGGGGCTCAGGTAACTTTACTACATGTTTAGATTAAAGACAGTAAATCTCTGTGTCATTGTTTGATCACAGTTATCAACTGATTTGTTGCTTACATACAGGAAGTTTCTGTAGGTATTTCTGAAGACTTCATGGAACATCTTTATGATGGTGCTTTGGCAATTGAAGTATATGGGCACAAGCAGAGTGGTGACCGCAAAAATCCAGCCCTGTGGGATTTGGGAATAATTCAAGCCAAAACACGCAGCCTTCGTGACAGGTAAATATGGAAAATGATCCTTGGTTTAGAATTCTGGAACATCGTTTTGGAGGTGCCCAATTTTGAAGCAAGTTTGGGATGAGGAGTCGAATTTTTAACTGAAGACAACTGAACATGGGTTTGAGACTATATTAGACTATTATAAATAGACTGTCTATTGGAAAAATGCCATGCAATGTGTCAGTAGGCTTTGAAAAAGTGAAAAAGAAGAAATGCCCATTTCTTATTCAAAGCAAAAGTGGCAAACCTTGAAAGACTTTGAAGTCCCTTTTATTAGGTCAAACTCAAGTGCATAAGTAGCGTTTTATGAAAAAGCAAGGTGTATATTTTCCTTTGTATTGCTATCCTAATCTATACCAGGAAGAGCTATCAAGTCTAAAAGAATAAAAAGGATTGTTCCTACTGTACACTAAGATATTTATTCAAGATCTGACTCCAGTTAGTTCTTGGCCATCGAGTGTCATCACTGTAGATTGCTTCCATTGGAAGAGCTATATTGCTAATTACTTCAATTGGAGTACATATGCAATAATGTGGAAATTTAAACTGAAAAGGTTGCTATTTTGCTGGCATTTGTTGGTTGTCCCCAAAGTAAGCTTAGTAGTATTTACTTAAAGGTAAGTTGTTTATCCTCTACAATTAAAGGGAGCTCTGCGCTGTAATTTATTGGCGTAATTAATTTATATCCCTAAAAAACAAAACAAAACATATTTGTCATGTTTTGCAGATGGAGTGAGGTAACGCGAAAAGTAGAGCTCTGGGTTCAAATTCTCGAGCTGAATGAGAACGGGGAATACTGCCCAGTTGAGGTGACTCCTGCCAAGGATGTAAGCACAGGAGGCATCTTCCAGCTCAGGCAGGTACGGTGGCACATACAGGATTTCAGCTGTGGAAGAGCCTGTGGAAAGCTAAGAAGCTTATATTTTATATAGTAAAGGGGTAGTGTCCAAGGAACTGTCAAGCTTAGACACAAAATATGATCTTCTGTAAAACAGACATAAAGCAGAAGAAAGTGGAGTCCCTCTGTGTTTTGTGAATCTGCCAGTGTGCATAAGCTCAGATGTAAAGGTGATCAAAGACTTACCTGTAATCTTGGTGCTGTGTTCTATTCCCTGTTCTGTGATAACACCTGGTAGAAAGGAAGCCAGTCTCAACTGAACTGGATTATTTTTTTAAGAGGTCCAGAGTTCCCCTTTATTTGATCCTTTCAGCCAGCCATTCTTTTGTCCTTTGAATTCTACACACATCAAATTGTTAATGCTTAACTGAGTAGTTAACATTTTTAAGTGATAAGCTATTGCCCAGAGAATGCTAGGAGTTAGTACAAGTCAGATACAGGTTGCACATTTTCATTTTCCTTTTTTTTTTTTTTTTAATTCTTTTTCCCCTCTATGAGTTTTACTAAAGAATAGTTTATTTGCTGCATTGCATCAGTGGTTAAGAATTCTCAGTCATGGAGACTGGAGTCAAGAAGAGTTCACTGAAATTCCAGTAGCTCACCAGATTAAATTATTTTCTTTCCTTTTCTGTAGGTAGGGAAGAGATCCTATTTTCTGTCTTAAAAAATATTAAAAATAAAATCCTCTATGTGTATCTTTAGAAAATCCTCCAGAAAAGCAAATGGGGGAGTTGCTAAATGCTGCATTTTTTTTCTGTAAATATGTAATTCCTGTAAACACAAATCCTTGCAACAGAAAGGGTAGCTCTTGAACACTGGGTCGTTGGGATTGCAATACTCACTACTTTGTTCTTCACAAAATAAAAATATAATGTTGCTTGCCAGTGACTACCAGTAGAGGTCTCTCTGTCATTAAGCTTTCAGCATTTGATATTTTTTTTCCAAGCATTTCAATTTGTTCTTTTGGGCAGGGGCAATCTCGACGAATTCAGGTGGAAGTGAGATCTGTACAGGAATCTGGGACCTTACCACTGATGGAGGAATCAATAGTATCTGTTGGCATTGGTTGCGTTCAAATAAAACATGTCAAGCCACAAAAAGTACCTGAAAATTATCAGGTAAGAGTCAGAATATTTCCTGTCAGCTATGGCTAAGTCCAAGACATGTAAAAGCATAAAGTGTTGTCCTAAGTTTATTGCAGTTGGAGGCAACTCCATTAATTTCAAGTTTTAGTTTGGTTTTGGGGCATATTTTTTGGACCTGCTTCTTAAATGTATAAAGTCAAGTCAAGAAGAATTGTCGGAATGTCTGTGATGGTGGTTTTAGGGATTATTCAGGGTAGTTTAAATCTAAATCTCTGTCTTTCACAAAGTGGCATGGAAGAATTTTCAACGGCAAAAATAATGTTTGTAAGACTTCCTTCTGTGTCTCTTCTGGTTTTGTTGTGTGTTTTTTCCCTATCCATAAAAGCAGCACAGCCTTAACACACCATTCAAAGAAGATTCCAAATTTTCTAAAATTCATTAGAAGTTTGTGCAGTAGATTTGACTTCAAATACTAGGTATAGCAGCAAATTTAAGTGTTCAAAGTAAAATAAATCAATGGAACAAATCTTCAAATAGTGCTGAGTTACAGATGTTAGAATTACATGAACCGGTTTTTAGCCCTCAGTATGTGTTGGCCAGCTGTTTGACAACTTCAGAGGCACTGCATCGTATCTTAAATTGCAAGTATATCAATCTAGTTTTAGGGATTGTCTTCCTGCAACACTCCTATCAGTTTCTAGTGCAGTTTGAGCTTTTCCCCCAACAGCTGAATTAAAATTCAGTCATTGCTCCACGTTAGCAAGCCAAAGCTAGTGCACTAAAATGAGCAAGTCTCCAGACTTGCTTGCTTAGCTGTCCTGCTTTACATAAGGCCAACTAAATGTGAGGTGGTTTTTGGGATGTCTCCCAGCTTTCCATAATGTTTACCCTGGTGACAGAGTATGATTCAATGCATGTCTGCTCCCTTTTTTGCTTGATGAGTATTATTTTTCCATTTGAGATCTGAAGTAATTGGGTTTTTGTCTCCTAACCTTAACAGTCCCTTGCCTCCTGGGTGTCAGGGGTACAAAAAGGGGAGTGTTTTCCACCTTTGCAGAGATCTCGCTTTTCAGCAGCACCCAAGGCAAATTATTGCTTTTATACCCCTTTGTGCTTCTGCTAGTGACTCTGCCTGCAGGCTTTCTAGCTGCCCTTACCTCACAGCAGTCCCTGATACTCACATCCTATAAAGCAAGTGAACTCTTGTTTCTGTCCTGCTCCTTCATGGAGCAACTTTCTTAAGAGGCTCTGCTGTCCTGGGACAGAATAATTGATTCTTGCAAATTTCACTTGAAAGCTACTGCACACCTGCAACATACACATGCCCCTTTAAGCTTGTTCCATGACAACGCCCTGGGAGCATCTTCTCAGTCTCACCCTTTTTTCTGTTGACCAGTTTCAACCATATCTGAGACAGAGCTAATAATCCACAAAATTGTGTGTTCTTTCAAGGAGAAAGACTTCAACTCTCTTGAGAAAGAGACTAGCAAGTTGTCTGACACTGATAGCACACATGGGAAAGGGCTATTGAAAACCATGTTTTATTACTCTGGTTTCTTACAATAGCCTTCTGACTTGAACACCTGGATTTTTTAGTGCCCTTACTAACATTTCTCTATCTCAAATAAATCACTCTCTGTGGAATGTGAAAGATTTTCTAAAAACATTAAACTAAGAAAATTGCTTTTTAATTTCAGCTTAGCTAACTTTTTTGCTTTTGGTACTAAGATACCAAAGTAGACTCCAGTGGCTTGTTATTAGTTAAATAGGTAAGTAATAACTCAGTGAGGACTGGAGTCCTTGTTCTTCCTTTCACTGTCCAGGAGTGGCAGTTCTGCCTTTGGTCATTGCAAGTGGCTCTGCTTGTGATGGGTGTCAAGAATGAAAGGTGGTGTCTCCCATCAGAAAATAATGGAAATCAAGATGTCAAAGGCCTACACTGCAACCTGTTATGGTGAAAAGGTTATTCGAATTCTCTAACAATTGACTTAGATTTTAAAAAAATTTCTCCTCTAATGCTACAGCAGGTTTATCTCAAATCCTTTATGCCAGACTTTGATTTTTCAGTGCTCGCTATAACATTCATGCTTAACTCTTACAGGTAAAACGTTGTTGTCCAGGATCAACAGGTTTCAACTAGTTTCACTGTAACTCCTCTTTCTTTCTCAGGGCAATTGAAGTATTCCCCTTGCTTCCAATTATGAAGAATTCTAATAGCTATATTTTGGTGAAATTTTTCCATTATAGTTGTTAGATTGTTCTGGTTTGTGTTCAAAAGAGCTGATAGCAGCAAATCTTTGGGATATCAATATGTATTAATGCTGTTATCATACCATTGCTAAGGCCAGACGTCTGTGTCAAAATATTGTTTGGCCAAATGGCCCAAAATATTGTTTGGACAAATGTTTGGCCAATTTGTCTGGCTAAAATATTGTTTGAAATAGTAACACCTTTTGCATTCAGTGTGTTTGTTTTCTGCTATCAACAAAAGGTAATGGCATGATTTTGCATGTTTTGGTCTAGGAAGAAGAGGATGAAATGGACAGTTACCAGGTAAAAATTTTCAATTTCTTTATACCTCAGACATTTTCAGATTAAAACATCTTAGAGGACAAACAGTATGTTATCTTTACTGTACTGGCTGGATGTATAGAGAGCCTATCTGCTGAAGAGACTAAAAGCTTTGGTAACAATTGCATAGATGGTTACATGGCAAAGCCATATGGTGGATTACAAAGGTGAAGGAAAAGAACAAGACGCTTTAGTGTGTATTTTCAAAACAAGATCCAGCTGCTTTTAGTATTTGGTATTTTGGGGGAAGGAGTCTTCCACCTCGACAAACTATGGGCAGATTGAGATTGTCCTCAATCAGAACAAGAGTAGGCATGGCAGTGTTGAGAGATGCAATCACTGGAGTATACTGCAAGCAGTGGGGATTCTGTTCCTGGAGCTCTAAGACAGCAGTGATAAAACCACTGAAATCAGCACACTATTTTTTTAAAAAGGCTTACAGTAACATGAGCCTTAAAAGGGAACTGATGAGGTACAATACCTGTGATGTATTTTGCATCTTCTGAATAACTTTAACAAAAGCACATCCTTGTCATAATGGAGCTCAACTTGTATAATACGAACAACCAGATTTAGGTTTAATGCTCTCTGGCATACTTGTAGGGTCTGCAGGTGAGTAACACAAGTGTAGTTTATGTCTTGTATCCACTCGTTTGTCTTGACAAAGTGTTTGTTATATTTTGATGTGGATTGAATCTGAACTGCAGTTGCCATAGAAGAGCGTTGCCTGAAGGCATCCCAGAGCTGATAACTCATCTTTGTGGCACCCAACATGCTGTATGTAGAGTTATCATTCATCATTTCTGAGCATTTCTACACCAGAGACAAATGAACTGAATGTTCTTAAGGATCCTGTGAGGGTTTTATTGAAGGACGTAAGCACTTAAGAAAAAATATTTTTAAAGACTCAGCTGGAAATGCCATAACTAGGGACAGTGGCATGCAGAAGGACAGGGATGGATTTCTGGTATGAGGCTGGTAAAATACTGAGTGTGAATGGTGAATCATGGATGAGGACTGGGGTTTCCAGCTTTCCCACAAATGTGAGTTATAGACTTGTTTGAGGGCAAAGATGTATAAACTGAAGCTCGTTCAGCTGGGTGGTACACAATAACAGCTAGAGAAAAAGAGATGCCTCAGGCTGGAAAGCAAAAATACTTCAAATAAAATGTGGAAAGTTAAGGGTTTGGACCTGTGAAAAAAGACTCGAAGAAACGGGGGGTTTTAGCCTCAAGGAGAAGAGGCTCAGGCTGGATCTTGTCAATGTACTTATAAGGGAAGGAGTAAATAAAACAGCCAGGCTCCTTCTGGTGTTGCCAGTGAAGGGACAAGAGACAATGAGTCTCCATTCAACACAGAATACTTTTTTGTTTTGTTTTGTTTTTTACTGTGTTGGTGGAGCAGACTGTTATGGACTTTACATCCATAGAGATATTAAAATCCCAACTGGACACAGCCCTGAGCAAGATGCTGGAATTGACCTTCCTTTGGGCACAGAGGCAGGGTTGGACTAGACAATCTGCGGAAGTCACTTCCAACCTCAGCTCTTCCATGTTTCTGTTGTCCAGGGCAAAAGAAAATAGAGAAGAGCTAAGTGATTTCTTGGAGATCTGCTCTGTCTTATCTGCTTCTTGAGATGTGTGGAAGTGTTGAGGAAATGTGTAAGCCACAAATAGGAAGCACTGGCTTTCCTGGGTCAATATTTAACACGACTGCTTTCCTCCTGACAGGATAGGGATTTGGAGCGGCTCCGTCGGAAGTGGCTGTGTGCCCTAACAAAGCGTCAGGAGTATCTTGATCAGCAATTGCAAAAGCTTGTTGGGAAGCTTGGTAAGCAAAATACTATTAAAGGTAACAATTGTGATAACTTCAGAGAGATATGCACACACACGTTTCATCTTAATATGCTGTAAAATTTAGAAGGGAAGTTAATGGAGAATCTCTGAACTAATTTGCTTTCAGTGAAACTAAAGTTAGAGAAGCCTATATAAAATGGTTTATTGCTCTTGTACACTGTGTGTTTCTTCTTGTGTGATGAATTTCTGAGCAGAGTGAGTTTTATTCTGTTATGGTATAAGATCATTGATGCATGATAAAGGGACTGAGTAAGAAATGCTCTCCATTGTCCTGACTAACATCCTGCTTCTCCAGATAAAACAGAAGATGATGCAGATCGGGAGGCACAGCTTTTAGAGATGAGGCTAACACTCACTGAAGAGAGGAATGCTGTAATGGTTCCTTCTGCTGGCAGTGGGATCCCTGGAGCTCCAGCAGAGTGGTATGACCATACATTGCCATATGCAAGAATGAATGTAAAAATGATGCATGGCTTCTTCCTGGCTTGGATTGTTGCCATTTTTTGCTTTCTTTAATCTGGCCTTTGTACCCTGTGTGAGCAAAGTTGTTAAAATTAGGCCTCTTGCTTAAACTATTTTATTAGGCTGTGTATGTGAAATCCAGAAATGCTATTTAGTAAACGATACTATTATTGATCACAGTGTAATGATGACATTCTGAAAAAAAGGAATCAATATTTATTACCACTGCACTTACCATTTAAAAAAATTAGCTAATATGTTAATTACCTAGTTCATTCACTTAAAAGGCTGCTCTGTCATAATAAAACTGCACCTACAGGAGCATTTTGTTGCACTCCTGGTTCGAGCACAAAGTCTGTTTAGTCAGCAAGTGTTCCATGTAATTTTCTAAACATTAAAAACAGGAAAACTACACTAGACTGAGATTGCTGTACTGTAACAGCTGTGAGTAACAGCTACAGATAAGGAAGCAAGGTTGTTTCACTTCAAACCTTCATGTCTTCAGTTGCTTTCAACTTTCTGAAATTTTTTTCTGAGCAAACATCTAGCAATATTTATTGATGAAATTGGGTGTCATGGAGTTTTAAGCTGAAGTTTGTTAATGCTAGTGCTTCTGCAGCATAAAAACAGCAAAGGCTAAAGGAAACACATCAACTTTCACATCAAAGTGTTTGACTAGGTTTGAAAACAGTGGAGCTGCAAGAAACTTGTTAGAGCAGGAATCTGTTTTGAACACATTTGCACCAGCAGAAATGTTCAGTGTGATTCAAGCACCTTATATATTGCCTAAGACTCCAGCCACCATAGAGTTCATCTAGTCATAGAATGGTGAAGGTTGGAAGGGACCTTAAAGACCATCAGGTTCCAATCTCCCTCCTATGAGCAGGGACACATTAGACCAGGCTGCACAAAGCCTTCTCCAACTTGGCCTTAAACACCTCCAAAGAGGGGGCTTCCATAGCCTCCCTAGGCAACCTATTCCTTACTACCCTCGTGGTGAAGAGTTTCTTTCTGATGTCTAGCCTAAGTCTACCCTCTTTCAGTTTAAAACCCTTAGCCCTTGTCCTGTCACTATATGCTCTGGTGAAATACCAGTATAAACTGACATCTCGGTGTCCTCAGTATTTGTTACAAGGCAACATATTAATTACCTGCATGTGTAAGTCCAAGTTTGTCATGGGACAGCTACAGCACTTTTATACAGCTAAGATTGCAATAAGGCATCTTAAAGTCTTCTGTGTTTCATGTTACATTTTTAGTGCCTTATTAATTTTAGAATCATAGAACCATTTGGGTTGGAAAAGACCTTTCAGATTATCAAGTCCAACAGTTCACCCAGCACTGCCAAGTCCACAACTAAACCATATCCCTGAGCACATCAACACATCTTTTAAATACCTCCAGGCTTGTGTCACTTAAAAGTGCTAGGCCACAGAATATTTCATTTTAAAAACAAACAAAGCACCACCTATGTTACCCCTTCTTCCATGGTATGAAAGGTGCCTTAAATAGCAGCTGTGACTTTTAAATATGTGTGCTTTGTAAGGAAGAGTAATAACTGTGTAGTGTGTCAACATCAATGGTAGTTTAAAAATGACACCGTTTTCTGGTTCTTACTCCACTGTCTTCGCTGCCATCACTAATGCAGATGGGATTGCATTTAATAAATGTGTGTGTCAGATTAAATAAACTTAATTTTTCTATTAGCAATTTAGAGAGAAAACATTTCTGAAAGCAGAGGTCAAAGAATACAATAATTCTAAGAGAGCTGGTATGTAAGAAATACCAATTCAGTTGACTGTCTCGGAATCTGCAACAGTAAATTAAAATAAATCTGTTTGCCAAGGTTATCAATGGTCTGGCTTAGAAGTGAAGTTGTGCTGAATGTCATGTACTGAGGGCTTGTATCATAAGGTACGTGTGCTGGGTAAATCTGCATTAGTTTAAATGCCACCATTGTCCCTGTCTTACATTTTAGGACTCCTGTGCCTGGTATGGAAAATCACATTCCTGTTATTTTCCTTGACTTGAATGGTAAGTGGTTCTTAAAATGATAGAGTACTTTGAAACAAACTTTGTATGACCAATGACGTTATAGAATATAGGCAAGCCAATAAAATGAAGAAATGCCTGGAATGGCAGGTAGATTAATTTGAGAGTGCACATTTTTCACTGAAACATATTGTTTAGTGTTTCAAGATACACAACATTCTATATGGAAGGAACTGTAGGTTTTAACAATATCAGTGTTTTCTAGATGTTTAATAAGTGAAATATAAGTGATTCTACCCCTCTACTCTGCTCTGGTGAGACCTCACCTGGAGTACTGTGTCCAGCTCTGGAGCCCCCAACAGAAGAAGGACATGAACCTGTTGGAGCAGGTCCAGAGGAGGGTCGCAAAAACGATCCAAGGGCTGGAGCAGCTCTGCTCTGGAGACAGGCTGAGAGAGTAGGGGTTGTTCAGCCTGGAGAGGAGAAAACTCCAGGGAGACCTTATAGTGGCCTTCCAGTACCTGAAGGGGACCTACAAGAAAGCTGGGGAATGAGTGTTTAAAAGAATTTAGATTAGATTTTAGGAAGAAATTTTTTACAACGAGGGTGGCAAAACACTGGAGCAGGTTTCCCAGAGAGGTGATGGAGGCCCCATCCCTGGAGATATTCAAGGTCAGGCTTGATGGGGCTCCGAGCAACCTGATCTAGTTTAAGAGGTCCCTCCTTGTTGTAGATGGATTGGACTAGACGACCTTTAAAGGTCCCTTCCAACCCAAACCTTGCTGTGATCCTGTGAAGCAGTAAAATGAGTACATCTAAGGGAGAGGACAGTAAAAGCCAGTGATAAGAAGAAAATATTATTGGGAGTGTTCTTTCACAAGGATATAGTATAATTCACTGATGACTTAGAAGAAAATGTGAAGTCCCTGGTAATAACATTTGCATATCAAAAAAGCATGGCATGATAACGTCAAGTTAGTTTTAAAGAGTCTGGTCATAGGTGTTTCTTTAATCAATATATTTCTGAATACATCCAAGTACAAGGTCCAATTTGAACAATTAATTTGTCAGATACTTCTACCACAGATGGGAAATTGTAGCTAAGAAAGTGGCAACCCCAGAGCAGTCCAGGGACCAACAGTGGCTCATCAGTTGAACAAACCCATGTTAAGATGTTTAAAAGGTTAATGCTTGGATTAGAAGCAGCAGGTGACAGTGGGGAGGTGACATGCTGGCTGGTGTGAGAAGGATTTGCTACACTGCTGCTCACATTTATGGTTTGTTCACCTCAAAAAGCACATTGATATATCAGATGGCTTCAGAGAGGAGATAGTTAATAATTCATTCATGGTGAGGGACTTGATCCAGAATAGGTTGACCTTCTCAAAAATCAGATTAAGAATGTGTTTAGTCATGATCTAAAAGTACTGTATTTTTACTTAGTCAACCAGCAGCTCTTTATTTGAAAACAAACCAGAACCCAACACCTAACTAATGCCAAATGAGCAATGTATTTAGTATGATGGAGCAGCAGTGCTGAAAATACACAGGTGGGCAAGGAGGGGATATTTACCAGTAGGGGAGCTTCCCACACAATAGAGAACTTCATAAGGCATGCATGAGTCTGTCCTCCCAAAGCTTTCTGCTCATGTTGGGTATAGGAATGGGATTCTTTTTGATGGGGAGCAATGTGTGAAGTTTTTCTTTTGCAGGTACAGTGTAAGTAGCCAACGTAGGGAGTTAGTGATGAAAACATGAATTCATGACTTGACAGATGGAATACTGACTGGGTCCAGTTCTGGGGTCCCAAACACAAAAGGACATGGAACTGTTGGAGTGAGTCCAGAGGAGGCCACGAGGATGATCCGAGGGCTAATGCAGCTTTTCTGGAGACAGGCTGGAAGAATTGGGGTTGCTCAGCCTGAAGAACAGAAGGCTCCAGGGAGACCTTAGAGCACCTTCCAGTGCCTGAAGGGGCTACAGGAAAGCTGAGGAGGGACTTTTGACAAGGGCACAGGGTGATGGGATGAGGGGGAACGGTTTTAAGATGCAAGAGGGGAGATTGAGATGAGGTCTGAGGAAGAAAGGGCTGTGAGGGTGGTGAGACACTTGCCCAAGTTGCCCAGGGAGGTTGTGGCTGCCCCATCCCTAGAAGTGTTCAAGGCTTGATTGGATGGGACTTGCAACAACCTGGTTTAGTGGAAGGTGCCCTTGCCCACGGCAGGAAGGTTGCAACTAGATGATCTTCTAGGACCCTTCCAATCCAAACCATTCTGTGATTCTGTGTTTTGCAAAAGGATTATTGCTCTGTGACTCCTCACCTTCTGCATTCACTTTTGTTTCTAGCTGATGACTTCAGTTCCCAAGATGACCTTGATGACCCAGAAGCAGGTGGGTGGGATGCTACTCTTGTTGCAGAAGAGGAAGAGGAATTCTTTGAGCTGCAGATTGTGAAGCATCATGATAGTGAGGTAAGATGTGGATCAGTATTTTTAGTTTAGGAGTGTTTTAATTGTTCCCTTTATATATTCAACTGTGAAAACAATGCATCACAGATGGCACACAAATGATACAACACTTGTTTCTTATATGACTGACTTTATGTTTTCAGGAATATTTGCTAGGAGTATAACCATGATTTGAAAAAGAATAAAACTCAAGGATTTTCTTTCATCTAAATCCAAGACCTACAAAAGCTGGAAATTCTGAGTTTTTAAAAAAAAAACCTCAACAAAACCCCTGAACAAATTAGAGTATGGAAGCCTCCAGCTGAAAAACAAAATCTTAACTGTTACTGCTGGTAACATATTTACCTTTGCATTGTTCATTCATTATATTACTTTTTACCACATAACTCATACTTTTGAAACTTTACAGGTGCTGATTTATAATTTTTGCTGTTAAGTTTAGAATCTCTGATTTATTTTTTTACCTTAAAATTTTGCTCCTTACTCTGAAACCTGTTTTTTATATTTTTAGAGGAGCTTTATTCCTGATGGTTTTGGTTGGGTTTTTTTGTTCTCTTTTGTTTTTAAAGCCTGGAAATAAAGCTGCCAGGCCATTTTGTCTTCTGGCTTGAAGGTAAACCATTTAAATCTTTAATAATACTTATATTTAAACATTCAAGAAGAGAAATTCCAGCTTTTGCTGTGTTGCTAGAAATGTTTCAGCAGTTATTTGTCAAATACTGACGAGAAAGTTTATGTGGTGTGATGGAAGATTTTCACTGCAATCTCTGTTGCTCTCTGGTTTGTCTTAATAAATTAGGCCAAATAGTCCTGTAGTTCTGCATCTTTTATAATTTATTTGCAATGATCCTGGGTATTGAAAGATCTTTTTTTCAAGAGGAAATGTTCCAGAGTTTGAGCAAGTTGGCATTTTTAATCCCAACATCTTCATTTGGCAAACTAGTCTTGATTTTTAAATGGCCTCTTCTAAAGTGCAGGGATTTTTCTTCACAGGGAGTGAAATGGAGAAGCTAACTCTCAAAATTTATGTATTATGTATTTTTGTTAATTATGCTTAATTAATTACCGTTAATTATACACCTAATTATGCTTATTAGAGGATACATTTTTTTCCTTTGCAGGTGAAAGCAGAAGCCTCATGGGATTCCACAGTCCATGACTGTATCCAGCTCAGCAAAGGAACAGCAGCAGATGAAAGAGTTTACCTGATAGTGAGGGCCACTGTCCAGCTCAGCCACCCCGCAGAAATGCAGCTGGTGTTACGCAAGCGCATTTGTGTTAACGTCTATGGCAGACAGGTATGTCTCTTATAATCCCCCACACCTTCACTCTGCCCTGTGTTTATCACTGCCTGAAGAGAGGAAGGCTGTGATTTGTGGAGTATGCTGCTGATGTGACTTATTTTCTTGTATCTACCTTAATCTCTGCCTGAATGGAAGCCACGAATCAACAGCATGCATCGAGACTTTGAGCTGCCAGTAGTTTTCATAGTATCTTTTATGTTGTGGATGGTATTGCAGCATTTTTTAAAGGCTCAATGGCATCTAAGTATGAGAGATTCTGTATTATTTGTATTAACTACAGAGTGCTTTATCCCCAGTCACTGGAAAAAGTAGAAAGAGTTAACTTCTTGTGAGCATGAAGTTTATATTTGCAAAAACTGTGCATCAGAAGAAATTTGTGTGTTTCCCTACTGCTGTAGGATGTTCACATATCACTGAGGACTATTTCTGCTTATGCTTCCAGATATTTAGAGATGAACCAGCAATAGTTGGAGCAGAGGTCCCCTTGTGTAATTTGTCAAAGTTAATCACTCTCGGTCTTTTATGTTTTCCAGTTAGCTTGTACATTTATGATAATGTGTAGGTGAGAGAACGGTGTTTAATAAATGGAAAGCAGAAGGAAGGTTGTCATTCCGCTTGCAGCATTATGTCCTGAAAATATTTAATTCTTGAGAAAGTTGATCAGGAAGAGTTTGTTCAGTACTGTCTCAGAATCCAGCTTCCCCTAGCAGTGATAATGACAAAGCAGAAAGCCTGAATTGTTATTCTGTTTGCACATCTATAGTTAAAATCATGCAAGAGCAGAAGAGGTGTGGTCACACCCAGAAGCTCTGGAGGCAAGTCTAAGCTGCTTTTAGTGCTAGGAATAGAACAACTACAGATCTGGGTGCTTCCATCAGGCAAAAGCTTTTTGTCAGAAAGGGAACGATGAATTTTTTTTCATGTAGAACGGAAGAGTATATTCAATAGATAAATTGAACATGCCAATAATTACAATTGTGTTAAGTCTTCGTCAGGTCTGTTTTCTACAGATTTTGTCAATGATGTTTTCTACTTTTATTTGACACAGAATCTTTGACTTTCTTGCTAGGATTCTAAAAATCCCCATCAATAACCTTTCCCGGGTGTTCATCTCAGCAGCATCTTTGAATGACTCATCTCTGCATTAATTCAACAGTCCAGTTCTTAACCCTGCAAGGCGCCAAGTCAGCATAAACAATGACCATGCCCCCTTAAATCATTCTTCATAACGATCTCTTTGGTCAAGAATTTAATGTCTTTACTTGTCAATATTCAAGACAAGTCACCTAGGGCTCTATATTAAAAAAAAAACAACCCACCTCTAAAACTAGCAAATGCTTTGTGTGCTGGTAAAACAGTCACCTTGCAATGAAGGAAGTAAGTTCTTTCTCTGCATCTAAAGTACAGACAAGCAAATTATTTGTCTCCATCTTAAAATCTTTAACTCTTGCATATCAATTGGTTAGTCTTTTGGGTTTGGACTGCTTTCTTTTTAGGCTATATTTACTTCAGTTGAAATATGTTAAAACATGTTTTCCTTAAAGCAAGAAATATTTTCTTTTTTTTTTTCTTTTGCTTCCCTGCAGGGTTTTGCACAGAGTTTCCTCCGAAGAATGTCTCACCGGAGTTCAATTCCTGGCTGTGGTGTCACTTTTGAAATAGTCTCAAATATTCCAGAGGTGAATAAGAAATCAGAGCATCTGAAATCGACTAAGAGCTTTTAACTTTCTGATTTTTCCCTTATTTTAAGCGTGCTCTTGCTGCTGCAAGCATAAACTATGGGGTTTTTAAAAGATTAAACACATTCCTTTACATGCTGTGACTTAGCAGCAACCCACGTCTTACCATTGTCGCTATGTATTTTGTTGAGTGAGCATCTATTTGCTGAGGTCCTTGAAAAAATATTTTTAAAAGAGAGAAAAAGGGGGAGTAAAGATGGCTAGGTGAAGTGCATAATGTAGGGAGCATGAGAATATGTAAAAAAAACAACAAAGTGGCTTCTTCTAAGTTATATCATTATGCCACTCTTGATTCCTGAGCATGTTCATAGTTAGATGCTACTCCTTTCCTTCCAAACAGATGCTCTGTAAAAGCAGAGCACTTGTAAAAACATTAACACATGAAGAGCCAAAAGCCTGATTGCTGCCTGTCTTTTTTGTTCTGCTGTATTTAGCACTCTGTCTTGAAATGTTTCTCAAGCAATGATCCATTTTGCTCTTGCATGTCAACTGAAATTTTGTTTTTCTCACGGAATAAGTAAGTAATGCCCCGAATGTGTTTGAGCACTTTTTAATGACAAAATATTTAATGCAGTCCTTTTGCTAATCATTGGCAATGTCTCACTGTGAGGCTCTCAGATACAAACAAAAAAAACCTCTAAAAGAACAATAGCCACATATAACTTCACATGTCTGTGACAGTGGTATAAGCACCCATACCGTTGGCATTCCACAAGTTTCTTCAATGTAATGAGGCTTATATTTAGGAATCTCCATCACAACATCTGAATCTGCCCCCAAGCTTAGAGGCAAACAATGTTGAATCTGTCCTGTATGGTTTAAAAATGTGTTTTCTTTCGGACCAATGTGGGAGCTTATTTTTTTTATTACTTTATTTTAAAAGGATGTATTTTCTTTTTGCCTTCCTAGGATGCTCAAGGAGCTGAAGAGCGGGAGGCACTAGCCAGGATGGCAGCAAATGTTGAAGATGCAGCTTCAGCTGACTCTGAGGCCTATATCGAGAAGTACTTGCGGAGCGTCCTGGCTGTGGAGAACATCCTCACCTTGGATCGTCTGCGCCAGGTCTTTTTTTAAGGCTGTGAGAGAATATGCCTCCTGAGAACAGTGTGTGGCAATGCAAATGTTCTCATAAGTACATGCAGTGGATAACAAAACCAAAACCACCACTCCAGGGCATAGCTCAGCCTTACAAAGTGTGCCTGTGGCAAACAACCAGAGAAGCAAACATAGCTGTCCTTACAGAGGTGTTCTCACTCAACTACCTGCAGTATGGATGGATGGGACTGGGAGCTTTATATTAAATGCTCATATTATGGGCTCCTTGGTTTGGTTTTGCATTGCTAATCACAGTT
Organism: Apus apus; assembly: GCF_020740795.1. Classification (NCBI taxonomy): domain Eukaryota; kingdom Metazoa; phylum Chordata; class Aves; order Apodiformes; family Apodidae; genus Apus; species Apus apus. Next base: position 105,505,240 of record NC_067284.1, on the reverse strand, counting down.
CCAAAAAATAGTTGTGCGGGTTTAGCTTTTGCTTTTTGAAATTTAGGCTTTTGTAATAATTTCTGAAGTTGCTAGTAGAATACTTGTCATTTTGTCCGTATTCTTGCTTGAAGTAACCAAACCTATTCTGTCAGTAAATAAGACATTGATTGGGTTAATCTTAAGTACTGTAACTTGATCTGTTTACCAAGAAAGATACAGGAGAGCAAAATATTTATTGAAAATTGTTCTTCTGGATATAAATTATGCAAGCACAAAAGAAAGTTATGCAAAACAAGCTAGAATATGTGCCTGCCCTCTATAAATTAATGAAAAAGTGTGATGCACTCTAAGTATTGAAAGCAAGTTCCCTGTCACAAACAATTAGTTTAAAGGATTAAACTAGGAGCTCAGTTAGGAAAGAGAGTCTTAGTCTTCACATCTGTAACAGTCATCTCCTAGAATCAGAACTAGCTGTAAAATCCTACATGTGCCAATTATGAAATTACTAGATGTTAAAGTTCATCCACTCGTACACTTCTAGCCACGTCATGTGCAAGTTTTAGGTGACAGTAGACTTTACAGACAGGAGCCTGGGCAGTAAGGCTGTTTAGAAACATTTTTCTTCTATAGACAAAACTATCCTGGGATGATTGGAGCTTAGATTCTTGCAAAGCATTCATATTTTACTTGTTTTGCTTCTCTGTGATTGGCAGGAAGTTGCTGTAAAAGAGCAGCTAATGGGAAAAGGAAAACTCTGCCGCAGGAGCCTGAGCTCTCCCAACGTGAATCGCGTGAGTATTCCCTGCTGGCATCTTGTCACGGTTTGACTCGGGATGGGCAGTTAAACCAGAGACAACAATGTTCTCGATCCCCTCCCCCAGGTAGGGAAGGAGAGACAAAATTACCGAGATAGACTTTTCTGTATTGAAAACTAAACTAGACAGCTTTAATTAAACACTAATGGTAAAAGAAAGTATGTACAGATGTGTTCAGGAATATGCAAAGCTCTTGGGTCAAGACAAAGGACAGGAAGGGTTCTTCACCAATTAAGGTCCCGGGCAAAACAGACTCAACTTGGGGAAAAAATAATAATTTAATCTCACACTAATCAAACACACACAGGACACAGACAACAAAAAGAGCAGGGCTTGTATATGTTACCCCACCCCTCCCTTCTTCCCGGGCCCAAATCACTTTGTTCCTGGTTTCTCTCCCTCCTTCCCCCCAGCAGCACAGGGGGATGGGGATGGGGTTTAGAGTCAGTTCACAGGCTGGTGGTTCCTGCTGCTCCTTCCTCCTCAGGAAGAAGGATTCCTTACAATCCTTCCCTGCTTCCCCACGGGGTCCCTCCCATAGGAGAGAATCCTCCACAAAGCTCTCCTCCCTGAGTCCTTCCCACAATGTCTGGAGCTGCTCCAGCCTGGGCTTCCCACAGAGTCACAGGTGCTTCGGGAACAAACTCTCCTGGCTCCAGGGTCTTCCAAAGCTGCATAATCAGAGTCCACAGGCAGCAAATCCTCTGGCCACAACATCCAAGTCCAGTGGCCAAGTTCACCCCTCCTGGTGCCTTCAGGGAATGTTCCACCACGTTCCTCCATGAGTGCAGGGGGACAGCTGCCATCTCGCCATGGGTTGCAGGGAAACTTCTTCTTGGGCACCTTCTTCCTCACCGACCACCAGCACAGCTCTTCTCCCTTAAGTGCTTCTCTGCTCAGGTGTTTTATCAGTTCTTTTGTATGTTAATCGCTGAGGCGCATATATTGTCCCTCTAATGGCTCCTTGGCTGGGTTTCTTACTTCTTACTGGAGCCACCCCTGTGGCCCTTCCCCCACTACCAAAACCCCACCGAACCAAATCAGAACACATAGATATATGGAATGGAATACTTTGGCCAATTTTGTTGTCCATCTAGTTCAGCCTCCCCTACGGGGGGTCATAGGTACAACTCTCCTTCTCCCAGTAGCATCTGAGCCAGCAGGGCAAAGGCACGACCTTGGAATCTCAGTGGTAACATAAACATTCCAGTGTTATCAGCCCACTAGCTGGAACACTTGCTGCTAGATAAAAGACAGCTTACTGAAGGAAAAAAAAATAATAAAAATCAGTAAAACGAAAATTAGCTTTATCCTGGCTCAAACCAGGACACATCTGCAGCATATTGAGGGCAGCAGGTCCAGTCTTTCAATTACAAGTCCCTATGATACCAGAGTCATGAAGTATAGCAATAAATTCCCTTCTGTTTGACCCTTCTGTTTGTGCTATTTGTGAGCATGTAGATTGATAAGTGGAGACAAAATCTGCACATACTCATGTTTTCATCATACAGGCTAGTATGCTTGAAAGCACTTCCATAAATCCAGACTATCTGAAAAATCAATGTAAAAAAGAACTTACGCTTTTTTTTTTTTTCTGAAAACTGGATATTTTTTTGTTTAGCTGTCAAGTTGTAGATTTTTTTCTTTAGAAATTTTACAAACAAGTTACAAGTATTTACTGAACTTAAACTTTATAGCAGTGTTGTGCATAAGAAAGATGAGACTTGAATTGTCCAAAATTTTGAATTGAATCCTTTGATAGACCTTGTAATCAAACTTGTCAAATTCTGGCTCCTTGCAGGTCAATAATGGGGATTTCACTTTTCATCTCTTGGATTTCTGTCTTTACCCACAGAACTGTTTCTTTTCACCCTTCCATTTGTTTGTCAGGAAGCCTATTTGTAAGTTAAGTTTTTGTTAAGAAATAATTCTGCTTGTCTTAACTGTTTCAGCTTTCTGGAAGCCGCCAGGATTTAGCACCCCTCTATAACCTGAGCAGTAACCGGGTGAGTATCTGAAGGTCTCCTGAGAATGCTTCTTTAGGAAAAACGTAGCTACAGTGACTAAACTCTACCAGTTACAGAGGCATAAGTGGGAAATATGTGTAAAAGACAGAGGCATCCATGTGCTCTTTGTATCCTTGGAACTGTTCCTAGCACGTTAACTGGCTTTGGATGTGCTACACTTGACCTTTCTGGGAAGGTTCCCAGGCCTTTGTCAGTCATACAGCACTGCTGCCAGCAGCTGTGGGATCTACCATGGCAGACCTGAGTTGAGCAGACAGCATTAAATGTAACCATCTGTCACATGGGAGTGCGTTTATCAGGGAAATTTTCTCATTGTCAAGCTTCAGAGCTCTTCCATTGCCTTCATGTGGGTGGATGCAAACCTTCTGGGTAAGGGACAAATTTGGGTTCATATCTAAATTCAGGTCCACCTCTAGGACAGAGTAGAGGCCTATGAAGAGGGTCCCTGACCTTCAGAGGGAATGCAGCAGACTTGCAGTGGGCAGTATTTCAGTCCATTACACTCCTGAAAAATAACATTGTAGATCAAAAGTATTTATTTAAAAAGTAAAAGATTATTTTAAACTTATTTTCAATACCTAGATAAACTGAAGGGTCTTCTCCTAAGAGGTATTCTGCCCAGCAAACAGTAATTTTAACAGGGAGAATCTAGTGGTGACCAGGCATTTACTGCATATTGCAGTTGCATGGAATAATAGAATTTTGGTATCATGCTCAAGCACTGATATCTGATCCATATAAAGAATGGTAAAATATTTGCAGATGAAAAGTGCTTATTGCAACTTCTATTTGGAGAGAACTGTGGGATGTTTCAATATTGTGGGTTTTTAAAGTAAAAATCGAAGACCAAAGTTCTTAATGATTTCTGTTTTTCTCCTCCCTTCCCCTCACTGATTTCTCTCATTGCATGTTTCAGAGTCCAAAGGTCCCAGCAGAGGTAATGCATTAGGTCCACCTAATGAGTGAGATAATAATTTTATCTCACTATAAAGTTTATTTTGCTCACTTGAACGCTTTGACTTCCTGCTTTGAAGATGCAGCTGGTGGTGTCTCATTTGCATTGTACCCAGCAAATGAGCTTTTCCATTGAAAACCCTGTCACTAGTGCAGTGTGAAACTGGTACACTCTCTTCTTCTTGGGTGCATCTTATGTTTTGTTAGAGTGCTATAGCTACTTAATGCCATTTCTTGCAGTTCTTTGGACAGGGTGAAGTTATTTCAGAAATGGCCCCATCTCAGCTAAAAAATTAAAGATAGACATCAAAGCAAGCAAATATATGCCAGTCATGTGTACATTAGCCTGGAGATGATAAAAATGTTGTGAATTCTTCCAATCTTTCTCAGGCTTTATGGCTTCAGATAGTTCAGTGTGAACAACTCTGGATATCTATGAAAGAATGACTTAAATTAATACTGGGCCAATGGAAAACACATTTCTCTTTAGTATCCTGGTAACATGCTCAGAGGAATGACTGTTTGTCCCCTTAGTTGTAACAAGCTTTGCTTAACCAGAGTTAATGGGTAGTGGTTTGCATGGGGTTGTGCAGCTCTTGGCCGTGGTTGATGTAGGCGCTGACAAATGCACTGTATGGGCTGTAACGTGGGGCTGAGGTGGTGTAACTTCCCTCCCTGCTGCAGTGTGCTTCCTTTCAAGGCACTTGTTACTCAGGACAGGGGGAGTGCAAACTCCTCTGCTAGAATTTTTTTATTTTGAATGGATCTCTGGCTCAGTTTCCACAGGGAGATGAACGAAAGCACTTGCAATCCCAATTAAATGTTAAATTTGTTGGTTCCAGGGGAGACTTTATAGCAGCCTTCCAAAACCTGAGGGAGGCCTAGAGGAAAGCTGGGAAGGGACTTTTTACAGTGGCATGGAGTGATAGGATAAGGGGTAATGGTTTTAAACTGGAAGTGGATAGATTTAGGTTAGACATTAGGAAGGAATTCTTTACTGTGAGGGTGATGAGACACTGGCCCAGGCTGCCCAGAGCAGCTGTGGCTGCCCCATCCCTGGCAGTGTTGAAGGCCAGGCTGGATGGGGCTTGGAGCAAGCTGGTCTTGTGGGAGATGTCCCTGCTCAGAGCAGAGGGTTGGGACTAGATGATCTTTAAGGTCCTTTCCAACCCAAAGCATTCTATGATGAAATTTGTACATGCACACAGATGACATGAAGCACACACAACATAAAGCACACCGATGGTATCAGTCTTACCTGTTTTAGCACAATGGTCTGAGAATGGCTTGATCTGCAGAGTTTCAGCTAAGTTAGATGTCTTTGCCATTTGCAGAGAAATTCAGTGGAAAACAAGTCTTCTCCAGCAGTCATTAATAATTATTTTACCAGGAATTTGCTTTTGTTTACAACTGACTATAATAAACTAATCTCAAACAAGTAGTTTATTATAAGAATTATCAGTCACAGGATAGTAACAGCATCCTGAATTGGATGGAGAACTGATCAGTCAAGCCTGAATACTTTAATATTAGTGGAAGCCCTCAACATTTCTTCATTTTTCTGAAAAATTACTTCATTTTTTTCTCTAGTTTTAGCAGTATTATTCCTTGCATTCCTGCTGTCCTTACCATGGATTTTTAGCTTTGTGGAAAATGCTCTTGAATCTCATTCCTGTATGTACAGCACCATTCATACTGGTAAAATTCTGATGGTGGACTCTGCTTCATTCTTCAGCACTGTGAATAGCCAGGACTCATTCCCCTGTAAAAAATAGTATGAAATGAGTTAGAATAAGAATTAAAATGGTGTTGGTGCAACTAAAGCAGGCAGATTAGAAGTTTCCAGAATTAGAATTGGGATTCATCTTGGAGCCATAGTTGAATCTTTGTTGCTACAAATACGGGTGGGTGGTCACAGCTCCATGAAGAGCTGGAAAAGCCCTTCTGCAGGACTGGAGCAGCAGTGTGGGTTTGGCACATCTTGAAAAACATTACAGAATATCTCCAAGTACTGACGCCACAGACAGCTTCCATCAAGCAGGATGACTCTCTGTGCATTCATGTGAAATATTTAAGTCACCACTGGGATTTTTTAATAATAACTCATAAGATTAAGCTACCTAGCTGGCTGAGATGGCAAGGAGATACCTTCTAACTTCACTTCAGAATACAGTCTTACAGATGTTTAATATTAGGTGAACAGGACTGCATTTGATTTCACCTCTAAGCTGTATCTGCTTGCTTAAATGAGAAGTCAGTTTTTAGTCCTATTATCACTACAGGTATGGTTACAGGAGAGTGAGATGAATTTTATTTCATTTTATACATTAGCACATGTCAGGTGATGCAGGAACATAGAAACTCTTAGTGGCAATATAAGATAGGGAGCTGGATTGTTTGCATTCCAGAGTGTTTGCATTGGAAGTTTAGAAAGTCAGTTAACTTAAAATGGATTAATCAGATGCACAAATAATGGAAGGCACCTCTGACTTGTTTTACAGGTCTTCTTCAGGCAATAATCACATACTGATGAAGAGTATCATTAGTTGTTCTTCAAATGCCTTTGCACAACAGCTGTTTGTCTTTAACAGTCATCCTTCCTTTCCCAAAGGTCCAGTAGTTTGTAGCTCAAAAGCCTTGTATCCAAAAGCCAAGTGCTGTGCCACTTGACCTTCCCATGTTTACTGGGAGCCAGAGTTTTTTCACCAAATTGGTACTATGTAGATAAATTTGAATAATCTCACTGTTCATGAGAACAAGTGCCTTTTGTCCCAGCTGTATGCTTATATGTGCTATATGGTCATCTTGTACTAAGCCTTTTCTGAACTGCTAAAATAATAAAACACAAGAACTATTCATTTCTCTTACCCAGTGGCAGCATTTTAATGGTCTGTCAGCTTCAAGAAAAGAATTGTTGTCAGGTAAAGCCTACAGATGACTTAGGTAGTGATCACCCATATTTGCTCTCAAGATTTTGTGCGTGTCAGTGGTGACCTAAAATAAATTCCCGGGAGTTTTTCATGGAGGATATGTGAAAGAAGGGAAGGCACAGGAGAAGATACTCTAGAAATAAACCACTTGATAAACAGCTCTGTATCAAAATACATCAAGGGACATGCGTTCTTCCAGTGGCTATTTTTGATTTGTTAAATTAAGTCACTTGACCTCTGTTTGGTCACTTGGCAGAGACCAAGTATATTCATGAAATGATGGCTCCTCTGGGCAGATGATTTACAAGCTTCCTTCCCTTCTCTCACCACCCTTCTTGATAGACAAAAGATTCACAGCACTTTAAGTCTAAGCAATTGGTATTATTTAAGTGTTGCAGTTAGTGAATGCACAAAGCAATCATGTGAGTGCTATATAGCATGCATATGTTAAACTTGGGAACTTCATCAAGTTAATATAGTTAATAATTCTTTTTTTCTTTTCTTTTTTTTCGTGAGAGTGAGATAGGTTATCTTTCAATCCAGTTTAGTAAAATCAATCATTCATGAATTACCTTTTGCCTCTGCAGATTCTTCACATGCCAGTTGGCCAATTCAGTTGGCTTCAGTATTTTCTTTTGAAAAAGGTTCTCCACCTGTTGCCCTGATTTACCTACTTGTTAATGGTTTGCTGACACCTGAGACTTGAGGCTCACATTACCCCTAGCAAATCTCACCTTCAGTGTAAAGTTATGATCATTCTGCTTCCTCCAAAGCAAATGCTATTTAAAACCCAACATGCTTTAAATATATGGCCAAACAAATCCTGTTCTCAAGTGCATATTCCTGTTCTTGCATCCTGCATTTTATTTAACCTGGCAACAGGTAGAACATTAAAATCATGTCAAAAATAGTCATCCATAGTATTAAGACTGAAGCAAAATTTTCTAATTATCCTAAGAAAAAAAGTCCTGCCTGTGCAGAATTAATATTCTGGAAGTGTTTTGCACTGTTTCTTGTCTACTCTGATTTTTAAATCATTCTCCAAACAGCTCTAGAGAGCAAGATACTTGCCTGAAATTATTTTTGTTGGAATGGTCAATGAAGGGTGCTTCTGACTCAACAGAGTGATTCAGAAAATGATTCAGTTGCTCCTTACCTGCATTGAGCCAGTGTTTTAGTAAGCTAGAAAACTTACCTGTAATAATAGCTGTTTCTTATGTCTCTGTGGTCTCCAGAAGCACTTAGACTTGGCCTATAAATAGAAAATTATTAAGGCATGTCACCTTTTTCCATTTGTCTTTAGTAAGTGGGTTGTTACCCTATGATCCAAAAGTAACACTAATCAAACTTCTTTATACCCTCCAAAAAAAGGCCTTCAGATGCTTTGCACTCTCCTGTAGTTCTTTCTCTTAACTTAATGCCAACATCTACCAGGCTGATTGCAGACCAGAAGGCAATAAAACCAAAGAGTGTTTCAAGATAGTTTGAGTCCTGTTACGACTTCCCACCAAATAGTATTTTGGGGTTTTTTAAACTCCTTCAGCACCACTGAGCTGGTGCATCCAAAAATACTGAGATATTTTCCTCATCTTGATAGAGCATGAACTCTCTTCTCACTGTTTGACTCTTCTACTGCAAACTAACACATCAGTGGGAGCTAGAGAAGGAGACTTCAGGAAACATTTCACATCCAAAGGGGAGGACAGTTTTGGGCATAGTCTGAAGTTGTTGGCTGTTTCCATCCTGGCTTTCAGTGTCTGCTGCAACCCAAGAAATTATCAACGTGGCAGGATAAGAAAGCAGTCTGTAAAGCAGTATTTGGAATGGATACAGGAGGGGCAAGACTGCCTGTGGTAAGGCCACCTGAAAGAAACCTGCACTAGCTGAAACTTAAGACAGCAGAAGCCTGAATGAGACTTTCTGGGGAATGAAATAGAAAGGGCTGTTTCAGAGAAGCATCTTGTGGAAAAAAATTTCCAGACATAGGCATGACTTTTTGATTTGTGTAAGATGTAAATGAGTTGCAGGTCAAAGATAATGCTTAAGTTGGGGTTTTGAAGAATGGGTAGGACAGCTCTGTCATCCGTGCTGATAAAGCAGGAAGCTTTCAAGAAGGGCTTAAACATTAAAGTCATCAAAAATACAAGACTAAACAAAACCCCTGGTATTAATGCTAGTCCCAGCCTGCGTTACATCAGTTTTGACATTCAGGATGGCTGCCTCCAGTCAACTGTGACATCCATTAGTCTTCAGGTATCCCGAAGGTTACTTCACGGAAACAGCGCCTGTTGCCTCTACATCTAACAGTACTGATGGTAGCCAGTGGAGGTCTGAAGATGGGTGCTGCTCTGCAGAAGTGCATGTTACTTGGTTTTCATAGAATCACAGAACTATTCAGGTTGGAAAAGAACCTTGGGATCACTGAGTCCAACCATCATCCCTACTCTACAAAGTTCTCCCCTTAACTGTATCCACCAACACCACATCCAAACGACCCTTAAACACATCCAGGGATGGTGACTCAACCACCTCCCTGCGCAGCCTATTCCAGTGTCTAACCACTCTTTCTATGAAAAAAATGAATCCTAATGTCTGGTCTAAAGCTCCCCTGTTGCAGCTTGAAGCCATTCCCTCTTGTTCTGTCGTTAATTACCTGTGAAAAGAGACCAGCACCAACCTCTCTACAATGACCTTTCAGGTAGTTGTAGAGACTGATGAGGTCTTCCCTCAACCTCCTCTTTCTCAAACTAAACACTCCCAGCTCCTTCAAGCATTCTTCATGAGATTTATTCTCTAGGCCCTTCACCAGCTTTGTTGCCCTCCTCTGTACTCGTTCCAGCCCCTCGATATGTCTCTTGAATTGAGGTGCCCAGAACTGGACACAACACTCCAGGTGTCGCCTCACCAGTGCTGAATACAGGGGGACAATCACTGTCATTTTTCTGTTCAAGGTTGGATTATTTCCTTGCATCCAACTGCATGAAGCTTCTCAAAAAGGCACATTTCCACCTCTTCCCCCAGGAAAAAAATACCCAAAACTTGTGATCTGGGATGTAGCAGCTCTGTCCTTTCCTTGTGACTCCTTTCTAGTATGTTTGCTGTATTGTGAAAGTATTTCTCCCTCTGTTATGTCTTTGAAAAGGACAAATGATAGAGATACAATATGGTCCAGGCAAGTACAGATATTGTACCAATAACTTTTTATCAAAAGTGGGATCAGAATTCAATTTATATTAGTTTGGCTGCACTATCTTGTCTTTGCAACCTCTTGATTCTGGAAAGATGAAACTTTGCAAGCTTGTAGTCCTGAGAGCACTCTGCTGCCTGAACAGAGCAACAGTTTTCCAAAAGACATCAAGACTTTTTGTAGCATTTGAGACCAGGCTCTCTAAATGGATACTTAATTGCCTTTACATCTCCTGTAAATTAAGTAAATTAGCACCATATAGCTTCATTAGAGCCTGCTCTTTGGCAGTGTGAAGGAACTGCTTTAACAAGCATTGTGAGTGTGCTTTTATCAGAAGATTGCAGGGTAACCACATGTATTTCAGTGCTGGCTTTTCAGCACCACACACCTAACACAGTGTCAGTTCCATGAAGCAATATGCTGTCCTGTACTCTCATGAAACTTTCAGCAGAGACACCCTCTGGCCAATCATTTAGTGTAATCATTGCAGGCAAATCTGTAAAAGATTTTACATCTCAAGATGATAGAGTTAGGGAAAAAACAATTTGGCTATGTAGTTTCTTGACACTCGTGCACTGATGTGAAATATTACCTTGGAGATCCTCTCCATTAGCCAAGAAACTTTGTCATTGAGCCAGTTTCTGATCCATAAGGTGAAGATGAAAGATGCAAAACCACAGTGGACCTTTGCAAAAGCGAGAGAAATCACAACCCACACGCAGAATGGTGTGTAGTTCTCTTGGGATCCATGTGATAACCCAGCTAGAGAATCCTCGGGCCCTGGGGAGGCAGATGGCCTACTGCCTGCTCCATCACTGTTTCTTCCTGCCTCATCTACACTCAGGCTCTTGCAGGTCTGAAAATCATTGTGTTTCATCTTCATTAACCATGTCAAAACTCTAACCTGTCTTTACTTAATCTTTTTCTTGGCTCCTGGTACCTGCAGCTTGTTCTTGTGTGTATTCCATCTCTGTCTTTTCTAGGCTGTTAAAAAAATAAATAAATTGCACTACCACAGTTGTTCCCTCTTGATCTAATCAGCTCATCCATTATCTGACCCTAAGCACTGGTGTCCAGCCTTTAGGTCTAAGATTATATTTCTTCTCTTTTTCAGAGCTCTGTCCTCACCCCTTCTCTCTGATACTTCCCATATGCAGGTTTTACTGGTAACCACTTCCTGAGCAGATCTGCAAAATATTTAGGAATTTTGGGCAGACAGTGCTATTTTCTTTTTACCTGGCTGTAACATCTAAAACAAGCTGCACAATTGAGTGAACTGTTCTAGCTTTGAGGTCTGAAAGTAGATTTTTTATGTGCCTTGATGCTGGTGGGAGCTGAGGTTGCTTATCTGTGCAGGAGCAGGTGCTTCAACTAAAAGTGCCTCTGGGGAAGGGTCTTTCCTCAGCTCTGTGCATTCTGAACTTTGCAAAGGGGCTGTGCAGTCTGGCGTGGTATGTAAGTGTTGCTGTGCTCTTGCTGCTGAGCTAACTTTCAAAATTACAACTTCTTTTTTCCCCTAGGGCCGATGGGAGAGTCAGCAAGATGTGTCCCAAGGTGCCACAAATTCCAGTAGAGGCATTAGTCCATCTCGTACTTCTCTGCCAGGCTCTGCACAGCAAAACCACTCTCCTGATCCGGGTAAGGGCTTTCCTTAAGCTGAAACAGCTTTTATAAAAATGGAGTGAAGTTACCACATCTCCTGAATGTCAGATAAAGCTGAGATGATTTCAGAGATGCAGAGAAATTTCTTCTCCAGAGCGATGTTCATGCAGTTCCCTCTATGTGAATGTTTAGCAGTTGTGGCAAAGCTACTCAGGTTCAGGGCTATTCCAACTAGCCTTTCCTTTAACTCTTATTATTAGTTCTGCTAAATGCCACCTAGTTATAGTTGTCTGAAGATGCAGTCTTATCTCAGGAGCTCAGTTTCTGAAGTCAAAAGTTAGCTGGGCTCAGACAATGCTGTTTGTTACATGAGTAAACAGCAAAGACAGTGAGGTAGCTAATGTTTTAGAAAATAAGTAGCACGGGAATTGAATAGATTATTTTGCAGCTGTTGTGCCTAATATGTAACTGAGAGTGTGAAGATACAAAATAGTCATGTCTTGTATCTCCAACTAGGTTTTCTCAAGGGGGGAGTAGTGTAGAAAAAACAGCAGTATGAGTAAGGAGAGTTGGATGCCCCTAACTTTTATTTCTTTACTTGGATCTTCTCATCTTTTATTTCTAGTAAGTTTTCTAGTTGTCCTTAAAATTGTGTGCTGTATGGACATCCTTTCACCATTTTCCTTTTTTTTTTAATCTTTTTTTTCCCCTGCTTCTACAAGTTATAAAGTATTTTATGTTTCCAGTTCCAAACAACAAGCTTTTTTGCACATATGTGGTGAAAAAAAAAATTCTGCATGCTGGGGCCACAGATTAAGACCTACCCAAATTCATACATCCCTTTCAAGAGAGGAACAAGCATTCAGTGCTTTTCCTTGGCTAATGCTTTGACCACTAGAAAATGTCATCTTAGCCTAAAATAATAATAGTTTTGTAATATTTTTAGGGGAGTTTGGATTGGGGTTATTTTTTTTCTTTTCCCCAAAGCATAAGTGTTCTAATTTTTTTCAATTTTCCCACAGGTATTAGTAGCCTTGCTGCTTCCTATCTGAATCCTGTAAAGTCCTTTGTGCCTCAGATGCCAAAGCTGCTGAAGTCTCTCTTTCCTGTTAGAGATGAAAAAAAGGGCAGGCAGACCTCTCCTCTTGCACAGCAGGTAAAAAATTAAATCAAATAGGCTCTGCAGTAATATTGGTGAGTGCTGTTAGACTTGCTGGCGAAGTGCTATTTTATATGTTGTTGTAGTGCAAACCAAGCTTTTAGTCATAGCAAAGCCTTGTGATGCATTTCCCCTCTGTTCTGTCCAGAGATAGTGGAGCTGTTTAAACTTATTGATACACTCAGCCCACTTGGCTTTTTAAAAGTGCCAAGTACACTACCAGTGTGATTGATGGTAATACCACTTGCAGCAACAATAGTAAAATTTATGAAGTGCACTTAGTGTTGTTTGTGTATTGCCAAGTGGAAAATGTAATTCTATTTTTAATTCATTATTTCATACACCGTTCCCCCCTTGCCCCAGCTCATGTCACCTTTCACCGTCTGCTCTGTACTTTGGACAGTTGCTTTTGTTCATTCTCTTATCTATTCCACATGCCAGAGAAGCATTTGCTCTTTTTTTTTTTTTTTTTTTTTTTGGATGCTGTGCTGCAAAACTCCACCTGCTCCACATGTGGTTTCTGTGCTCTGAGCAGTAGCTAATGCATGGCTAAGCAGGCTAGAAAACACCACCATCTTTTAAAGAAAAGAGATGAAATACACAATGCCATTAGAAAGAATATTTGCTCCTTTGCTTGAGTGTCTGTAGTTCATTTATACAGGAGTAGTCCTGTATAGGGAAAATCTGGAAGATTTAAAAAACTATTAGGAAGATAAATCTGGAGCCAGATCTCCCTTGTTAAAGTTTGTGGAAGTCCATTCTGTCTGGGCTTTGTTAACCATTCAGCTCACTCTGCTGTCTTGTTCATTATCCTTGGGTTCTGGAAACACATTACCAGTTAACTTAGACCTTTCCATACCTCTTCATATGCAGACAAATGTTTTAAAGGACACCTTTCTCAAAACAAAGCAAAGCAAATCCTAAAATCCCCAAACAACTATTTTTGTGTGTGTGTGATTGGATCCAGACTTTCTGCTCCATTGTTTGCTACAACTGAACTTGCCATTATGTCTGAGGATTACAGGAAGTTGTTTTGTCATTGTAGAAGTACAGTGAAAAATAAACAGGCCAAAAATAAATACACTAGCCCTTAAATATTTTTTAAAGTAACTTGTGGCAGACCTAGCACAAATAAAAGTAAGGCAGGTTCAAAATGCTTTTAGTCTGACTGAAGTTTTATTCTCTGCAATGTAATAGAACAAGTAAATTTCACTCCCAGATCTTATTACCTAATGTAATGCTTTACAATTTCCTGTTGCCTTTTGCTTCCAACAGCCTTAGTGGTGAGACTGGGATCATATAACCTTCCTCATCTATGAAATGTGGGGAATTCAAATTAAGACAGTGGCTTTCTTCAAGGTATTTGGGTATCAAAAGGTGCACATAGGTGCTCTTTACAATTGCAGTGAGAGCCTCTGGCCGCTTCTTGAATTCTTACTGAATCAATGAGAGCTGAGATGACAAACGAGGCCTAATTTCCTGCCTGTAGTCTAACCACCTGTTCCCACTCCTTCCTACTGTTCAAGATCAGTCTTGTATTATTTGTCTTGAAGTCAGTTTTTAAACTACACAGACATCTACTTAAACATATTTTAATCTATATTGTGGACTACTATGGAAACTCAAATAACCAGATCATGATCACAACCATTTTTAATAGGAGGGAAAACGCTGTTTCTGCTTTGGTTTAGAAAAGTAAAAGCTAATATAATAACAGGAGTGTGTGCTGGTTTAATGTTTGGTTGCATTGGAGAGCAACCAGAGTTTTCCCATGACCACTGGATCTGTACAATAAAATGAAATCTTTATTTGCTACTTTTAATTGTAAAATAACAAGTTAGTTGTATTACGAATACACCTCACTGGTTTAAGAGGTTTCTAGATTATTCTTTGCAGCTCTGTCAGTAAGGAAGCAGAGCTTCTTCACTCCTGTTAGCAATCCCAGTGCATAGGAGAGAGCAGAAATGGAAGGAACTGCTACAGAATTAGCTACAGCTTCTTCTGTGCAGCACAAAAAATAAATACGTGCTGTTGTAGTGAGAGTGGCTTTAAGATCATAAATATCATGCCTTGTCATCTCTCTTGCTGTTTCTTTATAATGGCCTGCTGATGCAAATGTGTCCAGAAGAATTTAAATTATGATGATGATGAATGGCTACTGTACTGGGTGGATGATGGGGCTGCTGTGGGGGTCAGTATTTGGCAATCAGCTTTAACACCTTCACCAACCTGCCAGAGTGAAACAGAAAAGCTTGTAATTCTGACATAACTGTAGTGAACTATGCAATGGAAAACACAAAAATTTGTATTTCTGAGGCTCAGACAATGTAGAACATTGCATCTTTGTTCTGTGGAAGAATAAAACTTCCATACACAGTGGCATAAATGAATGTGCAAGGTGAGAGTAGGTGGTAAGCTATAAAAAGTATAAGGAACCAAAGCCAAAAGTATTTTCGGCTGTTAATTGCAAAGGAATTTTACCCCTAACCAGGAACTGATGGACTTCTGTTGCCATAAAGTACACCACATTGGGAGAGCTGGGTTCAGGAATAGAAATTACTAGAGGAGTGCTTTGCAAAGCAAATTAAAAGATGTAAATAATCCTTTCCTGGCTAAAAGCAAACAAGCAGGTATGTGATAACAGGTTTTTGAACATAAATACCAAAAAGCTTAAATAGATCCTTTTATTACTTTCTTCTGGTTCATCAAACTACATTGACCACAATGAAAGAGGATTTCCAAAGTTCTTGTCAAACTCCCTTTTCAATCCATATCTGCTGCATTGTTTGAGAGTACTTAACAATCTAACGTCATTAAAACCCTTTCTGGAAAAATGCTGGTGAACCAGCTTGAACTAGATGGCAGGCCCAGCTCATGTATTAAATCTCCAGTATGTTGTAGTTAAATGACCAGGGTTAGATGGCTGTACGTGGCTAAGTTGATTTCAGTGCTTTTAAGCATCATTTCCAGAGGAGCAGTACTTAACCTTTTTCCAAGTTTATAACTGAAGTTCATCATGACTAAGCAGCTCTCCGAGTGGATGCATTACTGAATCTCCGATTCTGTGTCAGTAAACAGAAGATGGAGTTCTGATCACTCATTCTGAAAACACCTTTTTTATTATTTTAGCAGCTTGCTTTTTTTTTTCCCCTCTCAGTCATACACCTTTGCTTACGCTGGCATCGACCTGAAAGTGAGCGAGCACGTAGAAAAGTGATCTCAACAAAATGGTCTTTCCTGCTGCTGTTTTTGTTTGTGGGCAGCAGTTGCCTGCCTCTCAGAAATGCAGAGACATTCCAGTCAAGGTGGTGGCAGCTAACAGAATTGCTGTCTTTGACCTTCTGATGCAAGTTTAGTAACTAATCTGGAGAATAATGAACCGCAATTAATGAAATCTGCTCTCGTATTCAAGTGTGTTTCTCAGACAGCACATAAAATAATTGAAAGAACTTCCTGCTCTCTAATTAGTTAGATTGAATTAATTTGGCATAATAGGATTCTTTATGTAACTAGCAGAACGGCTTCCGATGAAGCTGTTTATGTACCTAAAAGATTGGTTTCTGATGAAGCTGTTTATATACTTTTACGTTAGAAAATGCCTATTTTCTTCATTATCTGATGCCTTTAAATTAATTACCAGTAGTCTGTAAATAAAAAAAGCCAACAATTTAAACCTTTCTGGGCTGCTGGATTGCTTTTTGTCTTCCTAGTCTATAATCTTTAAAAAGTCTAGTACTGCAGTGTGCAAGATTTAAAGCCTTACCAAGCCTTATTGCTGATGGGGAAAAGTTTAAAATACTTGTGTAAAATATGCAGGTGGATGGAGAATCAGTGTTTCCTCTCTCTGTGCTTAATTATATTATGTACATGCTCTTGAAGCTTGACATTTTTTTATTAACATGCTGAGGCTTTCATAGTGTGCACCCAGCAGAATTACTGTCCTCTACCTTATGACCCTGTTGATCTCCAGGAACTGCCCGTGTAATTACATTTTAGGGCATCTTTGGGTGGTGACATTAAAAATGTACATTTTAAATTTTAGTTTCTGTTTTTTGACATTGCTGTGGCAGAAGCACATTCTTCTGACCAGTGTGCATTTGCTAAGTGGATATTGGTCACCTTCATACTCAAGACATTTGAGCATCCACCAAGGTTCTTTCTGTTAGCACGTGGCTTAAATGAGAGCTCCAGAGTCACAGCTATGTTAAAAAATATATATTTGAATTTTCATATGCTAATGCAATTAATTTTTGTTTTGTGCTGTAGAAAATGCAGACATGTGACACGTGGAGCAGCTCTCAGTTTTTTCTCTTTTACCTTCTGATGCAGACATAGTAATTAATCTTAAAAAATAATGAAAGGCAGTTAATGAAAAGCTATCTAAATAGACAAAAGCCTTTTTCTGGCAGTGCATTAAAAAATAGCAGTTTCATGGATGTGCATGGTGCATAGTATAATTGCTAGAACTGACATTCCTTAATCAAATGTAAATAATGTGGCCTGAGAGAACCTTCTTTAAAATCTCGAAAGCTTTTTCCAGAGTTTCAAATAAAGAATCATTTGGGTGCTCTAATCAGCCTAGGTTAACAGATCCTCTATGGCCAGCTGAGCTCATGTGCTTCTAGTTCTTGTGACTGAGTTTAGTGTTTTGATTTCTTTCTGAATTCAGTTTTCACTATCACCCTCACACAAGTAGTTTTTAATAAGTATGGAAAACTGGCTTTTAAAGTTCTTAGAGCAAACCAGTGAAACTTCTCTATGAACTAACTTGAAAATGGTTATGAATTACCCTTTTAATCTGCCTGGACCTAGGAGTGAAATAATTTAACTGCATAGAAAATGGTGTGGTTAATTTTGCATAAAGTATATTAGAAATGTGGAATCCAGAAGTATTGTTACAGGCTGAGATGCTCCACATGTGGAAGGTGGAACAAAAGAGGTTTGTTTAATATTTAAATCCACAGTGTCTTTTGAGAAGAAAACAAACCATCACTGAGATAACAGTAAACAAACTTTTACCGGGAGAGATTTTATATTTGAATGATTAATGACTTTAAAATTATTTTAAAATTAAGGGCAGAGAGGAATATTGTTGGGTGGGGACCTTTTTAAAATAGGGGAATTAAAAATGGATTCAACTTTTTTGGTTATGTACTAGGGGATTCAGAATTCTTACTGCATTGCTGTGTAAGTCTTGTGAAAGTATTTTATCCCAAGTGCTCAAACCTGATTGAAATCTCCATTTAATGAAGGAACTGTTAAGCCCTGATGCAGAAGTTTCCAATAGCTGCATTTAAATGGTGATGTGAACATAATACTGTCAATGTGACAGTCCTTGAGCTCAGTCACTCCTGTCTGCAGATGGTAAAGCATAGACAAGAGCAGTGGAAGTTTTCTGATCATGTCCTTTTAGGATTGCATCAGCTATGACCTTGGCCAGACCATTTCTGGAGATTGGAGGATAATTCTTGTACACACTGGCCCAGTCTGTTCCCTTCATTGCCACTGAACCTTCTGCACATTGGGTGTTAACACTGAAGGATTTTCATCCAGTGATAAAAAGTCAAAAGGCTTTGTACTGAACTCATCAGTCACTATTGTCAGAGGCATTTTACAAAATGTTTCATGACATAGAAATACCAAAGGTGGTTTTATGAGCTCATTGAAGAGGTTGCCATTGTATAGATGTAATATATGGTATGAAAGAGTTCTTTTCAGATTAATTGTGCCTCTAAGCAGGTTGAGATGCACATTTGCATTTCTGGTTCAAGCTCACCAACGTACCAGGTGGGTTTCTAGATGATGATACTCACTAGTAGAGACATCATGGCTTTTGGTCACATCAGAGTATGTGCAAACTGACCTCTTATCTCACCAGAAAATACTGTGCAAACACTCCTCTCAGAAGTCTTCATAAACCCACTGTACAAAATAGCAGCTCTTAGGAAAAAGAAAATTTTTGTTCTACAAAGTTTCAAAGATGCTTTAAAGTGAATTGCTTTCATGTTTTCTCTTATTCCATATTTTGTCAGCTTGGTTAAAGAAATTGTGCCAAAAAATTACCACTTTTACAAGGGTCATGTTTTGCTATTGGGTAAATATATATGTCTAGTTTAGCAGTTGCTATCTACAAACATTTAATGTGGCAGAATTTGGCTCTCAGTTCAGAAATGTTTTTCATCCAGTAAATGTCTTCACAGAGAGTCAAACACATTGTTTTCAGTATCTCCCCCCAAGTAACTTGACTACATTTCATAACAAAGATTTGTTTTAGTGCTCTTGCTACCCCAGTGAGGGTGTTTCTGCCCATCTGTTTCTTGTCAACACCAAAGTTGGGCAAGTGCCACTTCTCATAATTGCTTTTCTCTCCATGTTTTTCTAAACATTGCTTGGCAAAGTTATTGTAGTCTTGAGATTTGTCATCCTTTCAGGAGGAGAACTTAATGAGGAATGATTAAAGTGTAACAGTTTTATTTCTTCTGCTATTTGATATCAACTGGATTTTTAGATTTCATGGAGTTATGTGCTGGAAGACTGAAGGTTTTTGAGAGATAAAACCCCCACACTTTCCTCTCCTTACTTGTTTTAAAGGAAGAAAAGGAAATCAAAGGAACTGAGAAATATCTTTTAAAACTCTTTCTTAGTCCAATTCTGAGTGCTTATCTCTGGATAATAAGTAATGCCAGACCTCAGCACTTTCCAGAGGTGGCACGTATAGTGGGAGAAGATGGGGCAAGAAGATCAAGTTGTGTTATGGTCCCAGTCTCAGAGCCTGGATCTGACTTCAGCTTCTGATTCAAGATCTGCTGAAAAAAAAAAAAGGCACTTTCCCCTGCTATATCAAATCACAAACAGGAGAGTGGAAGCAACAAGAACAGTGTTTTTTCCTTTGCACTACCTCTCTGAGATGCCAAAATGAGTGCTTTTAGCATTGGGCCGTGGAGATACTTAACTAGGATAATCCAAGAGCCATGGCTTCTCACTGAGCTTCAGCTGCACCTCTGCAAAAGGTTTAAAGTGCTATGGAAGTGCCTGCCTAGGGATTAGCCCTAATGCCTTGTGACTACAGTTATTTGTTGATTAAAAAGCGATATTTAATAGCTTAGCTTTGCATGCCCACGATACACTAACCCAGGAGCAACCCATGGTTCAAAAATGGTTATAGAGGAGAGAAGAAGTGTTCTGCCAAATACTCGCCTCCCTTTAACTCTGTGATAAGCTTCCATTAAACCTAAAATTTGCAGGCTTTTATCACAAGAAAGCTAATCCCTCTCCTCTCTAGTCTTTTTTGAAGTGAAACACTTGACTGTTAAAATAATCGAGTTGTCCTGGCACGTCTGAGTTAATACTTGGGACGAGTCAGACTATTCACCTCATTGCTCTAAGCTACCTCTGGACAAGTCAGAAGTCAGAACTATAGTTGTTTCCAGGTTAATACTTTTGTCTTAAAAGATTACACTTTATTCCAAAGGAATCTGGAGTTCTGGAGTATGAGGTGTTTGAAAACCACTGGATCACGAGCCCTAAAGCTGTGTTTATTTTTAGGCTTCATTGATCTGTTCCGATTTGGGTCACCGTCTGCTTCCCAGAGCCCCAGTGCGTGTCCTAGTAAGGATTTCAAAATGCTAATACCTTGTGCACCTGAGATGAAGCCAGTTTGCTCTGAACCCCACTTCAGTGGTGTACTTTCAGTTAGCAAGTTTAATGACAAGCAATCCCCTCCTCTCCTGCCTTCCTTTATTGAACTGAAGCTTTAATGTCTTTTAAAAAATTATTTTTTATCCACCTGAGAACCTGTAGGGGGTTTTGTCCATCTTTTGTCTTTTTTCATTTCTACCTTGGAACAACAGGGGTTTTATTTATGCCTGGCAATCTCTGTGTAAATAATAGCTGTTCTTTTATCCCATGTTTATTTTTTTGGGGAGACAGGATTAGTCATAGTCCTGCTTTGCTATACTTAAAAAGGATGCAAGAGAAGAGCACCTTACTCTTCAGCTGGAGAGTTTTGGTTCTTTAAACAGATTGTTGAATTCTGGAAATAGCTGTCTCAGAGATGAGCACTGCCTGTGTATTCCTACAGAAGGAGCTCTCAAGTCCCTTAGAGAAAAAAGAAAAAAGGAGACTGCTCCCAAATTGTATAATATGTTGCCCTTAAGGAGCTCTTTCCTTGAAAGTATGAACCTGCACTTGCCATACAGTAGTTAACAGCACTGAAGAAATGTTCCTGCCTTTTTCACCTCTCCATGCTTCTTTTTCCCAAGGTTCTCCATTGAACTGGAGGTCTCTTCCCCCCTCAATGTCAACAGTGCATGACAGCCCAAGTTGACAGCCTAAGATTTATAGTCAAATGTCACAATTTGCTGTTCTAGTCTTAGGAGAGTGATTATTCCGTATCTTCACCATAAAACCTGAACAACGAGCAAGTGAGGGACATTTATTGTCAATGCCTTCATATCAAACCCTGTGCTATAAAAGAGAAGATACAGAAGTGGTTCTTCTGGCACAGGACCACTATATTCTGATTAGCAAATGGGCACGTGTAGTCTTCACTCTAGTAGGCAGTGCTGGTGCCCTCTTTGAAAAGTGCATGTACAGATTTTGGTTTTGGCATCCTCTTTGAGTTAAAGTGAATAACAGCAAAAGCGAGACTGAATGAGGATACTGGAGATGAAGGAAGAGCTTTGGAGAGGGATTGGAAGTTAAGGATTTCACTAGTCAGACTGTCGTGATCTCAGGCCTCTTCATCATCTGGTTGCTCAGTCTGTTTGCATAAATGAAAAGGACACACTCTGCATTTGTACTTGTAGCTGCTTACATGTTACATTTCAGGGATGCCTTGGGTCAGGTTTTTGCCCCTTCAGAGCATGTTGTCAGAATGCAATAAAAAGCCATGTTCCATCCCTGCATGACAACAGTTTGTCTGTCCTTCCAAAATTTCCTGTCTAAGTTTTAATGTTTACCAATTTGACAATGTTTAATCTTTTAACAGAATGATGCACTGTCTTTTCCTTCCTGCAGGCTGTCCCACGAATCATGGTTCAGTCTGCCAGTGTTGATGCCAGTGCTGCAAGGATGAAACAGGTGAGCACATCCCAGGATATGATGATGCAATCTTCATATTCACGTGCCTGGCAAAAGCAACTGCTGGGGTAGCTACTTAAAACCTGTTGCACTTTTTCTGTTGCTGCACTGAGACAATGAAATGCAGTGTGTGTTGCTGAGTCTTCTTGGGTCCTGGTAAAGTCTCCCCTTATATGACTAGTTGTGCTTCTGTATTTAAAAGCCTAGTTAATTATATGATTGCATTAGCAGTTAACTAGCTAAGATTTAGTTGTTTTGCTGCTTTAAAAGGCAAATTGCTAGGCTTTCTATAAACAGAATGTGTCTGTTATTCTGAGTGTTGAGCTTAATTCTCAATTTTGCATTTCAAGCCAATTCATTATAAAAAAAAAAGGCATGAAAAAAAAAGGCTTTTGCTAAGCTGGAGAGAAAATAGACCCTAAGATCTCACACAGTTCAGCAGAACTTCAGTCTTACGAATAGCAAAGCAGCTTTCTCCCACTGTGCTTTTATTGTCTTAGCAAAATGTGTGTTATCTGAATGCTTAAAAGGAAAGCCCAAAGAAAAAGCAGAGCTCCAGAGACTATGTGTACACCACCCTCTCGATAGAAAAGCTAAAATATGTCTATAATCCACAGGAATATTTAAAAAAACTTGTCTGTTTTACATTTTGTTCAGAAATAGCAAGCTAGGCTTTGGTTCTGGAATTCCTGTAATATAGTCAAATCTCTCTTTCTTTAAATGCCACTTACATTTCCAGTAAAAAGGGATTTCAGAAGAAGGGAAAGTCCTGTACTTCGGGACAATTTACTGCTATATGGGATAAAAATCAAAATTTTGAACAGTAAACAAAATGTACACCTGAGACTTAAGACAGGACATGTACAAATCTGCTGTCCTCCAACCACTTTTTTTCCCCCTCCGTATTAGAAGCCTCCTCCCTCTCTCCCAAAGAGATTTAGAGACATCCTAATCTTTTAGAGTACATGTGCTGGCAAAAGATATTGATCTATCAGATTTAGAAAACTTTACAGCCAAGAAATACATCACTAAAATGGGCTGTTAATCTCATGAGGTGCAGTTAATTTCATACTCTGAAAGTGTGTGGTGCTTGTGGCATTGAGGTGGGAATGGCATTTGGAAACAGGGACATAAATGACAGTTTAGTGGGAGAGGTGTGATTTATCAATCCTGAGAGTTAAGCCAAATAACTGTGAGAGACTTATAGATCATGGCTGTTTCACATTTCATATAAATCCTGCTATTCAAACAGCAAATGACCATTCCTGTAATATAAATAATTTTTCAGTAAATATTGGGGGACGTATTTCTTTTGGTCGACACTTTTCTTATTAATGGAAGAAATGAGCTGACAATCCTACCAGGTTTGCAAAGCTGACTTGGGATCAGCTTGCATCTTTGGGAGATGGCAGCTACACAGGGATTTAGATAAGCTAGAGGCCTTAGTACTTCCCAGAGGCCCTGTATCTATCTTTTTAGCCCAGATATATTGGATAACAGAGCTCCACCATCCCTGTCCTCTTCTGTTTCAGATTAACCAAGAAGAAGTAGGGAAACAGCCATTTGAAACTCCAGTGCAGATGTCTGAGGCAGACAAGAGTCTGGAAAAGACACCCAAAGTGCCTTTGCAGCAGCCCACAGGAGACACCCATGTGCAGGACTCCCAGGAAGGACCACCCAGTCCTCTGAGTGAAGCCTCCAGTGGGTACTTTTCTCATAGTGTCTCGACAGCCACCCTTTCCGAAGCCCTTGCAGCGGGAAGTGATGCCATGGCTCAACCAGGAGGTCCAATGCCTGCAGTGAGTGACTTCCCAGCTCCCACTCTGGCTCAGGTCTCTTCTTCTGACATGCCAGGGCACTCAGACAGTTCTTCAGAAAGCTGTCTTAGTTCTAAGAGAGAGAGTCTTCCACCCTCCAGCCTTCAAGGTGCTCACGCCAGATCTAAAGACGGCACCGAAGTGAATGGAAACGATGCTTTGAAATCAAAACCTTGCACATCTCCTGTGACTCCAGGTGAGCGGGCACATGGTGCCTCTGTAGCCACTGATGCAAAAACCTTCATTTCTACCTCCACTCTCAAGAAGGAGCTGTCATCCAAACAATCCATGGAGTCAGCAGGACAAGCTAGGAAAAAAGAAATGGCTTCTGGGGCTTCAGAACTGGGGTTTCCCAATCCACAGGTTCATCCCGACCAGTTATCCCAGCCCGGTGTTGCAGCCTCCCCCTTCAAAATCCAGAAAGTGAAGACGTCAGAGCTGAAGTCCTTCTCAAGCATGTTGGGGACAGATCCTACATGTTCACTGAGCACCGAAGAGCAGCAAGAAGGAGAAAAGAGCACCTCCACTGCCCGTGGACTGAACCATCATGGATCAGAGATGGCAGAAGAAAAACTGGAGGTGATTTCTGACTCTGAAGATGCCAATGAAATTCCGGAGTGGCTGAAGGAGGGAGAATATGTCACAGTTGGTGCAAATAAGATGGGCACCGTCCGATATATTGGACCCACAGACTTTCAAGAGGGAACATGGGTTGGTGTCGAACTGGATTTACCTTCAGGTAAAACATTATCTACTCCAGGTGTAAAGCAGACAGCACGCCTGAGTTTGCTGTGTTCATTTCAGTGCTTTTTTATGAGGAGGGGGTTCATTGGCCATTACTGGGTGCATTTTGAGAAGGGAAATGTAGAAGATCTTTCCCTGCTATCATCTTTTTCCCAATCTGCTGCTGTAAACTTAGTCTCACAGACATCTGACTGTATCGTGTCCTTTCTCAGTTATTTCATTGGCTTCTTATAATGGAGGTGGGAATCAGGATTGTTTTTACAGTGCAGCTCAGTGAGTCTGTAGTTGCAGGAGACAAGCCTTGCATCCAAAGAGTTTTATTCTGGGCTTCTGCTCTGAGGATCAGGGTGAACAAAGCTCAACATGAGTTTTGGGATTCACATGAGCGAAGGAATATTTAGGCTAAACATGATTAAAAGTCTCTTAACAGGTTACCTAGTCTCTCACAAGCTATTTTAAAATAAGCTGTAAGATTGCAAAATACTATATTTGTGTGGTTCTGTGTGTATTTATATGTGTAAAAACTAGTAGGAAATAATAATTCATTGACCACCAGGACATACAGATGATTTAAGGTTTCTTTCAGCTTCTGATGTGTCATTCCTGTCTGACTCTTTATGACTTCCCAGAATTCGGGCTCTAATACGTAATTTTTGGAAACCAAGGTGCTGTTCCTGGGGAGGCTCTGTTTTTTGCATGACTTTGTAGTATGATGCAGAAAAACAGGGACTTGAGCACATGATGAAAGAAAGATGATGGCTGGCACTAGTTCTCTGCAGGACCTCCAGGCTTCACAGCTCCTTTCCTCTACAGGTTCATGTCCATTTCCATGGGACTGTTTTTTTCCAAGAGCAGGCAGGACTGGGGAAAGGCAGGGCTTGCTAGTGGAAAATTCAAGAGCCAAGCAGTAGATACGGCTGCCTTTGACAGTACGAGGGTTTGGTTTACCAAGGGCATGTAAAGCTCCTTATTTAAATCCTTTTAACCAAGCTGTAGCATTCCAAGTCTGCAGTGCAGGCTCTGTCTGGTGCATCAGCACGTCCCAGGGAGTTGCCCACACTTGTCTCTGCTTCGCACTTCCCTGGGATTGGAGCCGTTCATCCAGATAAATACTGTGTCAAGGATCCAGAACTCCCATTAAATGAGCAGTTATCTTCCCTGCACATGATGTGCTCAGAAAAGCTAAACTGGATGGTGTGTTTTCAGCTGGTTTCAGAAAACCCTCTGGAGTTTGCCATCCTGGAAGGCAAACTGTAGCCCTAATCCCTTCGAGAGCTGTAGACCCAATTCTCAGTCCTGAACTTGGCTTATTGAAAAAAAACCACAACACAACATATATTTACAGATTCATTTCAATTTTGGAAAGTCACCTTCCCTCCCTGTCTGGCTGATCTTGTCCACAGTGCTAATTATGTAAAGCTGTTTGCACATACCCAGTAAGCATCAGCTTCATTGTCTGTGGAAGACTCAAAAAGCTACAAGATTTTTGGTCTGTTGAAGACTCAACTGCTGATGTTACTAAGTGGGTTTTTTCCCCGTTCTATTTCCGCTGGGATTAAGTTCCTGATGGAGCATAACTGGCTTCTAGCACATCTGGAGCTTCACTTGGGAAATAAGGTCACAAACTTATACATTTTTCACACACAAACAGGGGTAGAAGTCAAAATTCTTGGCCACATGAGGGTGTGTTGGACCCAATGTGGTAATGGTGCTAGAGAGAAAGGCCCTTAAGTTTTTAAAAGAGAGAAGGGGGTGACCTGATGTCATTTACAGAGCTGTTGTATCTTTTCACATTCGCTTTAAAGATGGGAATAGTCTGTGTTCTGGTACCCAGAACAATGTTGATGAGAATTCTAAATTATCTGAAGGGGAATAGAAAGATCTCAACAACATCCATGTAAAAAAATTCTTTCTGTTCTGGGGAGTTTTTATGACATGGAAACAGTAAGACTTCTCAACTTCAGACTCTCATCAACTCAGAAAACCAAAAGCTCTTTTAAATGGCTTTTTTTCTCTTCCTTCCTGATAGTTTGCTAAGGTGTCCAGTGCTGAACTGGTTATTTGACACTTTTGGTGAAATGTAAGAATTCCCATGTGTAGCAAGCAAGGAGGAAGAAGGTGGAGTGTCCCATTCAGAGTAACTGTCTCCAAGCAATGGCTTTGCTGGTGTTTGGCAGTGAAGTGTCCTGGAGTCACTGGAGCTAGGAGCCACCTGAATTTAGCCCAGCCTTCTGCTGTCACAGGCAGCTGCTTCTTCTAGTCTTATATCATGACCAGACATAAAGCCAGCTGATGTTTTGGGGTTTTTTACCTTCATGCCTGTGAGCAGGCTGCTCCCATTCCTCTTCTCCTCTGGTAGTTGAAAGACTTGTCTTTATATCAGTAATTGTATCGATCATCGGATTTGTTTCCTCTTGTACCAGCTTTGTCCTGTAGTGCCCATAGTGCTCTCTGCTCCTTGGTGTTTACTTTCTCAGTGTGTTTGTAGGGAACAGCGATTTTCCATCTCAGTATTTTCTTCTTGCTTTCTTCTTCCTGTGTCCTCCTAGGAGAACACCATAGGTTCTCAATAAAAAACACTTGTTCTATCATAGAATAGAATAATAGAATAGTTTCGGTGAAAAGGGGGCTTTAAAGGTCATCTAGTCCAACCACCCTGCCATGGACAGGGACATCTTTGACTAGATCCGGTTGCTCGGAGCCCTGTGCAACCTGACCTGGCAAGTTTCCAGGGATGGGACATCTCCCACCTCTCTGGGCAACCTGTGCCAGTGTCTCTCCACCGTGACTGTAAAAGCTTTTTTCCTCACATCCAGTCTAAGTCTCTCCTCTTTCAGTTTAAAACCATCACCCCTGGTCCCATCATCTTCCTTTCTCTTCTTGTCCAAGGTAAGAACGATGGCTCCATTGGAGGGAAGCAGTACTTCAGATGCAACCCAGGCTACGGATTGCTGGTGAAACCAGGCAGGGTGAAGAAGGCCCCCGGGCCAGCCCGGCGGCGCAGCGCCGGCTTGAGGTTGCAAGGAGGAGTCGCTGCTGAGAACAGGAAAAGTGGCAGCTTCTCAGGGTCAACCTCCAACCTGGCCTCACTCACAGCCCTGGCAAAATCAGAAGGAGGATCCACGTTACGACCGGAGAGGAGCCAGAAAACTGCAGAGAACAGGAAATCCTGGGCAAACTGAGATGGTCCTGCCTGCCTCAGCAAACACCCTGCAGCACAGCCAGGGGAGCAGGTCTTTGGGAAGCTAAACCAACCCTGTGAACTTCTAGTTTGTGGCAAACACTAATGAAGGGGTTTTTTCTCTGCTTTGGATGATTGACGTGTTAATTCTTTGCCTTGTCATGGTGCTGGCTCCATGTCTTTCGTTTCCTATTACAAATTGTGACGCTTCCGGCTGTGACTGATGGTAGCTGGTGAGAGCTGGTGGTGGTGGGTGGGTGTAAGCTGTGCTCTCTTCCAACTTTTAGAGAAGGAAGAGACACATAAATTGTTGAAATTATGGTGTGGCATTCCAACAGCTACAAAATGCTACCCACACACCGGTGCTTCTCTTGGTGTGACTGGCAATTAAAAAAAAAACAACAACAAAACCTCCCTAAAATAACAGTTTTAATTCTAATTTTATAAGATATGTGGCCATATCACATAATACATGGTGAAAGGGCAAGGTTAGAAGGATTCCAGACAAGCAGAGAAGGGAAAGTAAAGCTTTATTTGGCAAAAAAAGAACCAAAAACTCCATTTATTTGAAAAACCAACAGCTCTTTGGTTATGTGACCTGGGACCAGTGCCTGTTTCGGTTACTGTGCTATCATCCCTCTCTGTGGAAATCAGCACAATCTTTCTAGTTGATTTGTTGGGAATGGGAGAGGACCCATGACCCCCTCTGTAATATTTTTGATCCCTTTTCAGGAAAGAGGGGAGTTGATTAAGTTTGCTGTCTGTAATCTGTTTAACATGTGCTCTCACCATGACAGGATCCCCTCTCTCACTTGCCCCAAAGCACAGCAGGACCTTCTTCTCGTTGGTTCTCTCCTTTGGGCCAAGAGGGTTTTTGCAGATACCAGCACTTCGTGCTTCCATGTTCCCACCCAGCCTTTGGATTTTTACCCGTTCTGTAAAGCCAGGGGGTCTCTGTCCTTGTAACGGGATTAACCCAGCCTATTTATTTTTATTTATTATTTTTAAATACGAAATGATTGCGCTTCACAATCACCCACCACCTGATGTTGCACAGAGGAGCTCCACCAGCACCAGTCAATCCAAAGAGGAGGTGCCTCCCTCGCCAGCTCAGCCGTCCCAGCACAACAAACCCCGCTGAACAGAGGAAGGGTCGTCCCCAAAACTCTTCTCCCTCTTGGAAGTGGGAGGTTTGGGCTGGCTTTTATAAAACTTTATTTTATTTTTGGTCACCCTTGCTAGTTTTTAACTGCCTGTGGCACAAGTTAACCTGTGATGACTCTATGTGGGTGTCTAGCTGTGTGTGTGCAGACCAACGTGCACATGCTCATTTTCTAACAAATCAAGAAAGGCCACAGACTTTTATTTTCTGAGCTGTTGATGTCTTGTTTAGTCACCACAAGGGGAATGGACAATTTGAGCAATAGACGTTTTATCTACGTGGGGAATATTTAGGATGCTAAATTAATGATTAAACTCTAATACGTATCTAGTCGCTGGTCGTGCTGCATGTGAGTATGTAAGTGCCTTAGCCATCTGGTTCAGAGGTCCAAGGGAAAGAGACATTGCCATCAAAGGAGATAGAGTTGCTTAGCAAAGGAGGTAACTATGCTGATTTACTGTAATTAATATCATTTATGCAGAAGGAATAAAATTAAAATAGAAACTAATCTGTAGCAGAAATAAGCGGGATGGGTTACAATGCAGCATGCAGAGTACTGCCAGGGATTCGTGTATCCTTTCAGCTTTGTGTGAATAGTTTCAGTGTTTCTGAAATTTTCATAAAGAAATCTCAGTCTATAACATGTACAGACCAGCTTTTAAAGAGATTTTTAGTGTACAGTTTTCCCTCCTTTTCCTTTGCACGAAGCTCCTGTCCGTTGAAGCCAAGAGGACGGGAGAAACACGGTAGCAAAGAATTCAGACACTAAAATCCTGGTTTTTAAAATTGTAACTTTTTATAGACATGACTCATGCCACAAAACGACTTTGTTTGGGGGTCTGATGAGTCTTGCTGATGAAAGGCCACCTGCTAATTTAATATGATGCCTCTTTTACTGCCTTGTAAGTTTTCTAAAATCCATCTTTCCTTTTTTTCTAATTGCACTTTATTCTGATGTGCTGCAGACAGTTGGCTAATGTGAAACAGCCCCCTCACCCAGAGTTGTGCTTTTCAGTCTCAGCATTTCATTGACCGGATTTAGGGATATCTTTAAAATGTGTTGATGTTTGCTAGGTGGCCCTTTTGGAGGAGATATGAAGGCAAGAACCTGTCCAGGTACTTTTGAAGCCTCTTTCCTTGCACCACTGTCTCTGAAGACTGGAGTTCTGTGGGACGGATGCAAAGGTACCGAAGTTGGAGGAGCAAAAGGGAAGCAGGAGGCAGTTGGGTTAATAGTTCACTGTTTATGCCACCCACTATAAATTCCTCTGGCTGTATTTGTCCTACAGCTCTGTCCACGTAAGGATGTGTTTCAGTGTTTGCACATGTGGAGCACGTGGTTGGATGCTGCAATCGCCTGATAGGGGGTGAATTTCCCCTTCCCCCCACCCTCAGTCATGTTACAAACCCGTGCTGGGCCCATTGAGAGGGGATTGAAGCGTGGTTTGGACAGAACGTACTCGCTGTCTGCTCTGGGATAAATTGTTCTGGAAGCAAACATCTTAAATATGGCAGGTGTGTTTTGAAACATCAGAGGATGATTAGTGTGACAAAGTGGCTCCATTAACGGAGATGGTTGACTTTGGTGGAGGGAGGATTTTACTCATAGCTTTTGGTTTTTACCATCTTGTTTGACTTTTGAAACTAAACCTCTCCTCAAATTTCACCCTGACACCTGCCCCCCAAATGAAGCCATCCTGAATGAATCGCCCTGATGTGACACAACCTCCAGAAAGCCCAACAAGTCAAATCTGGCCATGAGGATGTTCTTCAAGGATTTCTCTGACTCCCTGCTCCTCACCCCAGCTTCCCTGGGCATGTGAGGTTTCTTCTAAGGATGTTTTCTAATATTTTGGCAGAGTGAGTGCACATCCCTCTACTCAAAGCCATCTGTTACTTTGCACCAGCTAAGCTGACTAACCAGAAACCAGTTTAAAACCATAATGAAGGTTATATTTATTTTTTATTGATAACATTAGAAAAACTCTACACTCAGCATAAAGGAGGAGGTGCTCTTAACTGGAACTGCCAGCAACTGAGGCTGGCATGTTAATAGCTATGCATATTTTCCAAGATTTTAATGCACTTTATACAGGGGAGGAGAATATTTAATGCAGGAACTGTCATTTGTAGCGAGCGTCTCATCTTGTGTCTGCTCGGTGGTGCAAGTTGCTTTCTGCAGCCCTGGAACTGTGGGTGGGTCTCACGTTCTGAGTCTAGAAAATTGTGTTGGTGGGTGGGAAATGTAATGGTCTGGACCTGTGTCCTCAGCTCTACAGGTCCTTTCCTCCTCACAGGGCGCAGGGTTCAAAGTGTTGTGTTGTTTGCTCCGAGTCAGCCAAGAGGATGTTATTTTTTGGAGGGACTTTCTTGGGTTTTATTTCCTGTGTTATGTTCAGCTCTCAGTGTTTTGGTCTCTGTGTCCAAAATAATACCTTTTCAGTTCAAGGACCTTGGGTCTTTGCTGTTTAATGATGTAGATTGAGAACTAATAGAAACAAGTTTTGTGTGGTAATACTGCCCGAGTCCTTAAGAAGAGAGTTTTGCCTGTGGTTGAGATGGAAGCTGCCCCTGAGGTGGGATGTTTGCACTCCTATGCACCAAGAAAACCCCCAAGGTCCTGCCTGTCAGTCATGACAACCTGTATGAGACGAGCCTGCTTGTTGAACAGACCTGTTTGTACTGTCATGGACCTGTTGAAGGGTCTTTGCTGTGTTGATGCTCATGTGATCCCTATGCTGGTACTGCCTGTACTTTGCACAAGAAGTCCAGTTCTCACAGTGCCTTATACCTGGATCTGCAGCCCACACAGCAAGGGGCTGGGTTTCATCCTGGCCCTGGGGCTGTGCCTGGCTTTTAGGAAAGGGAGTTCATGATAAGCAAAGGTGCAGACTGGTCACTCCACAGAGCACCCTGGACCTGGGGTCACAGATGAGTGTCTTGTTCCTGGCTCTCCTTTATCTGTCTTTGGTTTTCTGCACTCTCCACCCTCCTCCTAAGCCCCTGGTTGTGTTTCTCCTCCCCAGGCGAGGCTGCTGCTGCCAGCCCTGGCTCTCCTGGGCTCAGCCACCAGCAGAGCCTCCTGGCACAGCCCGATCCTGGCACAGCCTGGGCCTGGCACAGCCTGGTCCTGGCTCTGGCATCCCAAGGCCACTGCGGAGCCAGCAGGGACGTGGCTCAGGGCTCCATAACCCCAGCCAGGGAGGAGCCTGGCTCAGAGCGGGAGGGTGTGAGGAGGACATTTCCCCTCCACCGGCCTTCCCTGCTTGACAGGAGCGGTACTGTTGCTCAGCAGAAGGCAGCTGCTCCCCCCCTTGCATTTCCCTGCCAAACCCATTTGGAAGCCGATCCAGGAGCCGCGCTCCAGCCGGCAGGGTGTGAACTGACGGGTTCCCACCTCACCCCGGGGCTCACTGGAGACATCCTTGTCCTGGGGCTGTCCCTCCCTGCCCACCCTGCCCCTTGCAGCCAACCTACATTTTGCTTTTTCCACCACCGCCACCACCCTCTGTGTCCTGGGAGAGCCTTTTCCAGCTTGTCTTTCTGTTGATTTCTGTAAATGTAGTGGGTCTGTATATAAAGAGTGGCTGTTCACACTGTGGTATTATTGTGTCGATCCATGTACTTTAAATGAGCTAAAATCCAAAGATACTTTGTAATGAGCTGTAAAGTTTTTAATTATTTCTGTACAATACTAAATTACTGTAATATTGTATTATACATGCAATGCAGCCTGCAGTACCTGAATAAACATCTTTTAGAGCCGAGAAGTCTGCGCTTCGTAAATCCCATTTGTATCACCACAGTGTTTAGATCTAGAATCCTTGGAGTTAAAAGGGACCTCTAGAGATCATTCAGTCCAAGCCCCCTGCTAAAGCAGGATTGCCCAGAAGGCATCAAACAGGACTGCATCCAGGTGGGTTTTGAGTATCTCCAGAGATGGAGCCTCCAGAACCCCCCTGGGCAGCCTGTTCCAGGGCTCTGTCACCCTCATAGTGAAGAAGTTTTTCCTCATGTTCAGAACTTCTGTGTTCCAGCTTGTGCCCATTGCCCCTTGTGCTGTCACTGGGCACCACTAAAAGGAGTCTGGCTCCATCCTCCTTACACTTGCCCTTTAGGGATTTACAGACATTAATCTAGTTTCCTCTGAGTCTTCAGGCTAAACAGTCTCAGCTCTGTCAACCTTTCCTCATGAGAGACACTCTGGGCTGTTGCCCGCAATTTAGGGACCTTCGCATCAACAGACAGAAACTCTTCACTTTCCCTCC
This sequence comes from Apus apus, assembly GCF_020740795.1. Lineage (NCBI taxonomy): Eukaryota > Metazoa > Chordata > Aves > Apodiformes > Apodidae > Apus > Apus apus. The sequence goes on along the minus strand of NC_067284.1, from coordinate 105,472,331 downwards.
ATCCTCCCTTCTCAGGAAAACAGCCCTTTGCCTGCAGCCACTCAGGTGTGGGAATCCTTGTCACAGACCATGGGTCCATGGAGCTCCTGAGGCAGGGGAAAGCTTTCTTTTAATTGTCACTGATGACATGGGGCTCCTGAGGGGGAATGGGGAAGGACCCACATGTAGAGGCACAGGAGTGGCATTGATGGGGCCTTTCCCCCATGTGACCAGGTGACAGCACAAAGCTCCTTCCTGAGGAGCAGGTCCCATCACTGCCCTGGGCAGAGGGTGAAGGACAAAGGCCTCTCCCTGCTTCACTGATGAAAACCAGGAATGCAATAAAGTGCCATTTGGATATTAAAAAAAACAACCAACCAAACAAAACCCAACACAAAACAAAAATACCAACAACAACACCACCACCACTACCAAAACCAAAAAGCCCAACAAATACCTGCTGGAGCCTGTGCTTTGCAAAAAGCTCCACTTCCAGCCTATTTTTGGATCTTGCCCCACCCCCAGCGATCCAGATGGTAAGGGTGCATCTTTAAGAAAGGAAAAAACAAACAACAAATACCAAAACAACCAACCACGTGTCACAGGTTGGTGGCCAAAGGTGGGGGGGGAAAAAAAAAAAAAAGTATAAAACAAATAAATATAGCTATGTATATGTGTCCCTATGCAAAACCTACCCAGTCCTCCTCTTGGCTCCTCCAGCCAAACTCCAGCGCCTCTGTTGCTGTCACCGCTTGACTGTTGTAGCAAAGGGCTTGAAGACGAGGACAATGAAAGTGGTATAAATGTGAAGGAAAGGGGGGGGGGTGGGGGGATGGGAAAAGCTGTTCTTTGTGGGGTTGTTTTTTTTCCTTTTCCTGCTCGTTTTGATCGGTACCTTTTAAAACCAGCTTTGGCTGAAGAACAGAAAGCAGCACAGGGCTGCTGAGCAGGGAAGGTGTTACACCCACCTCCCGGGAAGAGCCAGGTTGGAACAAAGTACAGACACTTCAAAAGACTCCTGTGCTTCAGCCGAAGGTTGTTTTGTTTTTTTTTCAGAAGGTAAAACATTAAAGGAAAATGGCTTAAAGAGAGAGGGAGAAAAAAGAAAACAAACCCAAACAGCTGTATTTTCATGCACTGGTTGCAAGACAGCACTGATAAAAATATCCTTTGCTAAATGAATTTCAGTGGGAATTGTGGAATCAACACAGTGTTTGTTGCTTAAAAAGAAAAACAAAACACCACAAAGTAAACCAAAACCACTCCCCAAAAATAAAAATCCAAGTCAAACCCTGCCAGTTGTTTCCAACATGAAGCTGTATTTTGGAGAAAAATGTTGCCAAAGAGCAAAAAAACAAAACAAAACCCCAACTTTATCTGGCGTGGGAGTTTCAAGGACATTTTGCTGCCTTGAACCACTGGTTGGTCCATTGGGTTTCTCATTGCTCCGAGGCCCTTTGAGCTGGCAGGGGTGGCTGTAGGCTTCCCCACCTGCAGAACAGCCCCCCAGCAAGGCAGAAGAGTCCCTGGGATCTCTCCTCCCACCACACCCAGGGCCCAGCACACAGGGAGACGTTTCTGCCCTGTGCTGGGGCAGCTCTGGGGCAGCAGGGGCTGGCAAACATGGGTTGTGGTTTGGCAGCACCTCGTGCCTGCAAACAAGGCTGGTGCAGAGCAAGAGGCTCCATTAAACACTGGTGTGACTCACCAACACCTCCATGCCTATGGCAGGTCCAGTCCCACCACCACAGCCCCTCCTCAGGCACCAGCAGGTGTTTAGAGTGAAGGGAGAACCTTCAGTGCTGTCCCAGGTGGTTTCACCCAAGGTGTGAGCAGCAAGGTGAGCATGGGGCAGCTTTGCCAAGTAACAGGCATGTCTTGGTGTCACAAGGGCCTGGGAGGGATGTTGCAATGTGAGGAGTTTGTAACTTGTCTTGGGTTGGTTGAATTTAAATTTATCAGTTGTGGATTTTTTAGTTTGCTGATTCACCTCCACTACATTAATTACAGACATTGTTAATCTGTAAGATTACCTTTCAGTGCTGTGCCCAAACCCCCAGCCCATCACACAGCCCAGCAGCAGGACACCCTCAGCAGCAGCACCGCAGGGAGGCTGCAGCCAGGGCTCTGCAGGCAACGGGGTCAAGTTTTTCAGCTGCAGGATCCAAGTTGTCCTGACCACAAATTTGCAGTTTTCCTGCCTCTATGCTGCACCTCCCATGCTGCAACCTCCTACTGCCTCCCAAGACTTGTGCTCCAGCCCCTTCCCCAGCTTCAGTTTTAATATCAAATGGTCCCACAGTCTGCTCCCTGCAGCCCCTCAACAGCTCCTTTGGCATTAGGATGGGACTCAGTGGTCCTTCTCAAGGCTCCTGGAGCCTGGTGGGAGAGGTTCGCAAAAAAGAAGGGCACCTTCTTGCCTTGCACATCTTCACCCCTCCCAGAGACCACCCATACAGGAGACAGAAGGCACAAAGACTTTAAGTCTTTCTCAAAAAAGTTAGCATTTTCTACATTCACTAATTTCTCAAGAAATTTTAGGTCTTACTCACGTCCAGGGCCTCTCACGGGCTTCCACACCCAGGCAGCTTCCCACAAAAAAGGACTAGAGAAGAAAGGCAGCATTGTTGAGTTATACATTTTTATTTTCTAATAGGTACAATACTAAAATAAACACAAATTAAAAAAAAGTTTTATTAAAACAAAACTGTACAAAAAAGCAGTTATACTACATTTTAATTACAGAACAGTCTACTGTCCAAAAGGCACTAATCCAGAATAGGAGATACAATGATACAGGACTCATTTTAACTATTTTAATCAATACAATAGAGCACTTGTTTCTCTGTCCATTCACATATAGAAACAAGGATTTTTGCTACAGTCATTACACATTGTTATAAATATGAGCCCTACATGTCAAGATGCAGTATCGCTCTCCCTGGGCCAAAATTCAGTTCCAATAGTGGTAGAAATAAAATGTTATTAAAAAAAGAAATGGGAAGAAAAAAAAAAAAAAAGGAAAAAAAAAAGAGCAAAGGGCAGAAGGGAAGAAGTGGATACTCCACACGTTCACAGTACCTGCCGCTGGAGGAAGATGTGACAGATTGTATTAACTCTCACCTGCATTTCAGAGATGGGAACACTGGTGCACACAGAAAGGACCTCAGGGTTTGCCTCAAGGGTCTGAAGTCTGCAGTGGAACTGGAAGCTTAACTTCCACCTCCTCGTGCCCAAAGTTTTGCATCATTTTTTCCACTACATCCTGTTTTATCTAACTCTCCTTTGAGCCCTCTTTCCCTGGACAGTTCTCCACTCTGTAATGGGTAACAATTCCAAAGTGCACCAAGGGAGAAAACCCATCACTTTTCTCCTTGCAATAAATGATGGACCATCAGCATCTTGCAGGAAAATGCAGTGATTTGGGGAAGATTTTAGAATATTCTTCTTAAAAAATCAGTATCTTTACTAAAAGGGCATCCAGCCATTAGGAGATGGATCTCATCCAATAAGAACAACTGTTCATAGAGCAATGGACTGAACAGTCATGAAGCCACAGAGATGCAAGTGGCTCATGTGCAGCTCCTGCCAGGGATGGAATGATGTGTCTGAAGTGGCAGAGGGCAAGTTAACAACCTATAACCTTGCCAACTTGCCCTCCTGAAAGCAAAACTACACCTGGGCAACACGCAGACAGTTGTGGGGAACACGAGCTGCCTGCAGTATCTCCCTCCATCTTCCTCCGTGGTGGTGTTACCTGAGATTCATCCCCTGTGATACACAGTACTGCTTCCTTGCTCCTTTTTTTTTTTTTATTTCCCATAAGCAACTTCTTAACACAAAGATTTGTCCATCCTACTCAATTTCCTTTTATTTTCCCCCCTCTGAAATTTCAGGCTGAGGCCCAGTAGCAAAGAAGGCTGGTGCAGACAGCATGCCTGGAGAACACCTGTGTGAAGAGCAACCAACCAGCACACAAATATTTGGCATTACTGTTTAGAGCAATGACACAACATGCCCGTTAAATGCCAATGTGAAAGATATATTCTTTGATATCTTCTTTAAGCTGAACAAGCAGCCCTTGTCAAGACCAGGATCTAGGGGTATCTGCGAGGTCTGGTGATGATGTGGAGTGATACCCAACTCACAGATGGTGGCAGAGGTTTAATGCACGGGTGGGAGAGAGATACTGCACCTTTGGAACAGTGTCATACACATAAGACAAAGACAGGCATCTGGATGTTAACAAAAATAAGTAACAAAGAAATATGATTAAACAAAATCTCTTCTCACATCATCCTATACTACATCCTCCTTCTGCTTAGCAGAAAATTGTACGTACACAAAAATACAAATACACAATTTTGTAGAACAGTCTGATTTTAATATATTTATATATATTTATATTTATATGAGTGGCAGGTTAGTTCATTATATAGAGCTTTTTGCACTTTTGGCTCATATGCAACAAGGCTTTATAAATTCAGCTTTAGCTTTCATTCAGGTTTTATAGCTTCTTGAACATTTGTTTTCACATTTAAAGCAGCATCCAATTTTGCAAGAGGAGTTGGTGGTGGCTACAGCAAGGATCAGGTCAAGAGGTTATTTGGAGGTTGGGGGGGAGGGGAGGAGAATATACATTCCAGTGTGTGTGTGTGTGTGTGTGTGTGTGTGTGTGTGTGTGTGTGCATGTGCTAGTGCTCATGTAAAAAAGAACAGACTGTGAACATACGAGTCTAGGATACCATGTTTACCTCTTGAGGTAGGCAGAACACCTACAGCAGATGAGACACAGGTGCCATTTTCGTCAGGGCACATGGCAGGAGAAACAAAGACACGAGTGGAAGGTGCTGACGGAAGAACGTACAGACACGGAAGGACCTGCTGGTGACCAGCTGAGGTGGGACACAGCTCACCTTGGCCTACTGATGCATTTGGTAGACAGGTGAAGTAACTACAGGCGACTGCCAGCCATCCAACACACACAGTTCTACCACTCCAGCCACGCTCACCTGCCCTTACCAGAGGCGCAGGGTTGATGTGACGCCCCTGCCCCTGACCAAGGTGACAGTGGAACCAAATTCAAACACACAACATTTTGAAATTAAAAACACGACTCCCCAGCACTTTGTTTATGGGGTTTTGCTTCATTTTTTGTGCCTCTGATACTGTTCCACTGTCGTTTCACTTCTAGGTTTGTAACCCTCACTACCACATTCACCTTTTTTCAATCACCACCACTGTTATTGGCAATCACTTGGTTTAGGAAACAAAAATCACTGTTACAAAGAAGGCATCTCTCGAGCGGGGAGGTGGTACAACGCCCAACGATCCCTGTGTGTTACAGGCTCCACAAATACTTCATTTTCTTTAGTACCCCAGCAATAGATTCCCATTTGATCATTGCTTATATCAACACCCATCAACATCCTACAAGCTCATTTTCTCTTCCCTGTAAGAGAGATGTCCTTATAGCTTTACTTGCCAATAGTAATTTCCCAGGCTTTCCCAACTCATACCTTATTAAGTTGTCACGAGTGAAAACAGTATTTTGTTAGTAGTGAAAAATAAAACATCTACATGTGGATTGCTTTCATTTTCTGAATCCTTAAGTGGTACTAATACATCTTAATAGCGATCTGTTATTCCTTTTACTATAGTCAGAAGAAATTCTCCTTTAATGCAATTTTTTAAACTAGCATTGATGTCTATCTTACTTTTTTCAACCCACATAAAATTCTCATGTATGTTTACAAAATTATAACCACCTGCCCACAGTTTGAAATAATTTTAACAAAGTGTTTAGCAGGTGCCACTATTATAAGCCTAGAAATAATTAAGAATATAGGAAGCAACTGCCTGTGTGATTCCAAAAAGGGGTGATTAAACATGTGTATTAGCTTTTTTACCCAGAACCTCAGGTGATTATCCAGAGGTGTGTGTTTAACGCACAAAGCTGTTTGTATCTGCAATCCAAGAGACAGTTTCCTACTGAATCCTGGTCAAGCCTCTCCCTCTTAACTGTCATCCCCCATCCCACCCACCCCCACCCCCAGATCAGAGATTGCTAAGGTTTGGCTGAGAAATGAGATTTGTCCAGAAGATCCCACCAACAAATGGAAAACCAAGGGGGGCAGGATGAAGAAGGAGCAGAGATTTCTTTCCAGCAGGATTCTGCAGGGCTCTGGACTCCCACCACATGCCTGGAGTTGTACATGCAGAGGGGTCTGCAGGGAGGGCTCTTAAGAGGGAAATGAAGTCTAATCCTATTCCTCCAGCTCACTCTGGAGTCCTGTTACTCACTTAGGCACTTTTTAAATTGACACTAAGAAAAAAAAAAAAAGTTAAAAAAAAAGTACTGCACATATTTCACACTTCCCAGGCTTTCATCAGCCTTGGGAAGATCATAAAGACCAAGAGGGAGACAGCCAAAGCGATCTGTCAAGAAAATAGTGCTCCCCGTGGACACAACTGACTTTTATTTGTCACCCTTTGATAGAACTGCTATTGAACTAAATCTCATTTAAATTTGTAATTCCTGTATTATCTTTAATGTCTTACGCTGGTTCTGTGGCATGACAACTCCACTACCATTTCAGATCTGATGTCTGACTCCCAAAGAGACAAGGTGATCTCCCAGTTTAAGCCAGCAGCACAGAACTGGTTTGTACTGGTGTGCAAAGTGCTGTCCCATAACCCTGGAGAATGACTGGCAGCAAATCCAGAGGGTTAAGATCCAGGAAGATGTTACTAATGGTTCAGCTAGAGCCAAAGGCCAGGTAAAAGGATTTTTGCTTTTGAGTTGGTGTTGCAACAGGTGATGAAACAGAAAATCTCTCCCTCTTGAAAGAACAAACAGGGCTCTGACCCCAGAGGACCCCCAAAGTCACAAGCTTTAGTTCAGCACAAGGCTCCAGATGACATTCCAAAAGAGGAAGAGAAAATCCAGTGGCTAATACTGAAAGATGGGAAGTTCAATATTCAAACTCTGCTTTCATTATAACTCTTCATTTGGAAACGTAATTTCACATTTTGCCAAACCTCTTCAAATCAAAAAGAACTTTAAAAATAATAACAAAAAGCTACTCTGGCTGTAAGAAGTGATCCCAAAACCTGGGTGAATCAAGTGACAGAGGAGCCAGTTAAGTACACAGTAAAGCTATGCAACATCCACACATCCTCTTCAAAACCCTAACGTTAAAAAAGCAGGCAACAGCACATTAACCAAGAAAAAACAACTGCCCCGATTAAAACAGCTTCCAAGCGCAAGCAAGACACAATAAAATGAAAGAAAAAAACACCACTACCATGTCCTTCTCTGATAACCATGGTCCAAAGTCTTGGAGCAGCCTTACTTCACACAGGAGGTTTTAAGTGAAGAACCTGCTATAAATTGACTGAATTTATGAGCTATTTTGTCTTCAATGGTCAGAGTAAACAAAATTTTTCATATTTACACTACACTGTGGACAATATATATTTGGACTTCAAGTAAGCAGCTGATACGGCACCACCTAACGGGCAAAAGAAAAGGTGAACATCTCCTGACTTGGACAAAAGTGGTATTATTGGAATTAATAATGTCTATAAATACACTGCTTGAAGTTGTGAGGGTAATAAAGTGCCTGTATGGGAAAAAGAGAAGGAGAAAGAAGGGAAAACAGGGAAGAACAAAATTAAAATGGTAAAAATCACCAAAGACTGTGAAAGGGGAGAAAGGGCTCAGAGAACAACAAGTGAGTCCTACCAGGAGTGGGAGAGGCAACAAACAACCAGCACGAAGAACTCAACAAAACAGATAAACCTGAGGACTGCAACTGTGTGCAAGACACCTCCAATTATTCTGCCGTATCTGTGCTATACCTGTATTTTTGCAAGGAAGTTGACAGAACATTGCCAAGTATCTGCTGAAGTGCACAGCCCAGTACCAGTCTTCCTACTCAAAAAGACAGTCCAAGTATTAATAAAGAAAGATTACACTTCAAAGTTACTACTTCCCTGATTTAGATTTACTAATTTAAGCGTCAAAACTGAAATGACGGAAAGGAGCAGGGCTGCTGACTAACCCTGCTGGAAAAACACGAGCTCTTTTGGGCAGCAGAAAATTCAGAATACTTCATAAGACTAAACCAAATCTAAGCTTCAGCAGTACACTGGATTGCTTTTTATTAGCATGAAAATAACATGTATCCCTTAGTTAGAGAGCGTAAGAGCAACAGGTTCAGGTCAGAGCACTTCAGTACAAGAAAAACACTGGTAAACCCAGTAAAATAGGATTATCAGGGTGTGAAGGAGCTTGGATGAAAGATAAAAGAAATTACCTCTATGAAAAAAACTGAAGTTTGGGAAAATAAGGTGTGACAAACCCAGTACCAACCAGAATCAACTTCAGAGGAAAGTGAATGGCTCAGAGCAGGTGGAGGAGGTATAACTCAAAACACTTGTCTGGAATTCCTTCAAGGAAATACAGGCTCAGTGTAAGAAATAAGAGGAGACATCACTTTAGCAAGAGAACTTCTGGTGGCTGTGATATTTTTTGAAGCACTCTGGCAAGTGATTAAAGTATTTTGTAAAAAAACCAACAGTTGCTTGAGGCACTGTAGCTGAGGAAATGGTCATGACTGATCAAATTTTTTCCATGTGGAACAGTTTACATGTTGAATGTTCTCAGGTTAGAAAATATTGCCCTTAAAAACTGAAAATCATATACCTGAATGTCTAATATTATGAAGAGGAACAAAGAATTTAGGATTAGAAATTCAGACTGATCATGGCTTTGGGTTAGTGGTTGGGTTTTTCTTTTTGTTGTTTATTTTCAAATTAGAAGCAAAATTAACAGTTTAACAGAATAATGCTGTTCCAGAGCTACTTTAGCTACTGAACACTGACCTGCATGAAAGTATGCATCGTGGTGTCAGTGAACAGACAGACTGAACCTGTAAGATACTGGAGCAACTCTAAGTAATAACAGCAGCAAACAGAAACCACCAAAGTTATCAAAACTACAAAATCAAACAAAAGTTTGATTCCCATTATGACAGAAGTAAAAAGTATAAAAAGATACTTATCGTACATAACTAGAACTTCAGGTGGTTTAGAGACATAAGGCACAATATGTTCTCCGATGGAAAGTCATATTTTAAAAGAAGTTCTTACTGCAGAGAACCCCTCTAGTACTCAAATATCTATAAATTATTAAATACTATGAACTGGTTTTAACGGTAAGATTAAAAGACAAGTCTACCTCTTTGGAATCATAGTTTTACAATTAAGGCCAGAAGGGACCAGTCTATCACCTACAAGGAGACCCTGAACATTAGATGGCCTCCCAATTTCTCATGCAAACTCCCTATCCTATCTGCTTCATCCAATAGGATGAATGAACAATCCTGCCCTTCCAAAGGAAAAAAAAAAATAAAATTAAATTAATAGTCCCCTAAATGAATGTGTCTGCCTTTACCATAGAGCTCTTTACAAACTTTACTATTTGTAGCCAACAGATTTGTAAACATAAATGGAATATTTTTATTTTTTTCCTCAACACATTTACAATATCTTCTTAATGTCCATATCTTCTTGATGGATACTTCCTTGACTCTTAACCAGACACCCTGCTGTACTGACACGCAACTGTCCAATAAACAGCTGTGGCCCAAGATGGAAATGTTTAGCTAAACCAACAGGCAACTACCCCTGCAACAGACAGAACAAAAGCATGTCTCAAACTGCAGTAACAACTCCTAAACAAACTTTATAATGCTATATGGTGTGCTTTGACAACATGTTGGCACAAAGAAACTTGTGTGGAAGATTCCAACTGCTTCAACTCTCTTATCAATAAAGTATCCAAGTTCGCTCTCCTCAAGTAGTAGTTACACACTTTGTGCAATGCACTCAGTCCTTCACAGCAACATGTGGAATTTCTTTTTTGCCATTCTGACCCCAGTGTAGCTCCACCTAATCTCTCTGTCTGATGTGTAGAAAGGTGGGATGCTCCTACTGCTACAATCCACTCTGAAATTCTATCAAATCTTTTGAGCAGAAGAACAGTGGCAAGGGAAAGTCTGTATCACTTTTGGTCTTGAAAAGATCTCCTTACTTGCTATAGTACATAAATGAACTGGCTTGCACTCTGGTATAGCAAAACCTGGTCAGTGAGCTGATATTCTGAGTTCCTGGCTCTGGTTAGCTCCTGAAGGGTATTTTCACTACTGTCACTACAGTCCTGTCAAAGAGAGATAGCAGCAACTTTATCAGCAGGCAGACTTGGGAAAAAAAAAAAAAAAAAAAAATATATATATCTCCAAAGTCAAATGTGCTTTGAGGAATGGAATATATGCTTAATATTCTTAATGGAATATATTGGGTGAGAAATATTAATTAGTAAGTTACTTTCATTATCTCTTTGCCCTCCTTGAGTGATTTGACAGATAAACTTTGTAAGTAAAATGTATTTTTAAATCTCAAATGATGTAAAACATATCTCAAAAGGCTAAAGTCAACCTCTTAATTAGAGAGATGGGTTATTTAAGCTACATATGCCATCTTGCTGTAACACATGGAAGACTTTAGTTAAAGAGAAGGAGTGGGGAGTAGAGGATAGGAAGGTGAACTGAGGCCAGTGATAGCAGCAAGTTAACATCTGAAAATACATGTCCTAGGAAAGAAGTTGCTGCCATAGCTACTGTGAGTGTAGTGCTGGAAGAACTGAAGTACCCATGACCCACAGGTCTGTTCTGAACCACAGTGACATTGGATGAGATTTACACAAGCTTTTCAGTACAAAGAAGCTGAAAAGTAACTGAAGGATTTAAATTAAGAGCCTACGTAAGTTAAGTCCTTAACTTCTTCTGCAAGTCTGCTGGATTTCAGAATCTGCCAATCTTCCTAAGTTGGACTAAGAGTCTCTATGCACATCTTTGCGTACCAAAACACTCCAGAAATCAGTCTGATAAATACTACAGCAGGAGAAAACCACTACAGAAAACCATGGACAAGAAACTTACCGGCAAAAATGGAGCACAGGCTCTGCAGTCCTCAAGACTGGCCAATGGAGAATGTTTCTCACAAAAATACAGAATAAAAAGGCACGTAACTCCCTGTGACAGATGTTTTTTTAAACTCTAGCAACATGAGAAAAAGATTATAAAGTTAGTTTAGGTCACCACCATATATCCTCTCCTATCATAAATGGCAGGCATACTGTTCAGCCAAGTATCCGGTTGCAGCCTATTGTTGAGATTCCTTCAGACAAAGGGGAGTTATGTCCTATCACTACACCATGCTAAATGCAACAGGAGACCGCAGACAGCTTGAGGGCAACAGGGTTATATACTTGGCAATGACTGCTGATAAGGCTTCCAAACCAAGACACTGTGAAGAACTGGGAGCACCACAGTAGAGCCAGTTACATCCCCTGCTTCAGGAACCTGGGGACAACAGTCCAATTGGTCCCCTCTACCCATGGGCAGGGTGAAAACACAGGATGAGTAGTTCAGCAGAGTCCTGGACCATAGATCCTCTTCCCTAGCACTACAACTCTAAAACAAATCAAGAGGTAAACCAGAACCCTGGGTAATCTGTAACCACGCTGCCACACATAACCTAAGTGCCTGTTTTGTTTCTAAAGCTCACTGAGAAGCAATACATACATGGGGCGGAAGGGAAGAGGGGCAGAACACAAAAGCAAGAGAAACAGCTTTGCATAGAAAACCCAACTCAGTTTCAATCTCTGCTGTTGTAGGTTACCATTAGGAACAGGTCATTATTTAAGTATACAAAGTAGCTGTGTTCCAAGTGTCACTAATAACAGTGGTATTAAAGAGAATTAGGGGGCGGAAGATCTTCTGTTTTCAATCACAGAAAAGACAGAAATCCTTTTAATTATGACCATGCCAATCCACATCTTTCTAAAGCAGCTAATTACATGTCAGGAGGACACCCAGTCATTCAAAAGAACTGCCATCTCTTCTACTGCCATACTCTTATGCATTTATCCTACCCATCCCAATTACCCTGGCTGCAGTTTGAAAGGATTTAGCAGAAGTGAGCTGGATGTTTTGATCAGCAGAATACACCCGCTTCCATTTAAAGGCGGCGGGAAGAGGGAATAAATGGCAGAGAGAGCCTTCTGCCAAGCCATCTGAGTGAGAGATGCACTGTACACACAGAAACATCAAAGGCCCATTACACAGTTCACTCCAGTTCAATGGTTTTTTAGTTCACTCGTGCTTAAGCTGATGGCCAGAGCACTCCAAAGCTTGCTGGAAAGAATGGGAAAGAGCACAATATATTTGCTTATTTTTTCCAGAAAGCTACAGCTGAAGTACAATATAGATTTTCATAAAGACAGTGTGACAGAAGAACCTTAACAAAAACAGAGACTCGTTTGCAATGATCATTGTAATTGTGCCAGTATCACCTTAGCTACAGCCTCACCTATGTTCAATGGACACCTATGTGAAAAAAAGCATGAACAAACAATTCTAGGCTATTTTAAAGTGTTAAAACCTAAGGCCAAGGTTAGTGATGAACGACTCTTGAGATGCTTGCACTTTTCTCCCCACCTCTCTGGGGCCACTGAGATTACTTTCATTTATTTTATTTCATTTATATTTGCTGGACAAAAACCAGCATCAAAATGCTGTCATCTTACTGACAAGTCCACAAAACTACCAAGTCCATTCCTCTAGTTATAACACAGTTCTCACAAAGGAGAAAAGTACTTTTTGTGTATTTTAAATTCAAATTTACAGCTGCCATCTCTAGAAAGCTTCTTTTTTTTTATTATTTTTTTTTTCATTAATGTGCAACACCTTAAGTCAGACAGTTTAAACCCCTTATATCAGACAACAGTAACAGATGCTAAAATGTAGATTTTTGGGCCATGCTTTTCATCTTGCCAAATGCCTGTTGGCCAATAACTGATTCAATATCCTGAGTAAGTTATCCCAGCTACTAAAAAAAACAGCCCAAGGGGGAATGTTTTGCTTTGAAATGCCTCTGTAACTCTTCTTGGGAACTGCAAGGTACTTTTTGGTCAGGCCATCAACCTTCCCTTCCAAGAAATCACAGTGAAAATGTCTGGCTCCACAAAACTCCAGTAAATTAGCCAGGATCACCGTACAACCCTGACTGCTGCTTTCAAGAAACACACAAAATCTTCAGCTGTCTAATGAACACGTTAGGTCACTGACACATAACACAGTTTTCAAGACCAATCCTGCCAACAAAGATTCCTGCCAAATGATAAAAGCTACACCAAACTCAATATTATTGCCTACATGCTTAAGACTTTGATCAAAATAATATTAGCAAGTTAAATAACTTCAAAGAATGCAAGAGCTACTTGGGTGGGAAGCCTTGTCTAAAATAAGAGTAAAGTTTATTTTGACAAAAAAAAAAACCCAAACCTAGAATTTGCTGGTAATTATCCAATGAACTTGAAAGAAGCTGATGAACGCTGAGGAACGAGGGCTGTACAATGATGTAGCTGGGGTGGGAGGAGGAACATAAACCTCCTGGTAAGAAAATTATTACCTGAAATGAGCAAAATTCCAGGAATAAAGAGGAGGGAATCTTCTCCTACTAAACATCTGCAGTTCTCAGCACTATGGGCAAAATCTCACACTGAATCTTAGTAATTTACAGAGAGAGGGGTGAATCCAGTTTTGTAGTTTGGATTGCACCCAGGGAAACAACATCCTGCATTAAGTACTTTAGGGGCAGCGATTTTGAATTTTGAAAACTCTTATGTTTTTATCTATGAAAAAAATAAAATATGTTTCCTTATGAAACCTTGTTACAACTACCACATGTCTCGGTGATTCAATTACCCCAGGGAAAGGCCAGCACAATGTTTGCATTTTACTCCTTTGCAAGTAGCATCTCATTGGAAAGGGCAACTTTATACCACACAGGGGAACTCAAAATTTCCTTTCAAAATAACATCCAAATCAGACCTAAAGTCTGCCTAGTGAAGTATGTTTCTTTTTCTTAGCAGTGGCCAACAGCAAGCACTTGAAGAAAAGGAGGATCCAAGTGAGTTTAATGTGACTCTTTCCAGTCACACCCTTTTCAGCTTCTGATAATCACTAAGTAATGATTTACTGAACCAAAAATTTCTAGTTTATCATAGTGGGCTTAAGTTAACTACATTTTTTCCTCTAATTTGTGGAAATTTTTGCCTGCACTCACAGCAGCAAGATAACGAGAAATCCTCAGAAACAAAGGCAAAAAACTGACCTACAGCACAAATGTTACAAAAACATGGAAAACTTACCAGTCTGAAGTTAGGCAATGAAACAGACAGAGTAATTGAAATATCCCTGAAGAACTGTGTAAACAGAGCAAATAATTAATGAAATTTATTACTTATGGCTTTGATCGGAGCCTGGAGCCAGACCCTGCAAATAAAGCTCCCCTCTCTTAGTAGAATAGGAAAGTTAACTATGAATAGTAAAACAGGAAAAAAAAAACCAAAAAAACAAACCAACAAACAACTACTACAAATTAAGGTAATTTCTTTTAACAAGTCAACATGTATTGATCAGAACTAGGAAATTGCTCAAACTGAACAGGTTTGTACAGAATCATGGTATAATCTAGGTCAGAAGAGACCTCTGGAGGTCTCTAATTCTACACTGTCCAGTTGAGTTTTGAATATCCCCAAGGATGGCGTTTCCATTGCCTTCCTGGGCCACTGTTCTACCACTCTCAGTATGAAAATATTTCTCTTTGTATTCATCTGAGATTTTCTTTAATGCAACTTGAGCACACTGCCCCTCACCTTTTTTGCTGTTCACTGAGAGGAGCCTGGCTCTGTCTTCTCAAAACTCAACCATTAAGATAGCTGAACAAAACAACACAGGATATCCCCCAAACCTGCCTGAATAAGCACAGCTCTTGCAATCTCTGAGCACAACATGTGCTCCAACCCTCTCATCTCAGCAGCCCTACAGTGGACTCACTCCTGTCCAACACTGCACACAGTTTTCCAGAGATGATCCCACAAGTGATAAGCAGAGGGGATGAGTTGCTTTCCTCAACCTGATGAAGGCTCTTCCTAACGAGATTCCTTAATTGCTAAGAGGGTGCACTGCTGACTCACAACCAACTTGGTCACATCCAACATATCAGTAATGAGATTACAATAAAGATGTTTATAGAGCATTTAGAAGATGCCTCTATAATGCCAGGGCATCAACAGATAACACATCTGCTCATTGCTATGTCAACTTATTTTATCAACTCATAATGCCATTGCAAACGTCTGTGATCTCATAATTCAGCACAAACCTAAGAGAACTACAAAAAGAACAACCCAAACCAAACAAACCCAAACCACAACAACAACAAAAAAGAAGTGGAGGTAGAAACTGTTGTTTTAAGAAGACTGTAGGAGACAACAACTCAAGTATAAGGACTTATGAGCGACAAAATAACAGCCAGAACTTACTCTACAAAGTTAAAAGCCATCTGTGCCCGTCACAGAAGAGAAGCATCTTAAATAATTTCTTCTCTATTCACAGAACAAAAAGGTAGATCTGGTTTGCCATCAGATTCACTTCAAGGGAACCCACATGAGAACAAACTGCAGTTAACTGCAGATTGGCTACAACAAATTGCAACTGAATTGCAATGCTACAAAAATAAGGCTTAATTTTCAGGAAAATCCAGAAACCAAAGACAACTCCCAGATTGCAGAAAAAAACCTTGAACAAAGGCTAAATTCCAGGACACTCCACCAATTCTTTCACTTACTCTAGATCACATGCATTTCTCCTGATATAATCACACCAGCTTCTGTTCCATATTAGTTAATTCATGTCAAGCCAAAAAGTTATTAGCCAAATGCAAACTGTTAATTATGAACTTTCGGAATAGAAAATAGATTGCCATGAACATCCTGGTAGCAGCTGAAGTCTTACTCTTTCCTTGTACCTCTTGATGGCCAAAGAAAAGCTAAAGTAAACAGGGGAACTCAAAAAGCGACACCATGGAACCGAAGTGTCTCATTCTCCAGTTATTTGCTATCTTCTCTGGTAAGAAGATGGTATTTAATGACAAGGAGGATCTGCCCATCTTCAGTTGTTCACAAGGGTTTTAACTGTTTAACCTTCAGATAGAATATTGATGCACGATGAGAGCAGCAGCTACCTGACAGTTGCAACCAGAATTAAGGACAGATTATTCTACATTAGATGGTACAGACACACAATCTCAGTGGCATTTTGATTCTGCATCACATGAACCCATAATTGGGACACAGAAGTTCTAGTACTACTTTTATTCTTCACTATTGCTTTAAAAAGGCAATGCTTGAAACAATGACTTTTTTTTTTTTTTAAGATGGTATAGTAAGCACTATTTCTCTTAAAAATTGCAGCTGTCCAACAGTTTGAGTCTGTTCTTTTTAAAATGAAACAGCCAGAACAAATGGTGGTGGCAATCCCAACGTAAAGAGGCCATCAATTATTAAAATCTCTTTACTATAAATCGTGGCTGTTGCTTGTCAGCTTGGTGTGTGACTGAAGTGTGAATAAGTAGGTAAAATTCCACTAAGGCTATAGTTTGCTCGATCATTCTGCTGAGCAAAAATAGAAATAAATACTCTCCCCATCCTTTCACTCCTTAGTACCAAAACATTCACACACACATTAAGAAAAACTGCAATGGTGCAATGGTCACTGATCCAATTCCTTTCTTTCCTGAGTCTGCCCTGATGCTACTTAGGAATTTGCCTACTCAAGAAATGCAATAAAACAGAAAAAAAAGACTGCTTCGCTCTGCTTCAGCAATCTATATCTAAGGAAAGCACATAAATTTTCCAATGAAATCCATAAATGAAAGACGAGGCCAAGCCCTACCTATATATATTCAAAGTCAGAGAGACAAAGAGGTGCCAACTCTGTGCCCTCTGAAAGCACAAAAATCTCCTCCACACTTACCTAAGCAATTTTCACAAGATTAACAGATGTAAAGATGATCCAGTTAGCCTACGCCTTGACAGGGTTCAGGCTGGCTAAAAACCTGCTGAGGAGCCACATTTTAGAAGTTCACAATGCCATCTGATAGTTAAGCATGAGGAAGGGATGAGAACAAGCCAAGTAACAGTAACTTCCCTTCGTTCCCTCCACCTTTAGATGTGCAGGGGAGAAAAGGGAAGCACATCCTTCAGAGTAAGCCATTTTCCCCTTTTTAAGCTATTCCCACATAAACTGGGAAGACAAAACCGGAATGTTGTGGAAACTCTGTGTAAATTTTGATATATCTATATACCAAAATTTACATAGGTTTTTAATTTTGATTTTTAATGTAACACAGTCCTGCCCGTCTCTAACACTTCCCGTGCCGTTTCCATTGAAATGTTTCCTCTTACCGGCAGCAACATATCATTTTATCAGGATGCCAGGAGATCATTTCCACACAATGCCAGCAGATGTAATTTTCTTAGATGCACACACAGTTCATCATTTAGATACTAGATGACAAGGTGATCGCAGGGTGACTCTGTAATGCAAGTTTGCTGTTTGGTATTTTGAATTCCCAAATGATAAAAAAAAGACTTATCAAATATAAATATCTTTAAGAAAAAAGTAACAAAAGTGCTACATATGATCAAGGAAAACAATTCCATTAGTTTCTGCTACTTAAAGTAGGTTTGCTTTACAAATATTACCACATCCATTATCAGTATGGCTTCCAATTATTAATTAAATTGCTCGTAGCAGTATAGCTTTCTCACATCTTAACAAGAACAGAGTAAAGAGAACACAAAACATTCACACCCCATTTCTCAGGTAAGAGATCCTCCTGCCTTTAAACAAACAAGCAGAAGTTCATATTTAGGAGAATACTTATGCTATGATGGTTATCTAGCAAAGGTCAGATGCAAAAGTTCTCCAATAAACTTTCAGGCTAGTCAGGACATAGGCATTAGTTACACTGATGTGTAAAAATTCACTCACCCATTTTATGACCTTAATACCTTCCTAGAAAACATTGCTTTTGAAAGTGGCAAAGTGGAGAGGGGAGGTGGGGACAGAAAAGGTGAGAGGAAGAATAAAAGGTGAGATTGTTAATGACAGATCAATAGAGTCTAGACCTCTTCTGAGCAGGCACTGCCAGCCATGCCAAATAATGAATAGTGGTTTTGAGAAGTGGACTGTTGTCCATTAGACATTCAGCTATTTTTTATATGATCCCAGGCTGGGCTTCAACCATGGTCCCAGAGGCAGAAGGCAGGACTTATCCACTAAGCCACGCAGCTTGTGAGAGTAGAGGATGTCTGTGTTGAATATGTGAACATCAACCCAAATGTGTGAATGTGTTTCCAATGGACATTCTCAGCACAGCACCCAAAAGTATATCAAGTCACTGTATGACCAGTGAGGCACGGCTTATTGCAGCTGGAAATCATTTATTCCCATGCTGAAGTGGGGTTTCTAGTGTTCTTTTTACTCTCTGTTGATACTCCCGATCTGATGTCCATCGGCCCTGTGCCACTACCTCAGCTTGCATCCTTTCAGTCTCAGAGAAGGAAAAGCGTACAGACTACTTTTTTAACACGATCTCTAAGGGTATCCAAGATTTTAAGTGTAGCCTAAGACTTGTAATTGAGGGCTGTCTAAAATACCTGGAAGCACTTCGAATGCTAAGACAGAGCAGCAAGATTTTTCTAGCCACTGGGGCTGGGAGAGGGAGGTTGGTTGGTTGATTGATTATTTATTGGGAATTAATACTGAGAGAGTATATGCAAAGGCTGAGGGCACCATGCCATCTTCACAGAACAAGACCCTAACAGCTAACTGACGTACAAGAAACTGCAAAGTTATACTGTAAGAACACATATTAAGGACCGAGGAAAGTCTGCTAAGGTGCTACGTCTAAAACTAAGTTACGTCTTGCTTTGACCCTCCCCTTCCTTTGTATCAGTCGTCGTCTAGAGCCTCTGTCTTGATCTCGTTGGCTCCTTGCCGGGCCAATGCCAAGATGGTGTGGTTTACTGCTGCCATTTCCACAGCTAATGAGATGGGGTCTTGATGGTCACTATGGCTAGTGCTGTCATCCTGTGCATGCAGAAAGGAGAAAAGAGAAGCATTGTTACTCCGGGAGTAGAAGACTAGTGGATATGACCAGTGTGTAAAGTAATGGACTTAGGGGCAGAGCACTGCAAGTTTGTTGCAGGGTTAGAAAGTGAAAGGAATGTATACAATTGACTTAGGGCTGATTTCCCTCACTGTGCAGACAAAAGGCAGGCAGGGCAAGGACTGGCATACCCGATTTTCAATTTGAGGGAGAGAGGAGAATATTCTGAGGAAAATATTAAAGATAAAAGTGATATACAGGTTTTGTCAGGAGGTCAAACTAAGACAGGAATCATTACCCACTGCACAAATTAATGCCATTCCTACATTTTGAAGCCTGCATACAGTTCTGATCATCCCATTTAAAGAGGACACAAAAGAACTAGAAAAGGTAAAGAAAACAGCAACCCAGGGGAAGAGAGGCATGGGGAGGCTTCCTTATGAGGAGAGGCTAAATAGGCTCAGGTTGGAAAAGAAATGGCTGATGGTTGATATGGTAAATGTTTATTACAAATAATTAGTAAGTAGAGAGCAACCGTCCGTGGCTTCTCATGATCTAATAAGCTAGGGCACTCACTGGAATCATGAGGCAATATATTCCAAAGAAGCAACGGGAAGCACAGCTTTACTTATCATGGTTCAGCTGTAGGACTCACTGATTTTTAGATAAGACAAAAGTAAAAATAGTTTTTAAAAGGGGGGGTTAGACAAGTTCAGGGAAAATTAAGTCTACTAGGAGCTATGAAAAATGGAAGTGGATACAGTGCCTGACTCAGGAAGCCTCGCAAAACTACTGACTTTGAGAAGCTGGAAGTTACTATAATACAATCAATCTATAATTGACCTGTTCTTTAAAAATACTTTTTCCTTAAATAATACTATTGACCTCATTCAAAAACAGCATACAAACCTAGACTAACCTTTGATCTGAGCCAGTATCCTGTGAAAGCACTGAGCCCACACAGGTATAGGGAAAAAGATTCTGAAAAGCTCCTAGACTGGTAAGAAAAACTATGCATGGATTTCAGGGGCTGCCTTCTACAGGTGCATAACAGCCATGGTCTTTAGCAGACCTGAAAGTCTGACAATTCTAGCACAGATTTTATAGTGAGTTGTCCATGTTTCTCAGTTTGCATCAGAAACAAGGCCTGGTTTTCAAGTGTTAGAAGGAAAATCAGCAATATCCAAACTGTAATTCCAGCTATTAAATAAATGATTCTGGAGCTTTGTGCAAAATGACAGTGTCTTTCCTTCTTTAAAATGGGGCACTAATACTTACCACACGATGATCTCACTTAAAAAAAATAAAATTATATACTTACAGAAAGAAAATTATAAACATTTATCAGTCTTCCAATAGCCTTTAAGTGATGGACTTGTGAAATTTAAAATATATATTACATATTTTTAAATTAAGATGACAGGTGGCAAATGCTGAGAGGGACCAAAAAAAACAGGGTTTGGTAAAACCCTGAAGTTATTTAAAGGAATGTTATCAATTCACAACAAATGTCAAGCAAATATTGTGATATCTACACACTCTCAGGTCCTCTAAGCAATTACTACCACCATAAGAAATATGAGGTCCCGACTTCTGGAGTTTCAGACCCATCATCAGTATTTAGATGAACTTTGATGTTTTAAAGTTACTAGAGTTTAAGTGTGGCTGTGGAAAACAAAATTTATGGTTTTAACAGGTAAGGATATTAAGTGGTCATCAGGAGAGCTTGCCATTTAATCCGCTTCACTGCTAATGCCTAATTATACCTCATAGAGGAACCCAGCTAGATTACTGAGAAATGTAATTTTTAAGCACTCTAAACAAAGATCTTTACACTTCAATAACCAATTTATTTATCTTTTAAAAATATTTTGGATAACACACAAGAAAAACATAAGTTTGGGAGTCTATATAATGCTTCATCTCTGTGTTCTGGTCCTGTATCTGACTGACAAGGAATTATCTGTGCTTGGCAGCAGTTTCAAAATATTTTATAAGTCAGAGAACAGCCTCTCATCATCTAGAACTAGCAAGGCTGGTTCCACCAAATCTGCTGGTGATGACCTATAAAAAAGGCCTTAATAGCCATCAGAAGCAGAGTGGCTGGGAATGCCTCTGCCAGATATCTGTTGTGCTGGGCCACAGCCAAGTCTGCAAGAGACTCATTCCAGGACACTCACTTGCTATGACACTTCACCAGCTGCCTTTAGTGAGGGAGACCTACCTACTTCTCCCAAATGAGACAATTAAAAACAATCTGCCCACTCCAACTGTTGGGTGTAGCACAGACCACAGCTCATATTCAAACCAGAACAAAGTCAGTGAACTGTTAAGAGTCCACAGGTGCCAAGCACACTGTTGGCCAACACTAACACCTGAAGAAAAATTGGGAAGGGGATGCAATACCTGTCAGGAAGGTGTGTGAAGGAAGGGTCACCAACTTTAGGGTAGGTGAGGGCTCAGAGTGCGGGAAGGGGTATTCTTTTGCTAGAGAATTTAAAAAAGAAGTTGCTGTCAAGGGTTAAAAATAACCAAGAAAAATAGAGAATAGGCAAGAGTTAAAATGCAAGAAGAAAAGAAAAAAGACAGATAATATCTAAACAATCTAAACAGTGGCACATCATTGCAGAACAATATGGAATAGGAACGGGGCCAAATAAGCATCAAATCCTTTCCCCCCCACCCTTCACCCTTTGTCTGTCAGTGTCTTAGGGATGGATCCTGAGATGCTCCTGAAAGGTACTCCCCACAGACAAACAGAGGGAGCTCAGCACCTTACAGGAGGGTGTTCAGTATTTTGCTGGGCAAGATTGACAAGAGGCATTATGAAATGTCCTGGGCAGGGCTTTACTGCTCTACTGGCCTGGGTGCCAGAGAAGCAACTTGCAGAAGCACAGGCTATCATGGAGACACTTCTTGTGCCTGGTTTTGCACGGAAGCATGTGAGTGCCTGATATATGGGAGCAACTGTTAAAGACCTGAACATCATTTCTGGAGGGTGAATAACTAGAACAGTGCTGGGGTAAGGAGAGCACAAGTTGTGCATGGTGCACTGTGTGTGCTAACACTCTCCTAACATTTTTCATACATTGCGTGTGGCGTGAATGGTGTAACTTGCTTGTTTGGAGCAGATCCTCCTGTCTTCTTCTACCTTCTCTGCTTCTCTGCCTCCCTCTGAACATCTTCCCTCTTCCTCCCCATTGCGTACTTGCCAAGTGTCCTGTTGTATGACAACAAATCCGTGTGGGTGAATACTGCTTGCTCAACACATTTAAACAGGGGAACTTGTGCCCTTCCACTTTTCCCCATTACAATTACAGAAAAGCAAAACAAAAACAAGAGACATCTGATTTGTGGCAGGCAGAGGGCCTCTTTGCATGTCGAGTGAACTTTTTGGGCCACATGGCTCAGTCATGATGCTTACCTGCTCAGAGTAGTCATTGCCATCAACGTCGTCACTGTTGGAATGACCTCCTGGACTCTGTACATCTATTCCATGGCTCTCCAGGATTGCTGCTTCTTCGAAAAAAGCAAATGGATCCCTAATTTATCTGATGCATTACCATAATTAAAAGTAACTCATTTTTTTTTTTTCAGCAAGTTAGAATAACTGGAAGAACAGTTAGTTCTTAGCCTCTTCCTCTTCTCTCTCCAGTACTTGGGAAGGTAGCACACGTACAGATACTGGTTTGCCTGAACTAACTGTTTTCCCTGTCAACTAACAGACGTGTGTGGGTAGGTGTCCTTGCTTTCTAGCCAGTCCTATTAGAAATTAGCTTAATTTCTAATGCACTGGAGTGGCAAAGGCATTCCCTGTAGATCTTCCCACATAGTTTGGATTGGCAGGATTTGAGGGGGGCAGGGAGCATCTGAAAATAAATGGAGAAATTTTTTTAAGCACTTAAGGGATTTAAGAACACAATTTATCTTCATCTTCCAGTAGGATCCATGCATCGAAAGCTCCCTTTGGTTCTTTTTCATCTCTTTCCAACCTTCCTCCCCATATAGTATAGATATGGCTATAGCTCCACCCACCTTGGACTAACTTGTTTTGTTTCCCCTCGCCTCTCAAGAGATAGGTTTCATTAAAAAAAGTAAATTTAGGTTAAATTTCAGTAACATATTAAATGACAAACAGAAATTGTTCTTATTTATAAATATGGCAAAAAGAAGCAATCAGCAAAAGGGTGTAATATGGGCAACAATACTGGTAATGGGGCAGGTATGGATCTGTGTTTGTCTGTGTACTGTGAATGTAAATCTGCACAGTATCTAATTAAGTGGATAAAATTTTGCAGGCACTGTAGAAGTTTGCTGAATTCTAGCTGCTAATCTGAGTATCTTCACATTCACGTCTTATGTTTATTCACATTCGAAGGTTACTTCATACAAGCTCAGATCACTTCTAATTTCCTGACAATCAGCTACAAAGAACCCTCAGGGCTAACTCTGAAGTG
This sequence comes from Apus apus, assembly GCF_020740795.1. Taxonomy (NCBI): domain Eukaryota; kingdom Metazoa; phylum Chordata; class Aves; order Apodiformes; family Apodidae; genus Apus; species Apus apus. Next base: position 105,448,806 of record NC_067284.1, on the reverse strand, counting down.
ACTTTTGTTTTATCCTCATCATCAAGAAAAAAATATTGAAAAAATATTGCTTTGTTCCAGCCACTTGCCACTGTGCAACCCCTTGGAAAGCAATAAGGAGCACAGGTGTAACCAGAATGAAAAGTTAGCTTGCAGAGCCTTTGGTGCCTGCATCTGAGATGCAAAACAACTCATCTAGACTCTGAGATCCCTGTGGGGTCTCAGGGATGGCAGTAAGAAAGGTTCTGGATGAAAAGAACAAGCACATTTCAGTGGAACACAGATACAGAGAAACTTACGGCCTGAATAAAAAGCCCTTCACCACAGTCACCTGTCATTTAAACAGCATGCTAAGGTTGTGAACTTCCAATCGCCTCAATTTCCCTTATTTCCAATGCAGATATTTAGAGGTTTTATTGTAGATTTTATTTTGGATACCCAAAGGGGCCTGAGCATGGGGAAATACGATTCTCCTTCAGCCTACAAAATTATCACTTTGGTTTTTAAAATGAATCTTCCGGTAAAACTTTGTAACTGCCTCATTTTTCCTGCACAGATGATGAAATTCCATAAATTAAATTCCTGCCTATATTTTAGAAAAAATCTGGAACAGCAAGAGACTAATTTTAAAAATTGCTCCACATTTCTCATAAGGATGTCAGAACCTCTAATATTTTCATTAATATAATCTTACACAATTTCCATCTCTCCTGAGCAAGTGTACATACCAAACCTGGAGAACAGGCTCTCTGATACATTACCGATATTGGCTCTTCTCTTGATTTCCTTTCTTCTGTTGGCAAACCAGTTGTACACTTTAAGGGAGGTAACCCGCTCCAAATCCGATAACTTTTTTCCTATTAAAGGAGCAGGGAAGAAAAAATACTGCATTGTTACTTGCTGGATTCCAGACGTAGGCAGAAGACCCCTGTGATAAAGCCCTGAAATACAGGCAGAACTGAAAAGTTGTTATAACTGAGAATAAAGTGAATTTCACGTCAGAGTACTGTGCCCAGTAATAAATGCCAAATCTCTGTCTAAAAACAAAGTAGCCTTTCTTCTTTTCTATAAAACCCAAAATACAGGAATTTTCTTTGCAGCTTCAATCAACTAAATCCAGAGCTGTGGGAGAATAGAGGTCTGCTTTTCTAGTTCAAGCACAGAACTGAGATTCAAAAAACTCAAATTCAATTCACAGCCCTGCCACAAATCGCACACCCTTGGGCTAGCTCTCTTGCTATGTGCCATGAGGATACAGTTCAATGACACGTTTTCTTCAGCAGTAAAATGAATTAAGAGGTTTTGTGTCCCTCCCATAATCTGCTTTCCTTCCTCTCTACCATCAGCTGCTATCGTGCTCCTGCAGCACTAATCACACCACCCCAATTGTGCCAGGACACTCAGGAGCTTTTAGGAGCAGGGGGGGATGTTGGAAACCAGATCACTCAAGTTTACACTTAAACCAGCAAATAAAATCCCAATAGCCACCAGCCAGCCACAGGAGACAATCCCTTCTGCTGATCACCAGCATATAAGAGGGATGCCTGGAGGGATTCAGCATTACTGGGACATCATGGAAACCTCTTCAGCTAGCCTTGGCCCTACATAAAAATGTCAGTCCTCTGCAGGCAACATGAGGATGAGACTTCCCTGCTTCAGACTGTTTCTCAAAGTTTATTTATTCAGCATACAAAACATTAATGTAATTGCAGCAAACTGAAAATTTAAATAACAGATGAGGCAAGTCAAAGAAAGATCTGGAAATCTATGCTGTCTCCTAATGCTCACAATATTTTACCAAGTCAGAGACATAGCGTTTAAGCATTTTGTTCCAAGTTGCTAAACTAATCAGCAGCTCAGCCAGGAAGAAAATCCTAAGCTCTTTGGTGCTCTCCCCACTAGATCACTCTGATTCCACAACAAAAAGACAAAAGGCAACATAAAAAATTTGCAACAAGGGATGTTTTGACTATTTTGCCACAAGAGTGCTCAACCCTGTGGACCAGGGACCCAGAGGTGGGAAAACCTCCAGTTTTGGAGATACTCAAAACTGAACAAGGTAAAGCCCTGAGCAACCTATTCTAAACTGGTCCTGCTTGACCAGATGATCTCCAGGTCACTTCCAGCCTGAATTGCTCTGTGATTCTGTGCTATCCCATTACTGTTACAAAGTTCAGGAAACACCTGAGCTTTCTTTTGCATTAATTTTTTATTTTGGTTGTAAAAAAAATTAATCTAAATATATCTAAAATAAGTTCTAAAAACTATATAAGTGTTTGGTTAGCGAAGCTAAGCAAAGGCAGGTGCATCCACTATTGCTACACTGAATATTCATTCTCCTGTCCCAAGTACGACTTCACCAGGATCAGGGTAAGTGCAACCTGGTGACCCAAATACAAGGCCTTCTATTAATACAGAGACTGTAATACCAGGCCCCTGTCTAGAAGCTGTAAAGAAAATGGAAAGGCAGGAAAACTGTGCTCCTTACTCCTCCAAGGAGGACTTGCTATTTAACCTCTGACAAGCCTCAGTCTGTGAACTTAAAATTTTCCATCTGTAAAAGGGAACCAGTAAAACCCACCTCTGTGGAGCGTAATAAAAATTCTCAGATCACTACTGAGTTCTTGAATAAGTACTCTGAAATAACTGACTCCAAAATAACTCAATTCAAAGAGTGAAAACCTTTCAGACATTTATTTTCTTCGCAATGCCATTTACAAAGCTGTATAAATGCAATGTTCAGAAACACAATTTGTACTTTATATGCCAAATGGTGGGAATTTAAGTTGCATTTAGGCTTGAAAATTGCATTGATTGCCAAGTTCATCCAAGTATGGCTGCTCTGAACAATAAGAATTACAGAATGCTCAAGAAGAAACCCACTACTAGTTGAGAGCACCAAATTTGTTAGTAATAGCCATAAAATGAGATTTACTGAATTTAGCAGGAGATGTGGAAATCTAATTGCAGTTGCCTTTGGAAAGGACACTATGATCAGCTCCTCACCTGGTTTTTGTATAACTGCATTACAGGCGTTTGCAATTTCTTCTCTCTTTGCCTCGTCTGGATATTGATTCTCATTGAAGTAACTGCAAAGGAGGGGGGGAAAAAAGGTTTTTTCAGAAATCAGAGCAGGAAGACTCCAAACCAGCTTCAGTAGTAGATGTCAGCTGCTAGTTTGCGTATCATTCTTACAGAGATAACATAGATGAGGTAAATTTTATGTAAACTGGTATATGCATAAGGTTATAAGCACACAGTCATATCCCCATAGAGTGGATAAAAGCGTGCAAATGGCTCAGGTAAATGAATATTATCTCAGCATTCAGAATACTGTACTTGGAGATACAACAAAGCAGGCAATGCTATGAATATCGGAGTTAAGACTGTCAAGTGACACATCATGTCAGAAGACATCACAGGCCATGTCTCTGCCTTTTTTTTAAATTTTTTATTTATTTATTTATTTATTTATTCCTGACATAACCCCAGGTCAAGCAGTGTCCTACAAATGCAGGAGTTGTTCAATATTTATTTTGATCCCTGGGTTAACATATACACACATACATACTTGTGTATATATATATATATATATATATATTATGCACAAACACACACAAATACTGTGGACTTTAGGCAGATAGGATATAAAGATTGTTCAGACAAAATTACACAGTGATACAGTCAGACTTCTAGAGTCAGACTAGTGTTTTTTTAAAAATCATAGTTTAAAAACTTTAAAAGTTCCACAGAACAACATATCAATCATAACATATTTTTATAACTTTTTCTTAATAATGCTAATTTTATTGCACTTAATATGCAGGAAACATCCTATAAAAGTTAAACTGGTTTTTACTTAATGTGTTTTACAAATTTTAATGAACTTATTTACATTCTACAGAGCTTATCAGATTTGCACTAAAACTAACAGAGTCCTATTTACTTCAACCAAGTCTGATAAGAATGCCATAAGCAGGAACTACTACATTTTTTTCCCTGTAGATAATAATACATAATCTTAAGAATTCTTTGATCAACTTCGATCAGCAGCAGGTTCAGCTGTTGAACAGCTGCTCTGTATTTGAAAGTAAGTTATGTCCTTTAATTGTAAATCATTTGGTAGCAGGAGATTTAGGCATATTTAGACAATTATTATTTTCCATGGTCATATTTCTCCTCTAGTAGATCGGCCCCAGCACAGTTACTTTCTATGGAAACCTGAATTCTGTTCCATACAGCAACTGCTTCTGTCCAACCTTCTTTTGTATAAGTGGTACTAATGCAGATCTCACCATTTCACTTTCAGTTTATTTCAATTCACTGTAAATACAAATTTTGAACATTCAATTTGAATTTTAGGTACCACATCTTCATCCCATTGTTCACAGTGTTATTTACAGTTGCAGCTATGCCCTACTGCAAAGTTGCTACTCATTGACTAAGAAAAATGACACATTAGCACAGCTAGTTGCACTCTTAATGTACTTGATTTGCTAGCTGAGAGCAAATGAAACCACAGAAGTAGCTCCATCGTCACTAAAGGAAGGGCAGACTACATCTCTACTACTACTTTGGGCTTTGGAAGCAATCACATTTACACACAAACATCCACTACTTCTTCCCCAGACCTCTGTATTGCTCTTACAAAGTAAATCTGGAGAGACTGACCATAACTGCAACTCCCACCAGGCTGGATCCTACTCTGAGAAAACAGCTGAGATTTTGCTATTAGATCTGAAAAGGGGGAAACTTGGCTACACTGACTTTCTGGGAGGCTGGCACTTCACTGGTACCAGCAAGAAAGCTCTCTGAATTATCAGCAAGAGGTTATTTTTTTATCCCCCCACCCTTTTCTGCAATATGCCCAGTCTCTGGGCATGACATTTTTAAAACTATACTCTTACCTTTTCCGGATGTATCAACTGTTTCATCATTATAGCCTTTAAAGTGATATGTGTATCTATCTTAGATTACAAACTTCTGTTCAAAGGGGTCATGTTCTGCACAAAGATATATATATATATATATTTATTATTTTTTTTTTTTAATTGGAAAACAGACCAGAAAATGTTTTTTTCCAGTACTTAGTGATAGAAGCAGAAGCTCAGGAACTCAGTCCAACTGCCTCATGACAGCATCTGAGCTTTCCCACCTACAAAATAGAGATCTCCACTCTCTGTCCAGAGCCAAGAACTATTTCCTCTTTTAAGTGCCATGACATAAAGGAACATCAAGATACCACAGCTGGAATCTGCTGTACTATTATTTACGTGGATATATCATATGACCTGGAGTCCTAATCACAAATCAAGGCCATAACTATGCATACAAATACTAACCTGACGGATCTACACAGTGATGTACTGAAACTAGAAGGTGAAACCCTGATGTCACACTATTTTATGGATCTAAATCATCTGTGATCACAAAACTGATCGACAATGCCTACCTTTATGGAAAAAAATGACAAAAGATGTAAAATTAAGAAATGGTTTATACTTGAACTGCCCAGTCTTATGTTGATGCGAGAAACTGAGACACCAATTAATAAAGAAAAGACAACACAAGAGCCACTAGTGATCCTTCTCTTGCCATGTAACTGAACACCATCCCTTCAGCAAGATACTGACTGCCACTTTTCCTGGCTCCAAAAAAAAGCTCACGTGTTCTAATAGTAACAAAACTTGGGCTCAAGTTTACAATTCTCAGCGATAATAGGAAATCTCCCCATGATGGAGCTAACTTAGAACTGGACAATGAATGTGCTATCTCCTCTGGCAAATGAGAAAGTTTCTTTGTGTAGTTCAATCATTTCTGTGATTTAGAAAAAGCTGGCTGCTGAAACACTAATTTTTAACACATTTTATAGCTGAATAAGCTATAAATATTTTCATTTAATTGGATTAAAACATATTTTTCATCATTCTGACATTTTCTTTAAATTCTAACCCAGACTTCTTATCTTCTAACATACATGTCTGAGAGTTTCCACAAGAAAAATTATTCCCACTTCAAAATCTGAAACTCTTTACATTCTGAATCCCTGTTTTATGAAAAAATGCCAAAAATTTCTGTTTTCAGGTAGCTCTCCTGGCAAATGATACTTTTTCATGGAGATCACTAAGTTAAGCCAGTTCTACTAGAGTGGAGCTGGGAGGAAACTAAGTAGTTAAATTCAGTTTGCACAGTAATTTTAGTACCTGCCTCTCCTTCTACCTGCTGTTTTATTCATCCACATTAATGACGTGCCTCCTCCTTCTCCCATACATTCAAGCTACTTATGAACTTGTCCAACCCTCAACTCATGCTTCCCAAAATTGGACTTTCTTCTCAAGTTCTCCTCATAATATTCTTCTCCATCACCATATTGTGCTTTTAAGCTTTGATAGAGATGGTCAGCTGGTTTTATCAGAGAAAAATCAGATCATGCTAAGGAGTATTCAATCTTAAAAGGTCTCATAGCTACAGGTAATCAAAACCATACAGCCTCAGCCACAAGAGTTGATTTTTAATCCTCAGCCTCCAAATTCTACACATATACACTCTACTAACATATTAATGTTTCGTTCCCATCACTTACTTTGAAGTCCTAAGAGGACTTGCGGGTAACATACCATGACACAAAGCACATTTAAAATCTCTCAACGTTTCTGAAAAGTAGGTGAGAATAACCGAGTTTTCAAGACAAGAACCCATGGCAAGAAATTCCATACTTCATCATTGCCTGGTTTGGTTTGCTCATGTAGAAAATTGTCATCACGCTGAATTTTCTGATTATGGTTCTTCTTGAAAGCGGGGAAGTAATTAATCTGCCTTCAATTTTGTTACTTATCTGCAAGGTTTACCCTTGCTAAGGGACAAGGAAAGAACGCAGAATGTCTGAATTTCTCTTCACAACTACAAACCACAACCTGTTCATGACTGGAAAAGTTCCTGAAAACTACAGATGGAAAATATAAAGCAATAGAAACTTAAAAGGAAAAAAAGAAAAAAGAGTAGGCACAAGTGAATCCTGCAAAGGCACACTGACAAAGGGCAGCTGTCAGCTGAATACCTTCAATGAAGAAACCAAATGATCTCTTTTGTAGAAAATGACAGTGGAGGATTAAAATGAAAAGTGGCCAAATAATTTACATGAGATGAGAATCCATATGATGGTAAAGAATGTAGATATCCTTGAAGTGGTTTCATTTCAATAACACTGAAGTCTAGAAAAATTGCAGATTCAGAGAAATCCTCCTTCTTTCAGGGATAATGTGATTAGGACAATGACAGAGAAAGAATCCATCTCAGCCCCAGGCTCTGTAATGGAAGGAAACGCATTTCCCCCCCTCTTTAGCAAGGTGCCCCTATCTGAATTCCTGCAATAACTGCCAATCTTTTTTTGCTCAGCTGTACAGCTTCTGTTATCCAGGCTTAGATATCAGATGCATTAAGCAATGCCTCAGTAGTGTTTCTGATAATCCACAGTGGAAGTTTTGCTGCTCCGTATCAGCTTTGCAGCTACCAGGGAAGTGTTTGAAACGACCCAAGCGACAGAGCAGCAGAAGGACGCGCATGTGCCGTGTTTTTTCATGGGGTTGGATGTCAGACACAGACAGACAAAACTCCAGCATTGCTTAGAATGCTCCAGGCTGGGCAAAGGTTTAGTTTATAGCATGACATAACAGTAAAAGCTTCTAAGTGTGGAAGTGATTCAAAGCAGAGAGGCTCAAAAGCGTTGCATATTAACAATTCACTGCAGGTCAGCCCTTACAGAGAATTACACACACTCGAGGTGAGGTAATTCAGGTATGTGTACATCAGGTCAACCTCACTGGGAAGAAGGATAATTTACCTTGCAATTAACAGGAGGTAGGAATACGCAGATGGATATTTACTGAAGAAGAGCAGATGTGCTGCAAGTTCACTCCCTCCCTTAACTTTGTGTTTGTGTCTCTGGGTTCCCACTTCCATCAGACTGGGAAGCCCCTGCGAGGGAAACATCCCAGAACCTTTGCCAGGGCTCCATCAGCTTCAGCAAAGATAATTTTCCCTGAGACTCAGGCTGCAGTACAGCTTAACAGAACTTAAGCACACACTGAAAGGAATGGTCCTATCTTCTCCTTCATTCCCTTTTCTGTGGGAAGGTTTTCTGCCCAGTTGCTTCTCTGGTCCAGCTTTCCACCCACGCCAAGAGCAGTGGTTGTGCAGCCAAGGGAGGCGGGCAGGTGACAGCAGAAACACGCAGCTGGGACCAGTTCTTTCAGTGGCATCTCACACACACCCTCTTACCGATGCTAAAAGCAAAGGCCGAGTGATGGACTTGGCAACTGGCCCAGGGACATATGGAAAAAAAAAGAACTGCCCATTTTCCCCAGCTCCCATCTGAACCCTGTAGATGAACAGAAGATCTTTCTAGTCCCAGGGACTGAACTTCCTGCCAGATCCTCTAGTGTCTCAAAATACACAAGAGTGCAAGCTGCTCTTTTGTCTTTGATAAGATTGCTTGTAATTTCAGCTCCCTATCTAGTTTCCCTTCGAATGGTACCTCTGCTTTCCACTGACAACTTACATAAAATACTCAAATATAGTTACCTCCTTTATCTTTCATTAGTGTATTTATCAACATGGTATCACCCTGTAGCAAGAGGTCATTGTTTTAGTCTTTGTGGCTTTTAACTGAACTCTTATTCAGGCTGTCAAATCAATGGAAATATTTCTGAAGTTAGTCTGTCATCTGTGCCTGAGATCTCATCTCTGTGTGGCATGAGACAGACTGTCAGAAAAGTGACATTCAAAGCATAATCTCATCGGAAAGTGTAATGACTAGTTTATTTCTCAGTAAATACTGGCCAAGAATATCACTAATGCCATTTTCAGTGAGGTCAACAGATGACACCACCCATTTTATCTACTGATATTTCTACAGATTCTACAATGAGAGCATGCATGTCAACTAAACAGTTCACCCCATAATATATAGGAAAGTAATTTCTATTCTAGACAGCAAAATTAAAGCTCAAATATAACCTCTTAACAGATAAACTCTGACGGAAGCTGAGAATTACACTGAAGACACTGCTTTTTCTTCCCGCCCAAAACTGAAAAACCTAACCGCCGGTTATTTGCTACAGGAAACATCTGGTGAGACACTTCTGCACTTGATACCAGCCAAGGATGAGAGAACTGCAGCTCTCTGGATGTAAGCAGATGAATTTGAATCTAGACATTCCTACAGCATCAGCTCAACTGTACCTTTCACCCAGGCAAAAGACAAACATAAAAAATAAAAATCCCAATCCCAAAAAACCACTGATGAATATAATTGCTGCAGCTCTCGGCTGGTTCCCCTATAGCACTATCATTTATTTAGCTCTCATAGGTCTCTGGATTTAAAGGACTGAAGAAACCACTGTAAGACTCTAGCTTGACCTTTTTCTACAGCACTGGCCAGCGGTTTCTCAGCAATTCTGGCATTATGCCCAGATCTTGTCTTTGACCTACAGAGATACCCAGTCCCAACATAAAAATCTGGGATTTTGTCCAATGCAGAATCTTCCATAACTTAAGTAAGCTTTGGAATCAAATTGTAAAAATCCTCATTCTTTAAAAACCTGTATCTCATTCCTAGCTTAAGCTTTGAACCCCAAGGTACTTCCGTACTCTCTGTCCAGGGAGAAAACAATTTTTAAGTCTCACCTTAAGAGACATTTTATTCTTGAACTTCTTTTCATGGAAAGTGCAAACCTGGAGAGATCATCCCCACAGGACTAGATGACTTAGAGCCCCTGACATTCATAAATTGTAATTACTTTATTTGTTAGAATGCACCTGTGTACATAAATTGCATAGCCCTTTCAGTACACATGTAAAAAACTCATACAATAGAGCTGACTATTCTAGTTTTACAAATCAGAGCCTAAACACCGAGACAAGACATTTTACTGATACTTCTTAGCAGGAATCTGCTCTGCAATGTAGATTAAACCACCAGAAATACACCTTTCACTGGAGTGCATAAAACTGTATGACCTTCAAAGCTGCTATAACATCATCAAGTTTCTCATTTTTAAAAAATAATTTTCTAAGTATTTTGACAGCTGTTTCAAGCACCAACACAATCCTATCAAGCTATTAAAATTATCCTAAATTTTGTTTAAAAACAGAATTAATTGAAAAAAAGCTCTGAAAGCCTCATAACTGCAAAAGATAATCTCTGCCTCCTAATCTACAGCACCCTACTGTTGAGACAATTAACAATTAAAACAAGAACAGTTAAGACATCGGAGGTGGCGATTTACTCGTCCTTGTAATTGGATTTGGTGATAAGAGTATGCTTGAAATTACACAATAGCTCTCTTCTGAGTAGAAAGGTGTGGAGTTTTTAGCAATTTGAAACACACAGATACTTTCTGCTTAAGGCACCTTGAAGACACTGACAGCAGACAATGGCTAAATATTTATGACTATCCTGAAGATTAATGGTGTTGCAGGCCCCTGAAACTAACACAGTTAACTGTTCACAAAATAAAAGGGAAAAAAAAATAAAAGGAGTTGTTTTTTTAAAAAACTAGCAAGTAACTAAAACATCACAATATGATAAAGTGAGAATTGTTCTGTAATATTTCAACAACAGGTTGGTGCGATCATACAGCACCTTCAAAGCTCTTCCTAACAAGGTATCTAAGCATGAATAATAGTATCTCTTGTTCTCCTTTATTTACTTGCAGTATTTAAATTTAGACCTACACACTACAGGGACATTTACATGCATGAAATCCTCTGGTCTTAACCAATTGATGAACAAGATCAGAAAACAACTGTCAAACAAACATCTCATCTACATTTTTAAACTTTGTACAGGAGAAGAGATGTTTAAGAACTATCTAGGTCTCCAAAAAGTGCTGAGACCTTGCAGAAATCAAGAGCTCACCCACCTTTAAGGGCTTTTTTTTGGCTTGATGACTCAGCTTTCCAGGGAGATGTACTATAATCAACACTGTGGTAATTAGGGATACTTCTTGCAAAAGAACAGAGGATTCCAAGGCTTTATATGACAACACAAATAAATAGAAAAATGTATGACTTGGATTTTACATTGCTCAACTCAAAACATTATTCTCTGCTCTCTTCAAGAAAATACTAAATTTAGTCAGAACTCAGTTTTCTGCTCATCTAGAGTAAGGTATTTTTAGAAGAATAGCCTATCCTGGCCTCAAAATTGTGTCTTCAAGGGAAGTTCAGCACTGTATAACAAAAAATGTATGTGCAGAATGTCAAGTGTAAGCAGCAAAGTCCCTCAAGTTATTAGTTCAGCTTTTGTAAGGTCAGGTTTTTCAAAACTATAGTCCTTCTGGTTATAAAACTTGAAGTCTCACTTTGTCCTAAATCTCCAGGAGAGGGAAAAATGCTAAACCTGAGATTTGTAATAAAGCTTAGCATGAGCTGACAAGTTCCAACTAAATCACTAGCATTTCCCCTCAAAGATCCACAAGTTTTTATTTTCCTGAGTAATGTGCCTTAGGGGATCCTGCTTAAGCAGGGGGGTTGGACTAGATGATCTCTACAGGTCCCTTCCAATTCTGACAATTCTGTGGTTTTGTGGATAGCTACCTTGGAAATAATAAGTTCCAAGGACCCAAATGTATTACTTCATTAAAAAACACCCATCATGCTTTGTATTTCAAGAGCACTTTCTATAACCAGATCATAAACCCTTAAAAGTATTCTGAAATTGTGTTCTTAAATCTCATTCTTTAATATCATTAGAAGTTCTTTACAGGTGAAAGAACAGCAAAGTTAAGAGATACGACACCAGAAACCAGCCACAGCACTATGACATGAATCTGCAGCTCCTTACTCCTACATTTGTGCTCCCAGTCATAAGCCATGTGCTTCCTCTTAAATGTCACTGCTACTCCACCTCAGAAGAGCCAAGTTCCCTGGGGATGTCTCATCTCTTCAGGAAGCATGACTAAAATAGTACTGGTAGTAATCAACTAAGAGCAACTGAGGAGTTGTTGACTTAATGTCCTATGTCCAGAAAAATTAATCCTTATTCTTTTTGGACTTCAGTAACACGTGGTACGATCACAATTAGGAAATTACTCATAATTTTGGAAAAAAAAAAGATCAGTATTATTAGAAGATAGGGTAGAAAGGAAACGTAACTAAGAACTGAGCTGAAAATTTAAAAGAATTACTTGGAATCAGTGATATTCCTCAAGTACCATATTTGGAGTATCTTAAGAATGAAAAACACTAAATTATCTTGACACAATGTCTGAACATGGAAATGAAATCTGCTGATGACAAAATCAGAAGCCATGTCAATACAGAGAACTGAAGTACTATAAAAAGTACCACAGAATTACCATAGACAAACCTATGGGCAAGAACTAAAAAGAAATTTAACAGTGCAGTATGCAAGGTTATGCACTTTGGGAACAAAACCACCAACACACCTCATATACACAAAACTGGAAGTAATAGAAAGATTGTTGTCTGTTAAGTCACGGTAGTATGATTTAACATACAATGCAACAAATGCAGATATCTAGCCACTGAAACAGTTAATGCCCTGCTGGGTAGCCATCTCTTAGTGGGTTCTTGTACCCTTGGCTATACCTGCTTCTATGATAGTGAATTTAATCAGCTTCTGAAAAGGACATAAGAAAGGTTAACTAAAAAAGAGAACCTGGATATGAGACTGGAAGTCTCAGGCCAATGCTTCTGTGATTAAGAGAACATCAAGGAGCATTTAGAAACTTGTTGCAGAATGGCTTGAGCAGCAGGGCCATGGGCCCCTGCTATCTCCTCGAGAGGCCTTGAGAGTGTAGCACAAACAGCAGCTGTACAAGCAATCTCTTTTTTTAGCCTAACACAAGTATAAACAATCTCTGTTAGCTTAAACTAACTCAAGGACAAGGTAGAGAAGTAGAATGATAGAAAACAAGGAAGAACCCTGGAACTCAGATGTGTGTTATTATCCAGTAAAATCACTGCAAGTAGTTGCCGTCCAGTGAAATCACTACAAGTAGTTACTATCCAATGAATTCACTACGTGTGGTTACTATCCAATGAATTCACTACATGTAGGTTTGGAAAAGGGTATAAAAGTAACACTGTGTATTCAATAAATCGAAGCTTGCTTTATCAATCACATTGATTCTGGACTGCTTGCTTCCCTCGCCGCCGGCAGAAACTAAAGAGAACCAATCTATGTAAACAATAAGCAACAAATCAGATTACTTTTTCATATATATTTTGTACTTATGTACCCTACTTTCTTACTCTTTTTTCTTTATAAGGAAATTATATTAAAAAAGCTCTTTGGAACACATCCATGTCTTCTATTCTGTCGACAGAGTTCCTCACAAACAGCATAGAATTCAAAACAAATTAAAACTTATGCATATTCCAAAGGAGACTCAAAGAAAAAAGGGTCAATTGTGCTATCCTGGACGAAAAAAAAAAAAAAAAGAATCCAGGATGTGATATAGGATGTGGCAGTGACTTTTGTGGATAAAGCCCATATGGTTCTCTGATAAAGCATTATTTTTAGTCTGTTGAAAGTGCTCCTCAGTCTGACCAAGAGCCCATAAACACATGATGCAACATACTTTAGAGCTTTTCCTAGGAATTTTGCTCCCTTACTTCTCCTTGTAATTACTCTGTTTATTACTTGTATATAGACCTCACATCTGTTACTAGATGGCAGAGAATTTAGTTTCACTAAGGTAGGTTTGGACTCTGTTCAGAGACTAGCTGCAGTGAGAGTCGGCAGGAACGCTCTACAACCTTCTAGAAACCAGAAATGGGCAAATCCAACAGTGTTTTGAGCTGGATGGTGCTCACATATACTTTATGCTGACAGCTGGCTGCATCAAAGCAAGAGGTGACAAGGTGCCAACCTGATTACTGATTCCTTCCAAATGCTTTCCAGATCATTCAAAAAGTTAATTTTGTAATTCACTTAAGTGGGTTTATTTCATGGATAATATTACATACAGGTCAGGTAAATCTCACTATGAGCGTTGACTATCCCTTTTAGCTGAATTTGGACCAGGAACAACACTCCTTGGCAGGTCAGGGCTGTCTAGTTCTTTCTCAGGATTTTAAAGAATCTGAAAAAGAGCCAAAAGGGAAACGAATGATCACAGCCTTATGGTCTCTTGTGCTTGTCATTGCCCAGGGAGCCATTTGGCACTGCCTAATCTGCTAATCTTCCCGGGAGCCTGCTCACAAATACCAAGTACACTCCCCAGCACTGTCTCAAGCTCCTTCAGTACAGACACAGAGAGAGCAGAGTATGGATGTTACATTCCAGCACTAGAGCACATCCAGAGACACGTCACCTCTACACGGGTTCTAATACGATCAAGAAATTTAGTTCCAGACAACCAACAGTGACAGTCATTATAAAACAGCTACACAAAATGTAGACTGAACATCCCAGGGTCCAGTTAAGAGTTACTGTGACAAGTATTTAATGACTTCCCCTATCATCTGAAATCATGTTAATTGGTAAGAAAATGATGTAGCTATTAATATGTAATAACACATTGGACATTTGAATGAACTCCCTGGGGAAGTGGTGGCTTCCTCAGCACTGGACACTTCTAAGACTCAGCTTGACAAGGTGCTGGGTCATCTCATCTTACCATGTTTCTACTTAGAAAAGCTGGACCAGATGACTCTTGAGGTCCCTTTCAACCTGGCATTCTATGATGAATATGAGCTTTTTGTTACTATTCAGTTCTGCATACAGACACAGGAAGAAGAATACCATGAAGGATTACAGAAAGTCTAGTGTTGGTATAGAAGAAAGCTCACAGAGAGGTAAGTCACAGCACTAGACTTATATTTTTACACTGTCCTTACAGTAAGCAGCATCTAGAGCTCTCGTCATTGTTTGAGTCAGGATCAGCAATTGAATCAGCAACAACAATGCTCTCGATCCCCTCCCTCTCTCACCCAGGTAGGGAAGGAGAGAGAGAATGAAGGAGAGAGACTTTCTGGATTGAAAACTTAACTAGGCAGCTTTAATTAGATACTAACGATAAAGGAAAAGATGTACAATGATATACAAGTATGTGCAAGAATGTGCAAAACCCTATTACCTCCCCCCACCCTCACCGACTCCTACAGCATCTCCTGAGCTGTGAGCAGTTCTGAAATGTCCCAGACCCTGCCAGAGAGCGGGGCAGAGCAGGCAGGAGCTGAGGGGAGAGTTACGAGGGTCAGGAATGCATGAGCCCAGGGATCAGCGGTGATAGAGAAACGGAGTCTTCCCCAGATGCCGGCCATGGGTGGAAGAGAAGGGAAGAAGCAGCAGGAAGGGGCTTGACTTCTGTGATCCCTGATCTAACACCAACCTTATGTAGATACATGGGATGGAAGACTTTGGTTAATTATGCCGTCTGTCTAGTCCACTCCTCCCTACGTGAGGGCTGCAGACACGATTCTTCTGCTCCCTTAGCAGCTGAGGCCCCAGATTCAGCAAGTAAAGCAGTGACCTTGGCTTCTCAGCAGTAACATAAACATTCCAGAGTTATCAGTTCAGTACCTGGAAAACTTGCTGCTAGTTAAAAAAGAGTTCTCTAAAGGAAAAAAGTCAGTAAAAATAAAATTGGCTTCATCCTAAGTTAAGCCAGGAGAGGTCTCAACATGACTGTAAAGAGCCCAGCGCACTAGGCTCTGTGTATAGACAGAATAAAAGCCCTAGTCTCAGAAAAGTTGTGACCTAAAATGATCAATGTTAACAGTTACATCAAATAAGGTTCTGGAAAGTCAATTACTTATATTGGATACAAATAAAGCAGATAACTGCTGTGAATTTCAAAAATATGTAAACAGTCACATGACTGAACTACATTTCCTATCTTTGCATAAAGCAGGGTAATGTACACAGAAAGAACAAATTCAAACTCCTCAATACATGACAGGTTTTTAAAAGTTGTAACTATTGAGTAAAGAGACACATTCCGGGCTACTCAAAGAAAACATAGTCTCAATCAATACACAGAAGTGATCAGCAAAACACAGATGTTAGGAGGTCAGAGAACAACAGGAATCAGATTCAGCTGCTTGTATAAGCTGGAATATTCACCCTGAAAATATGGTAATCAGTTCTGCTCCTGTCCCTTCTCACCCTGGGTCACTAAAAATTGAATGCAGAAATAGAAAAGGTCCAGAGAAGAGTGACAATGAATGTTATTAGAGGCCAGAGAAGTCTTGCCATCTGAGAGGAGATAATAGCAGGACTGCTTAGTTCAGAGACAAGATAAAAAAGCAGGGCACTGATAGTAAGATGTACAAAGAATGATCACAGGAAGGTAAATGCAATGTTCTTTCTTATTCTTTCTCATGATACCCAGGCAAAAGAGACCTCCAAGTTTTTAAACACATTTTAGCATATAAAATGAAATGAGGCATAATTACTTCTCTTGAAGTACCCTGAAGACCTTAGCAGGTTTTAGAAGTAATTACATATTTGTGAGAATAATAAGAAGGCTCACAGATGCAATAGCAGGATTAAAAAAAAACAACAAAAACAACAACTAGGGTAGGAGACAAAAGCTTTGGTCCACAGCCATATAATTGCTATCCGTGTATGAACTAGTCCCAGGCTGGAGAGGACAGGTAGAAAGAATTACAAACACCATCATCACCATCATCACTTACTGACAAACATTGAAGCTTCAGTCACACACCAGAACTCCACAGTGCTGGTGCGTTACTGACACATATCAGAAAGCCAGCCCTTGTGCCAGGGACAAAAGATGGAACTGGAAAAGGCACCCAAGGACAAAACAGCTGCTCTTGAACAAGGCTGACCTAGGCAGATACTAAGCAGTTCATGGTGCTCTTCAGATCTGTCATGTCACACTCATGTTTTCCTAGTAGGAACACAGGTCAAAAAGAGGTTGTCTCTATTCCTTCTCCACCTGTGCACCTCCCCAGCAGCTTTACATGCTGAGGATGGTGACATGGTATCACTGCAGGGGCAAAGAGGGCAGCTGGACATTGCACATGGAAGCATTCAGTGGTACACTCAAGTATGGGGGCTGTGAGCTGGGACACCCCTAGAAGAGCCAGCAGATGTTCTTAAAAGCCAATCATAGTTTAAGAGGTAAATTAGGTCTTACAGATCCTCCCACACACTGGTGCTACTGGAGCCAGTAAAAATTATATTAGACTGCATAGTAAGCAACAGAGATGCCTTTTTGCATCTTCACTGAAAGCATCTGGGCACTTACAAAGACTTCCAAACGCACATGTATGACAATTGCTTTGGTGCTATGAGGAGACAATTCTGTAACTGAGGATGAGATCCTGCTTCTTACCTTACTGAGCAGGGAGACAGAATATAGAAGTGTCTCAACTGGTCCTGGAGAAAAACAGAAGGGTATCTGGACTAGAAAATTATTCTTATTCTTAAAATGCGGGTTTATTGCACCAGACAGTGCTGTGGAAGGTCAGATTGACAAGGCTTCTTTTACAAATGTTGATTTCAGTTATTTTGACCTTGGCAGGTATAAAAATTTTATCTGGAGTCTGCTGCAAGGAGCTGCCCCTCCCACAGATCCCATTTTTATTATATTAAAAAAAAAAAAGAAGAAGAAAAAAAAAAAGAAAGAGAGATAACACAAAGATACAAAAAAGCACCTGAGCTCCTTGAAAAAGAAAAATAACTCATTAGGTGCTGGATCCTTCAAGAGACCAGAGTCTGGCGAGCACTTTCGGCAGACATCCTGGCATATTTTACTGCATGCAATCTACCAAACAACTGGGATTTGCTTACAGCTGATTAGAATAGGAAGCCTGCACATTATGCATGTCTAAGAGGGAACATAGCTTGATCTAATACAAAATAAGAAAAACACTGTGTAGCAAGCATAAAATGGCTGCTCTTGCATTTTATGAAGACGTACAGCAATGACCCTGAGCCAAACCGCTTGAACTTTCAGACAATAAAAAGATCTTGCCTGTGTCTAAACTGCCAAGTGAACTTCACTAAATGCCTCTGCAAAGTGCCTGCACTCACAGATCTCAAAGCACTTCACAAGGATGAACAGCAAACAAAGATCCTAAAAACTACTCCCTTCCTACATCTCAAAGGACTTAATGAAGTTGAACTTCCCACAGCAAGTTGCTGACTAACAAGCATCTTATGATAGAATAGAAAGAGCTGGAAAATAATGTAAAGTTGTGACTTGATGTATCAGAACCATTCTGACAGATTTTAGCTAATTTGCTCCTGATAAATGTTCCGTAATTGCTGTAGATAACTGCTTAGTGCTCAACCATTTCCAAAGTTATAAGGTTTTTCTTAATGCCCAGCACAAATCTTCCTCAGTAACCCAAAAGTTACAGGCTTTTAAGCACCTTGCTCATCCTTTCTTTGGTTTGGCTTAGGCTCCCAAACATGTAGTAAATATTTTATAGTTGAGAACGAAAAGTCACCGAAAGGTTCAATGACATTTGAGGGTCACAGGGACAGCAGAGCATATCTCTCAGCTCTCCCCACCTCCTAACAGCCTTTGAAACAAAGCTGAGGAAAATGAGCAGCATTCCTGAGCCATACAGTGGACATTGTTACATTGATGAGAAACTGATGTTCTGTTTCTAACAATGTACAAGCCTAATGGAAGAGGTCAAAAGACATTACTTCCTGCTCTGTTGTCAGCTTGAAAAGGGAGAAACGCAATGAATCCAAAACTTAAATCTCCTCCAAAGCTTTGCACAGGAAACTTAGATCCCCTATGGGGCTGGTATTAAGGTTCTGCTAGGAGACATAACTAAGAGTAATGGGATGAAATTAACTAAGAAAATTTCCTAACTGAATTTCAGGAGCTAATAGAGCTCTCATTTTCCCCAGGGAAGCCGTGGAAGCCCCAGCGCTCAGGAGAGCTGCAGTAATAGCGCTTTCACAATCGGAAGAATTTCTAATACCGCACGTCAGGACTGATACTGCTCAGACCCAGAACCATGCACAGGGCTCTGCCGGCCCAGCTTGGCCCACCAGGGCCACTGCAGAAGGTGCCTCCTTCAGGAGGGCAGACAATGCTCAACATTCTACAGTGTAAGCATGCAGCTGACAGAGATGCAACAGGGACTGCCTTTGGTTTGGAAAAGGCTTTCCTTGCCAGTTTGGGTCCACTTTAAAGGAGGAACAAGAATACAACGTGGACAAACGAGTCCAGTTTGGCAGTGAAACCAGGCTAATACCTTGCTGCTCCCTGGCAAGAACCAAGGGACACCTCTTCCATGATGCCAACACAACTATCAGCATGATCATGCTTTTAACCAAACCAAACTCATCCAACACAAACCAAACAAAATCAGAACAAAAAAGCCTAAGCAGATCAAAAAGCACCATGGAAAATTTGTACATCTTTTTGTTCAACTTCCCCTTCCCTCTGCTCTTCTGTCATTTGTCCTGAGTCAGCTCTGGAACACCCTCATTGCACAGCAAGCTGAACCAACTCAGTAGAGTGCAGAGGGAAATGAAAAGGATTTCATTTTTCTGAACCAAGCTGAATTGGCTGGTATTTCCATCATACTGAAACATAAGAAACATAACTGGCACAATGCAGGGTGGCAGGAGCAGGGAAACTGAAGAGGAGGAATTGCAAAGAGGGATCAGACATGGTAACACCTAAGGATGAGATGGTGACAAACTGTTAATTCGGCTCAGCTATATCATGAAACTATACCCTCACTATCTTGGGAAATCTAAACCCACTTCTCTTATGAATAAAGTTGCCTCGGATCACAAAGCCAACTGAAACATCTGACCCTTTTTTGCCATCTATGAAATGGGGACAATAGGTATCATCTTTAATTTAATTTAAATTTAAATTAACTTAATTAGTTTAAATATATCTTTACAAAGGGATGCTTCAAGAGCACAGACAAGTGCTAAAAAAACCACAAACAGACCTATAAAATCAAACCAAATAATCCTCAATCAAAAATCAAAGTCCCTGCTCCATAGACAAACTGAAATACTTTCAACTGATGTAGTATTCATTTTGTTCAGAGCAGAATTTACACATATTTTAATCTTTGGATAAAGCATATACTTAAAACACAACACTCATCTCCCCCTCCCCAGCTTTTAATGGCAGTCAACAAAAGTGCCTTAAACATGGGTATATATTTTTGCCTAAAAAAGGACATAAATGTCAATTCCAACATAAGATTAGAGAAGTACCAATCACACACCAAAAAAAAAAAAAAAAAAAAGACAACACAGCTTCATTATAAAAGAGAAAACCCTAAGGGAATTTTCAATTTCATAGTTCTAATGAGAGGGGTTGAAAAGAAGTAGAGAGAAGGAAAAAAAAAATCTTTGGGACAAGACATCAGGAAGAAGAACACAGAACTGAACCAGGAACAGACTTTCAAGTTTCACCTCAGGTTTTCACAGAAAGGACTACTATAGTCTCAGCTCTGTTCCCAAAGGAGGATAAACCACATGACAACATCACCACACACAAAACTCAGCATATTTCATGAGCAGGAGGCTCAAGAAGAGAACAGGTCAAGGTTGATATCACTAGCACAGCAGCAAGAGGGAGCTTGTACTGCAGTTGTCTGAACCACACCTAGTCTGCAGTTAAATATAGAACTTTACTTTCTAGAACTACTGCTACTCTTAACCTTCAGAACATAAATATTCAGAGAGATATTTTTAAAAAACCAACAAACAAACAAACAAACAAAAAACCCACCAAAAAAAAAACATAAGAGAAAGAGAGAAAGGGACCTGAATCTATTGTCTGAAATCTAAGCCTAGCAAATAATAAACTGCCCTGGGAGAATTTCCAAAAAAGCAGTAAAGACTGGAAAATTGAATTACAGAAACCACAAGCAGCATTCTGAAAATCCAGTATAAACCAATTAGTTTCTTTAATACACATATCCCATATACAGACACTTATGTACATTAACCACTTAAATATATGTGCTGGCCCTAAATATAATCTTAATTTTATCAGGTTGGCCCCAATATAATAAGTATTACATTGGAGTTTTTGTTCCCTTTTTTTTAAAAAAAAAACAACAAACAACCAAAACTAGCCCTTTGTCCTGGTTTAAGCCAGAAGGAAGCGAACTTTATTTTTACTAATTTATTTTTTTTCCTTTAGAGAACTCTTTAACTAGCAGCAAGTTTTCCAGGTACTGAACTGATAACTCTGGAATGTTTATGTTACTGCTGAGAAGCCAAGGTCACTGCTTTACTTGCTGAATCTGGGGCCTCAGCTGCTAAGGGAGCAGAAGAATCGTGTCTGCAGCCCTCACGTAGGGAGGAGTGGACTAGACAGACGGCATAATTAACCAAAGTCTTCCATCCCATGTATCTACATAAGGTTGGTGTTAGATCAGGGATCACAGAAGTCAAGCCCCTTCCTGCTGCTTCTTCCCTTCTCTTCCACCCATGGCCGGCATCTGGGGAAGACTCCGTTTCTCTATCACCGCTGATCCCTGGGCTCATGCATTCCTGACCCTCGTAACTCTCCCCTCAGCTCCTGCCTGCTCTGCCCCGCTCTCTGGCAGGGTCTGGGACATTTCAGAACTGCTCACAGCTCAGGAGATGCTGTAGGAGTCGGTGAGGGTGGGGGGAGGTAATAGGGTTTTGCACATTCTTGCACATACTTGTATATCATTGTACATCTTTTCCTTTATCATTAGTATCTAATTAAAGCTGCCTAGTTAAGTTTTCGATCCAGAAAGTCTCTCTCCTTCATTCTCTCTCTCCTTCCCTACCTGAGCGGGAGAGGGAGGGGATCGAGAGCATTGATGTCCCTGGTTTAATTGCCAATCCCGTCAAACCATGACACTATAAACCCTCACCATTCTCATTCAGCTAATGGGCAAATCCTGACTGGTGCTGAGTATTTTCAGTTGGAGAGTCTGCTCCTCAAATCAAATATCTTTAATTTCTGCAATAAAATTTAGATTCTTTCCTTGAAGTGCTCTCAGCCGGTTCAACACATCGACTTTTAGAGACTGCATTTTCTTACCAACTGAATCCAAGTCAAAATTACGTACCACAATTACAGCAGTTATAGTAGCACAAGACTTTGATCCTCACCCCAAAAATGTTTATACAGCTTTGCAGCAATGTTTCAGAAGTTTATAGGAAGAAGCAGCTCTTTATCAGCTACACAAGAGTTTCCATTAGGTCTAGATTGAACCCTCTTACCTTCAGGCATTTAACTAAATCACCAAAGTTGGGTCTAATTGCACATGGCAGAGGCATTTTTGCAGCCAGAGAGAAAGTTGCATATAGCCTTCATGAGTTGGATCAGTGGGACGGAAGTGTCTTCTGGATTTCTATTTCTCATTGCTGAGTAACTACAAGTCTAGATGAACAAGCACTTTAATGAAGTTCCCAAATAAAAAGCTCAAAACCATGTGCCTAAATCCCTGTGTGCAGCAACAGCGCATCAAGACGCTGCAGGACATACAAACAGAATGCAATGAAATTTGTATTTAATTGGGAAAATAGTCCATTAAACTGAGCAGAATACCTCCCCTCAGAGTTAAAACTTAATCCTTTAGAGGGAAATGCAAATTAGCACATAAATGCCACCAAATCACATGCAATACCAAACACCATTTCAGTGGACCAAATGCTTATTCCTGACCCTATGGCATCAAGTGAACCTGATCTGCTCAGGCCAGACAGCCAGGAGTCTGCTTACACTCATCCTGGCTGGTGTTATGAGTCATGTTACAGACAAGCCTGGAAGACTCCGGTGACTTTTAAGTGAAATTATTTAGCTTCTTCCTAGAGCTCCCAAGAGAGTGTTTACCTGCCACTCTTTCAAAACTTGTTACTTAAACCAGCTCATCCTTACAGCTCAACTAGGCCTATTAAAGTGTAACAGTTAAACAACCATATTCCCAGCGTGCTTGATGGTGTAGTTTGATTGTCATGCAAAGCTTTTACCACAGCTTTAATTGTGTTCTTGCCTCAAATGAAACTCCTCAGCCACACTTTCCAGTACCCACACACAAGGCTGCAAACTTCAGTGATTGTGGTGACCCAACGAGACCTTTGTAAATTAATATTAAAGCCAGGACTAAGGCAATGGGGCAGAAGTCTCCATTTGCCAGCAGATTAAGAAGAAAATTCCAGCAGCAAAGACTTTCCAGAGCACAAGAAAAGACAGCAAACAAGACAAAGAATGAAAAAGAACAGAGTAATGAAAAACTAGATCAAGTGATTATGCATCTGCATACACAACTGGATTATTTCCAGTGTCAACACTGACCTGTTTCTTTCCATACACTAAACCAAATCTCATCTTCTAAGACACACACATGAAACCATTAAAAGTTGTCTGACTTTTAGAGTGTCACAGCAGAGACTAGTTGTAGGAGAGATCTGAAGGAGGACAGGGTAGTACCTGCTTGTGTAGCCTTCGCTTTCTGCTGTGTTTCCACAGCACCTAACATGAAGGAATCTAAGGCACTACCATGGTTCAAACAGCAAATAAGAGCAGTTATCAAACTTT
The DNA here is from genome assembly GCF_020740795.1 of Apus apus. Taxonomy (NCBI): domain Eukaryota; kingdom Metazoa; phylum Chordata; class Aves; order Apodiformes; family Apodidae; genus Apus; species Apus apus. Next base: position 105,425,308 of record NC_067284.1, on the reverse strand, counting down.
AGGCCAGACAGGAACCAAGAAGGAAAACACCCATATCCAAAGAGCCATAATCCTACTTCAGAGCATCTAAATATTTGACACACTGAGGATTAATAAGGAGATGGAGCTGTAGCATTTCTGTTATTGAACATACTGCAATCAGGACAGTCATACAAGCACTCTAAAGTGCTTAAGATCCTATACTGCCCATTGTACTGCTCACCTAGAGGGGGCCACTAGGAAAACAAGAGTCTCCTGTACCAACTGACTCTGCATTATTTTGGTCTAGCAAAGCAGAACAGATTTCAAACATTTACATTATTTCTTTTGACATTGAGCCAAACCTGAAAACTTGAGTGCAGTGCCAGGACGAGAGATGGAAACGAATGCTTAGTTACTGGTCTCAGCCCTGCAAAGACCTTGTGATGGCTGTGGCCACACAGAAGTGTGTCTGTCCATCTTATGTGTAAAAAGGTTTGGGTCTATGAGGGAGTTGGGTATTTTGGTCTTAGCTGAGGCAAAAGGAGACACTCTACTGCTCCTAATCAGTTTCAAAGACCCTCATTCAAGCCAAAGGAAAGAACAGCTTTACAGAAAGGGTAAAAGCATATCCTAAAAATCTGCTGGCAAAGGAATCAAGGGAGTTGCAAAACTGAGGAGTGTAGCACACACAGAGTCATCTGGTGCTTTCATGGAAAGGAGGCTCCTCATGCTCTCGGGGGGAAGAAAACTCCTCCCAGCCATTTAGCCCTGAACAGAAATAAGCATTCATCCCTAAACTATGTTTGAGTTCACTAGCCCTTTTCTATTACACAATATTATCCACAAAAGAGACATTACTGTAAGCAGAGGGAAAGGCAAAGCACACAGGCAGACAGGAGACCAGGCTCAGAGAGTGCTCCATCTCTGCAGGACTGAAGAGCTGGGAGCTATAATGATCACCTGCCACTCTGCATATGTATTTGAAAGATCCACTTTGCTCTGTACTGTTCCCAGCTCATGTAAAAGGGTTGTAAGAGCCTTTTTGGACAAGGAATCTATTGCTTGTTAGGCAAAGTTCTGCATCCTGAACAACTATAGTGCTGCTGAAATGCCAGTATCAATTATGAAATAGTACAATACAAATGAGTAAATAAGTAAGTCAATTGGGAAAGCAGAAATGTAAAATGTAAAGAGTGTGTAGAACCCCACCAAGACAGAGTTTGGATTAGGCTACATGGAAAGGTTTCTACAAAAGCGAAGGAAGATTTAAATGCCAATATTCTCAGACTGAGCTCAGGACAAGATGTCTTGGAGGCTACAAAAAATGAGATATTGTCCAGAGGAGTGTAACATCTTTTTAAAAAACAAAAAGGGTGAAATACCTACTCCTTCTCTGTCATTGAGAATCAAATTATTACACTGTTGTTAACTTGCATGATGCTAAAGCACACCCATGAAAACGAAGCTGGTGTTTGCCAGAGCAGGAAAAAGGATACTTGTATTGGCTTTAAAATGCCCATCTCCATAACCCAGAAGTGACATACCTTTCCATAACAGCCAGGCACTCCTTTCTCCACGTGAACCGACTGCCTCGCCGTAGTCTGAAGGTCCCAGAGGTAGCTGTGACTGGGGGAGGCGTCTGTCTCCATTCTGGCTCTTCTATGGGGATAGGAGCAGGTCGCATGCTTAACGTAGCCCCTAAGAATAATAAATAGTGTGTTTCCTACTGGATTAAAAATCATGCCCATTTTCTCCCTCCTGCTCATGAAAAAAAGACAAGACAGATGATGAAACCATTCAAGCTAAAAAAGTAAAGCATTATAAAAAAAAGACACTTCAAAGATACATGAAGTCGGCTAGAGTTCCGATCCCCAACCTCCAAGCCAGAGAAGTATCAGGTGACCGTGGAAATCTAAGGGAGGCATAGATGAGCTGACAGCCTCTTAGGAAAAGCTGTCCTGTCTTCATCAAGAGGGAAAGTGTCTCACAGGAAGGGTGAGCTATGTCCAGCTGGGATTTATTTTGGTTGCACTGCTACCTCTTCTGCCACAATATGGGAAATGGCAGGATTCTATTTAATTGTACAACAGTCTCAGGAAGCAAAATGTAAATTTATACCAAAGGTATTTCAATGTGTCCGAAGAGCTGACTAAACTTGAAATAGCTCCACCTATATAAACACACCCCGTGACCTGTGCAAACATGGGCTCGTGAATGTCAGGTTGTCTGAAAAAAGTCACTGAAAGCAGATTAACACTGCACCTTTCCTCTCTGTCCCCCTTTCTATGGATATATTTCCCCTTTCAAGAAGCCTTTGCTGGAAAGCATCAAGCGAGAGACAGGACTTGGCACCATGCCTTAAGGAAAGGCCCTTTGAAACTTACCCCCGATTCTTTCCACAACAGCCTCTCAGTTAATAAAACAAGATAAATCAAAACACACTGGGAGACTGATCTTTCATATATCCCTTGGTGAGGATGGGAACCTGGTATAGGACATTAGTACATAAAACAGGGTATGTTATGAAGGACAGCTTTGTGCTCAGTGACTTCCCCTGGAGGGAAGAAACAGCTATTTTTATGTGCAAAGAATAAACAAATGAAAAAAAAAACAAACAGTCATATGGAAAGATAAGTCACCACCTATTCATACCAAACTCAACTGGATTCATGCACTCAGTCAACCTGGGTAGATACAAGAGAAGCAGGCAGCTCTGTTCCTAGGAGGAATACAGCATTGTGCACACATTAAAGCAAGGCTGAGAGAATAAATCCCTCTTGGTACACAGACTTGCTCAGAATGCTTAGGATTTAATAATAAAAACATAAGATGTTAGTTAAACAATACTGCTTATTTAATTTAAAACAGAGTAAAAGGGTTAAGGGAATGTAAGAGTTTAAACAATTAACAAATTCCTACAGTTAAAAAGCAAGAAATTAGCTATTTATGCATTTTGCTGTGTCCCTTTCCAGAAAGGCACGAGTATTTTCCTTCCTGTCAGAGGCTTGCATCTGTGTTGGGTATTGAAGTCAAAAATAATTTTAAAACTTTACCCAGGAGAAGTCTATAGGAAGTGAAGCCCACAATCTCTGCCTTATGCACACAATCAACAGCAACTCTTATTATTATTCAACTAACAAGCTTACATGGATAATTTAGTTTTACTGACGCATAAAATGTTTCTTGTATTGCCAATTTATTGGAGGCCATTTCCAGGAAAGTTTCTTATCTACTCTTTCTAGTATTTGCACAGTTTAGGGGTCTGGGTCAGTATCAAGCTGCTAGGCTTTAAACATACTTCAAAAACTAAACAAGGTTTTTAAAAAAATATTAAAAAGAGGCAGAGAGAGAACAGCACAAGGAATTATCTTTTCCTGCATTGTCTTAGCATTATACTTCCCCTTCCTGATGATTTCATTTCACAGGGAGAGTATACAAAGATCAGTGATGCCTAACACTAAGAGTGCTTCCATTTAATTTCCTTGAGATTTTTCAAACAAAGTTTGAAAAAAAATCTGCATTTAAAGCATAAACTTGCTCCTACTACTGATACATTCACTTACTGAATTTAAGATGCTTTTTATATTTAGTAGCCTTGCTAGATGCATTTACCTAGTACTCTCTTCTATCAGGTATGATCATTATCAGCACCAAGTAAGGGAGAAGTATGCTGAAAATTACAAATAACCACCACTGGTTTTGCAAATACATAAAATGGAAGCATCTGAATGTACAGAGGCCCCAAATGTGTTTAGATGTATGAATGGCAAAAGTGGTGGATCTATGCACTACTGCCACACTTGATAAGGCAATTATGGAGCTTTTCTTCATCCCTTTCAATTAAGTGAGCACTTGGGGATTTTATTTATTCTGCTATTCCAACGCCTCACTGCAGTCTTCTCACCAGCCATCTCCAGTTCTCTGCAGCTTAGTAAGTTACATCCTAGTTACTGGGTCAGATTCTTTCTACAACCCCCTCAAACAGCTTTTCAGAAATGTAACTTCTCTCTTGACCAAAATGAGCAGAGCAAAAGGAGTATGAGATTTCCATCTTCGTATATGAATCAAAAAGCAAGACATCTATAAGGGATATAGAGGTGAACCATCTGGGAAGAACTCCGTTCGCACAGAAAAATGAAAAGTGACATTTCTCACTGCCTGCCAGTGCTGAGTAACTTTTGCAGCAACACAGAATTTTCTTTGTGCAAGCCAGTATTTTCTCAAATGTGCGGTAGGACTTCGGGGATGCTGCAGGTGGGTTTTGGGGAGAGGAGGCAAGAGCGATGCTTTCCAGCTGGACTGCAGCTATCTACGGGCTCAAAATTTCTCATGGCAAAGGCTTGCCTTCTCTCAGCACATCCCAGACAATATACTGAAGAAAAAGCATTGCTCTTAAGAGCGTCACATGCAATTGCTGATCCACATCACATGTCTCGGGCCATACAGGGGTGATGTGCAGAATTGGTTGGAGAAGCCGCAGGCCATCTCCCAATTCCAAGAAACTGTTTCCTGGCAAGCCTTTGCAGCAAGTACCTATCAGGAATTACACTGATAGGAACAGATGTCACACTTTATTTTTAGCCAGACTGACCTGAGATCACATGATAAACACCTTTCAGTTACTACTGAGACAGGCTGGATTTGAATCAGCTGCCTGAACAGCAAAAGGTTCCCCACAGAGCTCATTGCTTGGATGCAAAGCATCAGTGCAGGGACTATTTTCTCTGCAGCTCTGTAAAACAGTAAATCATCAACAATACATTTCCAGTGAAAAACTCGTGGGATATCCAGTCCCTGATTTTTAACAATTTTTTTGGTAAGCTTTTCTTTTATAGTTAAAGAACCACCACCATGGGAATGACACAAGAGATCCTACATCTAGATAATAGCTACCTTTCTTTTTACCTTTTGTTCAAGAAGGAAAAGCACATGTTTTTCTCCAAGGTGACCACAGCTGCCTTCCTAGTACAGAAGACTGGAAGCAGTCTGTATCCATCTGTAACTTCAACACATCATTTCTAGGTGCCAGCTCCAGTTTGCAGTACACAGAGGCAAAAGACATGCTAAAGTTACAACAAACAAGGTCCAGTGCCAGCCAAACTAATCAGGCTAACAGCTACCAATGTAAAAGGAAATATTTATTTACTCAAAACCCATGAGTTCTGAAAAAAAAAAAAAAATCTGTACATTATAGGACTCTATGCACTCATATACTGGCTTCTGAAACATATACTATTTATCTACTGCCAAAATGCTCTCAGTCCTCTACAAAACACTGGAGATGTGGTGCCTATCCAAAAAAAAAAAAAAAGCCTGATCTAAATGAAAAGCAACCTTTAATAATTGGATTAAAGACCTTTCAAACACTAAGCATTTGTACTGACTTCTTCCCTTCAACAAAAAAATGCCTTTCACCCTAATTGGCAACTGTTTCCAGAAAAAAGTATACAATCACAAGTAACATGGAATTTGAGGCATTGCTATTAACTCTAACATCATTCCTACCACGAAAACATTGATCAAGAAATATTTTGAGCAAGATTATGGCATATAGCAGGGAAAGTGTGTGGGGGGGGGCTTGATTCATGTAACTTAAGTCTCTTTCAGAACGTTCCAGTTTTGCTGTTGCCTGAACATCCTCCACCAAAGATAGAAGAGATACAGAAACTACAATGCAAATAAGCAATCAAAACCAAGGGAACAACAAACAGCATATTTAAGATGCCAAAGCAAGCTGGCAAATAACAAACATGATGGAATTACTGAGTCTCTTCTATATAGGAGCAACACCTAGCAATGTCTCAACAGCAGCAAAATCTCAAAACTGCCCTAAGGCTCCACAACACCAAGTTCTTTGGTTAGCAGATGCAGGACCACTTGAGGGTGATCTAAAGTGTTAAATAGCACCATTATACATTTCAAAACATAAAAAGAAAATATCTTTTCAGGTATTTATAAGTTATCTTTTGACCCGTACATTAGAAACTCCTGGCTGGGTGCACTATATAAGCATAGTGAAAGAGTCCTTGCTATGAGGACCTTACAGCCAAGGCTGGCAAGTTATACACAGCAATATGGTCTCATCTTTATCTAGGAGACAGGAAAGTGAGGTGCAAAGGTGAAATCAGTTGCTAAGAGTCATACATAAAAACTGGCAGAGTCAAGGAAAGATTACAGGTCTGCCAAGTGATCCCCAGTCCTTTCCTCAATGAAACAACTACTCTTTCTCTACATAGTTCATAAATTGATTATATCTGGTGTCCTAGTTCTTCAAAACTGTTTTTTTGAAGGAAAACCTCCAAAAACGTTTTCCTCCTATTACTACATATAAAAACTCAGTTAGAAAATGGGACTTATTCTGAAGATCCAGTTTCCAAAATAAGGAATTAAAGAAATGGGGGAACTAAAAGTTTCCAAAGACCTCACTTTGTCCATTAGTAGCTCAAACACGTAGGTGGCTTCTGCACCAAGAGACCTGACTGTCACTCAATGGAGAAGGATTGAGATTCCCAGCAGCTTAAAGACGGGATATATGATAACAGAAAGTGAAACGTCACTTCCTAGTAAGTGAGCAAATAGGAAAAACACATTCAAGTCATTTAATCTCTAAGTTTCTTCAAAGGAGGACAGTCTTTTACACTGTCCAGAAAGTACATCACTTCTTTGTGAACATGGCAGGAAGCTCTACTGATTTCCTCATATTCTGACTCAGAAGGCAGCAGAACAGCTACTCAAGTCTACTAATCGCAGCATCCAAAACTTATGCTCCAAAATCCAGGATGCTTTAGGCAATGTTGGTACCTTCCTTAATACACTGTATGCACTTGCACATATGCATGTTAATTATTTCTTGGCTAGCCAGTCTGACCTGCAGTATAGCAGATGGCAAAAAAGCAGTGGATTATCCTACACTAAATAATATAACCATTTTCCTCCAGTAGACATTTCCAACAGCTGTGGGGAAAACAGACCATTCCTCCCTTCACCTCAGCCTCTAAAAAGAAACCAAATGTTATGTGGTTCTAAACGGAATTGAAGTGCACCCAAATAATCCACTGGCATACACAGTAGAGCCAAATTTGCCTTTTACACTTCTAAAAATGCTGTATAAGATCTATTTCCTGCAAAAAGCTTACACTCAAACAATCACTCTTCCAAGAGATTTTTCTAGGTGTGTATGACGAAAAGTGAGCAAGACCTCAGCAACGCAGCATGTCAGAAAAGTAGAGATTAACATCTATACACTTTAAATTTAAGTCATAACCTCCAGTGTTTCTAGTCTTCTATCCTTCAGTACTTCAAGAGCAAAAGGACAAACAAGATGTGAGCTTGTGGATATGGGGAAAGAAAAAAGGTTAAGAAGTAAAGATATTAGTGCTAAGTTTGACAAGGCTTCTCTTATCCCAGCACAGAATACTATTTTTTAAACAGCTCCAAATTATACTGGAAAGACAAGATGCATGGCTATCGGAAAGACTCCACTGAGTCTTCTCATTAGGAGAAGACTTCTGGGTTTTTTCCAAAATATACCTTCCAAAAACATTCCACTTTTCTCCACTGCCTTGGAGGCAACACTTGCCATTAAAGGGAAATGGCTGAGAGTTACTTTATAGGGTACAACTTTAGACTTCCAAAGCAGCACATATTGAACAGTTGAATCCAGTAACTTCACTGATCCTTAATATCACAATTCCAGCCACTGCAAAATCAAGGCTTCTTGGTGATCCCCGCAGCTTGCCAGCACCTCACAACCCTTGGCACTTTCATTATTTAAAGATATTTTCTAGATGCTTAACAGAAAGGACAAGCTCTGCTGTGGCTTTGAACCCACCCAACTTTAAGCTAAAGTATTCTCAGGCCAGCTGACAGCTGGAGCTTCTTAATTTTCAGCTTACACACAAAGAAAAAGTTTTGAGGATTTGTTTTCACTGGAATTTTTCTTAATAAGCTTCTAGATATGGAAGCCAAATTCATATTAGAGAACCTGAGTCTTAAATTCCTTCAAACAATCACACAGTTAATTTAATCATGCCACTGTTTAAAGGAAATTAAATGTAAATATTTTGATCTTTACAATGAAATTGCTAAAGGGAAAAATGCAAACTGTGGTCAAACAACATCTATGGAGAAGTGCAATGCAAGGAAATTAATTCAACTGTGATTCTGAAGATTGCTCATAAGATAATGAGGAGCTTTACTTCTCTTTTGATCTTTAAGATCTGTTCTCAGACTTGGAGAAACAGGTAGGATTCGAGAGTTGTATCTCCAACTTATCACTGTAACTATAAACATCCCATTCATAAGCTTGAGATCCAACCCAAAAACTTCCGAAGTTTTCCTAAAGTTCTCCTCTACCGCAATGTAGGGGGTTTTGCTGCAACTTGACATTATGCAGCCATTATTAATGGTTTCTATTTCTTCATTCTTAAGAGCCTCATCATGTATTTCATGTAAGTGGACTACAGCTTCACTGACTGCTTCTGATTCCCAGATTTAGCTAAGGGGGAGAGGACAAGCATGTAACTGTGACTGAGGAAGCTGGACAGACAGCCATGGACGAGTCAGCTCTGGATCATCTGCTGCAAAGCACAGATTTGCTCCTACCATGCTAAAAAGTAAACTGGTCAGAGGGAACACTTCTACAGTACAAACACACCATGAAGTGAATGATCAGTGATAGTAAAAATCAGTGACAAAAGGCTTCTTTTCCATAAATAAAACAGCAGGAGATGTTTAGGCTGTATTTGTTTACCAGGATTTGTCTTCTCAAGTTGGTACCATCTGTAAAATGCCCTTTTCTTTTGTTCACTCAGGTCTGACCCCTGCTGCAACAGCCAATGGGAGATCCGGCTCTGACTGATACCTGTAAAAAGACAGAACAGAACAAAACAAAAAAAAGAAAGAGGAAGAGAAAACTTGTTCTTTTTAAAACATTTTAAAGTGATTTATATACTGATAAAAGATATCTTCTTACAATGCCCAGGAACTTGCAATTGTTCCACTGTAGGTTCCAAAAAGTAGGGTTCAAGCTTCCCTCCCCAACCCAAACTACTTTAACTTCTCCCTCTTGTTATTTGCAGCCTTGCAGAAGGTGCATCCTGGAACCAGCACAACCAACCTACAAGGAAAGAGGGTACAAACTGGGAAGACAAATCTACCACTGACTTTAATTGTCCACAACTTCCCTGATTCTTAAATTTCTTCAGGATTCAGTGAAACAGGATCAAGTCCCTTATCCACTATTATATATCAATAATTATACTTAGGAGTTAATTATCATTCAATGCTTGAACAAGAATGGAGACAAACATAGAAAGTTTATGTGATATAGATCAAATCAGCACAGAAATGGAGCAAGTCAACTATCAGCAGCTATAAAAACAGCCAGACAACAACACAGAGAGGCAGCTGCCTGTCAGCAAAGCAGGATTCAAGCTTTAGATATTCAGACAAGGGACAAAAAGTTCCAGACTTTTTAGAGGAAGAAAACAGTAAAAGAGAAAAAAACCCTAGAAGTCAATACAGTTATTTCCAAAACATGACACTGAAAGTAGGACCAATGCAAAAAGGGAAAAGAAACTATTAGGAGAGGAATCAAATAAAGCAAGGGTTTAAAAAGTGCACTAGTAGGTGAACTGTAGGTTCAACTGAAAATATAAAAAAAAAAACATACAGTTTGCTGAATAACTGAAGCAGTAGTTCAGATAAGATGACTCTGTGTGCTTTCTACAAGGCTCTTAAGCTACCAGAAAGGGTTAACAACATCTAAACTCTCCTGAGTGCTGAAGTTTTAGGAGGTACTCCAAGTAACAAGATACTGCTGAATACCACCTGTGCCACCACCTGCTTGGTGATAATACTGAGGCAGGTAGAAGGTGAGTTTTCACATACAAACTGAACTACCTCTCCCCTCTTGAGATGCATCAAGGTTTTATAAGACCTCATAATCATATTTCACTCATGAAGAACAACCTCCTGTAGTTTTATCACATCTAATATGGGGGTTTTACTATGCTTTTTTTTTTTTTTTTTCATTGAACACTGAAGCTAGTTAACTTTAGAATGATTAAACTTGACTCTCAGGTGGGTTTACTCAAACCAGATTTTTAAAATCACAGGGTTTATGCTCTTAACTGTTCTTCCTTAACAGAGTTCCAGAGCCTATGAAGTTTTAATTATCCTGGGGAAAAGAGATAGGTGTATTTTGTTTCAAGCACAGAAGCTTACTGCTATTCAGCAAAGCTCTGCCCATAAACCATACCTTAGTTTGGGTTGTTTCTCCAGCATCTATTGATCTTAATACTCATTCCCAGAGACTGCCTTTGCCCCACAACTGAAAGAGTTTAGAAACAGCTGGGGCAGTCAAGAGTTGACTACCCCCAGGGCCTACACTGGGATATATAATTGAATTTACAGTACTAGGGAAGTGGTATTACTCAACCAAACACAAACCTTAGACTCTGCCAAGTTTACATTAAGTAACTGTGGAAGCATACAAGTTAATACCAGAAGAAGTTAATGTAAGTTGCTAAAACCCTCTGGCCCAAAACAAGGCTTCATTCTAGCTGAAATCATACAACCTAGATGCCAGTAAAAAGACCAGGTTTTTTGCACCTCTTCACCTACTATTATGATTTACAAAAGCCACTTCTTTAACACAGTGCGGTGAGACACAAATGTTTGTGTCTCACTGCTTTTGGCTGCATGGCTCCTATTAATCAATGGGTAACAGGACTATTAATTTACTTGTTTACTACAGACCACTTACACTTACTGCAGTGAATTAGTGTTTGTTGAGTGTTTGAATAACAATGTAAGATACAAATGCAAAGTGTTATTAGATAAAAATTATAAATAGAGATGAAGTATTTTCAACAAGAGTCGTATAGTGGAAAATCCAAATTCTGCTCAAGAGGCTGCCTGATACTGTCATAAAGTGGTACAGATGTTGGCCACTTCAGACAATGTGCTTGAGACAAAGCAAAGGAGCAGAAGCCAAAAGATTCAAGCTGTGTATTGCCATGTCCACATCTGACTCATTGCGAGACTTCGCAGTTCATAAAGTTGCTTCTGCAAAATGGAGCTTTGTAAAGGACACTGAGATGTACAGATTCGATTAATGCACCATAAATTCTCAGTATGTTGTTATTTGACTGTGCTATCTCATGAATGGCACTGCAGTCCATAGCATATCTTTGCATCAGCAAAAAGCCCACAGCCTATTTTGCCCTTTGGCTAGCAGAATTCTACAGCCCTCCTGCAAACCCAGGTAATGTATCAGGCAGCTGATCCTGGTTTTGGTCATAGGAAAGCAGTGGATGACCCCACTATCATTTTTCTGGTTTTTATTATTTTCTCTCCTTGTTTCAGAGATCTGTAATGACAGCTGAGCTTCTTAAAGGTTTTCTCTACCTATATAACTCTTCCTCTTTTTAAGATACACAATATATTTAATCTGTCCCTCAACTTGGTTTAGAGGCCTCAAAACTGTATATTCCAGGCCACATGATTCAAGGTCACATGCAATGTCAGTAGCAGAAGAACTGAAGCAGGATCTCCTAGATCCTAGCACAGTGTCTTAACCACAAACGCATTCTTCACTCTGTTCAATTGAAAAAAACAAACCACCCCCCAAATTGTCATGTCAGAGTTTTTGCATTTCAAGTGGATTTTACACTGTTGACTCATAGGGACAATGACTAGTACTGTCACCAGTATCATCCTGTCACATTGTCTGTAATCATGCTACTTTAGGAAATTGCACTGGCAGGAAAAAAGAAATCATCCTGCTGCCAGAAGCAGATTAATGAAGTAAGTTCTCTGGAGTACTGAAAATCCAGCTGTCTTGAGGAAATTCACCCTCAAACTGAATCACGGACCTCAAGGAAAACTGCCATCCTCTGGGCTTAGCATCAGCAGGGAAAGGAACACATCATAATGAGCACAACTAGTTTTCCCACAGAAAATACTGATGAAAGAAGTGGTAATCACCAAGGATTCTAGCAATTCAAATGCCGATTTTTGGGTAACACACCACTCCTTCCCACAGCAGGTTACACTTCCTAATTACAAACAAAATGGAGATGATAGTAGATGCATACTCTTCTGGCCAGCCCCACTCTCTCCTAAAACAAACTATTTAGAGAACAAGTTTCCCTTTCAAATACACCAAAGAAATGGCAAAATACATAATCAAGAGAAGGCAACTGATATCTGCAGTACAAATCCGCTCACAACCTCAAAACTGCTATTTATCAAGTCTTTGGTAACTGGTTTTCACCTTCACAGGTAGATTTTTTCAGTGACTCTACTTTGCATTTCTTTAATGTTTCTCTCAGGATTGGTTTTTAGAAGCACTTGGCACACGTCTGATTTGGATAAGAAAGTAACTGACATGTTTTAGTTCCTCAGTTTGCAAGTGAAGTCCTAGATTCATATAATACATGCTAGCAAAGGACATCTAACAATTTAGCAAAGCTTGTTTACAGAAAACTTGCAAAGGTTAAAATCTTAGAAAAACAAATCTTTTCCTGTGTTGTCATGAGTATATATTAAAAAAGGGAAGGAAAATGTTTTCAGAATCTAGCTTCTTGCCATTTCAGATGATCAGTAATTCAGTAATTTTCTGATTTCCCTTTGCAGTGCAACTAGTTAAGTTTCATTTGTTTGTATTTGCATTTGCTCAGCATCCCTGTGTGTAACTTCCAAACCTTAAGGGATTTTATTTACTTTACAGCAGTGCTTCAAGGCTGCCCTCCACTGCACTAGATGCTGTGTGTTTATCATAACAGAAAGCCAAGACCTGAAGATCTCCTACCCATTAAGACAGAGACAGCAGGACAGGGCTGAATTGTACTAGCAGAATAATCAAGAGCGTTAGCAGGACTGCACACTGAAAAGCTCAGTGTGTTATGTTTTTGTGTTTGTTTGGTTTTTTTAATGGATCTCTTTATTTTATTGTTGCTCCCTTTATTTTTTTCAAATGGTGGTTTTATGGTCCTAGCCTAAGAATCGAGAAATACAAAGTCAAATTCCTGCTCTGCCACAGACTGTTTCCACTGTGACCTCAAGAAAGCAAGGTTTTTTTTATTCCTTCACTCCCTGCATGTAAAAAATGGAAAAGGTAATATTTCCAAGACTTGCAGAAGCATCATTCATCAAAGCATTTAGGCTGGCTGCAAAGGGCTCATCTATGCATACTCCTTCCTCTCTCCTCTACCATAGTACATAACAGAAAGACATTAGCTTCTGAAAACATTTCCCTCACCCTCCATATAGATTTGGAAGCTCAGAGACAGCATCTCTTAATAAGTTTACATTTACCTCTTCATCCTTTGCCTTCTGACCATAACTTACTTGGTACCCAGATACAATTCTGGTGGCAATTCAAGCAAATTACAGCACACAACTTCCGAATTATTTTTCATAAAAATTCAGCATCTCACCCACCACATGTAGGGCTAAATACCTACCCCCAAGTAAGCTGCAGCTATGTTAAAAGGAGCTTCAAATAACAAGATAGGAAATTCAGCAGGAACTATTATTAGCTCCTGTTTATACTGTCATTTCTCTTATCAGTAGGAGATTATTTATACAGAGCCCAACCCAAGTGCTTCTTGTTTATCTTATTACAGACACCATTAAAAAGTTTCTATAAAAAGCAGCTCCTGTATTTAGGACCAACACTAATAAGTGTTATGCTACATTTTTGCTTCTTATCAATCACTCCTTTATTTTGAAGTCACCGTTTAATACTCCGTTACTATTTTCCAGTCTGCCCTCGTCTCAATACAAAAGGCAGTCTTGTAGAATGTCATCCAGGTTTAATTTTCCATGTCACATGCATTACCTAAATGACTTTTAATGTTTCTGGTAATATTGTAACAACTGAGAGAGCCTAAAGAATTCTTCTACTGCAACAGCTAACTTGAACCTTCAGTTCCGTGTCCCTCTCTCAAGCATCCTCCCTCTCTGTCACTTCCTATCCCCTTGTCCTGCAGCACAAGAAAAACAAAAGGAAAAGCCATATACTCCTGCAGAGCCTGTAAATACAAGGCTGCTCAGTGTGCTTTGTAGGCTTGTGGCTGATGTGGGAAAGTGTATTTTTTAAGTGCATTGCAATATTAGAATAAAGATGAGAAATACCAGAAATACATTTCTGAATAAAATTTCAAGTGCCTTGAAGAATTAGTGAAATAGGAAGCAACTGAAGTTTCAAGGGGCAGAGACTGCAGTAGAAGTTCCCATACCAAGGACAGAAACCAAGATAGAGAATGGGGATAAATACGGTGGTTAGCACAGGGGAAACATTACCCTCTTTGATGAGCTAATCCAAGACCTGCAATTTGAAGACATGCAAATACACTGGTTTAGCTAAAGTTCAGCACTTACATGTTCAAGTTGCCCAACTTCAAACCCAGCCATAGCTAAGAAAAGGAAGCAAAGTTTTAGGTTCCTAGCTAAAGGTCTAGTATCACTCTGTTCAGATGCACTATTACTCCCTTCCCTCTATGCCATTCACCCCTCCCTACTGCATGCAGACACATACAATTTTTTAGGGTAGTAAATAAATTGCTAGAGATTAAAAAGTTGACAGTATTGGGTAGCCAAGCCAACCAACTCTCTCTTCCCAGACAGAGCCAGCCATAAATTATCTGTTTTCTTTCTTTCTTGCCTCCTGAGGCAGAAGAGATTACTCTCTTCCTGGAGCAGAAAAGATGAACGTTAAAAGCTGAAGTCACACTATTCTGAATTTATTTCAAGTGCTAAACAAATTACTTCCAGCTGATGCACGGTGGTAGCCAGTGGATGGGCAAGTCAAATATGCCCAACATCTGCACTGTGGCCTCCAGAACCAGCTTGCTATATTTGTATTGCAGCGAATGGTGATGAAGGCTGCAAACACACCAGCCTCTGTGGGGTGCTGATCTATTCTTGCAGAATCACCTCCTTTCAGCCTCTTTGTTGGCCAGAACAGGGTTCCACCTCTATGTGCAATATAATAAAGAGGACCCTAAGACACAGATCACTGGAGGCTGAACAGTATTCTGAAAAGGTATCATTACACTCTTATGGTCCTTCCCCACACCATCTGCTACAGTGGATTTTATTTATCTATTTGGATTTTATTTATCTACTTTTCCCCTGGAGTACTGAATTATTTACAGAACAGCTTTTCCAGTAAGACTTGTAAAGACTAGTAAGACTAGCCTGTAAATACTGATACCATTTGGAAACATATACTCTGCAAAGCATTACCCTTGTCTATACAAACTGCTGTTGTAATGAACAAAAAGTGGTTTCCAGGCTTTCCTTGGGACCCTGTTTGACAGCTGAATGGGAAGGCACGTTGGATACATCTGAAGAATACGCAAGTCAACCAGCACTCATCAGGCCTAAGACAACCCTGGAGGTGAGAGCCCTGGTACACATGCTTTTTGCTCTGGATCTCTGTCCTGAGCTATTTTCAGTCACTCTTCACCACGCTGTGCTTTTGAAAGGAGTTGATGTTTCTCCCTGGTAGTGCTGAGCACACTCTTTAATCTGGTGCTCAAACATCTCTTTAAGATTTACTATTCCTTTCAGATAAGCCGTAACTATATACTTAGCAGAGGCACATAAGTACTACACATCTGCTTACACAAGGCTATGGGTTATATTTGCAATGAATCTGCTCCTGTAGACCTTCCCACCAAGCGTATGGAGGATAACACAGTTCAACTGCAAAGGGTAGGGGTGGAAGAGGCTGGTGTGTCACAGAGCAGTGCAAGCCTTGCTGCCATCTCAGCTTGAGGAACTGCATCACATGTAACATTTTACTTTTCTCATTTGAAAGGTCCATGGAAAAACTACTGGGTCAGCTGCAAAAAGACATTGCCATTTAACCTTTACGTTTACCTTGTTTCCCATTGATTTGGCTTGAAAATAAGATAATAATAGTGTCATTGGTTCAGTCCTCGTTCTGTCCCACTGACAGGCTAGAAAGAGACACCCAGTGGTATGTACTCTGATCAGTGTGCATGCATTGCAGATTTCCCCCATGTTACACAGTAGGGTTGAGTGGGATGGCTGAGAAACTTACTCAACCATGTATGAAGTAGATAGTGCCATTTACTCACAGGAGGAACAACTTGGCAAAGACAATAAAAAGCTCCCGAAGCCTAAATGCCGACTTAATTATTTTAACAGCTGAAATCGAAGAGAGCAGACTGAAGATGGAAGGAGTAAAATGATCGGGTGTGAAGAGGCTGGTCTTGACTTTGCTACAGTCTGCCTGCAGGGGTATCAAGACATGCACTGAGACATTTAGCTAATTACCATTAGATCAGCTGATCATTACTGATACAGACTCTGTCTGAGACTTGGTGTGGTGATCCTGATCCGACAGCCCTGCATGTAGTAAGTCCCACTGACTGAAATAAAAATGCTGGCTTGTTTTGGAAATACTCTCCTACAGTTTTTTTTGTGTTTGCAGTACTTTTATTGAAGGGGAAGCTAGTTTGGCTTGCTGGTAGATGTGAATGATGCTGGAGTTGGAATATTTTCTGTTTGCTCCCATAAAACAGGTTAATTAGAAGATGGGCTACTCCAGGACTATATTCAGGTAAGGACTAAAGAAAAGTGAGTGATCCAGTAACTACCTAAACTTCACAGTTTGGATACAATTTAAGCAACTAGGCTTAGTATTTAATTTTTGGAGTACTTACACTAACATCTCATGAGACTAACAACATTCCTGAAATTGTACAAAATGTTAATCTCATTATTTTACAGACAAAATTGAAACTGGAGAGGGACAACAAATTTTGCCCAAGATCACAGAGAAGAGCTGGAGACATGGAAGTAATTCCTGGCTCCATGGCTCAAGCCTTTCTGCCTGCCTCCCTAAACTACTAGCTTGTCTGTAAATCCAGATCTCCCAGACAGATGGGTTCTTATGACATTTCAAATACTGGAAATATCATAAAAGAACAACCTCCCTCCTGCTGGGTTTAGCATTCCTAGTCATCAAGGAACCTTAAATTTTATCTATTTCAAGATCTTTATTTAAGCTTGGATTTAAAAATGAGTAAATGTTATAGGTATATCATGGGATTGAGCTATCTGTATTTTATCATCAAGTTTTCATCTTAAATATGCAAACTGCTGTCCTCTTGGGGACAAGCAGTGTCAGGCTGTAAAGGAGAACTAATAGCACCCCACCCCTTGGAGCACCAGTAAGAATTTGTTACTCTTTGTGTAAAGCTCTGGAAACACACCCAAGGAAGAAGTGGTATCACTGCAGTGTGTTCACTTGTCCTGAATGTTAGAGAGAGAAGGCACACAAGAGAGGGCGAAAAGAGAACTACTTCACCTTCTAGGTAAAAGCTGAGGTCATCCCCTCAACCTCACATCTGATTTTCATTGTGATACAAAGGCAAGTGACTGAAAAACTTCAACCTACTAGAATCTGACTCCTGGATGTAGTGATACCAGCTATGGCTGTGCCTCCTGATTATTCCTACATTCTATAATATAAATGCATATTACATTTCTCTCTCCATACACAGAGATGCAGATATGCATCTATTTGCTGCACTCAACCAACAATTTAAGAATTAGGGAAAACCATTTTCATTTTAAGATAAGAACTTTGGGCTTATTATAATGCTGTAAAATAAAATCTGCTAGCACAAGCCACAAAAAAAAAAGAAAAAAAGAAAAAGTGATTCACTGGGGAAGTTCCATGATGTGCGGGACAATGGGTCTTAAATCAAAGGCATACATTATCATGACTAAGCTGACAGATCTGCACTGCAATGCAGAAAGCCAAGCAGTATTCCAACATCTGCACCATGCACAGATAGGCAGTTAGACACAGCTTCCCAAAATGAAGAAAGGCCTCCCCGAGCTCTTACCTGTTACCTGTGCAACAACTGCTTGGGAAATTCTCCGATTGGCTAGGAAGGCTTTGATTTCCTCCTTTATCACACTGCTGTCCCTCCTACCAAAACAACAACAACAACAACAAAAACAACAAAAGAACACACAAAAAGACAGAGAACCCAAAGTGCACTTTGAAGATACAAAATGGCCTTAGTTCCTTTATTTAGGGGACGAGGAGTGGGGAAGGCAGGCATTAAAATTGTCCAAATGCCTCAGCAGTGGACACTTCTTTTAACAAGTGTCACGTTTGATCAAAGTACCCTAGCAGCAGAACGGATGACTCACGTCCTATATAATTCATATTAGGTGCAGCACTGCCATATGGAATGTACAAAGTTTCATTACACAGGGATGAATAAATCTCTCATACCAGCATAAAAACCTCAGTCATAAAAACGAGGCACAAAAATAAAAAATAAAGGATAGCAGGGTCTGCACTGGTAGCTACACAAATGAATATACATAAACAAACCTTCTCCAACCTTTCAACAAAATGACCCAAAGGAGAGAAGATTTTGCAACCTCTGTCCCCCCACCACTAGTTCCTTAGTCCACAGCTTGCACTGGATAAACAATTGTCAGTTTTTTAAAGCCCTTGTACGATTTTTACAAGGTGTGCAAAGATAGTTCAGAAGGGACTAACGCTGGGCTAAAAAGAAAGTAATTTGGAGGTTGCAAAGGGACTGAGATACGCAGCAAAGTTAAGCTGCAGTAAAAGCTTACTTTTCCCTCGTCTTCCTCCCTCCCTTCCTGAGAAGGGCAGACAATTAAAATCAGACTTTATTAGGCTTTATTATTTGGTAATTTCCCTTTCCTTTCTCCCCTCCTGCCCCAGCAGCACTCAAGGCAGATTCAAGCTTGCAAATGTAAATGCAAAATAAATGCTATGTTGTGGGTTCATTTTTATTTCTGTACCCAACACTCATCTTCCATATGCCTGCAAATGAAAGTAGTTTCAGTTTAAATAAGAACCCAAAGCATTACCAGAGACTTACTGCACACAAACCCACAACTCAAAGAAATTATTAAACTTCAGCAATGGGAACACCTGCACACTGCTATGCTCACCACCTTCCTGCATTATTCCATCATCCTGCCGCCAACAGTAAATGAGGTTGATCGGCTTTTTTTATTGCTTACCTCTAATCCCCCCCCTCCAGAAGCCACACCTTTACCCTAAATCTCCAAACTACTTCAAAACATATTTTCATTCTGGACCCCAGTTCTCTCAGAGGTACTTCATAAATGTTGCATTTGGGGGAAAAACAGACATCTCAACATTATGACCAAAATTGTTTCAAGACATTTGGCCTTTCCTGTTTCTTGTTGATATCAAGCATACTGACTCTGACTTTCATCCTCACGGGTATAATCTCCTCCTTTCAT
This sequence comes from Apus apus, assembly GCF_020740795.1. NCBI lineage: Eukaryota > Metazoa > Chordata > Aves > Apodiformes > Apodidae > Apus > Apus apus. The sequence goes on along the minus strand of NC_067284.1, from coordinate 105,406,036 downwards.
CTTTGCTGTAATGCCAAAAAGGAAGCTGCTAAAAGTAAAGGAAGATCAGTCGAGAAAAAACCCAACAAAACAAACCAACTGGCTTTCACTGAAGACTCCTGCTTCTTATTTGTATTTTCCTACACCAATCTGCAGACTGCAAATCCCAGGGAGAGTCAGTCCCTACCACAAACTATAAACAGATAACATCCATGTACTGCAGATACCAATGGAAAGCACTAAGCAAGCAGATTCCCTACTCCTCCTATATATGGAAGGAAATACCAACTGGTATGAAGTAGTGGAGGGAGAGTCATGTGAATTGACAGAAGCCTTCTGAATGAGAGTAGGGAGAAAAATTAACGTGCTAACATCAATTTCAGTACTTGGGACAGCATGGGTAAAATATTTAAACGGTAGAACAAACTGGGATACCCACACAAAGCCAGGGGTTACCTACAAGACTGAGAGGCAGGTGAGAGGTACTGAGATAGTGACCATTAGGGAACTAGCAGTAGAACAGCTGTCTATAGCAGTTCCTGCTTTCTTGGTAATACCTTTCACTATTAGAGCAGGCACCTTCCAAACTTTTTAAAAAGACTTCTACTAACCTCATCAGTTCTTCCACTTTGTCATCTATGTCCAAATCCTCTTCAGAAGCTTCAAAACTGTATGACCTTTGAGCCAAGCTGTTTGCAAGTGGGTAGCGGGTAGGTGACATCTTCCCATTGAATGCAGACAACCTCTCGTTACTCTCCCTCCCATTCTGATTAGTAGTGCAAGGCTGTGGGGAGGTGTCATAACTGTTGCTCGGTGATGGGGACATCCCAGAATGCTGGGTCTGTGTTGAAGCTGTAGCTGTAGAGGAAGATGCTGGGACATTGTTGGTACTGTTGCTGTAGGAGCCACCTCCATAGCTAGACCTTCTTCCAAATTTGTCACTATGTTCTTGATCAAGACGATCCAAGGTTTCCAGTGCGTGTAGGATTTCATGTCTGGTCATTCCTGTACGTCTCAGGCGCTGAAGCAGGTCTATCTGCTCTATGGTAAATCTTGGTTCGTCTGTGTAGTGAGACATGGTTTCCAGCAGACTGAAAACAAGGTAAAATGTAAAAGCAAATACTTTAGTTCAAGAGTTTTTTGTGGTACATGGAAAGTACCTTAGATACAGGAAAGATTCTGATCCAAAAATGTAAGACACACACATGATGGAGCTGGCAGTGGAACAGACCACCTCCCAACAAGCTCAGCAGGCAACCTCCTATGAATGCTGGTCTCATTATTTAGCAAATGGGCTTATTTGAAGTGCTCAAATAGCATCTCTCTCTTCTACTAGCACTTCATACACCTTCTACAAGAAACCTCCAGTTAGTACTCCAGTTAGCTTTTGATAAACTGCTGCTACAGAGAGACAGCGGTTGCTCAGTAATTAAAGCTGCAACTTGATTTCAGACAAAATGTTGCCCATAGCTAAGTATCCACCATATAGAAATGCCAGATTCCAAAACTGCTAGGTTGAGGCCAGAGATTGGGTTTCTCTGAAGAAGTTTTAACCAGTTACAATGTGAGATTTATGAATCTCAACTCTTTCGAAATTTAAGAGCGAAAGTTCAAGCTGCCCTAAATTTTTGTTGCTACCTTGAAAAAAAGGAAGATAAAAACACACCTAGCGGAAATTCTAGTGGCCTGTAGGACCATAGTTGATTTTACTGAAGTCCTATTTCTGAAGTTTGATTTCTGAAGTTTGTAACTTTTGAACCTGGAAGTGTTGTCACAGGTCTCCTGCCCTAACAAGAAAAGTGCAGCACATCCAATTACTACCGAGCTTTCATTTAAAGAAATAAAATCTACAGCCTCTTCCCTTCCAAAGGCAGGCTTCCATGTAATTCAGTCACCATGGTGGCTCATCAAAAGCATTTTTAACTCCTAAACTTCCCAAGGTGCCAGAACAATGAACATGTATTTTCTGCAAAGCCCAGAAATGGAACTGAAAAAAATGCAATATGCTCCCTTCAATCTCTTTTCCTTCTTAAATCTCCTCACTACAGACCTAAATGACATACAAATGACAAGATCACCTCCTTCAGAACTCAAGATTTTGAGAAGAAGGGATGGCACATGAAGGGCAGACAGAACTTGGCAAAGAGATCAAGGCATTTTCCATCCTTTTTGTAAATCTTCTTAAGAGTCAAGGGTTTATTACAATTCCTGCAGGACAGCACAGTGAAGAGATCACTCAAACTCCCGGAGATATGACAGAGCTAATGTACAAGCCCTACAAGCGAGAGCAGACAAACAGCAGCCTCAAGAAAGTCAAGAATTCCAAGTACCCTACAAAAATTGAGAGGGATGATGGCTGTCATGATCATTTGAGACCTTTCAGGGACAGGGCTGGCTATTTCTTTCCACAAACTTTGAAGATCACTCTTTATTTCCATTTCTGCACTGGCACAGAGCGATAGAACTTCTTCAACTGTTGTATTGCTGCAGCCCAAACGTATCTGGGGCTGCATTAAAAGCAGCGTGGCCAGCAGGTCAAGGGAGGCAAATATTCCCCTCTACTCCAGTCCTGTGAGACCCCACCTGCAAAACTGTGTCCAGTTCTAGAGCCCCCAACACAAGAAGGTCAAGGAGCTGTTGGAGTGAGTCCAATGGAGGCCACGAAGATCAGATGGTGGAGCACCTCTGTTATGTAGACAGGCTGAGAGAGTCAGGGTTGTTCAGTCTAGAGAAGAGAAGGCTCTAGGGAGACCTGAGAGCACCTTCCAGGACCTGAAGGGGCTACAGGAAAGCTGGGGAGGGGCTTTTTACAAGGACATGGAGTGAAGGGACAAGGGGGAATGGTTTAAAGCTGCAAAAGGGGAGATTGAGATGAAACATTAGGAAGAAATTCTGTGCTGTGAGGGTGGTGAGACACTGGCCCAGGTTGCCCAGAGCAGCTGTGGATACTTCCTCCCTGGCAGTGTTGAAGGCCAGGCTGGGTGGGGCTTAGAGCAAGCTGGTCTAGTGGGAGGTGTCCCTGCCCATGCAGGGAGGTTGGATCTAGATGATCTTTAAGGTGCCTTCCAATCCTAACTATTCTATGATTCTATGATTCTCTGTATTTAGTCTTTTGTCACATACATGGATCACAGCAAAGTAAATCAAGCCCATAGGTTTTGGGGGTGTCGCGAGGGACTGAGTCTCTTCAGGGGAGTTACAAAATGCAACTGCTAGGCAATGGGAACAGGTCTATCCTTGAGACACATGGTACAGCCATGACAATACTAATAAATTAAATAGTGCCCAGGAAGTGGCACCGTAGGATCTACACACACTTGTCCCCAGTATTATTAAATGACTGTAACTGGTTTTGGCACAGTTTTGGTCCAGCACAACCAGTGCACTCCTGACAAACTCACAGCCTTTTTCATGGAGCAGAAACTACCAACACTCTGGATCCAGCCACTGAGTCTCAAAGCTAAGAATGTCTGGTAGCAGGGATGTGGTCTAGTGACCTTGGGGCTAAAGAACCGCACTAACTGGCTTGCTTAGTAGAGCTGTAGCTACAGTGTAGTGGTTCAGAGATGGTGCTACAAAGCCAGGATGCATGAATCCACAGAAATGGCCTTTGCAGCCTGCAAAATACAGAAATTAGAAGAAGCTGCTGTCTTTGCCCTCATCAAGCAAAAATATTGAGCCCCTTTCATTTTATACATGGGAGAAGGAAGGAGGAGGACAATGCAAGGGGATGACTCCCATCCAAGAAAATGACTGTGTTAGAAGACAGACGGACTACAGCCATATAAATGCTTTGGTCTAACAGGAATGTGCTGTCCTTTGGACAATTGATTACTGAAAACGTACAAGCCATTTTAAAATTTAAAAGACAAGCACCCAGACTACTCTACTAAAAGGAGGGCACAGCAGCCAATGCAGCAGCAGACTAGCAACTGACTAGAATTGTAACAACTAAAAATTGGAAGTTGCATCTCAGACTGAGACGTTCAGAGCTTGACAAGGAGCATCTGGAAACAGACATTGTGTTCTAGGTTTGGCCCCTGCACTGGGGGAGGCAGGGCTGCTCAATCTTTTTCTCCAAGCTTTGTGAAGGGAGAAATGTGACACTGACTTACTGACTCACACCACAAACTCCTGTAGAGCCTGAAAGCCCCTCTCATCCCCCTCCCTGGTCAGCTCCAAGTAGATAGTTTTCTAATAGAAAATCTCCTCTTAAACATCTAGCCTTAAGGTGGTTTTCACTAGATATGTCAGCTTGCCTTTCCTTAGAGATAACCCCTCCCCTTTTTTTTAACCTATATTTCTCATATCATTTATCTGTCAACACCAAGTGTCATATGCTCAAAGTACTTGTTCAACTGGAGGATTTAATAAATTAGAATCTCCACCCAGAATCACCTCTATTCAAAATTTGCACATGCTTACTCTTCAATGTTTAATACCAAAACATACTTTAGATTATCTATTTTCCAGTTTGTCACAGACCTAGAAACCCAAAACTTTTGTTCTTCTGGCTCTGTGAACTGAAAAAACTCGTATCTGACAAAAGCATGACTTTCCAGATGGCTTAAATAATGTCAAGCAAAACAGATCTTACCACTCCCTGCAGCAGTTTGTTGCCATGGTCAGTCATTCCCTTTAAAATTTGGGTGTAATCCTTAATTTGTCTAAAATGTCAGGGCTGAGTTTCCATATCTAGATTCTCAGGCCAAATTAATATCCTTTAGTGAATTAACATGATCCTTTAGCAAATCCTAAGTATCCTTTACCGAACTACTAGTGAATTACATGTAATGAACTCCTGTGTGCTTATATGCAAAATAAATGGCTGACCTGCTGCACGTGGCTGTGTGTGGGAAAGTGATCTGGCCTCAGGTTCATCCCACTTTGATACAGTGTGGCTCTAGTGTACACGTGCAGTAATTTCAATTGCACAGGGATGCAAGGGCTGCTGGACAAGGCCATCCTTTGACGTAAGAATTCAATGACTTCCAACTTGTGTTCTACAGAGTCCTGTTAATCTGTGGACTGCTGCTAAAAGGCTTGCAGAGAGTAATCTCAGAGTAAGAAACCTACTGTCAAATTAGATCCATTATACTATGTTCAACACAATCACTGGGAAAATGCTGGCAATTTGAAAAAAAGCCAAAACCAAGAACAACGACACGTCTGTCTGTCCACACGAAGTGTTCTTCTAGCCCTCCAACCCTTTTAGATAATTTCTGCAGAATTTTTCAACACTTCAAAAGAAAGTCAGATAAAGTATCTTACTGCTGGTCTGATTAATGTCATACACAGATGTAAAAACTGCTTTGCTTATACTTACATACACAGCATACACTGCATCTGACATACTTCTTATTGGTGATCTTGATTTTGTTCCCATTTCCATATACTTTTCTACCCAACCATGAGATCTAGAAACAATGCTTCTGCATTTTATGTATTGAAAACCACTGCAGAAACTGGGAATTTTCCATTAAAGACCCAAAACAAATATTGCAAAATCTGGTATTATTGAACACATTCCAACATTGCCAACTATCTACTGCTTTTTAATGAATAACTACAGGAACATTATTTAGAACTATATTCTAGGAGGGTTTCAGTTTATTTCCCTTTTAAAAATATTTTAATAAACTTACCCTGTTTAAAGATCAAATTACAAAGCAGTTAAGTAAATCAGCCATTTTAGAAACATCATAATTTCATTCACCTCATCTCTACTACTTCACCTCCCCCCATATTGCTATAAGAGCCTCTTATCCTCCTGAACTCCTCTGGCTGGCTATAATTCAATTTGCTTCTCCCCTCTTTTTCCTTGTGAAATACAATGAACTGCAAAAATAACAAGAAGTAAAATAAGACAGGGACAAACAGAATGACTGGGGGTGTGCAGGAGAAAATAAAGATAGCAGATACTTTCCTGACAACAAAGACTGTAGACAAATTGCTTTGCTGTGATAAAACTTTGCTGCCAGTGTAGCATAATATCCTCAACATTAGCAGATTTGAGCTCATAATCAAATGCTTTATCTTCTTATCAGTTAGCAGAAGTCTCCTCAGTTACAATGGACAGTTAAATTTTCTTGTGGAGATATCCAAAAAAGAGAGCCAACCAAGGGAGAACAACCATGCATTCTTCTCCCTGAAATTTTGAAAGCCATACCTCTGCAAATTGTTAATCAAGCTCAAAACTAAAATTAACCAATTTTTTAACAACTGCACCTGTTTTTTTAAAAAGAATGAAGTTTGTTTAGATCTTGACCCAAAAAAAAGGTAGTTTAAAGTATCAAACTTATTTAGATTTTTTACATTGGCAGTCACACCTCAAGTAAGATGGACCAATTCCATTTACTGCCTCTTGGTATCTAGACAGGATTAAAACTTCATGCTTATCTTTTGTGGCTCATCCAAAAGGAACCTGAGGCACCTGAATATCAGATTAAAGGGTGAACTAGAAGGAGCTTGTCCTGGTTTAAGCCAATTTTCCTTTTACAGATTTTTTTTTTTCCTTTAGAGAACTCTATTTTAACTAGCAGCAAGTTTTCCAGGTACTGAACTGATAACACTGGAATGTTCATGTTACTGCTGAGATGCCAAGGTCACTTTGCTCTACTTGTTGAAGCTGCAGCGTCAGATGCTAAGGGAGCAGAAGAGTCATATCTGCAGCCCTCACGCAGGGAGGAGTGGAAAACATGGACAGCAAAATTGACTAAAGTATCCCACTCCATATCTCTATGTAAACTTAATATAAGGGATCATGGAAGTCAAGCCCCTTCCTGCTTCTTCTTCCCTTCTCTTCTATCCATAGCCAGTGTCCAGGGAGGACTCCACCTATCCATCACCACTGATCCCTGGGCTCATAGATTCCACTCTCTCCAGCAGGGTCCAGGCCATTTCAGAACTGCTTATAGCTCAGGAGATGCTGTGGGAGTTGCTGGGGGTGGGAGGAGGCAATAGGGTTTTGCAGAGTCCTGAACACATTTGTATATAATTGTACATATTTCTTTTATAATTAGTATTTAATTAAAGCTGTCTAGTTTAGTTTTCAATCTGGGAAGTCTCTCTCCTTTCCCTATCTGGGTGTGAAGGGCAGGGGATTGATAGCATTGTTGTTACTGGTTCAATTGCTGATCCTGAGTCAAACCATGACAGAGCTAAAGAAACAAGAACTTACATTCCCTCCCAAATCCACAGGATATAAAATAACCAGCAGGTCTCAACCAGCCAGCTGCAGCATCACTCTTTTTTACTTCTAATGCCACTTTCTGGAGTGAAGGCTGTTCAGCTACCCTCAATGCCATTTGTTTTCCTTGTCATACCACCAAGACTTAATTAGCTTCTCTTTTGTCTAAATTTCACTCTTTAGAAATGGGGCTTCCTCCCTATTTTGAAAGTACTGATCTTGAGTGGGGGTATGTGGACAGATGCAGAGGTGATCTCTTTCCTTAATTTCCTTCATCTTATAGAGAAAAGTAAGGAAAAACACAGGAAGGTTTTCTCACCTACTGTCATAGTTCCAGCCCACACAGACAGCAGAATCATTTATCTAACACTAACTTTCTAGGTGATGGAACTCAGCAGAATAATCCCATAAAAACAGTTACAAGCTAAGTCCATGTCCAATTGAACTTGCAGAAGTTCAATTACCCATTTGGAAATAAGGCCAGACACCAGCCTTAACACCTGGAATACTTGAGAAAACAGCTCTGGATTTTTTAGGATCATAAGAAAACTTTTTTTTTTCCCACTCTTCTGCTCACTGTACTTGAGTAGGAAGTAATCTATCATCACTGAACACAACCTCCTCTGCAGAGGTCCTTCTCCAAATTTCCATTAAATTTCAATACTTTATCTAATAAGCTCTGCAAAGCTCAAGACTTAAAAATCCAGTTGCACTTTTTGATGTAAGACCTATATTTGATATAATCTGCATAACATGGATGTGGGCTAGAGCCAAAGTGTTCAGAACAGGATACTAGGTCTGGTAATTGGTTTAAGAATGATTCTGATAAAGTCCCATCAACTGTGGCAAACAGGATGGGGAGAGATGCCAACTTCCACCCTTCTTTGATGTATGGCAAATACTGCTGGTCCAGGGTGGGACCCTAACAGCACTACACTGTTCTGTTAAAAAGATCTCCAAAATTTGTAATCTTGTCTTTTATAGCATCATACATTTTTTTTTGCAATATAACATGCTCTTCTTGGCATCATTGAACACAATTTTGCCCTTGAAATGGAAGAGCAAAAACACAAAGCAAAGTTGTGGTTTTTTAAGCTGAGGTAGGTTATCCCAAAGTATACAGCAAAAAATTACTTTCTACAACTAGTTAACTAAACAAATGGCTTAACTATCACTGTCTCTCACAGCTTGAACTTCTTAGCCTGCCAGTTTTTTTTTTCCTGTGTGTACACGCACACAGTACTAGTGAGAATGGGTATCTGAACAAGTGTGGAGATGCATGTCCTCCAGCTACTAAAAGCACTGAGCAGAGAGCACAGCTGTACTGACCATGCACAGGTAAAGGATCTTTCTTTGGTATGACTGAACTACTGTGTTTCCCTTCTACACGAGGTCTCTGATCTAGACAGCAAGCAAAACATGGGTATTATGGATGGCATTGTTACTTCCAAAGGCAATATAATTTGCTTATCAACCAGCATGATATTCAACAACCTAATTCACACGAACTACCATTCCAGATGCTTTCTATTGGAACCAATGACTACAACGAAACTCAACTCCCAGCTGCCCAGTCTGTTAATTTTTTAACCATGCTTTGTATTCTGCAAGCTTGTTTCCTTCTCCATAAGTTTTTTTTCAAGGACCCAAACAAAGTTTCACTCCTTCCTTCTCCACATCTCAACCACTGTTGCCCATCCCAAAGGATGCAGCAGGTCCTTACAAGATGCTCAAGAGACAGACTTCCTTTCTGAGCTACAGCTGTTGCACAAACAGTGCAATTGATGTGTATCACAGAGTAAATGGTGCACATAATGCACACACATCCAGAGGCAAAGACTGTGACTCATCAGGCACAGCTCTAAGGCACTGCTGGAATAAAATTGGAGCACCATCTAGTTCTCTGAAACAGAAGTTTTGGCCTTTTATGTTCTTACTGAACAAGTGCATCTCCTTTTACTCACAGCCAATTTGAGTATTTCAGAAACACCCAAAGCTTTGCACCATGCTAAGCAAAGCTGCCTTCAAAACAGTAGTTGATGCTATGAATTCTGGGGCGCAACAGAGGATTAAGGATCTGACTCATCTGAGCCAATACTTATGCTCATCACTTGCAACTCCAGTATTTTCTGTGGAGTTGCACCAGTTTTCAAGAGAGAGAAAAAAAAATCAGGCCTCAAGTGCTCATCATGTCAACGAACACTGAGCCATCCTTATCCATACGTTAGTTAGCATAATTATCTCCTGCAGTTGCATCTCTTAGTTCTGATTTTCAAAAAGGACTCTACTCCCATTCATCCAGATTCACAAACAAAATGTAATGCTTGTAATGACTGCTCTCATCCCAGGGAAACGAAAGCCTCATATTGCAGCAAGGAGCGAAATCAGACTACGAGCTGATCTATCGAGGTTAAACGTCACCCGCTCTGTTTATGAATGCAAAACACTGTCTTATGAATGCAGAACACTGCCATACGCTTTCGATCAAAATGGTGACAGTTAATAAGAGCAGCCTGAAACTTCTGAAAATAAATCCAACGTAATCAAATACTCACTGCTACACAAATTACAGAAGGCAAGCTGAGAGCAGAATATCAACATATAATTTCTTCAGGAGGCTTCAAGTTTCTCAGCTAGCTAAAGAGCCCCAACCCCAGATTCACTACTTTTACATAAAGTATTTTTTACTGGATGCTGGCACACTGGCAGTAAGCAAACCTAGCAATTTTTTCACTGATTTCACTTGGGGTGAGTAACCTACTCTGCTTTATAGTATCCACTTTATATCGCTGGGAAAGAGGGAACTTGAGATCGATCTTACAAGGCAAAAATATAATATATATGCCAATTATTGTCATAACCCAAGTCTTACAAAAGGGACTGACTGACCTCTGACTAAGCACAGGGCTGGGAGCCAGATACTTCTGAATTCTACTCAAGGCACAGACTGATTCACACTAACACCTTATCTGTCTAACCCTAGCCTTCCCTACTTCTAAAATGTGGGCTTCCTATGATTGTTGCAGTTCTCCAGCAATGAGGCAGGAATTCAAACTCTGAGGCTGGATACAAGGGTAGAATGAGGAATCCGAAGGACTAACAACCAGAGAGAAAAGCTGTAGTGGCAGCTGAGTGCTGAACCAGGGCCCAGAGCCCCAACCTGTGCCACGAGCAAAGGAGGAGCTCTTGGATTTATGAGTCAAAGACTAAAGTTTGGATAGATAAGCTCTGTAACAGAACCAGGGCAGGACTTGTGCACTCAAGTTAACACAGCTAAGCAAATCTCACCAATACTTTGAAATACTGTCTTTACCCCACATGAACAGCCATTGTGTCAATAAAACTGAGACATGGGCCTAACCTAGACACCAGTTTGGCAAGTCATCTATTTTCAGCTTTCAAGATTGCAGGGGTAGGTATATTGCTGTATTCTGCCTCCTCCAGGTCACCTCAGAATTTGAGCAATCCTTTTTTAAAATTCAGACAATCTCAGAATTCTTCTTCATTAATTCTGCCAGCTGGAGTATCTAAATACTAGAAACACATCTTTCTATCGAATATCCCTGTGAGGCAGTGAAATAAAACTATGCTCATTTTTAAGTCCAAGAGCTCACAGAAAGGTGCTGGCCTTCAGACAAGTTAAAATTATGTGCTTAAAGTCACACAGGCATTCTGCAAGAAGGCAGACCAAGTGCTTGGCCAAACTTTGAGCACTTTCTCACCACACATACAGCCATCCCACAGGGTCCATCTATAGCATCAGCTATGACAAGGTGTAGGACAAGTTTCAAGGAACGCCACCACCAGGATTTCCAGCAACTCTCTTCCACGTATAAAGAGAGACATTCTGAATTATTTTTAGGCATCTTCCTTCTGCTATCACCAGCAGTAATGATCAACACACTTTATTTTAAGATAAATTTGTTATTTGAGAAAACGAAAAACCAAACCCAGCAAATAACCAAAACTTACCTAACCCCTTATTTTGTGCTTAACTACAAAGCAAGTTTTTTTTATTACTAGAAAACAGTTTGCAAGTGTAGTTTTACTGGTACATAGTGTTAGTTAAGACAGAGATTATACTTTGAGAACTACTCAGGAATAAGTAACAGCAGCTCCTTGAAGAATATAAATCATAATGGCAAAAACATGAGCTTCTGGCTGCAGTCGCTTCATGTCCAAAGGGCAACAGAGCTGGGAAAGGGTCTGAAGCACAAGCCTGATGAGAAGTGCCTGAGGGAACTAGAGGTGTTCAACCTGGAGAAAAGGAGGCTGAGGGGAGAACTTCTCGCTCTCTGCAGCTGCCTGAAAGCAGGTTGGAGCCGGTGGGGGGGGGGGGGGGTGTCAGTCTTTTCTCCCAAGGAACAAGCAGTAGGACAAGAGTAAACTGCCTCAAGTTGTGCCAGGGGAGATTTAGATTGGATATTGGGAGCAATTTTTTCCTGGAAAGTCTTGTCAGACCCTGGCACAGGCTGCCCAGGGCAGTGGTGGAGTCCCTATCCCTGGAGGGATTTCAAAGCCCTGTAGGTGTGGTGCTGAGGGACATTGTTTAGTGGTGGCCTGGGCAGTGCTGGGTTAACAGTTAGACTTGAGGATCTTAAAGGTCTTTTCTAACCAGAATGATTCTGTGATTCTATATTAGAGTTTTGCTTTATTTTAGCTAAAAGATCTTCAAAAAGAAACACGCATCTAATTCACAATTTGACTCTGTGATCTTAGAGGTCTTTTCCAACCACGATGATTCCGTAATTAGTGGTCTGAAAGCAACAAATGGGTCTGGGCTACACAAAGAGATAAGAAATTTCCTCTTGCACGACATAGAGAAGACCCTGTCTTTATTCTTAGGGCAAGTCCAAATCTTTCTGTGTCCTGCTTGGAGCAGAACACCTACAGATGCAAGTCCTGAGGCTGCAGATGCATGAAAGGAGGTAAACTGACCTTCAACCTGATCTTCTGCCCTTCTGCATAGCTCTAGGACTGGGTGGAAATCTCCACAGACCAGTTTGGTTCGCTAAACCAGCAGGAAAATCAATCAAGCAACCAACCAATCCACCCACCCACAGATAGTTTCTGCCTGGGTTAGTGAGCTGAATTAGCTTAGAGAAGGCACTGATGAGCCTTCTAACTCAACTGAGAGGGACAAACCAATTTGGCCAAAAGCAGAAATAGGTGTAAGAGGCACACATGCATCCAGATTTCCTTTAGGTCCCTTTCAGAGTGGCTTAACTGCCTGTGAAATCATGAAATAACTCATCTGGTTTATCTTAAAACTAAAGGCTCAGATAAAACATTGTTTCAGTTAAGGAAGCTTAAAATACAGACTGAATGTTCCTACAGCCACCAACTGTTTACACGATACCTTGTCATTGAACACAAAAAGAGCATATTAGCTAAGTCCTCTTTCACACAAGTTAAATTAATGTGTTTTGTGTCACATTTCAAGGAAGCTGGACAGTCAACACAGCTCAGCTGTATGGGGACTTTCTAAGCTACTGTAACTCCACTGTCTGTTGTTCAATGTGTGCTGACTTTGATATCGTTCACATACTCGTTCCTTTCTTCCTGTTGTTTTTTGTAAATGATGACAGGGCTGCAATCTAGTCCTTTTCCATCTGCATTACTCACACTGATTTTCTTTCCACTCAGCAGGCTTTTACTCACTCCCAAGACAGCTCTGGCATTGCTGGCAGCTAGATTAGTAAGCACCAGCCTAATAATTCAGGTAAACTTTAAGTGACAATGTTGCAGCTATCTAGTTCTATCAGAAATCATATTTTGAGGGACAGCTTGAAACACACAACACAAATACTGATGGTCATATCTCACTATTAACACATTAATCAATAGTGCCGTGAGCCTGTGAAGTACAAGTAATTACTCATATTGCAGAACCCAAAAAAAGCCTACAATCTCAGCCAATAGACCATGCACTGAAGTTCCTCATCTACACGTTTCTTTAATACATCCAAGGATGGTGACTTCACCATGTCCCTGGGCAAGCTGTTCCAGTGCCTGATCACTCTTTCAGCAAAGAAATTCTTCCTAATATCCAATCTAAACCTCCCCTGCCACAACTTCAGACCATTTCCTCTGGTCCTGTCATTATTTACTTGGGAGAAGAGGCCAAAACTCACCTCCCTACAACCTCCTTTCAGGCAGTTGTAGAGGGCAATGAGGTCTCCCCTCAGCCTCCTCTTCTCCAAACTAAACATCCCTAGTTTCCTCAGCCACTCCTCGTACAACTTGTTCTCTAGGCCCTTGACCAGCTTGGTAGCTCTTCTCTGGACATGCTTCACCACCTCAATGTCCTTCCTGTAGTGAGGGGCCCAGAACTGAACAGCATATTCGAGATGCGGCCTCACCAGTGCCAAGTACAGGGGCACTATATTTATGGAGAACCCAACAGAGATAGACTTGCATTGGCTACAGAAGGACTTAGTTTCAGATACATGACAACTTCTCATGAGACCAAAATCAGGAGTTTTGTGTTCACATCACACCTCAAATTCCTCTTGAGTACTGAATCTCATCCAACTGTGGATAAAAATTAGGCAGGTGAAATGGTAACTGCAGCCAGCTGCCTACATTGCTCTTCTGACAGAGGATGCTGCCCCACAAGTAGGAGTAACCAAACTACTCTCTAGCCACGGTAGTTTTAGGACTGTCCAATTTTAATCTTATTCCGTATTTCAGTTAAAACTTTTTTTTTTTTTTAAATACTGTTTTCTTCCTTCCCCTTCTGAAACCACAATGCCACTTATCCTTTTTAGAAGGATATCTATGGTTTAATCTGGAAACTTTATACCTAAATGGGTCATCTTGGCCCATTTCCTCTAATTTAATGCTCTAAACCCCTCCAAATAGGTTCACCCCAGCTTACACTCAGTCAAAAATTATTCAGCTATACTTACCTGCATTCTTGATTACCATATTTACTGCACATACACTGGAATAAATTGAAAAAGCTGCTCCTTCTTCTCCCACAGAGGGTGGCAACTGATTAACAGGGCATATCAATGTGCTATGATGATTCCAGAAAGCAAGGGAACAATGCAACATCTAACTAAACCTGTCCAGGGGCAAAACATGACTGAAATCTTGCTAACGCACAGGAAATGAAAACTACATAATTCACAGTTTGGAAATTTTTTAGAGGTCTGATTCAAAGTTAAAGTTGACAGACTGTCCTTGTGTTCACACAAACCACAGAGGAGCTCTAAGATCACCCTGCAAACTGTGAATTACCGATATAATAAAGATGCACAGGGCAGCATGGCCTTACCTCCAAAGTTCTTTCCTGCTGTCAACTACATCTTTACAATTTCAAGTAGTGATTTTAATACCGAAATCCAACATATTTCCAGCTAAAAGAAAGAAGAGGATGTGGCTCAGGGGACTGACAACGATGTAAGAATCAAATAGTTTTGAATAGAAGACTAAGCAACCAGAGATAGAAAATAACTAATTAACGGATGCATCAAGAAGTCTTTTTGAAATGCATTGGTAGTTTACTTTCCAACACAAAACCTCTCACAGTTGTTTCTTTTTGCTGTGACCCCCTGTGACTGCACTGCCACTTGCACTGTGAATGTCCATGTACTAGATTAATAACCTTCATTCTTAAAATAATCCATCTGGGAAAATTTTACTGCAATCACAGCAGCCCAGCTTCTTGCTAACTATCCTGCAGGCAGGATTTCTCTTTTCAACTCAGTCTGACAGAAGGTACAATCAGAAATCAAGAGGTCAAAAGACTGAAAGAACCTGAATGCCAGTGGACAAGCATTTGGTCGTGTCTATAAAAGATGTGATAGAGGACTGGCCAGTGAGAGAGATGGATGACAGCACAGCACAGGTCAGGCCCTTCCTTTCAGCCTGACAAGCTTCAAACTTCAAACTTATTTGCCTATTTGTTGAAGAAACAGCATGGATACCAATTACGTTGAAGATCCATGACTGAAGTTATTTAAAAGAACAAACTCTCAAGGATGACATTAAGACAACTTTGATTTGCAGTGGGATTCAATATAAAGGAACGATTGCTTGGACCAAGACATCCAATTCTAATGTTAGATTGGGTGCTCTAGGTTTTTTACATTTGATCTATACTACGTTAATGGTGTACTCATCCCCCTTCCCCAAGTGTAGAGCAGTGCTAAACTCCCCTGCACAACTCAGGTATGCTTCTAACATGTCCAGTAGATGTATGGAGCTCTCTCTCTTAACACGAAGGCTTATTTTCTAAGAACTGTGTGATTCTCCTTCTCTTTCAGTGACATAAAAGTAGAACTAGAAATACACATCAGCCAGACTTCAGTGAATTAAGAAGAATTAAAACCTACTGATCCCTGGTTTAGATGCCTATCAAATACCAAACCAATAGAGCTCCCTAATTTGGCCAACTGCTCATAATAATTGTAATAATTTCTCTGCTCTTTTTAGACAAATTAACAGAAAAAAAACCCAAACAACTCTTTATTTTGGTGGGACTTTAAGCTTGTACTTACACTACTGGAAAAGTTCTCAGCATACTTTACATGGGGATGGGACGTTATAAAGCTTCTTGAGGGTCTTCGGTGTTATTCACCATTCTGTAAGACACAATTAAAATATACAAATAAGTTACAGATTGCTGTGAAAGGCAAATACATTGTGACTTCTTGTTTTCTGGCATACAATTACACAACCAGCTTACAGAGGGCAACTTTATGGCACTTTCACCAGGCAGTGGCACCGGATCACTTCTCATTTAAGAAAACAAACAACAGAACAAAAAACCAAAGACAGGTGCCTTCAGGATCCTTCTCAATCACCCAATCCAATCCATCCCTCTGATAAAAGGCAGTACAATGTACAGCAATCACCAAATTTAACCACGGTTGAGAAAAACGCTCCTTGGAACCACTGGATTTTCTTAGATTTTTTTTTTTTAATGGATCATTAAAGCCTCACCCTCATTCTTCCCTTTGCCCTAAGTGGGAGCATTGATATAGTCTGCAATGGACCCATGGTCCTGAAGGCTGGTAAATAATCTTCTACATCCAAACAGCCTATGAATTATAAATACTCAAGTTATAACTGGATGCTTCACAGATCTAAACAAGCTGAGTATTGTAAGTTTGTGTAAACCCAGAGGTTAAAAACTGGAAATGTTCTGTCACATTATTTTGGATAATCTGTAAGCAATCCAGACCCTTATATGATTAGACATATACTTCAATGCACATGGTGGATTCCTAGGAAGGAAGCTGATGTCTGGTAGTGCAATCAGTCCAGAGACAAAAATTTAAATTACAATTGATTTCTTTCGGCCACAAGTAAATTAATCTATGCAATCATTTAGCCTTATGACAGTTACCTACCCTTTTAACTCACAAAAGCTATTAAAAGGATTATTTGGCTAACATCCGCAAAGAGCTTAGAAGACAGGTACTATGTTCTGAAAAGGAATGACCTAATAGAATTTTCTTTAGCTATCACTGCTTATGTCTTTCTCCACAAAATAATGTGGACTGAAGGTGCTTCAGAAGTTGAACTATTAACCAAAAGGAAAGAGAAAGGCAGGATATTATATCAAGGCAGATGTAGAAAGAACTGAAGAATATTTACACTTTGGGCTATGGGGATATGTGAGATGGAATAAAATTTTAAAAAAGTGGGGAGAGTAGCAGAGGGATTTGCATGGGATTATTTACTCTGCTCCATAAGGAGATGTCTGTAATACTAGCAACTAAGCCTTGTGGACAGACACTTCTTGGCCCTTCTCAGTAGTAAAGAGTAGTCCAGACACTAAAGCATGACCCGCTATAGGCTTTGGGGAGAACTGCACCTACTCCAGATGGAGCCCAGTGGGTGAACACAGACTATACGAGCATTTATGTGGCTCTTTTTCCTTTTTGACTCAGGGCAAAAAGTTGGGTAGAATGAGTTTTTCCAGAAGTAGCAGCAGACAGCTTCTGGCCACCAACCTTCTCAGGGATTTTAAGTGTGTCCCCATGATTGTTCCTACCCAGATGCAGCAAAGGAAAGCGCTGGGTGTTTTTGGGGAGGGAGCTGCTGAGAGCTGGCTGCTGCCATTTCCAAAACAATTCATTTGGCTCACATCTAGGTCTTGAGTTGCCTTCTTCCTCTCCAGGAAAGGAGGTCATCAAGAGCAAGGTCACAGGCAAGATGAGTGGTCCCATCAGACCACAGGTCATGTACTGTGATCTGGGATAGAAAACATGACACCAAAGTACTGATGGATGGAAAAGACAAACACAACTGTGCAGTGATCCACCCCCAAACCTTTCAAAGATAGTTCTACATCAAAACACTTCTCTGTTAAATGTTTTACTGCACTTAAAACATTTTCCCTGAAGCAGTCACAAAAAATATGAGATCATGCTGTTGACTTATTGCCAAATTTTGAGCTTAATACAAAGAGCTGTTTTGTTTTCCAAAGAGGAACAAACTAGACTTAAATATATACAAACTTTCTGAAGGTCAGAGAGGCTACTGATAGAGAACTGGATTCCTCAGAGAATTATTTGCTTCCAGGGTGAGGAGTGTGGAAGGAGTAAACAGCAAAATGCACAAAGGGAAGAAAAGATCACCTTCCCTCATCATGAAATGCATATTAAAACTGGAACATGAGGAGATGAGCTAGAGAGCCAAAGAAAAGGCTGCAGTAACTCAGGTGTGAGATGACAAAGGCAAGACAATGGTATTAGTGATTCTAATGGAAGAGAAAAAAAATGGTACAGGCCTCAGATGTTATAAATTAAGAGCCATTAGGATGTAGCCCAAATTTGGGATGTGAACAGAGGAAGAAGAAGGATCTTTTCCAAGAGACTCCAGATCTGTGAGTGTAGACAGAAGATGATAGCATTTCAGCAGAAATAAACAGGAAAGAGTTCACAAGAAAAACAAGAGGCATTCTCAATTTTTACTATGCTAAAGGTTTAGGCAGCATTATTACAGTGTGAATGCAAACTGTCGCAATCAGAGCCAAGCAGTAAGGCAGGTAGGGGAATCCTCAGGTTTGCCTTGGTAGCTGGACTTGTGAAAGCAACAGTTACAACAGCAGAGAGGAGAGGAAGCCAGTGCTTCCTACATCTGCTGCCAGAATAGAATGGCTGCTATTGAAAAGGGTTACAAATAGTCTTTGACTCAATGTTGGTCTACAGTTCAGTGGCACAGAAATACCTTCCCTGCCCCCACACACATGTAAAGATTGCTTAAATGTTTTACTAACTTAAGGTCACATTGGCCAGGAAACAAACTCCTTGCCTATAATTTTAGCCAAAAAAGTTCAGCCCCAAGCAACGTAACTTCCAACAACAAAAAATCATGATTTTGAAATAATGAATCAATATCCCTCTTTCCCTCAGTCTCCTTTTAGCATAAACTGAAGCAGCAAACCAGGTTTGATCACAGCAGCAAAAGCAAGTGTCACCACAATCTATAGTTGATATGCAAATAAGAACTCACAAACCTTTGCCCTTTCCACATTATTCATTACATAAATCACCTGCTAACACAGGGAAAACACTACCAGCTCCCCTTCCTATTTCTGGTACAGACAAAAAAAATATAAGTCTATATTAATATGGAAACCATGGCCACAGTTGTAGAATCAGATGTAATGAACAATCTTGTCCCCAGATTAAGTTGCTCTAAAGGTAGCTTAAATTTACAACGGATGAGTCTTCATGGCAATCTGGTTTTTAGATATTAAAAATCTCATTTTCTCAGTGCCAAGGACAAGTGGAAGTGTGAAGCACTGGAGTATCAACTCTGCATTTGTCTCACTTGACATGAAATCATTCTCATTTTAGGTCAGATTTTTAATACATTCTTGGGATCCACTTCAGTTTTCTTCATGTCTCACTGTATGCAATTAAATATTTTGAAATACAGTTCATCCTGATCCACTATGCCCTGCAGAGGCAAGGAGGAAGTCACTTCATAAAGATGAGGCTGGTATCACTTATTTGGAAGAGAAATTCCCTTTCCCTTCTAATTTCTGAGTTAGTCAGAGTAAAAAATAACGCCATCATTTCCTTGGTCAGTTCTTAAAAAGAGCTTCACAAACAACAAATGAAAAGCTTTTGTCCTTGGGAAAGAGAAACATCACCATTTTGTCAGAAGTAAAACATGAACAGAGGGGCTAAATCCTTGGCTTAAAGCCACACAGGATAGTATCAGTGGAAGAACATGTTATCTGCCTGAGGACATAAGCTGCACTACAAGACTGTTACCAAACCAGCTATTGAAATGCAGAAGAACCAAATTTCAGCTTGTTGATAAACCTGGTGCATTGGATGGTGAAGAAAATGTGCAAATTAAGTCCCAAGAATGAAGTTCTACCACCGCTGAATTTGCAATAAAAGCAGATTCCCAACCCCATGCATAATTACAAACTAATCCTCTCCTGTAAGTAACAAAAAATTCAAAATTTAAATCTTTTACTTAATGCACAGCTTAAAGTCTGTAAGAATCACCAGATCTTCTGGTTGGACTCTGTGTGTGGGTGTGAACATGTGCGTATGCACGTGTCTATAAACAGGCTGTGATATTGCATCTGCTTTACCTTCTCTATACTGAGTCCAGAATAAAGTAAAACAAACTCGTTACTTGGTTTAACTTATGTTCAGATGGTATCTTGCCGCAAAACCACCAAGGTTCCACCCATTCTAGTTCATTACAGTGGTTAATTACCCTCTCCATTACAAATTTGTACTGGAATTCTAGTTTGAATGTGTCTGGCTTCCTTTCTTTCCTAGCTTTGAGCACTTTATTCTTGGGAGATGTTCAGACAGGCTGTTGTTTACCCTATGCTTTTAAAACTCCAGGTTCTACATTCATATCAAAGCCTAAAGATAAATTCATCTGGGTGCATGCACAAAAGTAGGACTAGTGTCCAAAATACTAAAGCTAATCTAGGACTCTAGCCCATTTTCCCAAAATAGGTCTATTAGGAAAAAAAAAAATAAAAAAAAATTTATATATATATAAATATATATATGCTCTGCCATATGACTTGAGGAGGTGTTACATCTGTGGCCTGGAAAGCAAGGTTAAGAACCTTCTCCGAGAACTGCCACCTCCTGAGCACACACTGTGGCCTGGTGACATGCAGCAACCAGTTCCATGCAGTCATTGTATCACAACACAAATAGAAGAGCTGTTTCTTAAGTCTCCAGGCTCCAAGTTATTAAAATATCACTGCTTTAAATTAATACACTCATCAGTACCTTGAGAATGGTCTCGTGCAGACCCTCAAGAAGGTGCACAGCAAGCTCTCATCAAGAATCGTTGCTAAACAAGCAACACAGCCACTGCATTTTACCTTGAGCCAAACTTTACAAGAAGGCTGTTGGCTCAGCCAGAATGTAACCACGCATGAATTGCTATGGCAAAGATCTTATCTTAAAGGACAGGTTGTGACTTTCTAATTACAGAATCATGGTTGAGATTGGAAGGGACCTCTGGAGGTCATTTTGTCCAATCTCACTCAGAGCCAGTAATCCAGGACCATACCCAGATGGCTTCTGTGTACTTCAAAGGTTTGAGACTTCACTTCTCCAGGCAACTTGTGCCAGTGAATCAAAGCAAGCAAGAGAACATTTTTTTTATGAACATTGAAATTCTTGAAACTGCTCAGAAGTTACCTCCTATCAAGCCTGGTTTCAGTCTTACTGTGACTGTGCTGGTTTATTAAACTTGTTACAGTACAACCCAGGAGAAAGCCATATTTTAGGATTATGGAGAGGAATATAGTACCATCATGCCAAGCTTACAGCAAAAAAAATTTATGGGATCTTCTTCTTCCTCAAAACTCTAACTGAAGAGAAACCACTGAAAGAAGCCTTTTCCCCTTTAGAAAACACTCAATCGTATGATAAAGCCACAGTTGGTACACTTCACAAAAAAAGCAAGTAAATCATTGCTTCCACAACATGCCCTGCAGTACATCTCCACAGAGCAATTAGCCAAGGATTGCAGTTAAAATTGTTTCTCTCTTCTGCTCCCTCTCCAGCCCCACACAAAAGAAACCTCCTTACCCAAATTTAGTGGAATTGCCTAGAGTGCAAGTCAGAGGCCAGGCTCTACTTTGAAGCAGACTAGCAATGGGTCCCCTCTACATAAGGACTTGGGTCACAGAATCAGTTTCTTAGACTCACCCAGGGCTTCCAGAAAGGCAGAAAAGTTCATCTATATTTTATTGGGAAGGACCCCAAGCTACTTCAGAAGCCCCATAAATACATGAAAGGCAATGCAGTCCCAGAAAGAGGTTATAATTTAGTATTGCTTTGTCCTTAATGGCAGCTGGAAAACGAAATATTGTCATCAAGATACATCTGCAGACATGTTCCAGAGAGAACCCCAGGTTATATTTTCATTATTGCTTACAAATGAGCTTCAGGCCTTAATGATCCAAGCACCTACACTGTTGGACCTCTTGAATTTCAGTATATTATACTCTCCAATCATGCCTAAAAACTTGCCTGCAACCAAAGGCAAGACACGAATTAGCTGGCTAAAATTACAAGTGAATCTCAACAGCACAAGACTGACAGCAATGCACACAAACTCATGGCTAATGGCAACAGCTAATAGCAACTACCAAGACCACTTCCTCAATCATCAAATAGGCTACCTTAATCCACTTAGACCAGTTTGAGATTGAAACAGATGAGGAAGAGCAAGATAGTCATTCCCATGTGAAAAAAAATTGAAGGAGATGGTGACTCTCAGTTGAGTGGCTCAGTTCAAGATGTTTGACACTGTATTGCAACAGAGCAGAAGCTGTCACAAAGTAGTAACTGCGTATCAGAAGGCAAGAGGGAAGAGCAGAGAGCTGAAAGAGCAGTCTGATGCCACCTAACTTCTAGAGCTACAATGGGGCAAGACATACCCCAAATAACTTCAAAGCACTTACATGCCAACCACTGGGATTATACCTTGAACTCTGTGGCTACATACACCTAAAGCAAATACGTTCATCTGGACAGAAGTGCAGATGAAGGATTGCCAAACCCTTGCGTCCAAGCCTGGGCCAAACAATAAATGAGAGGCTCATTTAAATAAATAAATAAATAAATAAATGATCCCAATTAACACTAATTACCTTGACAGTTTTCTACAGTGATACAGTAGCAGTGCATATGCCAACTGTGATTCTATACTGTCACACGATGTCTGCATATCGCGAGTAGACCTCCATTGCAGAATAATGTTAGATGGGAACAACTCGTCTCTGCTTACTAAGTCTACTCAGGCATGCCCACATACAGTCCATACCTATGTGGTTATAACCACAATAATGCTCTAGTTCAATTTCTTACCAGCTTGAACTGCTCAAATGAATTGCTATGCAGTGAAAGAACTTAGTGTCCTGAAGTGCCCCAAGTTCGCCACCTCTTTAGTCTAGCTAGCACCAAGTATCAGTTTTGGCACAGAGAAATTACGTACCCTGTTTGTAATTTGGGAGCAATAGGAGGCAGACCGAGCACACTATACCCAACAGTGCTCACTAGGAACAAGAAAGTATTCTGCTTAGGCTTCCAGATTCCAGTGATGAGCTTGTTCATGTTGGAGAACAACCTGACAGAGCTGCCCTGCACACCAGACATGGCAAGGAGGTACCCAGCTGAAGGAAAATGGGCAACAGCAGAAGCAGCATAGAATCCTGCAGGTCAGAGATAAGTCAGCAGCATCTTCAGAACATCTATCCCAAGTTAAAAGTGATAGAATAAGAGGAAACGGCCTCAAGTTGTGCCAGGGTAGATTTAGATGGGATATTAGGAACAATTTCTTCTCTAAAAGGGTTGTCAGGCCCTAGCCCAGGCTGCCCAGGGCAGTGGTGGAGTCCCCATCCCTGGAGAGATTTCAAAGCCATGTAGATGTGGCGCAGAGGGCCATGGTTTAGTAGTGGACTTGGCAGTGCTGGGTTAACAGTTGGACTTGAGGTTCCTAAAGGTCTTTTCCAAGCAAAATGATTCTCTAATTCTATCTTGTATATAAAGCTAATAATAATCTAATGTTAGCATGCTAGTAACAAGACATACAACAATCTTAAAACACACTAGCTTTCTCAGTGTCTAGAGAACAACTAACCCAGGCTACTAGAATCAGTGTTCATAGATCTTGGGTTTTGATCTTGCAGCCATGCAGGTTCAGATATCATACTTTACATAAGTACAGTCTTTTAAAGACAGGCCTTCCTCTTTGGCTGTCAGTTCCACTCCTGCCTCAGTCCTGCAGCCTATTTGTCCCGAAGAGTGCACAAACGTCCACCACAAAGACTAATGCTCAGTTGCTAAGCAGGCAAGCAGGTGACAGGCAAGTTCAAGAGCATAAAAACAGGAAGTACTGCAAAAACATCCAACAGCCCCAGGAAAACAGGCCATTCATCTAACTGGACAGGTATAGACCTTCCTTCATCCCTGATTCTCCAGAGGACCCCTAAGCACTGTAATAGATGCAAACAAACCTTCTTCAGCAGAATTCCAGAAATCATACTTGCCATCAGGCCACTTGACAGAAGGTTATTGAGAGCAAGACAGGAAGACCACAAACCCTTGGCAGGCACAGAATCCTCCTACTACATAATCCTGCACAAATACAAAGATGCTCAATATAAGACACTCAAATGCAAGACGTGTGCATACTCAGTTGAAGTGAACTGAAGAATCTACACCCAGATGCTGACCTAAGAAAAGAAACCCGCCATGTCTCTGTCATCACTAGTACCAGGAACAAGCACAGAAGAGAAATATGTAATGCCTTATGATCCTTTATTTCTGCACTGTTGTATGGAACATAAAAGTATTAAGAGGAATGTGAGATCAATCAGCAATAGCAAATATATTGCATAAAATTTAAGGGAAGCATCATCTTTTTAAAAACAGGTTTTGGATTTAAGATCATCATTCTCTTTTCCCAAACAGCAATCTGATAACGTGCTGTACAAACAATAAACTAGTTAGGAATGTTATAAAACATTAAATGGTGTTCTGAAAAGATCTGCAAGCTCTCAGTTACTTGTAATAAAATAAGCATGCAACCCATTTCCAGCCCCAAACAAGGTTGCATAAAACTGTGCCGTTGAAGGAGGCTCTAAGTATGGCAGTCTCCCTGATGCCTTCCCTCTGCCTTACTACTGAAGGTAGGGTTGATGGACAATCATAGGGCACCCAGGATACTCATCTGTTATTCACTTCAGAATACAACTAGTTATCAGAGAATCTGCATGACTGCCTGTGATGCTGGAACTGGGTTGGGATCTGGCAGGTGTGTCCTCACTGCAGCAGATCAAACATGTGTCCTTGCCCCTCTCCATCCCATGCCCTTGCCAACTGATTGTGCTTAATATATTACTCTGTGGCTCAACCCTCCTTTTTTGCTTTCCTCTCTCCTACCTCTCTGATGACCCAGACTTTCACCAAGTCCACCTTTAAAGGTATTATCCATGTCAAGCAAACAGTCCAATTCAAGCTTTATTTTTCACATGCTTTGCCAGAAAGCCTGTGGGGCTCTCTCACCCCTGCAGAGGTACACAGA
Source organism: Apus apus (assembly GCF_020740795.1). NCBI lineage: Eukaryota > Metazoa > Chordata > Aves > Apodiformes > Apodidae > Apus > Apus apus. Next base: position 105,381,318 of record NC_067284.1, on the reverse strand, counting down.
TCAGCAGATGCAAGTAAAAGAGGACAAATTTTTTTGTCCAAGGTAAAGGTGTAGTTGGGCAGATTCATTCTTGAGACACTTCATCGTATGTCTAATCACTGACTAGTTTAGAAGACACAGAGATTAATTCCATCAGCAGACTAGCAGTGATGAAAATGTTCTGATTATACTGGACATGGCAAAAATAAAATTTTAAAAGAGGGTATTTAGCAATATGCTTTCCTAATTTCAGGGTTTGAAGCACTTCATTATTTGAAACAGCACGTTTGGAGAAAAACAACAAAAAAACCCAAAAAACAACAATATCTGTCCATGAAATGCACATTTGCTTGTTGTTTGATGTGTTTTCCATGTGATTGCTTATTACTTGAATAGTACATGAACAAGAGCTCAGTAAACTATAGGCCTACTGCTAGAAGTACACTCTCTACAGAAATCTCATACACTCTCAAACTTCTGTCTAAATATATAAATAAATAAGCAAACAAACATTTCTTAGAATCATAGAATGGTTAAGTTTGGAAGGGACCTTAAAGATCATCAGGTTCCAACTTCCCACTAGACCAGGTTGCACAAAGTCTCATCCAACCTGGCCTTGAACACCTCCATGGAGGCGGCTTCCACAACCTCCCTAGGCAACCTATTCCAGTGCCTTACTACTCTCATGGTGAAGAATTTTTTCCTGATGTCTAATCTAAATCTCTCCTCTTATCAGTTTAAAACTGTTACCCCTTGTCCTATCACTACTTTCTCTGGTGAAAAGCCCCTCCCCAGATTTCCCGTAGGCCCCCTTCAGGTTCTGAAGATGTTGCCATTTGAGATATGGCAACAACATTCAAGCCAACATCAAGCAGATGCTTAAGGAGGACATCCCAAGAGCCAGCACAGTTGCTTCCCCTACTTGTTCCTTTAGCCTAGAAAGCATGCCACAGTTGGAGATTGCTCACAGGCTAAATACTATTATTGCAAAGGCCTTCTACTGCTTAACACGTTAACAGGGATTTATAGGAGTGACTGTCTGGAACACTGCTTAACAATGCTAATAGCAGAGTTCCAAGAAATCAGTAGTTTGGCAATTACAAATGCAGCAATATATGCTGAAATATGTGCTCATGCTTGCTAAACCTGTAATCCGGGTTTTTTGTCTGGGCTTTTTTGCTGGTTTTTTTTTTTTTTGTCCCACATAAGAAGTGGTTTAAATTTAGCAGGTATGATTCACTTGGTGCAGGTTTGCTTGCTGTTTTGTTTTTTTTTTACGTGGAATCCATCTTGGATGATACCTAACAAGAAGCCTGGAGGAGGGAGGCATAATCTGGCTTTCTAAAGAAAAGCCAGCCCATTAAACACAGTGTCTTTGTAATTGCATCCTAACTTAACTATCTCTACAACTTGGCAATTTCCTCTGGCAATAAACAGCAAATACAGGGCAGACACATACCCACCCAGTATTTTAGTGCTACTTTCACTCTAAGCTGGGTTCAGGCCAAAAAATGTGTCATTCCCTGTGGGGTCTGCTGTAGCATCATGCTACAACTGTAGGAACCTCCTGAGCTGCTCTCAACCCAGTCGGGCTGAGAAGCACCCCAGCATTGTATGAGCCAGGCTTGGGGGCAAGGACTATGTTCCCACGTGTGCATTTTGCTTAAAATAAATAAATAAATAAATAAATAAGTAAATAAGTAAGTTCCCTCTTCTTTTAGGCATTGATTATGGAGGTCTCTAATTCTGCTGGTGTCATTTGTAACTTCAGGGGCTTCCAGAACTCATGATCTTTGCTGCAGACACAGAGGAATTAACTCAAGTGTGGGCAAGCTGCATTGCCCAGCCAGCCGCACACAAGAAAGACAGGTCTGTCTGTTCAGCCAAACGAGTCATGTCAGTAGCAAAAAGCCTTGACCATAGACACAGAACTCTGGCAGGTGGCTTTTGACACACTGAAGGCAAGTGGGAAGGAGGTAGGCAGAAAAGCAGATGACAGCTTTGGGACAGCACTGTAAGACTATTATGGCAACAGTTTGCTAAATATATCTGCAGTGCAAAGTAGGTGGGTCAGAACATACCTCCAAGAGAAATCCGTATTTGGAAGCACAGCCCAAGTTGAGAGCTATATGTTCAAAGTAGGTACAAGCACAGCACAAGCACAAGAGCTTTAAGCAAGAACACTTGAAGGATTTGGAGTTTCCCTTCCCCCTCACACATATATATTCAGACAAAAGCACAACCCTGCAATGTAAAATACTCTTTAGGAAGTAGGCCAGAAAAATAGATGCACAGAGAGGTGAACTGACCTCCAGGTTCAAATGGAATTATTTAGGAAGCTTGGAACTGAATTGAGACTCTGAGCTACTGGCCTCCACCCTCCCACCTGCAACTGGGCTGAAGTTCAGCAACTGAGTCCACACATGACATGCAAACCTGCTGAACTCCAAATGGAGAGACAGTAATGTTCTGAAAGCACTGTAGTTTTAGAGCTATATAAAACAGAATACTAATTCCAATGTTTAATATACACTAAGATGAGGTCAAAAAGTAGAAAGCAGAGATGTTTTATTATGAAGAAACCTGAAAAACTGATTAATTTTCTTGGGCTGTGACAGAGTTCTGCTGAATTCTCTTCAAACAGGAAATCCAGCTTCAGCTGAGGGAATGTATTGGAAGTGTTGATAAAAGCCAAAAATGCAGAACATTTGGAAATGCATAATTTAGTAGAGGACATCCAGTACAAATTCATAAAAGGAAGGTCATGCCTGACAAATCTGCTGAAATCCTTTTTATTATACGACCAAATCGTTAGGTTAGACAAGGGTGAAACAGTGGGCATAAGTTATCAGAATCTCAGGAAAGTACATTTGATTTTGTACCACTCATACTGATTTACAAACTCATAAAGCATCGTGCAGGAAAAAGGAATTGAAATAAAGAACATTTTAGGGATAGGAACAAAAGTAATGCAGTGAGCAGGAGTCTGAAACAGAGAGGTGTAAAGGTCAGTCTGCTGCTAAACACATAAAAATGAGCTCCAAGAAGGGTAAAACTTCAGCTCAGCTACCACTTTAGAGGCAAGAACATCTGTATTTGCTGACAGAACTGTAGGAGATCACTACTAGTGGTTGCTAATAAGCAGAAAATCAGGTGCAGAAAGACGGATGAGCTAGGCTTGGCATCTGACAAAAGGACACGAGAAGTGCTGCAGTAAACTGTGGGATTCACTTGTACTAGAGCTGATGTGTGAAAGGACCTTCTGGCTGGGAACCTGCATTCATTTTAAAAAGGATTTGACAATTTTATAGTCATTAATAAAATCTGAAGCTATGCATGTTGTGGTAATGATATGGGTAATTAAATTGGAAGCTTCTGGGAATTAAGCTGATAGCCTGAAAGGGTCAAAAAGAAAACTCATCTTGTACTTAATCAGAGGAATAGCTTTGCAAGCTGGATAGGTGTGTTAAGTGTCTAATATTTGCCACTACTTGACACAAAATGCTACAGGAAGTGGACCTCCAGATAGATCCAGCTTGACTCTCCACAAAAATTACTAAGATTTCACATAGGACACACCAACAGAAACAGTCTTTTTTGACCTGCACAAAACTAGTTTGTTTTGGTTAGCTCCTCTTAGGCAAGTTTGCACAGACAAAAGTATTTCCACTTATTCCAAGACTTTCAATGGGCTGTTGGCAATATCTTCTCCTGAAAATAGTCAATTATCCTCATCACTGTTAGACTGGAGCTGAGATCTACTGCTTGATGATGCTGCAAGAAGTTTTTATCCTTGTCTTTTCTTTCCTAAGAGATTAGCCAATCTTTACAATGTCTTCATGAGCTAGGGTAAAATCCTCCACAAAGAACTGAACCTCGGCAATGTGCTACTTGGCTCAAGGTCACCTGTTTTTAAAGATGAGAACAGAATGTGGATCTTCTGATTCCTACTCCTGTGCCCTGAATATCAGGCCACAGTGCTGCTGCCACCACCTGTGGGGACAGCTTTTCAATCTTTAAGGCTGTCAAAACTCAGCAGCTTTTATGAGCACTAAAATTCACTTTAAATAAACTACAGTTTTAAAAAAAAAAGTTACAGGAGAACAGGTGGACTCCTGTGACACCAGAATTCTTCAATGCACAAAGAATCTTTCATCTCACTGTTCTACATGGCACCTTTAAATATTCTTCTACACAAAGGCATAATATGCAAGAGCAAAAGAATAACCAAGAAACAGTAATCCCTAACAGATCAACTGTGCTTTATCTACACAGATTCTGCTTTCATAAAAGCACAGAGGAAAGAGGGGAGAAAAAAAGAAAAGTACATTCTTATTGTTTTGTGAAGCTTAAAATAACCACAGAGTGAGAAAAATCAAAGCTGTGCCATAGAACAACTAGGAAGAAAGTCTCACCGAGCATTTGAGAAAGACAGTAAATGGCGGAAGATGGGATTAGAGAGCTAGCGAGTGCTGTGGTCACCCCACTTAGATCCTAAATTTGGTCTACAGTGAAACCAGTGAGGTTTAAAAGGGAAGCATCTGCTAGAATGTATGTGTCCCATATATAATATTAGCTGTCATTGGCAGCAAAGGCTACAGTTAGGACCACCACTACGTACTCCATTTTCACTTGCTAAGTTCTCTGAAAACTTCATGTTTTTCACATATAATAATATCGAATGCAGGCAACTTCTGTAAGAAACTTGCTAACTGTAAGAGAAGAAAGCAAAGGGATGGGAAGATTCAGAATGAATCATCTGTACTGAAGACGAACAGAGTTGCCATAAATTTATTCTCCAAGTTGACTGATTATGGAGTTTTTCCACTTCCAGAAACAAGCAGAAAATGCATTATCTACTATAGCTGTTTTTTAAACAGACATTTGTGCTTAGCTTTAATACAGGGTCCAGTCTGGTCCTAGGAGAAGTGGAGGAGAGTGGCAAAAATTACAGGTAGCAAAACATTCATTTATTCCTCACATTCAGACACTTCCTTGAGCTTTTCTGTAACATCTACGGGCTGTTGAGCTACTGCTCCCAAAACTAACCAGTGCCACATCAAGGGCTTATGTGAACCCTTTTTTTTTCAACCTTTATTATCTGCTGGACTGACAATCTACAGAAAAACCCACAAACTCTTCCCTAACCAAAAAAAGCTTCCTTCATATAGAAGCAGCTTATTTTCCAAAACTCCTTTGCACAAGCATTTTCTAGGAGCTGTTTCCCTGAGCAGAGCTCTCTACCTTTTCATGCAGTCAAGCAGCTTTAAGGAATCTACTCGCTCCTGTCCAAATGGGTCAGGTACCTACCAGCTCAAACAGCAGTTCAAAAGAGATCGTCTCAGAGCAAGGTTGACTTGCCTTCAAAGCTGCAGACCACTCTGTTGTACAGCGATAACACCATGAACAGAAACCATCTGAAGAATTATTCCAGCCCTGACTTTCATCATTTCTAGACGTGTCTTGCTGTTACTCTGTCTCCATGCTACACCCTGTATTTTGAAAGATCAGGGAAGATACTTTGTAATTCAGCCTTCCAGAGGGTTTTTTTATATCTATATAATTTTATGCACACACTTTATTTTAAACCCAAATAAATTATACAGAGTCCATTAAACTCATCCCACTCAGCTCCACCACTCAAAAAAAAGAGAAGCAGCTGTTGGAAAGAAACCCAGGATCCTGGCAGTTGTACACACATGTATTTCAGAGATTACTTAAAAGTTACAGTGGCTGCCAATTAAAAAAAGTCATAAGACTTGTTCTGGTGTGGATGCACATTCCTATTCCTTCTATTGCCAGCTGCTATGGGACCACAGTTGAGCCAGCAGCATCCACCCAAAACATGCTTCAAGAGGCAGGGTTTTATCATCAAAGGTGGGAACTACACTTTCCATGTACATCCTGCTGCAACACAGACTGCTAACAACTTTCTAATAATTATAATTCAACAAGATGTGTGCAATATCTCCTGTGTACTGATGACACTAACAACTAGCAATACCACCAATAAGCTGATGATTTAATTTAGCCCTACTGCCTAGGCTACAAGCTTCCAATTTTAAGGGCAATGGAAGAAAAAATAAATCTTTAAAATTCATTCTTTACTTGCATTTTGATTCTTGATTTTCAGGTAAGTTCCTTGACCTTCCATAAGTGCATGTATCCTGCTCAGAGGGATATTCAACCCATAAAAACCCAGTATAAAGCTTTTCTGATGCACACTCTTAGACCTATCACACTCATCACCTTACAATTTTCCTTTGAGATAGGTAGCTAGGTAATCTCAGAAAATTTCTCTTCCCATTTGAGAACTGAAAATTTTGTCTCTAATTACTCAATAAAAGTATTCAAGTTTGGAAACTGGACATCCACCAGAGGACTGGAGAAAATATAAATCAACACAGCAGTCCTAAAATGTAAAAGCTACCATTTAATGCAATGTGCCAAAAATAAAATGTGAGTTCCTCTAGACAGTCTGCAACAGGCAATTACCTAAAAAACAATTTTTCACAAAGTTCTGCACAATCTTGCTGACTAACAAGTCTGCTGCCAAGCACAGGAAACTACAGGATGAGGTGTTTTTTTCTTTTTAGTTAGTTCTAAGAATATTATCCAAAATACTGACTTATATAAAGGTGTACTTTTAACTTAATTTATTACTTCAATCTTAACAATTCTTTACATCCAGTTGATAATGTATTAGCACACTTAACTGTTACAGAAATCTCTGTCTCCATCTACACAAGGACGCTATTTGTTAAGCCAGTTTAACTCCTGTTTAAATATGATGTATCACCGAAAACACAGATAAATTCCCCTGACTAAGGTTAGTCATATAATTTAAAGAACTCCTGGAAGACATTCAAAAGTTACAGCAGTAAGACTGCTGCAAGATCCTCTAGAGAACAAAACAAGACAGCAGTCTTTGAGAACATTTGGAGACCATAACTACAACTCTCCCTCAATTTCCACCTTTCTAAACAAGTATCTAAACAATTTTGTTAGCATGTAAGTGAGTGCATGTTCACTGCACGCTTTGGTCACAAGTTCTCTTTAATCCAGAAGCCAAAACAGATGGATCTTCCTGGATTCACTTTGTACTAAAAAAAATCAGATTTTCTTTACCTGGAGACAGTAGAAGGGACAGCATGTCCCTACAAGAAGATGCCAGTTAATGGGCAAGGTATCTTTAAACAGTTATTTTTAAAGTGAAATTTGGGGGTGTTGGAGGATTCTGTGGGGGTGGAGTGCATGACGGGTGGGAACCACACAACAGTGTGCTTGGTGAGTATCGTGACAGACTGTACATGCTATGACAACAGTAGGGCTAAGATGCCTCTCATTTGCAAAGTTCACAAAATTCTTTCAGGATCTTAGCAAGCAAATGGAGTGGAAGAAATTATGACACAATGTTACCTAGCCTTAAACCTGGGGCTCCCCACTCTACAATTTACAATGTTTTATTAGTGAAGTGATATAATTTGCTCCCTCATCTCTTTACAGTAGCACAAAGATGCTTCGATTGGTATAGCTACAGAAAGGGGGGAACAAGTATACTGAAGTAAGCAATCCCTCACCATGTCAACGCTGTCCTCTATACTATATTATTATTCCAATAAAAATCATCCTTTCCCTCCATCAACAGCCGAACAGCTAAACCTTGCAAACATGGGTTACAAACTCTATTTTAAAATCTGAAGAGGATGGTTTAACCTTGTCCCTTCTTTCTGGCATTGGGGTGCTTGGACTATGTAATGAGTTCTACAAGAGAAATATGATGCATAAAGTGAACTACCTGGATTACTGGAAAGGGTTAATGACTAGAGAGTGCTGGCTGATTCCCTGCAGTTCTCACCAAGGATTTGCACTAAGGGAACCATTTAGCGTTTGGGAAAAAAAAAAACAAAACAACAACCAACAAACAAAACAAACAAACAAAAATAAAAAACCACAAACCAACCAAGAAGTGGTCTAACAGTCTCTTTCTTAGGACTTTCTTTGGAATCCAAATAAGAAAGTAAAACATCTTAGCCATTCTCCCACTGTCCTCACTCACAGTTAGCATGTGCTCTTCTAGAAGCTCCAGCTTCTGGAGTCAAGTGATAGAAAGCGAAGCAGAAAAAGAAAAGCTGAGAAATGTTAAGTGAATAAATATATCTTATACTCTAAAGACAAAATCAAGCCCTTCACTTTACCAAACCCTGATTTAGTAACATCTTTTTTGTATGTTTGATGCTGTAAATAGCAAACATCAGTTAATTTCAGAAGCCTGCTCATGCTCAATACTTGGGAATATACAGTTTTTGGCAAAAAAACAAACAAGCAAAAAAACCAACGGGATTGATCTAAAAAACTCTCTTGACCAGTTAAAAGGAGTTTGGAGTCACTTTTACCTTTGACAGACTGGTCAGTCAAGAAACATCAAGTGGCCTTGCTGAGAAGAGCTGCACAGAAGATGAGTTGCAGAAAGCAGGTCAAGCAGCCTTATGGGGAAAACTGGTAACAGAGACTTGGGCAGGGGCAGAGAAGGGATGGATGCCTGGTGGTCTGAACTTGGTCAGTCATAAGATACCAAGCTGAAGCCCTGAGCATGGTTTCTGCCACTTCTTCAACTGCAAAATAAAGGCTGAGTCTCTGCAAGAAATTTTTTACTTCAATCACAGACCGGCTACTGGGCTAGTCTGATCATCAGTCTGACCCTGCAGGGATATTACTTTCTTAAATGGCCTGGCCACAATTCATGTACAGCTCTTCCATGAGCCAGAGCATGAGAATATATTGTAGGACACGGTACATCAGGAAAGACTCACTTCTACAAGGAGAAAACTGATACCATAAGTCAACATCCAGTTGGACGGGGGAGAAGGGGGGATGACACACACAAGCATATAAATGGATTAGATCACAGCCTCACAGTTGGTCTAAAGCAAGCTTTTAAGATTCACCTTTAATATTTGAAAAGTATTTTTGTTTTTTATTTAAAAGACATGAAAGTGCCCCATTTTTCACTAGCTGAAGCCAAACCTGTATAACAAAACAGTCTCAAGTAGTTAACAGGCTACAAAAGTCGCCACGATTTCCAGTCAGCATTAATAGAGACTTGCAGAGTAACACTGTGTACCCATTAACTCCAAGTCCATGATTTGGCCAGAATTTGTTTTGCTGCATTACAGCCAAATCACTTTTTGTGTCTGTCTTCCTCCTACGTGGGATTGCCTTAGCGGAGCAGGATGCCAATGCTGAAAGCACTGACTGTCTCTGACTTTACCATCCTTGATTGAGAAGGCCCTTTTATTGCAGGATCACTTAGACTTTACAGATAACTGTTGCTGCATTGAGATGAAGTTACTGGCAGGAAAAGCCTAAAGCAACTCAAGGAAGAGCATCCAGAATATTAAGATTCCCCAAGTAAGCTATTCCAGAAGTTTAAGACAGGAATTCTTTTCCTAATATCAACTTTTTGCTGAGTATTAGGTCAAGTATTTCCTGCACTGAATACTCTTCATTTCCTTACAATAAACTATCACATTGGCAAGCGGGTGGATTATTAAAGGTTTCACTTTAAATGCCCTTGCTCTTTCCTTGCACTATAAAAATCCTGCCACAACTCACCTCTCCATCTTTCTTCAGCTTTTACTTCAGCCTCACAACATCTAATTTCTAGTCTTGTTCCTGCCCAACATTCTCATCCCATTGTTGTTTGCCTGCCAAACTGAGCATGTGCTACAGCTGGCCACAAGCTGCCCCTATGTTGACTGTTTTAACACTATTCAAAGACTGGAAATCTGCATGCCTGCTCCTATGACCACATTTTTGAGGGACCAGTTACACAATAGTACTCAGGAACCAGGTGTTTCACAGTAATGGGCAAGAAACCTTCATACTTTATCAAGGCTGGCACATATCCTGACGGATAGCCTTCCAGCTTCATTTTACATTAAGCATTCTCTGTATTATAAATAGGGGTAAATAGCAGTTATCACTTAATTTCTCTTTACCTTTTGATACTCCTACTCTGTCTCACCTTGTTTTTATTTCTAAATGGATATTCCAATACATATGAACTGGCTTAGTACATTGCATCAGCCCCCAACTTATGCTTTATTTTCAAATATGTGCAAATGGCTTTTTGACACAGAGAATTATGAATCTAATCTATAATGTGGGACATAAGCACACAAGGATGTAACAACAAGTGTTTTCTAGTTTATTGGAAGTTTCTACATACTATTATTTCCTCCTTCTAGTTTTGCAGATCTGAACAGCAACAGCACTTTGCACTCTATATAAAGGCTTTCTTCTCCCCATCAGAAAAAAAGCAAGTATTTTCTAATTTACTAAATAGAGCTTAAAAATCTGAAAGAGCCTGGTAAAGGTATTGCTTTGTCATTTCCAGCAGCACCACGTGAATGATGGAAGACAAAGCTATTTATCAGAGCATCACCAAGGAACACAAACAGCAGCAAATGAATGACCTGACAATAAAGGACTGAAGTGAAACTGAGAGTGACAAAATGTTGGGACCTCACTTTTCACCCTGATTTACAGTATAGCACATCCAGCCACAGAGTGCTGGTAAATCAACACGGTGAGGCATTTGTTTTAAGGCAGTACACAAAAGTTCAAAGTACATTCTGACAAATTATTTATTTTCCCCCCCCTAGGAAAGAGAAAGGCCCTGCAGCATCTTCTACCCAAATACAGACACAGTTTTCAGCAGACTACAAGCTCTGTGCTGTTTAAAGTATGACAGGTTTGATACTGTTGAGGAAGATGGGAATATATCATCAGCTTCACCCAAAACTCTTGCCTTTCTTCCTAACGGTAACTATTTACCTAGTGCCCCAGAGTGTAGAGCAATAAGCAAACAGTTAATTACCAAAGAATTTAAGGTGCTCTTCACATTTGAGACTGAACTGTCATCATCCCATCAATTTTCATTAAATAAATATAATTTAAGACAAATAAATCTAAACAGACCAGTATATCTTGTCTATTCTTATTCAATCTTCATTACAACTACTCTATGGCTTCAATAACTCTTGTGGTCTTGTAACAAAAACAATAAAGTGTGAACAACTACTCATTAGCTTTGTGAATTTTAAGTGACCAAACCACTTGAACTTGTCTGCCAGACAGACACATTCTATGCTAAAATAAAATTAAAAAATAATCTGCTGTTAAAGTCCTTAAGACAAAAAAAAAAATAAAAAAAATCAGTATGTATTCCATGTTGAAAACTAGCTTAGTACATTTCTTTCACCTTGATTACCAAATCTGGATTGCATTGCCCATCAAAAATATGCTAGAAAAATATCTGTGTTCACATTAGATTTCGTAAGGGAAGATTAAAACCAGAGATTTTTTAATTACATTTTAATTGACTTTTTAAAAAGGTCTATTAAGATAAAACTATTCCAAAGCATAAGCTTACTGTATTGTTATTTAAAATTACACATAACATATTTAGCAGCATTAGCTATTGATGCCTTTTGGGGTGGCTATGAAGGAAGAGAAATAAATCTGACTCCTGAAATTATGAAAGATATCACATGAGCACCTGGAAGGAGAGTCTCAGGTGCTAATACACTTTTGTCCCCCTTTGCACATAACAAGGATATTTTCTTCATTTTAGTTTATTAATCAAATTCAAAACAATGACTTGTTTATTCAAAAGCTAAATAACCAATTAGGAACTTAAAAATAAAAATAAATACATTTTAAAATAAAAACAGCAGGAAAGCTTGTTTTCTTCTTCTAATCTCTGAATAATAAAAGACGTAAGAGAATAAGATCTGCCAGCTCTCAAACCTTGAAGGACATGGTATCCAGAAACAGCTCAGTTCATTAACTGCAGATAATGCTTTCTTTGTTTAATGAATCAATTTTAATACGTAAAACATTTATGAGATGTTTTGGCAAATTAAAAAAAAAAAAGGCAGTTTTTTTAAGATAGCTACATTTAAATACAGATTTCAAAACAGTGAGGTTTTCTCACCTTCAGTTCCAATCCTCATCTATATAGACCCCATTTGCCATTTTTAGAAAATGTAAATGTTAAAGAACTTAAATGAGGTTTTGTTAAACTATGTACCTGCTTAAGGACACATTTCTACCCCACTTACCCTACCAGTTAAGCATCCCCCCTCCTGACCAAAGAAGGAAATTAAGGTACTAACTTAAAAGCTATGCTTGTTTGCAAATAAACATGCTTCAAATAGTTACCAGCCAATGAAAATCAACTTGTCTTTAGGAAAATAATGAAAGTACAATCCGAAAACAAGATTAAAATCAGTGATTTAAATCAAAGCTTCCCTTTTGCTGATGTAAATCAAAGTGATTTAAATGACCAGTTTTGATCAATTCACTCATTTGCATAACCTTGATCGTTTATCCCTTAAAATGTCATCTAGGGGCTAAAGTTAGTTGGGTATTTCTCTAAATCTCAATTCACCCAACATAAATAAAGCTTTTGTGTTCTTATTTAAAATTTATAAAATTCACTATCAAGTAATACATTTCTGTACTGATGTCTAATCATATTTGGGATGCTGAAGTGGTTTAAAAGATAAATGAATACACATCCTGCATTAATCCCAAGTAAAAGCAGAAATATATTCCAGTTGACTGTGGCTCTGTAGATGTCCTTACTATCTACAAATTAGCTAACATGCTGATGGGACAAACAAGTGTTTACAAGATCCCCTCAGCCCATCAATTATCTTTAATACAGTTGGGTAGCTGGGGGCTATTGATCTACAGTGGTAAATTTTCACACCATGCTGTTTTCCTGAATTGATCATTGGACCAAAGGAGGGATTAACATAGTGTAGGAGCTCCTTCATTAAAGGAAAACTGTCTTTTCTAAAGGCAACAAAAATCTTAGCTAGAACCTACCAATCTCTGTGCTCATGAAAACTAGATTTTCCTTCCAGTTCTCCCCTGCCTGCTTCAGTGCTTCCAGAAGCAGCTCTTTCTGATGTGCTTAGATTTTTCCCAGTTACCATAACTTCTGCCCTAGTTTCATCCACGCTCAGACTCTTCACCTGAACTTTCAGGTGATTCTGATATTGTCCAAATCCTTTTGTAAATCAGCCTTCAAAACACTGACTCCTCTCCATGGTTTTACCTTCTTTCCTGCAGCCTCTAGCTCAAGATACAATGAGGAAAAGAAAAGGAAAAACTGAAAGGAGGCGAGTGCACTAAGAAAACTTTAGATGCCAGGATCATATGAATTAAAGTTCAGCAATTATCAAGCACATTGGGACAGCACAGGAATCTACTACTAAGAATTCAGACGATGTTTTGCATACACAGAATTTTACACAAACTACAACCCTCAAACATGAAGAGTAAACATTGAGTGCTTTTACCTTTTTTATTGGTATACAAGACAGCAAGAGTACCAAGTAAGCTTGGGTTTTAAACATAAACATTTTAAGGGAACAGCACAAAGCTTGTAACTGTATCATGGTAATTTTGATCCAATTACAATACATTTTAGTTTGAAGTATTTCAGTACTTTCAAGATTAATTAGCGCTACAATTTCTCATATAAAGTTACCATACTAAGAAGTTCTTGGTTAGAGAATGCATGGCCCTGACTGGGTAAGCTTTTCCAGTCAGGAGATTCAAAGTGGATTTAGAAGGATTACTAGCATACTTCAGCATTTTTTGGATCACAGCTTAAATAGTATCTCTAACAAATACACACAAAAATTACAAGAAGAACGAATCTCTTCCTAAGAAAATTGGCAAGGTAGGTATCAATCCCCGGTTGCTTTATCCTTTTGCCTTAAGACTAAGAGGGAAGGAATAAAAACCAAATATTCCACATTTTACCAAAAGAGAGTTTTATATAAATCCTTGTATTGATAATCTACGCCTGTATTACTAATTAGTAAATAAAGTAAAACATATAACCAGAAAAGACAATGTTTCAGATTACAAAACTCTGATCATGCCACTTGTTCCAGGTTTGAATAAAAATACAAGCTTTATAAATACTGAATTACTATGCTGAGTCCTAAAACACTCTAGTTGGACAAATCAACAACAACAAAAAAACAACAACCACACTCAAAATCCCTGTATGTAGCAGAACACCATTTTTCTCATTTTTAAAAATAGACAGAGGTTAGGACATTTCAGGAGAGCAAAGAGTTCTGACCTAAGGAATATGAAAAGTTACTATCAAAAGAAGAGAAAAAGAAGCTATTACAGCTGCATATAGATATTTCCTGCCTCAACATCTCAGAAATTTGTTCCCCGATACACTCAGAAAACTTGAGTTGCCATAAACTGATGCTCAGATTTGTTTCCCAGCTTTTTTTTTTTTTTTAACTCCTCACCATTTATTTTTAACTACTGCACAGAAGTTGCATCTGTTGAGAATGCTCATTTTGCACACTGAGTTCCTGCTCTAGTGGTAGCAGGGCAACTTCCTGGTCTTGCCTTCAGCAAAGTTCAAACCATTTCTGGTTCTTCTACAAGTTAATTCCAATTTTAGCGTTTACAGACTGTGGCTCTGCCACCCACTCAAGACTCACTGCTTTGTCAGGAAAGGGAAATACTGCTGCCATTTTAAACATCTCACATAAGCTTGAAAGAAAGATTTGGTAGAAGCAGATGGTCTATGTTTGACTTGCATTTAAAGCCTTTAAAAGTTAAGAGTACTATGAATGATGCCAGGACAAGCATTATCTAAAAAGATAAACAAGCTCAGAATAGTGGGCAGAGAGCCCTGTTACACAGCAAGCATCCTGCCCTGAATGTATATCCTTCAACAGAAGCAATTTAAGTAGTTCCTTTCCAACTATCTTCCAGACACTCATCCTAAAAACACAGGGGCGGGTACAACAAAAAAGCCAAACCAAATCCTATAATTTAAACAGCTGAAGGACTTCACACAGGCATTATCTTAAGAGAAGAGCTCACTCTTAAGCATGTTACTTCTGGATACTTCTTTTCTGGGTCAAAACACACTTCAAGGATACACAATCTCAGGTATTAGTATTTACCATGCCAAGGAAAAGTTCCTAGACTTTTAGGTTGGTGCACCTCTGCTCTGGAGACAGACTGATAGAACTCGGGTTGTTCAGCCTGGAGAAGATGGCAGGGAGATCTTAGAGCATCTTTCAGTACCTGAAGTGGCTACAGGAAAGCTGTAGAGGGACTTTTTACAAGGACATGGAGTGACAGGATGAGGAGGAACGGTTTCACACTGCAAGAGGGTAGATTGAGATGAGGCATTAGGAAGAAATTCTTTGCTGTGAGGATGGTGAGACACTGGCCCAGGTTGCCCAGAGCAGCTGTGGCTGTCCCATCCCTGGCAGTGTTGTAGGCCAGGCTGGATGGGGCTTGGAGCAACCTGGTCTAGTGGGAGGTGTCCCAGCATTGCTTCTTTCTTGTCCCTGGCCTCACATACCACTGAAAAGTTGATCACAGATGAGTGGCCAAATTTGGGATATGAAGCCATGGAGCAAAACATACATCATAGTGTGTGCACACAAGATCCCCAGCCAAAAGAGAGATGGATGGGAACATGCCCTGTTAATCTTGCAGTCAGTGACAGGGTATTTGACAAGGCTGGGTCTGCCATTGAACGTGCCCTGGATTTTACAAACACAGCTGCAATACTCACACGCAAAGGTGCATCTGCATACTGTAGAGTCATGTAGATTAAAAATAAAAGCTTTAAATTATTTTAAAGAGGAAAGTAATTTTAAAGTGACAAAATTAGTAAGATGCATACTTTGCAAAAATTTTCCAAGGGAAAAAGAATATCAAGCCAGAGAACTAGTGGAAGTGACTCGGTAAACACAGGGAACTAGTGTCTGATTAAGTGCCAACTCATCTTTCACGCAGTATCCTTGTCTGCAAGTACAAAAGAACAAACATTTTCTTTTTACTTTGCTTATTTAGCTCAGTTCAATGACTACTGCTTTCAAAGTTGAGAAATCACCTGAGAATTCAGAAAGCAGGAAAAACAGTTTCTCACTTTTAAATGAGGAATCAAAGTAAGATAAGTTGATGAGCTTTGCCAGCTTTATGTTTTTGAAGGGCAAGGTAAACAGAAATTAAGTGAAATTTACCTTATCCAGACAAGAATCACCATATTTAATAAATGTATTTTAAAAGGAAAACGGTATTTTGACTTGCGTAACACAATGTCAAGTAAAACCGCACTTGAAATTCCAGTTTCCATCCAAATGTAACTTGACATGATTTGTAAATAACAATCAGCTGGGAAATATGCAGAGAATTAACCATTTCCTTATCCAGCACGTAATAAATGTATAGGAAGTAACATAATCACTTAGGTTACTTCTTAACACCTGCAAGAAGGCTATGAAGTTATCAACAGAACCTAAGAAATAAATTTGCAAAATGAAACCAAAGTTTCCTGCCTGCTATTTAAACCACTTTGATTTAAATCGATCCATATGCTGCAGTGTTAACTTTGATGATCGACACACAAAAAAACACCCTCTGAAGCCATATTTAGGTTAATACAGCATCTATATAATGCATTTATTGGAGATAAGACAACTTCTGGGACATTCTAATGGATCTTTTACGTATCTGGGAGGTAGTCCCATTTCTGTCCTAAGCAGCTAAGGGAAGGGGAGCAAAAGAAGTTCCAGGAGAAGATGAAGAGGCATTTGGGCAGTTCAGCCAGTGCTTGTTCTCAGTGGGTTAAGTAAAAGCAGAGACAAGAGAACAGTTTCCTTAGGTTCCTCTTCCAGCTAACGGGGATAGAAGTCCTCTATAGGCAATTCAAAACAGAAGCCTAATTGCAGATGCTGTGAGTTGCTTCCTAAAAAAACTTCTGCCTTCTAAGAGGCAAAAGCTAGTCTTTGTGAGTGCTTAAGGATAAGCTAGCTAGAAAGTACTGCCACTGTGGTGCTTGAACAAGCAGGAGCCAAGGGGCAACACTCAAGCCCAAGGCCCTGCCCACACTTCAAGCTAAGTTAGTGCTGCCTGTGGTTTGAGCTGGCTGGATTTGAAGTCTTAGACCAACAGCTTGTGAATATTTACACCTAGAGGCACAGGCACTGGAACAGGTACAACCACATTTAACTGTCCACAGTGAAGCCAGACCTCAATACAGTGTCTGCCCTGTCCAAAGAAATTATTCTGCACCATCAGGTAAGCCCAAGTTTACCATGAAGCTACCTAGGCTTCACGGGGAAAAAAAGCAGCACTGGATTCACAACTGCATTTCTATGGTACGTAAACACAAAAAAAACCTATTAGACATTCATGCAAACAAAGGCACTCATCCTCCAGGAAGAAGCATGCAAAGAAAAAACAAATCACCTTTTTCTCCATCTTCTCAAAATGCAAATGCAAAGGTGCTGGAGCTATCAGTTTTGTATCACATGGGATATAAAGGAAATCTTTAAACAGGTGTATTAAATTGTTTATGAACTATTAAACTTTGCTTTGAGCAGGCAAAGTTGGTCACTCCTATTGTAGGAAGCAGCAAAAACAGTGTCAAAACTTTTAGGTAAAAATTTACTTACTGACAAGAAGTAGAGGTTTATTAGTCCAAATGAAGAAAATAGTCTTTCATAGGAAACCTATTCAAGATAAGCTCTCATCACAAGCCAACAGACACCCTGAGTGCCAAATCTGTCCAGCAACCACACTGACAAAGAAAATGGATAAACAACTTGAACTTTGGCCAAACAGCTGTTTCAGAGTTTTATTTTAACACAAAGGACCAGTGATGTGCAACCTTTCTATCCATCCATGATTAAATATGAAGCAGCAAGATCCTACAATATTACACAGGCAAACTTGGCAGTGTTATGTTGCAAGGACCATATTTGCTGGGACACAACACAGTCAGTGGAGTTTGAACTACACCATCCCACTGGTACCATCAGGCTCAGGGTTGTCCAGAAGCACTGCACCATAGCACAGTGTTCACTACGGGAAACCATGCCCATGCACAATATTCTCAGGGATGTTTTCCAATGGACTCACCTACATAAATTGGAAGGATTAAACCACAGCTCAGAGCAATTTAAATAAACCTTATTATTCATCTTAAATTAGTTCCCTATTAGCTTAAATTTCTCTCTCCACTTGTAGGAACTCTCCTAAGCACAGCAAGGTTACACCAATGAACTGACTTCTAACCATGACCGTGCAGGTACTTAAATGAGATTCAAACCTGACTGTAATTTTACCCATTGTAAATTACATACATTAACAAACATAAATTGTATGTACTTGCAAATGCATTTGTGTGTATAAATATATGAAAACAAGCCACCACTTGTGCTCCAAATCTGAAAGCTTCTCCCAGCCATTCAATAAACCTTGCAAACAGAGCCAGACACACTTTATGTTTTTATAAAGTCTGCATCTAAACCTTAAAATAAATAATAAAAAAGGTCCTAATTCATCATCCTGACATCAAATCAGCAGATTGGGATTTCAGTATATCAAAGTGATGGATATAAACTTGTTTTAAGTACGGTTTAGTCTGCATTATACCAGAGCACTTGTTGTAGCTTTTAAGACTGTTTCCTTTCCAAGATGTTCCAAATTAAAGCAACACTCCTATTTTCCCTCAACTGCCTGGACCTCTGAGTCCACTATTCAGCAAAAAGAAAAAAAAAATTGTCCCCAAAAAATCATGACTAGGGAAGCAACAGGACAACATGTTCTGGAAAACACAATTTCTTGGTTTTCCCTATTTTCTCTTGCTGACCAGGTGAATCTAATGACCACTCTTTGATGAATCAGGAGCAAAATCCTTCTTAATAAATCCCCAAACACCACAGAAACTCTCCATCCACTGGTTATCACCTCTGCTGTTTCACTTTGCCACAGTTTCAGGCTGCTGGAGCACTATTACTCCAGGGCCTCACTGTCTATGACTACAAAGGACCATGTCCAGACCCCCAAGTATACTTGCTTGCAGCTTCTATCAGATCAGATCCATGTCAACCTGCTCTCCTTGATCCATGCCTGCTCTCTTGCCCATCTCTCTCTGGTTTTGATGCGGTGGGATAAAAAGCTGCTGTTGTCCCCATAAATGAAAACTCTGATCTTGTATCAAATGCTATTCAATAAATTATTATACATTTTGAGTTATAAGTTATATATACACACACATGCATTTCCATCACCAGGGCACACTGAAAACTCTTAATTCTCATTACAACCCTTGGTGTTGCCAATACACATTAACTTCTGCAGACAGTCCCATGCAGCAGGATGCATGTAAAGAGGTCTGGTATGTATTCTAAGTACCCAGGATGTGCCATCCACAACTGTTTCCCTTCGCCTAAGGCTAAGAAGATCGCATTACTTAACCTTAAAAGCCCAACTTTTTTCAAACAACTCCATGGGCCACCTTGTATCTCACTGGCACTAAGATACATACAAGTGATAGAGTCATAAAATCACTAATCTGTTCAGTAAAACATTTTCTTAATTAAAAATATTGATAAAACCCTGCATCCCTTCAGCTTATACTCCTCAGACAATGCCAGCAAGCACCAACAGCGCTCAAGAACAAACCCGTAGAGTCAAGAACACTTAGTTTTGCTGCAATGATTTCAGGGCCCCCCTACTAATACCTTATAGACCATCAAAAGTCAGCAAGTCACTAACACCAATATGGAAACCTGCTGCTTGATTTAAACACCTCAGTTTTTTATCTGCGTTGTAAATGGTGCTTTGTAAGCACAACTGGTAATCAATTTGGCAAAGAGGAGAAAACATAGAAGAATAAATTATCATTTCTTAGCATTCCCTTGCTCCCCCTGCCTCCATCATAGGTTCACAACACTTCTTTGAGCCTATTTGTGCAAGTATTCAAACCAGCAGAGCAGAGGTGAAACCCCCAGCAGAAAGGGGAGAGTAAGAGGGGCTGTCAGTAGAAAACAGGCCTATGAACAAAGACCGTGTTGGAGGTTGATCTGTTTTAGCAAGTGCCCCCATCTTTCAGGTTGCACCTCTTTCCTTGCAGCAAAACTAAAACAATTCTTTGTGTGTTAGTGTGCATGAAGCCATTGATTGGCATGGGGCTAATACTTACTCTTTAAATGAAAAAAACCCTCACTAACCAACTAAATAATTACAGCAACCCTGGCTCTGACGGCACCCCTGCTGTGAGAATACCATTGTATATTCTTAATAACATTTATAGATAGAACTGATTTTATCATCTTGCACAGGCTAGGAAGTCCCTATAATTTACACTGACTTTTCTTTCACTTAGGATGGAAGCTGCTACGTGAGTTCCCTGGTAAAAGTTTGTAAATACAGGTATGTATAAACAGAGTAATAGACACAAAATCAGGCAATATGAGGCTGTAACTCAACTAAGCAAGAAAGCATGAAAGTAACCCCAGGTAATGTAACAGTTTCTACATATTCACACAAATAATCTTAGCCTGTGTCCTGACACTAATATAAGAACACAGTCTTATGAAGCTTGAAATCTTCCCCTGGAGAAACAGCTTTGCAAAAGCAGAATGGAAGAAAACACACTGTGTAGAAAAGAACACTTGTAGCTTTGCTTGCTGTTTAAACCAGGCAGAATAATCTTTAAGATCTGGCAGCTTTTCAGATTTTTGCTTTCTCTCCCTCCCCCATTTTACCAGTCTTTTTATCAGTGCTTTACAGTAACAGCACACCAAGGGACCCATGACTTCTACCCATGACTGCATACACAAATCCCATCAAGAGCAAACGCAACAGCTCATGTAAGAGTTGAGAAACCTCCAACTAGCAGGAGACAAGGTGTCATCAGTTATTGCTTTCAGGACAAAAAAAGGACAGGTCAGAAGTGGAAGAAAAACCAAAGACAACCTGGCATGTATAAATCTCAAAGAGGTGCTAAATTGAAGCAACCATAGCCCTTCAGAAACCATGCCACTGTATGTTTTTCAGTTGTCCTCTCGATCTGAAACCTTCAAGGTTCACCTCTGCAAGCTTATCACTGCAAAAGTCATAACTTAGGTCACGGTAAAAGTTGATATTGTTAGAGAACATGCAGATTCTCAAAGGTGACACACTAAAAAAACACCCTAAAAAGGTGGTAAAATATCCTGACAGCTTGCTTCTGTATGCAGCACGGTGGGAATAGAGGACAAGAGGAAGCTAATCAGAAAAGATATGGATGAACATAAAGGCACTTATCAGGAGCCTGTTACCTGGAGTGAGGGCTGCCTTGTTCTTAGTGACAAACAGATAAGAGACAAGCCATCCCCTTCCTGGAAACTGTAGTATAAACTCCTAATTTTGAGACTATTATCTGTCACATAAGGTTAAGTATCTATAGAACTGTTTTCAGGTTTAGGCCTTAAGAAGTGAAAGTCCAAGGTAGCCCTTCACTACACCAGAGGGAAACCTAGGTTATGTGGAACACAAGAAAAAAAAAAAAAAGTGTGAAAATGGCTTTAGTATGAAGCCCAGTACAGAAGATTTCAATTAGGAAACAGATAAAGTACAACACCCCAGAAGAGATGTTCCCTTTCATATCAAGTTACTTGGGAGAAAAGGAAAGAAAATCAAGAATCACACCACCATTAATCACTGGGATACAACCCTGTTTTTCCACATCTCAGGATGTGGAAACTGCACAAGGTAAAGACTACGTCTGCCCTTGCTAGTATAAAAACTCCTCCATAAAGTGTATGGATGCAATGCATGTGTTCCACAAAACCCAAGTTTACAGAAGAAAGTGGACATACATTTGCTTTGATCTCAAGTTGCCCCATAAATTTTTAATAACAGCTGTAAAACAGAAATCTTTGGATAAAAATCAGCAGCAGCAATGAAATTTAAGCATCCTACTCATTTCAAGTTAAGAAAAGCTATTTTCAATCCATTCCTATTAGAACTGTTACCAACTTCTTGCAAAGGGAAAATGCAAATGTCATTCACAGCAATTTATTTGCAGATTATTCTCTTCAGGCAACCACCTTCCCTTGCTCTCTTCAAAACAGAAGCAGTAAGGGACCATTCAAACTGTTTTGTCATCTTTGTTCCTATTAGCAGAGACAACGCTAAATTCAGATATTGCATTCCTCTCATATTTTACTTCACTGGAAGGATGTTTTGATCTGTTGGGGTTTTTTTTCTTCCTCTACAGAGAAACTGTTAAACCAAAAGTACAAAAAAAAAATTACTTTTCTACTATGCACCACAAATAGATTACAGTTTCTAGATCAAGTGCAAAGGGACAAAGAAACCAGAATCTTTTTATATGCATACATTAAAATATAAGCAGGAAACAGATTAACATCTGGAGAAAAATATTAACCCTTGCGTTTTCAATGATGCAACTCACCGGAACTTCATTTGCAATCTATTTCCAGCTCCTTTCCTCCCACTAAAGAATTACCACTAACGTACAGCATTTGAAACTATGTTCACATATATCCTATACAAAAATTTACATTTTAGGTAAACTAGGCATCTGTTGGGCTCTGAAAAGCTGCAGCTATCAAATACATACCTGGAAAAAAAATATTAAAAAATAAAAAAGTGTGAACCTCCTTATTCAAGACTTACAAAGATCATTGTAACCAAGAAAACAGTCTCACAAAGTGCCATTTTCTAGGAAAAAGGCTTTAATAAAACACAGTATTAAAAGAGAGAGAACCAACTGTATTAGGGGTAGAAAAGGGGACAGATCATTGCAGTGCAGTATGACGAGCATGAGAAAAAACAAGCTAATGGGATATAAACACATAAACTGGAGACAGCTCTACAAGTTAGAGAAATGACAGCCAAATAGCAGTCACACCACACCAAAAAGGTACTGAAGAGTCAGAAAAAAACCTTGATCTTCTAAATGACAGCAGACTTAGTCCTTAAGTATGAAAAGTACACAGGGTTGGAGTTAAACAGTAACTGATAGCCCTACAGATGTTTGTAGATGACCTAAAATGGAGAGAAACTATTTGTTGTCCTCATTCTGCAGCGTTCATGCTACTCTAGACACAGACAGATGTATTTTTCTGGATGCAGGTATGTTAGAAGAAAGCAAACGCGTGCACGCCCTGCCTCTTCTTCCATCACCTCCCTGCCAGGTGCGAGCCCTTGCAGAGTCCTGCTGGCACAGAACTCTGTGAGCACTCCTCAAATCCCTTTCAGCAAAACTATTCAGGTTTGATCAAGCATGAAGTTACATATAGGTCCATATTATCCCAAGCAACTTCATCTGAACCAAACGAAAGAGCTCTTAAACAAGCAGCCCTGTCAACAGACCCATGAGGAAGGTAACTTCAGGTGGAGGGGCAATTATTTACTATCCAGCACACAGAATCTAAAGACTGCATTTGTTCCTACGTTAAGTAGCACAGGACAGGACTGAACAGGGATGCAGAATAAAAATAATAAAGGAATAAAACAAACAAACACAAAAAAAGCCAAATAATTTGTAAGTTAAGGACATTTCCTTACTAGGAACTGAACTAAAAAAAGCACCTCACTTCACGAAGACTACCCAGCCTGCAGGTATGTGACATTAAGCAGGTGGAAAACACTGCAATGGACACAGCTCAGGATGGCAGTTTGTCTAGACAAATGGGCCATTAAGGATTCAAGGCGCATAGAACTCTCTTTAAGTGGAAAAGATGGGATGCAAAAAATACACTGAATGCCTGAAGCACACAGTGAGGATATTTGCAAGTACAGGGGGGAGGTACCAAATATTTGCCCTGTTCTTACAGGATTTCCTCAGCATGCACAACTGCTAGTTACCTAGCCTTGTGCCAGAGATAAGGCAAACTTCTGCTCTAACCAATGCAGCCATTCATTTATTAACTCCGATTTTAACTGAACTTACATCTCTATACTACATTTTGTAAATCTCATTTTACAGCCACCTTTGTTCAGAGGTACAAATTAGCAGAACTCTGCTGTTACTGATGATTGGTGCCTTGCTTCAAGCACTACCTTCAAAACACACCCCCTTACTTTTAGAAGTTCCATGTGCACGTACCACTGCTGCTCTGTAGAAAAGGAGCAGCAAAGCAGTAACTTCACTGAATTCACAATTTAAAAGTCTGCCATGCAAAACACCAACTAAACAACTGGTTTCTAACCCTCCCTTACACCAGCTGCAGTGTTAAATTCAGTGACAGTACTGTGTCTTTAAGAATGATTATAAAAGGCTTTAAAAGGTCTACCTTTCAAAACTATGGAGAAAGAAAACACAGGGGACAGCATGAAAAGCACAAGCATGTATCTCTACGAAAACTGTTGGTTTAACTTCCCTATTTGCACCCATCACAGAACAGTGGAGGTTGGACAGCACCTCTCAAGCTTGTCCAGGCTAAAC
The DNA here is from genome assembly GCF_020740795.1 of Apus apus. Taxonomy (NCBI): domain Eukaryota; kingdom Metazoa; phylum Chordata; class Aves; order Apodiformes; family Apodidae; genus Apus; species Apus apus. The sequence continues at coordinate 105,357,017 of NC_067284.1, read as the reverse complement.
CTCTCTGCATATGCGATTTTCCTGTCCAATTTGCTCTAAAAATAGCTATGCAGGCACATTATGATCCACCTGGATTTAAGTTGGTGCTCAGGTAATGACTTGACCATAAAGAAACCTCTTCCTATGAAGACAAACTGTCTCAGAGCTGCAAGGTGGAAATGCCCATACTTTTTGGTATGGTGGCATCAGAAACCTTGAAGAACGTTGCTGAATCCTATTTTCTATGTGGCTAAGGCCACATCTGAAAAGTTAGTTAAAATGGGGTTTAACCTAAGTTTATAATTAGAAACTATGACTGCAAAAAGCATAGGAACAGGTAAGAAAGACTGTCAACAGGCAAGGGAGACTTAAGATGCAAGCAGAAACATTATCTGCAATTTCCTCGTTTGTGGAAACAGCAGTTGCAATCCAGGACTCTCCTTAGTGGCTGTAAATGCACAGACTCCATGACCAGCACATCCAAATTAATGCAGGAGAGTTTAGGAGGTTCGCCCAAGTAATGCCTCCACACAATTATACCTCAGAAAACACAAACTCCTCCCTTAAATATTAAAGAAAAAATAAATGACATTTGGAGCCAGAATATCCTGATAATGTATTAAATGGCAGCATGGTCCTGAGCCTGCAGTCTTTCCTCAGAAGTAATTCTCATTAAAAGAAAACTAAAGAATCATAGAATCACAGAATCATTTTGGTTGCAAAAGACATTTAAGATTATCAAGTCCAATCATCAACCAAACACCACCATGCCAAATAAACCACATCCTGAAGTGCCACTGTTTTTTGAACACCTCCAGGGATGGTGATTTCAACCATTTCCCTGGGCAAACTGTTCCAATGCTTGACCACTCTTTCAGTAAAGAAACTGTTCCCGATACCCAACCCAAACCTCCCCTGGCACAACTTCAGGCCATCTCCTCTTGTCCTGTTGCTGGTTACCTGGGAGAAGAGACCGACCTGACTCCCCCCACCCAGCTCCAACCTCCTTTCAGGCAGTTGCAGAGAGCAAGGAGGTCTCCCCTCAGCCTCCTTTTCTCCAGGCTGAACACCCCCAGTTCCCTCAGCTGCCCATCACACTTGTGCTCCAGACCCTTCCCCAGCTCCGCTGCCCTTCTCTGAACACACCCCAGCCCCTCAATGTCCTTCCTGTGATGAAGGGCCCAAAACTGAACACAGTACTTGAGGTGTGGCCCCATCAGTGCCAAACACTGGGCACGATCACTTCTCCGGTCCTGTTGACCACATTATGACTGATACAAGCCCAGATGTTGGTGGCCTTCTTGGCCACTTGGGCACACTGTTAGTTCATGTTCAGCTGCTGTCGACCAACACTGCCAGGTCCTTTTCCACCAGGTACTTTCCAGCCACTCTGCCCCAAGCCTGTAGTGTTGCCTGGGGTTGCTGTGAATGGAAGTGTGGGACTTTGTTGAACCTCATACAATTGACCTCAACCCATGAATCCAGCCTGTTCTGGTCCTGCTGCAGAGTCTTCCTACTCTCAGGTAGACCAATACTCCCTCCCAATTTAGTATCATTTGCAAACTTACTAAGGGTGCACTTGATCCCCTCATCCAGATCATTGATAAAGATATTAAAGAGAACAGGCCCCAAAACTGAGCCCTGGGGGATACCACTGCCCGGCTCCCAACTGGATTTATCTCCATTCACCACAACTCCCTGGGCTCAGCCATCCAGCCAGTTTTTTTACACAGTGAAGAATGCACCTGACTATGCCATGTGCCATTAGATTCTCTAGGAGAATGCTGTGGGATACAGTGTCAAACTGTATCATCCTCTTTATTCAGTTATTTGCAGGACATCTAACACATGCTGTTAACTAGAAGGCTTGTGCTATGGACTTTTTCAGGAGTGTGCAAGGAGAATAGAAGTGTTTCAATTCCAACACTGCAGGTTTCTATCTGTAAGAGACAGAAAGCATAAAACAGAGTTGGAAAGCGGCATCCAGGAGGACACCAGAGACAGATTTCTAGCATGAAGGGAGTGGGAAGGCTGCATGTAGTAAATTGTTTTATCAAATAATTGGAGGAAGGGCCAATGTCTCCTTTGGAAGGTTGACAGTAAAAGTGTCAAAACCAAAAACAATAGAAAACTAATTATTCTTAAGAATGAAAGGACCTAGAACTCAGCGATCTATTAAAAAAAATATATCCTCAATATAGTTCCAGTTCAGTTCTTGTGAAAGCCAAAGAGCACTCCCACTGCCTCTAACATTAGTCACATCTTGCTTTAAAAGCAGTCACTCACTAAAGGCATTGAAATTTAATGGAAATTGCAGATATTCCGTATTACTACTATTTCGTGTTCAAACATCTGAGCTCACATAAAATACCTAAGAGTCCACATCAACTCATGCTGTTTTAGCAGTTCTAGAAATCACAAAAAATTACCTAACTAAATTTCATTAGGGTAAAGGAGGGGTTTAAGAAGTGACATTTTGGTTTTGCTTTAGCTGGTCGTCCACCAGGTAAGAAACAGAATGCAGTTCTGATGTGCAAGAAGTAGAACAGGCAAGGTCTGTGACAGTCACAATTTATCTTTTCCTTGTCCTTTCCATGTAGATGACAACATTGCAAACTAAATTGCACTTCATTTCTGCTCCCACATAGCTAGTACATGTTGTGAGGGACAATAGAAAGCTAAGGCTTCTCCACCCTGCCTTTCCCACAGCATTTTGCGAAATAGGGAGTAGAAGGATCTTCCAAATAAACCAGGAACTGTGGGCACCCTGCTGCAGCTGCAGGATCCACAACCTTTCATGAAAAGTTCTCACAGCATGCACAAGCCATCTATTGAGAGATCCACAGAAACCAGCATGCTGGACAGGCAGCCATCTCAGGGAGGAACACAAAGGAAAGGTTTTTAATCCACCCTTCTGTTGAAGTGAGGTGCCTTGATGTGGGCTTAAGAGAACCCGCTCCGTGCCACCGTTTTAAGACTTGTATTATCCCAACCAGAACATGGTGTCTACAGCCATTACTTCAAGTACTGAGCAACACATCCCTCAAGGAAAAGGACAAGCAGGAGATGGGTATGACAGTTCCACGGTCACTGTCCTCCTTTTACCTACCAGATCACTAGTTAAACACCTCTATATTATGAGGGACATTTAAGTAACTTACAGCTTAAACCTGCCTCATAAACATCTAACACCTCAGAGTGCTCTACACCACCTAGCAGGTCACTGGATACCCCATGGTTAGGAAAGCTTCGCTTCTCCCCTTTAAGTTTTCATTTTACACTAAATTAAAAAAAAAAAAGAAGAAGACAGGAGAGAGCTTCACGCTCTAGCAAGGCACAGGCCTAAACTGCATACCTACATTTCACTTTCCACCTTGGGTTATTGGCCAGACTGTTTATAGAACAATTTTTAAATGCCAGCTTTTATGTATTACAGTTTTATTAATCTTGAATGATACATCATATGTGCTGGACACATAAAAGGGTTACAGAAACATGGTTTGCATTTTAAAATGCTTTAGTGAAAACAAAGGAATTATCTTTATTAAATGTATTGAACCTTGCTGTGTCCTCCATGGAAAGATTTCAGTATCAGTGCATCTCCTTCTGCATTGTTCTTTTTTCCCCCCTTATGTTAGGTGAGGAAAACAAGCATTTCGGCATTTACAGCTCCCAAATGGTTTCTGGGTTTTGCATTAAATAGTCTGTGATGTGAACTACCTGAACAGATAGAAATGAAGAAAATATTCTCTGTGTGCATGCAGAAGAGGCTATTTCTGTCAAAAGCTGGTTTACTACTTCATCAGATTCCAGTTCTATGTGCTCAGCCAAGAGTGACTACTATCACTTCACTGGTTTGACTTTATTTGTGATACTGGCAGTAAAAATACATTGCCTAGGTTCTACATTACAATAAATACAGGCACTACATCAGATGGCTTAAGCTCAAAAAGAAGGTATTTATATATTTTAACCTATTAAAAAAATAACAAAAAAACCCAAAACAAAACACTAATTTTGAATCCAGGTTATAAAATCAAGCTTATAAAAGAGATCATAATTGAAGAGTCGGTGGATATGTTTTACTGCTGTTTTTATTAGCTAACTTAGCTAACAATCAACTTTTGTTCTTATCAAAGATACACATTTATCCATTTGCTATTAAACATTTCTGTTTTCCACAAAATAGACAGAGCTTCCAGGCTCAGATAAGTGGTGAATCTGGGCCTTTAGCATCCTGAAGCATCCAAGTACAGGAATTTTAACACCTTCTTGGAGCATTATTTAAATTGATCATCACTGTAAACAATATAGTCTAAATGGACTGTCCAGATGGACAAAAAGCTCTTTGGAAGAAGACACTGTCCCTTGTCTGCACAGTTGTTCAGTGCTTAACACACTGGGGCCTCAGTGATGCTCTCAAACTGCAACCACTGCAACCGCTGCCACTCTCATTCTCATCTTAAGTGTTTTATCAGCAATTTATATGCAAACATAACCCACCTAGGCAATCAAATACCAAACCCCAAAAAGAACTGGATCCCAGTATTCCCATTCTACAAGCCTCAGAGTGGAGGGAAGATAACCCCTGAACAAGTTTCACGTTCCAAAACCAAGGTTTTACAGAGGAAGAGGAGGTTGGAAGGAGAGAAAGAGGGATGATCTTTCCACAGCACCACAATGCCACAGGGAAGTGCCACGTTTAATGTAATCAAGCTCTACATTGCAGCCATATGGAAACAATTTCAGTCAATAAACAACTCCTGCAAGAAGACAGCAGAGGAACAGAAAAATCAGATACTGATTTAGCTAGGAGGCAGGAAAGCCGCTGACTGAGCTCAGCAGCTTGCATTATAAGAAATATTTATGCCTAACAGAACAAGACACACTTTTGAGTCTCTGTTACTTGCCTTAGACTTCCACTGTTCCACACCTCAGATTGCAAGAAGTAGAAATTGCATACTGCCTTTTACAGTATATTTCCCAGCACCCAAGATTTTGTGCCTCAGCCCTCTTCCATCTCTTTTCCCTTTGAAATCTTTCTTCAAAGCCTATAATTATGGCAGGTTTCCCACTCAGTAGCCAGAAAGGGAGTAGACATCCCAAACTTCAGATACTCTTTGCATTTTATCTTCCTGGAATTTGCAGGTTTCAAAACAAAAAATCTCAGGGAACAAGTCCTTTCGAACACCTACCTTAAAAAAAAACCAAACAAAACAACATAAAATATAACACACTTCTTAGTGACAGTCATATTTAAATGAAGTTTGGTTTCAAAATCCTGTATTACAGTGTCCTAAAAACCAAGAGCAAAAATACTGCCTCTCCTGCAGAGACATTCCTGTGCACTGCTGATTACAGCTGCAACATGGAGGGAGTAAAAGCTAAATCAGTTTGGGACAGGAAAGGGAAAATTCAAGGGAGCAGTCAGCAAGTCAAGGCAGATGCATTTTTTACCAGTACGAAGGCACGTTGCTATAAATAACACAGAATTTCCTTGAGTGTTACAGAGGACTGACACCAATATTTATCAGAATTATGCCCACTAAATGAACTGGAGAGTAATTCACATGTCTTCAGAAGTAGTCACTTGCAAAGGTTAGAAAAAGGTCTTCACTTCCACCATGCTATGTAATCCCCCAGCAGATGCATGACAGCCACCGCAAAAGCACTGTGGTTCTATACCAGCAGACATCCACGATCAAAAGGTCTTGGGATGTTTCTCTTACTAATCGAAGTGTAAGAATAAACACACACACACAAATATATATACATACACATATATACATATATACATATACATATATATGTAAAGGGAGAGCCAGGATTACTGTGAACTGTTCTCCTTCAGACTGGGGCAACATGCTTTCATCACAAAGTACCTTCTAATTCACCAGTAACAGATGATGATTTCCAGCAATTCCTTTAAGAACGAAACATTTGAAATCACCCTACTAAACATGCAACAAAGCAGGCTTTTCCCAGTCCCGTAAGGTGTTGTTGTTGTTTTTCTTTTTTAATGAGGGATTCTCTAGTAAATGAGAGTAAAATCCCAGGTTAGGTGGATGTTCATATTATGTTAACGGTCAAAAAAGGGGCATATCTGGTGAGCACTAAGACAGTCAGGTGAGTATTCAATTCTGGCAAACAAACAGAGGGGAAAAAAAAAACAAATAAGTATTTTTCTAGAACAGGGCAATCAGTAGTGCCTGCCAGTCAGCATGTTTTTATGGCAAATGTCTTGATAAAGGACTAACTTTGTTCTTTGAGATTACAAATGTAGTTGAATAGAAGAAAGTATGTGCACAGAGCGCACTCTGGTTCTAGTGGAAATCCACACTGGCTGCTCCCTATCGACTGGTCCTTTCTGAGAGCTGTCAGTTAGCCAGTTCTTAATCTACTTCCTGGGATTGCATCATGCTATTTTTTTGGTCACTAAATTTAAGGTCTGATGCAGTTTAATATTTTAAAAATCTGTGACTGACACTGGGACTATAGGAACAGTACATTATAATGACGAAAGGACAGCAAAAGAAACAAGTCTGAGCATCTACCATAGCAAAAAGGGCAGTTGTACCTCTGTATGGATCAGACACGGACTGGAACATTCACCATTTTTGGTTTCCACGATGTTAAAAATAAACGGAGACCATGAAGAATCACCGGATGATCTGAGTGCCGGAGAAAATGCCTCAGAGTGAGACTTAAAAGCTCGACTGTTTCCTTATCAATCAAGTAACTTGATTACAGAGTGTAAGTACCTCCATGGCAAGAAAGTACTGGATACTAAAGGGCTCTAATCTTGTCAGTAAAGTTGTAACAAGAACCAGCAGCAGAACTTAGACAAATTCAAATTAGAAAGCAGCCACTTATTTTTAACAGTGAGATGGCACAAACTACCAAGCAAAGTGACGAGCTTGAAATTATCAATGATGGACACTCAAGGCTGGAAAGCTTTCAGATTGTTTTTAGCCAAACATCACTTACTGGTCTCAGTTTCAGAGTAAATGATTAAAATTTAAAGGCCTGTGATACAAAGCATATAAAGCGTATCAGAGAAGGCGATTTAATTGTCTGTTCTCGCCTTAATCTTTATGAATTTCCAATATGTTAACATCACTCTGCTCCTATGGATGAGGAAATTAAAAAGTGAGGAGTAAGTTTCAAGTTTGGTAAGTTCCTTCTTTTTCAGACTGCTGTACTTATCACTAAACAACACCGCTCTATCAAACAGATGGAGCCCCCGTGAGATGCAAACAGTTGGAGAATGACCAACACCAGACGTCTGGAAACCATGCATAACACAACTTAGTTGAGGAACCATGATCAGCAACTTACCACTCTCATCTGCGGCATGAAAAACCAGTATTAGCTTAAAGAGTTAGTTCTTATTCTGTGTAAACACACTCATGTCATTCACGTTTATACTACTGAAAGCAGCAGCATGCACTACCACCCAGCCAAGAATCTTCAAATACTTTATAAGCATGAAAGCATCTCAAGAGCCCTGAAAGGATTATTTTCATATTACACACTGGAACAAAGGCGAGTCAAGAAGTTTGCCCTGGGTCATAAAGTAAGACCCTATGGCAGAGCCTACAAACAAGAGCCCAGCACGACCTCATTGCCAGGAAGAACTTTCCTTTTCAATATTTGAGCACTACTTACATGTCAGAGCTGCTGCATACCCAGTTGCTCGAACTCCAAAACCCTGCCAGTTAAATCACAAAGAGATTTCTAGTGAAAGCTGACATTGTAATAAGAGAATCTGATCATGGCAGAAAAACTGTCCAAAATAAAGGTCAGAATAAATATCCAAGTAGGAACAGTGCTTGTATTTTATGAACTAACTAAATGCTTTCTGCTTTCATTAGTATTACAGTACCACTGGAAGAACAAAAAGCAGATTCAGTGCTTGCTTCAGAGCTCATAAGAAATGGGCAGCTCAAAATGCAGGAAATGACTATATGCTACACTTCCCAATTGATAGGGCAGAGAGGCTTATCAGAAGAATAAAGCTGGCTGTTCACAAGACTCACTGAAAGAGTAGCCTACAATATTGTTTCAGGAGCAGGAGTTGTTTTACCGCTGAACTAAAATTCCATTTTTATTGTTTTTTAAGAAAGTGGAAAAAAAATAAGGCTTCTTAAATATTAAGTTGAAAAATGGGGAGAAGACCAATGCCAGGAATTCAGGGCAAGTGAGATTCAGCTGGGGGTAGAGCCAAACATAATGTATTTTGTATGCCTTGTAAAATTACTGCCTTAGTCCAATATTAAGACCTCATCTACCACCACAGCAGTGATTTGGGTTCACATCAAGTTTAATGTAGCCTAAACAGACGTTGTATATTTATGGACAACAAACAAATGCCACCTCCATGCATGAAGTAGGTAGTAAAATTTTTCCTCAGGTTGTGAGAAATTCTTAAGCAGATATGGAAACAACACTCCACCCATTGGGCAAATAGTGAGTGGAAGAAGTACTTGCCAACCCACAGCACACATAGATTTAGGCTAGACATTAGGAAGAACTTCTTTGCTTTGACAGTGGTGAGACTCTGGGCAAGGTTGCCCAGGGAAGTTGTGGATGCCCCATCCCTGGGAGTGTTGTTCAAGGCCAGATTGGAGCAACTAGGTCCAGTGGAAGGTATACCAGCCCATGCAGAGGGGTTGGAACTAGATGACATTTAAGGTCCCTTCCAACCCAAACCTTTTGGTGATGGTGTGATAACACACAAAGTTAGGTCTTTGTCAAGCAACACTACAGAAGTAATTTTGCTGTATACTTATACACAACCTGATGAAGGACCATGCTTAGCAGTAAGTTTCAGGCTAGTAACTGCACAGAAACCAATGCAAAATGACAAAGTAATCATTCATAGAGGAATTCAGCAGGAATAACAGTTAACTGGCCTTCCATACCTTCTGGTTGGCTGCACAGGAAAGATAAAACAGAATACATTTTGTCAGAAGCACTGCGCTATAGCAGTTGAAAGTTTTAAGAGTAGTCTTTAACTTTAGGCAGGCTATGTATGCAGCTTTGATTAAGAACTGGGAAAGGGAAATCTGCACACAGTATCACAGAATTTTTGGAGTTGGAAGGGACCTTAAAGATCATCAAGTTCCAACTACCCTGCATGGGCAGGAACACCTTCCACTAGAACAGGCTAATCAGAGCCACATCCAACCTGCCCTTGAACACCTCCAGGGATGGAGCCCCCACAACATCTCTGAGCAGCCTGCTCCAGTGTCTCACCACCCTTACACTGAAGAATTTCCACCTGATCTCTAACCTAAATCTCTCTTCTTTCAGCTTAAAACCATTACCCCTCGTCCTCTCACTGCAAGCCCCTCAGCCTGTCCTCATAAGAGGTGCTCCAGACCTCGGATCATTTTCATGGCCTTTCTCTGGACACGTTCCAACAGGTCCACATCTTGTCCTGGGGGCACAAGAGCTGGACACATTACTCTAGGTGAGGTGTCACCAGGGCAGAGTAGAGGGGCAGAATCACCTCTCTCCATCTGCTGGTCACACTTCTCTTGATACAGCCCAGGATGGAGTTGGCCTTCTGGGCTGCAACTGCACACTGCTGGCTCAGGTCCAGCTTTTGATCCACCAGTACCCCCAGGTCCTTTTCCACAGGGCTGCTCTAAAGTGTGACCTCCCCCACCCTCTATTCCTATCTTGGGTTACCTCAGCCCACGTGCAGGATCCTGCACTTGGCCTTGTTGAACCTCATGAGGTTCAGCTGAGCCCACTTCTCTAGCTTGCCCAGGTCCCTCTGGATGGCATCCTATCCCTCTGGCATATCGAGAGCACCACCCAGCTTGGTACCATCAGCAAACTTGCTGAGGGTGCTCTCAATGCCACCATCAATATCCTTAATGAAGATATTAAACAATACTGGGCCCAGCCCTGACCCCTGAGGGACACCACTTGTCATTGTTTCCCATCTGGACTTAGAGCCACTGACCATTACCCTCTGGACGTGACCATCTAGCCAGTTCCTTATCCACTGAACAGTCCACCCATCAAACCCATATCTTTCCAATTTAGTAAGAAGGATGTTATGGGGGTCTGTGTCAAAGGCCTTGCAGAAGTCCAGACAGATGACACCTATATATATATTTATATATGTGACATCTATATATATATATGACAGTTATATATATATATGACATCTATACAGACAGGTGGAATAACCAGTCCTAGATTATTTTTTTTATTCTTAAAAAAGCACATCAAAACAGTAATTGTTCAACCTTTTGGTGTCTACATTAACACAGTGCTGAATCAAAACAGAAATGAACACGCATGTACGTTCCTGACAGATTTGAAGTATCTTGATTTTGAACTATTAAACGAATCAGAAGAAAATCTGTCTGATGGGGGCAGGGGGGAATCTAATGGATTTCAAAGCAATAAAATTAACTGAATAAATAAGGATGACAAGTGTCACATCACAAAAGTAAATGAAACATGGGTAATCCTCCCATCACTGTAAAAAAATTGCACTGACTTAGGTATCCTTATCAAGCATGTTAGATGACTAGCCACTAAATTCCTTATTTGGTTAATATGTATTAATATATCACAGATGTAAAAGTGCTACAGACGGGGAACAGACACAGCCATGTTCAATTGCCACTGACTCAGTATGTGACCTTGAGCAAGTAGCTTGTCCCTTGTGCCTCAGTTTCTCTATTTGCAAAATACTGATACCTCTGTAAAGCACTTAAAGATTTACAAATGAAGGTACAAAGTATTATTTAATTATAGTAGTAAATGAGAAGGATAGTGGCTCAAACATAATGAACCAAACGTGAAACTCAGAGCCATACTCCACTAGCACACCACACAAGTTATGGCCATAAATCGACCACTTCTGATTAGGTTAGGCTTTATGATGTGTAATTGTGATAGCAGCAGTTTCATAACTGTGAAACAAGCACTTTGCTCAGCAGTGTGTTATGCAGGAAGCCTGCTTCAACAATGAGCTTTTGGTAAACCCGACTGCAACAGCAAAGAACAGAAGCATCTCAAATACAATATACTTTTTAAGGTAAATTATCATAAAAGTTTCTCTGTGTGCTTTTGTGGTCACAGGCTAACACTGTATAAGCACCCAGTCAAACAGGAGGAGAGGGGAAGGAAATAAAACAATACTATATTTAAAGAAAGACCAGATTTCAAGCAAATTTATCTCTTTTTAGCAGGCACAACACAGAAATAAATGTGCTTCTCACAGTTAGGAGATGAAATGTTCAGTTGGCCAGTGACTAGAGAGCAGATTCTCTATTTCTTTCTGTGGACCACATGACTGCCTCGATATGTAAGAACATTCTACGTGCCAACTTGCAATGAAGACCACATAGTTAATAGTTTGCAACCTCCTTTCCCCCAGAAGATCTTCAGAGTTGAGTAATAAAATTCCTCACATGATTTCAATGAGAGGGTTCACTTGTCAGAGGCTGTTTCAAGATAGTATCATATGTCAGGGAGGTGCAGTTCAGATGAAGCTTTTCAACCCTGTGTTTTCAAGGCTTGACTGAAAATGAAAAAACTTTGTAACCTAAAGTTTGACACTGGAAGAAAGAAAACTAATATCTAGATTTTTCCAAAATGTGGAAATTAGCCAATTAATAAGGGGAGGAAGAAAAACTCTGATTAACAGTCTGACAAACTCTGGAGATCACAGACTGATTACTAGTTCTGCTGCAGACTCCACAAAGGAACCTGTGCAAGTTAATCCCTCTACACACACCTCAGTCTGCCACCTGCAAAATGGAAAACAATGCTTTATTTTCATATCCTGTTATTCTTACTTGTATTGTTTCCCAAATTAAAAGCATTTGTCAAAACACTTATCTTGAGCATTAACACTGGAAATTGCATTCATAGCTAACATACAGTCATGCTGCATGACTGAGGGTTCAAATAGGAACTCTTAGCACACTTTGCTACTCAGTCAGCCTAATTTTATGCATGCGAGAAGGGAGCTTTAGTCAACACAGGAATATTAAGAATGCTAAAATACAGTTTATTAGTAACCTTATGTATAAAACCACCTTTAGGGATGTTAGACCCAAAAAAAATTCAGATTCTCCTCATTACCTCCTAAAACTCCCACTTTAATAATGAAATTGGTCTCACTTCATTGATAACCCACATGATAATATTATCAGCCTAGGTATAATTAAAGCCCAATCCCACGAGGACATGTATGTGGATCTAATGCCAGCTCTATTAAAATCAGTAAAAAGTGAAATTAACTTCAGAAGAAGTGTCAAAGCTGCATAAAGTTATCAGTAGGGGAAACAAAGGCATGTTTTGTATTTTTTTCAGTAGAATTCTTAAGCTGACAGCATCACTTCCAAGTGTTTGATTCCAAATGCTGAACTCTGCAGAAGATGAAAAATATTTGCGACAGATCCCAATGCTGTAATGTATAATTCTGTAGTGTCTAAAAGCTCTGCACAGAAAACACTGTAAAGCACAAGTTGTTTTCTTTAGATTAAAATGTGCCGTTGTTTAGTGCAAAGTATTTATTTTCTAACATATACAACCGAGTATCTTTTAAGAGCCTGTTATCAGAGGACAGTACAGCATTCTTCCTTTCTCACGTTTCAGTTTCATTAATTCTTCCCATTTTCCTCCCAAACATCAAATCTTAAAGATCTGAATTTCACTTCTGCCCCACTGACATCCCACAAAAAGAGAACAGTGCCAAAAATTAATGATAGAACAATTATTTAAATTAATTCTTACTAAAAATAAAAATAGTTTTTAAAGTTAATTTTATTTCCCCAGTGTTTTTCTACTTTCAGATACTGATGAAAAAATGCATTAAACACTTCCATGAACTTATAGATCATTACTATAAAGTACAAACTTCATAATAATTTCATTTTCAAAACACTGGACAACCATGAACTTTTAATATCCTGTTGAAAGACCAGTAAGACTGCCTTAGAAGTAAGCCTTCTGCAGCTGACACTGGTTACTAATTCTGTGGAATTATCAGAATCATAGTGCTAGAGAGATGCACATTTTCTAGAAATGTCAACAAATAGAAAGGATTTGCTCAAGACTGCTCATTAAAGTAGTTAAAGAGATAAGCAGGCCTCATCCATGCAGGATTTTTGTCAAGACTTCCTTACCACTCTTTAAAAACCCTGCAGTTTCACCTATGGTAGCATTCCTGTAACACAGCTGGCAGTCTGCATACCACAATGTCGTCTAGACCTGTTCTGAACAGAGCTGGATGACACAGGAGTAAAAATGCTGATGCCTGTTCTGGTGCTTGCACTAGTGCTAAAGGAACGATAGGAGGAGGAACAGACACCACCACTGAGTAAAACACGAGTTCCTTGTTCCTAGTCTCATGCCCAGGCTCGTCTGACAATTCTGTCAACCACATAGAAAAAGTTGTGGCTGTCATGGGGCTAAAGATCTTCACATTCCCAAACCCGAGTTTGCAGACGCAGCATCAAACCCTGCTCTTTCCACAGAGTCTGGTGTTCCCGTAACATGCAGATAACAAATACATCCCTGCACATGTTCCATCCCTTTCTCACTTCTCCCCTACCTTCCTGCCCCTCCGCATCTCAGATACGTTTTCTTAGCAATTTGGAAGAGAAATGGCAAAAAAGGGAGATGCAGAACACAGAAATAAATCAAGTTTGTTCTCTTCTGTTGACAGATTTGCTCCTAGCATGACGGCAGAAAAAAAAAATGTTAAGAGTGACAAATTCATATATACCTACTCCAAACTACACCCAACATCCCAAGGGACATGGTATAATGGTAAATAAATATAGATGCAGTTCCTACTAATGAGGCAGGGTACAGCAAGGCCAAAGAAAATGCAATCATCTCAGGGAAAAAACTGCACAGGACTCCTCCTCTCCCATCCATGGAGGAAATCAAATGCCAGCTGCACCATCCCAGGAAGGAAGCAGAGCCTGTACCTGATGAGCCCTGCAGAAATGAGCTAGTCACATTACGGGACGCAAGCTGGCACTTCAGGGTTTTGCCAGCCCACAAATCGCCTGCAGAGCACGATCCTTCTTTCCGATACATTTTACATGGTATCATTCATGCAAACTGTTATTGTTGTTTTTTTTTTTCCACCAGTTTCTTTCCTCCATCCCCTCTAGTTTGAAGCAGGGGCACGTAGCTCGCGTCTATCAGATCGGCTCCGACAGTGCCCTCAATCGCGTGCCCTGACCACCAGTTTTAACGCTTTCCTCCCTCCAAAGTTTTCACCTTCCCAGCTTTTGTCCATATATATTTTGTACTTAAAAGCCACTTATCTGCACTCCTCGTCTTACTTGACCAGGAGAACAAACTGAGATACACCCGACCACACAGACAAACATGCTTACAACCTTCATTTCCTCTTCCTTCTTCCCACCACCCTCAAAAAAGCAATTTTTTTTTGTCATGAACACGAAGGAACTCGGAAAAACAGCACACACCATCAAGGCTTTTTCAGACCTATCGCAAAGAAAAAAAAAAATGCTTTCCGGAGAAGTGCTCTGCAAACATACCAAGAAACACTCCTAGAACAACTAAGAAAAAAGGCACCGGCCAAAACTGAGGCTGAAGAACTCGTCTCGGTTTGTCTCGCATGTTTATTTTGCACCCAAAAACCCCCGCCTCTTGTTTTGTTTTAACCCCGAAACACAGCAAAACAGTTCAGCGGCATTACCTCCAGTCGGTCCTGGAGTCAAACACGGTTCTGCCGAAAAAAAAAAAAAAGATCCTGGGCACGGATACAAAAGCATTAAACCCCCCCTCCCCATCTCTTCCCAACAAGTATGAAATAAACAAGGCTATGACACCCCACCCAAGCTCTCCTCGCACATTTTGGAACGACTTCCCTCCGGGTCCTCCTCCTCCCCCACCGGTTCCATGTTAAAACTCTCCAGCAACAAGACACCTTTCGGATTCACGCCTTTGCCCTCCCTAAAAAACCCTCTCCCAAAGCCCCGGGAGCTGCAACTGATTTCGCCCCTTTTTATCGCGCAGCCCTTCCCAGCCTTGGAATCCAGCGGGGTTCGGGACACCCGCGGCCCCCCGCTTCCACAGGCCACCAAGCACAGGGGATCCCCTCGGAAGAGCCCCGGCACACCCAGGGCGGCCCCTCCGTCCCCCCAGCCAGGGCAGAGCTCCACGCCAGAGCCCCAGCGACGGGAGCTCCACGCGGGGCTCGATCCTCAGGGCGCACCGGGCTCCATCCCCGCAGCGTCGGAGTCTTTCCTTCCTCCTCTGCCCAAAGCACCGCCGGGCAGGGGCAGCCCCTTCCCGGGGTCCTGGGGAGGGACAGGGAAGCGGGGGGGGCCCCCGTCGCCCTCCGCACCAGAACTCGCACCAACCAGCCCAGCCCCAAACTCAGCGGCGAACAAAACCGAAACACCAGGGCAAAAACGGGGGGGAGGGGGGGGGAAAAAAAAGAAGGAAAAAAAAAAAAAAAGGAAAATAAAAAGGAAAAAAAAAAAAAAAGGGCTAAAAAAAAAAAAGCACCCACCCAGGTGGAGAGGACTCCGCCACCACGAGTCCGTCCCCCCCCCTCCCCTTCACCCAAGAAAGGGGCGGAAAAAAAAAAAAAAAGAATCAATAAATAAAACGGCAGGAACAACGATGGAGGGCTCTTCTTTGAAACCCAGCGGCTGCCCTGCCCTCCCGCAGACCCCCGCAGCAGCCTCCCGGGGACACCTTCCTCCTCCTCCTCCCCCGCTCCGGGTGGCCGAGCACAGCCGGAGCCACCCAAACGCCGCGGCTCCAACTCCGGCCGTTCGGCGGGGCTGAGGGGCTGCCCCTGCCCGCCCCCCGCCCCGACTTCCCTCCTCACGCACATCCCGCGCCGCGAGGAAACCCGCTCTCCGAGCTCGGCGCAACTCCCCCGCAGGCGGCCGCGGTGCCGGCTGAGGCGGGGGGGGACCCCCTTCCCGCTCCCCCTCCCTCCAGCCCACCCACCCGCCCGCCCTCTCCCCTCACAAGCGGCGCTCTCACCTCCCCCCCCCCCCCCCTCACCTCCTCCTCCTCCTCCCCACAAGCAACACTCACCTCTGGGTGCTGGCGGCGGCTCCACCTCAGCATGTAACGGGAGGAGTGGGGGGGTCCCCCCGCCCGCCCCCTGCCCCAGCGTGAGGGGAGATGAAGAGGGGCGCAGAGGGACGAGAACAATGGGGGGGGGAGGAAATCCCTCGGCCGCCGAGCCTCCCTCCCCAGCCCCCCCGAGGACAAGGGCCCCCCTCCCCGCTTGGCTCTCCTCCTGCCGCTCCCTCCTCCTCGCTCGCTCCCTCTGTTGTTTTGGTGTGTTTTTTTTTTTGGCTCAATCACACCAGACTGACTGTCTTTGTCTGTCTGACAAGCGCCATGTTGATATCAACATCCAAGCTCCCACCTGCTGCAGCTATGAGGCCCTGGGACTTGTAGTTCCCCCCTCCCCAGGGTGACGGGGAGAGCCGCCGCGCCAGGACTACAACTCCCAGCATGCCTCGGCGGCACGGCACGCCAATGGAAGCGCGGGGCGCTTGGGCGGGCAGGACTGCAACTCCCGGCATGCCTCGGGAGGGAGGGGAGGATTCGGCCATTACTTCATCCTGGGCGGGGGGTGAGGGGAGGGGGACGGACCGGACTGCAAGTTCCGTGATGCCCTGAGGGGAGGCGGGCAGGAAGGCGGGGCAGGATTGTCCCGGTAAATAGAGCCGGGTGAAGCATGAAGCTGGTGAGTGCGTGGGGCTGAGGGCGTAGTGCCGGGGGGGGCATGCTGGCTGCCCAGCGCCGCCCCCCCCCCCCCCCCCCCCCCCCCCCCCCGTCCTCCCGGGGGGCTCCCGGTGCGGCCTTTGGGCCCTGGCGCCGCCGGGCGAGAGGGGCAGCGGAGGGAGCCGGGCTGGGGCGGGCCCAGCTCCGCTCAGCGCTCCGCTCGGCCCGGCAGCGCGGCACGCCGGGGGACGGAGCCGGGGGAGGGCTGCGTTGGGTGGGGGGGTTGGCACCGGGGTGTGCGGGGAGCACAGGCCCGGGAAGGCGGGTCTCCTCTGGCCTGCTGCTGCCGGCGGTGCAGAGGCGGTCCGAGTTTGGTGTTTCGGATCAGCACGGAATGCCAGACGGCTTTGGGTTGGAAGGGACCTTAAAAGATCATTCAGTTCTGACCCCTTGCCATGGGCAGGAGCATCTTCCACTAGACCAGCTTTCTCTAGGCATCATCCAGCCTGGCCTTCAACACTGCCAGGGATGGGGCAGCCACAGCTGCTCTGAGCAACCTGGGCCAGTTTCTCATCACCCTCACAGCAAAGAATTTCTTCCTCAGATCTCATCTCAATCTCCCCTCTTGCAGCTTGAAACCGTTCCCTCCCATCCCATCACTCCTTGCCCTTGTCAAAGTTCCTTCTCAGTTTTTCTGTAGCCCTTTCAGGTCCTGGAAGATGATCTAAGGTCTTTGCAGAGCCTTTTCAAGTTTCCCAGAGCCCTTGAATTCAGCCACTACTTTGCTTTCCAGGAAGAATTTCTGTTTCACATAATGTGCTGCAATTCTTTGTCTGGAGATGAAAACCAAAGTGGGTTTCAAAATACCTGACCATAACGTTTGATTTGTTTAACCTGAATTGACATGGCTTGGTGTTAAATGTAACATTGTCTCTCATTTTAATGGCTGAGCAGTTTGTCTTGAGGAAGCTTCATAAAGTGAACTTGGATTCTGGGCGAATTTGGGGACTTCCAGTAAATTGCTGTCTGTAGTGTATCTGTGTAAAATTAATTCAGTAAGCAGGTGGCCAAAGAGCCTCATCCTGCATAATCTTACATATGCATTTAAGTCTCTGTGCATGGATGAATACTACCAGTGGGACAAACTGTGCATAGCTAAGCGCTTCTGGATGTGATTGCAGAGGCTGATATAATACAGGGGGGAAAAGCAAACTGAGAAATCTTTACATGAAGGCCATAGTGGAAATGCACAGTTCTTTTAATATCCAGAGTCTTGCATAGGTGTAGAGAGTGGGAACGGGTTTGGGGGGAAATATAAACTGTCTGAAATCTGTATTGTAGCATTTTTAGACCTGTGTATAAGTTTGGGGATCTTAAGACCAGCTTCTTCATCTTGTGTTTGTCTGGAGATATGTCTGAATCTTGGGGTTGGATAGAGGTGGGGGGAAAGGAGTTGGATGCTATATCATCCTCTTTTCTCATTTATTTGGGTTGAATTTAGAAGAACAAAGTAGAGGTGATGGACTCCAGACCTGATTCAGAATACAGTGAAAATACTAGACTCCCAAAAATTCTAACATGCTAATACAGTGAAAATACTAGACTCCCAAAAATTCTAACATGCTTGGGTCCAGGCAATTTCCCCACTTGCTAATTTCCCCCTAGATTTTAAGCTAGCATGCCATATTACTAGTGGAAAAATGCACTGCAGTATTTCTTGGCTTCAGTTGGACTTCAAAGCACGGTCTTTAACCTGCAAAATTTGGAATGTTTTGGAGCTGCTAGTGTGAGACATCATCTCTTTTCTGTCACATTGCCATCCATGAGATCACCAGAGATGCTCCAGGCTGGGGAGTGCTCAGTGTGAACCAGATGTCTGCTGAGAACCTGCCTCTGTGAGGGCCTTAGCATCTGGAATGAGCCCCTCATCTTGATTCTTTGTGCCTCGCCCTGTCAAAATTCCAGCTAAATTAGAAAGCCTGCCAAGAAAATTGTGAGCAGAGGTGGGCATATTTATGTCTTTTGTAAGTTTTGTGACTTTTTTGCATGGGTATTTTTTCATTAGGAGATGAGACACTTACAGTGTTAGCAGCACCAGCCTTTAGCTGTAAGGGAATCAAGATAGAAGCAACCATTTCTCAGAACAAAAAAAGACTTGCATTTTAGTCCAGTCAGGAATATTAGTGACAGATCTCTGGATCTGTTTTAAACAGTAGCAGGTATAAACTAGGTGGAAATTATAGTTTCTAACATGTAAATATATATACATGACGTTCTAATGTGCATAGAGATGTATACAGTGCAAACATTCCGTTTCTCAGGTTCCTGATCTAAAATTCTAGCAGAGGTACAGGCACAGAAGTGTCACCTGTGTGAATAGCTGTATAGCATATAGGAATTGCTTTTTTTTTTTTAGTCACTTTAGTTGAATGTGGTAGAAAGAGTCCATTGACTCCGGGGAATCCATTTACCACAGTGTGACAGCCACAGATATAGATTATTTCAGATGCTTTTAAAAAAGAAAAAAGGAATATTTTCCAGTTAGCTTCTAGATATCAGGGTCATGATCCCATTCATGATTTTTTTTAAAAAAGCAAGAAAGTGTTTTGCTGATGAAAGTGGTGATATTTCATTGCCTTTTTTAATTACTGATAGTTTAAAATCTGCAAAAATAGTTTAGATCTTATTTTTTCTTTAATTTCATTCTATTTACTTGGATTTATAGCTTCAGTTGTCAAAGTTCTGGTCTGGTAAGAACTTAATTTCACATGCATGTTTTACATGTGCGAATGAAACAACTGAATTCCTTGTATACTCACTTCTTCAGCTTTGCTTTTCACGTTGTATTTAAACTTGGCTAGCAGCAAGCAAAGTGTAATGTTGCCCCTTAATAATTAAGGCTTTGTGAATTTAAGACAAAAATCTTTGTGATATTTTTAATTTATTATTTGGGGCTTAGTATCTTTTTTTAGTATTTAAATGTAATTTGAAACAGTTTTTGATGAATAGACAAAAAATAGACTCCCTGGGGAGTTGTTAATCCAGACAGTTGCACTTCTGTGCTAACATTTTTTGAGCAGAGGTAGAAAATGAAATTATTAATCTACCTTCTTTCCACTTTGTAGAGTGAAGAATAGAAAGCAAGCGTGGTGTATAAATGACTTGGAAAATGACTGAGTATGTTTTTGCTGCAGTGCATAGCCAACCAATTGGTATTTTTCATCTTAATTGACCAACACTTGAATTTAAAAACTAAGTTTGACCATCTGAGTGTTGCTGTGCTGCCAGATGCCCTGACTTGTATTCGAAATGCAAAATCTCTTATTCTTGCAACCCTTGAAGAAATATCAAAGGAGAGAAACTCTAATGGAGAGCTGGCCACTGCTCTGTTCAGATGTTTACCTTTTTAATCCTGCATTTTAAAGCTGGCATTTCTATTCACTTCTCTCCTTATTCAAAGCTTCAGCAGCTTCTGTGCCTTGTTAAATGTTTGTCACTCTCCACACAAGAGGTGACTGCATCTCAATGATGCTGAAGTGCCCCTGTACATAACCTGCTTACTGGCTCATTAAGCTTGCAAAGCATTTGGGATTTCTTAGTACACAAACCCTTCCATTCAGGTATGCTTGTCCATTCCCTCGTGCTTCCTGTTTGCATTTAGCAAGACAAAAAGCAGGTGAGAGCATGCCCCAGACCTGCTGCCTGTGCACATGTACAGCTTCCTCTGCTGATCTGTGCCAAGCAGCCACAGGAGGTGTGAGCTGCACCTTGTTTGGTTGTTTAGACTGGTTTCTTAAGGAGAGAAAACTTCCTTCAGGGATTCTCTCCCTCCCTTTCCACCTGAAGTAGTTGTCAAATTTGCTATCTGATTTAAGCCAAATTTTATCAGTTGGACTGAGTTGTAAATACACTGATTTTCTAGGATTTTCATGAAAATAGGTGGTGGTTAGCAAAAAAAGAGCTACATCATCCTCTCAACCTTTGTGATCAGAAAAACTTGTCTGAAGAAAATCTGCCCTTTAACACTCTGATGTGGGAAAATTGCAGTGAACAAACTCAGCTGTAAGACACTGCTTCATAGGCAGTCAGGTTTTGTTTTGGTGTGTATGAAAATAGATGTTTAAAAATAAGGGAAAAAAGGCAATTTTCAGGGTAGTGTGCCGTGTTGATGAAGGTCATGAGTATCTCACCCTTGTATTCTTCTTTCAGTACTGCCTGTCAGGACATCCAACTTTACCATGCAATGTACTCAAGTTCAAATCCACCACCATCATGTTGGATTGTGGGCTGGATATGACGTCTACCCTCAATTTCCTTCCTTTGCCGCTGGTTCAGAGGTATGTTCTGTGGCCTGTGAGCACTTAGTCTGTGTCTTCTTGAGTTGCAGTTGGAGTGCTCTGCATGAAATGGTGTATTGGGATGAGTACAAATGAACAGCATCATCTGATGTCATAAATAGACTTTGTTCACTTAAAAATTCTCTTTATCAAAATAACGTCCTTTGGCTCAGTAGACGGAAGACATTTTATGGATTTATTGATTGGTTTTTCTAGATAATTTATTCTAAGCTTCAGTAAAGTATTGCTGCAACTGCTCAGCACAAGTGAGGTCACATATCTGTCATCTTTCTGGCTTCTCCATACCAGATGAGATAAATGGGTAACTGAGATGGAGTGCTTCGAGCCCAGCCAGTACTGTTTAACCACAGTCTCAAGCTTTTCTTCTGAGCACAGGCAAATGCAAAGCAAAGTAGGGTTTAACAGTCCTCCTTAGTTAACTTGGTGGCATAATTGTTCCAGTAAAAATAAATAAATAAATAAATAAATAAAGGGGCAGTGCAACTGGTCACAGAAATGGAATAGCAGTGAAACCAAAGTAGAGTCCAGAAGAAAATCCTGAGGTCAAGTCATCTAGTAACTTTAATCCACAAGGAAATGCGTGAGGAATGTGCTGGGTTTGGGGGAGGCCTGATTCAGAGGGGGAGAATATGATGGGAAAGGGAGTTTCCTAAGTAATCTAATGAGGTTAAAGCACTTTGTCCAGCACTTCCTATGATTTTTTTATTTTTTGGAGAGGAAAAGAATAGACAATGTATGCATTGTTCTGCAAGAACACGGAGTTTTAGATCTGTAGAGTTGCTGTAGAGTAAGCAACACATACCTTAAGAGGGATTAGCCTGATCATCAATTTTTGTCCCTTTCCATAATGCAATTGCTAACTACAACGTTTAGGGGCAGCAGTAGATTTTGAAGGGATCCAGAAAATTTGGGAAATCCAGGTACAGACAGAATTGCCTTGCATTCAGTTTCTCACACCCCCTCCAAAGTAAAAAGGAAATTGAGAGAGGAACAAGAAGCAAAATCAGGTGATTGAACAAAGGCTTAAGAGGTTTTTTAGAACTGCAGGCATCAGCGCTCCCCAGGGATATGCCAGCTTTGTCTGCTGATGGCAGACCCTGGGAATGAACAGCCAAATTGCAGGTCACAACCTGGAATTCCCCAAGTACCTCCAGAATGTCTGCACTAAAATGACTCAAACTCAATAAGAAAGGATGTCAGATTTGACCCTTGATGGCCCAGTGGAATCAGAGCAAACAGTTGGATTTAAATCCAATCAATCTTGTCGGTAAGGTGATTGAACACCCCTTACAGCAAGGATTGTCCTAAGCACATGGACTTGGGCAAGTAATTGATCTGTTCAGAACTCTACAAAACAGATGTCCTGCAGGGAGTTGTGGAAATTAGTTAGAAACTTGAGGAGGAAAGTGGCTGCCACTAAAAAGTCCTTATCTCCTTACACTATTTATAGTTGTACCATCATATATCAGGTCCCCATTACCATGGCGTCTGAATACCTCTGAAAATAAAATGTGTATTATCAACACAGGCAGATGATAAAGAGCTGGCATTATCATCAGTTTCCAGGTGAGAGACTACAAGAAAGACCCTCTGCCTAAGGTCTTGTGTGAAGCTTGTAGCAGCGCAAGAATTTTAACATAAGATCTGTCAGATGTTAGGTTATTACCAGCTCTATATCCTCTCAAAACCAGACATTCTGCTTCTTGCAGCTAGGCTGAGATGGACCCATGTGAAATCTTAACCAGAGACAAGCTATGCTTTCCTCTGCTGTCTTTAAACCAGAGGTCTCCAAAGTATGACCCATGAACCACTTGGGTTCTGCAAGTCTCAGTAAGTCATCTGTAAAGGGGCCCTAAATTTTACCTCTGTGGAGCATAAAGGTATGATATTACATAGGATCTTTGCTATGCAGCTAAATCCTGTGTTGTACCTGGCATGGGACCCTCCTTGAGCAAACATTTTGAGAGCCTATGCTTTAATCTATAAGAGTGTGTTGTAGTGTTTGTGTCATTAAAGGGGCTGGACATTTTTAGAGTTTTTTGCTCTTCAAAAAAAACCCTATCAAAAGGTATTTAGATTCCACCTTGTTCTGGAAATGGCAGTCCTTTTTCTCACCACCCCATGAAGTGTGTTCAAAGTAACTGCAGCTGCCAAACACTTTATGCCAGTTCATGTACTTTAAAGGAGGTTTGTCAATTGGAATTTTCTCCCCTGTATCAAAGTCAAATGCAAAATGGTAAAATGAACATGTGGGAAGCTCTTAACCTTTCCTGTCTAGCCATGACACACTTGCTCACATTATTTATGGGACAGTTCTAGCTATTTTTGATTAATCAATCACTCTATTACAATGTCAAAACTATGTTGGCAGGAACTGTGTTACTTCTTGGCTTCAAGGTAAAGAGTCCTTTCTGTCCTGTGTTGCTTATTTCACTTTTCACTCACACATAAGACCTATCTGCTAATTTTGCCTCTCTTGACAAGATCATATACTCTTCAGTGGATGCCAGGCTTAGGACAAGTCAATAGTGCCCTCATCATGAATAAGGCAAACGGTGTACTAGGCTAAATTAGGGGGAGCAGGGCAATCATATCGAGGAAAGTTTATTCTGCTCTGCCTCAGGCTGTTGAAATTACAAATGGATCCAGATTTGGATTCCCAATTGAAGAAGGATGCTGAGAAGCTGGAGAGAGTGTTCAGAGGGCTCCAAGGTTGTCAGAGCCCAGAGCCTGTGACTACATGGAGGGAGCTGGGCTTGTTCAGCCTAGCAGAGGGGAGGCTATAGATGGGGAGCTAACAGGCACCTACATCTGCTTGAAAGAAAGTTACAAAAGCAGCAGAGACTAACTCTTCTTCACAGTGGCAGGCAGTATAAGGGGCTAGTGGCCACAAATTGTGCCTTGAGAGGCTCAGATTGGACATTAGCCTCCCAGTGATGAACTTTTTCTTAGCACTCTCACCCATCCCTAGAGAGGCTCTAGACTCTCACGCTCCTGGGATTCGCAAGATGCAGCTGGACAAAGCTGTGGCTGATGTGAGCTAGTGCTGGCTTTGAAACATTGGACTACAGACGTCCAGATGTCCCTTTCAACCAAGGTTTCTGTCCTCTCCTCCCTTATATGTCGAAGTTGTTGTGTATCAGAGTGGTTCATTCTTGCTTTTTACTTGGTTTTTTCCATAGCTCTTTTAATCTTTCTGTACCATTTCTACTCAGCCTCCTCAGTCTCCAAATACTGCTCTGAAACTGAGTTTTTGAATGTGTCAGTGGGGAGTACATTTAGCCACCTCATCTTTTCTATCACAGACTTCTTCAGACTTACTCTTCATCCTCAAAAGGGAGTTGCACTCTCAGGCATATCCTACTCTCTGATGACATATCCTTCTGCTTTCACCTCTTACCTTCTGTCTTCACTTCTAGAGTCTTAAATTGCCCCTTTTTTCTTCCTTGTGTCTTTCTGGAGTGCCAGTTTGGATATGTTATTTTATACTGATGTTAGTCTGAATACAACATTCCTCTGAGCCCTTGAATCACTTTCTGTTTTCAAGATTTAAATTTGAAAACCCTTACAGCATATAAGCATGCCTGTCTGTAGAGCTTAGTGCACAACACTTGCAGATTTCATTGCAACCATGTTCTCAAGTTCTGTCTCCAAATCTGATGTTGTTACAGGGCTTTGTTCCAGTCAGGTTCAGTTCTCTTGTTTCCTCAACTTTTTAGGATTTCTGTAGATGTGCATGAATCTGGGCAGACTGGTTTTAGAACTAAGTTGTTGACTCACACAAAAATCAAATGTCCCTGTGAAGTATGGATAAGTCTCTCAGTTATGGTAGGAAGAAATGCTGAGCAATTACTACTGTAAACTCGGGATTGCAGTGTCCACCTTGAAGTTTATTAGCACTCAAAACAATTAACTAAAGGAGCCCTGTCATCACTAAATGGTACCAACCTTCTAGCTTAACATGTGCAGTTCACAGCAAAACCTCCCTGCCCCTTTGTCCTTCCAACACAGGTAAATGCCCTGTACAGCTGTTGGTGTGGATTTTCGAGGTGAGACCTAAGCATGAAACCATGGTTTATGTGGATATAATATCACAACCTCTGTGTCTATAAATTACTTGCTCCAGAGCATTGGTCTTTCCCTGCTGTCACTAATAGGAGTATTTGTCTCTCATCTTCTGTCCCAGAGCAGTTCTACGGTGCTTGTGTATTGTTTCAGGCATAGAGTTTGTTGCTGCTCTAACCCTTCTTCTGTTTATACAGCCACTTTCACCTCAGGGCAGCCTAAGCAGCACTGAGTCTTTTTGAAATTCTCACTGTAAATGACTAAAATCAAACTCCCTCTGTGCATCATCCTCTTATTCTTTTTAGTTATAAGTGTCATAATCATGATTTGTAAAAGTCATTTCAGTGAACACTTAAACACAATGAAACTGTCTGTCTTTTTTATTGAGATTGTTAGTTCCCTGAGACAGAAATGGTGTTCTCCTCGTGTATGACACCAAATAGGTCTATGCTTAGTGACTGGTAATGATATAAGTAATATTGCAATAATCTTTTTCTCTCTTTCTGCAGCCCCAGGCTGTCCAAACTTCCTGGTTGGGTTTTGAAAGATGGAAGCACATTTCTGGACAAGGTACTATACTGATGGTTAGAATTTTCTTGCTATGCAAAAAGCTACCTGACAGGTTAGGAGCTTGCACTGCAGGAACAATACTTCCATGCTGACTCATCGCAAAGGTTTCTGTGTACCCTTACCAGCCATGATGTTCTTCTAGTGCAGAACGTTTTGAAACAATATGCTAATAGCAACTCAGGCTTTCAGACTTCAGAGGTAGCCTAGCTTTTTTAAAAATCCTGTTAAAATGCAGAAATCATCAGTATGAATATTTTTATTTCATGGAGCTCCATAAATAATAGTGCTTTGCCTTTTTAGAGTGCCTTTTATTCAGCAGTCTCACTTTTCTGATACTAAAGCTTCACGTCATGCTTATAAATGAGATTGGTTTCATACCCTTCTTTTAGGCAGGAGAACTATGAGAAAGTGAATGGTTTGCCTATGGGAGGTCTCTTCTAAAAGAAAAGCATGTCTTTGGCCTCTGAAATCAACATGTGTTCTGCTGCTGGACATAGCAGGGAGGATATTATCTCCAGCCTCCTAATTCTAAGACACAGGACTTGCTCAGCTGCATGAGAGACACAGAATTTGCTTTTTTCCTCTCTTTTCATTACATTAGTTTGTAGGCAGAATTTTCTGGGGTTTCAACCAAAACTAGGCACTGCAGCATGCAGCTTGATCTAACATGGGGGAACAATGAACACAAAAATATGTCAGATGTTAGTAAAATAGGCAGATACATTTCAAATGTGTGAAGCAATAGATATCAGTAGAAAAAATACTGTTTTAATAGACTATTCTCTGACTATGTGAACATTAAAGGAAAACAGTCATAACAGTTGCTTTTGTAGGGGTCTTTGAGGTGGACAAAATGGATTGATCTGATTTTTACAGGCAAGGGAGCTGAAGATCATAGATTAAAGACCTGATTTTTCTTCTCATTGGAGACAAAAGAAACTGTATAGGCAGCATTTCTGTTAGTAAAATAGTAACAGCTCTATTCAGAGCACATGCTAACTGGCAATTGCAGAGCTACAGAGGCTCAGTGACAGGAATGGAGTTGCCTGGTTTGAATTGCCTGGTTTTGTTTCTGCCGGACCCCAGCCTTGGTCTCAGAGCTTTGCACTCTGTTCTGTCCAAAGAACAGGTAGGCTATCAGAATATTTTTAATATATTAAGTATTTACATTTCTGTGGTACTGCTGCTGCAGAGTGTGCTCACGAGAAATCTTCAAACTCACACAGCATCAGTGGAAATCATGTTAAAAATTCAAAGGCAGCATCTCTTACCTTCACCTTGACTTGTAACTGCTTGGAATGGTAAATTCTTTGACCCATGCTGGAAAAAGGCAAGGGAAGGAGTCAAAGGGGGGTGTTTTATCATGTCAGGTGGACATTCCTGTGATAGCACTCTCTGGATGACAGTTATAAAACTTAAGTCCTGGAGAGGCATTGAAATTTGCTGCAATCTAGTTTTAATCATTTTGAACTCCCCTGAGATGAGGTTAGGAGACTTCTACCACTAGATGTAATTGCTCATTCGTTATGAGTTGGCAGGTGCACTGTAATTATTAAGAATTGGATTCAATCTTTAATTCTGTCAGTCTGAAGCTGGCTGAGACCACTCTCTTTGGGACAAGCAAGAGAAGCATCCACAAGAGAAGGCAGAACAAGTGATAGGTAGCCTGTACAGTGTGTTAGGACTAGAGTTGGAATATTTTTGTTCCATACGTAATCCTGAAGAATGTGAATTTTCACGTGACAAACATTTCTCATGTCAGCTTTAAAAAAAGAAGAAAATACAGGACTAAAGATCCAGTAGAGATAAATCTACCAAAAAGTACCGCATGGAGCTTAAATCTCCAAAAGATGTTTAATCAAATGCTCTGATGCAGGGGCTAAAAGATGTATTCTGCTCCTAATAAGACTAGAGGTTTGATGTTTTTGAAACAAAAACTAAATTCCAAACTTGTATGATGGCCAGAGCTCTGTAGAGGTGCTGTGCACACCTCCCAGGTCTTGAGAGCAGCAGTTCCAAGGACACTGGTCTTCTTGACCCACTTTTCAGTTCGTACTTCACTTCTGAGTCTGATAGACAAAGTCAGCTGACATTGTTACAGATGCCCCTTGAAGTCCAAGCAGCCTCATCTCACATGAGGAATTTCAGCAGATCTGCTTATGGCAAATTGTATCTAGAAAAGGGATAAACATAACATAGTAATGGGCTGGAAATTAGCTGTGATAAAGGAAAGGCTTTGAAAGTACAAAATATGCTGCATTGGAGTAATACTGTGTTGTGGTTTTGTGTCTTCTCTGTTGATACACTTTTCTTACAGGAACTAAAGGAGTGCTCTGGCCATGTGTTTGTAGACTCTGTGCCTGAGTTCTGTTTACCAGAGGTGAGTTTCTTCAAAACCTTACTGAAAAATCTGACTCTGTTCAGTCATGTGGAAGAAACCTGCTAAGTAATTATTATCCTATTCGTGCTAATTTATTACTTCTCAGTAAGTAATACTAAAACCTGCATGTTATTAAGGTGCCTCTAGAATGTCTGACAACAGAAAAAAGATGGAAACAGCCCTTTTTAACAGTGGTTTGGGGAGACCTGGAAGGTTGTCTTGGGCAGATCAGTTTCTCACAGAAAAATAAGACTTATCTGTCCGTTGTTGTGGGCTTCCTAAAGACAATATGATTGAGCTGGACTCAGCTATGACAGGATACATGTGCTGATCTAGATAAGGGCAGTGAATGAAGACAAGGAAAGCTGCTTGTCTGTAAGCACAAACGCATGACCTGCCTACTGGAGCTCCCCCAGGGAGCTGACCAACCGTGTAGTTAAGGCACTATTTGATTCTGCTGGGGCATAGTCAGACCTGCTGGCAACAAATTTTTGTTAAAAAGTTTTGTTGCCTTCTTAGCTATTTATCACTGGCTCTTCAGATAAATTCGCATTTCAGAATTGTGCCCTCATATCCACTGACATTACTGCAAATACCTGCTTCTCAAGCTGTTTCTTTTTTCAAGAATACCTGGGCTTAAAAAAAATAAAAAAGAAAGCAAGTCTTGAAAATGTTTTAATTAACTGGGTTTATGTAACTGATCAGGTTAACAGGGTATGTAGGGAAGCTGAACAAGTAAAAAGCTGGGCGGAGTGTGGTGGGGTGAATGATGGGGAATAGGCTGGGAATAGTATCCTCTTTCTTCAGCTGTGTTCGGACTGATAACATCAGTTCTTTGATTTCATGTTAGGGATATTTTCTCTGTCTTTCAAAGACAGAGACACTTGTTTTTGGCCAGGGATTATTTTTTTTCCTTTCTGCCTGACCTTGTTGACAGGAAATACGAAACACTCCTGGAACGTTGTTGTTAGCTTGTTGGGGTTCTAGCAATAGTGTTTCTGTCTGTTGATTCCATGAAACTCTTGCAGCTTCTGACTCTTGACATCTTGATTCTTCGACTCCAGTTGGCAGCTCTGGTACTAGTTCTGGCAAGTAGTATCAACAGATCTGTGTGCAGTTGCTTGTTTTCCTCAACAGGAACGGATATAATCCAATCACAAAAAAAACCCCTAATAATTCTGGGTTCTTGTGTGCTTTCTGGTTACTGCCCTGTGGGAGGGATGTAGGAAGCATTGGCATGCCTAAAAACTGCTGTTATGTCCCAGATCTTGGGAAGGATGGAGTTTAGTTTCTCGATTCCCTTTGGAATTGAGGCCATGCACAGGAATTTATTATCTGCTAGTATTTAGGGTGCTTCAGCGAGGCTTTCTATTTAGTTGGTTGGGCTGGGAAATATCCACATCTGTAGGTCTAAATACGAGTGCTGTTGAGTTGCTGCTTCATTATTCCAGTGTCATCACTGAATGTAACTGTTTCCCAGCAGTCCGTATTAGAACTAGAAGTCAGCAACCAGCTGCACATCACCATTGAAGGGACTTTACAAAGGGCCTCTCAAACACTTTGGTTCCCAAAGTTCCCAACAGATGCCAAGTCCACCCTGCAAGCACTAGGAGCAGACCCACTGGTGATACATAGCTCACATCTCCAGCTTCACAGGCTCGCCTGCCTAGAGGAGAGTTGAGATGCCATGGCCAGCCAAAAGCATCAGCAGAATAGATATGTTGCTGGTGTTTGGCAGCACAGTTTAAGAAGGAGTTTGCATGAAAGAGTCTTTGTCGTTTTCTTTGTCTCCTTCCATGCCACTTCTTTTGAAGAAGGAGCTTCTGAGCTTCACAGTATCACTTCCAGGAACACCATTGCCAAAGAAAGTTTTGAATGTAATCCAGAAGCTGCAAGGTGGTAAGAGACTGTCTTAGCAGCAGAGTACATTTCCACATGTCAGAGTGCAGGGTGCAGCCCTGTCTTTGCTTGGCAACCTCAGGTCTCTCTCACTTCACATTCAGGAAACATTTTTAAACCTCTTCAGTTCGTAGGTGCTTTTAGTGAGATTGCTGCAAGTCCCAGGGAAGATTTTACTTTGTTTTGGTTTTGACACCCTTTTCATCCTGTTAGTGAAATGCTTCCAGGATGCTGAGATGTGCGATGCTTAAGACTGCAAAGTGGTAGTTTGTGCCTTCCTGATGGCTCCTGAGCTGGGACTCAGCTCAGTGCTGAGTGATTCCATGCTTGATTCTGGAGGGTCTGGACGTGGTTGAAAACCAAGCCATGAAGGGCCAGCTGGGTAGGAGCAGGCATGAGCAGACTCCATGCTCACAGCCCAGAGAGCCAACCGCATCCTGGGCTGGGGCTGGGGATGTGCTTTTCATCAGAGAAATTAGTGCTAGGACAAGGGGTAATGGTTTTAAACTGAGAGAGGGGAGATTTAGGTTAGATATTAGGAAGAAATTCTTCACTATAAGGGTGGTGAGGAACTGGAATGGGTTGCCCAGAGAGGTTGTTGATGCCCCATCCCTGGAGGTTTTTAAGGCCAGGTTGGATGAGGTTTTGTGCAACTTGGTCTAGTGGTAGGTTCCCTGCTCATGGCAGGGGGCTTGGAACATGATGATCTTTAAGGTCCCTTTCCAACTTTATTGATTCTATGATTCTACTCTTGGATATTGTGTAGTGAGTGTATTTCTGCCTGGCAAACTTAGTAAGATAAAAGGGTGCCTGTCATGAATCTGAGGATGGTAAACACTGTACTCAGCTTGGAGATCATGCCTCCAACATCAGCTGTGATCATGGATTGAAACCATGAATGCTTGGCTGTGAGTTAAGCAGCTTGTCACCAGAGCAATGTGTCAGCCCTCTGAAAAGCCGAGTGACCTACTTTCTTGCCTTTTTTATTCAAATTGCTGGACCAAGCCTTGTAATCAGATAATACGTGCTTGATGAGTGTTGAATTCCATTAGCTGCTCTATAATAACTGAGTTAGAGGTCATATATCTTGTAAATTTCTGACTTGACACCATTTGTGTTATAGCATTACCAGTAAATATATCTAATTAAAATTCTTCCAACAATGTGTGAAATCTTCTTTCACTCTCTGAAATGCTGTCTTAACTGTCACATTAAAACAAATTGGACCCACCCATCTGTTATCTTGTATCCTATGAATGAGCTTAATCTCCTGCTGTAGAGAAAGTGAATGATAAAGATGCCAAGCATTTAGTTGGGGAAAATACAAAAATTATTTTAAGCATATGAATAAATACAATCTACATTCATCTCTCACTTCTGTGTACCATGTGACACAAAAAATCTGAAGCACCCTGCTAAATTGCTACTGGAGAAGTTTTGGTGCCTGGGCAGAGTGTCCCTCCCTAAGGCAGTGCATATATCAGTTCTTTGATAAAAGTGTAATCATCATGCCTCTCTTAACAGCAGCCATTTCATTACATGAAATACAGACAAGCCCAGGACACAGCTTCCTTTTCAGATTTGAGATGGGAATAGTTCTGGGGAGCTTTTAAAATAAAAGTTAATTTCAAGGAAACACTGATCTTTGTCACAGCTGAGACATGCCCCCTCCACCCCCCTCTTTTTTTTTTTTTTTTTTATAAACTGGTTATATTTCTGCAACATAAAGTGAAAAACAAAACACAAGAAGAAGTATTTCTGACATTGCTTAAACTGCGTGAAAGGGTTACATGTTGCTTATCACTTTCCTCTGTTTTCAGACTGAGCTGCTTGACCTCTCTACAGTAGATGTAATCTTGATCTCAAACTATCACTGCATGATGGCATTGCCCTATATCACAGAGTACACAGGATTCACTGGAACAGTGTATGCCACTGAGCCCACTGTTCAAATTGGCAGGTAAAAAAAGCTCCTTAATATTCTCTACTCCTCTTTCATCACTGCTAAGGAAAAGGTTTAAAGGACAATATGGGTAGAGGAGTGGTGTCTAATGTTCCGAAGAGGCTCTTAGGCAGTCGCTGAATGCCAGCCAAGTCCTTAGTGCTGCAAATATGTTAACTCAATGTTTCCCAACCTCTGGAACCATCTTTCTTCAACATTTACAGCAGGTGCTTTGTGTTGAATTGAGGCTATAGATATGGGATAGTAGCTCTTGAGTAGACTGAGACACCTTGAGCAGCAATTACCATATAGCCAACTTCAAAAGCCATGAATCAAATAACTCTCTGCTCCCCTTAAACAAAGGAGGAATCACCAATCTTTTCAACAATAAATGGCTTTAAGATTATTGCCTTGTAGTTTTTCAGCATTTGAAATTCTTTCCTTTACACCATGACAGAGAACTTAAGCTGGCTTCATCTCAAATGACAGTTGAGATGTATAAACTCTGAAATCCAAAGAGAAGCACTAAGAAAAGCAGCAGAAATATGAGACTGAAATAAAAAATGTAAGACCTGACAAAAACTTATACCTCATCATAAAATTTGACAGTATTTACTTACAAAGTTGTCTTTTGGTTGGATAGTTCAATACCAAAGGCTTCAGGTTTGACCCTCCATGCAGTCTAACTGGATTTGTGCTGGGCACATCTCTTAAGCAGAACAGTTGCCATGTTCAATAATTAGAAAGCAGATTAGGTGGTGGTATCTGAACTCCTCTGTAAGCACTTTAGGGCAGGAATCTTTGTCTATTAAAGCCCCTATGCAAACTTTCCATGCCAGAGTAATTCTCCCTTTGTGTAAAAACCAACAGAAATGAAGGCCCTTGTAGAAGAAAGGAATTGTATGCATATGAACTAGTAGTAGACCTCTCTGGTATTGCTGGGCCATAGCAGAAGATTACAGGCATAGTCATGTTGGAGCCGTATACTGATGTGCTTCTTCCTGCCTCAAGTAATTCCAGATACCATTCTTCTGCAGTTAAATCTGTCACTTCCTACCTTCAAGGAGAAGTATGCATAGTTACAAATGCTGTTTAGTTTAGGGCAGCTGAAATCTGCAGTGACAATTTTTAACAGCTGACGTTTTTCTGTCTCAAATGGTGTATTTTGCGTTGTAGATGAGAAGAGTTCACTCTTCTCTTGGCTTCTCTAAGTGATAAACAGTCATCAGTTAATGAGTTTTCTTTGTATATTTTTGCCTCATTCAATATAACAAACAGTCAGTAACAAAGAAATCATCTTGCACATAAGGACAGAGATCTTGTCCTGCCACTTCCCAAATAACCCATAACCCAGTGGGTCAGACCCTCCACTGGTACAGCCAGGCAGACAGAATTGGACTAATTTGAGCTTGAAACAGGGTAGTACTGGGGAGGTGTAATTGCTGCAATGCCTCTGTAGGAAGAACCCCTCTTTTAAACTGCCTAATAGTGTTACCATTTGTGTGATATTTTGGAAACATTTGGGACAAAGTTCTCTCCTTTGTGAAAGGCTGCAATGCTGATCAGTGATGATGTGTTTTCAGACTTCTCATGGAAGAACTGGTGAATTCCATTGAACGTGTGCCAAAGGCTCAGTCTGCCTCCATGTGGAAGAACAAAGAAGTACAGAGGTAAGGAACAAGCCACCTGGGAAGAGTGACCGTCTAAACCACAACCCAGAGTTTAGAATTCACTGTAATGATGGGTCACCTACCACCATTTGAAATTTGATTTGATAAGCAGGGGAAAAAAAAACTTAAAAGGTTTACAGCTATGACTCATTTCTTTAATGATGTGCATATTGCTGGTCTTCCAAACAACCACACAAGTTTGATTCTTGAAGGGAAACTTGGTAACACAAAAGTTCCCCCCTCACATAGTTAATCTCCATGATGACAGATAAAACCAGCAGATTTTTGTATTAATATAATAAAAAGTTGTTTAAATTAGCAAGGTATTTTAACTTAATTATACTGTATTGGAATAATTTTAATTTAAAATTATATTTACATTCATGTTTGCTGAAATGCTAAGAAAGTTTAGACACAACTGTTGGAGGTCACTGGTGGCCAAGCACAGAGCAGTGCTACCTTCCATCCAAGGGCTGCAGCCTTTTTTACACTTGAACAGTAGAGGTAATTTTTTTGGCTTTTCAAAGCTTAAAAGCAAATTGAAATCTGAATTTAAAAAAAGGTTAGTTGGAAACTCCATGTCCATTATTCAATGTATATGTGAAAACAAGGTACTCAAAAGTGAGGTCGTCTTCTTGTAAAATTTTAAAAGCCTGTGTAATCTAAAAATTATCCATACAGTTTAGTAATTGCAAATAATGTTATCCCTGGAAATAAAACCCATTTTAGGTGCACAACATGTTCTGTGGAGGAGACAGTTTTGTTTTTAGCACATTTTGAAGATCAGGCTGGTTGATTAGAAAGTTATTTTTAAAAGCTGCTTTGTGCATTTTTAATTGATCTCCTGTTTTCTATTGCTGATTCGTGACATGGCTTGATTTAGAAATTTACTAAAATTGAGTTATTTCATACATTATAAAAGTAGTCTTGACATTTTCCACCCTAACAAAGCAAAAAAATTAAAAATCCAAATTAATATATGTTTAGCTATTTATTGTACTCCGCTGCTGTGCTTAGGAGCAATCTTATCTCAGCACTATAACTCTCACCCTTCTGAAGAAGGCAAGTAAAACACAGATGTAGAACAAAACTGAAGCAATACAGTTGATCAGGATTTTGTGCTGGTTGATGTACATGCTGATCAGAGGAGTGTTGGGTTTTTTGGTTTTGGAATCCACTGTCCTGACCAGAACTACTCCTGAAGCTCACAGTGATGTGAAATGAGAGAACTGAAGCCATTATTTTCATCACACTACTACATGTGTTTTATGTGCATGGTTTAAAGGAAGATCATATATCTTGGAGCTTGTTTAATGTCACTTTCATGATGGTTTTATTTTAGGAAAAAGTGCTGCCTAGCACTTTGTGTGCTGTGGTCTATTCCAGAGGCATATACAGAAAGGTAGTCTTTGTTCTGATCCAACTGCTGTAGAAGGCTGAAGTCTTTTTGAAGCAGTATTCAGATTACATTTTTCTATCTCATATTGCTTGGGAAGTACCCTGACAGTGATAGTTCCTCCTTGGTACCATCAAGTAGGTGTTGCAATGGGGTACTAGAAGGAGGAAGGTACAAGAGTGTACCCCCTGGGGATAGACAATGTCCTGTCCCATTAACAGGACTCTGTGGAGCACAGAGCACTTCCACAGTATCGTATGTTGTTGGGAAATTTGAGCAGATGGCAAGTCCCCCGTCTTTCATAAAACCCACACCTTGCCCACATATGAGATAGAGGCAGAGCAAATAAATGCTCTGCTGGGGGGATAGACAGACAGAACTAGTAGCCCTGCAGCTGTTTAGTAAAAAAATTTTACGTATCATAAGCTCTGCCTTGAAGCTAGTACAAACCAGTGTTGTCTGTGGGCTGGAACAGGGGGACAAATTGAATTCCCTTTCCAACTGTGCCTCACCTGTGTTCTGAGTTTCCCTCTTCAACTGTCTATGCTTCTGTAAAATGGAGCTCCCATCCACCAGAGACGGTATACAGGGGCTTAATTAATGTTTGCAAAGTGTTTTGAGATTCCTGGTGACAAGTGTCATGCAAGCGTGAATGGAACTGATTATTATAGCATATGAGCAAACATCTACTGATCCACAAATTAACACCTGGCTAATAGCACATGCAGGGTTAGACTGACATCCGTTATTTAAGAAAATGTGATCCTTGGTGATTTTTTTTTTTTAAATACTCAGCTGTTGCTAGAACTGAATGCTTATTACTTCTGAGTCTAATTTTTCAGTCTGATCAGTCACCATTACTGTTTTACAGTTCAGCTAGTTCTACTCTAAATAGTTAGTGTAAAACACAAAGTATTATCATCTTCATTAGATAAAGCATTGAAGCATTTTAAATGCAAATGCTGTATAAAATATAATAAGTTAATTATAGGTGCTTACATTTTTCCATTATCAGGCCCAGTCCAAACTAATTGCTTAGCAAGCTTAATTTCCATTGGTTTTTGTTTTAAATGAGAAACTCATGGAAACTCAACTCTATAGATGCTCAACCAAGATATCTTTCATGTTCATTAGGATTCAGGAAGCTAAAGAGAAGGTTTGCCTTGTGAAAAGCACCTTGTCAACAGCCTGTTTGACCATTTCTTGTATATTTTTATAAAGTGTCAGAAACAGGCTGTTTTCTGAGACAGAGTAGTGGGCAGGACAAGCCAGCATTCTGATCTAATTTGATACTGCCATCCTTCTCTCCCTTCAAACAAGAATCACAGAATCACAGACTGGTTTGGGTTGGAAGGGACCTGAGGTCATCTTGTTCCAACCTCCCTGACATGGGCAGGGACACCTCCCACTAGACCAAGTTGATCCAAGCCCCATCCAACTTGGCCTTCAACACTTCCAGGGATGAGGCAGCCACAGCTTCTCTGGGCAACCTGGGCCAGTGTCTCACCACCCTCACAGCAAAGAATTTATTCCTAGAATCTTATCTAAATCTCCCCTCTTTCAGTTTGAAACAATTCCGCCTCATCCTATCACTCCATGCCCTTGTAGAAAGCCCCTCTCCAGCTTTCTTGTAGGAACTGAACATGTTATGTCAGATACAAAATGTTCTCCTTTGCATTGAACAGGAGGGACTGTGTCTGTGCAGATGCCCAGCTACAAATACAAACCTGAGTTTCTTAACCATGAATTTTGTATACCAACCACTGAACCATGTTGCTTTGCTATCCCTTCCTGTTTGTGGCTGTAGGTTGGCTGTTCTGGCATCTGCCCACATCTGGTTGTTAAGAGATGATCCATAATCAGATGTTCACACAGTGTTAGTAGATTCATTCCAAACTTTAAAATATCCTCTAGTAACTTTCTGTACAAGTTTTAAAAGCATGGGTGACAGGTTGAATGCAGCAGGGACATATCTGAGGAACCAGCAATCTTAATCGTCTGTGTGTCACTCAGCAAAGAATGAAACCACTGGAGACTGGTGCCACTTGTCTTCGTTAGGAATCAGAGTATATTTACAGTGTAGCCACAGAGTCAAGGCTAATAGAAACTTACTTCAATCACCAAGGACAATTCCCCACTTTTCTCCATTACCTGGAGATACAT
Source organism: Apus apus (assembly GCF_020740795.1). Classification (NCBI taxonomy): domain Eukaryota; kingdom Metazoa; phylum Chordata; class Aves; order Apodiformes; family Apodidae; genus Apus; species Apus apus. The sequence continues at coordinate 105,319,879 of NC_067284.1, read as the reverse complement.
TCTCTTCTTCCCAGAAGAGAAGATCCTGAAAGCATCCAACACTAAATGCTGCTTATGGTAGGTTAAAGGCTTTTACAGGCCATTTGCTTCAATGCAATGGTGGACAACTATCCACATTGTTTGGCCTTTTGTTGTTTATGACTTCCCAAAAAAGACCTTGAACGCTTTGTTTGTTTCCTTAAGCGCAGTGTGCTTTCAGCCAGCATGTGCTGGAATTACAGTTATCCTGCTAGACCTATACAGCAGTCTTGGCAATAGCTGGCCTTAATCCTTTCTTCAGTATCTTAAATTATGGAGGAGTTCACTGACCTAGTAGATATAACAATAAATTAAATTCCTTTAAACAAATTGATCAAAGAAACTTGACCAATTTCCATAAATCTTTGGAAATTGGTTTGAATTAGCCTTTGATTTAGCATTGGTTTAATATACAAAAAAAATCCTATTCTTCTTATGCTTTTGGCAACTGTGCTGCTTCCTGCCTCAGTTCATGTTGCTAAGGAAGATTTATTTCCCAGAAGTTAGCCATCTCTCTTACAGCCTGTGACATTACAGTTCACTTCTTCCCTTGACAACGCTGTCCAGCTAACTTGCAATGTCTGTGAAGCACAGAATGGATGGATTTTACTTTGGTGTAAAACATCTTAAATACTTCCGTGTAGGAGATTTCAAAGAGTTCTGCAGTGTCAGCTAGTGTATCCTTGCCAGTACACTCAGAAGGCAAGTGGGGTATCTTGAGCTGAAGGCAAGGAAGCTGAGGTGCAGGGGCATGTGCTCTTGTAAGAGACTGGTGACAAAAATGAGAGTAAAGCCAGCCATTGTTGGTGCTCTGGTATTTTAATCACAAGATTGTGGCTTACTTTTGTTTGCGAATTCTTAGAATATGCAAAATAAACCCTGATCCACAATCCCAGTCATCTCCACCAATTCTAGTGGTGAATTTTATGTTGACATGTCAGATCAGCCAGCATCTTTAATCGGTGGTGAAAATACCACAGGAGTTGCAATAGCACCTTCATCACAGCTGTGCCTTTGACAAAAGGGCTGAATAAGAACAACAACAAAGAAACCCAAAAAAGAGCAGTCTTTGGGCTGAGGCAAAATAGACAGTGTTATTTGGTTCCTTAACAGGCAGAAAGTCTTGCTCTTCACTTTGAAGCATTGGGCATGTCTAAAATAAAGATAAAACAGAGACAAATCTAAGGTGTGGAGAATATAAATGGGAGTAAAAGCTAGCAATCTATCAAGAAGTTCTGAAAAAGCCCACACCCTGTTGATCTTTGCAGATTGCTGCCCGCCCCTCTGAAGGATGCGGTGGAGGTGTCTATGTGGAGGAAGTGCTACACCATGCCAGAAGTGAATGCTGCACTCAGTAAGATCCAGCTGGTGGGGTATTCTCAGAAAATTGTGAGTACCTGTAAAGCTGTCCTCAGGTCAATAGTAACGACTTGTTATTTCCCAGCTTTTCTCTGGAAATGCTTTTCCTTTACTGTTTTGCCTCTAGATCCTGTGTAAGATCTAGTTACCCTAGCAAGACAAGTTTATGTTGAATGTCCCTCACTCTGCCTTTCAGGAAGGGCTCTTGTTTGGTGAAATCAGGCAGTATCCATTTGTTTCTCCTCTTCCTTGGGGAGGACAATTTTAAGGTGGTGTACCTGCAAATTCGGGGTTGATGATGGCCCACTGAGAGATGGGAGGATGCACCAAATGAATGTATCCTCTCGGTCAGTAAGCCACATCCCCTTCTGGGTTTCCATATTTCACTTCTGGGAATCTTTTGAGTGCTTTAGCCTCCACTTTCTTTTATACTGCAAATTAGGAATTGTAAACAAAACCTAATGCTTCGACCTGAACTTCAGAAACTCCTTTCCCAGCGTTCCCAGCTACCATTTGTTGTCTATAATGCCATAATCCACTGCAGTTTTTAGGACAAACTGCACCAACAATTCAGTAGTCTGCAGATACACTGTTCTCATATGGCTTCTAGGCAGCATGTGGGACATGACACTTGCTATTGTTGCTCAGGGCCATAAGAAGTAAAAAGGTGAGTTAAAGTAAGTTGTGAGGCCACAGGTCTGTGTTTGCTCCCTTTTATTAAGCAATGGGCCACTGAAGTTTGGAGTCTGTTGTTTATGTGTAAGACAGTTTGGAACACTAACCAGTACTGCTGTATATTATATTAGGTGGATTTGGGTTTGTGTGATGCTGCGTTTCAGCTGGTGAAAAAATACCCCAAACCACTACTAATACAGCTGCTGACAGAAGCTGTGACTGGACAGGCTGAGGGTGTTTGGACTGCTCAGTATCCATAGGTGGTTACTGGTTTACTGTACTCACAGTGTGAATATGACTCATATAATTTTATACCTGTGCATTTGAGTCAATCATTATTTTATAGGTACCAGAAAAAGATATATTTTATCTCTTCCCGAAGCTAACTTTTAAAATTATCACACTCTGTTAACCCAAAACTAGGTGGCAGCATCAAGAATGGTTTGTTGTCCATTTTACATGTCTGCATATCAGCAGAATCTAGAGCCTTGGTTTATTCACTGTGAGGGATGAAGACCTTGCCTTGTTTTGCAAGGGATTCAAATATGTATTGAGATACTAGAAAAATCATTAGTATTGCATGAGTTAGATGCTTGTTCTATTATTCAGTAACCAGAAAGTAGATCACATTAGTGAGGTATACATGGAGGCTTATTTTCCTTTCTCAAAACAAGTATAACACAGTACTGCCTACAGATAAAGCAATACACTTTCTAATGACACCTGGAAAGGAGACACCTGTCCGGTTGCTTATGCTCAGAGCAGAATTCATGTGGAAGAGAGACTTCATGAAGGCTCTGCCTCAGGAAAAAGTTTTCTTAATGTATGTTCTGTTAATAAAATGGGTAAATAAAAACAGCAAACATAAGGCTCAGGAAGTGAGCTTCATAAAGGCTTTGAATAGCAGAACTACTTTTAAAATCGATTTCACTGATGATAAAATGTCCTGTTCTGACTTCTTTTGGGGGCTTGCTCAAATTAGTGTTTCTTGCTGTGTGTTTCAGGAGCTGTTTGGTGCCGTGCAGGTCACCCCTCTCAGCTCAGGCTATGCTCTTGGAAGTTCCAATTGGATTATCCAGTCACATTATGAAAAGGTTTCCTATGTTTCAGGATCTTCTCTGCTTACAACACACCCTCAGGTAACAGCCTCAGCCTCTTGTTAGTCTTCTATAGGGGAAAGTGTCTTTGCCCAAAAAAAATAGTGAGGCTCATTCCAGCTGAGAGCAGGTGTAGTGTAGAAACAGTACAAATGTGCCCCTGTTAGCAAGTGGCTAGGCTTAAAGGACGTTGAGAAGATACACTGCCTGATAAGTGGGCAGGTATCAATAGCTACTAGGGAAAGACAACTAAAATTCTCTGTTATTGATGATTTGATCTAAACTTACCATCTGTGAAATTCTCCTTCAAGTTAAATGGGAAATTTTCAACAGAGTTAAACAATAGAGCATTAGTGACTTTTTTTTTCAATCCATATTTCACTAAAGATTCTTTACAGACAGTTCACAGACTGCTTCTATATCACTTCTGAAACATCCTTCCTGGAGAGAAATGATAGCTAACTGGCTGCCAACTTTTCCACCCTACTCTGCTAAGGGCAAAGTCTTTATAGGGCTGTAGATGTAATTTCCAGTAAATTAATTCTCTCTAGATCCATAAATTCTTAGTGCAAAGAATGGCTTGAAGTTTGCAGTACTGTGTGCTTCAGAAGTTGTCAAAATAGTTAAAAGCAATATTAGCAGAAAGTATTTAAAAATAATTTAGAAAATGTGTCAGGTTCACCATCAGTAAGTCATTTCCCCCCAGGTGAGTATCTTCTAAAGAGCTTTTGCTTCTGAGCATGGTTTCAGAAACTGAACAACTACAATAGATAAACCACCCTTAATAGTATGGCAATGTATCAGAATCTGTAAATCCCTTCTTCTAATCAGGCTCATACTGGCCTGGGTTGTGTTCTCTTGTTACCTTCTAGGAAAGGAGCAGTAGCAGTATTTGACAATAAATGAATGGAGTATTTTTGTGAGGAGAAACTTTGCACTAGAGGAAGTGGTTTGATAACTGAGAGTGTTTTCATTGACATGAAATGGTGATTAAGCTTATCAGGATAGAATCATAGAATCATCACAGAATCATAGAATGCCAGGTTGGAAGGGACTTCAAGGATCATCTGGTCCTACTATAGTTTATGTGAAATGGCTCAGCACCCTGCCAAGCTGAGACTTAAAAGTGTCCAATGTGGGGGAATCTATCACTTCCCTTGGGAGGCTATTCCAGTGTTAGACTTCATCATTTTCCGAAAATCAACATTTACTTGGAGGTTTCTGGTAGAATCTCTGTTTTTAAGGAAATTGCCTCCCCATGGCAGGAAATGCTGTGTGTATGAGCTGACTGGTAGGAGCACAGCCCATAAGCAACAGATGTACAACCTGCAGAAGAGATGGCAGTTAGACAAGACAGTTTCAGCTTTAACAACTGCAATAAAATGTACTGCAAACCTGCCTGAAACCCCAGGGACCTCTGTTTGCTAACAAGAAATGAAACCTGGACTATTCACTCCACTGACAGTGATGCTTGCTCCACATGCTTTCCAAGAGCCTGACTTTTTAGCATACAGTCCATTGCACTTTGCATAACTTTATATTAGCTTCACAGGTAGTTGAAACTGCATTATTTGCCCTTTCCTTACCACATCACAAATGTTACCAGATAGCATTTAGATATCATCATCAATTTGCTTGCAGATGGTTTTTGAAGACAATGGATAGTTTTGTCCTAGTATTAATCCTTGTGAACACCAGTACAAGCTCCTACATATGGTGATTCTGTGTTTTTTATGAGCTGCCAACCAGCTCTTTATCTATTTGATGTTTGACAGACAATATGTAATGATAACGTCTTGAGTGGCACAGACTCAAAATTGTGTTCAACAAACCAGCATTTTTTCATCAGTGGGTGAAATGTTGTTTGTCTGACCTGTTTCTCCATAGAATCATGGTGAGCAGTCATAATGAAATTCCCATCTTTTAACAGAGTGAAAACAGTCACGGTGTTTTGTTTTAGAAAGATTATCCAGTTAATCAGCATCTGTTTATATAAAAACATAGTCTGAGCTTTTTTAATAATAGTAAAACCTTAGCACTTTTCCAGTCATCTGAAACTTCCTCGGTAGTTATTAGAAATGAGCATCAGTTGACCTGGCTCTCTTGAGCTGTTTATTTCTTTAGTGTGATAAGAAACAGCACGGGTGGCAATTAGCAGTCATAGAATAGAGTAGGATTGCTTCTCTGGTAGAAATTACAGCTTAAAGTTTTCTTGAAATATTAAGTTACATCTAGATTACATCTATAATCAGAAGAGTTATGGTACATCTCTAACAATCAGTCCATCTCTGTTAACAACCAATAGGAAGTTACCAGGTGAAGTCCCTGGTGTTTGGAAGAAAGGACATGTTACATCTATATTTAAAAAGGGTAGAAAGGAGGACCTTGGGAATTATCAGCCTCACCGCTGTGCCTGGGAAGATCATGGAACACATCCTCCTAGAAGACATGCTAAGGCACATGGAGGACAAGGAGATGATCCAGGACAGCCAGCACAGCTTTACCAGGGGCAAATCCTTCCTGACCAACCTAGTGGCTTTCTACAATTAAGTGACTATATCAGTTGACGAGGGAAAAGCAGTGGGTATCATCTATCTGGACTTCTGTAAGGCCTTTGACACAGACCCCCACAACATCCTTCTTACTAAATTGGAGAGATATGGGTTTGATGGGTGGACTGTTCAGTGGATAAGGAACTGGCTAGATGGTCATGTCCAGAGGGTAGTGGTCAGTGGCTCTAAGTCCAGATGGAAAACAATGACAAGTGGTGTCCCTCGGGGGTCAGGGCTGGGCCCAGTGTTGTTTAATATCTTCATTAAGGATATTGATGGTGGCATTGAGAGCACCCTCAGCAAGTTTGCTGATGGTACCAAGCTGGGTGGTGCTCTCGATATGCCAGAGGGATAGGATGCCATCCAGAGGTACCTGGGCAAGCTAGAGAAGTGGGCCCAGCTGAACCTCATGAGGTTCAACAAGGCCTAGTGCAGGATCCTGCACGTGGGCTGAGGTAACCCAAGATAGGAATAGAGGGTGGGGGAGGTCACACTTTAGAGCAGCCCTGTGGAAAAGGACCTGGGGGTACTGGTGGATCAAAAGCTGGACCTGAGCCAGCAGTGTGCAGTTGCAGCCCAGAAGGCCAACTCCATCCTGGGCTGTATCAAGAGAAGTGTGACCCTCTACTCTGCCCTGGTGACACCTTACCTAGAATACTGTGTCCAGCTCTGGTGCCCCCAGGACAAGAAAGATGTGGACCTGTTGGAACGTGTCCAGAGAAAGGCCACGAAAATGATCCAAGGGCTGGAGCACCTCTCTTACAAGGACAGGCTGAGGGAGTTGGGGTTGTTCAGTCTGAAAAAGAGAAGGCTCTGGGGGGACCTCATAGTGGCCTTCCAGTACCTGAAGGAAGTCTACAGGAAAGTTGAGGAGGGACTTTTTACAGGGGTTTGCAGTGAGAGGACAAGGGGTAATGGTTTTAAGCTGAAAGAAGAGAGATTTAGGTTAGAGATCAGGTGGAAATTCTTCAGTGTAAGGGTGGTGAGACACTGGAACAGGCTGCTCAGAGATGTTTCGGGGGCTCCATCCCTGGAGGTGTTCAAGGGCAGGTTGGATGGGGCTCTGAGCAGCCTGTTCTAGTGGAAGGTGTCCCTGCCCATGCAGGGGAGGTGGAATAGATGATCTTTCAGGTCCCTTCCAACTCCAAAAAATCTGTGATTCTGTGAAGTGGAGCAACTGCTCCGTGCTTTGGCATGGACCAGGATGTACAGACAGCTGAAACTTGGTACAGAGCATGCTGGCTGTTGGACTGATGTTGGATACAGCAGCAGGAATATCTTGTGAAATCCTCAGCACATCTGTAAGAAGTGAAAGTGAAGGGTTCAGCAAGACTGTATTCGTAGCTGCTGAAAGTAACTGAAGAGCTTTAAAGGGTTTGTTTGAGAGCTAGGTCTGGCACCATTAATTGTTCCCTTTACTTCTGTCTTCTGGCAGATGGTTTCTATTGAAAATTTTGCCTCAGCCTCTACTGACACCGTTCCCACTGAAGTGGAGAACAGGAGTTGACAGCACAGGTTCAGACATGTCACTAAAAGCCTTTTAAGATGTATTCTTTACATTAACCCAGAAAAATCAATACAAGCCCTTTCAGTGCAATACCAGCTGAAATTATGCGTATCTAATATGGCATAATCATTATGTATATTATCACAGGCAGATTCAATATTATTTTTTATTGCATTATTGGCATCTCATTTTCACAGACACGCTATGGAAGGTCAAAGATTGCAATAAATCTCACATAACAGGTCTGGTCCTACAAGGTGTTGCACAGCAAAACTTCGGTCAAAGCTGATATGAAATTACTTGCATGTTTAACAGAGCAAGGTCTTTCTCAACTGTTTAAGAATGGCACTGAGGGACTGTGAACAAGGAAATTAACTATACAGAGGCCTGCTAAGTTCAGTAGAGGAAATCTCTTAATCAGTCTCTTCTGGTAGAAATCTTCCCTGGTTGATGAGAGTGAAGAGGCTCTATTGAGAACCAGAAAATACCACACAGCTGACTGCAGTTGTCCACCTTTGCTTGAATAGTACTTGTGGGAAGTGCAGCCCAGCCCAGAGCAAGGCTAAAAGTTAACTTTTCACCTTAACTGTACTGCGTCTGCAGAGAGAGCAGTGGATGTTGCCATTTCAAGATTGGATTAGGCTATATTTTGAGTATCAAGAATATATATTTAGTATAAGCTCACACTTAAGTATAATTTCTGAATCTCTGTGTTTAGTAATGGAGGGAAGTGGGCATGCATTTTCATTCTGCTTTAATAAAGTGCCAGCATAAAACATGTCAAATGATTGACCTCAGTGAAAAAGGTGTGAGCATTTATGCACAGTCAAAGCAGAAGCAACATTTGCTTTAGCATTATGGTGCCTGTCAGTGGCCAACTTACCACACTGTTTCCTGGGACCACTTAATCGTTGGTCCCTCTAAACCGTGTGGATGTAAATTCTTGTGTCCCTCAGCAAGCAGACATGGCATGGATAGGTGCTTGTGATAGCTACCCTCAGCACTTAAACTGTTTAATCCAGAATTGTACCTCTGGCTGTAGGTCATCGGTACAGCAAACACTGTAGACTCAGTGGATCAGAGGTCATAGCTCTGTGAAGGCATCTCTTTCACTTTGACATAGCTTAGCCTCTAACAGAGCCTTCAAAGAAAGATGTTGGAGGAGGGCATCATGCTAATCTGATTCACAAGGGGATACTTGGTAAGCCAAGTCATATTTTCTAAATTTTTTTATCTCTGGTGCTACATTGGGAGCACTACTTTTTTGGTGTGTGTTGGTTTTTTTTGTGCAGTTGCACAAAAATCTCTGATTTTTTCACCTGTTTCATCTTCTGGCTTTTAGGGAAATAGTTGTCTGTTTGGCCTAGTATTATAGCTGCATCTAAAAAAACTTCATGTGTTAATATTCCTTAGATAAACAAACATTGAGGAATTTAAACTGATTTTTCCACCGCCAGTAGCCATTTACTATTTCATAAGAACAGACTTCTGAAAAGGCCTGTGCAAACAATTTGAAATGGGTATTTGAAAGTCATGGTAATACTGGGGGCAGAAAAGCTGACTTCACAGTCAAGGGAGGACCTCGTGTGGAATTCAGATTAATACACAAAATTGAGAGCTTTGAACCCAAGTCGTTTGCTGTATGTACCTCTTCCAAAAAAACCCCACTGAAAATTAAGGAAAATGATACTTCCTACTGTAGACAGTGAGCCCCAGAAATCAAAGCTGACACCTTGATTTGCAAAGGGCAGTGAATTGCAAATTAGTGAAGCCAGAGTTAGGAATGCAAGTGTTAAAACCGTTCCTGACTGCACTGCCACATGTTCAGCAAATTACTGTCTTTTCAGTGTTCAACTCCTAAGGCCATGAAATGATTAGTCTATGGAGACTACTTTGAGATGGATCTGATTACAGTTCCATTGTTTGTTTTTGAGCTGTAGTATGCAGGTAAACACTTGTATGTGTTTTTATTAACTCCAGTTGCATTTCCACAGATGGAGGTATGTAAAGTTTAAAGTGTCCCACGTGTTCTCCTTCTTGGTCATTATATCTACCGTGTATTGCAGTCCTTTTGGTATAGAGCAGAGAGAAACTTGTAACTCTCATGTTACTGATTTTATTTCACTGTGCTCTCTTTCAGCCCATGGACCAGGCTTCACTTAAAAATAGCGATGTTCTCATCCTGACGGGTCTTACACAAATCCCCACTGCTAACCCAGATGGCATGGTAGGAGAGTTCTGCAGCAACCTGGGTAGGTCGTTGAAAGATGACTATTTTACCATCCTTTTCATTGCTTTGGGTGGGAAATAATTCTGAGATTCCTGGAATTGAGTAAGTTGTCCAGCTATAGCTTCTGGCATAAAACTAGCTGTTTAGATTTTACGGTGCTCCTGATGTCATTAATACACTAAGTGCTTGGAGAGACACAAGTCGTACCTAAAATGTTTTGGAATGGAACAGGTATAGTGAGATTTAATCATCTGCTGTTCGTTTGCTAAGTACATCGCTTTGCTGCCAACAGACTACGTGTTGCCTGGCTTTTGAATATTGTTCCCAGCTGAAATATTACTATTTCCTTCCTGTATATCAGCCAGTGTGAAGTCTTTACATGCTTTTTTATGACTTTCAGTTTTGAAAACAAGCACATCTGCTTCCCTTCTTACACCTGATTTTTAAATATATCAAAAGCAAACAGTACAATCTCTGTTAAAAAAAAATAAATCAAGATATATTTATAGACTCCAGAAATATAAAACCTAATCAGATGCTTTCACAGCTGGAAAAGCTGGTAATTGCAAAGCTGTGATATCAGTGTGAATGGCAGCATTTTCCAGCCTGTTTGGAATGTAACATCCAGTCCTGTTCTCTCCTCTTCTCCCCTTCCCCCACCTCAGTTCCTCTGTGTTCTTACTCCTCTGTCATCAAACCACTTTCTCATGTCTGTCCTGCTGTATATTGCCTATCCTTTTGTCAGAGAAAACCTTTATTTTAACCTAACTACTTTTAACAAATTAGACTAAAAAGCTTGTGATGGGAGGATTGTTGCAAAGGTTTTCAAAAGACATTAGACATCTAAATCAAGGACTATTCATTGTAAGCAAGTGTTATGGTCCCCATCACACACCTGGGAGAAATTAGAGCTGTGGTATTTAGGTAGCTTACCCAAGGTTGCAGAATAAGGCTGAGTACAGAACTGACACACAAATAGTTTTTAGTCTTACTTTTTACATGTGAATATTCTCTTGGAGAAGGAAAAGAAACACAATACTTTGGGTTTTTTCCCGTTTTAAAACCCTTGAGCATATTCACAAATGCTAAATACCTGTGTACTGTCTCACAGTCCCAGTATGAGACTGCCATGGTCATGGAAGGCAAGTAGTACGAACAGTGTGGTAGATTCCTCCATCACTCGCCATCTCTACATCAAAATCAGATATCTGTGTTTAGGACATAGTTCAGTTCAAACAGGAGTCATAGGACCTGTTGTGAGATGTACGAGATAAAATTATGTGGGGTTTGTGTGTTGTTTATATGAAGAGTTACATGGTCAGGATGCTTCCTTGTGGTGGAAATTAATAGATTGTGTTTTGGCATTTTTTAAGAAGGGTAATCTTGAGTTAAACCAAAGATCCTCTCTGCCAACATCCTGGCTTCAGCAGAGGCCCTGAGCAGATGTCTAAAGAAGAGTAGAAGAACAGGATGAAACTATAGAATACCTTCCCCTCCTAATCTCGTAGCCTTCAACTATTTTTATTTCAGGAATTTCCTGGGTCAGACATGACTGTGGTGTTGTGTAGTTAGTAATGTTCAGTGGATTTCTCTTCCAGAAACTAGTTTAACCTTGCCTTGAAGCTGTGTTAGTCCTTAACGCGTGTGACTTCCTTCCTAAGTGGTGCATGTTTATGTGTGTTTGTGTTTATTACTGTCTGTTTTTTCATTGTTTTTAAGCAGTTTTAGTTTTATTACCTTATGAGCTGTTGCAGACAAGCTTTGGTGACCTTGTTGTGCAAGATCCACACGTGCTGCCCTTCTCTGTGCCTTCTGGACTTTTATGGGGGTTACTGTCCCCCTGACAGATAAACCAGCAAGAAAGCGTGTCTGAGCTGAAATGTTAGACTTTGTACTGGAGATACCAAGGAGTGGTATGTGTTGCCCTGCTGCCAACTCTGTTGTGTTCTAGCAAGCATCTCTGTGGTCACTGCTGTCTTGGAACTGCAACAGTTGTATGCTAAGTAAACAAGAGTGAAACTGTTGTTAATTAAAATGCTTTTAAAAATTAGACAAAGTCTTAGAAATGTAGCTTGAGTCAAAGCAAAATCCGGAAGATAAATGCATAAAAATAAATTTGTTACATATGTAGGTACAGGTGGGTGTTTATCTGCACAAGTTACTCTGGTTTACAGAAACATTCTGAACTATTTTGAGGGTTTTGCAGAAGGTCTTCAAGCCAGCTTCTATCTTGAATGAGACAAACTCAGAGAAATTAGAAAATTATTGAAGACCAAAAAAAGATACATGCTGAAAATTATGTCCTCGTAAGAATCTGGAATTTGAGTGCTATTTGCCAAAAAGTATTCAGCAACCTGAAGGAATTAAGTAATTCTATGAATAATGTAGTGGTAAGGCTGTCTTTCACACGGTACCAGCAGTATATATGCATCTACCACAACATCAGGAGAAGAAAATAGAGTATCAGTTTTCTTTCAAATGTGTAAAAAAGTTCAAAAAGCAATAGGTTGCTAGGAAAAGCAGTAGAGTAGGCAACCTGAGCACAGTAGTTTTCTTACATTTTTCACATTTCCAAAATGTTCAGGGGACTTCACAAGAAGCTTAGAATACACTAGGTAAAAACTCTAAAGCAGACACTGGAAATATACCAAAAATGTGTATCATGAGGTAATGGCATGTTTGTGAGTAAGTGTTGTGAAGCACAGAAACGGAAGTGTGAAAGTTTCACCTTGATCTCTGTTTTCATCCCAGCATATAGAGGTTTAGATGCTGATTCCCATTATTACCAAGTCACATGCATGATTTCCTCTCCACATTGTGTGTGCACCACACACCACAAACCGTGCTTTGTCAAGTCTCCGAGTTTGTCTCACTTTAGCCCAAACCCCTTTTTTCGGTGCACAGCACTGCAGCACCAGCACTCTGCAGCTCAAGAAAAGCAATTGTATTTTTACATTGCCTTGGGCGTCATCAGCCAAATTGCCAGACTGTCTGTAGAGACAGTTTGTGATATTTTGTGTGCGTGTGCGGTCGTGCCTCTGTGTGTGTGTGTGCATGTGTTTATATAAAGCAGAAGAGAGCATAGTTTGCTTTTTAGGTGCCAACTTGACCTTGTGGTGGCAGCTGTTTGAAAAGCAAGTATCTCATTGTGAGCTGTAAATTGAACAACTTGTTACAGAGCTACTGAAGGAGACTAAATTTGAAATGCCAAGATTATTATACAACTTTTATCAAGAGAGTGCATCCATCAATCACAGAGATAAATTTGGCTTTAAACAGCTTTCAAATACACATGTCCTCTTACTGACAGCTGTCGAAAGTTGCTGTAGTGGTGCTGAGCACCAGGTTGGACCTGCTGCTTGCACGGAAAGCAATATGCATGTAAAGGTTTTCATCCCTGTTTTGGAGAAGCTGAGAAATAATTCTTATCCCTTTATGGAAGCACTTAAGAGCACTGTTGTGCTTTAACCCCAGGCAGCAAATAAGCCGCACGCAGCCACTCCCTCACTCCCTTCACAGTGGGATGGAGAGGGGAATCTGAAGAGTAGAAGTGAAAACATTCATGGATTGAGATAAAGGCAGTTTAATAGGTAAAGCAAAAGCCATGTGCACAAGCAGAGCAAAGCAAGGAATTCATTCACCACTTCCCATTGGCAGGCATGTGTTCCAGGAAAGCAGGGCTCCATCCCATATAATGGTGACTTGGGAAGACAAACACCATCATTCCGAATGTCTGCCCTTCCTTCTTCTTCCCCCAGCTTTATATGCTGAGCTTGATGTCATATGGTGTGGTATATTCGTTTGGTCAGCTGATCCCACTTATCCTGTCTGTCTCCCCTCCCAAATTGTTGTACACCCCCACTGGTGGGGTGGGGTGAGAAGCAGAAAAGGCCTTGACTCTGTGTAGGCCAGTGTAAGCACTGCTGCACATTAACGAAAACATCCCAATGTTAACAGCACTTTTCAACACAAATCCAACACATAGCCCCATACTAGCTTCTATAAAGAAAATTAACTCTGTCCCAGCCAAACAAGTATTCCCCAGGCCAGTTTCAAGGGGGCATCACAATGCTGCCAGGAGCATGTGATTCAAGGGACCAGCAACCTTAGTTCAGTGGCCTAGTAGGCAGGGCAACTGGCTGGAAGAGTGCTCCACTCCCTGGATTGTGATTTTGTATTAACTATTAGTAACCAGCTCTGTAGTTTTCCTGTGAACAGAAACTCAAGTTGAGGTCTGCTCCAAGGCGTTACCCTCCATTATTTTCTCTGTGGCCCTAGGAATCTTGGACTTCCAGTTGTTTTCAACAGATAAGGCTTGAGGTTCTCATAGTGATCCAGTGGCTGTGGGGAAAGGTGAGCTGTGAATTCAAACTCTGAGGCTTAGGAGCAGCCCTGACAAATTCTTTAACCAGCTCATCTTTAGATTTTCCTCCTGCCCCCTCAAAGGGAAGATGAAGCCATTTGTCTCAACTGCCTAAAGCTAGTTTGAGTTTGGGTGAACGAAGGAGGAGCCCATTTCACGGAGACACACACCTTGGTATTTCAACCAGTATCTTTGTTCAGAGCAGAGACAGACCTGCAGACATACCCCTTTCCTTAGCATTTCCCACTGATCACTAACATACGCTGTACTCTGTAGCCCCTCTCTCTGGCCCATGCAGCATCCTTGCTTTTGTGGATGTAGGTACGTATCTTTCCTCTGCAGAATTTTTGAGTGCATAACAAAGCAATGCAAATTCTGGTCCTGGAGCCAAAGGCTTAACTTTCAGCCCCTATATGGCTTTGAAAATGTAATTATTAATCTCCTCATTCCTCTCTTTGCATCTTGTTTACAGAAGGGATAGTTTATACCTGCCCATGTAAGAGGGATAATATAACACGTTGCCAGGATGTTTTGTAACATCTCAGGTTCTAGACAAATGTAAAATATTGCTATTCAGGTTCACAAATATTTTAATGATATAGCTTGGATGTAACCTGGAGAAAACCTAGGCAATAAACCTAGGACACTGCAGTTATAATATAACTCTGATATAGAAGGTGCCTGACCATGATTTGTTGTTGTGAGCAGCATGTAATAGGCACTGACTGCTAAAAGGAGTTAAGCACCTAAATGCATGTGAAAAATCCTACTACAGAGTCTGTGCATTTCCCCAGACTCTATAAAACCTTTAAACATTCAGCCATAAAAATCTTCCGTGAGCATGTAGGTGGGGCAAAAAAACCCTTAATGTGCTAGTCCCGTACCCCATCAAAGCTTGTCAATAAATTCAAGTCAAGGAAGTGATTATGGTGGGATGTGATATGGGTTTTCAGGCTCTTTCACAGCTTTTTGTGTGATGCCTTGATGCATAATGTTTCTGCTGCTGCACTGCAATTAACATCAGTAGATGGTTTTACCCCACCATCACAGATGAAATCTTGGTGAGGCAGCAATTGCTCAGTGGGCTGGACAAAGTATTTCTGCTTTCCCATAAGGTACAGCATTTTTGTAATTCGTTCTGCCAGAAGAACAAAATGTTTGCTGTGTACTTGCTTTTGCTGTTGTGCTCAGATATGTCTCAATTATAGAGTAAACATATTTTTCTTTTTTCTTTTCCTCATTTTTCTCTAGTCCAGTGCTGTCTAAAAATCATAGAGGTTTTAAATTGTTCTTGCTGTATTGAAAGGACAGAAATATTTAGAGTTTTTAAGGAGAAATTCCCCCCCCCCTTCTAGCTTCGATGGTGGGTTGATGTAACCACATCTTCAGCCATTCATCTAAAACCCTGAAAGCTGAGTACAGAAGAGTTTACCCTGTGTAGTACTTCCAGCTCAGACCTGTGAACTGTTGTCCTTCTCCTCTGGTGGGCAGTTAAGAGATGGAGCAGGGTTGATTTTGATGGCAAGGTGTTTTGTGTCACTCATGTATCGTCATGTGCCAGTGCAAGACCGCCCTCTCGTGTCAAGAGCTCTGCATCTGCTCAGTTTGTTGTGTGCCCCCCAGCTAATGGGGTTTGATCGTTCACTCCGCTTAGCCTGCAGAAGGCAGCAAATAAGTGTATGTAATGATCAGAAGTGTTCCTCCCAATTCACATGCGTAATGAATTCTGCTAATTCATGCAATAGTTTCCTTCCATACCTTATGTAGTATTTGGATTAAAGGAATTCTGTTAGGAAGTTTAAAGATGAACCCAGTTAATTGATTTTTACTTTCTCTTAGCTATGACTGTCCGGAATGGAGGAAATGTGCTGGTTCCCTGTTACCCCTCTGGAGTAATATATGATCTGCTGGAGTGCCTGTATCAGTACATTGACTCTGCTGGACTCTCCAACGTCCCTTTTTATTTCATCTCACCTGTTGCCAACAGCTCTCTCGAGTTCTCCCAGATCTTTGCTGAATGGTAGGTGTTAAAGGTCTGCTTCGTGAGCCTTCAGTTCACACACTCAGCTATGGCAGATAAATATATGCAGGGTATCTCTACTTGACATATTCTAATATATACTTGATTAGAATTGTGAACACGTTTCTTGAGTCACAAGGGTGTATGTGCATGTGTAAGTAGATGTTCTATAATTAGGGAAGCATCGTTTCCTATAGAACATACAAACTAAAATAATCTGTCTTTTTTTGTACTTGCACTGATAATTAAATGCTGTACCCAACTTGAGTGATTTTTAGCTGTGCATCTTTGGACATTTTATCCAATGCCCCCAAAACTATGCCATGGTCTCTCTGTATAAGCAAAATAGATTTTTCAGGCTTAATTTTGCTGAGCCAGCACTGTATTTTTGTGGCAAAAAAAGGCCAACAGTGTCCTGGGCTGCATTAGGCAAAGCAATGCAAGCATGTCAGGGAAGGGGATTCTTCTCTCTCAGCACTGGTGGGGCTTCATGGAGAGTGCTGTATCTCCTTCTGGTCTCCCCAGTACAAGGAGGGTATGGGCTTACTGGAGGGAGGCCAGAACAGGGCCACAGAGCTGAGAAGAGGCTGAGAGAGCTGGGAGTTTTCAGCCTGGAGAACGGAAGGCTCAGGGTGGTCTTATCAATGTGTAGAAATACCTGATGGGAAGAAATTACGATGAAGGAGCCAGATTCTTCTCAGTAGACCCCTCTGACAGCACAGGAGCCACAAATCACATGAAATTCCACCTGAACAAAAGAAACACACTTTTTTTACTGTGAGAGTGGTCAAACACTGGACTATGCCAGTTATTGGGGTTGGAGCTTGATGGGTTTGGAACTTGATCATCATTAAGGTCCCTTCCAACTTTACAATTCTGTGATTCTATGATTATTGTGTAGAGTCACAATCTCTGGAGACACCAAAACTTGAGTGGATGCAGTCCTGGACAACCTGCTCTAGCTGAGAAAGCTGTGGCAGGGGATTGGACTAGATGATCTCAAGAGGTCGCTTCCAACCTCAACCATTCTGTGATTCTGAGCCATGGAAAGGAGAACCCAACTGCTTGTAACTGTTCCTAAATTCTTACAAATAGACATGCTCTAGATTAGTAAATAAAGTTAGCTTTTCCATCCATTCTTCTCTTCAGATTTTTAAAGTCTAGTGTTCAGAAAATAAAAGAGAAGTCCTGGAAATCTTATGTTAATTGATTCTCAGGAGAATTGTAAAGAGGATTGAAATCTGGTGAATTTTAATCACATTGCTTGCAGTAAACGTTGGAAAATCAAGCCTTGGTGTCCTGGCCAAACTTCAGTGTACTCACCAGTGTGTTGGCTTGTATAGTTTATAGTTAAACAATTGTTTTGTTTGTGCTTGCATGGTGATTGCATTTCAGTAGCAGCTGAAGTGGTAGCTATGTAGATCTTGGTACAATAATACTGTCAAAGTAGCAGGAATGTTACATATGCACGTTAGGTCAGTTTGTCTTTTGTGTCTAAGCTGGCAGAATCCAGACACCCAGTGTTCAGACAACATTTTTTTGAATTCTGTTTTGCTGTAGTGTCTTATAATAAAAAATCAAAACCAGCATTAGCTTATCTCCAAACGCTTAGGTGTAAAGTGAATGTTTTATTTACGTGGAAATGAAGGCAGAGGTTGAACATCTGTAAAACAGAGGTTTGGGGTCAAAGTTGCGATTGAAGCTCAGGGATTTCAGCTTTCCAGTTCTACTATGTAGTCAACTAGAAGAAGTGTCCTGCTCTTAGTATCTTAGACTATCAAGTTTAGTTTTTCCCAGGCTTATTGCTTCATAATAAAGTGAAGAAAATATGATATGGGTAGTGTTTCCCAGAAAAAGCATAACCAGGACAGTGTCACTACAGATAATTGTAATGTCACACAGGCCTCTGACAAATATCTTTTTTTAAACTTCTGTAGTAGGATGAATCAGGATTCTGGCTAGAGCTGATCAACAACTTGCAATATTTATGTTTTATTAATAAATGATTTATGAAAAACAGCAATGAGCATTAACGCCATGGTGAGCACCAGTTTACCAACTTGTAGATGCACAAGACAAGAAAGGAGCTCTGTTACATAGTACATGCAAAATGACTTTCAGCTGTCTTGCACCTTCTGTGAGTGATCTCGCTGTGACTGAGTTTTCCTGTCCTCTAAACAGGAAGACTGGAAACAATGAAACAGATTGGTGATTTTGCACCTGAGACCACAGATACAAAATTACTTCCTCCAGAAAAAGTTTAACAGTAGATGGCAGCAGATACTGCAGGATGTTCTCAGCTGTCTAACCCAGCATACTTTCCTTTTCTTTTAAAGGTTGTGTCATAACAAACAAACAAAGGTGTATCTTCCAGAACCTCCTTTTCCCCATGCTGAGGTGAGTAAACCGTGATCTTGCTGTTTGCTAAAATCACAAGTTTCTGGAACACAGTCCTGTGTGGCTGTTGTTTTTCTGATGAGCACTTCTATAGCTATTTAATAGTTTTGTGTCATTATTCATACAAGTTTGGGTTTTTTTCCTTTGCTTTCTGTGATTTATTTGTGAGCATGGGGGAGGAATGAATGATGGTGTTCCCTCAACTCAAAAATTATTATGAGTTTTATTTAGGCATTGTAACATACATAGTCTTGCCTGCTTTACTGCTTCCCCCACAGAAGGCTATCTGGCATACACATGGTTGACTACTTGCTCTTATCAGACTGCAACCATGAATATTTCCTTTGTCCAGGCAGTTTATCTCGGTCTGTAAAACTAAGATCTTGTTATCAGAGATTGCATAGTCATCCCAGCTCCTACCTCCCTAGCTGAAACAGGCATCATATTGTCTGCTTAAGGAGAAATGGTAGCTTGAAAGAGAGGTTTGATATAGAAAGGTTAAAGCCACCAGAGTGACTGTCGGAGGTTTAGCAGTTAAGAGAGTAAATGCTTTTACAGGCATTGTTTGTTTGTTTTTACCTCCAAGGTAGTTCATCCGGGGACTTGTTCTGGAAATTGCCATTGCCCATGTAGTGAGAGGACAAGGGGTAATGGACTAAAACTGGAAGAGGGGGGATTTAGGTTAGACATTAGGAAGAAATTCTTTAGTGTGAGGGTGGTGTGACATTGGAACAGGTTGCCCAGTGAAGTTGCAGAAGCCCCACCCCTGGAAGTGTTCAAGGGCAGGTTGGATGGGGCTGTGAGCAACCTGATCTAGAGGGAGATGTCCCTGCCTATGCAGAGGGATGGGACTAGATGATACTTAAAGTCCCTTCCAACTCAGACCACTTTATGATTGTATGATATCTATCATATGTAGGCGCTTCAAAGGCATTGCTGGAAGTAGGACCTGACCAGAAGCCCTCACTCTTTCCAGATGCTTGAGTGCATTTCAAGCAAGATGCACAGTGAATTATGTATAATCTGTTACCAGGAATAATGCAGACTGCAGGACAAGTCACCTATTCACCACTTTTTTTTGTAGCCAATAGTCATTGACACAGATAAATCAATTCCAAAGCCTGATCTCAGAGTACGAGACTCGGCAGCCATACTGCTGGCTATGCGTTCTAATTTCCCCTGCATCTCTGCTTTCTGGGGTGTTCTTATTGATCCACAGTGTCATTGGTTTCACTGACAGCCTATATTCTACCAAAGACATCACTTTGAAATGTTAGTTCCCAATATGCACTGAAACTGACAAGTTTAGGGAAAAGCCCTTCCAAAAATGAGAAGCTAAACATGAAGCTGTCAAAAACTGCATTAATTAACCCATCTTATATGATGGATCTTTGTGTTTATAGAGTGAAAACTATGTCCTTTAATTTTTAGGACATTTTATATTCTCCAGAGACCTATTGATAATGAGATTTTGTCAAATTATTGTTTAGCTGTTAAGACATTCCTCGGTGCTTCAAGTGTAGATCAAGGTAATTATCTAGGAAAGGTCTCACAGCAGTGGATAACAGCTGTTTCCTTATAACAAAATCCAGGGCACAGAGGGAATAATGTGCCTGTTACTGCTACAGACTTTGGTTGACAAGGCCAAATCATACACATTGTGACCCACAAAACTAGGGGCATTTTATCATGAGATGCACAAAGGACTTTATCTAGACCCATGGATATCATTGATAGGAAGCCATTCTTCAGCTTCTTACATTTTTGCCTAAGGGTTGCATTTACATGTGCTAAATAACGAAATAGACTGTGTACACATCCTTGGGGCTCCCAAACAATTAAATGGCTGTAGCCTTCAGGCATTTCAGCACTGAGTTGCCATCTGAAGCCAGTACTGCATATTTCACAGTAAGTTGTCCAACACAACCAAGATTGTGTGTTTGGGTATTCACAGTTGTTGTGTACACACTGGAAAGTGGAGTAAACACTGGGAAGTCAAGTAACCTGCACTACTCCCCCACCATGATGGACTAAATGGATCTCTTCATTGCTGATTCCTGATACATATTGGCTTGTTTTTTTGCAAAACTACTTTGTATGGCGGGAGGCAGAGGCCCTAGGCATAGTGCAACACTGTTTCAAGAGCCTGGCTATTAGCAAAACCAAAACAAAATAATATCAGGCAAACGAAGACAACTGACAGAAGATGACTCACATGCAGGACCCCCGTGCTCCCAACCACAGCACCAAGATGTCTGTTTCAGGTACCCAGTGCTCAGCACGTGCCTTTGATTCCCTGTTGCTGTCCTCTGAGGGACAGCTGCTGTCATCCTTTTACTCCTGTAATTCTCAGCTGCCTTGGGCTGCATTCCAGTTTTAGTGGTACCTGCAGCTGGTTATGGTTTAAAGCCATCATACTGTTTCTAAGGCATGGGAGAAGAGCTGAAATTTTTTTTCTTCTATGAAATACAGTGTTGGAACAAGCAGTGTAAACAGAAGGGGGACAAAATCTTGCAGCTGACATTGTATGTGAAACTCATATATTGCTTTAAGTACAAACTTTAACAACTGTGTTATTTATTCCCTGGCAAAAACCCTGTTATGCCTATGCAAAGAGTATCCACAATCCTCAGCTGCTATGATATTTTAGTGTAATTTTACCAAGCAAAATAATCTTGATCCAGACCTGGCCTGAATGACCTCCATGACCAGACCATTGGTCTAGGAGGGAACAAGGACTCAGTCTTTTTCTAAATCAGTGGCTCCACAACCTCACAATCAGTAGCTCTGCTTACTAGCACTTAGGGGAATTTTTAATGGGTATCAGAACTGTTAGTGGAGAATTGTCTTACTTTTTCTCAAACTAGTGGTAGGTTTGTACAATGTAACCTGTATGGAAATTGCCCTTCGTGAAAAGATGTGCTTAGCCACTCAGTTGTTGGAAGAAAATAGATAATTACTCAGACATGCCTTTTACTTATTAGCAAACGTTAATAACACTCCTGGCATGATACTTCAGAAAGGGACAGGCCAGAAAATAAGCCCAGCATGCTGTCTGGCCCTGCAATTCAATGTTCTTGTTAGCTATATAAACAAAAATATTTAAAAACAAACAAGGCAAAAAATTCCCCTAACTTTTTATGTGGTCTCTTGCAGCAATGAGTTCCAGTGGTGCTTGATGCAAATTGTAAAACAGCATTTGCTTCCTTTAATCAGTTATTATTTTATTTTGCATTTTACCTGTCTCTTTACTATTGTTACAAGATGATAAATATAAGTTTCTTCATCTTCTGTACAATTATTTTTATTTCGTCTTGCTTTTCTCATTTTTTGAAGTTGTTTGAAGCTTTTTCGTTCTCTTTGCATGGCGATTTTCCAGGTTTATGATTTATGCTGCCTGTCTTGAAGTCATTCATTTTTCTGCTGTGCTGAATAAAACCACACACACAGTTCAACTCTGCAGAGAACTCCACACACTTCTACTCCCTCCTTGTTACTTCTGCTTTAATGTAGTAGTAGGCGTTCATTGTATCTCTTCTGGCACAATCACTGCAGAGAATTTACTGTGCTTTGGGGTGGCAGTTTGTTTCCTAACATCCAGTCTGAGTGAAAAGGGAATATACTTTCCCTCTGTTGCAAGCAAGGAATGTGGGCTGAAGTGCTTCAGGCTTGTAGCGGTGGATTTGGACATCAATTCCTACTAAAGTTAATGTGAATGGAGTGTCCAAGCTTTTGAAGTGTCATCTGCAGCCTTTCAGGAGTGCACAAGCTAAAAGAGCTTCTTTTTAAAGGCATTTCTCTGAGGTAGCATCTGAGGTAGAAGTTGGCTGTGGCTCTGCTGGAGGGAGGTAGGATCTGGAGCAAGATTGCCCTACGTTCCAGCCAGCCATTTCCTAGGACAAAAACTGGGGAAGTGGAGAAGTAGTCAGTTAGGGAAGGGATGGGTTGCCCTGTGGATGACTCTCTCTTACATTTAAACAAAAGTAGCAATGCAGTTTTTCACCAGCAATTGTTGTGACAGGGAAGAGAGGAGAAGGAGCTCAAACTGAAGTGACGTCGGAAGCTTCTAAGTTAAAAACAGGAGTTTCCAAGTGTTAGTGAATGCAGCAGGCTGGCAGAGGGAAGTGCTGGCTTTCACTTCCAAGGCACTGTATCAGTTACATTCTAGGATCAACTATCTAAATAGGCTTAGATTTAAGCTCCCCAACGCCTAGCTGAAATGCTGTGGAGCATAAATCAGTAATTTGTTTTCTTTAGAAATGTTATTCTGGATTGGAGCATATGCCTTATGAGGAAAGGCTGAGAGAGCTGGGACTCTTTAGCCTGGAGAAGAGAAGGCTGAGGGGAGACCTTGTTAATGCCTGTAAGTATCTAAAGGGTGGGTGCAAGGAGGATGGAGCCAGACTCTTTTCTGTAGTTCCCAGAGACAGGACAAGGGGCAGTGGGCACAAGCTGGAACACGGGAAGCTCCGTGTAAGTATGAGGAAATACTTTATGGTGGGGGTGATAGAGCACTGGGACAGGCTGCCCAGGGAGGCTGTGGAGTCTCCTTCTCTAGAGATATTCAGGACCCGCCTGGATGCAGCCCTGAGTAATGTGCTCTAGGGGATCCTGCTTTAGCAGGGAAGTTGGACTAGATGATCTCTAGAGGTCTCTTCCAACTCTGACAGTTCTGTGATTCCGTGTCCCAGAACCAACTTCTGGTGTTTTACAGAGTTACTTAAGCACATGGGAATGTCACATCCTAACACAGCCACAGCTGAGGAATTAACCATGTCCCCAAACATTTCAACTGGAACCATGGTACACTCTGTACCATCCCTTTTGTGGAGATAGAGGCTTTATAAATGAATATTTGAATTGTTCTAGTAAGGCAAAAGTAAAAGCTTTCATTCCTTTTTCTTTCTGCTCAGTCTTTAAATAGACAGTTTCAGGCTATGAGATAAGTGAATCTGGGCTTCTCTAAATGTCTGCAACAGAAAAATTTGAGAGGTAATTTATACTGATCAGTATTTGCTAGTGGAGGAAGAATTTGGATTAGCTATCCTCTTATTAAGGATTCTGTTAGCAACATCTAAGAGAAATGGCCAGGAAAAGCATCTTTTTCCAACTGAAAATAGCCAGGGTGGGAGTAATATTGATTCTGTGGTCTAAATAGTAGCATTTGTCTTCTTCATCTTTGCTTCTCTCCTCCATATACCAGTTTCTGTGTAACACATTCAAAGCAGTAAATACTTGGAACTAGGTGATTGTATAGTATTACGTTTTGTCTTATATAGAATTAGGCTAGAGTTAGTGCTGGTGTTATGAAGGGAGTGAGGGAGGTGAAGTAATAAATGCATCACTCGTTTATTGATAAGAACCATGACTGTTCAAAATTCTGGATATAAACCACACACACACAGAGTAAATAGTGTATTTTGGCTCACTTCAATAAATGGTACACACAGACATTGGAGATTTATCCTGTTTATAGCAGCAGTTGCTGACCCTTTAAATCAAGTCTACCTCTTTAAAGGGAAGTATAAGCTTTTAAGATTAAAAAAAACCACAGCTCTCCTCAGTTTCAGTTCAGTACTTTACCATCCTCCATCTCTTAAGCTTTCAGTCAATAATGGTTCTTTCCATAGAAGGATGCTCTGAATGTTGCTTCTGGTTTCCAGAAATCAGCCCGGTTTTGAAAGTATTGAATAGCTGAATGCCAGGCATTGGTTTTGACCCAAGCTTGGTACAGGTTGGAGATCTGAACATGACACGGTAATGACTGCTGTGCTTATATAACCATCTGATCTGGGGATATAGAAGATGTGTACAGATCATCACAAATTTAGTCCCCTTAATGATTTGTGAAATTTTGTTGAACCTGTTTTGCATGTTCAGCCCCATATATTTTTGATTGGGTATTTAGAAAAGTCTTTGCTCTACACACTAAAATTCACTGGCTATTTTATCACTGGAATGAGTTGAATGTCCCTAAACTTGCTTTTGTAGCTTTTTGCCTCTGCTATTCTCACCTACCTGTGAGAGAATGAGAGATTATCAGCTAAGATATGGAGCTTTAGTGGACTTACAAAATAACTTCCAGATGGAAAAAAAAATAAAAAATCACCACAGCTCAGGACATGGTGCTGAAGATTCAACATGTGTCCCTTTTCCCTTCTGAGTTAGCACCCCCTTAGTTAGAAGCGGTGCATCTAACATCCAACTGTTACCTGTTTTGTTGATGGAAATTAAAAATAATTATTATTAAAAAAAACCCGCGCACACAAAACCCAAGGTCCTGAAAACTGGATTAGGAGTCCTGTGTCTCTCCACAAAGTAATACGAAGGGATTTGAAGCCTCCATAATGCTTTGAAGAGAATAAGTTTTTATGTTTATAAACAGTGAACATTTGTATAGGTGTAGCGGTGAAACAGACTGTTGAGAATGTTTTTTGCACAGAGTGCTGCTCTCACATCTTAACAAATATTTGAATGTGGTATACAAATAGAGATAATTATAAGGAACATGTGAAACAAGATGCTGCAAGAACAGTTTGTGATTTTCAGAAGTGTGTTACATAGATGCTAGCTGTGGAAATGTCTTTCACTTAGCTATCTGCTGGTCCCTGACAAAGTTTTGCCCTGGAATGTCACACATCCCATTTCCTGGGAAATTGTAGAGTAGAAATTGTCCCCTTCTCCCAGTTCACCCAATTTAAACAGCTTTTGCAACTTCAGTTTTAAGGTTTTTCACTTCTTTCAAAAAAAACCCCCAATCAAACAGGGACCACTTCCTATTTCTTTTAAATGCCAATATTTTTAGGGATAAAATTTGTTTTGCCTGTTGTCTGCTAAGCTGCAGTTTTTATTACAGAAGCTACAGAAGCTAAGCTTAGATTCTAAATATTGCACACCACATGTGTTAATCAGAAATCTTTAACAGTCTTAGTTGCAGAAATATTTTCAAGGTTCAGTGCATATTAACCGCCAGAGCAGTTATGGGATGATTTTTTCAGTTTTCCATCTTGAAGATTAAATAGGAATTTGATATTACTGGTAAGCTGCAGAAAGCATAGTCCCCAAGCTACTTCCTCCATCATCCAAGAAATCACATGGAAATAATGGGCTGTGTCCACCTACAGTTCCATCTTACATCAAAGCCCAATCCCCTTCCATTCCAGCCATCCAGGTATTGCACAGTAGCTTTAAACAGGACATGTGGGAAGTCAAATGCAGAATCACAGCAAAATATTTGCTGTTGGAAACTTGAAGGAGACCAAATTCAAGGAGAAAGATAAATATTGGCATCTATATGTGGCCAACTTTCTATTATTGAAAGGGCACTGAGGGTAAGTTTGTACATTGCCTGTTTCAGCACCAAAGTGTATCTTCAGGTGGTGGCAGCTAGCAGATGAGTAGGGATGATAGTTTTGTTCAGAGATGCTAAAGTCAGTTAAGAACTTAATTGTGTAATAACCTTAAGTTCTGAAGTGCTTTGTTGTTCATAAGTTGTTAAGAAGCTTAAACACGTCAGAATTCTCAGCTTTCCATTCATTTCCATGTAGACATGCTATCTTGAGTTAGATCCACCACGGTAAAAAGTAACAAGTAAAAGAGAATCTGGAAAGTTAAATTACAGCTTTGAGAGACCAGAAGAGTTGCTTATCATAATGTTCTTTCTTAGCTCATCTTTTGAGAATCCAATATGTTACAAGGAGGACGAACATCCTGAGGGGCAGGGTTTTCTGCTTAGAAAGGCATCATGTTATGACACGTAGTGAGGAGCATGCTGTTTGCTAATTAGTCCTATCATCTGGGGTTCCACGGCACAACAGCTGCAGAAACATGTTGCTGAACCCTGCGTATGGGAATTCTATGTTTTGAACAATGTTGCAATGCCTGACAGGAGACAACGACGTGGGGAGAGATTCTTGATTAAGTCCCACCTCCTTTAAAAACTGGCTGACAAAGGTAGTGCTGTTCTCCTTTTTCACACTGTCTGCATATGTTCTTAGCTTTTCAGTGTGTGATTTCCTTGTGTTAAAATGCATACTTTTAAAGATAACTGCATTTACAATTATTTCCAGGCTGGGGATGGAAGCATACACCTGTGAAGAAAATACTTGCAAAACATTGCATGAAGGTGTTTTTCAGGCTAATCTATTACATTGCTTTTTAAGCTGGACGTTGCTTTGCAGATTGGAGAACAGTGGCAGGACAAATAAAAGCAAAATTCTTCTTCAGAAAGTGCCTCAGTAAATAAACTTCCCCATCTTAGTAAGAAAATCTTTACCACATGCATAATTGATTACACTCTGTTGAACAGGTGCTTCTTATTGCTGTTGGTTCATTGCTATTACTAGTTTCCATGGTAGTTAAGGAAGGGCAAGTCATCTGTTTTTTTCAGAGGACTTGACTTTGTGTAAGCCCATTATACCAATGAAACTTACAGCAACATACAGCTGAAGGCAAAACTGCCTGCTACTACTGTGATACAAGAAAATCAAGTTAAACATCAGTGCCTAGAGCTCTCTGAAGACATGGAAAATAGGAAAAAAGTAGCTTATTTTTAATTTGGCAGCTGAGCACTCTGTTAACTCCAGGAAACTCTAAACAGGGAGTGTTTGCAGAGTTTCCTCTCAGTTGCCATACCGCGGGTACCAAAGAAATGAGAGCAAGGACTTGGAAGCACCTGGCCCCATATTCTTACTTCCTTTTCATAACATTTAGGGCAGTCATGACTAGATCTGTCGGAAAATCTAGCGGATATGCACGAAGGGACTCTGTGATGAATTAGAAATAAACTGTAGAATATTTTTAATATCATATAAATAAGCACACCAAAGTACAGAGCACAGAGGCATGAAAAGTTTGTAATGTCTAGATTTTTGTTTTTATTTCAGCTCATTCAGACTAACAAATTGAAACATTATCCCAGCATCCATGGAGACTTCAGCAATGACTTCAAGCAGCCTTGTGTTGTGTTCACTGGACATCCCTCTCTGAGATTTGGCGATGTAGTTCATTTCATGGAGCTATGGGGAAAATCTAGCTTGAACACTGTTATATTCACAGGTAAGTAAAATGCAGTTGTTGTTATCAGTTTAACAATATGTTCTGCACTCTGGTCAAGTGTGGCCACACCCTAGGGGCTTTATTCATTTGTTCTGAGGCAGAAGTTTCTGACTTCAGTGGGAGCTCATCTAAATTAAGACCCTGGGATTGACTGTAGGGACTAATGTAGTTATTGTACCATTTAATTCATTTTAGCCCTGCAGAGCCAACCTTTGCCATACAGAGTCCCTTTCTGCCATTTCTAAGCAAATCTTTGTTATGCACAGCAGTAAAGTGCCTACAGGAAATTAATTTTTGGATTGAGAGCAGCTGGTTGCAAGTTAAACCCAGGCAAGACCTAATTGATGCTGGTCAGAAAAGACAAACACTTCTCCATATTCCATTGGAATCAAAAACCTTTCCTCATCTTTTCTCCTGCACTTTCATCAAAACCTCAGGCAACCAGACAGTCTAAAGATGTTTCTGTCATCTCTCCTGTTTCAGAAGTGTGCAACCCATACAGGCCTGGCAGTAGTTATCTATGCCATGGCTGCCTTTTGTCTAAGCTTTTTTTTCAGATGCTTTTTGGCTGACAGACACATTTGTATCTGAAGCTGAAGGTACAGCTCTTGGTGATACCCTGGGGTGTTGTTTCCTTTCTCAATGACTCAGGCTGCCAGGTGCACAAAAGATCTTTTAAATTCCTATACTTCTCCCAGTCTGCTTCTAGCCTCTACTTTTCATGGATTTAATTAATCAAGCCCTATCCACCTCAGAATGAGCTATGGTTTGAGAGCCACAGGGCACCTGCATCCTAGGCCCGTGCCAGTCATGAACAGCAAGACAAAGTAGAGAGAACATGAACCTTTTGTGAAATCTAGCAAAGGGCATATCTTCCAGAGTTCCATCTCCTTTAAAAACACTTCAAGGCCTTCCCTCAAACTGATGTTCTGTCCAGGTGCCTCCTCTTTATACCCAATATGTCATCGAAACAGAACCCTACAGTGCCACTCTTCAGATATAAGAAAGGAAATAATCCTCTAGGCCATAGCTGCTGCTTTTATGTATCATGAGCTCTGGTATAACTGGGAAATGTGTTATATATAATTGAGCCGGATGAAAAAGGAAAGAAATGGGGTGAGGAACACTGAGTAACTGACCAAACCTATTTCGACAGCAAGGGTGTGATGGAGTCGCACTGTTAAGCTTATTTTTCTCCTCTTTTTAGTGAGTAGGACTGCTGGAATACAGGTAGCCTCCTAAAGCAAACAGGAATCGTAATGGGTTATTTCTTTCCATCTTCATTTCTCTTACTGTAAATTTGAGGATAGTGATGGGCAAGACCTTTTCATTCTTTCACAATATTGGTACTCAAAAGCACCACAGTATCATCATACTGTTAAACCAAGTTGGAAGGTTTTAAAGAAGTGTGCAGCTAGCCCTACTGCAAGGGGAAGGAAGATTCAAGCTTTATGCTGAGCCGATAAGACACTTAAATCTAGATTGTGATTATGCTGGGAAGTGGTGCCTTGTACCACAGCACAAATGTCCTAACTGTTACAGTACTTATCACACCTGCCTTTTGAGGTAATTTCAGGAGATATGCCCTAATTACAGTAATTGGTAAAGTTGCCATTTAGATACAAATTGTCTTAGAAATAGTGAATTATAATCCATCTGAGACATCAAATAAAATCAGGCTGTGTACACTCTGCTGAGTTATGTATTTCATGAATTCCTAGGAAATCAGTGGCTTTAATCATGTGAAGGTGCTACCCACTATCAGCAAGGGTGTCAGAAACTGGCCTTTAATGGAGAGACCACGTATTCTTTGCCTTCTTGTAGGGAGAAGTAATTGACCTTTCTGTATTAAAGTGTACCCTTCTGTGAAATGAGGAAACAGAGCAGACTTCTATTACAACAGGGCCCTGGCAAGTTGTTAAGGCAAATGGCGATTGTAACAACCTATGGATACATTAGGTCATAACCTTTGATATTCATGGTTTATACTTCAAGTGAAACCACAGCTGAGATCTGCTTTGATTGTGATGACCTTGGAGTGCACAGTGATTTCAGGTGCTGGTGGTGGTATGTGTCCTAAATTCTTCTGTCTGTGGCTTTTGGACTCTGTCTGTGTCTATAGGCATATGCACTTGGCATAATGTTCCTACTGCTTTATGACTGTCTCAGCTGGAACAAAGACATCTATGTCTACAGAAATTCCAAGCAGATTAAAGTCTTCTGTCCTTGGGAACTGCAGTAGAAATCTGAAGTTGAATCCATTGATGCCCAGGATTTCAGTTATTTCATTATTTAGCTTCTCCTGTTTTAGGATAAAACATGTAGTTATGAAAGCAATTTGGTCCATTGAGGCAGTATCTGACAGCAGATGATGTGCAAGCTTTTCCAGTGAAAGACTCCCAGTTTCTAGTAATTAGGACCTTTAAACTACAGGCCATACAGTGTTGTTAATGATGACACTGCTTGTTCAGTCCACAGGAGCTACGTAATCTCCACCTTTCCAATTTGTTATATAAAAAACAACTACAAGAGAACATAAAACACCAGCTGTGAGTAAGCTGCAGTGCTGCTCTGCTTCCTTGTGTCATCTGGAAATGTTACCGTGGAAGCAGTATTGAATAGATGATTGATTAAAAATATTGAATACCATTAAGCCACAAAGACATTCTAGAAGAAAACACAGCAGAAAAAAGTCTGCTTCTTGCTCTCTCTCTGGTAACAACAATGCTTTAAAACCAACTCCCTAGGAGATCTTAAAAACAGCTCATGCATCCCACATTAGTGCTGTACAGTGGAAGATTTTATAACTCGCTGTCACACAGTAGTAAATCAGATGTCTTGGGGGAAAAGCTAAAGACCTGTAATTCTGTCAGAAAAAGTCAATATATGTCCTTGGCAGGCACTGTTTTCCATCAGACAGGTGACTTCTGGGTTTTTTGTAGTTTCAAAGCAGCTGTTCATGTATTTCACATGAGTTCACCATGAGACTAGCTCAAGTGACGTTTTTACATGTTCTAAATCTTCAAAGTCCCATGTTATAACTCCTTCATTACAATTTCTCTCTCTTCCAAGGCTCTTACATTCTTATTAGTTCTTCTGAGAGACTACAGGCTGGATGCCATTTTCGATTATTCAATCAAAAAATCCACATCTATACATTATCTGAGCCTACTGATTCAAAAATACTTAGTCTGAATAGATGCTGCCTCATGACATCCTCAGATACAAGCAGTCAAATCTCTGTGTCATCCACAACACCAGACAGGGTGGAAAAACTCTTCTGATAACTTTTTAAACTTACTATTTGCAGTTTAATTTTATGTCTCTAGCAGAGAACCTGTGCCTGACTTTAGTTTTCCAGTTTTCCCCAATGAGTTTTAAAGTATCTTCTGATTTAACCCAAATTGGGCACTGATCTTTCTTCAACTAGCTACATTCTCAGTTTGTTTTTTTTAAAACTTGTATTAATTATTATTAAATTCAAGTGCCAATAACTCCCATTTTTTACATGGATATTTTTAGGCTTTGTTTCATTGCCACTAACACATCTGCTTTTACCAAGTATGGCTTTTTGCTCAGTATAATTTTTATTTCATGTTCTTAGATTCACGGCTTTTGGGGCAACTATCATTTTTTGTTAGTATTTCTCACTTTGATGTTCCCAGGCATTATTCTGACAATTGCTTTAAACTTGGGAAAATTATCCCTTTGACAGTTCCAAACATATGTATCATTGGCTGATGCTGTATTCTGTTCTCCCAGAGTAAATATAACCACATCATCATCACTGATACTTAGCCAGCAGCAGATTTTTAGGCTAGCAATTAACTTGTCTTTATCAGTACAATGAGACCCAATACTGAATGTCGGATGCCTTGCTGTGTGCTGAACTTCCTGTGGTAAAGTTTTAAGGACATTTTTCTTGCTGTCTACATAAGAAATCCAGCCAGTGCTTTCCTCAGGGTGATTTAAGAACACAGGAAATTACTGTCTAAATCTAGACTGAAGTCTCTGTATGAAAGTTCCCTTTAAGTTCATCTTTTTACACAGCCTGAGCAGCTACCAGAGGAATACCTCTTACTGTTTTCTAGCAAGGCTTAGTGGTCTGCAACTGTTGTTTCACTTTGCAGGTTGTTCTGAGGTCCTGTTGTTCAGAATAGTCTGGAATATTACTATTCCATGCATCCCCTTCTCTTTTTCTCATTCTGTACTTAGCAAGCTAATACTAGTTGATCTTTTTCTAGCATTTCCTTTATGCAATCCATCCCAGAATTAGCATAAGCTTTTCCACATGATTAGTTAATGGCCCCCAGAATCAAGTGGCTACACTGTGTCACCTACGAGACCTATGGTTTTCATTCACCAAAAAAAGCGTAATTTTCTGCAGTATTCTCAATGGTGCAAATCCTCCTGGAAATGGTCACAAGTCAATTGAAACATCTGATTGGGAAAAGCCAACATGGATTTACTGGGGGCAAATTGTGCTTGACAAACCTGATCGCCTTCTACACTCTAAAAAAAGGATGCAGACAGGCTGGAGAGAGTCCAGAAAAGGGCCACTAGGATGATCAGAGGACTGGAGAACCTGCTATATGAGGAAAAGCTGAGAAAATTAGGTTTGCTCAGCCTTGAAAAAATAAAGCTTTGGGGAGACCTTATTACCATGTTCCAGTACTTAAAGGGTGGCTACCAAGAAGGTGGAAAGTCCCTGTTTACAAGGAATCACATGGAAAAGGCAAGGAGTAATGGGCACAAGTTGCTCCTAAGCAGATTCTGATTGGACACAAGAGATAAACTGTTCACTATGAGGACAGTCAAACATTGGAATAGTCTCCCAAGGGAAGTGGTAGTTTTGCCCACATTGAACAGTTTTAAGTCTCAGCTTGACAGGGTGCTGAGCCATCTCATATAAACCATAGTATTACCTAAAAAGGTTGGACCAGATGATCCTTGACATATGTTTCAACCTGGCATTCTATGATTTTATGATTCTGTGTTGTATAACTCTCTGTGTGAATGAAAGCCCATTCAGTGCATGACTTTTCCCTGGCAAACCTCTAATCTGATTTTTAAAAGTCAATAATAAGAGTACAAGGGGAAGTTGAGACTTGCTAGGTCTAATAAAGATATGAACTAATGAAGTTATTACAGCTTGTCCCTCCTTCTGGATGGCCTCTACCATGAACAACCTTCAGTTCATACTGGCCTGAACTAGAATTGCCAATTGCTTGTCCCTCCAACAGGAGAGGTGTCTATGGGTCCTCCTGGGTTATATTAACAATCGGACCCATCAGTCTAAACCTGGCACTTAGATTAAAAATAATTATATATATATATATATATACCTTAAAGAAGAAGAGGAGTTACGAGGTAATGTGTCTGCAGCAGAGGACATTGATACAGGTTTCTCAAGATACAGTCTTCATGCAGTGTGTTTGCAGTACTGAAAAACAAGCTGACATTTGGGTTACCTTTATGATACCAAAAATGTATACATCATGCCTTTTCTACAGGATTTGATTAAAAATAAGAGATGTTTTTGTGTTGATTAAGTTTGTTATAAAAGTCAAGCTAGAATGTGTTCCAATGAAATACTATTGCTCTCTTGCTTGATTAAGGTAAGACTTAATTGTGAGCATAATTTTCATCAAATTAACTGAAAATAACAGGTGGAGGAAGGAAGAAAGGAAGAGAAATTTGTAATAGAATTAACATTGCTGAACAACAGCTTGTCTAGACTAGAATGTGGAATCAGAGAGGAATTGGGCCACCTTTGTTCTTACTAGGCATTCAGTGTTTTCAACGTTTCTGTTTTCAGAACCAGATTTCTCTTATCTGGATGCCCTGGCTCCTTATCAACCTTTGGCGATGAAATGTGTTTACTGTCCCATTGACACAAGACTGAATTTTATTCAGGTGTCTAAATTACTCAAAGAAGTCCAGGTAAGGAATTTCTGTTGCCTCTTCTTATGTTTCTTCACATACATGAAATAAATAGGTCGATGGCTAACAACTGTTACATTAAGCAACAGCAAAATCAAGACAACACCCAGATCTTTTTTTTCCATGACAGAGCACACAGCATTGAGCTCTCCTTTACTATCCTGCACCACAGTCAATATGGAATGACTGCCAGTCTCTGCACACAGTGCCTGGAAGATCCCTAAAAGCTTAGAGTGCAAAGTAAATGGCTAGTACATGTACCTTCTAGGTGTGTATATATAGAAAGATGTGGACCTGTTGGAACGTGTCCAGAGAAGGGCCACAAAATGATCCGAGGGCTGGAGCACCTCTCTAATGAGGACAGGCTGAGGGAGTTGGGGTTGTTCAACCTGAAGAAGAGAAGGCTCCAGGGCAACCTCACAGTGGCCTCCCAGTACCTGAAGGGGGCCTACAGGAAAGCTGGGGAGGGACTTTTTACAGGGGCTTGCAGTGAGAGGACAAGAGCTAATGGTTTTAAGCTGAAAGAAGAGAGATTTAGGTTAGAGATCAGACGGAATTTCTTCAAGGTAGTGAGACACTGGAACAGGGTGTCCAGAGATGTTGCGGGGGCTCCATCCCTGGAGGTGTTCAAGGGCAGGTTGGATGGGGCTCTGAGCAGCCTGTTCTAGTGGAAGGTGTCCCTGCCCATGCAGGGGAGGTGGAACTCGATGATCTTTAAGGTCCCTTCCAACTCCAAAAAATCTGTGATTATGTAATAATATTTTTTTTCCCTCACTCTTTTTCTTGTTTGTATGAATAAACCTGGCTGTGATGAGTACAGGCTTAATGTAAAGGGTACCAATTGTTGAGTGTCCCCAGTTTCCTCAGCTTTAACCATCTCCTCTGCTCTTTATCCTGCAGTTGATACCTGCTTTGGTCCTGGCACTGCTGTTCTGGAGTTCCACTCTCACATTTCTTCCAGATCCACAGTTTTTCTTACTCCGTTTGCAAAATCAGACTGCTTCTGTCTTGAAGGCTGGAGCATTCATGTAGTCTCTGCCTTCCGCCCTTGACTCTTCTAGGCTTAATGGCCTCTCCTAGTCCATCCAATTTGTTTCTACTGAAGTTTGCTTTCTGACTCATGACGTAAAGAAAATAATAACCAGTATTTGTCCTGGTGGAACTTTTCCCTTTGATCTTCCACTTGTTGAACACAGAAATACATATTCTTCCAACGTTTTAGCTCATTGTCCTGTGATCTGGCTTGTCATTACACAACTGATAGCAGTTGCCATTGTCTGGTTCTCTGACAAACATCCTCCGTGTTAGCACTAAAGTACAATGCTATTTCCAAAACAGTTTGCAGAAGTGCTATCCTGTTCTTTGGCTTCCTTAAATCCTGCAGTGATCCGTATGGCAACCAGCCTGTTTATCCTTTGTTAATATATTGCTGACAGGTCATGCAAACTCAGAGTCGCTTATTTTGCTAATGTTTTTGCAGCCTTGCATATTGATAGGTCTGCCTCACTCCATGCATTTTGTGATGGTCTCCACCACTACTGTCGTTTGCTTCACATATAGATAAAATGGTTTGGTAGAAAAAGCTACTGTATATTCTTCTTTTTTCTCTCCTTACGGCAGCTAACATAGAATCAAAATCACAGCCTGGTAACTGCTGAGAATTGTAACTGTGTAATCTCTCCTCTTCTGTCACAGAACCACAGAATCACAAAATGGTTCATGTTGGAAGGGACCTCTGCAGATCAGCTAGTCCCAAACCCCCTGCCATGGGCAGGGACATCTCCCACTAGACCAGGTTGCTCTAAGCCCCATCCAGCAGAGGGAGACAATCCCTCTAGGAGGCCCTTCCCTGGCCCTGCTGGTCACGCTTCTGGGGATGCAGCCCAGGACACAGTCGGTTTCTGGGCTTCCAGCGCTCGGTGCCGGCTCCTGTCGAGCTTCTCATCACCCGACACCCCCAAGTCCTTCTCCTCAGGGCTGATCTCAATCCATTCTCCGCTCAGCCTGTAATTGTGCTTGGGATTGCCCCAGCCGTGTGGAGAACTATGACCGGTGATACTGAAGTGGCAAATAGACACAAATTTAGGCCTGGGTACAAAGGACAGACTGCCTGCTCCTGAACAGTTTGTTCCAATCCTGACTGGATCTTCTGGATTACATCTTTTGAATGTCATTTTCACACAAATAAATTAGCTTGCTAACAACAATCTGCAAACCTCCTTACAGCAACGATTACTGTTGCAGGGCAGTGCACAGAATCAACCAAACATTTTCTTGTAAGTCCTCACTCTTCTTTTCCAGCCTCTCCACGTAGTTTGCCCGGAGCAGTACACTCAGCCACCACCCACCCAGTCTCATCGCACGGACCTGATGATAGACTGCCAGCCTCCCCCAATGTCCTACCGCAGGGCAGAGGTGCTGACCCTTCCCTACAAGCGGCGCTACGAGAAGATCGAAATCATGCCAGAAGTGAGTAACAAAAGCAGGGAAAAAGATGGTGCCTTCTTGGCTCATAAAGCCAAATTCAAGCTACTACTTCAGTAGCCCCTTTGACTAAAGTATCTTGTGGCTGTGGTTTACTATTGACTGTGATATTGTAAAGCACTTTTGATGAAATGTATGGCTAAGCAAAGCATTTCTGGGAGAGAATTTCACTGTGTAAACTAATAGGAATTGGAAAAGAGCCACCAAGCTGGTGAAGGGTCTAGAGAACAAGTCATTCGAGGAATGACTGAGGGAACTAGGGATGTTTAGTTTGGAGAAGAGGAGACTGAGGTGAGACCTCATTACCCTCTACATCTACCAGAAAGGGTGTTGTAGGGAGGTGGGTGTTGGCCTGTTCTCCCAAATGACTAACATCAGGACCAGAGAAAGTGGTCTGAAGTTGCGGTGCGGGAGATTTAGGTTGGATATTAGAAAGAGTTTCTGTACTGAAAGAGTGGTCAGGCACTGGGACAGCCTGCCCAGGGAGGTGGTTGAGTCACCATCCTTGGATGTATTAAAGAAACGTGTAGAAGAGGAACTTCAGGGCATGCTTTACTGACCGAGATTGTATGTTGTGTGTTGTAGGGTTTTTTGGGGTGTGGTTTTGTGGAGTTTTGTGTTTTGGTTTGGTTTGGTTTTGGTTTTGGTTTTGGTTGGATTTAGTGATCTCAGAGGTCCTTTCCAACCATGACTATTCTGTGATTCTGTGAAATAAATGTTGTGGGCAAGTGGCTAATATGTTCAGGCTAATTATCCTTTGCAAGGATACATCAAATCACAGAGTAGTTGGGGTTGAAGGGACCTCTGAAGATCATCTGGTCCAGCCTCCCTGCTAAAGCAGGATCACCCACAGTAGATCACACAGGAACACATCCAGAGGGGTTTTGAATGTCTCCAGAAGAGACTCCACCACCTCTCTGAGCAGCCTGTTTCAGTGCTCTGTTACTCTCACGGTAAAGAACTTTTCCTTTATGTTTAACTTGAACCTCCTGTTCTCCAGCTTGTGCCCACAGAACAAAAGTCAGTCTCTGCTAGGCATCTGTGAGGCAAGCTGGTCATTTCCAGTTTAAATGAGTAACTAGAGGAACTGAAGTTTGAATGTATGGCCTTGTAAAGGACCCAGTGAGTCTGGGAGTTAGTAGCCAGGAGTTGCCTTTCTCCTTCCCCAGCTGTACCTGCCATGAGAAGTACCCTTTCCCTTGAGGAGCAGTATTCAGTCATGTGGTAAAGGCAGAGTAGTGAAATGGCTCATTTGTGTTACAACAGTTTCAATAAATGGTTCATTCTTACAAACTGCTGAAGTGCAACAGGTTAATGGGTTGCTTCTAGCCATCTATAATGTGGAGTACTTATGCCTGCAACATCTATTAATAATTTATTAACCCCATAAATTAAATATAAATGTACCCATAATACAAAGGGTGAGCCATACTCCGAGAGACATGATCTTAAAATATTTTTTGACAAACCAATCAGCACAAATGTGTCCTTGGATCAAAGGTGATAGTGGCTTTTTACAAGTAGGCATTACTGCCCTTTAGAAACTGTTGAATATGTGAGTCTACTTTTAAACAGAGTAGAGGGAGGAAATACTCTTAATTAAGCCAAACATGAAGTACAGAACTGGTACCTGTGTAAAAAAATCCCTCAGCCAGTCTGCAACACTCATTCCTACCATTTTGTTTGTGTTTCCTTTGTGCATCAGTTCTGTTAGGAGCCTGCCCAGCCCTCTGGTTAGAGGACTGCCAGAGACAAGGAGGGATTTTTTTAGTTAGAAAGTACACTTGGATGCAACTCCATCATGGCATGTATATTTAATTGCTTTGGAAATTTTCATATTTATTGGATCCTATTAAACCTAAGACTAGTAAAAGGAGGTTTCTGTTCACCAGCATGACCAAACCAAATCTTACCTTCTGAGTGCAGAGAGCCAGCACATAGTTTACCTATTATTTAGATTCCACTGAAGCTTTGGGTTTTCCCCTAAGCTTTGAAGAGAGGGTGTAAGTGAGCCTTTGTATGTGAGCCAATCACTTGGGTCATCCCTGTGAAGAGGGTGGATACCAGCTTTCCCTGCAAACAGAATGCCAATTAGCACAGGTCCTACAGATGAATATTCACCAACCCTCATACATTTTGATGTTCCTGTCAAGGTGATGGGTTTTCTAAAAGATAGCTGGTCTAGTCTGTGTGAGTTGCAGGTTCAGCTTCTTGCTCTGTCAGCATCTTCATGAATGATCAGCACAAGTGTAAAACACAAAATACGGCTTATGCTGGAAAGGGATAGTGAAAGGATACCTAAGACTACAGAGTTCCCTGGAAGAGTTTATTAGTCTGAAGGCAGTGATATGCTCATGGGGTTGGACTGCCTCTGAAAACAAGTCAGTATTTCTCTGGTTAGACCTGCAGCAAGATCTCTTACCCCTGTGGCTCAAGAGACCATGTGGATTCAACCTCACTGTCTGTCACCAACGTGAAAACGCTTTCCGTTTCTCAAACTCATATCTCCAGTGGTTTTTAGGTGGTCTGTCACTGAGGTGAATGGATTCTTCCTATACCTCTAGGTAAAAACACTGCATAGAAATAAGAGCACTTTCCAAAACTGGTGGGATGTTGGAGGGAGGATGCACTGTAGACAATGTGGTATTCACATTATTGGGGAATAAACAGGAAGAGTTAGAGGTCTGTGTGCGGTCTAAGGGTTATGATCTGGTAGCAATAACAGAGACATGGTGGGACAGCTCACACGACTGGAATGTGGCCATGGATGGCTATGTGCTTTTTAGGAAAGATCGGTCGGTGAAGCGAGGTGGTGGAGTTGCTCTTTATGTGAGAGAGCAACTAGAATGTATTGAGTTTTGTACAGGGGCTGATGAGGGGCGAGTTGAAATTCTGTGGGTAAGAATTAAAGGACAGGGTAGTATGGGTGACACAGTTGTGGGGGTCTACTACAGACCTCCTGATCAAGATGAGGAAGTTGATGAGGCTTTCTACAGGCAGCTGAAAGCAGCCTCACAACTGCAGTCCTTGGTCCTCATGGGAGATTTTAACTATCCCGATATCTGCTGGAAGACTTATACAGCCAGCCTTTCACAGTCTAGGAGGTTCCTCCAATGCATTGATGACAACTTCTTAATGCAAATGGTGGATGAGCCGACTAGAAGAGGAGCGCTGCTGGATCTTGTGCTCACCAACAAGGAGGGCCTTATTGAAGCAGTGGTGGTCAATGGCAACCTTGGCTGCAGCGATCATGAGATGGTGGAGTTCAGGATCCTGTGTGGGAGGAACAGAATTTCCAGCAGGACCAGAACCCTGGACTTCTACAGAGCAAACTTCGGCCTCCTCAACCAATTGTTAAGGGAAGTCCCATGGGACAGAGTGCTAGAAGGTAAAGGGGCTCAAGATAGCTGGACAATATTCAAGGACCACTTCTTGCAAGCACAGCATCAGTGTGTCCCAATGGGTAGAAAATCTAGTAAGGGAGCTAGGAGACCAGCGTGGTTAAAAAAGGAACTGCTGGGGAAACTCAAGTGGAAGAGGAAAATCTATAGATCATGGAAGGAGGGACTGGTCACTTGGGAGGAATATAGGAATGTTGTCAGGGAATGTAGGGAGGCAACTAGGAAAGCTAAGGCCTCCTTGGAACTTAACCTTGCAAGTCGGGTTAAGGACAGTAGAAAGGGCTTTTTCAAATACATAGCCAACAAAGCTAATACCAGAGGCAATATAGGCCCACTGCTGAATGAGGTGGGTGCCCTGGTGACAGAGGATATGAAGAAGGCAGAGGTGCTGAATGCCTTCTTTGCCTCTGTCTTTACTCCTGCAGGCTTTTCCCATGAGCCCCAGATTCATATAACCCCAGAAGTAGTCAAGATAGGTGAGGACATAGTAGATGAGGATTGGGTTAGGGATCAGTTGCATAATCTGGACATCCATAAATCGATGGGTCCGGATGAAATGCATCCAAGGGTGCTGAGGGAGCTGGCGGAGGTCATTGCTAGGCCACTCTCCATCATCTTCGGTAAGTCATGGGTAACTGGAGAGGTGCCTGAGGACTGGAGGATAGCAAACGTCACTCCAGTCTACAAGAAGGGCAAGAAGGAGGACCCGGGTAACTATAGACCGGTCAGCCTCACCTCCATCCCTGGAAAGGTAATGGAACAACTTGTCCTTGGCACTATCTCTAGACATATCAAGGAGATGGGGGTCATCAAGAGCAGTCAACATGGTTTTACCAAGGGTAAGTCATGTTTGACTAACCTCATAGCCTTCTATGAGGAAATTACTAGGTGGATAGATGATGGTAGAGCGGTAGATGTGGTCTATCTTGATTTCAGTAAAGCATTTGACACCGTCTCCCACAGCATCCTTGTAGATAAGTTGATCAAGTATGGGTTTGATGATCAGGCAGTGAGGTGGATCAAGAACTGGTTGAAAGGAAGAAGTCAGAGAGTTGTAGTCAATGGGGCAGAATCTAGTTGGAGGCCTGTGACTAGTGGAGTCCCTCAGGGGTCGGTACTGGGACCGGTGTTGTTCAATATCTTCATCAACGACCTGGATGAGGGCACAGAATGTACCCTCAGCAAGTTTGCTGATGACACCAAGCTGGGAGGAGTGGCTGACACACCAGAAGGCTGTGCTGCCATTCAGAGAGACTTAGACAGGCTGGAGACTTGGGCGGGGAAAAACCTGATGAAGTTTAACAAGAGCAAGTGTAGAGTTTTGCATTTGGGGAAGAAAAACGCCATGCACCAGTACAGGTTGGGGGCTGACCTGCTGGAGAGCAGTGTAGGTGAAAGGGACCTGGGGGTCATGGTAGACAGGAGGATGACCATGAGTCAGCAGTGTGCCCTTGTGGCTAAGAAGGCCAATGGCATCCTGGGGTGTATTAGAAAGGGTGTGGTTAGTAGGTCAAGAGAGGTTCTCCTCCCCCTCTATTCTGCATTGGTGAGGCCACATCTGGAATATTGTGTCCAGTTCTGGGCCCCTCAGTTCAAGAAGGACAGGGAAGTGCTTGAAAGAGTCCAGCGCAGAGCCACAAGGATGATTAAGGGAGTGGAACATCTCCCTTATGAGGAAAGGCTGAGGGAGCTGGGTCTCTTTAGTTTGGAGAAAAGGAGACTGAGGGGGGACCTCATCAATGTTTACAAATATGTAAAGGGTGAGTGTCAAGACGATGGAGTTAAGCTTTTTTCAGTGAAGACCAGTGATAGGACAAGGGGTAATGGATACAAGTTGGAGCATAGGAGGTTTAAGATGAATATGAGGAAAAATTTTTTTACTGTAAGAGTGACAGAGCACTGGAACAGGCTGCCCAGAGAGGTTGTGGAGTCTCCTTCGCTGGAGACATTCAAAACCCGCCTGGATGCCTTCCTGTGTGATGTACTCTAGGTGACCCTGCTCTGGCAGGGGGGTTGGACTAGATGATCTTTCGAGGTCCCTTCCAACCCCTAGGATTCTATGATTCTATGATTCTATGATTCACTAACCTGGGAATGGGTATCAAAGAAGCACATAGAAAATGAGAGCTCATTCTAACTGCATTCACTTTAACTTGGGAGGGTTTGAGCAAAATACTGACAGAAATAGCCCTGTTTTCCTCTCTAACAAATAGTATCAGGTTACTTTCACACAGGAGCCCTAATTTCAAAGCTATGTGTATTCAAGGAGGAGGAGCATCTCGTGCTTTTCCATGTCCAGGTATTCTCTCCGGTTCCAAAGCTGTACTTACTAACTAGTTGTAAAAAGCTCCTTGGTGTGTAATGACACTCCTGAAAGGGCTTTGTAAGATGATACAGAAATTAGGCAGATTACATAATCTCTGAGACTTTCAGGAAAACTGTTGTCCTTCCCCACTGGTGTCAGGGAGGTAGTATTTGCTTGCCTCAGTGGGTTCTTTGAGAGCTAGACCCATTGACGGTTGTGTGCTTGCTTCTCAAAGCAAGGCTTTGGTTCAGGAATGCTAACAGGATGCCATTCCCCAGCACTAAGATACGCAAATCATCCCCAAAAAGAGATCTTACTTGTTATTTTTCAAAAGAACTTGCTAGAGGAATAGCAATGCTAAATTTGTAGTGATCACAGACTGTCTCCCCAGGACAATCTCTGTTTCAGTAGGTGTTCATTGCATCACCCTGTGAGGCTGGTTTTTGCTTCCAGCTTGACATGCAGAGTACTAATAAGGCATGGGAGGGATGGTACATTGTCTCCCACCTTCTCTGACTTTGGTCTTTGAGTCTTAGCAGCATAGCTGGTAACTGCTGAGAAGTGTAACTGTGTAATCTCTCCTCCTCTGTCATAGAATCACAGAGTGGTTCATGTTGGAAGGGCTCTTAAAGATCATCTAGCCCTAAATCCCCTGCCATGGGCAGGGACACCTCCCACTAGATCAGATTGCTCCAAGTCCCATCCAACCTGGCCTTGAACACTTCCAGGGATGAGATAGCCACAGGTTCTCTTCTCACAACCTCTCCCAGTGTCTCACCACCCTTACAGTAAAGTATTTCTTCCTAATATCTGATATAAATCTACCCTAATTTAAATCTAACTGTTTTAACCAGTCACAACAGTTAATCCCAAAGGACCATTGTTTGGTTTGCAAATCAATGGGAGAAGGAGGAAAAGACTGATGTTTTCTGGGACCTGTATTTCCTTTTGTGCTAACCCTCTAAATAAACATGATGTTATCTCCTTACCAACCTAATAATTTTTATGTGCTATCTGCATGACTTGCCTCACTCCCCCTTCCACCCTGTCTGTCTGTCCTGTCCTGCAGAGGGATTATTAGATGTTGGTTTTGAGAGATGGATGGAAATGGCCCATTGTTTTCCAGCAAGATTTACCCAGTAGTGGCAAAAAATATCTGTAACTTCCCCTTCTACTGGGTGGGTTGTGCAATATAGGGTTGCAAATATGATGAGGCTCCCTGGTGGAGAGTATTTGCTGCTTAATGTCTCCTTTTCAGTAGTTTCACCCAGGAAGACTCTTTAATGGTGCCTAAATATATAGGAATTTCTATATTGCATGGAAAGGGCATTTGTTTCATATGGGCTACCACCATCTCTGGGGTTCTGTGAAGGTTCATGAGGCAGTTGGGAGAGATATTTTATAGCTCCTAGCAAACCTTGCAAAGTCTTGTTATTTGTCAAAACCATGTTAGCCAAAATTGGAATTATTAAATCCACCCTGGGAAGAAAAGTGACTGCTAGATCTGCTCCAGGGCTAGGACTTGGGTCTGAAGTAAAGCTAGAAGTCTCATAAAAGAATGTCTGCTTCAATGAAGTCCTCACTGGGGCCCTATCCGAGCATCCACAGTCATTTCTCAGAAGCAGACGTGCTCAAACTTCTCTCTCAATTCTTAACGCTTTTGAAAACCAAACAGTTGGCTCAGCATGGTTTCAGGCAATACAGACTGACAGCATGATAGTGTGACATTTCCTTTCCAAAATTGTTTCAGTGGTTCAGATGCTGGCCTGTCAGATTAATGTAAATGTACTGATACTGCTGGAGCTTGTCTAAATTTCAGTCATTTCACCGAAGAGAAAGTCAGGTCAAGCAGGACTGTTGTACATTAATGAGATTTACTCAGAGCAGCCTTTGTTTAGAGAGAGGTTTTAACAGTCCCAAGGCACCAGCCTGGAGTGGCGCTCAGAAGTGTTGTGTAACCTTTACACTTTAAATAATTTGTTCTTCTCAGCATCTGCCTTTCACTTTAAAAAATAATTAAGAAAAAAAAAAGACTGCTTCCTGGAAATGGGTTAGGCATTGTCTGTTCACAGGAGAATGGTGGGAAAATAGAAAACACCTTCTGGAGCAAACAGATAAATTAAACAGTTGTGTTTCAGCAAATAATGTGCCTCCAGTTTAACTACAGCTGAACAATGGTGCAGATCACTTGATTTCAGTAACAGACTGACTTCAGTGAGGGCTCTGTTTGTTTTAAATACTCTGTTCGCAAGTTTTCTGGGACACAGGGCAGTACAAAGTGTAAATATGCAACAACATGAAATTATAATGAACTATTGCAGAGAAGAATTAGGAAATCAGCCACTTGGCAGCACATGATAATTTTAAGTCTTTCTCTCCATCCTCTCCTTTTCTTATTTTAACTTCTATTTCCACATAGGATCCTGCCAATTTCCTTTTGAAGAATCCAATCTCCTGACCTCTCCATTTCTTTTCCCCCTTGTGTAAAGATGGTGTAGCCTCATTTACC
Organism: Apus apus; assembly: GCF_020740795.1. NCBI lineage: Eukaryota > Metazoa > Chordata > Aves > Apodiformes > Apodidae > Apus > Apus apus. Next base: position 105,275,962 of record NC_067284.1, on the reverse strand, counting down.
ATAAAGTAAATGAAATATAACCACCCTGCTTGCTCTCCTACTATTATTCCTCCCTTCAACTCCAAGCTCTCTGAATCCACCATCTGTAAAATTGCCTGGAGTCCCTCCCTCGTTCTAGCACAGGCCCTCTCTGAGTTTGACTTCACCTTTTACATTCCATGAAAACTAGTCTTGTCCCAGTTTTTACCAGCTTTTTCTTAGATAAAGCCAGAACCACTGTAGTCTGCTGTCTTCTTGGTTTACATCATCGCTATTCAACACAATCAGCCATTCCTTTCCTCTTAAAAATGTCTCTCACCTCACTTCCATGTCTCTTCTCTCCTGGCCCTTCAGCCTGCCGTTGCTTCTGCAGAGAATTATCTTCCCTCCTCCCATCTTTGTTGGGCTTTGAGTGTGTTATCCCAATTTTCCTTTGCTTTTGGGGTTTTTTTGGTTGGTTGTTTGGTTTTTTTTTAATGTGGGGTTTTGTCTTTTTTTGTTCTTTTTTTGGTTGGTTGTTTTTTGTTTTGTTTTGCTTTGTTTCCTGTACCTTTTCTCTAATTGGTCTCATCTCCAAATTGTCCTATTTAGATTTATGAAACTTGGATCTGCTTTTTTGCTCCCAGCCTGCCTTTGTCTGTCCACATTAATATGTAGGTTTGTTTCTCCTTCATTTTTGATAGCTGGCTGTAAGATAAAACTTTTATAGCCAGGCATTTGCCTCTCTTTTCCCAACCAGCTTCAACAACTACACATTCTGACCCATACATTGGTTACTACATTTTGAATATTTTGACTGATGTCCTCCTCATGTCTTTCTAATGACTCATCTTTTGCATCTGTAAGCTGCTTGCCTTTACTTTGAAGATATTTCCTGTTCTTGCTTCCCCTACCTCTCATTTTTCATTCAAGTTTGAGGCTTATTTCTGGTTCTGCTAGTTCTGGCTTCCACTGTCCTCTTGTAAGTTCCTCAAACAACTGTTTCTGCTCCCAGGCTATGCAGCATACTGAGGAAGAGCTTCATTAAAGAGCCATAAATCTACTTCATTACACTTCTTAAATACATCCTTAAAACTGTCTCTTGGCAGAGAGTTGGCAAAAAGCCAGTTGGTTAGCTTTAGTACTGAGTCTACTGCTTATCATCCCACGCAGGATTATTTCCTGTTGGTTGGTCAGCACATCTCTTTCTGGTTTGATTTCCAGGCTTTGGGGGCAAGGTTCCTCATGGTGATAAAGAGCCCTGATCCATTAGTTGGAACATGGAACATGTGTATGGGAAAGAAGGGGTTTATTTCATTGCTCCAAACTGCAAGACTGCCCCTTCAGCCCATTTTACTTCTCCACTAGATGTTGGCTCTGTGAAGGAGTAAAGCTAAGATGTAGGCATTTGCAAGCAATAATGCCAAAAACTTTAGGTATTTATGGTATGATTCTTCACCCACTGAAGTTAATGAGATTTTAAAATCCACTCCAGAGAGGATTGTAGCAGACCCATGGAGACTGAAAAATCTATTAAGTTCAGGTTAGTTTAGCAACTTAATCACCCCATTTGAAACACTTGGATTCTTCAAAATCTGAGGCTGAAACCCCAACAAGACATGACACAGATCACCCACTAATGATTATAAACATCCTTAGTTCCAGGATGTTTGCTTGTTCCTTTAAGTCTCATTAGAAAGATTCCCCAGTTTCCATTCTGCTGCACAACTGGCCTGCAGCAAGCTTGTGCTGTGTTTAATATGCTTGTTGGTCATGAATGCTTACTGTATTTAAATCTTTAGGCCTTTCTCCTTCAGGGAATGTGTTTGACCACGTATCTTTTAGTTTCCACTGCAGGATCTATTACGTGCAGGCTTCCTGCACTCAGACTCGGCCTGGTTTAGCAGATGATTTCAAACCGAGGCTGAATCTATTTGAGATTTCTGCCCACACTATAATCTCTCAGGCATTTCTGTGTCTGGTTTCAAGTGACTCAACAACAGAGCTCCTGGTACTTAAATAGTGAAGGGGTGAGAAGAGGCAGGAAAGTAGGAAGTGAGGTAAATTATCATGCTTTCTCAGCATTACCATCCAAATATAAGTGACAGGATAAAGACTGTCAGGTTTTTTAATTTACAAAATTGACTATACAGATCATCCCTGCATGTGGAATATCTGGGCAGTCTTTTCCTTTTAAAGGTACACTGGGAAGATGCTTTTCCGCATCCAGAAACTGGATTTTATGTGTTTGAGTAGCAAGGTGAGTGGAAAGATGGAGGATAAGGCAGGTTGCTCTCCGTTCAGCTTTTGCTGAGGACTGCTTATTGTAAAAATCTCTGTTAAACTGTGATTGCTAGGACCTGGTACACTACCTCCAAGACTTAAAATCTTTGGGCTTCTCTAATAATTGGCTTGTTTTTCTGTTGCATACTCACTACCTCCTTTTTGGGGGCTAGTAGCTGGGTAGGAATCTCTTCATGCCTGGCAAGCTCCAAGGCTCTAAGCAATTATTTCCACCTAGAAATGGAAGTGCCTTCATGCCAGAACCCAGCTGTGGTTAGTAATAGTGTTTATAATGTGCCTTGTAAAATGCAAGGCACCAGCTTCAAATTGTGAAGGCTTTTTCTCCTACTGTTCCCACTAGAATGCCATTCAAATCCCTGCAGTCTCTGATGGCTAGAAACATCCTAATTTCAAGCCTACACATATTCATGGCTGGTCTGCACAGACTTACTCCTAACATTATGTTTTAGCATAAATAGGTTTTGCCTTTTGTTGGTATTTTCCCTGTGGTCTTTATGTAGAATAATCAAATTATCCTTTTGGCTTTCTTTCTGCCAGGCTAAACAAGCCAAGGTACTTAGTCTCCACTTACAGACAGCTTTTCCTGCCCTAATCTACCCTTCCATAATCTACCCTTACTTGAATTTAAATTACCCACAATTTACAAGTAGTTCAGATGAGATCTTGCTCAGCCCAGTACAGTAGCAATAGCTCATCTCTACTAGATATTTTCTGGAGTTGCATTTAGATTTTCATGGCCATGTCACATTTGTGACTTTCAGTTCTCCTGGGATGGACTAATAAACCTGGACCCTTTACCTCTGTCATTTCCAGCAGCTGCCAGCTCACAGCAGAAATTCATGGTATTAGCCCAGTCCCTGGCCTTGCATTTCATGCTGTTGAATTTCCTCTTGTTTTTCACACTCCAGTTTTTGAGGTAATCTAGTAATTCCTCTGTGATAGCTTGATCTTTCTGTTAAGGGGGCCTCTGCAAACTTCAGTGGAGCCTTTTGAACACTCTCTTCATTCTGTACTGCGGTCATTAATAATAATTGGATGGAAGTAAGCTCAAAACTGATCCTTCAGGAATTGCAGCAACAGACCGATAGTTGTCTGAGGATATCCTTGCTTTAACCAGCACTTTCCCCGTCTCAGGACTGCTGTAGAAATCCACAGTTTAATTTCCCATGTGGTACCTTGCTAGTGCTTCATGAAGCAGAGGCTGTGGCTGCCCCAATTCCTTCAGCAGTTTTCTTATCAGAGAAAGCTCTTGTGTTAGTTGCATGTGGTCCAGTTTTGATGATTTTTTAAAAATTTCCTTCCATTTATTATATTACTGCAGTATAGTAGCAAGAGTAATGGACCCCTTAGTAGGATTTCTGAGTGCCAGGTATTGCACAAGCACTGAACAGGACTGATTCCTGCCCCAGGGAACATATTAGAACTTTATTCTAACTCTCTTTTTCTTAAGGACTTGCAGTGTGTTGGGTTCCTAATGGGCCTGTCCTGCCCAGAGGTATCATAGCTCTGCTTCATGTCTTTGATTTCTCTGCCATGATCCAGAGTTGCAACTCTGGCTCCTACCTCTCATGCAGAGATCATACCTTTGTGCACAATTTGCAAATCTGGAAAATACACATTTAATGTTGATGTAAAAACTCAGCTGTGTCCCTTTCTAAATACACATCTAGTGTACACATCAGCGAATTTCAGATCTTAAAAGTAATGGGAATTTTAATTAGTGATAACCTTTGCTGTGCTCCTCCTTGTTCCACTTTGCTCCAGTCCTGGAGATCCAGCTCAACCCACTCAGCTCAGACTTCACGTCTCCCTGTGGGGTCAGTCTTTCTCCACCCTCTCTGGTGTAAGCCAAGAACTATTGCACTTAACAAAACTTGGAGGTGAAGAGGGAAAAGGGAGAAGTTAGGAGACATGTCCCAAAAATCTAGGAAGAAATCACTGGTATTGACCACTGCCAGTGTATGTGTGACTTGGACACTGAAATTCTGGCAGGTGTATGTCTGTGTCCGTCTGTCCCTGGGAAAATCCTCCATGAGACCAAGACCATGTGTGCTAAAATTCTGGTCCTCTCCTGATTTTATTCACTGATTATTCATCCTCAGTTGTTTGCTTTTTTTTGTTACGGTAGGAATTTCAGATCCCATACCCATCACTGTTCAGCTCTTCATTGCCAACAAGAGGATTTTGGGCTGGTGACTGCACACAGCATGCAACCTTCAGCTTAGGGAGAGCTGTCCCCTCTGAAGACCTCAGTAGAGACTTCAAAGTAACCCAACCCGTGTACATTGTTCTTCTTTCTAAATAACTATAGTTTGGCCAAGAATGGTGTTTGAGCTCACATAGTATGTGTCAGATCTTATTTTGCTGTGGGTAATGCAATCCTACACAAAAGATTCACTTGCAGTTTGTGGTAAAACTGTCTTTATATGAGCATAGATGGGCAGCTCTGATCATGGGAGCAGAACCTCCCACGCTGACCCTTCTCTCCCTCAGCCTTTACAAGGTTCACATCAACACTTGCAGTTTCAGACTACTGAGAATCGATGACTTCTGCTTTTCGGTTGGTCTCTGCTTTGAACTTTCCTTAACAGAAGGGATTTTTTAAAAAATGAAATACACATACACACACACACAAGTTTGTCTTAAGGCAGCCCAAGTGCTCATCCATAGGCAGGGGACTGATTAATGCCATGTTAGTTCTCAGTGCCGTGCATCTCTGCTTTCATGACTTTCCTGATGCCAGCATGTGGCATCAGACTTGTGATAATGACTGGAAGGAAGATGCATTTATTCTTGCATAGTGGGGGGCTTTTCAGTCTTGCAGGCAAACGCATAACAAGATCCAGCAACTGAAAGCTGGACAAATTCAACCTTGAAATAAGACATGGTTTCCTAGCTGCAAGTAAAATTGAAGTTTGAAACAGCTTTTGAGAGGAAATGGTGGAATTGCCATTGCCTGGAGTGTAGACAAGATTTGCTATCTCTCTGAAAAGGGTTTCTTTAATCCAGCATTTTGGGAGAGTTCTGTGATTTGTTGTGTGCAGGAGGTCAGTGGAAAGGAGTAATAGCAGTGCTGTCTGGTCTTGGTGGGTGAATTACTGGATGTGATTAAATGACCTTTTTGGTTTGGGTCAGTGAATTTCTGTAATAAAAGGATTGGCTGCAGCATGGAGAGGGCTGTGAGATGAGGCAATATCTTAGAGAAAAAAAATATAACCTATGTCTGTCTTACTGCCTTTTTGGCTGTTAATAATTTAAGTGTTGCTGTTTACCAACTGTGGAGTTAAAATCTGCATAAATGTTAATATCTAAGTATTTCAGAGACAGAAGACTTTGATTGTAAGTGGCACTCTGGTTTTTAAGTGCCTTTCATTGTACAATATTTGTCATTTTGCCACATATTCTTTATTACAACCCATTCTGTATCGATCTTTCTCTGGAAGGTGGTGGGAATCCAAAGTGCCTTCGACCACTGCAAAGAGCAGCATACCAGAATGCTGCAAGTATTGCTATTTTTAGGCCCAAGGGAAAATCTGAAGCTGTAATTATCATTATATTTTCATTCTCTTAGCCTTCAACTACAAACTGTAAAGGCTGTATTCAAATTGCCTGCTTTAAAAATCTTGAACAGAGTCCCAGAGAGAGAGCAATCTGAATTGTTCCATGACATTTTGATTTCTAAGATTCATCAAGTCTGAATATGTGCAAAATCTAGGGGATTTGATTTTGAATCAAACCTGTGGTTTTTTTCAACACAAACATCTATGCAACTGTTTAATTTTCAAAATGTTCCTGCAATTTTGATAGTGGTAGGTAAGATTTTCAGAAGTTATTAGAAGTAGCTAAACTCTGCTGCTGTTGACGCCAACAGAAAAGCCCTCTCAGTGCTTTGATGGCAGAAGGATGAGGCCAGAGCTGTTTCCCCTGGGCTCTGCACTGGTGAGGCCACACCTCAAATCCTGGGGTCAGTTTTGGGCCCTTCATCACAATAAGGACATTGAGGGGCTGGAGCGTGTCCAGAGAAGGGCAACGGAGCTGGGGAAGGGTCTGGAGCACAAGTCTTAGGAGAAGTGGCTGAGGAAACTGGGGGTGTTCAGCCTGGAGAAAAGGAGGCTGAGGGGAGACCTTCTCACTCTCTGCAACTGCCTGAAAGGAGGCTGGAGCGAGGTGGAGGTTGATCTCTTCTCCCAGGTAACAGGAGATAGGAAAAGAGGAAATGGCCTCAGGTTGTGCCAGGGGAGGTTTAGACTGGATATTAGAATAAGCTTCTTCACTAAAAGAGTTATTAAACACTACAACAGGCTTCCTAGGGAGGTGGTTGAATCACCATCCCTGGAGGTGTTTAAAAGATGTTTAGATGTGGTGCTTGGAAACTGCTTGGGCTGCTGTCCCATGTGGTGTGGAGATACCTGTTTGTCTAGGACTGGATCCTGGCTGCAGTCCTGGACAGGACTCCAGGGCACCCAGCGTCCAGTGTGTTGTCCTCTAGAACTCCTTTGGAGGAAAAAAGGGAGTAGTTTTCTGTGTTCCTGAGTATGTTTTTCTGAAGTATTCCTTTGGAAACACGGCTGGAAGAGGTGCTTCCCAGCTGGCCAACTTCTGCAAGCCTCAGCAGATGCAATACTGCTCTCACTGCCAACACCCTCAGTGCTGAGGATCCTGGGAGGTTGCCATTGAATTCAAAGTTGGAGCCAAGACTAAATTTTATTTCTTTCAGGAAAGAATTCTATACAAGGCAGTGGAAAGGTTTCTCTGCAGTGTTGTAAGGAAAAATTTCAAAACAGTCAGTAGAGCCATTGGGTTTTCAAGGACAAACCCTTTTCTTTCAGCTACTCAGCAGCCTCAATGCCACAGCACAAAGGAACTGAAAGGAAACTGGCTTTGATTTTTCATTGCCCATTGACATAATAAATAATGCCAAATTAGATTACTTTTTTAACTAACAAAAATCATTAATAAACAGTTGATGTCTTTTTAAACAAGGTTTCTCTGTAATTATTCTGTTTTGTGAGACTTGCCTTGGTTACTGAGAATCTTGCACTGCTGTGATAATGGTGTGAAAGTCAGTAGCTTTAAGAGCTGGAGGCCTAAGAAGGTAAGAGCAGCTCTCTGTCATTGTATCAGTGGGTTTGTGTTTACAGTTCATTAGTCCATGTTTAAAAATACCATGCTGCCAATTTAAATCACAGCTGGATTCATACAAATTTTGAGATTATCACTTGCTGAGCAAAATCCTTCCTTTGCTTTAGCTTGCAGATTCACTCGTGCCCTTGGAGATTAAGCCTGGTATTTCCTTAGCAACAGTTTCTGCCGTGTTGCATACTAAAGACAACAAGCATGTGCTGCAGGTACAGTATGATGGGAAAGGGAGAAAAATATCCTTCCACCAGGTTTCTTGCCATCTGGGACCCCAGCTGTTCTTATGAGGCAACCTCTCCAACAAGTCTTTGCCCACTGGAGCAGAGTCTGTGTCAGTTGCTTTGTCCTGGCATGTGCAAGTGAGGAATTACACTTAGAGAAGAGAGTGGGATGCAAATAAATCTCTCTTCTCTCTTTTTGTTGGCCATGTGCCTGGCTAAGATAAAAGGGGAGGTGAGATTACTCCTGAAGTGAGACTACAAATCATACCACTGTCTTTCATAACCTATACACCAAAATCAGCATCAGTCAGCCTCTCATGGACTGAAAACTGAGGTCCAGAGGGCAGAGATGATAAGCTAAAACATTAGACATATGAAGGGACTGTCTTCTTTAAGTTGCCCTATTCCCCAAGACACAGAAACATCCTTGCACTAAGTAGCAGTGTACACTCTTTTCCTACCACCTCCTTTTGGCTGATGCTGCAGTTAGTGCTCTGCAGCAGGAGGTGATGCCTGATGGACCTGCTTGGCTTTGGGTGCTCCAGTCACCTTTCTCCTTTGATGCATGAGCACGCAATGAACTCAGTGAAGCCACACTCTGCACAATACTGCCTCTCCTGGTGGGCAGCAGAGCTGGGCTGGGCCCACTACACTTGTGGATAATGTCTTTAGTGGAGGGGCATAAAGATTGGTTAATGATTTAAATCAGTGCACAGCAGACAGGCTGTCATACTTTTTCCAAGTCAGTTCCCTAGAAACACTAGGCAACACTGAACAAATAGCAATATTTAAATGCAGTTGGTCTAAGACTGCTTTCTCATTTGTGTTGTTCATTTACTCCCTTCTCTGCTCTGATTCCTGGTGCCAAACAGACTTAGATCTAGGCTCAGAATGCCAGAGTCCTCACTTGTGGATGGAGGTAAAGCCAGCACAGTGGTGTCTGTCAGTATGGCTGAGCCTGGGACCCACCATGGCATTAATTCAAGCACAAATAACATGGTACATGCGGGTAGGCCCACCAACTTCAGGGAAAATGGTGGGGTTTTGTGTAGTGACTCAAATGCATCCCTTCTTGTGGAAATGGAGCCTGAGGAGACAATATTTCTCTCACAAGGATGAAAAACAACCTTCCCTGGCTGTTGAAAAGAACACAGGGACATCTCAGCAGCAGGTTCAGACATGATGCTACGTGACAGGAAAGGCACGGAGTTTGGAGGAGCCCAGGCTGTCACCTGGAGTGCACTGGGTGCTACAAGGCCCTGGAGTTGCTTCAGGCAAATTTTCTGTGTGTTGTGCAGCTGCATCCCTGGCAAATGATCTTGCCATAATTTTGAAGCAATTTCCCCCAGTGCCTTTTTCCCAGGGACTGAGTTGCTAGTTCACCAGGAAGGATGAGTGCTGACACTTTCCCACCCTTACACAACACAGGACACATGGACTTATTTTACACAATAATTTCCTCACAGTTCTTTTTATAGGAATCAGGTTTTCATCTCCATTAATAAAATGGTTTTTTGGAAGTGCTCAGTTAGCTCCACACCTTGCCCACATGGTGCTAGGTTAGGTACCCCTGCGTGTGCTTGCCCTGCCTCCCTCTCCCTGCTAACAGAGAAGGGTTTCAGGAGTGAGTTAGAGCACAGAACTTTCTGAAGCAGCACAAAATTATACTCGGGTCACACTCCAGTGATTTTTCAGGCAATGCAGCTTCTCTCATGCTTCCCTGTTTGTATTCAAGTTCTTCTTAAAGACTCACTTTTCTGAGGCCAGTGAGAAATAAATTACCCATTTGTTTCTCATTGCCTGAGTAGTTACTTGCTCTGAATTTGCCCATTTCCCAACCTGTTGTACCTTTTAGAGTGTGATTTTCAAGGCACTTTAAGACATGATTCCTAGAAAATATTGGAGAGTACCTGAACACCAAACCAGAAGTCTTCAGTCTTGAATCAAGTCAGATAGGTCTTCTAAGATGAAAGAAATTTAAACAGAAATGAATTTGACTGAAATTTTAAGATTATGGAGTTGAACTAAAACTGCTAGTTTCTTTCTATAAATGGTGACTTGTATTTGCAGTGGAGCCCAAGGCTGGGTTTCTCCTTTCCCCTTCAGTGCTGCAATGTTCCCCTGTAGTCCCAGAAAATAAAATCAATATTCCTTTTCTATCTCCTGTGCTTGTTATTCCAACTAAAGTATAAGAAGCTGGTGTGATTCCCTGCATCCCTGTGTACCTTCTCACCCATTAGCTCCCTCCAAAACCTCCACAACCTCCTGCCAGCAAGAAGAGAAAGCGAGTGAGCGATGATGTGCCAGAGTGTAAATCTTTGAAGCCACTGCTGAGCGGCTCCATTCCCGTGGACCAGTTTGTGCAGACACTTGAGAAGGTAGTAAGTCTTTGGTGGCAAGTGAGAATCAAGTGGATTTCTGCTAATCTCAAAAATGTGCTGCTTTGCTAGGAAGGGAGGGAAAATAATTTTAACATGGCTTGAAACAGAGAGGGGATAATGAGCTCACAAAGTACTTCTGGGAACGTGTGTCCCTGCACTGACTGTGGAGGGAATAGTTCCTTGTGGAGTCATGTCCTGATACAGGGGAACCATATCAGTTGATTCCTCCTGGTTTTCTGTGGAAACAGAGCTTTTGGATTCACTCCAAATGGGTGAGTTTCCCCCATGTAACTTTTGGATTTGTCAGCTGGTTCCCAATAAATTTGAACAGTGGGGTGGAGGTCTCAAAAGTACTTCAGTTCCTACAAGTTCTGTGACAATGGGTTGACTGGGTGAAGAGTAGATCCTGAAAATGTCTACGCTGATGGAGAAGCTTTCCGGGGAGCTGCAGGACAGGGGGCTTGGTGGCTGAATTTATGGGCAGTTGGATACTGCTCTGTGGAGCCCTGTTCTCCCTTGCATGCCTCTTTGGAGAAAATGGATAGGAAAAAGGGCAGGGTAGTCTGTGAGGAAGCTTGCCTTACGGTTCATTGGCTCTCCACTATCATCTTCTTTGAGGCAGTAATGTCAGCAGAGGGTAATTTCTGTAGTTAAAGGAGCCATTTGTCCTCTTTGCCTCAAGATTTTGCAATTGCAGTGACATGGTGTAGTGGAAAATATTGGCTTTAGCCTCTCTGTTCTATATCCATCTGTATCCTGAGGATCATAACATAGGGTGTCTGCAATGGCACTCTGTATTTTGTGGTCATTCTCCCCTTTCCTCCCTCCTGTGCCCCAGTCTTTCATCTCTTCCTGTTTTCCCAGGTTGTAGTAACATCTCTCTCTTTTACTCCCTCCCCAATGGTACATCTAGCACGGTTTCAGTGATGTCAAGGTGGAGGACACAGCCAAGGGACACATCGTACTCCTCCAGGAGGCAGAAACCCTCATTCAGATTGAGGAGGATTCCACACACATCATCTGTGACAACGATGAACCTTTGAGGGTGAAGCTGCGTGACCTGGTTCTCAAATTCCTGCAGAATTTTTAGCTCATGGACATCATGCTGCTCTGCAAGGAGACACTCCAGAGAACCAGAGCTAAGGGCTTTCCAGAGGATGGTCCTAGGGAGAGAGAGAATTTCCTGATAGCAAGAGACCAGAAGCCACCTTTTCCTTCATGGAGAAGCAAGGAAGTATTTTTTAGTATCTATACAGTTTTTAAATATTATTTTTAACCAAGTTTTGAATACTTTGGAGATGATTCCTGGGCTGTAAAATTAGGAGTTGGAATCTTATAGGAGATAGAGACTGCAGAGTAAATAGAGTGTGTATTTACCAGATCAGGGTGGAATTGTGTGCAGACACAGACATTTCTCTCTGTGTGACCCTTGCAGCAATGTGTGCCCCAGCCCTTTACCTTTGAAAACTCTGTAAAAATATTGAAACAGTGGCCTCAGATATTAAGAGGTAATTTTTTTCTCCCCACTGCTTCTTCCCCATCATCAGATCCAATTTTCTGTCTGTCCTCCATTCACATTGTGTGTGTGTGTTTCACTGGCATGAAGAGGAATGGGAAAGCTGGTAAGGCAAAGATTAGAAAAAAACTGGAAAAGGGGGAACTATGGGGGACGTGGAACAGCTGCGAAGTGGCAAGAGCCTGACCATTCCCTCCAAAAGCAGAGGGATTTTGGAAAAAAATATATATTTTAGGAATGCAAGGTGTTTCTTGATGCTGCACCCTCACCTGTTAGGACCAGGTCACCCACCTAGCTCTTTGCTGGGACTTGCAAAAGGCTGGTTTCTCCCGGGTCTTTCCATCATCAGTGGAGCAGCTGTCTCAGGAAGATACTGTCAAAAGTAATTAAACTCCTAGTGCTCATGAAGAACCTTTAAGTGCCTCTTGTTTCTACCTTCCAAAAACCTGTCCTTTCAGCCCCCACAAGCCCAAATCCTGATTGAAATACTGAGTCATTTGCACAAAGCCATCTGTACTGCAGACCTGAGGAGGTTTCTCACTCCCAAAATCATTTATTTGGGGTCTAACTTTAGTTAATAGTATTGCTTTTAAAAGGAGCCGATTTCTCAGATATACTGCTGTTTGGTTTTTATTGGATTGTTTTGTATTTATTTGGTGTTAAAAATAAAAAGCATAGTAAGACTGCCAAGGAGGAAGCACATTCTGTGGTTTATAAAAGCATCTGCATGCCTGCTCCACATCCCCCTGTGCGGGTAAGTACACACTTGTAAAGTATAACTACTCCTTCAGTTTATAGCTTTGGGGAGATTATGGCAGTGGAAGAACAGCTCTGTAATAAAAACTATTTGCTATTGCAGTTTCCATATCACATTTTGTACACATTAAGGATTCTTATTCAATTGGATGTATAGACTCCAGCATCTGTACTTTTCCTTTCCATGTACGTCATGGGTGTGAGAGAAATGGTGTCATTAGTGTGATAAAAACTTGTTGCAGTGGCATTCATCCTCGTTGGAGTTTACAACATCTGCAGCGGTTTGGCTTCCTTATCATCACTTGGAAATGGAATAATAGATTTGTTAATATTTCGCCTTGCAATTAAATCTCCAAAAAAAGATGATTCCTAACACACAGAGGCCTTGGGTTAAACACAGCTGGGCTGAGGGAGAGGGAAGAGTGGACCTTGTAATGGATGAGTCCTTGAGGGCATCTTTCTCCTTGTTACCCAAACCAGTTCCAGCATCAGTCCTAGTGCTCCAGAGCCTTTGTTTTGTGAATATACTCATTTGGATATATAGTCATTGGGAACCAGACCCAAGGCTGTTCATTGGTGCTTTTTGCATCCATCTTGGCTGAGCGTGGGTGGCACAGCCATGTGCTGGTGGGCAGACCATGAGGGCCGTAGGTTCTGCTTGGTGAAAGCTGTGCTCGAGTGACTGAATATTGGGAGATCTGAGTCCATGTGCTGCCATGGAGGACTCAGAGGAACCTTGTGGGGAGACATTGGAAGGTGTAGAAATTCACCAGGAAGAGCTTATTATGGGGCAAAGAGCAAGGGAAAATTGGTTTGCTGGCCCAGTGAAAAAACACTGGAAACCTGAAATTCCTCCTCTGTTTTTCCTAATGCCTTTTGGGAAGGGAGAAGCAAATTCAGTAATTAGCACTTCACAGCTGCTTAACGACAAACCATGGCTGTCCCCTCATGGCAGCCATGTGATGTTGTATTTGTGAACCATGCCAGACCTTCCCATCTTGACTCCACCAAGCTTTTAGGTCAGCATGAGCTCTGGCCCGTGACTCCTCCCCTCACCAGACTGCCCTTTGAGCAGAGCTGTGACTTCCCTGGTGGTAAATGGGCTGAGAGCTCAGTTCCCAGGGCCCAAAGAGTGAGAAGCATTAAAACCCGTATACAAAGAGCCAAGAAGACCCTGGCTGGAGTGGAGCTGAGTTGTACCTTCCTGTAGTCAAAGAGGATGTCCTTGTACCAGAGCCCAAGAGCTGAACTAGCTGGGTGTGGAGACACATGGGGACATATCTATAACATGTGATTCTGTGACATGGAGCCCTGCAGTAAAAGGGCTGTGGATTTACTGATACCAAAGATTTAACCAAGCTCCTTGTTTCTCTGACTGCAGGTGTGTGAGGGTAGGAAGGCAGGAGAGATTTGCTGTCTTTGCTGAAGCTACACAGTCCAGCCAGCCTTGCATTGTCGGGGGAGGAAAAAAAAACCTCCTCGTGTACTCATCCAGCATGACCTCATTACAGAGAGTCCAGTTAGACAGAAAGGCTTTATCAATCTCAAGGTATTAAGGAAATATGAAGAGTGAGACAGCTTTTCTCAACCACAATAGCTATTCCACAGGAGTGACTAGTGTATAATTGGGCCAAATAAAACCTGATGCTCTGACCCTCCCCTTGAAAAATCTCAGTGTTGCCCAAATTGACAGAACTGGAGAGATCCATGATTTTGGACATGTACCTGGAGTACTGCTTCACTTCGCCCTTCTGTGAAATAGAAATTGTACCATCCTTTGCAGGCTGCCTTGAGACTCACAGCTGAAAGCTGCTGCAGCAGAAGTATTACTAAAAGTGCTTTGAAGGTAATTTGGGACCTGGGAGCGGGCTGCTGCGCTTGTGAACAGGATTAGAAATGTTCTCAAGCTCAACCATTAGGTTTTAGCTTGGTTCACTACAGAAAGGCAACTGGTGTGATTGGGCTGTCACAGCAAAATGCTTATTTGAGGTGCAGAGCTCTGGCAGTGCTGGGTTAACAGTTGGAGTTGATGATTTTAAATGTCTTTTTCCAACCAAAACAATGAATCCTCCCAGTAACAGCAATGCTGATATTTTATTGGGTCATCTGGTAGCTAGTGGCTTTCAAAGGCCTTCCCACCCTCCTGGGGGAAAAAAAAAAAACAAACCACACAACAAAACGAAACCTAAATCCATTTAAAAGTTTTTATTTATTTCTTCATGTCATTTTGGGCAGGAAAACTTTTTACTGCTTCAGTCCAGCATCTGAAAAACTGGTTCATTTCTTAGAAATGTTTTGTCTGTTGGAAAAAGAAACATACTGGGAAGGATATTCTTCAATGAAAAAATGTAATTAAACTAGCAAAAATAAGTGCTTGTTCATTCTGCACAGAGGCAGAAAAATAAAAAGCATTTCTTCTAGCTGGGTCAGTCCTGCAGAGGTAACCATGGCAGCCCAGGAGAGCTGTGAGTGGCAGGAGGGGAATGCGATGGATGACAAATGCCTTTTCACCAGAGATGGACACTTACGTGGACAAACAGCAGCAAAGGTTCTTGCTTTCACTCTCTCTCTTCCAGAAAGGACACAAAAATAATCCCCTTGGCCATCGTGTGCTGCTCATTGTGCCACAGCCATCCCCAGTGCCCCTGACCACGTGTGACACTGGTGTCCCACCTGCTGTGCTGGGCTTCCCTGGCCCCTCCCTGCAGCTCCCCTAGTTAAGCCCAGCAGTGCTGGGTGCTGCCAGGCAGCTTCTCAAGCCAGAGCTCTGCAGGGCTGCCCCTTGGCCCCTGGCAAGGGATCCATTCTCAGCACACTTCCCAACCAGGGATGCATCACTGCGCTGGGGACTAACAGGGAGAAAAGGTTTAAATCAGCTTTCTGCACCTGGATGGCTTTTATGGAATAAAATATTCCTGGATGGAGAGATTTAATGTGTTTTCTTTCTATTAATGTCAGCCTTAGTAAAAACAACTAGACCAAGTTCATTCCAGGCTCGTGCTGTCCCCCACCATGCCCAGAAGCAGTCGGTGTCACTGGGGATCCGCTGGCCCCGGTGCCACCTGATGATGGGTGCTCTGAGCCACACCAGGGTCATCTCCTCAGGGCTGTGGACATGGTGACCTGAGGGAAGCTGGAGCGAGATGTTTGGTATGTGTCCCACTTGTCTTTTTTTATCCTTTTTTGTTTATTTTTTTTTATTTTTTTTTTATTCTTGAAGGGGAAAAAAAAACCCAACAACCCAACCTGCTGGGTCTGTGCCACAGAGCTGCTCCAGGACTTGCTGCATCCCAAGGGCAGAGCTGGGCTCCAGGGAGACAATCACAGGGACCAGTGGTGCTCAATACAAGGTGGTTTCCTTTTTTTTTTTTTTAAAAAACAACTATATTAAATTACTTAGTGGGTTAAAATGAACAGTGACATCCTTCCCTTGCAGGCACAACACTGGGTGCAGCATATCTCATTTATTAATTGCCTGGCTAATAACTGCTCATTTCCCTCTTACTGCTCTTAATATTTACTGTTTGAGCCCCTAAACCCCAGCCTGCTGCCTCTGCCTGGCACAGGCACTTGCTCGGTGGCTTCAGGTGCTCTCTGCCCTTGTTGCTTTCCTAGTGCCTTCCTCACGGCTCTGCAGCCATTTGGTGGCACTGTGGGCAAACACCTGCCTTGCCCAGGGGTTTTAAAACAAGACCAGGACTCCTAATGACCTGAACAACATGCTTCAACATTTGGTCAGCCCCGAAGTGGTCAGGCAGTTGAACTAGATGATCCTTGTAGGTCCCTTCCAACTGAAATTCAATGTAATTCAATTAAAGTCTAGCCTAGCCTACTCTGCCTTGGTGAGACCCCTGCAGTGCTGGGTCCAGTTCTGGAGTCCCCAAAACAAGAAGTACATGGAGCTGTTGGAGCAGGTCTAGAGGAGGCCATGGAAATGATCAGAGAGCTGGAGCAGCTCTGCTCTGGAGACAGGCTGAGAGAGTTGGGGCTGTTCAGTCTGGAGAAGAGAAGGCTCCAGGGAGACCTTAGAGCACCTTCCAGTGCGTGAAGGGGCTCCAGGAAAGCTGGGGAGGGGCTTTTGACAAGGGCATAGAGTGATGGAGTGAGGGGGAACAGTTTCAAGCGGTAAGAAGAGAGACTGAGATGAGATCTGAGGAAGAAATTCTTTGCTGTGAGGGTGGTGAGACACTGGCCCAAGTTGCCCAGAGCAGCTGTGGCTGCCCCATCCCTGGCAGTGCTGAAGACCAGGTTGGATGGGGCTTGGAGCAGCCTGGTCTAGTGGGAGGTGTCCCTGCCCATGCAGGGGTGTTGGGACTGGATGATCTCAAGGTCCCTTCCAACACAAACCCATCTGGAATTCCATGATTCTGTTCCAGCTTCATATTTCCACTGTTGCCCCAGGTTTAAAAGCAGGGCCCAGGGAACAAGACGGGTACTGGGTGACCCTCCTTGTGCAAAGGGCACCCATGGAAACGCAGCAGCCCTTTGCCTTTCAGCCTGCTAACAACTCCAAAATAACTTCTTAAAACACTGGGGATAAAATCCTATTTTTGTTCCTAAAGCCTTTCTCAGTCCTTTGCAGGCAGCAAGCTGAGGTACAAGTCCTGCCCATCGCTCGGCACACACCCAGCAGCAGCACATCCTGAGAAGTGGATGCAGGGATCTGTAATGCCCCCCCAGCACCAGCACTCCCCTGTACCTGCCAGCCCCACTCGCCACATCGCCAGACACCCTTTTAATTTAAGCCTAAGTTAATTTAATTTAAACAAAATAAAACCCCACCAAACAAACAAAAAAAACAAACCAGGAAGGCACGGTTGGGGTGTGTTTGCTTCCCTGGCTCATGGTTTGAAACACCCTCACCTAATTAACCTGGAAATGATGTGTGTGACCTTGGCTTTGCGACGTCACTGGTGTCCAGCCCTGCAGCAGTGTTCTGCTGCATTGGGGGAAAAAAAAAACCCAAACCAGTAATTTCTCTTTCCTGCCTGTCTCAGTGTGGCAGGGGCTTAACGCGGGTCCAGGGGAGGGTTCAGGTGTTAGCACCAGTGGCTGCAGGGCCTTTGCCTGAGCTTTGGCAGGAGCTGGTTGATTTTATGGCATTGATGGGCAGAACAGAAGCATAGGGACCAATTTCAGTGAAACTGCTTTTTATTAAGGAGTGTGTCATCTGAAAGGGAACATGGAGGGCACTTGTTAGTGTACAGTGTAAAGTACTTCTCCCTGCCCTCTCTCCTGGGAGAGGGGAATGAATTATCAGGGGGATTTATCCCCTCCTCCTCTTCCCCAGTGTCTGTTCCCCTCCTATAGGTAAAAAAACCCCAAACCAAACAGGACTGTGATGCAGTGGCTCATCTCACAAAGGTTGTATCAGTTCCAGCTGTAAAAATTATTTCCTTTAACATAATTTTTCTGCTGTGTAAGGACCAGAAAAGCCCCTCAAGCAAATCTGCTGCTGTTGAGCCAGTGCTCGAGGTGCTGCTGAGCGTGTTGGGGAGCTGGACCCTCACCATGGCATCCCACCCCTGCAGCCAGGCCCAGGCCTTTGAGCGGGGTTTTCTGCACTCTAATGCCGTGAGGGACATCCCTGCCTTCCAGCAATGTTCTGGAGAGAGATCCCAGGCATTTGGGAGACAGGTTGTGAGCAGAGCACCCACCTCCTGCCTTCTGGATCAAAATCCTTTGGTATTTTTCCCTGAAACTTCTCCTGGAAATAAAACCAAGCACAAATGCTGCCAGTAGGGAAAAGTCTGTATCTCAAGGCAGTATGGAAAATAAAGAGCACAATTCTCAGGGGAAAGCAGCAAGGGCAGGTGACACAGAGGTGAACAAGCAATCATGGAGAAAGCTCAAGAGGAAAGCAGGAGAAAGGAAGGAAGAGGAAAGCTCCCAACATGCAGGAACTGCTGTGGGATTTCTAGCTCAGAGTGGAAGGGGAGCCAACAAGTACAACTGGTTTTAGCATCAGACCCTGCTATCGCTGAGGAATCTCCACCATTCCAGACCAGCCCACCTGCTCATTGCTCCTGCTCCCTTGGGAAACATAAGCCTGGGGAGATGCCTGTTTTCAAGTTGCCCTGGGGCCACAGAGCAGCACTGCAGCTTTGAGCGCACTCCTGGTCCCAAACCCTCCCTTCCATTCCAAGGCCAAGCAGGCACAGAGACACTCTCAAGTTCAACTCTCCATTTATTGGATCCTTTTACAAAAAAACTCAACATTGTGCTCGTGTTGAAGGAGTGATTCTTTTCTCTCAGTTTTTTTCCTTTGTTTTTTTTAAACCTGGTGCTCCCGGAGCAGTCAGCACAGCCATGGGGCAGGGGGCAGGGGCTGTGCTGTGTGGCACCAGTGGGGTTCCAGGGGGGTCTGTGTCACTGCAGACAATGCTATTTACAGCCAAGGTGAGAAGGAACTCGCTCTGCACCCAGCACCCACCGGCTGCAACCCCTGCTTCTGGGTGAAGCAGCAGAAACAGGAAAGGGGGAAAAACCTTTCCCTTGGGAAAGGTGCAGCTGCTGAAGAGAGCTTCCTCAGGGCTGGGGTGGTGGAGACCGTGCGCCCCAGGCTGCTCTGTGCTGGAGCTGGGACAAATTGTACAACCTAACCTGAGCTTTGGAGTGACACTGGGACCCCCTGAAAGTCATGGGAGAGCAACAGGTAGTGAAGGAAGATGACTGGGATGGTGGCACGGGGCTGGACCACTCTCCAGAAATGCCCCTGTCCTCCCTGACGGTGCAGGGAAGCCTAAGGACAGCTCAGAACCTCAGATGCCTCAGGAGCAGAAAGTCAGAGAGTGAATCACAGGTCTGTACTCCAGAGGGTTTTAGTGTCTGTTCAGGCAGCCTGGGCAAAGAGCCACAGCAGCACAGGACAGGGAGGGACAGCACCAGCCCTGCAAGGGGTGGGAAGGAGATGTTTTCGCTGGCATTTCTTTTTCTCATGGCACCCCATCTCTCCCAATACTGCTGCTGTCCAGCATGTGCCCCCTGAGCTGCTGCCACCAGCAGCTCCCAGCGCCTGTTCACATCTTCACCCCCAAATCCTTCCCCTTCAGAGGGTCTCAGCAAGGAGGAAACCATCCCATGATGTGTGCAGGGATCCCCCATCACACAGCTCAACCATGACACTCCAAGCTTGACCCCTGGCTATGGCAGCACCGGGGATCCTCCAAAAACACCAACACTCTGGGCAAGAGGTGAGAGTGCTAAGAGCCTGGGAGGAAGAACAAGTTGGATTTCCACTGCTCATCTCTCCACCTCTACTGGCCTTGAACTGAAACATACCAGCTGAAAGAGGAAACCCCCAACCTTGGGCTCAGCACCAGCTCCGACTGCAGCCAAGCAACAAGGTTCAGCAAACCCCAACTCCCCCAACACAAACGGAGACACAAACGCTTCACATCACGTCCCCATTTCCCAAGCTCCCTCTGTGACAGTCTCTCACCAGAATAATAAAATTTCCCATAAGGTTTTTGAAAATAAGTTGCTGAGAAGTGTCTATTTATATAAAGTGCAATCCACGCCTGCATCCATCCTCGCTGCCTTCTCACTCTTGCTGTGCAGGCAGAGGGGTGGGAAAGGCAGAGCTGCCTTCTCCCTTGGCTGACACCAGGAACCTGTGCTGTACGTGAGCAACTTCATTGCTGCTAATGAACCTCCTATTAACAAGGGGAGAACTAAAGCCAGCAGCAGAAGAGCGTCGGGCCCCTCACGGATGCTGAAGCTGGTGCAGCTGCCGCCAAGTGCTGTGTTTCCATTCTGAGCATGGGCAGAAAACATCCTTCCAGGGCCTTGCAGGAATCTCCATTCGCGTTTTTAACGAGGCTGTGAGCCCTCAAGTGCTCTACTTGGAGCACCTGTTAAACCAAAAAGGGAGTGGATAGGAAAAATAAAAACCATACGGAGAGAAAAAGATACCTAGATCCGTATTTTGCTGCCGTCTGTAGTGCTGGTGAAGGCATGAGCCATCGGCTCTGCCAAGGACGGGCTGCCCCTTCCTACAGAGCAAGTGACCCCCAGCTGTGGGGCTGACATGGAAAATGGCTGAAACATGGCTGGAGAAGCCACTCTGTGCCCCAAAATGAGGTGCAGGCTGCAGGAGAGAAGAGTGGAGAGGCCTGAACTTTTGAGTGAGCTCAGCAGCTGCTGAGGGACCATCCTTACGCCTCTTGTGGGACTCACCAGAGACACAACCAGGTGGTAACATCCTTCCACCGCAGGGCGCTGGGCTGCTGAGCTGCATCCTGCCACAGTCAGACCAGAAACGCCAGGGACACTGAGATGAATCACACAGGTTTCACCTTCCTGTCTATCCAGCAAGAGCTTCTCCAGGCTGCCCTTACACATCTGGGACACTTTAAGGGAGAATATCACACAAGAGAGGGCAGCCTGTGTCCTTTCCTCCTGTCAGGCCAGGATCAAAACAGAACAGGTCAGGTGATCACAGGAGGTAACAGCATTTTGCTTTGGTGGGAGAGAATCCAGCTCCAAAAACAGCCCCATGAACACGATCCCACTGGCGTTTCCCACTTCATGTGAAGGAAAGCTCTTGGTGGAATTAACCTTCCAATGCAGCCCAAAGCCAGGGCACGAATGCGGACAGGATGGGGGGTTAAGGCAAACCGGAGGTGGGCACATTTCGCTTGGGGATGGAGGGTGGAGCAGGGACTCATGCCCATGGAGCAGCCCCAGCTCCGGCGCGTGCAGGCTGGGCTGGTGCTTCACTTTGGCTCTGCTTGGCTGTGCACGGATTCAGGGTTAGTTCCTCTCCTTCCTCCACTCTCAAAATAGGAAGTGATCTCAAGGTCCCGATACCCTGATGCCTGTCACGCTGGCACTGACAGCTGAACAACTGCCTGCTTCTCAGCAGGGAATGGGCACTGGGAAGAGCTGGCTCTCAACAACTGCCTCCATGTTTGGATGCTTTTGGGAATGAGGTTTATTTTCTCAGCAAATGCCAATCTTGGGGTGCTCCTGGAGCAGCTCTCCAGGAGGAAAACTGCAGCAGAGGCAGCCAGCTTGAACGCACAAGCCTGGGGCACTGCCAGCCCTGGCTGTGCTGCAGATGGATCATTCCTGAGCCCCCATCTCTGGAGGTTTAGCAGCACCTGCCATGTGCTGCATAGGGTGGAAAAAAGACACCAGGATTAAGACTGCAGCAGCTGAACACCCCCCGTGGCTGTGGTACAGATCTGGTGCAGTGCTGGGAGAGGGAGAAGGACCCCCCAGGTCCAACCTCTTCCCTGCTCACCCCTCTCTGAGGACAGGGTTCGGGGTGGTGAGCAGAGCAGAGCGAAGATGGATGACACCTGAAGTCCTCAGTAGGAGCCACAGGCCAAGATGAGCCGGGCCATGGTGTGTGGAAGGGGAGGAGAAGGGCTGCCCTGCAGGAGAATGGATGGGGACATCAGCAGTGAGCAGAGCTGCTTTCATGCTGGGAATAACCTCCCTGCAGTCCAACAGCTCCAACCTGGCCTTGCTGCAGACCCCCACGAGTGGGCAGACAGGTCCAGAGAAGAAAAGGGGATTGGGTGGGTGGGTAAAAAAGAACAGAGGAAAAAAACAAAAAGCCTCACGCAGCAAATCTAAAACACTTTCATTTTAAATAACAATAATTATAATTAAAAAGAAAGTTTGCCCTTGGCTAGCGAAGGGGCAGAGCCACTAGCCAACGTGCCATTCCTCAGTGTACGATCCTAGGGAGTGTCCTTACAGAAGCCATGAGAACCTGTTCCCTGTCGCTCAGTTGAGTCGCTGTGGGGAGAGCGGGAAGGGAGGGGGAAACGTTCCCATCCAAATCCCAGATTTTGCCCCGTGGCAGGGAGGCCGGAATCAACAGCAAAAGGCTTTTTGCACTCACAGCCCTGCCAAGAAACCACCCTCCGCCCTCACCTGCCTCTGGCTTAAGTTCGGAGAGCCGAGGGCGCCCGGCTGCTCCCGCTTCTAGATGAACTTGAAGCATTTTGTCTTGTCGTGGGGCAGGCGGGTCTTGAAGAGGACCGAGTCCACGCGGAACTGGGTGTACAGGAGGGGCATGTACCCATACACCTTGACGAAGAAGTTGATGCACTTGTGTCGTTCGTGGAAGTGAGAGTCGTCATGCGAAAGTGCCTGGGGGCACCCAGGGCAGCGGAAAGTCCAGCGGGAGGTCACCTGCAAGGAGGTACAGAGGTGGTCACTGCCAGGGCACACAGAACATGCCGGCCAGGGGGACACCCTGTCTGCACCCAAGGCACTGCACAGACGGACTCAGCTTCACGTCCTTCATGACACAGAATCCCGGGCTGGTTTGGGTTGGAAGGGAGCTTGAGATCATCTAGTCCCAACCCCCCATCAGGGGCAGGGACACCTCCCACCAGACCAGGTTGCTCCAAGCCCCATCCAACCTGACCTTCAACACTGCCAGGGATGGGGCAGCCACAGCTGCTCTGGGCAACCTTGGGCCAGTGTCTCACCACCCTCACAGCAAAGAATTTCTTCCTCAGATCTCATCTCAATCTCCTCTCTTTGCAGCTTGAAACTGTTCCCCCTCACTCCATCACTCTATGCCCTTGTCAAAAGCCCCTCCCCAGCTTCCCTGTAGCCCCTTCAAGTCCTGGAAGGTGCTCTAAGGTTCCCCTGGAGCCTTCTCTTCTCTAGGCTGAACAACCCAAACTCTCCCATCCTGTCTCCAGAGCAGAGCTGCTCCAGGCCTTGCATCATCTCTGTGGCCTCCTCTGGACTTGCTCCAACAGCTTCATGTCTTTCTTGTGTTAGGGACACCAGAACTGGCCCCAGCACTGCAGGGAAGTCTCACCAGAGTGGAGCAGAGGGGGAGAATGACCTGTCTCGACCTGCTGGTCACATATGCCTCAGAAGAATTAATAATCCATTGTGTCCCTTGTTTTAGGATCCCAGAACAAGATCTTTGGAGGGGGCTCCAGTTTTCAGGAGGTGCTGATGGGCCAGCCATTGATTAAAGGGCCTCCTTGTCTGTCTTGAATCAGACACCACAATACAGTGCCCTTTGGTTTTGGTCTGCTTGTCCTCTCAGCTGCACCAAACTCTACAACCTCCACTTCACAGTAGCTCCAGATGGGAAGAAAACCACACAGAAAAACCCACCCATCATATTCATGGCCAAAACCCATCTCCAAGGCAGGTGGCCTGTGACAGTGAGACATATGCAGGGCTGTAAAGAGCAGTTTGCCAGCAGTGACACACAGCAGAATGATCTGCATCCAAAATTCATGCTCAAAATTGTGACACTCATTTGTTTTCACAGGGCGGGGAAATTTCAGCTGGGCTGCAGTGTTTGGTCCAACAGCCCTCCATGTGCAGGTGAGCCTAAACATCTCTGGGAAGCTACACAAAATCAGCAAGAAATCATTCCTACATTGCTGTATGTTACAAAAAGAAGGAAATTTCATGGAGCTGTTGGAGCAAATCCAGAGGAAGCCTCAAAGGTGATCAGAGGGGCTGGAGGCCAGGTTGGATGGGGCTTGGAGCAACTTGGTCTAACAGAAGGTGTCCCTGCTCACAGAAGGGCAAGTGGAATGAGATGGTCTTTAAGGTCCCTTCCAACCTAAACCTGTCTGGGATTCTACGAAATGTATCTGTTTGGGATCAGCTTCTCAGAAGAGCCTTTGCTGACCCAGGAAACATTTTGGTCTGAGCTGCAGCTTAAGTCGAACCCCACTTCATCCGCTTGCCATGGTGAGGATCTGGCTGCTTCAAAGGGCTGTGCTGAGTTTTCATGCCTTTCTGACCATGCACCAGATGTCCTCAAGGCTGGAGCAGGGACATGGTAACAGCCTTGAGCACGTCACACCTGTGGTGCTTCAGAGATGTGATGCAGTCAGAATTTGGTAAGGACAGCACGTATTTCCCCTGGAGCAGAGAAGCCTCCTCAGAGACCGCTTGCCTTTCAAAGACATTGAACAAACCAGCACTGGAAACACAGAGCCCAGCACAAGCTTCCACCCCACATTTTACCTTTATGGGAGGTTTTCTTGTCAGGTGAGAGACCAAGAAGTTCATGGCAATGTCCTCACAGTTGATGTACTCATCCACCATGTCACGGATGGCTTGTGGCATCACGTAGGAGTACAGGTAGGCGTAGTACTGGCAAGAATAAAAAGGCACAACGTTGTTCAAGGTAGTCCTGAGCAGCAGCAAGCACCCACCATCTGTATCAGGCCTGGGGCAGTGGTGGAACTGCAGGCATCAAGACCACTTCGCTGGGACATGTCTGACTTGGAGCTCAACGAGGGACTCCATATAACAGAGTTAATGCTGCACCAAGGAGATCTGCAGAGCAGCAGCAAATCTACCCCACAGCCACGATCCTGATCAAGTCCCAGGGCTCCTGTAACCTCAGAAATCGATGAACAATGTTTTCACCCCCCTCAGATCTTTTTGTCTTTGTTGCTGCAGTCCACATGGCAGCAGTAGCTAATGGATAACCCTCCCAGTGTGATAATGATGACTCAAGACATCCAGAAAATATCCCACCCTTTTCTCAAGGACTGTTTCCCTGCTGTTGTCTCTCCCACGCATGTTAAGGAGCCACTTTCTGCACCGCTCCCTTCCAACATACACCAGCCACCTCCCAGCCAGCCCCTGCCACCACACAGCCATGGAAACCTGTGACTTCCCCAAAGACCACCCTTTGCAACGCCTTGAGTCTGTAAGAGTAAAGGTGCTACATGTGGCCATGACTGAGAGCATCGCTGAAATGGTGAACCTGGGGAAGGGTCTGGAGCACAAGTCTTACAAGGAGCAGATGAGGGAATTGGGACTGTTTAATCCAGAGAGGAGGCTGAGGGGAAATCTTCTTGCTCTCTACAACTGCCTGAAAGGAGGTTGGAGTGAGGTGGGGGTTAGTCTCTTCCCCCAAGTAATCGGTGACAGGATGAGGAGAAATGGCCTCAAGTTGTGCCAGGGGAGGTTTAGATTGGATATTGGGAATTATTTCTTTACTGAAAGAGTGGTCAAACACTGGAATAGGCTGCCCAGGGAAGTAGGACAGTCACCATCCCTGAAGGTGTTCAAAGAACATGTAAACGTCACTTCAGGCCATGGTTTAGTTGGCATGGTGGTGCTGGGCTGATGGTTGGACTTCATGATCTTAGAGATCTTTTCCAGCCTTAATGATTCTATGATTAAATGAAATGGGCTCAGCTTCACACTCCATCCACCTGCTTCAGTGCCACAGTGCTTCTCGTGTGGCAAAAACACAAGTTGCTCCTCAAGGAGCTTGCTGGCTGTGACACAGACCAGCTGCTGGCTGTGTTTCAGTTTGGAAGAAGCAAGGGAAAAGGTGAGATCCAAAATCTGCTCTTTAAAAAAAACCCCACAACCCCAATAACATAAAACACCTGTGAGAAGGGAAAGCTCAGGGCTTTGTGGCCATAACATCTCACCTTGTGGAAGAAGGCAGCACCAGTGAGAACCATGGAGAGCTCGCAAGAATAGTTGGAGTTGTAGAGCCAGGACTGATGGGGGATGTCCCACGCGTGGTAGCGCCCCGGGAAGCCAACAATGCGGTCCCTTGCCTCTCTCCAGACTCTGCAAAGACAAAACTTTTCAGTGAGACACAAACCCAAGGAAGCCCATCCAGAGAGGAGCAGGGTTTTGGATGAGAACAGTACACCCCCGAGTACACCCCCGATGCCCATGGACTGGCTCTCAAGGGGGCTTGCAAATGATGGAGATGCCTAGACATCAAAAAGTTTGGCAAGTGCTCATCCAAAGAACGGCCAACACACTTTGTAGTTTGGGCAAAAAGGATCAACATTGTTATAATGTGCAATTATTTTGCTTTACTTTGCTTTAAAGTCTGTTTAATTGCACCAAAGCTCCTTGATCGGCTGGAGGGACTGACTGGCCGTCACACCTGCCTGAGTGAGAGATAAACAAGGTCTCACCCTGAGATAACTCTGATTTCCTTCCTGCTGTAGTGCAGGAAAGAGCTGAATGCAGAAGTCCTGACTTTGATGGACAGGCAGAATTTCTTGACCTTCTCTTGTTAAAGGCTAGAAGCTGTTGGGTGGGAGCTGAAGCGTCGCTTGGCCAGCCCTGCCAAGCATGGGCTGTGAGCACAGACCAGTATGGCTTGGTACAAAGCTGAACTTCTCACCTTGGTCCTCTCCTAGAGGCAAGTTTGAGTTGTTTCTTCCCAGGGAAAGTGCTCCTAACCCATAAATAAAGGATTTTTAAAACTCATAATGGCTGTTCTGGAAGTTTAAAAGAAAACTAATAAAAAACCCAGTGGCCCAAAATTAGTTTCTGAATTACACAGAGAATGAAAAACTTAAAGACCTCGGATGCAAAGGCAGAGAAAGAGGTAGGGAAAGGCAATGAGATGGGAAACTTCTCTGCCACCAGCTCCCCACAGCCCATGAAAGGGCATCACTGCATGACACATACACCAGTGCTGCTTCTCTCTTCTTTTCCACTACAAAAATTCCAGAGCAACCAGAGCCCATCCTGGGAGGAACCTAGCACATCTCAGCATTGCCCAGGCTCTTCCCCGAGATCCTTAGGACTTTCCATCTACAAAAGTTCAGCTTCCTCCTCTGTCAAGTCGAGATAACATCAAGCTCTGTTAAGAAAGCTGCTGAGATACTGAAGACCCTGCTGTCTGCAGACAGAAGATCACTCAGTGCCGAACTGCCAGCTTTCCATGCCAAACTAGCACCCAGCAGCTTCCCAGGCCCTGTTGATATGGAAAAAACCTCTGGGACCATAAGCACATCCTTCACCATAACGCTCATAGTCACAGGGAATTAAATCCCAAGGTTCACATGTAAGAGTGTGGGCTCACTTTATATTCTGCTCTCATCTGAAGCTCACTCAGAGAGTGAATCCTGTGGGATTCAAGAGAAATCCCACAGGATAGCTGCAACACTGGCAGGAATAATTAAGAAAAACATCAGTCCCCAGTGCTTAACCTGGGAAATAAATCCAGCAGGGGTGCAGACTTCCTTAAGATCATCCAGTCCCACCTCCCTGAGAGTTAGTGTCCAAGCTGCAACTCCAAACCCAGACTACAAGAAACAAGTCCTGAGCAGGAGCCTGTTGGCCACAGAAGAATTCTCCCTTCTTCACAGGTACAAAACAGGGCAGAAAGTGGCCTTTTTTGTTTTTTTTTTTTCCTTGTGTGGATACAAGTTCCTACCACAACTCCCATTCCTGCAAACTACGGGAGCGATGGCTGCAGGGGCCATCACAGGCTGCTGAAGAGACAGTTTCCAACAGTCCTGAGCTTTCATTCCACTTACTGACACAGCCAGGAGCAAAGACATGTTTATTGTTCCATTCTCTGCTCCAATTAATCAAACTCTGAAATAACCTGGTAATGAAAACTGAGTAATTAACACCGCCAGCAGCCTCCTTGGCACCATCCTCCCTGCAAGCCCTTGTTTGCTGCAGTCTGTCAATCCAGTGCAACTGTTTCAAAAAGCCAGAGTTGAAACTACTCATTCCCTTTCACTTCTCCCACATCTCACTTTTCTAGGAACGTGACACTTTTTCCTTCCCAGCTCAGCCACAAAAATAAGGATTTCTCCACAGAATCATTTAGGGAGTGCTTCTCAGAGAGGTTTGCTCCGGGCACCCGCCTCCAGCTTGCTCCTGAGCTGAGCAGCAAACAGGAAAAAAAGAGGCTTTTGGCCCCAGGAATTACAGCTTGAAAAAAAGTTTTGACAAAACATAGTTGTTATGGGCAGTGGTTCACTCAGTTGCCAAGACAGCGTCTCTTCCCTGGCTGCATTAGCACAGGGAGGCTTTGTGTGAACAAGGTGTTTATAAGCAGGGATATGAGGGAGAATAATACATGGCACTTGTAATTTTTATTTGATGCTCCCCAGGGCTAATTGGTAAAGCCTCAGCCAGGCGCTGTGGATGAACAAAGGGAATCCGAGACCAAAGAGGGGGAGAAAACGGGCAGGTTCCGATGAAGAGCCTGGAACAGGGCATGGAAGGGAAGCCAGGAGTCCTGCTGCCTACTCCTCTGCTTCAATCACTTCAACAGCTCGTTTCTCATCCCTCGGAGAGACCTTGTTATGTTTCCAGGCATTTTGTGCCTTTTAATCTTCCTCCCAAACACG
Organism: Apus apus; assembly: GCF_020740795.1. Lineage (NCBI taxonomy): Eukaryota > Metazoa > Chordata > Aves > Apodiformes > Apodidae > Apus > Apus apus. The sequence goes on along the minus strand of NC_067284.1, from coordinate 105,247,599 downwards.
AGCCCACACGTTTCGGTGAGAGCAGGGAGCTGGTCCCTGCCTCCCACCCCTCAGCCAGCTGCTGGGTGCTCCTGGATGAGCAACCACAGCCCCCGCTCCCAGCCCGGCCAGCTGACGAACCACGGCCAAACGAGCTCCAGCGCTGTCTCCTCCTGCCATCCTCCCTCCTCGGTGCCTTTGGCAGTCAGCGAGGTTTCGCTGTACGAACTGCAGGAGCAGCCTGCAGAAACTTCTCACAGCAGGAGCCTACAAAATCAGGAAGCTTTTTGCCAGGGCAAAAACAAGGGGAAATATAGAGGCTGGAACAGAAGGGGGGTGGGAGGGAGAGCGAGCATCACCAGCCTTTGTGCAACATCTGCCTTTTCCACCCTCTGCAGAAAAGAAGTGCCAAAAAAGCTGTCACATCCCAATGTCACACCAAGCAAAGAGGATGGCAGCCCGCCACGAGCACGCCAGCATCACATCCTGCAGCAGCTGCAAATGTCCTGGCTTTGTCAGCGGCAGGTGAAGGATGGAGAGCAACAGCCTCTTGGATTTGTCTTCCAGTTGGCTTCCACCCTAGGAAGTAACCACCGCCCAAAACCTTTAAGGGAACATCATCAGCATAGCAAAAGCTGAAGAGTTGAGGTTAAGAAGCACGAGAATCAGGGTTGCCTGGACAACCTGAAATCAGCCCACCCACCTGCACTCATTAAACACATATTAATCCTTCAGGAAGTTGAGCTGAAAAGCTGTGGGAAGGGATGTGCTACTCCTAGTTCTGGTCCCAGCTTTACCTACGAGGCCACGCTGCATCTGACTTCAGTTTGGGGCCAGAGGCCACGTGTGCAAGAGCTACTCACCGGAACCCAAACATGATCTCGTCGTGGCGCAGGTGAGCATCGTCATCGATGGACAGGATGGCCTCTGTCTCAATCTCATCCCATGGCAGGAACCGGTTGTTCAGGCTGTTTTTCTCTGTGCGGACAACCTGAGAGAGAAACACGCAGCAGTTATGGTGGCTGCACAGGCACAGAGATTTAGGGGCCAGGACTGCAGGCTCCAGCAGCCTGGCATTTCGGCCTTGCTTCAGAGCCCCTGCCATAGGAAAACACTTTCTAAGCAAAAAAGCATCGGCTCAACCCAGCAGCTCCAGCTGCCAACCCTTCTACCTGCTGCCTCCTGCCCAAACCCAAGCCCCATGATGCCAGATACCAAATCTAACAGCTGTGCTGGCATTCACCTGCCCTCTTGTGTGCAGGAGGGCAGCTCTGCAATTACCATGGAATCCCAGACTGGTTTGTGTGGGAAAGGACCTTAAAGATCACCTAGTCTCAACCCCCTGCCTTGGGCAGGGACACCTCCCACTAGACCAGGTTGCTCCAAGCCCCATCCAACCTGGCCTTCAACACTGCCAGGGATGGGGCAGCCACAGCTGCTCTGGGCAACCTGGGCCTCACAGCAAGAATTTCTTCCTAAGATCTCATCTCAGTCTTCCCTCTTGCCGTGTGAAACCATTCCCCCTTGTCCCGTCACTCCCTGGGAGTGATGTCAAAAAGTCTTGTCAAAAAAGACTTGTCAAAAGTCCCTCCCCAGCTTTCCTGTAGCCCTTTCAGGTACTGGAAGGTGCTCTGAGGTCTCCCCAAAGCCTCTCTTCTCGAGGTTCAACAACTCCAACTGTCACAGCCTTTCTCCAGAACAGAGGTGCTCCAACCCTCAGATCATCTCTGTGGCCCTGAAGAGAGAGAAACACAGCAGCCATGGCTGGTCCCTCCTCTGGCCACTGAAGAAATGGCCTTTGGAGCATTTCTCCAGCACCAGTTTGAACTGAATTGTTTCTGCAGCCACCCATGATTTCTGCCTTGGACACAACTTGTTTGCAACATCTCCCTCTCTCAAAACTTCCAGCCACCCCACTGTGCAATATCCCTGGTACCAGCTGTATACACATAAGATAAGAGTGAATTTCTCCCTCTTCTTGACTATCCCTTCAATGCTAGACCCTTTCTCTCCCTTGGTTTTTGCCTGCTCCGGCTAATCTATAGTCACTCAGTTCACCCTGGGATTCCCATGCCATTTAATCTCCAGTCCTTTCTCTCGCTTTCTAATGAACAATATCTCTTAATTCAAAAATAAAGTCCAGCTTGGTTAAAAGAATAAGCGTCACAGCAATAAAACTCCATTAAATAAGATTACAGTTGATCGCATAAAAAAAGCCCACACTCAAACCATTAAGAGTGGAAAATATTTGTATTGAGGATCAGCGTGACAGCTGGTATGATTAAATTCCCATGTAAAGTCAGAGTTAGTGCTTTCATCTGTCAATAGCTGCCATGGGGAGGAGGGGGAAGGGAACATTTGACAAGAAAGCATTGAAATATTTCACTGAAGATTCATCAAAAGCATGAACAATTTATTGCTGGGAGGTGAACAAATTATGCAGCTCTAAGCCATGGTGGAGAAGGGCCAGGGCTGAGCTATGGGGCTGCGATGCAATTAGTGCCTGTAGGAGAAGGCAAAAACAGAGACAGGCAATGCTGGTGCAGGAATTTTTTCCTTCTCTCCCTTCCTGAGGTGGAGAAAAAAATCAACGCGGCATTTGTACCAGCAGATGCTCCCAGGGATATCTTCCCTATCTGGGAACTGCTGGAAAAGAGAGGTTGCAGGAATCATGGTGGGAATAGGCGATGAAGAGGGAAGCAGGAGAGAGGCAATTGCATGCGCTGATGTGGGTGAGGCAGCTGGTAAGACAGGAATCAAAAATCCAGGAGGTCTGGAACGGTACAGCCCTAAGGCACTGGCCCAGGAGGCCAAGGAAGAACTGCACACAAGGAGGTCAACACAGGCTTTGAGAAAACCACCTCTGCAGAAGAATCACCAAACCCAATGCAATGTGAGCATGCCCTGAATGTGTCAAGCAGGAATAGAGAGGAGCCAAGAGTGGTTCCCAGACTGAAAACAAAGAGAAATTAAACCCTCTCTGTATAGTGGGGATAAAATGTAGGTCCTCATAGCTATGCAGGATATTGAGAAGGCTGAGGTTCTCAATGACTTCTTTGCATTAAGTCTTCTCTGGAAAGTTCTCCTGCCTCATTGCAAAGACCACAGCAGGTGAAAGCAGGGACTGGGAGAACAAAGCACCTCCCACTGTAGGAGAAGAACAGGTTTGTGCCCATCTAAAGAACGTGAAGGTGCACAAGTCTATGGGACCTGATGGGGTCCATCCACAGGTCCTGAGGGAGCTGGCAGATGCAGTTGCTAAGCCTCTGTCCATCATATTTGAGAGGTCATGGGCGGTCTGGTGAGGTTCCTGCCCATTGGAATAAAAGGACCATAGCCCCTATTTTTAAAAAGGGGGAAAAGGAGGAGCCAGGGAACTACAGGCTGGTCAGTCTCACCTCTGTGCCTGGCAAGATCATGGAACAGATCCTCCTGGAAAATCTGCAAAGGCACATGGAAAATAAGGAGATGATTGGAGACAGCCAACATGACTTCACTAAGGGCAAGTCATGCCTGACCAGATGGTGGCCTTCTATGACAAGGCTACAGAGATGGTGGATGGTGGTAGAGCAACTGACATGATCTACTTTGATTTCTGCAAGATGTTTGACACTGTCCCACACGACAACTTGGTCTCCAAACTGACAACACAAGGATTTGACAGATGAACCACTCCGTGGGTAAGTAATTGGCTGGATGGCTGAAGTCAGAGAGCTCTGGAGCCCTCAGGATACCCTGGAGAAGAGAAGGCTCTGGGGAGACTTTATAGCAACCTTCCAGTACCTGAAGGGGCTACAGGAAAGCTGGGTCCTCATCTCAGCTTCTCGGGAAAGATTGGGTACTGCATCTGCAAACGACAACTCATTCCTGCTCCCCAAAGCTGAAAACAGCAGCATGGAGGTTTTACCCATAGCACTGTCCTGCTTTCGTGGTCAAGCCTCTTTTAAAGCTCTTCTGCTGCCAGAGAGAGCTCCTGGGGCAACTATATGTTCTTATGTCACCCACTTTCAAAGGAACTGTGCAAAAGACTAAAGAGAATCCAGGGCCAGGTCTGAGCTTTGGCTGCTATTCACAACCAAGAGAGAGGCAGAGATGTTATGTTCATCCCAGAGGACCAACGACCCAACAAACTGGGTTATTTTTCACATAAGCTTTGGACTCAGGCCCACCTTCTTGCAACGTAAAGATCTGGACAGGACACAAGTTTTGTTAACAGGCACATTCCAGGTCATTCCATCAAGTTGTAGACTGAAGCTTTGCAGGTCTGGAAGTGTCAGTATTCAGCTTTAGCATTTCACAGAAAATAGGTGTACTCCTGCTTTTCATCTGGGAGTATTTAAGATTTAACCAGCCTGCAAATCGATAGATCCCAAGGAAAAACCCAGCAAATTTATTGATTGACTTGTTTTCATGTAACTTGCTGAACAATAACATGATGCAACTACTGTCAATTGAGGAAGTGAAGCAGATCCTACCTCAAATGTCAGAGGACCCCCCCAGAGGGCAGAGAGATTATTGTACCAGCATTAAACTCTCCTCTAATGAGAAGGAGGATGATACAAAGGAGCCAGGGGCCTCCAGGCCTTGATAAGCATGTTCGATTTCTCACATTAGCTCCAGTAGAAGCTAGAAGCAACTCCTGCCTTTGACGCCTTGTTTTCAAAGAAACTACCCCAATTTACAGCACTTTTAGGATGCAGCTAATTGTCATCAGACAATTACTCAGTGGCTTTTGTAAAGCCCTGCACTTTCTCCTGGGTGACTACACCAAGGAAGAAGGCATGGACCTGATATGGCAACAATGGGGCTGAGATTCAAAACCTTCCTCCTGTTTCTCTGTCCCCCTGAGATGGTTTCACTACCCCCTGTGGCAAGACCAGGTTTTGATCTTGACCACATGCATGGCATCCCCAAGCTGTGGAAATGAGGGTATTGAGTTGTGAGACAGTAAGTATAACTCTTGAGAGAGATAAAAGTGAATTTCTGGGTAACTTTTCTGCTTTAATCCAAGCAACAAATATTGTAAAAACTGGTTAGAGGGAATGGGAAGAGCAGTTGATTCAAGGACTTGAAACATTTCTCTCTTCTGAAGTTTTTACATTTCAATAGGCCTCTAAAACCTCTAGATTTCTCAGGCATGAAATGTCATTATGGCCACAAATGTACTCAGAAGCTTATTAGGCTGGGTGAAAAAAGAACCAGTAAAGTTCTTTTATACCAGCAAAGTTAAAAAAAAAAAAGTCCACTCCTCTCCCTCACATGGCATTAAATGAGATTTAGCAATTTTTCATGACTTCATCACACCTAAAATACAGATGAATGACACCTTACTGTGCCATGTCCTCAGCTGCAGGTATCTCAAGGCATTCTTCCAGCAATAACCAATTAATCTCCCTCCACCATGCGTGGGGCTGGGTGGAGAAAGCCAGCAGAGACTATGGTGACCATGGATCTATATTTACAGACAAGAGGCACATTATATGTTGCCAAATTCAGGACTTTACAGGCCAGGGGAGGTTATCTTGATAATCCTTACGTGGTAGACCAGAAGACTTGATGCAGCCACCCTTCCTCTGGAAGATCCTCATCACACAGCACCGTAAAATAGTGCTCTGACAAGTTGGAGCAAATTACAAAGCCATGAGTTCAAACTTCATGGCACTGGTTAAACACTAAATGCTGTCTGGAGAACTAGCTGCAGATGGCTGGTGGGGCTGAAAGCAGGAAGTTAAGCCAAAAGGGACTTTCAAGTCACCTACATTAACCTTATGCATGATCCAGTTCACAGGGACCTTGTCTCAGATCTGGTGATAGCATCTCCAATAAAAAGGCATCCTTTCTCCATTAGAGAATGGAGGGGTCTGGAACTAGACAATCTTTAAGGTCCCTTCCAACACATACCCTTTCATGATTCTATGAAGATTTCAAGAGTGAGGGAATCCACCTTTCTCTGAGATATTCACTCCGAAATGTTAACAACTTGCTCTTCAGGAATTATCTGCTTTCAACTCCCTGCCTTCAACTCCCAGCCCTGCTCTTTGGTGGGCCTCGTGCACCCCAGAAAAGTACTGTGCCACAACCAAACCCTCTCTGTTCTTTTCCAAACACATTGAGGTCTCAGCCTCTCACCCACGCTGTTTCTCCAGCTCTTCCATCATTTTAATGCCTGATTTCACCACAATCTTGTTTCTCAACAGTCTCGAGCCAAGTCCCAACAAAAGATGTTCCCTCAGCAAACCTGAAGTGCTGCAATCCAGCAAAATAGAGCCAGCAGTTAACCTTACCCAAGGAGATTTAAATGGTGAGGAGGACACAAAATCAGCCACTGAGCTACAAGAAAGACACAGGAGCATTTACCAAAAAAACACCTTCCCTTACAGCAAATATTAAGGCTCTGAACACTGAGCAGAGCATCAGTAGCAGGACCTGCACACAAACCCCATCCCTCCAGACTCAAAACTATCCCAGACTGCGTATTTCTGGCTGTCAATATTTTGGGCTTTTCCTTGGGAATAATTTTTGTAAAGCACTTTGTCACCAGCGAAATGGCTCCCAGCTCAATATCATGAACCTCCTAAGGAGTCTGCAAAGTTTTCAGACAAACTGCAAGACCTAAAATGCCTCCAAGCACCTGACACACCACATCAGAAGTCTCTGCTCCTTTCAACAAATCAATCTGAGGTGATTCAGTTACACCATGTGGGTTTTTTGACTCAAGGAGCAGAAACCCCCACAGCTCCACGCAAGCCCATTTACTCCTGGTGTTCATGGCTACATTGGCCAAATGGATCTTAAAAACATTCGGCAGAACTAAAACAGAGCATAAATCTGTAGTCTGCCCAGCAATAATACCACTAACCAATACTTTATAGTATGTTTTTATACATAAATACAAAAATGCAGCAAAATCAATGTCGTCCAGCAGCCTCCCTGCTAGCCAGGCTTTACACTTAAGCTTTAAATTGCCACATATAATTTGATGATGAAAACATGAAGAATGCCCTTAGAGAAGTTTTGAAAGTTCAGCTTGGTGAACTGGATTGATTTCTGGGCAAAGAGCAAACTCTGCAAGAAACCAGGAGCCTCATTGCTCATGTCAGGTCTTTATCATTAAAAAAACAGAAGGATGCCCTTAGGAGGGCTGGATAATTTGGGGAGACAAAGAACAAGTGCTTGTGAAAAGGATCTGTTTCCATCATTCCCAAATACAAGCCAATTCAACCTAAATGTGCTAGGGAAAAATAGCACCATAGGCAGAGTGGCATAGCCAAATGCATCTGCCTCTTCTGCACGAAGAGTTGACCTCAATCTTCTCTTTGAAGGAAAAAGCTGAGAGCTCCTGCTGATGCAGTCCTGCAGATATACAACACTGTCAATCCCTTTTCTTGGCACCGTTTCTGAACACTTATTAATAAGAATCAGTAGAGCAAGTTCCCTGCTTTGCAGCGGAGTGCCCTAGCCAGGGGCTCTGGGGCTGTGACCTTTTGCTGTTGTCCCAAAGACTGATCCACCAGACCAGAGCAAAGCCCTCTGCAAAACACAGCTCAGCCTGATGGCTTCAGCACTGACCTCAGGTGGAGGATCTCCCCAGGACCTCACTTGGGGCAAAGTTTCCAATGAGGACCCTGCTGTTCTGCTCTGCGTGGAGGACCATGTAGGAGTTCAGATCTTCTCCATGAAGAAACAGGCTAATGCATCTGCCAAACTATGGGTGAGCAGTGTTACCATTTGGACCTGGCCTTAAAGGTACAACCAGCAATATCCCCACCCACCAAGGAAGCCAAGACCCGCACATCTGGGAGCTGATGGTCTTCATCCCACCCATATCCACATCCTTGTTTCAAGTCGGGCAGGCTGCTTTCTGTCCACCTTGATGACAGCTTTTTCTATCTGCTAGAAGCACATAGGAAGTCAGGACTTCTGCAGCAGCTATCTCATGCATCTGCAGGCTTGTACCATACTGTTGGCCAGCATAGTAAGGAATGTAATTAAAACTCAGCCAAACTAGGCTTAATAGAAGTAAAGGGGACTCTGTTAGCAGACTCTGGGAGATGGCCAACTCCAGCAGAGGGGAACAAGGAACAGCAACCTGAAACTATTCCGTAATCAATTTCAACCCCTAGTTTGGACCAATTCAGGCATCCTTGGATTAATAAAGTTATCCAGAACAGCCCTTAAGACCCGCAGACTATCAGATACACCAGGGTCCCTTCCCTTTATGCACCAGCATACAAGTGCCGAGTCAGAAAATTATTTACAAGAGTCGTTAGAAGGAGCTGTGTGTGTGTGTGTGTGTATTCATGTACACCAAAGCAGGATAAATCACACCCTTTTTTTCCCATGGCTGTCTGCACCCCTTGCTCCCTCCGCAACCAAGGTGTTAGATCAGACTGGCACTTGCTTCTCTGCAGATGCAACCAGAGACACAGACAAGGAAGATGACAAGTTTGCCTGGTCCCAGGAAACAGCAGCATGCTTGAAGCCATGTATTTTTTTCAGGAGGGAGCTGTCAGAACAGGTTTGCACTGACCAGCTGGAAATCAAGCAACAAGCTTGGAATGTCAGACGAAGCTACATAAACATCCCTGGCTACAGCAGGAATTTGGCACTGGGAGAGACTCCATATGGAAATTACATACCTGAGGTTCTCTCTCTTAAAGATGACTTTGATCCTGATTTCTCTCATGCTCTGTTTTATCTTTCCCCCATTTAACATGTCAGGGAGCTGAAAAGACAAGAGAGGCCAGTCCCAAGGTAGGTACTGCATGTGCATGTTGGCTGCACAGCAAGAAGCCAAGCTCTTTGCCAAGGCAGCTGCCCAGAAGAAACCAAAGGAGCTGTTGCCATAACTACAGATGCCATCAAAAATCTCTGCAGGCCTCTACCCATTCCCAGCTAGATTATGTTCATGTGAATCATGCCATTCTGACCAAGACCACAGTTCTTTTTCCCCTCGATTTTCTCAGTGTTTTATCACTACCTGCTCCTGGGCAAGCTGAGATGTTCCACAAAAGCTGGCAGGATCCCTGTGGCTCTCAGCCCAGACCTCGTATCTATCTGACTGCCCTTCCCAAGGACAACTACAGCAGTGCTTTCTGAAGACTATCAATTGCCTCCTGAAAGTGAAGCATCATATTCAGCAGCCCCAAGGTCCTGCCCTGCCCACACAGAACTTTTCCTCCTGCCATTCTCAACTCCTCACCATGAGAAAACCCTCCCCATTTTTAGAGGACAGAAATTCATCCAGTTCCTATTGGCCAGCATTTGCTTCCCAAAGCCAAAACTACACTGAAAAGCACAGATCCAAGCCTTGAGCTCAGCCAGCAATTCTTCACTTCATGAGAAATAAAAAAAATTCAGCCTCACCCAATACAACATGATGCTCCTCTCAGCACGTAGCCAAGCTGCTGGGGCTGCACAGTCAGGCAGAAGATGGGATGCCAGCATGGTCTTTCCACTGAAATCACCCCCCCAAGGATGATGCCTCTCCTCCCTGCAATCACACTCGCATTCCCAGTCCAGACCTGAAAACTCAAGGAAATGAGTCCAGCATGACACAGGATTACAGGGTGTTTCTGACTGTTCCTAATGAGCTGCAAATCCAGGGAAATTGCAGCCTTGCACTTTGACACATGAGTAAACATGGTGTGAAAACAGCTTCCAGAGACGTGGCCGGCACTGGCAGATCCTGGCAGACTGGCATTTTGTGAAGAAATTGATGTTCTTCTGTTTGTGTTTATGATAATCAGTATTTAAAAACACTTGGGATACAAAGGCAAAATCATGGATGCAGGAAGCAGTTCTTTCAAAACCTTTCTCTGTTAAGAAAACGATCTTCCACCATTATCCTACGGATAACACACTCATATCCAAAAGATAAATGGGCATGGATGTGACCACAGCTCCAAAACGAGCCCTGCTATCCTGAGCAAAGTCATCCTGAAGAGACATCCAGGCTGCTCAGATCCACCTGCATGGCAGGTGCAGCCCTAAGAGGACATGCTTCTCTTCTAATTGATCTCTCCCCAGAAAAAAGACTTGCTGTTCCCAGCTGGCTCCCAGCTCTGCTCTGGGTAGTCTGGATGAGACTCAGGCTGCATGATGCTTGGCTCCAGATGGTGCCACACCAGCACCTGCTGCAGCCAAACAAGGGGAGAGCAGACAGGAGAAAGAAGACAATGCTTCTTCACCATTGCTTGTTCCCAGACCTCTTCCACATCAGTTCTCAACTACTCCATACATACTCTCTGGAATACACTCTCTTGTTTGATTTGATGGCACTTCCACCAAAAGCATCAGTCCTTTATTTGAACGTCCCCCCCCAAAACACGTCTTCAGAAACACTCTTAGTGAGCTGTTTCTTCAGTCATTTATTGCCTGATGAGATGTCACTGGTTTTTACAGTGGCTTTCCCCAGCAATTCTTCACCTTCTTGTTTTCCCTTTAATATTTGCTTGTAAAGATTGATTGGAAAGTTACCATTATCCCCTTTCTCAGGAATATATTAATTATTCTGCTACGCCTTCCCCAGCACTTCCTCTTCCCCTTGAAACAGTTACACCCTATTACACCGTGAGCCTCCAGACTTCTGTGCTTTGCTACCTCCAACTTAAAGCCTTTTCAAAAATTGAATGAAAAGGATTTATAGACTATTTTAAGACTCATCTCCAGTGGTATGAAAAGAGCTTCACTGGAAGGGTGTTTAGCTAAAAAGCTATCCAAAAGCAGCGTATTCTGCATATAAATTGGCAAACCAGATGCATTTTTAAAATACATGTAATTAAATAATGCAACACAAAACTCAAGCAAATTATCCCCCTCTGAGAACAAAACCACATAGGAAGATACTACTAGAAATTCTTTTTTTAAACTGACACTGTGTCCATGCACATAATATGTGCAAACACTTGTTCTCTCTTTAAACTGCTCAACTGCTATCAGTGGGTTGCTCATGTCTGAGATCAGAAAACAGCTTGCAATACAAATAAAACTTATTATTTCTTCATTTTGATACAGGTGCAGCTGTTGCACCCTTCTCAAGAAACTAAAGGAAAAGAATGCTTATTTTAACACTAAAGGGATCTAGATACTCATTTTTATTCTCTCTGTGTGCACTGCTTTTAGTGGCTGTGCAATTAAAGATGCACATTGAGTTGGTTGTCCAATTAGATTTATTTTACAATTATTTGTAATTATTTAGCTCCAAAGAACATCCCTGGAATAATGTGCTGTCTGTCACTTGCAGTTGAGACTTTCAAATACCTTGTGTCTCACAGCTTCACCTCATTCCTTTCTCAACTTCCTGAAACTCTGCTCTGTGCTTTACATAAAAGCTTGCAGGGGAAAACTGCTGATCACAAGGGGACAGAAAAGCTCATGACCCAACTTCCATTAGCACATCTGAGATCACAAGCCACACTCACAAGTTGCTGGTCGCTGTGAAAACAGAGAAAGTCAGACTCTTTACCAATACTCCTCAAAAACTGGTACAAAAGCATCGTATAAAAACAGCCTCTGGTATAAGACTTGCAGTTACAGCAGCCGTCTCCAGAACATAAAGTCCAAGATAAGCTACTGTGTGAAGTAGTAAGAAAGTGAGATACGGTTCTCAAACCCACACAGAGTTTTCCTACTGACAGCCCCAACTTTGGCTTTGGTGGGGTAGTGTTTTTTTCTTTTTTTTTTGCAGTGAAATAGGCAATAGGCAAAGGCATGATGTTCTGACAGACATCAGGGTTCTTTACCAATTCTCTTTCAAGGTGCAGTTCGATGAAGGTGCTTTCACCTGGCAAATCCTGTCTTGATATTCAAGGCCTGAAAACTCAGATGAAATTCAGCCCAGACTAGAAGCAGTCCCAGAGCTGAGAGCTGAAACACACTGGGGAGACAAAGGATTGTAGCAGGAGTGCAGCAAGAGCACACATGGATTCAATGCAAGCAGGGGCATAAGTACACAAGTATTAGTCTTCTGTAAGACAAAGAAAGGCAAATAAACTAGAAACCTCCTGTCTGCAGGGTTTCTGCTGCAATTTAAAAGTGGTGGTGTTGACTGGCCTGCAGTATAGCCTTTACCAGATGCTGATTCTGCTGTGAGGTTTGTTGCTTTTCCTTTCCTCAGCTCCTGTAGAGACCCTTTGCATGAGGCAGCCAGCTTTCTGCAGGAGGACAATGATCCTGCCACTGAGACTTCTCTAGTCACAGCACCAAAACACTCATCCCAACAACAAAAAAACGATCTCAGAAAAACTCTGTTTTCTCAGCCTTCATTTGGAAACATCTTCAAGCTCTTGCTGCTGGCAGTCCATCTCAACTCTGAACTTCATCCTCTGTGTCTCTTCTTCCTCTCCAAATACCCCTCACCTGTTATAGTGGCAATTTTAATAGCAAAAAGGTGGTTGGATAGAACAGCTTGCTCTTCTAAAGCTCAGGATAATAATATAATGCACTGCTGAAACTACCAGCATGCTCTCCTTTCCTAAGCTCACAGGGCAGCTGTTAGGATGAGTGTTTACTAACAACTCAAAGATCTTTGGATTTAAATAAATCGTTGGAGGATTTTCAAAGGTCAGTTCCTATACAATATGAGTATCACCCTTCCACATTCTAAGTCATGAGAACTGACAAATTTCACCCAATGCCTGATAGCACAGAGCCAATTAAATGGTGAAACAACAGAGCTGGATACATACGGTTGAGATGCAGGAGGTCGGGGCTAGAGAACCAAAGTTCTATGTAATTTAATACAGAAAAAAGCCAACAGGCTTATGTCAGCCTCCCCGTTGTTCATTCCTAATAAATTTTACTTGCACTACAAAATCCAATCCAAAGGGAAGCTTTCTCCCACAATAACTTCTCCATCTCTACAGCATCCCTTCTCTGGCTTTGTGTCTTCATCCAATGTGGGATTCTGAGTTCCCCCCAGATGAGATCTGGCAGTGTGCTCAGAGAGACAACAGCTGATGAAATGGGAACACCTGGCTTGCATTTTCTGCACTAAAGCCATTTTGCTAATATTACATAAAACACACAGATGTCATTTCTAACCAGCCCTTCCTGCTCAAAAGGAGAACATGCAAAGAGACAGAAAGAGGGCAGGCAGCATCTTTCAACTCTTATCACAAGGTGCAGTATTAGCGTTTGGAGGTCAGGGATGGGGGATTCAAACTATTTGTGGGTAGCAAAAACTTTCCAGAGCATACAACCAACAGCTCAGGAACAGATATAAGTCCTGCCAGTGAGCCTAGGAACAGATAACCACCTTTTTGCTTCAGATGGAAGCCAACTCTGGCACCTGGGATTCAGCAGGAGTTTGGTTCTACTGGAAGAGGAGCTGCAGATCCTCACAGCATCCTGTCCTGTCCTTAGAGGCAGGCAGAGCCCGAGGAGCACATTTGGCTAGAGTGATCACTGCTGTGGACTACCTTCCATCTCCTGGATGTCTTTTGGATATTGTAGGGAAACTGGTACTGCAGCACACAGGGCAAAGATGCACAAGGTTGGAGTGAAATCCGCAGCTAGGACTGCTGCACACTGCTTGGGCTCTTGTTTTTCAGAGCAGCTTGTGAAATTCATAGTAGAGTGAAAACAAGCCAGGAAAGAGCCCACAGCCACGACTATGCTTTTTCTGTACTTGAACGAACCACAGAAATGCTGTACAGAGCCTGTACAGATGAAGAATAAAAACCTAACCAGCTCACAGAGGAATCAACTGGGAAAGCTTGAGCTTATTTTAGCAAAAATTTCATTTAGCAAAAATATTCAGTGTCCCTGCCTCCCTTTCCCCTGCACTATGGAGGTGGAGTGCTTGTGGAGATGTGTCAGGCCAGGTACAATCTCAGTACTTTGCCCTCCTTGGAAAAGCCATACAGAGCCTAAAAAAGATGCACAAACTGCAACCCCCTGACCTTACTTAAAAAAAAACCAAACAAAATCCCAAAGCTTGTTAAGTATTGAAGCAGAGAACTCTCTCAGCCCTTCACTCTTAAGACTCCACTAGCTAATTCATGCACTTCTCATTTCATTGGAAAAGACATGTTGTTAGTCCCTTGGTCTCTGCTAAGATGTCTGGCAGCAAACGGACCAAGAGCTCGGGGATGGATCTGAGAAGGGCTGTCACATCTTGTCTGCAAGACAGAGAGCATGTAAAAGTCAGCACGGTGGTTTGGGAGCACTCTTCAGGTACCCTCTTCTTGCCAAGCCATCAGCTGCCGTGCAACACCAGGTCATCAGAATCAATGGGAGGAAACACAGCAACTTCCATCTTAGAGATACAGAAAGGTACAACGGAGAGTCAGAGCATCTCCAGTGGAAGAAGAAAGTGCTGGAAACCCAATGGATGCAGTCCCAGCAGATTACTGGAAATACCTTCTTTCTGCTCACTAAGTGAGGCAGAGTTTATCTTTCCACTGTTTGCTCTTTGGCTGATAGCCCAGCTGCTTTAATTAACAGACTTTCGTCAGTGCAAATCCTCAGTATTGTTGTGCAATTACCTCTTCAGCCGGTTCCTTCTCTTTCTGCTCATTATCTGTCAAACAGGATTTCCACTACAGCAATATAATAAAATGCCTGGCAAAGCAGGTGTGATTATTTTAAAATTTGTTTCAATTGGTATGTCCCAGTGTCTGGAATACATTACATCCAGTGATGCTCAGTGATGTTGTTCAGCATTTAAAAGCTGCTGTGTCCCATCCTAGAAAAGCTTTAGCACAAGCATTCATATCAGGGGGCTGAAGGCATCAAAATGAACATTATATCTCAACTAACAGAGAAAGAAATTGGGGTCAAACTATTAACTTACTGAGCAGCTACTAAAAAAAGCTTGTATATAAACTTGGTATATAAGCAGAGCCAAGAAGCCATCAAGTTTGCAGGTAGGTTATTATTTATTTTTTTTTTAATGGGAAGAGGACAGAGGATTTATTAATGGTTACATGGCTGGGAGCAGCAACCATAAAGAGCACTCAGGATGCAAACCCTCTTTTGGCTACCAGGTTTATTCCAGACTGGAAGCTTTCTGGGGACCTCCAGGATGAGAAAGCTAAGATTTCATTGGGAAAGTTCTGATGGGTCTGGATGAAATGACAACAGCTTTCTGCCAGCACTGTCTTCAAATCCATTACCTAGAGATGAGAGCTCTTTTAATGTAATGTTAGAAGAAAAGAACTAGCAAACCCCTACCACAATTCCCTAATCAGCATTATATCTCTTGTTCTTGTTCCATGAATACAGTTCATCAGCTCAAATATCAGCGAACAGGGTTAGGATATTGCCCAGAACTTGGTCAAATAAAGTGAAAAGCCAGTTTCACCAAATACACAATCTCACCTCAGCAAGCAATAAATGCCTTTTCACTTGATGTGGCAGAGCCAGTAGATGACAAACCAGGATAAAAGCCCGAGATGGATCTCTGAGGACTCTTCCTTTGCTTGTAGGCTTCAATTGCTGGATCCCGCAGCTGAATCCTACTTCACCTGGTCCATGTCTCACACCTTCTGTTTCCATCCAGAGGAGCAGAAGGCAGCAGCAAGAGGAGCACCATTCCCATACTTTCCAAGCCATGGGCTTTGTGGTGGGTAACATGTTCTTCAAAGCTTGGCTTGCCCTGAGAGCTTTACTACTTAGTGATCTATTTAAACTCTTTCTACTAGTCAATTAAAAAGTAAAATAAAATCAAGGGGGAACTAATGCTTCCATCAACAGGCAGTTAATACATTACTGCCAAACACATGGTTGGGATGAATGCAGACTACCATAACTACCACCTACAACCCACAGTATGGGTTGGGAATTAAAGACCAGCATGTGTTAGAAATGACAGAGTTCACATAAATGAGGTGTAATTAAAACAAAAATTCCTTTTATAAATTTCTGATAAAACCAACCTAATGATTAGCGGTGTTTTCAAACCAATTTACTTTGTTACCTGCATTCAGAGCAAGAGGAAAATGAGCTGTATTGCAAAGAATTATCTAGCTTACAGCTGTTATATTCCCAGAAAAGCACTCTTAGCTCTCTTCTTCTACAGTAAAAGATGAGGCTATTCCTACTGTAGAGATAAGTCAGGTTTCCACCAGCTGGGGCTCTGGGCAGCTTGGGAGATCAAAGTAATGATTAATACTTTCACATCAAAGTTGCAAACTGAACCTCCCTGCCCATAATGTTTTCAAGTGTTCAGTGTCAAGCAGAAAACCCATTTCCCTTTCCTACACGAACCTCAAAAAAATTTGGAGTTCAATTCAGATAAACGTCCAGAAAGCTCGAGATTTTGCTAAATTATTTTGATCTGAAAGTGTTATCTGTGAAGCCTAAGAACAGCTTCACCAGATTTCCCATCTTTCTGCTGCTAGTAAATCTGGGAAATGGTGAAAACAGTTTTCTGCAGCATTTCTGCAAGCTTATAAGGAGACATGCAAGTGCACATTTTCATGACCATGGCTTTCTGTTTTCTGTGCCACAGTTTCCCTCTGGATTATTAGCAAGATGCCCTTAGCTTGCTGCTTATGGTAATTTGTGCCACTTTGGGAGAAGGGAAATATTCCTCACCTTTCTGCACAGATTTTCATTAATTAAATCAAGGCTTTAAATGGATGGAAGTGACTTCAAAAACAATGGGAAAGCAAACTGCAGCCCTTGGGTCTGAAACCAGCAATGCCATCACCTTTCTGCTTGTTACATGAGATGAAGTTCCTCCTCCTGAAGCACAGGAAAGGAGCTGGGCACTGCTTTTTGGAGAAAAGAGCACTCCCTACACCCCGCATTGCAGGGAGATCCATCAGGCCTTATCAGTAACTGCAGAGTTTGATTTCAGGAAAATTGAAGAAAAAGCATCCATCAGTCAGATAAGGGAGAGCAGCATCTGCATCCTTGTCTGATACAGGCTAGTATCGTGGTGAAAAGGGGTAAGACACTGTCCAGGAGGTGAATAATATGGTGGCTGCTGTGCTGCATCATTGCCAGTCCACCAGTAAACTTGGGAATAAGTCACCTTCTTCTGTTTGAGATCTGCAAGATCTTTGCTGATCAATCTCATAGATCTTGGGGCAGCATTTGTGAGCTACACCAGTCACATAGGAATAAGCACTGTGATTAAAAACTCTCTCTTGCACCTAATTTCTTTCTCTAACCTTGTATCCAAGAGTTACCTTCCTGTTTATAACCTTTTCATGTCCTTCAGTTACCTCCTTGACGTCCCAGTGTCCCTTCTGTTCCAGCAAACTTTAAAAACATAAATCTTATTTTGTTCTACCTATTTAACACCCACAAGCCAAAGCCAAATTCATGACCTCAGTGACTACAAACCTGCTCCTTCTCTCTTGTGCCTTGGGGCCCATGCATTTCTTGTGATACCACATCAAGTTATAGCTACTCTGGGAGACAAGGCTGCCTACACTTCACAAATAAAGCAACCTGCACAGAATGCACAATCAAATCATTTTGTACAGCAAAACCACTCCACCAAGACAGTAAAAACATGGGAAGAAAGGGAACACAGACACCTGGGCTCTGGGACCTTATCAGAAGAAAGGTGGAGCTTGAAGTGGATGTCAACACATGCTGCCGTATCAACTAAGTAAGTGATGCAATAACCAAGCCACAGAGAATGGAGGAAAAAAAATGGTGAAAAGAGAAGGAAAATGCATCCACACGCTCAGTTAATCCCCATGCTTGTTTCCCAGTATGAAATAATTTAGGAACGCTACAGATTGCCTTGCTATTTAAATAGGCACATGCAGGCCACCACGCAAACTCTAAATACAGCAGGAATCCAGCCTTGGAAAAACAATGTGGTATTTTGCTGCCACACTGACACCAATGCCAAGTCCTATCATGCTGCTTTTGTCCCCTAGCTCTTGTGACAGTTTGCTCTGGAGAGAACAGTGTTTTAATGACACAGACAGCTTTTCCGTTGATCATTACAGGTTTCAATACAGGGGGACTGGCACCCACGACATTTTCAAGCTTTTATGTGTGAGAAAAACCATCTGATTATATTCACTGTAAGGTACACGGACACTTCACTCCTTTATTTTTCCTATCCAATGTCCCAAAGTAACACCTCCCTTCTGGTCACTGGCCTCATGAGCTACATCCTAAGCCAAGGGAATTCAAAGAGCTGAGACTACAGTAACATTTTGTCTATGGAAAAGCTATTAGAAACCAGCACATGGCACGTGAGAGAATTAAGAACTGGTTTTAGGCAACAGCAGTGGAGTTGCAGAGGTGTTAGAGTTAATATTCCAAGCACAAATCCCCAAGAATTCGGCACTGCTTGTTACATTATCAGCACACATTCACGCATCGCTGCACCTTTGCTTAGGCCCTGCAGAAACGAGCATCTGGATTTTAGCAGCACACGTAAACTAAACTACAAAATTTGTTCTTTCATCTTCTGCTCTACAGCGGCAAAAATGTGCATCGAGACAGCAAAACTCGCCGAGACTGGTGAACTAATCCGCTCCCCAGCAGCATCGTGCTGTGCGGGCAGCAGGTGGTGCTACAAACCCGACAGCAGCACACAGACATTTTCGTGCAACATCATCCTGCTCCATAAAACTGCTCTCGTTGAGAAAACTAACTCATAAACCTGTGCTATGCTGCCAAAAGAGCTGGTGCACTGGATGGGGCCCATTTCACCCAAAGATGGTGCAGATTTCTAAGAAACAAGGTGATTTTCTCAGCTGATTTTCTTGGCCACAGAAAGCATAACCTGAATTGGTCCTTCTGGAGCCAAAACTGTGGCTTTGCATTCCCATATGCAAACCAGGACCTGAAATTTAAGTTGGGTTCCTCCTGATTTTGCACACAAGAGTTGCAAGCTACGGTAAGGTAGGGAAAAGTAGTAACTCTCCAGTGTAAAGCTCTGATTCACTGAGGAGCTTCAGCAGGTGACTTGTCTCAGGAAAGCAGAGGTCACAACACCAAGGAAGGGCTAGGTACACTCTTAAGTACATGGCTGAGTCAGGACCTGAGCTGGTACTTACACAAAGTTCCCAGGAAGCAGAATAACAATTGAAATGGAGGTGTGATCCACATGGAGAGTTCAGTTCTCTTGTTTTACTCATGGTCCCCCTGAGGACCTCACCCTGGATCACACACACTACTACAGTTCAGCTCGAGCTACCGGAGACTGCGCAAGCTGTGAAGTCTGCCAGCTTGGCTCTGCTCTTATCAGAAAACCAAACATTATGTTGAAAGACAAGCAGAGAAGCTCATTATGCCACGGTGGCACACTATACAGTCACAGGCTGACCAGCTTCTATTCCTCCTCTTCTTAGCCAGAAGCATCACCTGGGGACCCCACTGTGCTCCTTAAAATGGAGATACCAAAGCACCCTCAAATATTTTTGGTAGAAAGGACGTGCAAACCCCAGGCATCCATCCATCCTTCAGCAGTGAGATCAGCACAGTACTATTGTACAGACACTGCCCAAACAGAAGGGAAAGTCATGACAGCACTTCCCCCCACAGCCCCCATCTGCTCCTGATTAATAAGTGGCATTTCAAGGGACACCATGGCCAGCCAAACAGGTCTGTAGATGCAGCAATGCTTCCGGATTAAAAATTTTCCAAAGATTATTCCTTTTTAAACAAGCAGCTAAATTGAATGAGCTTTCTCAGCCAGCCACCAAGCCAGCAGAAAAGGACATTACGCCACTGGAACTGGCTGCAGAGATCAAAGCCAGCTACTTATTCTCTAACAAAGCTGAAGGAAAGGATTAGTCACTGCCAAAAGCCACAGGAGCTGGCATTGGCAGTGAACCCAGCTAAATTGTTCAGAAATGCCTACAAGCACACACCACCTAACCCTGGAGAAAGAGGGGAAAGCTAACTGCTGCAGGGCTTTTCCAGCCACAGCTCTGTCACTGAAGGACCTGCATGCACGCAGAAAAGAAAGAGGAGCTGGAAGCTCAGGCTGTAATTTCTTAGAACATGAGTAGAGGTTGTGAAAATATTGTTTTGAGCTGAATAAGGTTTAGCCCCAACTGCAGGAAGCCCTTTTGCAGCTCAGCTGGGCTCATAGGCATGACATGGCAGCCCATGCAAAGCACTTGGCTTCCAAAATAACCCAACCAAAAGCCAGTTGTTTACTGGGAAAGTGGGAGAGATGTTACACTGCCTCAAAACAAACTAAAACCATGACATAACTGGATAATCCTGATCCAACCCACCTCCCCCAGCAACACATCCCAACCTCAGGTTGCTACAAAATCTCAGTTATCAGCCAACAAGGATAAATATCACTCTGCCTCCAACACCTGCAGCCCAACCAGCTCAAAACTCAGATGAAACTATGTTGTTTGAGAAGTTTGCACGTGGGTCACTGAGCAGCCACCAAACATACAGATGGTGCCACCATCCTCAAAGCCCAAGCATCCAAAGCAACGTATTTGAGTCCAGCAATGCCACCCTGAGCTGCGTGCAAAGGTCTCAGAGAAGGGAAAAAAGTAAGACACCCCTTGAGAAATAAACACAACATTGTTTGGAAATCACTGTTCTAGGTTCAAACACCCCATAATGGGGTGAAGCATTTATCCTTGTGAAGCTGTCTTGTCTTCCACAAACCTTTTTCTCATGTTTCTTGGACCTCTGCAGCCTTTGGCAAGCAGAGCTCACTTCATTGGCAAGACACTACTGAGCCCCCAGTGGAGTTTGAAAGCAGTGGCTCCTCTCCCCTGTTGGCAAAACCTTTACTTAAAAAAAGATGATTTCTCTTTATGCTACTAAGGACAGGAGTTAAAAAAAAAGTTAAAAATGCATCTTTGTCCAGTGTAAGAGACAGACTGACCCAAAGACGCTGGAGTTGGATGGCAGAGGGTACATACAGCAGGCTGAGAATTTTTTTACTTCAGATTACAGCCAAATCAAGGGTCTTTCTGGGCTCAGTCTTCTCTTTTCTGGTCCCCTCCTGTGTCCATGGCACAACCCACAGATTGAGAAATGCGGTTAGGAGAGGAGGTAAGGGGAGGCTGCTGAGCGCACAGTTTGCTTTCCTGGCTCAGACTGCAACTCCTGAGGGGCTTTAAGGAAGTTTCTGAAAGAGAAATGGATAATTTAATTGCTGCATTAGAGGATCTGTAGATGTTTTGAATGCAAGCTGCTCCACAGCTTAATCACCCCGCTGCTCTGGGCTTTGAGCTTTCCCCACCGAACCAAGGGCATATGCAGCACTGGCAGCCTCCTGAAAAACATAAGCATCTTAAACTCACTTCAGGTAACTGGCTGTTCAAGTTCAACCTACTTCTTTTAGGTTTCTAGGATTAAAACCAGGGCAGGAACAGGGAACTCAATCCTGTCCCCCTGCCCTAACCCATGACCTGCTTGGAACTGCATGGAAGACAGCTGGTGAATCAGCTCCGGAGGATTTAAAGAGCTGCTAAAACCATGTACCGGGTTCATTCCGCACCCAGACCAGACTCTGTGCTGCAAGTTTTTCTGAGGAATTGCAAGCAAATGCCCTGCAGCAGCCAAAAGGCAGCAGCACATCGGTGCTGAGCACACTGCAAAGCACAGCAGGATCTGAATCTTCTTGGGTGCATCTCATTACCATCTGCGTGGGCTGGATGTGTGGTTGCCTGAGTGTTTTGTTTCATTTCTTTCCCTTCACTTTTATTCATGTGGATGAAAACGCTGTCAGGGAACTGCAAAGCAACGAGTGAGGTTTCTCCTGTCACTGTTTGTACACAATTTAGAAATCCTGAGTACGGAGATGATGGAAGCTGAAATTCTCTATCCCAAGATCAAGCCAGACCTTCTCCTTAATGACTCCTTTTTTATTCTGCCACTGTAAGTCTTTCCAAGATTAACATGAGTGCAGGAGCAGTCTGGGAGTAACAGCCAAGTATCACCACTCAAACACTAGCACAATCTTTCCACCTGCTCAGAGCAGAGATTTAATCCAGATTCTTTCCCCCCTTTCTTCCCCACAAGCAAGGAAACAGCAGCAGCACTCGCTTGTGAGGTGCAAGCAGCTCCATGCTGGGGCTTTCAGCAATGCTGTGGTTGGAACTAGATGATCTTTAAGGTCTCTTCCAACACAAACTGTTCTATGATTCTACAGGAGTCACCCTTGCTACAGGGGAGTGGACTTTAACTGCTGCCAGGGATTGGTGGTCTGGGCACTTTGAAAATCCTTGAGCATACTGTAACTTTGCTAGATGCCATAGATATCTTTAAGGCTGCAGGGAGCACTCAGAAGTTAACCAGTGGCTGCACTGCTGCTGGTGGTGCTGGTAAGAGACACGCTCTCCAGGTTCTGTTTAGGAATGTTCTCCTAATGCAGTGCTGGAGACACAAACACTTGCAGAAAGCAAGTTTTTTAACTCACATGAGCAAGACTTCTCATTTACAATCTTTGTTTTTTGCTGTGATACTATTTAGTGTGAGGAACAATCTTTACAGCTCAACAACAGCACAACGGCACTTCAAGTTAGAGAGTAACCTACCTACATGTGTACCAGGGGCAGCCTTAAATGACTACACATGCAATTTTACATTAAATTATATTTGCACTTTGTCACTTCAAGCTCAGTACAGAGCCAGAATATTTTATCAGAAACTCCTGTGCAGCTAAGGAATGTTACTGATTTTTTAGTAAATTACGCCATCACAAAAAATCTATACCTAAGTAAAAGTTTTAAAAAATCAAATATATTCTGTAGCTCTGTTTATCTCATTATCCATGAAAGATTCAAAGATCCAACACAGCTTCAGGCTTTGCTCTTGATTAACTCACAGCCCACCAGGGAAAATAAACCACATAACCTGCTTTGGAAGACCAAATCATAACCAAGCAGCACAGTTTGCAAACAAATTTCCAAGGAACTGATCGATGAACTAACTACCCATGCAGTAAGACTACATAAGGAAGCCCAGTTCTTTTTTGAGTATTCTGCTAGCACAGCTAACGTGTAGACCTAAGACCCACTGAGATGCTGCTGGTGGGATTTAGGACTACATTATGCCTAAATTCAGGACATGCTACACATACTGCCTTGTCTCATCAGGCTGCAATTTATCTCAATATCCTTCTGGCTTCAGGTGCTTTGATCATTGCACATGTGCTGCTGTTGCACTGCTCTTTGCACTCAGATGGGTGTCTGAACCCATTTCAGTTGCAAGGAGGGGCACCCAAGTCTGCACCCATCCACTTTTCTTTTCCTCGACTTTCCTCTGCATGTGTTTTGGAATTTGAATGCAGGGCAATTCCTTGCACCCAAAGTTAATGGAACGTATTTATTAGAGATCCAGTGCTGCTTCAAGATCTGAGTGAATTGGGTATTTCCCATCAAAAGAAACTTTTTTTCCCCATAAGGAAATAAAATTCACAGCTCTGCAGATTTTTTTGACATCAGCAGTTGTCAGGGCTTGTGTTTGTTACCAGCTCCACAAACCTACCTGGTTCTTCCCCTGGCTAGCACATCCCATACCTCAGACACTGAGGGTCAAACAGAGCCTCACCTCTGCTCCCCAAGTTCTTGTTGCCTCTCTCCACAGCAGGTCTTAGGATCTGCCACTATTTGATGAAGTCCAGGTACATATTTATATAATTACCATAATAAACTATCCATATATATAATAGAATCAAAGAATTGCTTGTGTTGGAAGGGACCTTAAAGATTACCTAGTCCCTACCCTCCTGCCGTGGGCAGGGACACCTCCCACTAGACCACGTTGCTCCAAGCCCCATCCAACCTGGCCTTCAACACTGCTGCTCTGGGCAGCCTGGGCCAGTGTCTCACCATCCTCACAGCAAAGAATTTCTTCCTAATATCTCATCGCAATCTGATTATTTTAAGTTTCATGAATACTACAGACTCTCAATGTGATTTAAACTCTCCATCTGGATGTGGACTTAGCAACAAGCACTTTAGTGGGACAGGCGCCTAGAGACTATAAAAGTTTAAGTATCTCATAAGCAATCCCAAGAGACTTGATCTGTTTTCTAAAAATGGGATGCAGAAAAATGGGAAGAAAGCACATCTATTATCAGACAACTGTGTTCCTCTGGAAAGGACCATGGCAGAAGCTGCCTGTGCTCCAGCCCATTCCCAGGCACTTGGCCATGAGCACAGCATTACCACCCAACATCCCCAAACACATAGGAGACGATTTCCTCCTCTTGATCAGAGCAGTACTGAACATCCCCCACAACACACAAACCCCAGCAGGCAGCTCAGAGCCAACACACAGCAACTCCCGTGTGTCAAAGTCCCCAAAAAAGCCAGTGAACCCCCAGCACAGATTAGAGCACAGTAAAAAAGGCATTAATGTCCATCAACAGAAACATATTTTTCTTTCACAAATAGCACCCATTAGCAACTCCAGTGAGAACAATCCCCACTCTTCAGCTCTGAGGGAATACACAGGTTTTCAGCAGTCACAATGTGAAGATTCTACAGAATTCAGGCATTCAACAGAACTAATGTGAAAGATTATTTTGCAATTATCCAAGCAATTTTCTCTCCTCATTGTCCCTGGACCATAAGGGCTTTTAAATGTGAGCAGAAGGATTTATTCATCACAATAATAATAAAACGAAATATTAAATCAATTAATCTCTTTGCATGAAGCGTAACGCTCACATTGCTATTCAGCTTAGTGGTGGCCTGTCACATCAACCACACACAGTTTGCGTCCTTAAGTACCATCTCCCTCTTTTATTTTTCTCTTCCCTAATTTGTGAGGCATTATCCTTCCATTTGTCCTCTAAACATGACTGGATTCAGACAACACAGTGTTGCTTCTTGTTAGAGGCTCTATGCCCACGCTCTCTTTATGAGGACACATGGGATATTTATACTTAATATTGACTTTTTACAATGGCCAATGCAGAAAGTTATGTTGGGGTGATAGAGGAACCCTAAAATAAATATCTACATAAGCAATAAGTTAAGGAGAATGAACTCCTTACAAGTAACACTGCCAATATGCCAGTGAGTAACTGGGCATGAAAAGGAATGTCACTGGTTTCTGAAGGTGTCACTTTTTCAGCTTAGCTGGGGTGGGGGAATCGACTGCAACCTAAGCAAAACTTGATTTCAACTTTTGGAGCATGGGAGCTCTCATGGTCACATTGGCTTTAGCTCATATTTCTTTCTCTGCTAGCCCTTGTAATATAAAAGTATAAATTACTTTTAAGGTCTTCACAGTAGGCATGGCTTCAGTGGGTCCCTCTTCTGTTTTTAGAAAAGATTTATTTGGTCAAGTGCAGAAACAGACTTTACTGATGTTATTTATAATGTGCCAACTGTCCTCACAGTGTGATACTTGAAGAGTCTAGGCAAAAACCTTCAATAAGCAAGAATCTTTAGCTTTAAGCCCTGAGATGCATATTGGCCTCCATACAAGCAACTACTGTTGCCTGAGTGCTAAACACCTGGCACCTCTAAGGATCCCATATTTTTACAATTTAGGCTCTCCTGTGTAACACTTCCTGTATTTCATAACCCAAAGGTCACCAATCAAATTAACTCATGACAGGAATTCATCACGCCCAAGTTCAGACATCTGCTGAGTGCAGCCATCCACCTCTGGACATTGACTTCTCTTAAAGCTGGTGGAGATGAAAAGGCATTTCTAGAGCACCAGCCATGGCATTTTCATGTAAACACCTAAAACAGGTCTCATGAGTCATACCTGTTATCTCCCTGCTCTTCTTCACTGATAAAAGCATCCAGATCAGATACAGACATCTACCACCACATGAGATGAAAGCTGTCCTAGACAACTTAAGCTAAGCTGACACGCTAAAGATGAACTACAGCCAACTTTAATGCACAAACCCCACCAGAAAGCAAGATCATAGTAGCTACAACATTCTTACCATAATTGGGACGCCAATGTCTGGCCACAAGAGATCCTCAGAGGGAAGCTTGGGAGAGTTCCACACGACCACAACTTTATTTAAGTATGGGAGACCATTGAGCCTTTCTAAGGAGTTCATCAACACTTCCTCCCGCTCGTAAGTCAACATCACTACTGTGAACTGCTCCCGGGGGACATTGCCACCCAAAGCGGCCTGGAACTCCTTCCCAGAGCCACCTGCTCCTCCACCAATTGGTCGAAATCCAGTCCCAGACCCCAAAAATTTTGCTTCAGATGGTAAAACAGGGTCAAAGGGAGTGTAGGGGAAGAGGTGGAAAGGCCCCGGAGCAGAATTCCAATTCCTGTACATGTCCATTGCAGTTAGGGTGAAATTGCGGAGATATCTGGGAGATGCATAGGGTGGTTCTGTTTCCACAGGCCCTAAGTCCAGGTCACCATTGTCTGCCATATTGGGGTCTGTACCAGCAGCTTTACCAGACCGGTGGGGAATCTCCACAGCCGCTTCTTCTCGGATTGGAGCAGCTGGGATTTGGATTCGAGTCCTTATGATAGCTAAGACTGTGCTGAACACGTTGTCAGAGGTGGAGAAGTAGGTCTCCCACAAGAAGCGGCCCTGCCTCCTCATGGCAAGGAGATCGTTGTCAGAAATGCTTCTCAGAAGAAAGTGCACTTCTGTGATACGTGGCTTTGGTATGATTAAGGCTGCCTCGTTCCACCGGATCACATCATTATAGGGTAGCTGAACTTGCTCTCCAAGAACCACGGGGATGGCTCCAACTTCCAGAGCTTCAAACAGTCTCATGGCACACCCGGCAGAGATCACCAAATGGGTGTCCCCAGGGGTGATTATCAGTGCAAAAGTAGATAGCTTCAGTAGCTCTAGTCTGTCATCCCTTTCTCCACACAGAGCCCACTCAGTGGGCAGACTCGCCTTAGGCTGGTTCTTACACGTGAACTCCACCAAAACAAAGTCCAACTTGCTGTCCTGAACAGCCTTCAAGGTGGTGATGATCCGGTCGTCATAGTCAGCTGGAGCATTGCCTTCTATCTCCTCTTCAAAAGAGCGAACCTCTTGCAAGCTAGATCTGAGAGACTCGATCTTCTCCCCCTGGAAACTAAACAAATATTTACGCTTGACTGGCACCTGGGGCGGGATTTCGAGGAAGTTGGGTTCAGACATAGCATGGACCAGAGGTGATATCACAATATCAAACCCCGGTCGAAACTGCACATCATAAAACGTGGACTGGGCAACCATGGCACGCCCTGTGCTGATGTTGTAAATGAAGTTCTGAGTTTCTGATTTCCTTGATAAATTGATGATGAGATGGTTATGTCCATCAGTCCTCCAATATGGCAAAGAGTGCAACTGTTGCTCTAGTTCAGTAGGTTTTGGCATTACAGGCTCTTGCATTTCCCCCACTAAAATTATATATACACAAGCAATATCTGCATTTTCAGTAACATATACATTAGTTCTGACAGTCGCCTCAAAGGCTTGTTTAATTAAAGGGTCTAATGAGCTACCAAAAGGGTAATCGTCACTGTTGTAGACATACACTGGAAAGCCAGATGTCAACGGGCAGCGCGAGTAGTCAAAGCAGTTGTGTAGCCTGCAGTTCCGGTTGGATTTTGGCAGGGGGAAGGTTGCATCGTCTTTGTCTGGCAGCAGCCGGATGGGCAGGGAGAGCTTGGGCTGGTTCTGAGCCATCAGCTCTTTGTAGGAATGCTCAGTCTGGCTGATGACGTTCTTCAGCTGCAGCAGGTCCTGCTTGGCATTTTCAATGCTCTTCTTGCAGGCCTCGATCTTCAGGTTGAGCTTGGCGATCTCGCTGTTGAGCTCCTGCCGCTTGGCCTCCAGCTGGAGCAGCTCCTCGCTGACCGACTCGCGGATGCGGCACAGGTCTTGCACGTGCTTTACCTCGCACAGCTCGTTGCCGGTCCGAGGGCCAAAGATGCGCTTGCCCGCATCGTCCGCGTCATCGATGGTGGTTAGGTAGTAGTGGGCAATGAGGGGAAAGAAGACAAGGATAATGAAGAGGGTGAAACTAAGCCAGGTGAGCCGGATCCGACTGGACCATCTCAACACCCACGGCTGGCCTCCATTCCCCACTCCCCCATTTCGCAACATCGTATAACCAGTCATGAGTTCAAAAGTCGCTGCGTGACCAATCACGTTGGATCAGTAGCCATAACCAAAAGAGTTTCTATAGCAAGTTTCTTGACAAAAAAAGTTATTGTTCCTGCTTAACAAGAAGCCAATGGAAGGGGAATTTCATCTTCTTGTCGTGCTGACAGCTTTTCTGCAGTCGTTTTGCTGTAAGCACAACTTTTGATCCAGTTAGACTCGATCATTGACCTTCTCACCCACCCCCAGCCCACCCTTGGTCTGCCGGCAACCGTTGCTGGAAGTGTCACAGCGTTGTCATGGTGATTCAAAGTCTCAACCGGCACAAGAAAAACACAATGGGATCGAGCCAAACTCTACTGCTGCTCTCAACATCCTGCATTACCATCCAATGAATATGCAGAGGCACCAGCCATTGTGGAGAAGGAGCCAGAAGAGTTTAATACGAATGTCAGTCTCTCGCTGCTGTGCGGCTGATGCTCTGTCATGCCTGCAAGAGAACAATCATATGTTCAGACAATGCAAACACAACAAACCCTCAGTGGCCTGAGACACTGCTAATTTTTCAAAGCTACTGTCCTCTCTGCAAAAGAGCAACCTTTGTACATGTCTGACACCTCTGAGGTTAATACCAGGAAACCTGAGAAAGAGATGGGATTCATTAGAAGC
Source organism: Apus apus (assembly GCF_020740795.1). NCBI lineage: Eukaryota > Metazoa > Chordata > Aves > Apodiformes > Apodidae > Apus > Apus apus. Next base: position 105,218,999 of record NC_067284.1, on the reverse strand, counting down.
AGACATGTGGCTTTCTCCGGGCACTCTGCTTTTCATTAGGGTTGCAGGCTTCAGTGGCCAGACCAGAAAAATCACAGCCCCTGGATCCGGTTTCCTATTTCTGCCTCTGCCACTCTCTCATTGTGCAACTTTGCAGAAGCTTCTTAACATCTGGACATCCCTGTCTCCTCACGTACCAAATGAAGATATTAATGTACACCTGCTCTCTCTACCTGCCTTTTAATGACATGTTGTCATCATGAGACACAACAACGCTGTGAATTTGTACTGCATAACTGAGTGCAATCACTATTGTTCTGGTCTAGTGACGAGAGCTGATGAGGAATGTTTAGATTAAGTGTTTTCCTTTCCTGCTGGAAATTTTTTATTCATTGCAAGAGAAATTTTAAAGGGGACATAACTGTGTTGGTTATGATTAACTCAGCTGGCTGGGTGCATATGAGAGGGAATTTCTGGTCAAAATTGGAAAAGTCTACACTGTACATCAAAGCAAAGATGCTGAAGTTAGGATCCAGTACCACTCATGTGGCACAAGCTTGCTTAGATACGCCTATGACACTGAATGCCTACCTAGCACAGGCATAATTATCAAGGCCATGGCAAATTCAGCTCTCAGTCTTTGTCTATGCCAGCAGATGTAAATCTAGGCCAGGTGAATATGCTGCCACTAGAAACCCTCCCTTCTTCTTTATTAGCATCCTCTGAGGTACCAAAGTTTCTGGGATATTCTTTCATACATCAGACTTCCCACATCACCAATAATATAGCACTGGGCTTAGTGCTGCCTCTTGCTCAGCCTCTGGAGAAACTTATTAATTTCCGCTTCAATTTTTAATTAGAGGAAAGTCATCTACACTGGTGACGGTCATTTTTCACTAAATCTATTTAATACTCCTCTCATCTACTCATCAAGAATTAGCAGAAAGAAGGCAAGGAAGCAAATTTCAGCTAAAACAGAGATCTGGAAACAGGCCAAAGCAAAAGAGAAGTTCACCTTAAAGGAGCAGAGAGAAGCTGAGAATAATTTTCAGCGTGGTACAAAAGTGCACGTCAGAAAGAAGAAATGGAAGATTGTATTTTAACGGGGGAAGATCATGATGAATGGGGAAACAAGTAATAAAGCACAATTCCTTGGCCTAGTTTGGTACAAGGCCATTTGTTGTTAGTAACTAACACTCCATTATTAAATGGGAGTCCCCACCAACCTGACCCACAACTGAGTTGTACAGCAGTGTGGACATTTCACATTAAGGCAGATTTTAAATTCATAATATTGTGTGCCAAACAGCACTGGTGTAAATCTCAGAACACTGAGAGGATAAAAGGGCTTAAAAAGTCAGCAAAAGGCTAAATTAACTTTCTTGGATCTTGGCAGTGCTGTGGGCAGATGAGGGAGGCTTCAGCTTCGCTGTCAGGACATTTTAATACGATTCTCTGAACATCAACTTGCATTTGCCCAGGCTGGGAGAGGCTGGTGACGAATGTAAATCCCCAGTGCTCCTGCATGAGGCGGTCAGGCAGGCAGGGGGAGCCTTGGCAACAGCAGCACACTTGCACCGTGCCCCTGGGATCACTGCTACACGCAGAAAGGTGTACAAACCAGGAGACTGAAGGCAAAAATAAATTATAAAAAAAGCTTTTAAAGTCCATTTTTCTCTCCCTCCCCAGCCCTTTTTTAAGCTCTTTCCTGGAAATGAAGCTCATGCTGTCACTGTCCATGTGCGTGCAACAGACCAACAGTCCCTAGTATTTGAACCTCTCTCATAGGGTCTGCAAAGATCCTAGAATTGCTACTAGCTTTCTGGAAACATCTGGCCAGGAGATGAGAGCTGCCCTATTAACCCTTTTCCCAAGGGAAAACGCCAAAGCACACGCTTGTTTGAACACCAGTGAGTCTAAAAAATAGCTTAACTTCAAGGCATAAGTGTGAAAACAAGCTCTGCTGTATTTTTTCTTGGGGATGCCATGGAATAAACATGGCCAAACCTGCAAGATGATGAGACAACACAGAGACAAATAATTATAAATGTGGCCAAGAAAGAATAAGTAGGTGTGTGGATGTGCTGCTTCAGACTGGCCAGTGAAAACTGCAGCCCTGAATGTTACTGGCTGAAACCACATCTAAATCTTTTTCCTTGGTAGTTGCTTTGCCCATTTATGAGTTCTAAACAGTGATAAAAGGGCAAACTGGACTCACTAAAATGGCAGCTGGGGTCCTGGAAAAGCTAAACACATTGCTCCACACATGATCCTCTGCAGCTGTTCTGCTACCTAATCCTTCCAGTGGCTCCTCTAGTCTTTCCGTTCAGTTGACGGAACAAACTTTATCCTCCTGACCTAAAAACGTGAGCTGTGAGTTTTAAAAAATCTGTATGTTCAGAAATCCGAAGCTGACAAACTAACTCTGCTGCTGCTTGGAAAAGACCAGATGGGAAAGACCAGAGCAGGCTAGAGAGGGACTTAAAATGCAACACATGTGGCTTGGGATGAGTTAAAAGTATTGACTGTCAGTATGAAATATGTGCTGGCAATAAGGCAAGCACTTTAGACACACTCTTAGACTCTTCTTCATTACTAAGAGTTTATTCCTCATCAACTTGATAGAGCCTGAGGTTGTAACAAATTGCTATTAGGACTTCAACATCAACAAAAAAAGCAGAGTAAAAACCCAATCTGTGGTTTTACCAAGAGAGATTTCACTGATGTATTTAAGAGCAATAAGCAGCCCTGTGGAATAAGGCTGCTGATTTCCACAGTTCCCAAAAAGAAATCTGGGAGGAGGAGAAACAGGTTAGTTGCTGAGCTCCCCAGCCAACTCACTCCTCTCGCTCCCAAGGACTCCTTTAAACAGATCTAGCCCCACACTGAGAAACTCTTGTTGGCATTATAACACAAGGTTGATGCCTGATAGATCTAATTACACACACATTAAAAAAAAAAAAAAGAGGCAGGAAGAGCTCTTGGGAAATCCGAAGCTCAATAATTACCAGAGTCTCTTCCCAAATGCCAATCTGAGTGATTTCTTGGGCACGACAGGTTTGCAAGCTGCAATTCCTTCTCCCATAGCACAGGGCTACAAGACTAAATTGCTGCTTGAGAATGTTGTCACATCTTAGTTCAAATCCTGGGTTGTCTTCCCAGCTTTCCTCAACTCCATTGTGGATGCTCCCCATGCCAGTCAAGTTACGGGAATACCTGACATTCTCCCTCTTTTTGCATTTCTAGTAGAAAGACCCAGGCTGGTCTGATCTGTGGATACTTGTGGAGTCACTACTCTGCAAATGTTCAGTCACCAAAGTCCTGCTGCAAACACCTAAGCACACCTGTTCTTCCCTGCTTACACCTCCTTTTGTCCATCTCCCTATATAATTAGGCAAATACTGTTCCTTTCTCAGGAAATTTGTAAACAGAGACTGGAAACTTTAAACTTAAGGTCCTCCAGAGGTCAGCAAAGCAATAAATAACCATTAGGCAGAATGTGGTGACACAGACTACACTGAACTTTCCAGAAGTAATGTCCACAAGGAATATGTGCTAAATTACAGCTCCCAAACTGTGTGCACCCACACTTGTCCTTGCTCTCTTTCCTCATCAAATGATGGGTGTGCAGTGTTATTGCTGCTACATTACTTCCACAAACCTTCTCCAGAGAGAACAAAGCACCAAACCCATCTCTGCCATGCAGAGATGCCACTCTGTCCCTCCTGATAAACGGAGAAGGATGTCAGGGAGTGTGTGTTAGTGGCTCCTGCATTTTATCTGTCCAGCCTTAAGCAGACAGTTTCTATTGCAAATTCTCTTTCTCACCAGCACTAAAGATGAAATCAAAGAAAAAACCCACAACTATCACTTTTTCCTTTCTTAAAAGGAGAAGCAGAAAATACAGCATATTTTGCCCCCTGCCCTTTAGATCAGGGTTTCTGGTGAAATGCAAATAAAATGAACACAAAACAACCCTTCAGCAATAACTTTTTACTTCCTGAAGTTCTCAAAAGAAAGGAGTACATCCCAAATCTCTGATCACTTTGGGAACAGGAGCAGTTAAACAAGGAGAATAAATCTATTAGGTGTGTGCTTTAAGGTACATTTGAGAGCAGACCTTTCAAAGGAGCAGATGGAAAAGTCACTCTGAAATGCTTCATGTGATACAGCCTCAGGGATCATCACAAGGGATTTGTACCATCTTGAGGGCTCACAGGTACAGAGAAATTCTCCCAGGCTAAGATCAACGCTGCTACACGCACAACCAGTAAAGTCTTGTAATCTGTAAATTCAGGGGATAAACTGCATCCCCAGCTTTAGGAAGCTTTTATCTAGACCAAGGAACATTCACCCACATTGCAGCTCCACGTGAAGCCAAACCTGGTTACAGCCATGCTCCCATCTGCAGCTGGAGCACATGTGGGTAAAGGGCCCCTGAACAAACTGTTGCAGAGAGCCTCTTCATGTGCCCACTCCAGAAAACCACATGTGCTGAAGAAGGCACTGGCTGACTCATGCTTAGGGAAAGTATCACGTACATTCACCCTGCTCTTCTGCACTTTCACTATGCTGCTTCTCTGCACCCCTGGAAATAGGTTGCAAACAAGGACACTAGCTTTGCACCATGCCTGCTACCTTCTCTCCAGCCAGGTGTCCTCCTGCCCTGACAGCATAGGACCAGTGCTCCTAGTCTAGCATAATTTCATTTTACCAGCTTCACAAATGCATCTCCTACAATTCGGATATCTTTTTGGGAAGGAGAGAGAAGAAAAAAACCTACTGCACATGCAAATTGCCCCCACAGCTCAAAGAATCCCAGACTAGTTTGGGTTGGAAAGGACATGAAAGACCATCTAGTTCCAACCTCCCCACCATGGGCAGGGACACCTCCCACTAGACCAGCTTGCTCCAAGACCCATCCAACCTGGCCTTCAACACTGCCAGGGATAGGGCAGCCAAAGCTGTTCTGGACAACCTGTGCCAGTATCTCACCACCCTCAAAGCAAAGAATTTCTTCCTAAGATCTCAACTCAGTCTCCCCTCTTGCAGCTTGAAACCATTCCCCCTTGTCCTATCACTCCGTTCCCTTGTCAAAAGTCCTTCCCAGCTTTCCTGTAGCCCCTTCAGGTCCTGGAAGGTGCCCTAAGGTCTCCCTGGAGCCTTGTCTTCTCCTGGCTGAACAATCCCATCTCTCTCAGCCTGTCTAAAGAGCAGAGCTGCTCCAGGCCTCGCATCATCTCTGTGGCCTCCTCTGGACTTGCTCCAACAGCTCCATGTCCTTCTTGTGTTGGGGACCCCCAGCACTGAACCCAGCACTGCAGTGGGGTCTCACCAGAGTGGTGCAGAGGGGGACAATCCACTCTCTCACCCTGCTGGTTACGCTGCTGGGGATGCAGCCCAGGACACAGCTGGTTTCTGGGCTGCCAGCACACATTAACAGCTTGTGTTGAGTTTTTCGTCACCCAACACCCCCAGATCCATCTCCTCGTGGCTTTTCTGACTTTCTCTCCTTTGCAGACCCTCCACCAACCTTAACTGTGAGAGCAGAGATGGGTCAGAGGTATTTGGGGCATTTTAGAGGTAGCACTTGAGGACAAATCCTTTGAGAGCTGCTTTCCACCCCGTGTTCTCAAGGGCAAAGGGTGCTCACTCCTGCAACCACAGCATCTCTCACCCAGGGTACTCCAGCACGCAACACCCCAGGGAACCAGCCCTCGACCTTTGCTCCCACCCTGGAGCCACTCAGTGCCAGGACCTGCAGGCATCTGTGGTGGCAGCTAGCAAGCCTTCCAGGGCTCCAGCACCAGCAGAAAGAAGAAGCAGTCAGAGGTGGGGAGTGCCATTAAACTGCAACTCTGACCACTACCTGCTCAGTCAAAGCTGGCCCTTCTGATAGGAGGCCAGAAGATACTAAAAAGTCAGCTGAACAATGTCCAGGTTCAGAGACCTCCAACCTAAATGATGGTATGTTTCTATGTCTGGGCTCTAAAGTGGCAATCATTCCAAAATCGGAGCAGAAACCTAGAGTCAACATGTCCTGAGTCTGCCCTCAGCTTTAACATTGCTTCTCTCCAGCACCCAGGGAAAACCATGCAACCTCCATGCCTCATTCTCCCTCTGCAAAGCAAAGGTGAACTCCAACTGCTTCAAGGTGAAAAAATGAAGAACTGACAGTCTGGCTTACGGCTTTTTGTTCCTTATCTGGGGCACAGGGATAAGAGCATGGCCCAGACAATGCTCAGTACCGTGGCAAGCAAATGGTACAGAAATGTCTCCCCCAGGTACTTCCTTCTGCCTGTCTGCTTTGCCCTCTATGAAAAGCAGCTGCTCAAGGTCTGTCATGCTTTTCAGCTGAGGTTAACCAACTGGTTCATGAACATTCATTTATTCTGATGAAATTCTTAGACAGTAAAACTGCATCCAGTTTTCAGAGCTCAGGTAATAGAGGTGCAGAGAAACAACTTGCCCAAGGTCACCCCAAAACCTGCACCAGCTTGGGATTGACTCCAAATCTAATTGCCCTGTCCACAAGATTGTCTGTCTGCCCAGCCTGCTTTCTTCCAGTGGTTTCCTTCTCTGGTGCCTTCTTGCTTTTTGCATAGTGCATTCTGAAATCTACCTTACATATAAAGCTTTTAGTTCTTAAATTTATTATTTAGTGTTGTTTTCTGGTGATAAACCAGCCAAATTTTTAATTTATTCTTCTAGGCTGCACACAAACATTTCTGCACACAAATCCCCAGCTTAGAAGCAAATCTTTTTATGTTCACCCCTCTCCAAATCTCAGAACAAGGGACCACAGGGCAGAGCTTTACAGTAAACCTGGTAAATCTGTACAACCACACAATGGCTGATGTTATTCTGTTCACCTTGCTCCCATTTATAAAGTGCTTTAAGTTTTTTTGGGGATGCAGGAAGCAAACCAAGGAAGCAGGTACTCAACTCCATCACATGCAGCGGCACAAGATACTCCAGGAGTAGGTGTGTGGCTGATCTTTTGTTCACTGCTACAAGGGATAAATTAGGAATGAGAAGAGGGGAAAGCTCTTCTTGCTTTTACCTTGAAGCAATTGATGAGCAAGAACTGTTTTGAGGTAGAACCACAGTGAAGTCAAGTGCTTTGCATCATATGAGAGAAGAACCCAGAGGTCAACTCCAGACAGGAGGAGAGGGCTGGCTTCCCAAACCTCAGCCTGAGACAGCTCAAGTCCCTGGTATTCTTTGTGGTTTTCAGCCCTAGGTAGCTCAGGCACATACTTTTTTTCCCCAAGGCAAAAATAAAAACCTCTCTCCCCTCCTTTAAACACCATCATCACCACTTTCTTGGCAGCAAATAACCACATGATAGAATTCAGGCTCCTGCTCTGTGACAGACACTTCAGGTCATAACTAAGCACAAATTTACTACTTTCTTTGTCACTGTGGAAAACAACCTGTCTCTATGGGTTTTCTGGAAAGTTTTCTCATTTCCTGTATGCAGCAAATAAGCTAATTCTGGAGAATGAGATCTCCATCGAGGGGCATCTAACAAGCATGAAATCGTATGAGTAGCTTCTCATGAACTTCAGCAGGCAAGGAGGCAGGTCAGCTGTCAGAACTCATGACTGAAGCACGCCAAGAGTTTACAGCCAGGAAAAGCCTATAGAAACCAGGGATCCCCAGCTAGGACATCTGAGCAAGTGCAAGGACACTAAATTTGTCAGTGCTACATGGCCAAATTAACCAGGCTAACCAACTCCAAACATACCTTCCCTCCTTGTTTATCTCTTTCACACACACCTCATCTTCCCATTTGTACCTGTGCATCTAACACCAGCCTCTACCCTCCTCCTAGAGAAGCCCCTGATGCATGGGGTGGGCAGGCACACAGTCTCATTAGCCAGCTGACGGCCTTCTGCACCTCTTGGAGAGTGCTGCATCACCTGGGAAGTGGAGGCTGCTCCGCTTCAGACAGCCCAATGGATCATGCCAAAAAACTAAATTACCTGACACACTGTAATCACTTATTTATGTAGCAGGCAGATTCTTATCCGTCACAGTTCATTACAAAGCAAGACAGAAATTCAGAGGCACAAACACAACTATTGCCAGGATTCTATTAATTTGGGCTAGCATCAAAGAAAGTCCTATAGGTGAAAACCCCCCTCTCATTACCAGACACCCAAGTCACATAGTCCCAAATTAGGTGAGGGACATTAAATGCCTTTCTTCTGCACTCACAGGCGTGCAACACAGCAACCCAGTGGCACAACTAATCTGCATCTTCATAATCTGCAGACACTTTAGGAGAAAGATGTCACCATGCCACACACCATCAAGCCACCACCTCTACTGGACTTGTGTAAAAGCTGCCCCTCTTTAACAGCATCCCAGCCCCAGTATGGCTGTTTTACCAGTAACTGGTAGCACTTGTGCATGAGTTGGCTTTGGAACGTGTTTATTTGTGTAGATCTGGCCACATCCAAGAGCAGAAACATCCTCTGCACAGACAGATTGAATCACAATTAACTGCTTCTGGAGAAATCACACCTCCAACAAAAATCAAGCCCATACTAGGATGTGCTGGAAAGCAGGCTGTCCTGTCCACATTTTGGTGCAGAAAGATAGTTAAGCTTAAGATCAGTCATGGGGAAAAAAAAAAATAATCTAAGGATATTCTTCCCTTTATTCTAGACTTCTGAGAAAAGGTGAAGATGGTCCTTCTTCTTTCTTCCCCATCACACAAATGCCTCCAGCTTTACCAGTCCTTCTGGAGTGTAACACACAGTGTTTTCTTCCTACTTCTTTCTTGGACCACCCAGGAGCTTCTTTCATGCATCAACCTGGCACTGTACCTTAGCAAGCCTTTTTTAAAGGCCCGACTCAGCAGTGAACCAAGTCATGGTGAACATGCACATCTGGCCACTCTCCTCCTCATCTGTTTAACCTGCGAGCTCCCCAGGGCATGGCCTATCCATAAAACACCCAGAGAGCACCACGAAGCGCATCTACAGACCTTCCTGTGCAAGGTACTCACATGCTAGCAAAAAGCAACTCAGTGTGTAGCATCCTTGCTGTAAAAATGTTGCTGGCCTAAGCCCTGTGCCAGATAAACTCTCATGAAACCAAGAGCCATCACTGGGACAAGTCCTTCAGGTAAGATCTCTGCGAGCTAAAGCACTACCATGATGGCTGAGATAAAGAAATGAAAGCTAATTACTGTAGTCATGCAAGGCAAAGAGGAACCTGTCCAGGTGACTTAAGTTGGCCTAACAAACCAGATGTTTCCAGACAAGTAATGAGAGGCTGTGCCAGACACTTGCACTACACAGGTTATGATGTGGAGATGTGGAAGTGGCCAAATACAGCAACTTCAAAATACACCGAATGAAACACTATGCCTGAAGCTTGTGGGTGTGCTTAACGAAGTTATTAACCAGCAGAAGAGAGTATGACAGAAGATAAGCACTAGCAAAATGCATGATAATTAAATTTCCACAAAGTGAAGTTGCCATTTGGATTTGAAACGCTGGATAATTTGACACACACTGTGTGCTGTTCTGTCACTGGTGCCCAGTGCTTCCCTTGCAACGTATCATGAAGGAATATAAATGGCAAACCTAGTCCCAAGCTGTGTGGCTGGAGAAGACTAACAACACCCAGTCCCTGGAAAAAGCAGGATGGGAGACAGCAAGCTCTATTCAGCATGTGTGCCCGGCATGGAGACTGCTCCTACAGTAACAGTAGGTAAAAGGAAATACAGAAACAACTGGTGGACACTGTTCTACACAGGCCTAAGAAACAGGTCAGGGAAAGAGGGATCAAAGGAACTTGGCCCAAGCTGGAGGTGAAGGAAGGAATTAACTTTTCACCTGCATAAGGTAGACTCAATCACTGAGCAAGATTAGATGGGTTTTGGAAAGCCACAGATTATATAAATTAAGCTGAGGCTCTGATTGAATCTATCTAGAAATAAATCGATCAATTAATATACCTGCTTGCCAAATTTTGAATAATGCAGTATTATACTTGTGATTAGACAACAAAAGGAGGCCTCTGGTCTGGAGCAGCATCCCTCCAGCCCCAAGCTTGTGCCATGCTGAGGGTCCCAACTGGGCTGCTCTCTCCCTACAGCTTCACTGTTGCAGCCTGGGCAAGACACAGCCCAAACAGACTGTCTTCCTTTTAGCAATCCTCAATGTCTGAAACTTAACAGCAAAAAAACCCCACCAAAATCATTAGTACCAAAGTTTCCTAGGTTTATGAAAATGCCATCATATATATAATTTACGTATTATTTCATTTTATTTGGATTTTTCTGGTTCTCAGCTCATCATCATTCCACTCTCCATCATCTTCGGTAAGTCATGGGTAACAGGAGAGGTGCCTGAGGACTGGAGGATAGCAAATGTCACTCCAGTCTACAGGAAGGGCAAGAAGGAGGACCCGGGTAACTATAGACCGGTCAGCCTCACCTCCATCCCTGGAAAGGTAATGGAACAACTTGTCCTTGGCACTATCTCTAGACATATCAAGGAGATGGGGGTCATCAAGAGCAGTCAACATGGTTTTACCAAGGGTAAGTCATGTTTGACTAACCTCATAGCCTTCTATGAGGAAATTACTAGGTGGATAGATGATGGTAGAGCGGTGGATGTGGTCTATCTTGATTTCAGTAAAGCATTTGACACCGTCTCCCACAGCATCCTTGTAGATAAGTTGATCAAGTATGGGTTTGATGATCAGGCAGTGAGGTGGATCAAGAACTGGTTGAAAGGAAGAAGTCAGAGAGTTGTAGTCAATGGGGCAAAATCTAGTTGGAGGCCTGTGACTAGTGGAGTCCCTCAGGGGTCGGTACTGGGACTGGTGTTGTTCAACATCTTCATCAACGACCTGGATGAGGGTACAGAATGTACCCTCAGCAAGTTTGCTGATGACACCAAGCTGGGAGGAGTGGCTGACACACCAGAAGGCTGTGCTGCCGTTCAGAGAGACTTAGACAGGCTGGAGACTTGGGCGGGGAAAAACCTGATGAAGCTTAACAAGGGCAAGTGTACAGTTTTGCATTTGGGGAAGAAAAATGTCATGCACCAGTACAGGTTGGGGGCTGACCTGCTGGAGAGCAGTGTGGGTGAAAGGGATCTGGGGGTCCTGGTAGACAGGAGGATGACCATGAGCCAGCAATGTGCCCTTGTGGCTAAGAAGGCCAATGGCATCCTGGGGTGCATTAGAAAGGGTGTGGTTAGTAGGTCAAGAGAGGTTCTCCTCCCCCTCTATTCTGCATTGGTGAGGCCGCATCTGGAGTATTGTGTCCAGTTCTGGGCCCCTCAGTTCAAGAAGGACAGGGAAGTGCTTGAAAGAGTCCAGCACAGAGCCACAAAGATGATTAAGGGAGTGTAACATCTCCCTTATGAGGAAAGGCTGAGGGAGCTGGGTCTCTTTAGTTTGGAGAAAAGGAGACTGAGGGGTGACCTCATCAATGTTTACAAACATGTAAAGGGTGAGTGTCAAGAAGATGGAGTTAAGCTTTTTTCAGTGATGACCAGTGATAGGACAAGGAGTAATGGATACAAATTGGAGCATAGGAGGTTTAAGGTGAATATCAGAAAAAAATTTTTTATTGTGAGAGTGACAGAGCCCTGGAACAGGCTGCCCAGAGAGGTTGTGGAGTCTCCTTCTCTGGAGACATTCAAAACCCACCTGGACGCCTTCCTGTGTGATGTGCTCTAGGTGACCCTGCTCTGGCGGGGGGGTTGGACTAGATTATCTTTTGAGGTCCCTTCCAACCCCTATGATTCTATGATTCTATGATCAGCAACCCACCATAGTCTGGGAATTTTTTTGTACTCCCATGTCTTACACAGCATATTCCTCATGGAACTGCTGCTTCACACCTCTGTTATGGCCACTTTAGTGAAATGCTTTGGAATCCTTCAGAGTAAAAGGTAATTCTAACAACAATAAGGACTGGGAATTCAGGGATATCAGGCAAAGTACAGCAGGGCTGTTTAAGGGCTGCAAACTTAATATGCAAACACAGCACTTCTTTTGACCTCAAAAATTTCTTTTTAGGATAAAATAGAGGAGGTCTTAAAATAAAAAAAGTATGATGAAATGCTTCAACCAATGGCACTGCCGCATGGAGCCTGTTTCTTAGCATTCCGAAGCAGATGTGCTGCACTCAAAATGTCTTTGTCTATTAAAACTGTGTCAGCTTCAGAGACTCCAAAACTCCCTGTGGCATAAACAGAATTTCTAATGAACAGCTGCAGGATACAGGAGTAACCGTGCAAAACGCAGCTGCTGAGATAATTCTCTTTGCCCCTCTCTCACCACCTTTCCTCTGCTGCCCGAATCCCACCTTCCCCCGTTTGGGTCTCTCCTGTCCTCCCTCTCAACCCCACTGCCTCACTGTGTCTTCTGCACCCTCTACAGGTAGTCACTGTCAGCCCATCAGTTTAATTCTTCCATGTCCCTCCTCATGCTTCCCTGTGACCCACCTCCAGCCTCCTTCTTCACAGCAAGTCAGCTAACGACGCAGAGCAGTTTGAGGGCAGACACCCACCCCTGGTTTCCTTTATTGACATTTACTATTTCCAAAGCCTGTGATCACAGCTCATCTTAGACTACATCTTGCTGCGCCTGCACATCTCCTGGTCTAACAGCGCTGCGGTCTGATGCAAACCCGTCAGTGCTCTCAAGTCTCTCCAGCCTCTGCAGAGTTTTGCTGCTGCTTCACCTGCTCGCACGAAGAAAGTGCAAAAGGGAGAAATAAAGGGGGGGGGAAAAACCCTATCACGCCAAACCCCGTAATTCCACAGAACATGAGCAGTCCTCAGGGAAGGATTCAGTCAGAGTAAATTGAAACCCGCTAATAGAGCTTTTAGCATCAGCACTGCCTTCCAGGCCAAGGCTCCAATGTGACTTCTTGTGTGAGTTGGTTTATTTTTTATTTTTTTTTAAATCCTCTGCCTTTGAAACCAAAAACCTGTGAAGCATACATACAGCTTGGTCCAAAAGCACTTCCCAGCTGCTCTCCCAAAACCTAACGGTGTCCTGTTAGCTAGCAGGAGAAACAGCTGGAATGATTATTAATTTAGTCAGGCACTTGTAATGGTACCTGCAATGCTCAGCACTGTGCTCAGAGAAAAATATAACCTGTTGTTCCAGTGCATCCCCAACAAGTACTTTTGGGAACATCAGCACAAATGATGCTTGAATTCTTACTGTTTGATGCCTTTAAGCTTCCATGGGGTTCTCCAGTACTCTGTAATGAGCCTCGGATTCCTATTATCAGGACATGTATGTATAGGGAGGTAATGCTTTGGTGAGCTTTATCCCTCTAATTTGAGTGAAAACAGCTGATAGGTTCAAAAGTTATTGGAAGACTAACAGGTAAGAGCAGATGTCAAAGGTCTATTTTATTAGGACACTCTAACAACATTAAAGAGTGTGTAATGCTAAAAAATACTGTCTTTTAAAAGAAATCCTTAAATGGTATTGAACCCAGGCTAGCTAAATACCTTGTCGGTTTGAGACAATCTGTCTGATGTAACCATGTAATGTCCAAATGCTTTAGCTATTCATCCACTGCAATAAGTGGTGAGGCTGGTGCTGGCATTGAGCAACTTAAACCAGCCAAGTTCTCACAAAGTTAATGGCTTAACAGCTTCCCTGGGTTGGGAGCAGGATGTGCAGGACAGATCTTATTTGTAGCTGACAGGGCTTTGAAGAGCTGACATCACTAATGCACTTCCATGGCCCACAGGAAAGACTTCCAAAGAACCTGTGTGCCATGGATACTGTGGATCTGCTCTGCACTTTGGATATTGCACAAGTAATCTTCATCATGAGCAGCCTCACCTGCCCATTCACAACAGAAGGTGAAAAGAATCCAAATGTTAGCAGAGGGAGTATACTTGGGAAGGCTGAAGCTACTTTAGTGAGGATATGCCAGGTTTAAAAATACTCCAGGCAGAAATCTCCAATGCACAATAGCTATTTTTGCTGCGTAAGTGGTGCCAGATATCCCTGGAGCAGCTCAGAAATGGGCAGTGGGACACTTTGCCAGCACAATGCTTGTGCAGATGAAGCAACTGCTTCCAAAACAAGCTGCTGTATCCCAGCCATCACCCCAAAGATCAGACCATGTCCAACTCATGCCAGTTTCAGGGACCATTTGCAGAATAGATGTCGAGAGGCCCTAATGGACAAGGAAGCCTCAAATGTCTGTTCTGGCCATTTGCACCAGCTACTGTGGACACAAAAAGATGATCTAGCATCTCTCATGCTGTGCCATCTCACTCTCATCTCAGTGGCTTGAGCCATAAATGTCTCAGATTGCACAAAAACATTGCATGGGACAGCACAGAGATCTCCCTTTTATGCTTAATAGCATTGGCTAGTGTGTGAATTAACTTGCCATCCACTGGACAAAAGCTGCTCACATCCAGAGTAAATACCTGATGACCAGCCACGAAAAGGGAAGATGTTCCCAGGGCCTGGGAAAGCTGCTGGTGAACACACACTTTGAAGGGCTCAGCAGCACAGACACCAGCTCCAATGCAAATGTGCCAACAGGCAGACCTGAAGGCATCAGCTTGGAACAAAGTCATTAAGATAGCCACAAAATTCACAACTCAATTTGACCACTGTATAGAATCCAATCAAAATAATAAAAAGCCATGAGAGTGGCTATATTAGATCAAACCAATGATCCATCCACTTCAGCCTCTCACTCCTGAGTGCTTATTTCCAGCTGCTTTGGTGTAAAATACACATAAATCATTCTTATAAATAAACTGCTGTGTGGCTATTTTCTCCTATCCACTAGCAAAAAGGAGTTACATGAGCTCTTGAAGAACTGAAGCTGCCCACCAAAATATTTTTTGAAACAATCAATCATGTATGTTCTCATCTGTACAAAGTCTAAACTGTTAGGAAAAAAAAAAAAAAAAGGAAAAAAAAAAAGAAAATAAAAACTACACCAAGCACTTGGTTCCATAGCTTCTGGCAGCAGTGGGATCCACAGCTGAGCTCCACATGTGATTTCCTTTCATCAAATGTAACCTTCCCTAATTCAGTCTTGTGCTCTCTTCCACAGCATTACACATCTCTAGGTGGTGGGTACAACAGGACTCTCACCCAGCTCACTACAGACCCAGAAGAACAACAGTAAGAAAGCCACTGGAACAAGTCCTGCTGCCTTACCTTCTCTAAGATGTCCGATATCCCACAACATGCTCCTCTCTGACCTAGGCAATATTATATCTTTCAATCCTTGTGATCAACAGTGTTGGCAGAGAAGTAGAAATACAAGGATCCTACTGCCCAGGGATAATTTCAGCATAAATCTGCACTTCTGCCACTGTCTCATCCTTGCTGATAGGCATCCTGGTTCTCCAGTACACTCCTTTTCTGGAGTAGCCCTCCCTCTCTTTTATCTAATGTCCTCTCTAATATCTAGGTTCTGTTTCTGTTCCAGTTATTCCCAAATTTGTGCCAAGCTCTTCTTTTTTTTTTTTTTTATTTAATTGCTCTCAATATGTCACTCTATATTACTCAACAAACGTGTCAATGCTGTTGCTTAGCAGACCTAACTGTGCTTTACAATTTAAGCCTGCTTCAGGATCAAGTGTTCCCCTTCCCAGTGGTCCCTGGATCAGCCAGAAGTTTGAGGAAAATAAAAATGTCTGATTCTAAAGGCAGCCCAGCAGCCTCCCTAGGAAAGTTTCAATAGAAGTCCTTAAAAAAAGAAAAAAAACCCAAAACATAAAAAAACCACCCTAGAAGGAGAGGAATTCTGCCAAAAAGCCCACCCAATTTTTCTTCTCAGTTAGGAAGCAGTAACAGGTGCTATTTGTCTTCCATTTTCTACTTTGTAACCACAAACTTCAATAGGAGCCCATCAAGTAGATGATCATCAAGAACTTTGAAGACAGTCCTAATAGGGAGCTAATATCAGCTTTCTCCAAGCAGCAAGCTAATTTTAGGTAATAGCCTTCAACTGCTCTATAACACCAGGTGAGAGCATGTTCTGACCTTTAAAATTAGACTTGGGTCTTTGCTGAGAAAGAGATGATAATGTGCAACTAAATCACATAAGCAATGTTTTCTGCTTTGGGTTTTCAAGCCCTCCAACCAGCAATGGTGCAAGGTTCAGTCACTGCACCCCACAGACTCCAGCTCTCACAGTCACATCTGAGTAACTGGAGTGCCTAGTATTTCTGCACAGCATCAACAAGCTCAGCACACAAACTTAGGGAGAGGCAGAAGCTGTCCCAAAATGCTTCTGAAAAAAGACTAAGCAAAACCAAGCATGTCATCCTTCTATGATCCACTGACGCAGAATCAACCCAAATGTATTGTCTGAGAGCACACTGAAACCCGCTGCGTGGCCACTAACAGAAGCCAAGTCTTCTGCACATTCACCCAAGGCTTGAACCATGAGGTTGTCTCCACAGAAGCGTCTCCACTCAAGGCGTATTTTACATGTTGCCCCTAAGCTGACCTCATCTTCTGCCCCCAAATCTCCAACTCAATCATCACCCTTCAGCCCTCCAAGCCAGGCTGGTTTAGAGGGATTTATTTCCTATAAACCAATGCCATCATGACAATCTCCAGCAGCTGCTAACTCCAGATTCGGGACTCCAATTCACACCCGAGAAAGCAGGTTCACAACCTTGGAAACTGATACCACAACCTGAGACAACCCAACCCAAGACAAAACTTGCAGCAGGACCTGCCAGAACAGCTGCTGATGGGTTTCCCAAAATAACCCTTTCTGTGATGCCTGATGCCCACTTAATTACAGCCACCTAAAAATAGCCCTTCCCATTTGGATTGATGAAGAGAGCTGACAGAAGTGAAAGACACTCATCACTCTGCACACACACAACACTAAAAGAGATAAAATACTTTTGAAATGCAGCATAGGGAACAATCCCATGCTGGCCCTGAGAGAGCCAGCTGGATGGCCCTAATGATTCCTCTCCAGCAACAGCTGTGACTGCATTTATTTCCTTTTTGTGTGATTAAAAAGAAAGAAACGGATAAAAGGGAGAACAAAAAGTCCGAGATCTCAAAAAGCACTAAAAATAAAACCGTTTGTATTCATTTGGCACCCTACCTTGACAGCATTTTATAGATGATAGCCAGCAGTTCTCAATAACGCTAAAGGAAGACACAAGTGATTTATATACAAGGAAACCAGGGCACGGTAATGTTAAAATAGTGGCTCAATCATCAATAAAATCAACAGCAGGATTGGCTTTAAAGGGCAGGCGTTCCTGATGCACCTTCTTATAGTCATGCCACAAGAACTCTCTCTATTTATTCTTCATGGAGCCAACATAATTGTTTCCATTGCCTGGCAAGTGTAAATCGATGCCGAACAGTTCAGCAGCTCCGCACAAGGAGTTACAGTCCATTTAGCTGATAAAAGTTAACCCGTTTGCAGAGCCTCACAGGGAAAACGCACTTTTTCAAAATTCAAACATACAAGTTTAGCAGCAGGATGCCTGAAATTAATCCCTTTATTTAAACACTAACAACTTTAAGTGTTTCTAAGCAATAGCAAAGGCTTTATTAGCTAAGGCAATGAAAGCCCATGAGCAGCTAAATCAGGACAAAGGCAAGGTTATCTGCAGTCAGTTTCCAAGAATTAACTTTGATAACACAAACTCGCTCTTGAGAGGTAGGAAAAAAAGAGGACAGCAGCACAATTGGTAAAGTTGCACTTCCCATGCCCAGCTGCCTGCACAGCACCTTGCTGCTGGCAGAAGTCTGCGGGCAGGGATTGATGGTGAGAATCTTCCTGGAAGCCATTCCCATGGCCATGAAGAACAAGAAGGTGACTGGGGACAGCACAGGTGTACCATGGGCAAACTGTACCTCACCAATCTGATTGTCTTCTGTAACCAAGTGACTGGCTTGGTAGAACTGTGAGACCCCCCTGCAGTGCTGGGTCCAGTGCTGGGGTTCCCAACACAAGAATGACATTGAGCTGTGGGAGCAAGTCCAGAAGAGGCCACAGAGATGAACTGAGGGCTGTAGCACCTCTGCTCTGGAGACAGGCTGCTGAGAGAGTTGGATAGTTCAGCTTTGTACAACCAATGGTGTTACAGAACTTAAGCAAACAAATAAAATGAAGAAAGGCCTGGAAGGGCAGGTAGATTAGTTTGAGAGTGTACATTTTTCACTTAAATGTGTTGTTTAAGATGTGTTTCAAGATCCACAGCATTATATATGGAAGGAACCATATATTTTAATAATCCTAGTGTTTTTGAGATATTCAATAAGTGAAACAGAAGTAGTAAGAGGTGTACACCTAAGGAAGTGGACAGCAAAACCCAGTGTAAAGAAAAAAAAATTGTCTGAGGTCTCACAAGGATGTAGCACTGATGCTATCCCCTACTTCACTGATGACCTAGAAGAAAATGTGAAGTCACTGGTAATAACATTTGCATATCAAAAAAACATGGCATGACAACCTCAAATTAGTTTTAGAGTCTGATCATAGGCATTTCTTTAATCAATGTATTTTTCAATACAACCAAATACAAGGTCCAATTTGAACAATTAAATTTGTCAGATACTTCTACCACAGATGGGAAATTGTACTCAAGAAAGTGGCAACCACAAAGCAGTCCAGAGACCAACAGTGGCTCATCAGTTCAACAAACCCATGTTAAGGTGTTTAATAAAAAGAGGGTTAACACTTGGATTAGAAGCAGCAGGTGACAGTGGGAGGTGACATGCTGGCTGGCGTGAGGAGGATTTGCTACACTGGTTCTCACATTTATGGTTTGTTTCACCTCAACAAGCACATTGATATATCAGTGGCTTCAGAAAGGAGCTAGTTAATAATTAATTCATGGTGAGGGACTTGAGCCAGAACAGGTTGACCTCAAAAAAACGATTAAGAATGTGTTTAATCGTGATCTAAAAGTACTGTATTTTTACTTAGTCAACCAGCAGCTCTTCATTTAAAAACAAACCAGAACCCAACCCCTAACTAATTACAAATGAGCTACATGTTTAGTATGCTGCAGCAGCAGTGCTGAAAACATACGGGTGGGTGAGGAGGGAATATTTACAACTAGGAGAGGTTCCCACTTAATAAGGCATGCTTGAGTCTGCCTTCCCAAAGCTTTGTGCTCATGTTGGGTATAGGAATGGGATTTTTTTTGATGGGGAGCAATGTGTGAAGTTTTTATTTTGCAAGTACAGTGTAAGTAGCCAACCTGGGGAGTTAGTGATGAAAACATAAATTCATGACTTGCCAGATGGAATACTGACTGGGTCCAGTTCTGGGGTCCCCCAGCACAAGAAGAACATGGAGCTGATGGAGTGAGTTCAGAGGAGGCCACGAGGATGATCCAAGGGCTGGAACACCTCTGCTCTGCAGACAGGCTGAGAGAGTTGTTCAGCCTGGTGAAGACAAGGTTCCAGGGAGACCTGAGAGCACCTTTCAGTACCTGACGGGGCTACAGGAAAGCTGGGAGGGACTTTTGACACGGGAATGAAGTAATAGGACAAAGCGAAATGGTTTCAAGCTGCAAGAGGTGAGATTGAGATGAGATGTTAGGAAGAAATTCTTTGCTGTGAGGGTGGCCAGACATTGGCCCAGGTTGTCCAGAGCAGCTGTGGCTGCCCCATCCCTGGCAGTGTTGAAGGCCAGGCTGGATGAGGCTTGGAGCAACCTGGTCTAGTGGGAGGTCTCCCTGCCCCTAGTGGGTGTTGGGACTAGATGATGTTTAAGATCCCTTTCAATCCAATCCATTCTATGATTCTACTAGTGGACAGCAGTTGAAAGTTGATTACCTTGACATCAACAAGGTTTTTAATGTAGTCTCATATGACTGGATATACAGAGCAAAAAACCAACTAGAACAGAAGCCCGCAGAGGTGGTAGACCCTTCACCCCAGCAACAGCCAAACCTCAGCTGGACAAATCCCTGAGCAACCTCATCTACTTTTGCAGCTAGCTTTACTTCAAGCAGAATGCCGGATTAGAGATCTCCAGAGGTCCCTTCTAAGTTGGTTTGTCCTTTGATTCAAAGAAATACCACAGACATGGTTGAAATCTTTCCTAGAAACAGAACTAGATAAAGCTGTAATGCATAATAAAAATACCTCTTCATAAGCTCTTCATCAAATTGATGACCTGGTGACACACAGAAGTCTCCCAGCACACTGGGCTTCCTTCTCTCTTAACATTTACATCTTGATAGATAAATATATCTGTTCAATTAAGACACATTACCACTTACACATTAAACTCTGAGGTGCTTTAGTGCTATCTTAACACTCAATACCTGTAGGAGGTGATAATACATTAATGAGAGCAACACTGAGAGATTAAGTGGGTTGGGTTGATATTAAAATACATTTTAAGAGACATCCTTTTAAGGGTTTCTCTGCTCCCATCTCTCTTCAAAACCACTACTTCATCATTTCCCCAAATCCTTTGATGTATCCAACATGCAAAGAAATACACAGTGTGCACATCCCAAGTGTGCTTTAGCGGGAGGAAAAACAAATGGATCAGATGGTGCCTTTGAATTCTAGGTGTCACCAGGTTTTGCTTGTATTTAAAAAAAAAATTTAAATGTCTTTTGTTGTTCCTGGAAAGTGAAACTATTGAGTTCCGCCAAAATCAAAAGCTCCCGTTGAGGTTTGTTTTCCTTCCACCTTATTCTAACAGCTGGCTTGCCAAGATCCATAGCAGAAAGAAATCTATAGTTCCTAGATACACATTTTGATGGAGTTTCAAAGTGCAGAGCAAAGTCTTCATCCTTAGTATGGTTTTGCAAGTCTAATGACTGTCTTCCTGATTTTGCCGGGCCTGATCCAGAAGGCAAAAAACCCCAAAACTCACAAGTCACTTTTTTTGCTGACCAGGATTATCCAACGTAGTGTGTATCAGCAACCTTCAAGGACACGGTATAACACACAGGAATGGAAATCACAAGTGCCGAATGCAGTTCCCTTAAATCCTCTAAGCCTCTGCTTCTTTGCTGTAACAGCCATTTAGAAGTGCTGATAAACTCACTTTTAGATTATTTTCAGAAAACTGAAAAGTCAGCAAATGATTTTGTAATTAAGACTGTCACATAATTCTTAGCTTGATGCATAACTCAAGCCTACACCACTGAACAGACCAGGAGGCAAGGATTATGCTGGCTATTTTGAGATGTGACATGGCCCATGGGGTCACCAGGCCTTGATGACAGATCTCTTAGAGCTACATTTTCCAGCCACATGTTTTTTGCAGCCTCACTGAGCCCTGACTACCCTTCTGCAAGCACCTGCAACCCTTCTGCAACCCTTGGCCACATTTAGCAATAGAGTTGGCTTCTGTACAGCGCTCCACACTGGAGAACTCCTGCTTCACCTGCTCAGAAGTTGGCTCTTGCTCAGAGTGGCTTTGCAGATGAAGAGTGAGCATTTGCACTCTGCAATTCTCAACAACCCATCTTTGCATCTAAAATGCTCCCGACTCTTCAAAGTCAACATGAAGACAGACACTGATCTTAGCCAGAAAGTCTCCAGTACAGTGAGATTATTCTAATATGAACCAGTGGAGGGCAACCACACACATAGACAAGAATCAGCATCCTTCTGCCTAATACAGAAAAAAAATGCACTTTCTCCCTATTTCCAACCATCAGAAGAGTTTAAGTGCATGAGCTGTAATGAGCTACCCAAATTATACACTATCAGGAACAGATCGGCACCTAGCAGGTCTTCAGCAGACAAAATTCTTACCCAGCTAAGCAATAAGTGCAAGACATTAGGAAGAAGGCAGGTGAAGGTTGCATGGGTCCCGTGCCACACAGATAAGCCAGAGTGCTTCTAACTCACTGAAGGCAGCAGTGCTTCCACTCCAGACAGCAGCTTCCTTCATGCTGTCCAGAAACAAAAAGCTAAAGCAAGGTTCTATCTTCAGAGGCCTGACAAAACAGCAAGTCAAACCAAGTAATGCTTTAGCGAGCAGTAAACCAGTAATTTCAGCTGAGAAATTGAACAGTCACAGTGTTTTGGAAAAAAGCCAGGTTGAACATCAGTAATTCTGAAGTCCAGTCCAAGGAGATCTTAAGCAGATAGGGAAGAAAACACTCCTTCTCCTTCACCACCCCAGCAAGCTCAGACCCCTTCCCACAGCCCAACTAAGTGAGCATGTCCCTGCTGCAGCCAACTCAGAGAGCAGGCAGAGCAGTGCTGCTTAGTGTGCCACTTGGCCAACTGAACTGGTAACACCCCAAGCTTGTCCAGACAAGTCAGTCCTTGTACATGCTGCTGACCTAAGGAGAATACATCAGTCACAGCTGGTAATTTGGGTACCAGAAGCAAGTAAACTGCTTGTGAAATGGCTATAAATAGCAAAGGGACTGAGGATATTTTCTCCCTCTCATGTATGCCTGCCTGCCCTGCTTGCACAAACCCTTCAGAGCCTGTATCAGCTTGCTCTGATGCTCTCCTGGTTCAAAATAAGCAGGAAATTGAGGGAAAAGGGTTTGTTCAGTAGAGTCCAACAACTGTAACTTTTATAGCTTGGGGCAGGATATCCTGCAAGTAATGCCACTCCCCAGTACTTAGTGGGAAAACCCAGGGAAAGGCAGGTGATTGTGGGAGAAGCAAGGGGTGACTCAGCTCTTCACCCTCTCCTTTCTCCTTATCAGCATTTCAAAAGCACAAAGCACTGGTATTACAGGGGTGAGAGGGAGATTCACTCAGTACATGACATGGAAAGTTAACAACCCAATCACCTCTGATTTTTAAGGATACTAATTTTTTCATCTTTATCATGTTCTGTTGTAAAAATCACTTTACTATCTCAGCTACTCTGGGATGCTGCTGCATCATCATCTGAGAAAATCTTGTTAACAAACCATTATTACGGGGGGAAAAAAGAAAAAAAAAAGAGAGAAACACAAATTGGTGCTTCTCTGGCCTCCAAAAGATCTTTCTGCACTCAAACTTGTTTTGGCCACATGGATTTTAGTTGGCACAGTTTGCGTAGGTTATGCACAATACCCCAAGCACAGTGCCACAGCACTCCTCCTCTGCGTGCCAGTAAAACACTGTGGTCTTCCAGCCAGAGGTGGTTTTCAGTATCATTATCACTGGAAAAAGCAGAAAAAGGGGCTCTGCGTTTTTGGTCCAGGCTGCCACGGCAGCAAGGCTGCACCAGTACATCTGCCTGTTCTCTGGCCCAAAGTCCAGCTAGGGTACACCAGTCACTTTTGTGGTCTTAAAACTTTCTCACCATCCTGAACACTGTGGCCACATCTGGCCTGCCTCAAGGGTTTGGTTTCTGGTTGTGCTGACTTCCCATCCATAGCTGGGGATCATGTGGGTCAATGACAGCTGGCTGAGGCCACTGAGGGTGGGTTACAGCTTGGGCAAGCCAGTCCCAGCACCCAGGAGCATCCCCTCATGTCCAAGTGACCAGGTTCCCAACGCTGAACCGTGCATCTCGGAGCAGAGCCTGGTCTCGACAGCCCACAGCTGGGGAAGGATTTGGAATCGTGATGTTACACTAGTTCACATAATTTAATAACAAATAAATACCCACGAAACACATGGGAAGGGTTATTACTTCAACATGTAGAAAGGAGACAGTGAAGTGACAGGGAACTTCACTTCCCATCTTTTGATGGGATAATACAAACCAGAAGAGCAGAAAGAAATCCAAAACATCATTTATCAAAGCAGCAAGAGAATTTTCTGTCAAAGAAGAGATTTCACGAGGATGCTTTTAGCATAGGTGGATTCATGGCAAAACAATGAAGCAATGCAAAAGATACAATTGTTTCTTTGCACAGAGCATGGAAAGCTTTCAGAAGCTTTAAAAAATTAGAGCTGCTTATGTTTAACAGCTAAAATGAAAAGGTGGGAAGGGAACACCTCCCTTGTGCAGTTCTCTAGAAGCAGAGCTCATGATTGTAGTCAGCAGGAAACAGGCTGCTCACTGAGCACTCTTGGCACCTTCCCTCCCACTGAGCTGCAGGCACAGGGGAAGCTCAGCAATTTGCAGAACTGGGTCTTTGCTTTTGCTCCTCTCGCCTCTCTCTTTCTCCACGTACTCTCCATCTTCCCTTTGACACACACAGATGGAATGACTGACGATAACATCTCAATTAGGTTATTTGAAGCCTTGCTACTAGCTACTCTAAATGCAGGCACATGAAGCAGCAGGATTCTGCTGGTGACATTTGGACCACAAATGAAGTTCCCAAGAGTAATAAACAATCAGGTAAAAAAATCTGGAAAGAAATTACCCAGCACACCTCGTCTTCTTGGCCCCCATGAGATCCATATAAAATGTGTTAATGCATCTGATTATGATCTAAATTATGTACAGAGGCTCCAGCCAAGCACTCTGTGAAGTTTCTTTATTGTTAAGTTGGAAGCTGTTGAAGAATGGTCCAGTCATCATGTTTCAAATTAGGTTTGGGAAAAAACTTTTCCTACTTCATTGCTGGCTCAGAAAACGGGTTTGCAGGAAAAGGTCGATATGTGGTTTTTCTCTGCTGAAGAAAAAGCAAGAAAAGTGATGACAAAACAAGTGTCAGTTTGTTACCTGTTCTTCCTTGTATCATAACCTGAGCTGCATGGATTTGTTGTAAACAGACATGCCAGAAAATCAGTGCAGTTTCAGCTAGCTTTCTAGATGTTGTTTTCTTCTCCAAGAGGGGGGTATAAACACCAAGGTGTTCCCATGCACACCTACCATAGTCCGTAAAACTTTGAAAAAAAAAAAGTTTCTGAAAATGAGGAGTTTTATGAGAATGGCTTGCACAACACTATGTGAGACTTTCAGCATGCCTGTAAGGGCTAGTTGAGCTGTTGCTTACTCTTCCAGTGAATCACTTGCTTGGAGGCAGACAGGAAAGATGTTTTTCCTCCCAGTATGCTGTAACAGAATTGGAGCTTTACAAGAAATTCAGATACATACCTCCTAGGTATATATTCAATAGATAAAAGTTTGGGAGAGCACCCACAGCTTTACACTGCAAGCCCAACAACCTCACTTGTAGTTAAAATTCCACCAACCCAACCTGTAGTTTATTTTCTTGCTGTCATCTGACCAAGCCTTCACTGCCCTGATCAGCATCTCCTTTTCACTGCATTGCACATTTCCCAAGTTGGAAGTGAAGCCAAGGTCACCTTGCTCAGAAGAGGCTGCTTTTCAACAGGAAGGTCCCTGTATATTAAAGGTCTTCAATCTATTACCTCTGCCCTTCGAAACACACAGATGTAGTAACAACTGCATAAATTTGGACTGAATGAGGCTCTGTGGAGGAGAACTAGCATATAATAGCTCTTACATATTTATTTTTCTCTATGCATGCATATAAATAGATACACATACATACATATATATACGCTCCAGATATAGATATATGCCAGATAGCTGTTTGCACCTCCTCTCAAGGTGCACAGCTCATTTTGATATAGGGCTTAACACTTCATATTCATCGCTATAGCATCAGGCATAACAGGTATACTAAGGTAGCAACCATAACCAACCCCTCCAATGTGACAAGATGGTAATTTGATATGCATAGCAGCTGCTGGACACATTTAATAGTCCTCCACAGGATGACACTAGGAGTTCAGCATTAGATATCCATGTGCTGGGCAAGCCTTTCTCACCCAGTGTGTGTGGTAGAGGCCACATTTGAGCAGCTTCGCTTCCACCTCCAAACACCTTGATTCAGGCAGCAAGGAAAACAGAATGGAGAGATCTGGGCAGATGCTGAGCCTAAATGTTGAACTGAGAAGTCCTTAGCATTCACTCCTGAAACCATCAACTAGGCAACAAGGCAGTTATGGTGGTGACCAACACTCCTGGCTGCGGTGAAATTCAGCGCAAATATAAAGACCAAACTCAGGGGCTGGCACGTGTAAAACTCAGCCTGAGCAAGACCTCGTTATCAGCAGATCTGCAGGAAATGAGGGATCAGAACTAACATTTCCAGCCACCACAGTAATGTATTGGTTTAAACACCAAAAAAATGCTTTAATGTAGGATCTTAGGCTGGACCCCAGCCAGCCAACAGCACTGCTTTAAAAGGAAGCATTTATCTCTATGAAACACTTACTAAACAACATGCTAGGTGCTTGAAAATAAAGCTTTCACTAAACAACCAGATTTTAACCTAAAATTCTGCATGCTGGCTTCTTTTCTGCTGCAGGTAAGACTGGTTACCTTACACAGCACACTTATATCCTCTCTCTATTTAAGGAAAAAAAAAGATCTTCTCTTTCAGTTTAACTTGGAGGCAAGATGGAAGACCACAGCCTGGCCTCAAGGATGAGAGATGTTTTGAACTCTAAATCAGCAGGCTCTCACAGCAGATGAGCTCAAGGGCTGCTCTGGAATAAATCAAAAAGGATTTACTCTTTTACTGCAACAAAGCAGAAAAAAACCCCCTACATGTACAGATACGTGTTTGGGGGTGGGGAGACAGCTAACAAGTTAAAAAAAAAAATAATAAAAAAGGCAACTTCAGAGTGACAGTATGGTTAGATTGTCACAACCCCATAGGCTAAATGTTATCCTGCATGCTTGGATTTCCTGGAGGAAATCATCAGCACAGTTGATAAGTCTGTTGGAAGTTGTTCAACCCAAGTATATTCGGAGCAGATGCTCCAAATATGACACAAAAGGACACGGCACTCCTGGAGAAATCTTTTCACAGCAAGTCAAAACAGGGGCTTGAACTGGTCATGTGTCATTAGAGATGCAGCTCTGATTTTTTTTCACAGATTTGTAGAGTTCAAGGCCAAAAGGGACCTTGGGAGTGCACCTAGTCTGCTTCTTATTGTATCACAGGCCATTACGTTTCATCCAAGTTTTCTTAAGAGCAGGAGTGAGATCTGGCAGTCAAATCCCAACTTGAATAACTGTGGCAGCTCCCAGTAATGATCCATGTGCTACTTCCACTCAAGAACTGCAGCTGCCAGAGTAGCTTTGCATAGGATGCAACTGCCACTTGGTACCTTTGCATCCCTCTGCCAGAAAATGCTGCTCCCTGGCAGAGGCAGAAGTGACTCCATGTTCCAGCCACTTTGCTTCAGGCTTGACACCTTTGCTCAAGCTCAAATTCATCAGTAGCTTCGACAATACTCCAGTCTGCCTGAAGGAGCTCAGCTGAGGGCACAAAACCACCATTCTCTGGCTTCATTACAGGAGCAAGAGGAAAATTGTAAAAGGAAAGACATGCTGCTGGCAGCAATCCCCTGCCTCTGCAGTGAGACTGCCCACGGTTCCCAGCCAGCCACACACTCCTGTAATAGCTGTGCATCAGCAGCCCATGGATTAATCCTTACACAGTGAACCTACCTTGGTTACAAAGCTTTTTGGGGCAAGAATCTGCCCAATGAATGATGCTAAAGAAGGAAAAATTTCAGATCATGGATGCAGTCTCAAGAGTCCAGCTCCCCTCACTAAGCTGTATGCAGGGCTTTGGATCCCAAGTCACCCAGAGAGTGAGCCAGCAAGCTCACACCGTTAGTGACATTTAACACTGCTTTAAAAATCAGAATTTAAACTGCTGAAATCAAAATACTGTGAAATGCCACTTCTTCACATGTAGTTCAGCCAACTAAATTTGGCTACAACTTTCAGCAAATAATAGATTATTAAATAAAAGAGTCAATCCCCAAAAAGTCAAGTAAGGGGTTTGATTAAGACTCCACAGGTGACAATGTGCTGGTGTTGCCCAACTTTTTACATTCCTCATCCCACCATTTCTTTAACTTGACTATGTGGAGATGGAATAGTGTTGCAAGAAGAGTGCAGAGATGTTTTGCTAGACATGACATTTGATGCAGAGGTTTGGTAAGCCTTTTGTCACAAAACAGCAAGAGAAGAAGCAGCCTAATGCCAGACATGAAGCAGACTGACACTGCAGGGTTTGTTTGTACTTTACCTTCTGCACCTCAGCTCCTTGGTTCAGATCTGTCCTGCATTACACATTGAATCCTTCACTATTCTTCTTCCTTCTCTAAGTGCTGATCTCAAAGGTTCTTCTCCTGTTTAACACAAAAACACAAACAAAGCCACACGTACTTAAGAAATGTACTACCCATTGCCTAGAGGCATCACACAGAAGAGGCTGCCTGTTAGCACATTGAGTAAAAACAGTCCCTTAGAGACCATCTCTAAAGAGATCAGAGATTCATGATGTAGCTGGCCTTAAAGCTCCCACTGCCTTGACAATCTGGGCTCCTACGGAGTATCAGAGGCTGGAAGATAAGAGCTGAGGAGACAGGCATAGGATTAGGCCCAAGGCAAAGGACAACTCCTCGGGTGCTATGATGCTTGATACCCAGAGGCTCATATGCCTCTGCATGGCAGAGACTCAAAAGGGAGTGCAGGGCCTCTATAATTAAAAGCAAACTGGCCAGAATTCCCCAAGCAAAGTTTTGACAACCTGGACTCCTGGTCCTGAGCCACTTCCATTGCAGAAACACCAAATTATCTCTTAGCCTCCCCTACCTGAATTTGATGCTTTGGTTTACCAGGGCAGTATGCATGTATAGAGGGTCAGACAGGTCCAGAAGGATGTGAGAGATGCTCTTGCTTGTCAGCCTTACCACTGCCTTGTTGAGATACTGTCACTCCACCAAGCCCAGGCCCATTACCTGAAACTGAGGATGAGGATACTTGACTTCATAAGAGCCAGTACAACCTACAGCAGCAGAACTGCAGTGGTAAACAACCAGCATGCTTTACAAACACTGCTGCTGATACCTCTCTCTAAATTAGACAAGCTGAAGAAGGGATATTTCAAATCCTCCGTAGCTAAACAGGATGAGTTGAGGGTCAGTAGCTCTGTGCTCAACCAACTCAAAGTCAGCTTGTAGGTGTTCTCAGCTCCCTGCACAGAAAACATTTCCACTGCAACACCAAGCAACCAGCACCTCTCAAGTCACATGCATGTGACCATTGATAATAAAAAATAAAATAATCAACTATATTGTTCTGTAAATGCCAAGGTCAAAGAGGACCACTGCAAGCCATCCTGCTCATCTGTTGCATGACACACCACAAGCTTCACCCACCAGTTCCAGCCTCAAGCTCAGTAACTCACAATGATTTTTTTATCCAGCTTTTTCCCCAGCTCAAAACCTCTCTCAGACATGCTTCTGTTGCAAACTGTCTGATCTCAGCCGCCAACCATATAGAAAAATGAAACAAAATTAAATACCTTCTGCTAACTAAAGCCCAAAGCTGCAGGACTGTTATTCAGCAGGCAATACCTTTCCTGTAGATGGCACTTCCTTTTGTTTCAGAACAAAAAATACTGTGCATCAGGGCCATTCACATCCTCCCTTCACCCTCCTACACAGCCTCTTGGACAGTCACAGTTTTGGCAGCCAGTACAAGCTGAGTGTCCCAAGCCTCCCTCTTCCCACCCCAACTCTTACTAACGCATTCCATATTCACAGCCTTTCACACGGTCCCAGCTCCACTGTCGCTCCCAGCAAGGAGCTTGTGCTGGTCCTTGGGGCTCTGGTGACAAAACTGGCAGCTGCTTATAAAGGCTGCTTCCATCCTTTTCACTTTGGCTAGTAAAATGCTTCCCAAGTGCCTGCATCTCTGGGCTACAAAGAAAGAAACATAACATGAATGTAGCTCTTCTCTCTCTTGGCAGGCTGCAGGTCGTGGCACATCGCCATCTGCACAAGGCTACAAGATGTTTGCAGAAACAGAATAGCCACAACCCCTCTATCCCTCGCTCCTCCCTGGACTGCGAAGCTCTTCCCAGAGTTCTCCAGAAATCATGAGTGAGGATGTTACTCAACAGCCACAGCTGATGATTTCATTTCAACATGCCCTGCAAAATACACGCTTCAACGTTCACCCACACTACGCTCACCCAGCATCTGTGCACAAAGCCTTGCTGGCTTTTAGAGGTTTGGAAATACTTCACCACAAACTCTGAACACATACAGTTTACAAAATAAAAATCCACAACAGTTAAACTGTTTTTTTTAAAGTTACAAATTATTCTGTGTCTTCAAAACTCTTGATGCTTTGGGCAAAGGACCTGAGAACTCAGACCATGTGGAAACGAGATGCCCTAATTAACATCAGCCAAACAAACAAACCTCCTGTGAGCTTAGGTTTTTTAAAAAGCATAATTCTAATTTAAGCTCTGAAAAACACCAGGGTGCACATAAGATAATGCTACCTTATGATAAACACAAACCCCTTCTCTAATAACACTGTATAACTTGCATAATGTAAAAATTACACCATGTATTTAGGATGGTGATGACAATACAATATTAACAGCAATAATAGTAAGCTAGCATGGGCTCACCTGAAAAGAAAGGCAGTTTCTCCCTACTCCCCATTAGAGAAGTGGTGGCAAGCAGCTGTTATGACTTCATTTTATTTTTTATTAGTTTTTACAAGCTAGCTACACTAAAAGGTTGCACCAGTAATTTAAACTGTAGTTGTCAGCAGAAGTGAAGGACATTGTGGGATACATTCTATTCTGGCTCTTTTATTGCTTGGCTCCTTGGAGTGATTCAAGCAGTTTAAGGATTTTAGAGGTACTGTCACAACAGAAAACTGAACCAGCAAAAGCTCTTCAAGAGTCAACAACTGATGATTGCTACCAAATTATTCCCTCATGGGGATGTGCACTTTCTGCAATGTTATTCACACTTGACAGAAGTGAGGTGGCTCTGTAACGCTTGGTAAATGCTGACTTTTGCAGCTCTGTCAAATCACACACACACACATCATGACCCTCCCCGCTGTCAGTGCGGCCAGCAGCACTCTGGCACACATCTGCTGCAGCATGCTGCCTCATGTCCCACAGGCTAAAATCAAGCATGGCAGCATGTGATGGGCTCTCTGTGGGATGGGATCTGGACAGAGAGAACACGCCGCAATGAGGCATTTGAAGGAGACTGTGTTAATTTGCTTCTAAACAAGCCTCTGCTATATCCTCATCCTTACTGCACAAAAATCAGTTCCTCTAATGTTTGCTGTGATTGAAATGTTGCTCACCAAGGTGCTGCAGGTTGGTGTGGTCACCTGCTCCATACCCAGTCCCAGCAGCTGGAGAAGAAACACCAGAAAACCCCAGGGTCTGGAGCACAAGTCTGATGAGGAGCAGCTGAGGGAACTGGGGATGTTCAGCCTGGAGAAAAGGAGGCTGAGGGGAGACCTTCTCACACTCTACAACCCCCTGAAAGGAGGTTCGAGTGAGAGGGGAGGGGTTGGTCTCTTCTCCCAAATAAAAAGCAAATTGACAAGAGGAAACAGCCTCAAGTTATGCCAGGGGAGGTTTAGATTGGAGATTAGGAGCAGTTTCTTCATGGAAAGGGTTGTCAGTCCCTGGCACAGGCTGTGCAGGGCAGTGGTGGAGTCCTCATGCCTGAAAGGATTTCAAAGCCATGTAGATGTGGTGCTGAGGGACATGGTTTAGTGGTGGCCTTGGAAGTGCTGGGTTAACAGTTGGACTTAAAGATCATGAAGTTCTTTTCCAACCAAACTGGTTCTATGATTCTACGATTTGTTTTGTTGTGCCCATCAACCAGAAGCAGGTAATGCTGCTTCCCTGTTGCACCAGCCCCTAAAGGAGATAAGAGGACTGGAGCACAACATGGCTGACACAGACCCAACCCAGGAAAGCCTCCAACCGTGCTGGAAAAGAGAAATGTTTTGAAGATTCCTGAGACAGCAGGCATCTGTTTTTTGTCCAAGCAGGGTTCTGCTGGACTCTCCTCTATGAAAAATCAAAAAAGCAATTTAATTTGTATCAGCTATTCCTTGAACTGATAGATCCACCCAACTGCTTCTACCCACTAGACCAAGCTAAGAGATGCTGGTCTTCATCCTCACCCAACTGCTCTGAGCACCACGGGACTGAAAGGCAAAGAATATCCTACTGCTGAGAAGTCTGCTGGCTGCTTGTCTGGCAGATGACTAGTTTCCAAAAACGATTATAAAAACTAACCCAGAAAAAGAGAAAGGAACATTACTTTGTGGGAGGGCAGAACAAATGGGGGAATTTTTGGTCAAAGTAATGCCTCTGGACAGCAGATTAGTAATACGACTGAATTCAAGTCCTACATCCCCACTGCTCTGTGGGATGCTGTGCTTTCCAGAGGTCCCGAAGTGCTACCTACACACCAACCAGTCATGAAATGCACGTGGACCCTTCTACCCATACCTCAGGGTGCTTGCAGTGAGCGGTTGCTCCCAGGCTGACAACCCACTGCTAGAAGGGCGGGTAGGGCTGTGCTCTGACCTTCATCATGGATCCTGATTCAGCAGCAGGTAAAACCCAGCTGAACTTGAGTCATTCCATGCTTGGGGAAGAGGCAGCCTCACTGCCTGCAGATCTTGGTTACACCACTGAGTTGTGGCAAGAGCCCAACCTCCATCGCCTGAGGCATAAGGCAGTGTTACTTGGTACTTCAAAAGCGCCTCTCTTAAAAAGGTGAGATTTTCTACAGGAACCAATGCTCTGAAGATAATTTGTTTGACCTGCACAGATAGAAGCCTTAGAACAATATTAACAACCCTAAGTAAGTCCTGCACAAACAGCAACTTTACCACTGTCACCTCAGATTAAAAGGCCAAATACCACAATCCTCAGCTGAAATGACAATCACAAAGTGGTTTGGTGGTATGGAAGTGACCTTTAAAGGTCATCTAGTTCAACCCCCCTGCCATGAGCAGGGACAACTTCCACTAGATTAGGTTGCTCAAAGCTCAATTCAACCCGGCCTTTAATGTTGCCAGGGATGAGACATCTACCACCTCTCTGCACAACCTGTGCATGCCAGTGTTTCACCACCCTCATTCTAAAAAATGGCTTATGTCCAGTCCGAACCTATCTGCTTTCAGTTTAAAACCAATGCCCCTTGTCTTGTCACTACAGACCTTGTTTAAACTTCCTACTCTTTCCTATAAGCCCTCTTTGTACTTTGAAAGGCCACAACAAGGTTTCCCTGGAGCCTTCTCTTCTCCAGGCTGAACAACCTCAACTCTCAGCCTTTCCTCACAGCAGAGGTGCTCCAGCCCTCTGATCATTTTTGTGGCCTCCTCTGGACCCATGCCAACATGTCTATGCCCTTCTTGTGCTGAGGACCCCAGAGCTGTACTGGAGCCTTACCAGAATGGAGAAGAGGGTGAGAATCCCCTCCCTTGACCTGCTGGTCACTCTGGTGGTGATGCAGCCCAGGACATGGTTGGCTTCCTGGGCTGCTAACACACATTGCCAGCTCATGTTCAGCTCTTCATCCACTAGTATCCCCAGTCCCTTCACAGGACTGCTCTCCATCCCTTCATCCCCCAGCCTGTACTGACACCAGGGGTTGCCCTAACCCCTGTGTAGGACCTTGCACTTGGCCTTGTTGAACTTCATGAGATTGGCATGGGCCCACTCATCAAGCCTGTCAAGGTCCCTCTGAATGGCATCCTGTCCCTCTGTTTTAATCAGAGAAGGGATGATGCTACATGGTAACTACTGAAGAATGGGTCATTCTCAACTGCTCACTTGCTGTGGGTCCCTCCACATCCCTCTTGGCATGCGTGGACACCGTGCTACAAGAGCTCCAATTTTGCCAGAGTAGAGGGGCAGAATCACCACCCTTGACCTACTGGCTATGCTTCTTTTGACGCAGGCCAGGACACAGTTGGCTTTCTGGGCTGCAAGCACACATTGCCAGCTCACGTTGAGCTTCTCATCCACCATCACTCCCAAGTCCTTCTCCTCCAGGACTGTTTTTGGTCCATTCACCACCCAGCCTGTATTTGTGCTTGGGATTCCCCAATGCAGATGCAGGCCCTTGCACTTGGCCCTGTTGGACTTCATGCAGTTTGCACAAGCCCACTTCTCAAGCCTGTCAAGGTCTCTCTGGATGGCATTCCTTCCCTCTAGCATGTCGACCTCACCACACACTTTGGTGTTATCAGCAAACTTGCTGAGGGTGCACTCAGTGCCACTGTCCCTGTCTCCAGCAAAGACGTTAAACTGCACCGGTCGCAGTAGCAACCCTCGGGGAACACCACTTGTCACAGGTCTCCACCTGGGAAAGGACCCCTCCATCCTTGGAAACAGAAGTAGGTTGTTGCCATCTTTTTTAAAGAACATTGAAATTGCATTTTTTTCATGTCACTCCTGTCTTTCACCCTCGGGTTATTTTGCTAAGCAAACGGGGTTGCGTTTGGCACAGATGGAGCAGGATGGCACAGACGCTGCAGAGACAACGTTCACCAACATCTGCTGCTCACCCCAACCTCAGCCTTTAACCGTGTGCCTCACCGCTGCTGTCCTGAGAGAAAAGCAAGTGACAGATGTCTGCTGCACAGAGCCTCAAAGAGCACGTGTGCACCTGAGAATCTCTTTAAAAAATAAGAAGGAAACTTTGTCCTGAGCAACCACATCAAGCCACCAAGCTTAGCACCAAGCACTGGAGGTGGGGAAGCTCCAGCATGGAGACTTCTGGAACACGTAAGGTAGGGATTAAACCTGTCCTTACATCTCAGCAAATATCTGTGGTATTACAACAAGCTAAATGTTAATACATACAACAACTTTGGGATGCAGGGTTGGAGGAAGGCAGAGCAAGGCACAGATGGTGCAGGAGAGCAGCTATGAAGAGATGCCCAGGAAGGCTCCTCTGGTCCTCAGGGAATCCAGTCCTGCTCTTAAAGTCACAGTCTCTTTCTGGACTCTCCAGCTTGCTGCTCCAACATAAACAAGGCCTACATCCTCCTGGAAATTAAAAACAGTATCTTGGATGTGTACACAGACAAACTCTCCTTCTTCCCAGCAGGAAACGAGGATGGAGAATTTGCAGCCCCAGGTGGCCTGGAGCAATCCACATTAGTGGGGGCTGGGGAAGGCCAAGAGTAAAATGCATGGCATAAAATGGCACCTTGGGATATTCAACTACCTCAGTTTT
Organism: Apus apus; assembly: GCF_020740795.1. Taxonomy (NCBI): domain Eukaryota; kingdom Metazoa; phylum Chordata; class Aves; order Apodiformes; family Apodidae; genus Apus; species Apus apus. The sequence continues at coordinate 105,184,082 of NC_067284.1, read as the reverse complement.
ATTTCTGACCTTGTCTCTTCACTATCCAGACAAATGTGTCAGTTTTCTTTTGCTCATTCTCAGTGTCCACTGAAAAGCTCTTTCCTTTACTCTTTGATCACAATAACATCACAATCTGCTCTGATCTCACCCTTTACTGGCAATTACATCCACTTGCTTCCCTATCTTCTCTTATTTCAGGGCTCTCATCCTCATTGCTTTCTTATTTCAGTCATCTGCCTGTACCAGCATTAATGTTTTACAGTCAGGCATGCTACTATGTATCTAAAATTTGTTTTCAGTATGGTTATTTAAGCTCACTCTCCTGCACTAAGGAAGACAAATGTTGCAACCTAACACAGAAATATGTCCGTGGAAATCATTGTCAATATGTAATGCTCTAATCCAATCTGAGCAGAAGGCCAAGGTGATCAAGACATGGTGGGCTCAGATCTGCAGCTCTGGGGAGCCACCCATCCATGGCAAAGGCACGAGGGGCTGCAATCTGCTCTGTTGTGTGCACAAGTGCTAGCGTCTCTCCAAGGGTCTCTGCATCAAAGCTGCTGAGATGACCACAGTTGAGATGGAGACAATATGCAAGGTCAAGCCGAAGGTATTTCTGGCACACCTCTATACCTTTAAGGTATTAAGGTGCCATTAAGGAGATGCCAAAGCTCAGCAGAAGTTTGGAAAATGCAAACTATTAAATAGAGCTCTTGGATATTTAAGAGCAGAGAGTTTCCCAGGCTAATGCAAACAACGTGCCACATAAAACTGGCAACGTAACCATCTGGGTCCATTAACTGCACTTGCTCTGTAGCGTTTGCTGTCTGAATTGTTTATGCCTCGTTTGAGCACAGAGGCTACTCAGCATATTAATACTCTGGAAAAGAACATGTAAAACAAAGCTAGAAATGAAGGACTGTTTGGGGTGCCTGTCTAGCTTCCACTTTAGCAAAGAAAATCATGCAAAGAGTGAAATTTAAACCTGTTGTTGTAGAGAAAATAAAGTCAAACATTTTATTATTCCACTGCAAGAAAGGAATTTTTAAAGGTTTGCAAAGAATACAAACAAACTGTTGGTTTCTTCTGTGATCCCAAACAAAACCAACTGATTTCCCAGAAGCAAACCGGGAAATTATTTCCTTCTCCCAAGAGTCAAGTTCCACTCTGCTAGCAAAGGATTCATTTCTACCACCTTACCCTTTACCCTTAAAATCTGCCAGTCTGGTTTCTAGTAATCGAAAGTTAATCAGGTTAGAGATACTCTAAAAGGTACTGCTTGCTTGCTGAGTCACTGGAAGGGAAAGGGAATTAAGCTAACTTACCCTTACAGCTGACTAGGAGCTTGCCAATGCACAGGCAGGGTGTAGCTCATGTTGGAGAACCTCAACTGAAAGGTCCATGTGTCCTCAACCACTCACTCTGGTAGCCTCAATTTCCTTTTCATGTCCTTTTGTAGGAGACAAACTCTTCAGCACGTGTGATGACCAAGTGACTACTTAAATCCCAAACTGAGAAATATTCCCTTTAAAAATCCCTACATTCCCTCAGCAATCTCATTTGCCAATCAGCTGATGTGATGATCCACGAGGAGGGCTTTGCCTAGAGAGAACAGGGCGTGGCATAAGAAAACGAGGAATGCACAGGGATGCTCAAAGCAGAAATGAGGGTGCATAAGGACGTTTACTCTAGCACTGTTACTTCTATCATTTTTATCAACAAGGAATAAAAAGACAACATACTATCAGGATTCACTTTTGAGAAGTTAAAAAGTAAGGAGTTTTTCCTTGGCCAAATTAGAAAACGCATTCATGAAGAAGCTGCTTTGCACATGCTGCTCAGGCCCAAGACAATGTTTAGGGACAAAAGCTGGACCTTCAAATTAAGGTCCTCTGTGACTGGCTTGTCCCTCTCCACCTGAAGTCACAGGCCACCACTGGGGATATTAGAAATCCTTTCACATTAGACCAGTTGGGTGGCACAAAGAATTAGTGTACAGATGGAGGGATGCTCAGCAGCGGCAAATTGCTGTTTCAAAGACCACCAAGAAGCACATTAGAATCTGGCTCAGCACAGAAGTCCTTCCCTTTTCCACAGGCAGATAAAACACACAGAAGTAGCAACACTACCCTTCCAGAAAATTGTCCCAAGCTTCCAGCCCACTGCAGAAATTCATTTGAAAGGAAGCAGTCCAAGCAAGAACTTCCAGCATTTTAATGTTCGAAACCAGCCTCTTTCAGGATGGCATTTTGCTTTCACAGCAGAAATGGGATTTAGTCACAGCTATATGGAATTTAGTCTTCAAGAAAGGGAACGGAAACACCCTTCGCTCAATGCCACCAAACTGGTGTTCCTGTGCAGAAGTGTGCTAGCATGAGGTGTTCAGAAACTACCTCCAGACATGGTCTCAATTTTGTGACAGACACTGGACTGATACATACCATAGCTTCCTTTATGACCAAGACATGGCCTTTCTGCATGAGTAGAACAGACCCAGACTCTGTATCTCAGCATTCCCACATGTAAAGCAAAAGTAACTGGTTATGTCTCCCAGTGAACCCAGTTACTTACTTTTAGTTGCAGCAAAACTTCCAAAGATGCTTCAAAGCCTGATCCGAAGAGGTATCTTCCTGTTAATTTGCTCCAGTGATTAATCACACCTAAGCCATCCTTTTAACATCACCTTCCCAAGAGCTGGTATTTCTCACAGTCCTCTCCAACACTCAGCAGTACCCAGCACCCTCTTCCCATGCAAGGGAGGTGTATTTCAGCCTCTCTCTTGATCCAACAAACACAGTGGGAAATCTAAACAGTACAAGTCTAGATATTTTCACCCCTCTCCAAATACTGCCATGCTGCTCCTTTTGCATGTTCTCTAGCTTTTCCCATGTCTATTTTAAAATACAGCTCTCAGAGCTAAATAAGCCATTCCACCAGTTTTTTCAGAAATGCAGTTTTTGGAAGTAAAAACATCCTTTCTTCCTATTTCCCAGTTCACATGTCCATAGATGGCATGATACACTTCTTAATGCATCATCACTCTGGGAATTCAAGCAGATTTGGCTGCTCAGATCAACCACAAGTACCTTTTCACAGTGACTGCTTCTCCAGGGCAGAGCCCTCTTCCTCAGGCAGAGCCCACACCACTTGCTCCTCCATATGCAACTTTGTCACGGGTCATTTCCCATATGATTTGTGGGAATGTAGTTTAGAAGTCATCTGGATTTCTCCAAGTCATTTATCATATTCTTGTAATGATTTATTACTCCATCAGTTTTGTGAAGCCCACAGATTTTCTCAGCAGCAACTCTATACTTGATGAAAATTGTAAGAACAGTGAGGATGCAGCTATTCCTAAGAACTCCCATGATCATGTTTACAGCTTTATCACAGCCTTAACATGACTTTTATTTCCTACACTGATCAAAAAAGAGCAGACACAGAGACTTACACTATCTTTGACAGCTTTGACACTGTCTAGTTACACAAAACTGAATTAATTCAGAGCAGCATTTTACCACAAGCTCACAGAGAACCCCCTCCTATCTGTAAGCACAAGATATTACATTCCATTTCTTGTCACTATGGGCAAGAGAAAATTGATTAGGCAGAAGTTGTCCTTAAAAACAGATCTGCCTATTTACTACCTATCAAACAAAAAGAACTTGAACAACTGGCAAATCTAATTACTTGCACAGAAGTAAAGACAAATACATCTTCATTTTCACACTTCTCCCACTTCAGTACTTCTACAGGCCTTTGTCATCACAGGAATGATAGTTGGTGCTACCACCAATGACGCTCGATTCTGTAACTTTACTATGTGCAGAAGCTTTAGTAAAACGTCATTAAAATCCAGAGGCTTTTTGGGTAACTTCTATTCCACCTACACTGACTGTGGCATTTTGAAGCAGGCTTCAGCTTCATGACAGGCAGCTAATATTTGTTTTGTTACAGAAGAATAGAATATCTCATGCACTGACTAATCCCTGCTGGGCAAACTGAGCAAAGAAGAGACATCATTTCAGGCATCCTGCAATTAAAACTCTCCATTATGAGGAAGGCAGCCACAAAACACTCTGTAATGCCTCACTTACTTATTTTGGTCACAACCTCCTCCACCAAAGAAAAGAAGGGTCTTTACCCTGGCTGTCCTCCACGATGCTCCAAGAGGTCAATGACCTAGCCCAGGCTGCAGGGGTACAGAGCTGCCATGCGTGCTTTGGTTACCTTTTCTACAAAACTCCACAGTATTTTGAAGAAAAAAGCAAATGTAACTGTAGACTCTGATTCAAGATGTCCCCTGGGGGGTTTTCTGCTCCATTAGGCCTCCACTTCCACAGGGTATGAGCAATTTGTCTATATGCTTCTTGGAGGCATAAACTGCTGGCAGGGTAGAGGTGTGTACTGAACCATCTCTACCCCATGCTCTGCATCTCACTGATGCTCTTGTCCAATGCTTCAGAGTGTAAAACACTGTTTTCAACCCACGCCAGCCTAGATACTTACAGAAATAAGATTTCTACAACTGCCTTTTCTTTAACTTCTTCTAAAACCTCCTGAAGCAGTTTCAACACAAACGTGGCTCAGGATAAAGCCCTTAAGACATTAAGGTTGTTCTTTCATACGGGGCAGGGGCTGTAATCCAGGAATTGCCCTCCCTTCAGAGCCTAGAATCAACCTCCAGCTGCAAACAGTACTTCTGGCAAACTAAGCCATAATAGAAGCACAACCCCTCTCATACTTTATGTTACACGTACTTCAGGTATCTTTATAAGATTGGTGACAGGGAAATCATAGCAGGGAGAAGCATAGGAATGCCACCATTCACCTCTTCGAGATAAAAACTTGCATCAATCCCCCCTCAGGGCTGTTTACCCACATTTCTTTGACATTTTGTTTTGTTGCATTTGCAACTTAGGCTGCATGCTCCTTAGGAAAATGACCTGGACATTTGATTCGTCCATAAAAGTTACTCATACACAAATGCTGCTTCGCAGACAAAAACAGTGATTTTAGCCATGAAGGTACCAGTTTTACATAGGCATCTTAACAAGTGCATTTTAAGCAAAATTCGCTTTAAGTGTCCTGTTTATGCATGGGCCACCAGCAGGATTGCTGAGCAGGCAGATGATGAATGCATGTTATGATACACAATTCACATTTCCATAATCAGGGTTTCACATCACTCAAAAGCAATTTGTTGGTGGGTGGTTTTATTTTGTTTTGTTTTCAAGTCTCCAACAATCCCTGAAGCAAGTACTGCTCAGGGTTGAAGGAAAAGATGGGCTGTTACAAACCGTGCAGGTCAAACATCACCAGATGCTGCTTTGCACAATCCCTTGCCCAACTCTGCTTCTCTATATCCAAGTTGCAAAAAATTCCATATTGTAAAAAACAATTGTCATCCTAACCAGTCCCACCAAGAACATCGAGGAATCAGAAGTGAATTAAATCTTCACAGGATGCTGATATAATTTGACACTGCTGGTCTTTCAGATCATTACTTTCGGCAGTACAGACGCCCCATGAGATCCCACAAAGCCCAAATGACTTCATCAAGGAACTTCCCTGAGGGTGAGGAAGATGCACAGGCTCTGTCAGCCTCATGAATAAGAGCAGCAAACTGACAGTATCAGGTGGTAAATTCTTAAGCTGTGCAGGGGTGCCTTACTCCTGCCCCTGCACCACAAACTCAATTGATCTGAGCAGAGCTGGAGATGCCATGAACACTAAAATGTCAAAACTGGAGCACAGAAGCTGGTTTCCAGAAGTTCACAGAAAACTGATCAACACACTTGGATAGTGCCACGCTACTGCTGAGTGTGTGAACTCCTGGTGTGCCCCGTTAAATCTTGGGGATGACAACAAAACGGCAGGAGTAGATAGATGATCAGGCTGAAGCACTGTTAGCCCACAGCCAACACCCAATACATGCCAGCTACCCTTCCACTGCAAGGTAGGAGTATGCAGGCACATGTATAGGCATGATTGATTTTCAAAGTTCTACATACATCCTTTAAGTATATCTCATTTTCAAGTAAAATTGGACAGCAACTTTAGGGTCACTAAGCTACTTACGCACAGCAAGTGCTGCAAAATCTGCAATGATTTAAAATCCTTTACTGTTAACACATTCTTCCAATTAATTTTCCCCAAATGATCCATACTAGAAATTTATGTATGGCCCTGTATTAAAGCCCACAATAACTATCTCTCTGTACATGCCATGAAGCTTAAATACATGAAAGTAGAGTGCCTTAAGAGGCTGATGAGAATAATTTTCTAGTACAACGGAAAGGACAAACTGTTTTTATGAATGTGTTTTATAGTCTGTTTTTTCAAATTAAAGCTAAAATAGTTCCCAGATGAAAGCTGTATCATTTCAAATTAAAGCCAAAGAATACTCTAAAAAAACAACCCAAAACAAAAAAACCCAAACAAATAACAAACAGGCAAAATAAAATTTGACTCCCCAGAAAAGCTAACAGCATCTTCCTCAGAAACGACTCAGAGTCATGGTGAAAAAGCCTTGAGATTTTGTTGATCAAAGGTTCAAATAATAAGGAAATTGTTCCTAAGTGGTGGTAACAAAATTGTCCTTAGTTCTTCAATGTGTACATTAGACTGTGGAAAATTTCTTTACAAAGCTCCAAGCAACCACAAAGGCAGCTGGAGTGGGAAAAGGATTCCCTTGCCCACAGTGTGCTTACCCACTGCCTGTAAGTACCTCTCCTTCTGCAAATCAGTATTTTTTGGTTTTTTTAAGTGTCACATAAAGCTATAACATGGCTCTAATACTCTTTCAAACTCACAACACCTTAACAAAAAGCAACTTCTAAAGCTTGAATTTAGCTTTTAATTTGCATCAGCAATGTCTAACACAAATGATAGTCCAGCTCATCTCTTATTCTGGTGCTGGAGAGACAACAAAGAGAGCAGAAGATACAGGAGATTAAGAAAGCATGAGGGTAGAAGGCTTTATTTGCAACTTCCAGGTATCACAGAGATGTCACATCTAATTTGGTAAGGATGAGCACAGAAGTGGCTTGAGCTACAGGACCACAGGGATGGAAAGAGCAGGTCACTTGGCAGTTTCCAGCTCTGGAGGTCCCTGGCTCTTCAGGGTAGGAGGGAATAGGAGGGGAATCACTACAGACACCTGCTTTTCCACTCTTCCCTGATTATTCACTACTGTGTCCACACAGGATGCTGCTCTGAGGAGACATCTGGCCCAACCAGGTAGTACAGGTCTTCTCTTTCCAGTGAAGCTCTGAGCAACCAGCTGCGTACTTACTTTTCAAATAAATGAAGCTTCAAGGAGAAAAATCATCACCATAGTAGATAAAATGTCCCAAGGGAACAACTCTTGTGCCCTACACACAGCCCAAGGTTCATCTTACTCTTGCCCAGCCAGGGTGGCCACATGCCTCTCCTGAACACCTCCTGGATGTCTTGCCCAACTCCTGGCTAAGAAGCTGTGCCTGTCCATTGAACTCAGCAGCAGCCCAGCACTCTTCAGCATGTTGCCTTCCAGCTCCCTGCCAGAGCAAACTCCCTAGGAATCACCAAGGAACAGAGCAGAAACAAACATGTATACTTCAAAAGAAATGCTTAGGAGGAACTGAAAGCAGATCCCCAGACATATCCCCTCATTTCCTCTTCATCTCCTCCCTGCTACTGCTGTCCTTACTCCAATTATTGGCTCATACCCCAATTCTCTAACTTTCCTCATCCATTATCCAGTAGCTCTCCCCTCTTTTCAACATCCTCCTGCCAACACCATTCCAACCTACATTATAGTTTCTGCTAGGCATGGAGATCCTGTTACAGCAAGTTACTGAAACACTGCCTGTACTTTGCAGTTTAGAGAGGATCAAGTTATGCCACAGCTCATCCAAGCTCATGACACTGTCAGTAACTGTTAAGAAAGCTTTCACTCTGCCTGGTGAAGGAGAAAACTGTTTGGCCACACTGGAGAAGTGAGAAAGAAAAGAATAGCTTTGGTTGTAAGAGGATCTCTTAACTGGGTAGAAATTGGGATCTAAGCTGGAGCAGTCCTGCTGGAAAAATTCCACCTCGGTTGGAACAGGGAGCTCTCTCTGGAGCTAGGATTAGACATAGACATCCATGTCACCAAACCCACCCTTTGCTACAAGAAGCATTGAACAGACTCTTTAAACACCAACTTTACATGAGGCTCTGCTAGCAACGGCAACAGAAAGTGCAGGTTTCCATATTAATTTCTGCTTGCTGAAAAACCTAGGATACAGCAAGACCAGAATAATAATACCAATTACAGACATTTAATGCAGTAATTTCAGCACCAATTAACATAATGAATCTCCATCTCTTTCAGATAACTAATCTCAGCACCATCAAGTTAAAGGTGATCAGGCTGAAGCACATAACAAGAATGATAAACACTGATTACATGAACCAAGCTGGGTAACATTTTTACACAAAAAAACATCCACCAACCTCCTTCTGCCTCCACACACAAGGAGGCTCTATGGTATTTATTATCTGTATTTTTATAGCACGCAGAGGGATATAGTGCTGGAAGCTTTTTATAAAAGATACTGAGCCAAACCAAGCCCTGCAGCAGATGATTTGGAGGCAGAAAGGGTAGTAAGGTGGTCTTGCAGCAAATGAAGAAAGGAGTAAGCAGCAAATCTGGAGTGAGAAGCAGCACATCTATTCTGTAGTTAGATGCATGATAAAGAACTCTCTACCAGTGAAACAAAGCAGTCTCACTCATAAGAAATGTCTGTAGCCACATGTACTGCTTGCTCCAGGCTCTGCCTTCTGCAAAAGGTGCCCAGAAAGGTTGTGAGGGATCCACACTTGACACAAATTTGTGACACTTCAAATAGATGTTCTGGTCTAATGGGGAAAAAAAAAAGAAAAAAGAAAAAAGAAAAAAGAAAAAAAAAAGGTCACAGTAACATTTAAGACACTAAACAATGAGGAAAGAGGTTATTTCTGACTTACCCCAGGCATAAATTTCCCTGCCAAACCAGTCAGAAGAACATTAAATCTTTGTGAGGTGAACATGAGAACTCACCATGGATGTGGGACAAAAGACCATTGCACTGATCAGGCCAGAGGGTGCTGGAGTGGTCCAAGTCTGTCCATTCAGCATAGCCTTGATTTTTCTAGCCAGACATGGAGCTCACTAGCAGCCCAGTCCAAGCCTGCTGTGCCATGGAAAGGGGACTTCAGGGCAGCAAAGCTCAGACCATCAGCATGAAAACAGGCTGATAAGGCTGCATCACAGCTAATGAGGATTTCCTGATTTTAAAGCTGCAGAAATGGTTTATTTTTTTTTCTCAGAAATTAACTAGAACTGTCAGTACCGTTAGTGCAAATGGCATGAGAAGAAGTAAAAACAAATAGTAAAAAAGGAACGAAATCAGGGAACACAGCCTCTGCCTACAATCTGAACATGTCTCCTTGTCCACCCCTCCTCATCCACACTTCCCTCCTTTGCTTCCAGCTCCACCACAATCTTTATTCCATTCCTCATCCATTTCTTCCAGATCTATTCCTCTCCCTCCCAAAAAAGAAGTGCTCCTGGATGGTCTAACACATACATTAGGTTTTCTTCCTCTACTTCTTTATGTAGAGTCGCTCCAAAATGCTCATCCTTGCTGCCCCAACTCTTCATTCACATCCCTTGCACATCCAGCTCCACATGGGATGCCTCAAAGGCTCATCTTACCCCCCGCAGCAGCAGCTGCTGTGCTCAAAGTTCACTATTACTGATACTGCCACCAACACTGAGCCTTTGATGTGTGCCTGCAAACTCAAGGCACTATACAAGAGACTCACAATACCCACAAAAATAAGGAAGCCCAAGAAGAACAGGCCAATGGACATTAAAGATGCAAAACGCTAGCTGTGCTTAACCCACAGAATCACATCATCATCACAGTTGGAAAAGACCTCTAAGATCACCAAGTCCAAGCATCAACCCAGAAAAAACCACCACGCTCACTACAGTATGTCCTGAAGTGCCATATCTATACATTTCTTTAATACCTTCAGGGATGGTGACTCCACCACTTCCCTGGGTAGCCCGTTTCAACACCCGACAACTCTTTCAGTGAAGAAATTCTTCCTAATATCCAATCTAAACTTCCCCTGGTGCAACTTTGGGCCATTTCTTCTAGTTCTATCGTTATTTACTTGGGAGAAGAGACCAACCACCCCTTTGCCCCAACCTCCTTTCAGGTAGCTGTAAGAGAGCAAAGAGGTCTCCCCTCAGCCTCCTCTTCTCCAAACTAAACAACCACAGTTCCCTCTCCTCATAGGACTTGTTCTCTAGACCATTCATCAGCTCCATTGCCCTTCTCTGGATGTACTCCAGCCCCTCAACATCCTTCTTGTAGTGAGGGGCCCAGAATTGAACTGAACACAGTACTCATGGTGCAGCCTCATGAGTGCCAAGCACAGGGGAACAATCCCTGCCCTGGTACTGCTGGCCAACATTACTGCTGATAGAAACCAGGATGCTGTTTGCCTTCTTGGCCACCTGGGCACGCACTGGCTCATGTGGTTCATTTCTGCCAGGCAGCTTTTCAGCTGCTCTAACCCCAAGCCTGGAGCATTGCATGGGATAAACCCAGACACTTGGAGGGCACAAGCATTTCTCCTTGTAGGCAGAAAGGCTTGATCACATTTAATGACCATAAATTTCATAGTTCCTCGAATAACGCATGCTGTAGACACACAAAATATTTCTAATTCAAGCTCAACAAATGAACAAAGTTCTTTTATTTCCTAAAGCTTTCACTCTGTCACTTCAAACCATGGCAAAATCCACCCCATGATCCAGAAAAAGAACAAGTACTAAAGATCTGTTTCAATAAGAATTGAATTATCAAGTTGATCAGAATAACATCTAGTTTGATTACAAGACAACAACGTCACACTAGTACCACCCAATGGCATCCATGCTGGAATGGGCAAGCAATCCCACACCAAAGTCTTGTGATATAAACTTAGTTGTCACCTCCAAATTGTATTAAACACAGCAAACAGGAGTTTTGCTGCTTACTTGGCTATAGACTAAAAGGGAACCATACCAAAACTGTCCCTTCTGCAAGCCGAGAGCTTCCTTGTCATTGTCTCAATGCACAACCCACAGCACCAATTACCAGAAATATAAGATATTGGAAGGCAATAATTAAGCAAATTAAGGCAAGGAAGAGCTAAATGATTTGCCTAGGGCCACAGAAGGCAGCCAGTGACAGAGAAATGAGCGGCATTTATGAGTCTCTTGTTTATATCCCTGTTCCTGAAGCCCTAACGCAATGCCCACAAGACAGATTCACGTGGGAGCTGGTGGGACAAAGCACTGGCATCTCAAAACCTGCCATGGGGTGAGAAAGCCACACTGCAGCCAACACCAACTTTCTCCCTGCTCTGTTCCTCTCCACCCACAAAGACAAGAGTTTTGCTGGCTGAGAGATTTCAGGCAAGATGTAGAACTCAACTGAAAACAGAAAGAAAAACAAACAGAAGTTGCTCCCCCCCCCCCAATGCTTGGGGGTCAAAGGGCCGAAGGCTGCTGAAGAGACGGATGCTTGCTTGGCTGGGCTGCCCGAGACACGCCGTACAGAACACACTCCTTTGTGAGCAAACAAAGCTACAAACGGAAAACACAAGAGCTTCTCATGCACTGCAGCAGCAGGAGGAATTACCAGGGATCTCACAGCCCAGCTTCAGGAACCCTGCTGCTGTGCAGAGGATGATGAATCTCAACCAACCCCGCAATTCCCTTGAGAAAGCACTGCAGGGAGCAGAACAGAGTGGGATAAACCTTACAAGACTAGACTGCCTACGACTTAGGTATCCTGATGCTCCAATTACCACAGACACAGGAGTAACTAATTAAAGGGGAGTTATGGCATATTAGTGAGCAGCTAGATGTTTAGGATTAATTTAATTTCTCTAGCCTTGAAAACATCCCAAAATTAAAGCAACAAGAGATTCTCTTTACAGTATACCCCTAGTACAGCAATACTTACTACCTATACTCCAACATCTGCTGCAGCTCTTGATGTCTTCAGTGGTAGAGATTTCCCTGGGAAAGGTTTCTGGCAGCCTACCTGATTTTCAATGTTAGGATGCAATAAAAAAGGAAATTAATGAATTGGCTGCAGCAATTTGAGGGAGATTTGTGGCCATAGCAACCTTACTATAATCAATGCTGCAAGGAACAAAAGCTACTTTGATCATCTTGTTCCCTACCCTCTCTACCCCAACCGCAATGTTAGACAACATTCAGACACCCTCTAGTTCCCGAAATGCACACGTGTGCTCTCCGTCTCACTCCCTCTGACATGAAATCACCAAAAAAGAGGCTCAAAGGGACTTTGGAAGATTGTCCAGTGCATCTGCCCTCTGGACAGCCTCTGCCAAAGCAATCCATGCTCCCTCCAACAAACTCCCAACAAACCATGCTGCTGCACTGGTTTAGGAAGGGGGCAATGCCTGGCTTTCCTGACTGCCCACCAAGCACCAGCAGTTCCACTTGGCTCCCAGTGAGGCAGGCATGTGACAGCAATGATTTAGCCAATGATGAGATAAGGACACTAATTGTGCTAGTAGTAACAGATAATAAACAACTCACTCTAGGTGCCTTCTGTTTCCTTTGCTACAACTCTCTCACTCTTAAATTCATCTAGAACATATTTAGGTTCCAATAGTCTCTTGCAACACATCCATGTCACGCCACAGTGTCCTAAGAGGGGGTCTGAGCTCCACTCAGACCTGCAGGCACTCCTGTAATGCAAATACAAAAATAAATCAAACTCCCAATAAATTAATCTAACAAGCTGCCTGCCTGCACCCTGCACTGTATGCCTCCTACAACAAAGATGCATTTGGAGACGCCAGTGTTCTCACCAAGCTGAAGGGAGAGATCCAAAACTAATGCTCTCACTAATTTTAGCTTCACAAATCAGGGGTAGCTGACTCATGCTTCCTGCCCCCGGACACAACATCTGGATTCTTTATGGTCATTGAAGCTCTTTTCCCACAATGCCGAGTCTGGAATGTGGCAAGGTGGAGCACTGGAGGGAAGAAGGCAGCAAACTTTCCAAATTAGTAGCAAAGAGCAGAGGGCTGCAGTAATTCTACAGCTGGGATAGCTCAGCAGCAGTGATTACAATCTGCCTGCTTAATTTGGCCCTGCAGTTTCTATTAGAGACACAGTAGGAGGAAATTCTTGTACAGTAGTTAAAGCAAGGGACAGGGTGTTGAATGACTGAGGTTTTATTCCCGGCTGTGTCTCAGACCTTGTGCGCAACCTCAGGGAATTCACTTCATCTGCTCCAGTTCCCTCACTCACAACATTCCTCGCTAATTCACAAGGGATCTCATGAGTTACAAATAGCAACTGAGACTAGAAATATAATCAAGCACAACTTCCTGTTCAGCATGATGTAAACCATCTTACAAATTTGCTTGTAACATAACCAGAAGATTTAACTACACAAAACTGATCAACCTGCACTCTTTGACCATCCTCCTTTTATAGGAAAAAAAAAAAGCCATGCCCATAGCTCCACACTACCAGGGAACATACGTCTTTATGGTCTCAGAAAATGGTCCTGGGAGACAGGAAAAATTAAGCACATTTCATTGGTCTGGCTAAATTATTTCATAGGTCTGACTCTGAAATAAAATCTCAGCATGGAAGCAAGACATGTCAGGAATACATGAGATCTCTTAGTGGAGACCTCCTGGCCTCTTAAATTCAATCAGACCCAAACCTCAAGCTCATATAGAAAATTAAAAAAAAAAAAAAAAAAGGTGTTTGTGTGTGGGGGATGTAGATGACCTAAAGTTAAACACAATAAAATAAAAAGGAGCAAGGAAAGGGGTGCTTATTTCCAACACTTCACTCATGTAGCTCTGAAGTTTGAGGTTTGTCTGGAAATGAACATATTCTAGTACCTAGGATCTTTCCCTGGTTTTCCTTTGCAGGAGGGCAGAGCTAGTTCTTTGTAAAATGCTCTGAGGTCCACAAAAAGAGGGCCATAACCAAGTAACAGTGCACCTTCCAGTTCAAAACTCTTGCATCACATTGACTGTGAATCATCGAGATAATGCATTAACTCCTCAGAGTAGCTTTAACACCAGAAAAGCAATTTGGGGTACTTTGTAAAAAGATACATCAGAAGTGAGAACCCCTTATCAGTATCTTCTCTCATCTCTTTCTGCATATCCAAACCCTCCCACAGCACAGTGATCCAGTCAGTTAATCAGCACATTTTGTGTTACAAGATTCTCAGCTCAGACCCTTGGTAAAAAGGCAACATCACAGCAAAGCTCCACACATGATTTAAATCATCATGTGCCAGTTCGAAGGCAAAACACGTAGCACTGAATGAAGCGAGTGGCCAGGGAACAGACCAACAGCTCTGCTTTGCTTTCAGGGTGAAGTGTCATGAGTACCACTTGGTAACACTGACCTACTTTACTACTACAAAAGGACCGTGCAGTCAACAACTCTTGTCTCCTGAGCTGCTGCTTGGACACAGCTCCTACAGCTCTGAAATCTCTCTGGAAAACACACTATAAAGAATATAGCTTGGGTGGGACCTTCCAAGACCGCTCCAGCTTTCACAAAAATAATTGTATTTTTGCCACTTTGTTCTGCAAGGGTAGAGCCAGAGGAAGGCTCTGTTTAGAAAATTCCCACTTTGCCCCTTTGCCTTCCAACAGCATCCTTCAGCCAATACCTCCCCAAAATTAAAACCCCTCTGTAATCTTTCCAAGATTAAAGGGCAGGCAGACTTTCATTGTTTCAGAATGAAACCTTTAAAATCTGCAGAAGCGTTTCAAAAATTATCATTTGCACTCACCAATCCAAACAAAAAGCCACACGCAAGTACATGGGAATGCTAAAGAGAAAGAGCCACACAGCAGGCAGCAGCATGCAGACCTACAGCCCCAGCTGCAGCAGACCAGGCAACCTGCTGCTCCTCCAGCCAGAGGCATCACTCAAGCCATACATACATGGCGACAGAATACAGTCAGGGGAAACAGCACAGTTGTTGATCAAGAGCTAAAGAGCCTAAGCCCATCAATTTGACAACACACTGTATAGAAGCAGGGTACCAGGATGGACATAAAATCACTGCAGAGGGTAAGAGCTGGGGTTGTTCAGCCTGGAGAAGAGAAGACTCCAGAGAGACTCTCTTGGAGCCTTTCAATACTTGAAGGAGGCCTATAAGAAAGATGGGGGCAAACTTTTTAGTATGGCCTTTAGCAATTGGACAAGGGGTGATGGTTTTAAATTAAGAGAGGGGAGATTCAGACTAGAGAGAAGGAAGAAATTGTTTACAATGAGGGTAGTGAGACACTAGAACAGGTTGCCCAGAGAGGTGGTAGATACCCCATCCTTGGAAACATTCCAGGTCAGGTTGGACAGGGCTCTGAGCAACCTGATCTAGTTGAAGATGTCCTTGCTCATTGTAGGGGGGGTTAGAACTAGGTGACTTTTACCAGACCATCCTCTGATTCTGTGAAACCCACTTCATGGCACCTTGGGAGGTCTGAAGTTATGCCTTTATTTTGAGTTAAATTTTTACTTGTGGCTTTGAGTCATGTTCAGAAGTTCAGTATTAATTTAGGCTATGCAAAGAGCAAAAGGCTAAATTATAGCTTCATAATAATGAAGAGCCAAGGAGACACTGATTAACTTGCATTGTCTTGTAGGGCAGCAGTTACACAAAGACGAGAGCAGCAAGGACTTGACTTCTCCTTGGACTTGCCCAGATAACACCATCACCCATCTCTTCCCAGGATTTCCACGGAACAGATCCTGCTGCACAGCACCATTTATAAGCACAAGACCAGGAGCCCAGCAGGGTTCTCATTTCACTTGCCAGCAAAGAACTTCAGAAAACTCTTCAAATAAAAGTTTTCTGAATACCAGCTACGACTTCCAAATCTACAATTTGGTAGCAGATTCCTCCTCTATCCCAGCTGACAGTGTGATGGCTCTTTATCTGCTAAACACCTGCTCATCAGAAATGAAGTTTAGCACTTAATAGCATGAAACAGACTTTGCAAACATCAATTAACCCTGTAAATGAACCATTTGTTCAGGCTTCACATGCAGTGGCTCATTCCTCAGCAGAGTTTCCATTCAAATGAGGAGTCAGAGACAGACCACACGGCTTGTGGGGATCACTCTGAGCAGAAAGGTGCAACTGGATCCCCAAGAGCTTCAGTCAGTCACTCAGTCCTAAATTCTTTTAAACCCTGTCCCCAGTGAGCTGTTCTGATTCATCCCAGAACCAAAGGTGGAGCCACCATTAAGGAACAAGAGCACTACAGACAGTGCACGCATCTGAATAAACATTCAAGAGTTGACAGAGCCTCCATCCGCCTGAATCTCTTGAAGTCTTGAGACTTTTATGTTATTTGGCATCTAACTGCTTCAATGTGCCATGAAGATGCTCAATGACAAGCAGCTGCTTGTCATTAATGCAAAGCATTGCTGTTTTCAATTAAAGTGCCTCCATTTCCTACTACACAGGGAGCTCTGTGTCTTCCTTAACTTCACACTGTGCACTTTATACAACACACTTTTCCAAAACCTCTGCAGAATGTCCCTTGCATGGAAGAGAAATGTAACCTGGTAAATTTTATATAAGGGAGACATTTCAGCAGAGGCAATTGCGTTAAGTATGGCAGGCACTGGATCAGCGTAGGCTCAAACACAGAGTTTACCTTTGGCTCAAGCTAGAGACAACAAATCCAGACTTAAGCCATATGAAGAAGCTGTGATTCCCAGTAAGTTTAACCCTTGTACTTTGAATTCCACACAACTGTTTCTTCTGCTACAAATCTTAACTTCTCCACAGATGATCAACAGGGTCCATCAAACAGAAAAGGCTGTATGCCAGTACATAACACTCGCTGAAAATTATGCCCAGGTACTTCCTCCATGCAAATTTATTCAAAACAGTCTTCTTCCCACACCTATTCATATGTCACCTCCAAAGGGTACTGGTGTACAAGAAGTGCTGCCCACATCATGGACACAGCAGTTTGCTCCTTCAGCCATAATCTTTTCTGAAGTATAGGTGTAACAAGAAATTATGTACACAAAAGACAACTTAAAGGCATTTAGCTGACCTAAATACTGGTAATTTCCTGGTAATTTCACTTAACTTTGGAACTTGCAGTACCTCAAGCAATCAACACACTGGCCACACAGATAAAAGCTGGTGGCTTTAACTTTACTATCTGAGACATCCCATCCAGTGTGTGCATCTCGGATAAGCACCCACCTGCTGCAAAGAAGAACCACAAGACTGAAGAGTTTCATATCTCCTTTTGATTTTATTTTGCTTCTAGAAGGAGCAGCTTCCAGACTGCAGAAACTGTGAAGAAGCACTAATGAGAATAAAAACAAAGTGATTTGTTTTCACTGTATCAGTCCCCAGAGTCTTATATCCTTTAAATGACAAATCATTTGAAGGTGCATATGAAGGCTGAAAGCCCAGCATGTCTTACAGATCCAGACTCATAAGGAGGTAAAATTTTGTTGAGAAAAGGAAACCGAATATCCAGACTGAAATAGGGAATTTCATAGTAAGAGTAGACAGGAGTAAAATATCCAGTTTCACTACATTTTTTATGTATTAGCCTCAACTGTGTCTGGTTCTGCTAAAATGTTTGACATGCCTCAAACATGAACTTCAAACAGATTTCAGTATTTGTTCTGGATTTCTCATTAAAAAAACAAAACACAAAACAAACAAACCAGTTTTTGTAAAGTCTAAAGTTCTAGCCATTGTATGGAAATATATAATTAGTAAGGTATCATCTAGGACAACATACTGCTTTTTAACTTCTTTGCACACCAAAAGAATGCAGTCTCATTCTCTTTCCTCCAAAACCTCAAAGATCATGTGGGATTTAATTATTTAATGTATTCAAAACATATATAATTTGAGAAATATACAGTCCCCTGCCTCCCTCTTTTGGTGCTGATTTTAGCCCCAGTAATTGTGCTGAGGGAGCCCAGTCCCTTGAATGGTGCAGACCATGGGTTTCTATCAGCACTGCTTCTCCAGCCACCATGAACTGCACACCTAGCCCATTACGGAAGAGAGTCGCTTAGAAGAGCTTAGGTCCTACAGAGGGATATAATAGAAGAAAAAACAAGTAGTTAAATGACTGTACTTGGTATTGGTGAGGTTACACCTTGCATACTGTGTTCAATTTTGAGCCCCTCACTACAAGAAAGACATGGAAGTGCTGGAGTCTGCAGAAGGGCAAAAAAGCTGATGATGGGTCTGGAGCACAAGTCTTACAAGGAGCAGCTGAGGGAACTGGGGGTGTTCAACCTGGAGAAAAGGAGGCTGAGGGAAGACCTTCTCAATCTCTATAGCTATCTGAAGGGAGACTGGAGTGAGGGGAGGCAACAGGACAAGTGGAAAAGATCTCAAGTTGCACCAGGGGAAGTTTAGATTGGTTATTAGAAGAAAAATCCTGTTTCTTCATTACTGAAAGGGTTATTAAACACTGAAACAGGATGCCCAGGGAGGTGGTCAAATCACCATCTCTGGAGGTGTTTAAAAGATGTTTAGATGTGCTGCTCAGGAATATGGTTTAGCACTGGACTAGGCAGGGTTAGGTTAACAGTTGGACTCAGGTGATCTTAGAGGTCTTTTCCAACCAGAACAATTCTGTGATTCTGTGACAGGGACACAGATTAAAGACAGGGGCTGTGCCTATAGCAGTGAGTCAAACCATGCCAGAGTGGACCCAAACAGCCCTCAGGTTAGAGCGACAAAATGGCAGAAGGCTGCGGACTGTCCCCCAAAGGCAGCTGGGACCAAGGTGTCCTCACTTGGAGGCTGGAAGTTTAACAGCGTGATCATCTCCAGGCTGTGCCAGGTCGACTGAGACCAGGGAACAGCACAGGAATACCTCTGACCAACAGACCTAACTAGTGACATACCAGTCCCCAAAGCTGCACCAGAGCTTCTGTCACCAGGAAAGTGCTTGGGGATGGACATGGAGGAGGCAAAACACAGATAAATACCTCCACAGCGATTAAGTCTTCCAAATGCACATTGGCATTTTGAGCACGTGCCCACTTAACACTGAGAAGGAATACAAAAACTCCCTATAAGAAAGAATATGAAGTTGTTTCACATCCTCTCTTGTGGGCAGCAACTGCTGTCTATGGGATTACACAAGGCTGCACTTCCTGCCCGCCACACAGCAACCTGCACACTCCAATCCTATCACAAAGAGAAGAAAGAGTATTCACTGCAAAGGTCCTTGCCAACAGGCCACCAACAACGACTAAAATACACTTTATACAATAAAAGACTCTTTCTTTGAACAGTTCTGGAGACACTTCAAGGTTTCTCTACACTGCATATTCCAGCATCACTGTGAGACACCGCAGATCCAAGGGAACAAGTGCTCTTGGTCCCAAGAGCTTTGGGTTTCTAGCTGACAATTCCTATCCTCTTGCCTGGGTAAAACCCTTGACTTATGGGGCCATAAAATCCTGGCTTAAAAAAAAAATAATAAAAAAAATGCTAAGGCATATCTTCTTCCCTAAACTGCTCTGAAACAAACATATAACACTGAAGAAGCGCTATGAACCAGCACATTATCCATCTCCTCATCCACCATTCTCAGCTTTCATGTTTCAAAATGTTCATGGTGCAGCACTGGGTCTACCAGCAGCCACTTAACATAGATGGGATAATGTCCTTGGGGAAGTCCTGCCAACACCACGTTGTCCTGCCCTGGAGCTGACACTCCACGCTGAAAAACAGCAGATCTAGGAGATGAAATAACTGTATGTATTTTTAAGTGCTTACAGATGAGCCATGAGGTGAGAGAAGGGAAGAACCACATGTTTCTGCAGCTCCTGCAGTTTGGGTTGCACAGACCATCTGGCACTCAAGAGGCAGAGGTGCTTCCTCCAGAGGCTCACAGAGCTCGTCTGGACGTAGGCTGGGGTGGCACTCACTTTGTGTCTGTTCCTGGCAAAAGAGGAACCAGTACATCAAAGTTCCCAGATGTAATTACTTTATTAACTAAATAATATATAAGAATATAAACACTGAAAATTTTAAAAGCAGGTTAATATCAAATCAAATTAACAGGCTAATTAAACCCCACCTACTAGGCCCATTCATCTGTTATCTAATAATTAAGTAATTATTCCATTAATTTAGGGAGCGAACAGTAAAATTTTAAACCTCATGACAAAAGAGCATTATCACAGTGTCAGTTACAACTGATAGTAGCCTACAAAAGCCATGCAACTTGCACAAGCTTCGTGTATTTACTCACAGGCTGAGAACAATGCCAAAACAACAATTCTTGATGCCAGTCAAAGCTCTCCATACAAATTATAATCAATGCATACCAAAAAAAAAAAAACAAAACAGCAACTTGAGGCAAGAAAAAATGCTTAAATTTAATTTTTTCCAAGTATCTGCAAAAGCAGCATCTCTCCCTTTCACTCAAAGATCTT
Organism: Apus apus; assembly: GCF_020740795.1. Classification (NCBI taxonomy): domain Eukaryota; kingdom Metazoa; phylum Chordata; class Aves; order Apodiformes; family Apodidae; genus Apus; species Apus apus. The sequence goes on along the minus strand of NC_067284.1, from coordinate 105,163,561 downwards.
CATATTTGTTTTTCTTATCTCTGTTTATTGATTTAACAAGGAAAATCAGCACTAAATTTTTTTTTCCAGGAAGGATGAATTATTTGTGTAGATTCACAAGGCTTAAAGCAAACTTGCCCAGAAATCTGAAAATCAAGTTTTAAATAAGATTATTCAGTCTCTACTATGTCCACAAAGGAAAGATGTTTTTCATGAGAAAGCAGATCCATGGGCTCTCCAAGCTTTCATTTTAGACCATTTTTAATTTTTGGAGTATCCCTTTGCATTTCACAGAAACCTTAATGTTTTCATTGTAGATTTCAGAAAAAGTATAAACAAAAAATTTAATTTGCTAAAAGTACTAAGGAAGATTTTCTAATTTATTGGTTTACTTCCCTGGAAAAAAATATTACTTGCTTTAAAATAAATTTAAAATTAATAATGCTCTGTTAGACTCAAGCCATCCTCTTGTATAGATAGGCAGGTTTTATTTGATGATGTGGTGAATTTGCTGTGTGCAGAAAAAACTCAACACACATGAACACATGGTAAGTGATACAAAACACCAGGTGTCCAGCCAGTGTGTCCACATCAAGGCACAGAAATGGCACATGAATAAAACCAAGTTGAATCCCTTCAACAGCAGCAAGAATTCCTGGGTCCTAAGCTCACACTGCCTTCACTACAGGCCCACTCAGTGAAAATCACTCTGTTTTAAGTAAAAGGGTATCAATCAAAGCTAATTAATTCAACCATACCAAACTTCTATTTGCAGAAATTACCTTGTTTCAAATCAGCTTAATTTGATTCTGGAAGTAAATTATGACAAACCTTCAGGCAAATTTCATCCTGAGCAAGAACTAAATTTCATAAACTTCTTACAATTGAACCTGATAAGTTGAATCCAGATTAGTTTGCATATCCATATGCAGATGAGCCAGTAACCTCACAGCTATTCTTTTGAACACCCCACAGCAGCCTCAGCCCAACTTTCTGCTTCCAGACTGAAGTGTGATACTGCTCTTTCAGTTGATAATTAACTTTCCACCTCCCTGATGGCTGTATTTCCATAGAGCTGTGAGCAGAGAGCTGTCTGGGGCTTAGAGACCCTGGGAATGGAAAGGGCTACACGATCCTGAAGGCTGTTACCCCTTGAGTGTTGAATGCTGTAGCCCAGAAGCCAGCCATTAAGAGAAAAGTCAAGATACAAAGCTCTTACAACAGAGCTCAATAGGAGTTTTCTATTAGAAAAAAAATAAATAAATTGCAGGGAGTAGGCAGTTCAAAAATATTAAGGAACAATAAAATTGTTTTCCAAGTTCATTTTACTGCATCAAACCTGTTAAGTGAAAAAGGCTGCTCAGAGGGTGTGAACTTCATCAATCATACCAGTTTAGGGAAAACACAATAGCAGTGGCAAGGGTGGACTAACTCATCCAGCTTCAGAAATGCAAGTCTGCTAGGGAAAGGAAAAAGGCCACTAGGGCAGGCAAACAGCACAGAGGTCAAACAGGAGGAATGGATTTCCGCCCAACTTTTAAAGTGTGGGATGACTAAATACCAGCTGAAGTTCCTGAGACATGACTTGCCAATTAAATCCAGCCCAAAAGGAAAGGTCTACAATGAGATAAATGAAACAAGATGCAGAAATGGGAGGAAAAAAACCCAAACCTCTCAAGTGCTGTAATTAAGGCATATGTAAGAAAACAAATAATGACAAACTTGTTTGTTAATCTCTTCTGCTTCAGGAACAGAAGAGCCCCAGAGTGAAGAGTAGCTAAAAAGCAGCTGAGGAACACATTATGATGGCTCCCCGTATTTGTAGTGAGAGGAATTATGTGGCAATGATACACAAGGCTGTGCTTGAAATGACAGAATTATAATTTCAGATATGTAATTTTGAGCTTTATTTAGATGGTAAAGATCTACTGGAACATCAAAAAGTCCCCAAAGAACAGGAGTAGGAGCCCCATTTTTCAGCAGTAAAACCACAAGATGATGCAGAGCGGAGAAGCAGTTTGGCTCCCTGTCCACGGGTACAGCTCAACAGCCTCCCTTGTGTCTCATCTCATTCAACTTCTCCATAGCTGCAACAACAGTTACACTGCTGAACTGCATGTAATCACAGCTCAGAGTTACAAACTTTGCACACAGTGTTTGCTTATTTTCCTTAATTTCCTCCTCCAAGTCCTCCTCTACTTGGAGCCACTCACCCTTTATTCCTCCACCCAGGGTTGCTGGTCACAAACGACCCAAGTTGCTGCCAGAGCCGCATGCATTGGCACAAACCAGGCACACAGTCATCAGATGGGAAAGGTCTCTGATAGGAGGGAAAAAATCAACACTTCCAAAAGAGACAGTGAAGCAAAATTGTTTCCAAATAACAGGCAACGTTTCCTTACATTTTGCAAGAAAATATCAAGAGCTCTTTAGCAAAAAAGGTAACTAGAAAGTCTCCCCTGGCTGAGAGGAGCATTGGAAGTACCTCTCCAGCTGCACCACTTCCACAGAGGACAAGCAGCCCAGGGACAACAGGAAATGTGCTGCCATAAGCTCAAATCTCAGCAGTTGCATAAAAGAGCAAATTATTATGAGGATGCTCAGATGAGCTCATATCTTGTTTTAATCAAACTCACTGGTTATCACTCAAAGATTTTCCATTCCCTCTTCAGGCATCACAGCACAGGGAGGCAGTGGAGGATTGCATCTCAGCTACTGCCACCCTGACCCAACAAATATCACACATTCCAGTTAGGAGTGAAGTGCACGCACTGTGCTTAGATTCATTATTTTGAAAACCACCAATGACACACTTGGCAGAATTCAGAATTCTCTTCTGATGAAAAGAAACTTGCTACATTTTACGTGAGCCTGACATCTCTACTCCCATCAAGTTCACTCTGACAAAATCTCCATGAGGTCACACAACTCCCCCCATCCTTAGCCGGAACCAGTTACATTAATTTCAACTTGGAGAATCAAATCCCTCAAGCCAGAAGCACCAGGCAGAGAATAACCACATCCTCTACGATATAGGACTTGGGCTTTAAAGAGGGTTAAACAAGCTATCGCTCTGCATTTCATTTTTCTGACTTTCAAACCCTTGCCAATAACAAAAGAGTTTGTCACTAAAAACCAGCTCACTTTCTGATAGAAATGCACATGGTGGGACAGGCTCGAGATCATTTTCCCACAGTATTACTTTGTCTGAAGGGCAAACATGAGCAAGGTTTTAAGTGCTAAAGCCAACAGATCTAGCTTTAACACACAGGTCGATGAAATCAGCCAAACATAGCTACTCTTCAAGTAATTTCTTTGTAGTCTTCATTCCCACAGGTAATTGAGCTTAAACATTTCAATACTTCAAATGGTATTTTGCAGTTTCTTCAAGGTTAAAAAAAATAATAAATAAATTAAAAGCTTATATGCTTAAGTCAAGATTAATGAATCCTCACAAGAGTATCAGTAATAGCCATAGTCACCTAAGCAATAGACTAGTGGGGGTGTTCTGGGGTACCAAATTTTCCCAAAACCCTGGCTTCCAGTCCTGTAGAAAGGCTGTACCCTCAACCTGGGTTGAGCCTATGCTATTTAATCTAAAAACTGTTAGGTGTAATATTATTCTCTTGGAGACTACACGTATACAAGCCTTCCTTTAAGACTAAAATGTAATATTGATTATTTTTTTTATAAAAAAGGCTTTCACTGTTAGCAATAAAATTAGCATTTGGGAGAGCAAAGCTGTAGGTCTTAACTCCCCAAACGCTACCAGTAGGAATTTAGAGAAACCTGAGGCCAAGGAATGAGGAATTCATCTAGTATTTCACATCCATCTTAAAATAAAAAAATTACAATTACAGTGCATGGACCAGTGTGCCTCTCTGGAGTGACTGAGACTTAATAAATTGTAGCAATAACTAAAACTAGGAAAAAAATAAAAAGACAGACCCCTCTCAAAGGGCATAAGATAAGATAGAAATAGTTTGTGAAGGAAAAGAATAGGTTTTATTCTCTCCCCCAGATTTGGAAAGCATGCTATATTTTGTGTCGCAAGTGTGTGGGGGGAGGAGTGGGGGAAAGAGACTATCAAAATCAAAACAAGTCACAAGGCATCAACAATCCCTTGATAACAAGAGAGTAGTTTTCGTTGGCACAGCTCACGACAGCTGGAGGAATAACTGCAAAGCTGAGTGAGAATGCTTAGAATATATTTTGCCTTTAGATTCTCAGATGAAAGATGGTATGCACAAGCACTTTGCAAATGTTAATTAAACTCACACAGCCCCTTTTGGCAGACCAAGAAGTATTTATCCTTATTTTTCAAAGAGAGGAATGAAAATCTCAGGCCCTTTTAAATCAGAAGTGCCCCGTATACACCATCAAAACCAGAAATTAACCTTTCCAGTCCAGCATCCTTCCCCTTCATTTCCTTCCGCCCCAACAGAAATCTTCATTCTGCAGAAATAGCCAGCCAGCTCTGGCCGTGCAGGTGAACAGAGGTGAAGATGAGCACTACAAACCAACTTTAAAGCAACACCATCCCTTTATGGGTTGTTAAAAATAAAATAAAATAAATAAAATTCAACTGCTCTTCCTTCGCTTTTTCTCTTCAAAGAGGATTCAGCCTTTTCAGACTGGCTGGGCTTCATGCTGTGGAATCTCTCCCACATTTGAGAACTGTTGCCTGCAGGATTGCTGCTTCTCAACATCGCTTTATGGACATTAACCTCTGTAAAGCCACTGTCCAGGGAAATGTCCCGGGCCGTTGAGCCACTTAGCTACTTTCAGACCACACACTGCCAGTGCAAGAGCCCCACTGCAGGTAGAAAGAGAGAATGTCCTCACTAGTCCCAGCAATTTGCCTGCCATAAGACCAGCTCCCTCCTGCTGGAAAAGAGAAAATACTTCTAGCATCTCCCCCAAGCAGTGCTCAAATTAGAGACTTGAGTCCTCAGCTTATGCAGAATTCCTCCTCGCTGAGCCCAAGGCAAGTGCCTGCAAATCCAGCAACAATCAGGTTTCATCCATCTTCCCTCTAATAAGGCATTATACCAGTACACAGAAGTACTTTGAAGTAGCTTTATGCCTAGTCATCAACAGCTACAGCTACCGTTCCAAACAAGCTTCCTGTTCCATACACTCATATACATAAATGACCCTCCAATATCATAAAATTAAATAGCATTATTGTAAATTTAATCAAATACGTTGAGTTGAAGCAGGGAGAGCCAGTGGAGATAAAAAGCAGCAGCAAAATGCTAACCAAAAAAGCAAGAGGCATCAAGTATTTGAAATACCTATATCAGCAGGGCAGTAGTACTGCTTGTCTTCTGTAAAAAAGAGCTTATCCTCAGAAGAAAACCAGACAACTTTCTACTAAATTGACATAAAAAAATTCCCATCTGAGAAAGGTCAGTTCACAGGATCTACAAAGAGTAGCTAAGAACATCAGCAAAGACAGGAAGGGTATGCATAAACATACATGTGAACTAAAAAGTCAGAACATGCAGTGTGACCAATGCTCGTGACCTGACCATGAGAATAAGCATGTTTGGAGTTCTTCCCCATTAAAAAAGCAAACAAACAAAAAACCCAAAACCTTGAGGCAACTGATTAAGTATAAATTTTAGTTGGAAACACATTAATTATACAATTGGGAAGGAAACCTAAAAATAAGCGGAGCACATTCAAAGACTTCAGACACTAAAAGCCGTAAAATCCACTAGTTTTCAAAAACCTCATCCCAACATACATAGCCTAGGAGAACCTTGGATATTAATGTAATAGTGTAAACCAAGGAGTTTAAAACTTTGTTTTCATTCCAATTTCTTCTCTAACACATACTTGACAAAGATCCCTTCTGTCTTACACTCCTGAATACAGGAGGATCTCTGCAAAGATGAAGCCTGTTGCCTCTTCCACCAGCAGTCAGGTGTTGAGTGTTGTCTACTGCCCTGACACTGGACAAACACAGGTGCCTCACTTGTGACAGCAAAACCGATGCCCCCATGTAGCTGAGTCTGTTGCAGATCCCTTGGACACACCAGTTCAGCAGCAACTACAGGTCCGCTGATTTCATATGCAGTGAATGCCCTGACTTAAAGCATTCTTCAACCTAAAGGGACTCTCAAGGGAGTAGGAGTTTGGGGATACAAACTGCCATTCTAATAATCTAGTCTCATGCTCGAGACTCTATTTTACTAAAATTCAATGTAATACAGGTTTCCTATCATGGCAGAGGTAAGGACATTTCCAGATTGTCTATCATATCTTCAACTGCTCTCTGACCCCTGGGCAAACCTGCCTGACTTAAAAACCTACCTCCTAGTGTGGTCATTTTACTCAGATATTGCTCCATCAGAAATGCTGTTGGGCAGTGTTCCTTCTGGAGAGCTCAGATACCCAATGGCAGATACTAATTACAGTCACAGCATATTGGGGACACCACTGAGAAGTCAGCTCTGTCACTACCCCACAGAAGTGGCCACCATCTTCTCTTTGCTAATCCAAAGCAGTAGCAGTTCTGAAGACCCAGAAAAACCTGAAACAGCCAGGGAAACGGGTAGCTGATTGTGCCATTCCAGTACTACACATGCTGTTGCAATCTGGCACTGCCAAGAGACATCAGAAACATTTGGGGTAGAGCCAGCAGATACTTGCTGCTGCATTTAGTTACCCCATTTCTGACCCTTTGCAGGGAAGGAGGACCCACAGGGAACCCCAACTGCTCACTCCACCCAGCCTCACATGCCAGATTCCATCCAGGTTTATTCCATGCTGCCACTCGCTTTCTTTGCCATCCATCTCAAAGCTGCTTCTCCACCCTGCTCACCCAGAACAGTGGTAACAGACGGATTGAAATAATGCATCTCAACTGCATGTATTAGTCTTTAGTGATAGAGTCAAACTTTATTGGTTCGAAATTTCATTTATGCCCTTGGCTTCTGATTAAATTAAGACTGCACACAGTGAGACAGATATTGAGATATTATTAAAGGTGTCCATTGCATTCAGAGCAATTCCTGCAGAAACTTATGCATTTGCAGTACACTTCATCTCAATGACAACTTTGAATAAAGGCAATTCCAGATGAGAAAATGTTGCCATGTTTTATGGCACGCTGAGATGCAAGGCAGCTGTGCTGATCTTTCCTGTCTGCCACTTCACAGTCCTTACTACATGTGGGCAGTTTTTGGACTGGTTTTGGACTTCTACTGCCCTTTGAGGACATCGCACAAAGCAGCCCCCTCCAACACCATGCACATCTGCACAGTGCAGCAGTAGCTGACTGGTACCAGCTGAGAGGTGGCTTAACTGCTGACCTGATGTCTGCATCCAGCTTAGGTAGAGGATGGAAGGTCTGGAGCAGGTCTTCCTGCAGGGATAGCAGAGGCTTGAAGCTTGCAGCAGAACCAAGAGGCCCCAAAGTCACAGCCACACATGAACCTGTCAATGCACAGGGCACTTTGCCATCGGAGCAGCCCTCCTCTTCTAAACTTCAGAGATGTTTGAGGGTCAGCACTCAAGGCTGCAGAAGGACTGAAGCTTGCACAGGGATACTCTTCTGGCTGTGCAGAAAAGGGGCAGGGGCCAGGTCTTGTTGTTTTGTTCTTCATGATAAGAGACAGAGCACATTTTTGGCCTTCCCACACAAATCCATAGTTGTATGACTGCCAGCTCTTTACTGCTTTCCATTTTCACTGTTTTTTTGATAGTCAGCATAAACAACCATGGGACAGCTCAGGACCTCCTACAACCTGTTACAGTCACCAACTCAAAGCCCCCTCTGAAAAGCATAAAAATGTTTTATAAAGAGCCCAACTGGCTGTTTAACTCACCCCCTTTTCTCCCCCAGACTACTGTTTTAGAGCTGCATATCTCAGGACAAAAAGCCACCTTCTAATTCAGTCACTATTTATTTGTGGCCTCATAATATAAATCTCCTTTTGAAGATCCCCATCCTTTAAGTGAAACGATTTTTTTTTTTCCCTGTATGATATAATCTGTATTCCTTATTTACAGAAATAAACAGTAAACCTTCTGCCCTCCCTTTAGCATCCCTGCAACTACTCAGGGATGCCCAACATGGCCCCTTTTGCAGCTCTCACATCTAGCAAATGTTCTGCACTTCAGAGAAGCAGCAGATTCTTATGTGGTAGACTCTTCGAGATCATTCTTCACTGAGTCTGGAAAGATTCCTGGGGAGAGAGCACTTTACTGCCAACAAGCTCCATTAAGTATCCAACAACATCAAGCAAGAAACAGCAAAACATTTACTTTTTTTAATTATTTTTTCAAGTTGGCTGTAACAGAGAACATCACAGAGCATACACTGTATAAATGATCTGTCCACAATTCTCTGCATTTACTCTGAAGCAAGGCAGCTGTAAGCAAACACCATTATTTCCAGAAGAAGTAGGTTAACTCAGAATAACACAGTAATGTGAAAGCACTGCTTTTACAACAGCTGCCTCACACATCACTTATCATGGGGGAGAAAGCAGAACAACTGCAAATACCTTTCAAATACTGACACAAACTACTAGCACGAGAGACTTCAATAAGGAAGGGGTTTTGCACTGTCACTCAGCTCGTCTAAAGGTCTGTTGCTGTCATAAAGATAGATCTTTTCCCCAGCTTCCAAGCCTGGATCATAGTGAGCTGACTAAAGGGAGTTAAACTGGAAGGAAACTATCTGTACTGAGAAGGAAGGAATCAGATAGATACCAGCACAAAAAGATCAGCGGGAGCACAACGCTGGGAGCAAAACCTTTCCTTGCAGCACCAGCTTGACATGATAGCAGTTAAGCTACAATGCACAACCACACTCTAAATTTAGATAGCTTTGTAACTATAAAGCTGTATCTCACGCCCATTATTCCGCTCCCAACACAAGAATGAGCCATTCTGTTCTAAATGCTTTTACATCAGCATAGCTTTCTCCACCCTACAGGAGCGCACATCAATTGTGGGTAAATGGTTCAACTTTTGAATGCAGACAAAAACTGAGACAAAGCTAATAGTGGTGAAGGAGAGTTGCCTGGGGAGAGAAATGATCATAGGTTTAGGAGAAAAGGGAAAAAAATATCACCAATTTACCTGTGCTTGGGTCACTGCTCATTAATGCTCTGAAGAGTATCACTTCACATGTTATAAATTATGCTGCTCTTGGCTTACTCCCTCGTTATCCATTTCATACGGCATCCTGTACCCTTTCACAAACACAATATAATGGGAACTCTGAATAAAATGAACAGAAGGAAAGAAAAATCGAGGGCCTTCACTTGAGCAAGAAAAAACATCAGGAGACCCAGCAATCTCATCAGGTTTCAGCACTCACTTCTTTAAGCCTCTAACTGCATTTCCACCTTCTTCAGAAAAGGGAAAACCTCTCCGAAAACAAACTCTGGGCTATGTGGGCAAAAGACACGTTGTTTTCTCCTGCTGATATTTCTGTCTAATCCCCTGCTGATTTGGGATTTCCAACAGACTTTTTAAATGCTTTCACATTCAGGCTGCACTGTACTATAAGAAATTTCTGGAGAAACTGAACAGTGTTCAAGATAGACATGTAAAACTTTAAATCTTGGCTTTTGGGCAAAGCTCTATGTTCAACAGCAAGCAGCCAACCTCTGTCCTGATTTATTTTTATTTTCTTTCTAATAATGACTTGAAAAAATGCAGCTACAACATACACTTTACTTCTTTAAATATGTATTTATTTATTTATTACTGTATTGAAACACAACACGAGACAGTAATAACAGTGAAATCTCCTATCAGGACTGGCAAGAGTGAGATCACACTTTTCCCATATACCTTCTAATTTTCTGCTAGTAGCACTGATAAAACAAGCTAAAAATAATTAAAAAGTGCTTTAGTCTAAAGGTTAAAGATTGAAAGAATCCACAACTTGCTGAGACCAAACCCAGCTTTGAACAGAAAAGCTAAAACATCCAATTCAGCCCACATATTTAGACACTTCTCCCTTGCCTTCCTGCTTAAGGTACAAAACTATGACCTGTGTGGTTACAAACCTGCAGACAGCAGCAGACTGACACTTCATCCCACTCATACAATACAACCTCAGAGGCAAAAGCATACAGAAACAGAGACACACTTGACTGGCAAACCCAAGAGTAACAGTATAAATTAGCTTCCTAGAGACCTAACGGAGGCTTCCTTTCCCCCCTCAAAGACACTGGCTCTGTGATGCTTCATGGTAAGCACTCCAGACAGAACTAAAAGGACACTAAATCTGTCTGCAGGGAAAGGCAGCAGCTGGATCAGAAGGATGAAGCAGAGGATCCTGGCAGCACCATGCAGATGATAGGATGGGAATGGGAAGAAGTGCATCATCCTTTCCGTACGGGCAGTTTCATTGCAACAATACATTCACCTTCCATCCCTCCCAACTTCAATCTCCCTTTTAAAAATATTTTCTTAAGAACTGCCTTATAAGACCTGAACTATTGCCCATAACATCTACACTGTCCAGAGCAGCAGCCACCATTGGACACTTGTACAGAAGGCTGAGGCACTGTGCTATGCCTCTCAACTCATTTCAGATCCAGACCAACTTAACAACAGATTTCAAAACCTTTCCCCTCTCTTTTCAACAGTGTAAATACTAATAAGTGAAACAATAACCCGAATCTTCATAGATTACTAACAATGAGTCAAGTCCCTGGACAAGTCTTTCTGCAGTGCTGTTTAATGCACTTCCAGGCTGAAGCCTGCTTACAGAGGCAGAAGGGAAACCTCTTCTGCCCAGGAGTCTTTCCAGTTAGGTAAGCTGCAGCCCTTGCTCACCATTTTGGACCAAGATTTTCTCTTCTAAAATTGTAGGCACCATCTGCACTGTGAGATGCTCGTGACTGCCACATCAGCTTTTCTGCTGCCTGCAGGAGGTACAAATTTTGGCTTGCTTTTAGTTTGCATGTCACTTTGGAGGTGGTAACAGAAGAAAGGTCTGTAATAGGAATCCTCCAGCCATCAGTGTCACCAGCTAAACACCCAGATAACAGCAAGTCTGAGACCCACTGAGTACAGGAAGCACAAGACAAAAACATTTCCAGAAGTGAAAAATTTAATAACCTTGTTATTATTTTTGGAAAAAATAAACACCAATTCCCACTCTTCCTTTGATTTGCAACAGGAGGAGGAAGGAGTGTGAAAGAGGGAGAAACAAGTTGTTTAAACAACAGCTGTTACAACAATACCAGCATAATGGAGTCGCAAGCATCCTGTTCTTGCCAGAGCAGTCGCTGTTTAAGCAAAAGCTCTGCCTTTTGAAGAGGACTTTATAACCTCAAATACAAACGTTCAGCTATATTTTCTTCCTAATCAGAAGTCAATTATCCTGCTGAGTGATGACAGAACAATTCCACAAAGTAAATCCTTCTCATATCAGGGCCTTCTGTGATCAAGTTGCACCTGAAACCTCCTTGCTCACACAAAAGCAAGAAGGATTTCACTTGTGCTTCCCACAATAGTTCCCAGGGGACTCTCTCCAAACTACCATGTGAACCTTAGGCAGGTAAAAAGTTTCATCTGACAACACAAGCTAAAGGACTTTTATCCAAACTGAAATTTCACTAGTCAATATTTTATCAAGTCTGAGGCTATCTAGAGAGTGTTTACATGCAGCTGTCTATAGATTTTACTTAAAGAAGCAAATCAGTGCTACTGGCAAAGATTCTTCCCTACTTCCTAATCATTACTATAGTAATGCAAACCTCCCGGTGAGTCCCTTTAACACTCTTTTAACTACTTTGAAATAGTTCTATTACAGTAAATAATGACTGTAACATTTTTCTATCACAAGCAAGTTCTAATCTGTTCTCAGACTTTGCACCTTGGAGTACTGTCATGTCCAACACTATTCCCTTCCTAGGTGCCAGAGTCCAGATATACATAAATTACTTCCAAAGGAGCAGGCTCTTGGTAACTGCTTTTGGATAAATTAATGATATTGCACTCAAAAAAACCCAAGGGAAGCCAGAATTTCTTAAATCAAATTGAAATCTGGCCAGTACACAGGGTTACTAACCCCGTTGTTACTACAAAAATCTTTTAATGAGCACAAATGCTCAAGGTCTCTGCGTTACAAATTATCCAGAAGCTGACACTCCCCACGACACAGAGCCCTCTTACCCCTGGCTGGCACAGACATGCTTCTTAGGAGCAGAAGCTACAGTACCTGGGATGCTTGACAGAAAAAAACAAAGCAGAGTAAAGCAAAGGAACCATCAGTCCAGAGCCAGTGAGGTTTGCCTGACTACAAGGAGGCATCCACTGCAGGCTCAACACCTTGGCCTCCATCCAGCTTCCAAGATGATCTATCATCTACATGTCACATATGTTTGGCAAATCCAGATGGAATTTGAATTTGCATTTATTTGCCTGGTCAGGACATAGGTTAGAGCCAAGGTATCCTTTATTTTGCATAGAAGATCCCATGCCATCCACAGCTCTCCAGGTTGTAAAAACCTCTAGGAAACCACCCCAGCAGGCTACTTGCCCTCCAGGGGATGATGCTTCTGATCAGCCACTGTTATCTCCAGAGCAGAGAGCATATGTTCAGTGTGAGGTCCCCAAAAACCTTTCTACTAGATAAGTATGAAGAAAAGACCAGCAGAAAATGATCCCTAGCAGTGAACTCGTGAAAAGCCTGATGATCCTCTACCTTGCCTACTCATACCTGCTGTTTCAAGTGTCAGCAGGTATTTATCTTGCTTCAAAAGGAAGTCCTGCATGGTATTTCTGAACAAAATGGTCAGATTCTCCCCCTGTAGCAGGGACAGCTTGAAAAATATAGCTAGGGAATCTGTTGAGATAACCTTTCAGAAGTCCAGGAGTGAACCAAAGAAAGAGTCTGGATAAGAGCAGCAGAGGAGCTGGAGCCTCAGCCCAAGAGTTGATAGCTGAGTTTTGTTATTTAATACTGAAAAAAAATAGCAACATCAAGAGACTATTAAAAAAAAAAACAAAAACAAACAGACATTTTCAGACCTCCATTAACACATTATGGAGGATCTTGCATGAAACCTGATGGTTTTAGCCTCACTTGAGCTCTCTTCCTCTAACCCACCATGTGATTCAAGAAGAATTGTAAGTGGAAAAGACATAAACACACAGTGACTTGTTCTACCTAAATATGAACCAGTTCCTGGAGGGGAAGGGAGAACAGAACCCGAACTGATACTGCAGGCTTAGCAAGCAGGAGCACTTGAGCACATACTGCCAGCTTTGTAATTCTGCCACAAAGGCAGCCTGTTATAGCTCTACCATTACAGCATTGTCCCACACAGTCTCAACTCTCCATTTCAACGGCTGTAATAAATGAAAAAGTCCCCTGGGTGCTGGCACTAATTGGCTTCTCAGAGCTCCCCATTTATAGCATTCCGATTCCCTAGTGCCACTGGATCATAGCAGGGATCCTGACAAGGTCTCTCCAAACCTTCCTTACTTCAAGCTAACACATGAGGTTTCCCCGACATGGAGTTACACAAAGATTTTCCTGGCAGAGCAGAAGTTCAACATACAACTCAGCATTTTACAAGCCATTTCCACACTGGCTATATTGTTCAGTCAACATACTAAAAAAAATATAAAATATAAATAAACAGATGCAGTGTTCCAGTGCTGTCCAGGAAGAGCTTTCAGAGAGCATATTTACACCCTCAAAGGACTGCTTGGCCAAAAATAACGCTGACATCAACAGGAGAAACAGCCAATTTGGCTGTTCTGCTCCCAACCAGATTAAAAATTACTCTCAATTTACTACCTTATTAAACTACATCTGAAATTGTTACAGTAGGCTGTCTGTGAGCTGACAAGCTAGCTGTGTGCAACTTGCACACATAAAGAAGAATGAGAAAGACCATAAATATATATATTATATATAAGAAGGTGGCAAGGAAAGAATGAAAAAACCTCCCACCAACACTCCTTCACTTCAAACAAGGAGGGGCTGTGACACCCTGGTAGTGACAGACCTCACATCAACCTATGGTTTCTGGATGTATTTATTTCTCTTTCTTCTCCTTCCCCTGGCACATGTATCCCCTGTCCAGGGCGACTCTGCAGCTTTGATTCAGGACTGTACGGCTATGTGAGACAGCTCAGTGTGCCCAAGGTGACATGCCTTGGTACGTCAGGTGAGGCTTTGAGAAGCTAGTGTTCTATTACCAGTGCCTAGACAAATCTGTGCAATGAAATTATTGTATATACAGTGTTAACATACTTTCCTGGACACAGCAGCACTACTGGCTGCTTCAGGAAAAAACCACTCTGGAGATTTGGTCTGCACACATCTGTAGGTCCAATTTACAGTACCATGATACAATGGACTCGTGCAGATGTCTTGCAGGGCTTTTGGTATGGTACTGGTATGGAAGAAATGGTCACCACACCCTAATGGTGATCAACATGAGCCCATTGAAACAAGGGGTGACAAGGCAGCAGACAGAAACCAGGTCCTTTGGCCTCTCTAAACAGGACAAAAGTCACCAGGGGAGCACAGACAGGCCTGAACAACTGTGTGGATTCTTCAGTTTTAAAAGCAGGAGGGAAGCACTAAGGAGGGTGGCAGAGAGGAAAGAGGAAGAAAATCCCAGTGGCAGGAATATCTGTGGAGCTGGGAGGTGTGGGGGAGCATTCCCTGAAATTTGGAAGACAAGTCTCAACAAAGACTGCTGTGGATGATCCATCAAGCTCTGACTCAGCACTGAGGAAGAAAAAAACACTCAGGTATTCCTCAGCTGAACCAAGGTTTCCCAGGCTGCCCACAGGGCAGGACTTCAACAGCCCATGTGGGAGCCATGATTCATCTCAGGGCAGCAGAAAAGCCACAGATATGAGTCAGGGCAGATACACCACACCACCGATGTCCCACAGCCCCAGGCATGTCAGTCTGCTGACCATCATTGCAGACCTGTGACTACAACCCTCTATGTTAAGATTATGTTCCAGTTCTACTTTATGGAAGCCATGGCATTAATAAGATAAATATCACTTATGCAAAGCTCAGGGGATGGAGTGGCACAGCTTTTCTTTGCAGAAGCAGTACCTGTCTCATGACACCAATTTCTATTGATCTAAATAAGACTAGTTCTCTCTTTTGATATTATTTCCCCTCTTAACCAATGGAGTGGGAGGGGTGGTGGTATTTAACATCCAGGGTGTTTCTTGTCCCCATTTAGAAGATGCAGTACACACCAGCAGCCATTTAGATTCACAGAACTGCTGCAAGATGTGAAGATTCACCTCATATTCTGGCTGACAGCTTTAGCACAAAGTCACACAATGTCCTCCAGGGCTCCTTGTTAAATACTATATTGTTCTAGTGACTCAGGGCACTGGAATGTATCAGGTTTATTCTTAGCTTTTCTGATAAGGTCTTTAGTTTAGACATGAACTTCTGCTTTTTAGAAAACAAATAACTCTATGGCTTATTATTATACAGAGCATATTAAATTCCAAGTTTATTTTCCAGGCTTATAAATACAGAGAACTGAAGCAAAAAGGACAGACCCTCAGAAACCTAATGGTTCTTTCAAGCTTCTAATAAGATCTGTAACAACGTTGAAGAGGAGAAAAAACAGACATGCACAATAGACAAAAGTTACCACCAAAAGGAAAGAGGACAGAAGAATAGTGAAGACAGTCAAAGGCATGGAGCATCTTCTGTAAGAACAGCTGGATGTTTTAGTCTGCAAAAGAGACCACTAACAAGGAGACAATAGGGACTTACAGAACTCAAATCAGCTTGGAACTGGTAAACAGGCAAACTACAATTCCCTAACAGGAGCTTATGATAGTGAACTAGATGGCAACAGGTTCAGTTACCAAAAGGAGATGGTTTCTCACACAAAGTTAAAACTTCAAAATGCCTAATAACAGGACAAAGGCCAAAAGCACATGTGGGTTCAAACAAGAGCTAAATAAATTGATGCAAGATGAAAGCCATTACTACATGCCACTGCTACATGCCAGTGCTGAAGACAAGACAGACCTCTGGCCTCCCATAGCTCAGATGTTTGCCATGTTGTGAGATTTTAATGAAGCAAGAGTCCATAGCACCTTCTGAGAAGAACAGTACCAAAAAGCAGGAGTTAATCTCCTCCACTGTCCAGAGCATCTCCAGAGAAATGCAGGCAGAAGGTACAGGCAGCACAAATCCTCCTTGCAATACCAAACTAACTGCTCTTACTTGGGCTTATTAATTGCAGTTGTGAGCAAAGATCACACAAGCATAAATACAGCTAAGCCCAGTCAGTGCTTACACAGGAAGTATCAGACCTACACTGACGTTCATACAGATGATGCCACATCTTCATAGGAAAGGACATGCAACACAACCTCCCTCAATACTTAACTTAATTGCTAAAGCAGGAAGCCCCAAGTGATGCTTGAAGAGAAGTCTTCTGAAATTATTTTATATTCCAGTCACAGCCCAGTTATTTAGATATTTAGTGCCACAGAGACAGTCTTGCATAAGAATGACTTGTAAAGGACTCCCTTGAAAAAGGTTATTTTCCCATTCTGTTCCACAGCAATCACAAACCGTGTTTCTAGCATAATTTCTGTTCCAGCTCTGACAAGAACAGCCCTTGGCTCCGCTATCTCCTACTGACCAAAATTTTTACCTGCAGTCTTGCTTTAACCACAGACTCCCTTCCTACAAAGGGACTCCAAACCTGAAAACCTTGACTCCTAGATTAATTCTTCCAGCCACCAGGCCCAAAAACGTGTAACAGCTTCTGAAGGTCAATGCTGAGCCTGCTGCACACAATACCCACAGATAACAGAAGTTCTGCAGGCCAAATTATGCCCTCAGGGAAGCCTGCGCAGCCCTGTGGCCTTCCGCAGATAGCACAGCTGTCACGCTGCAACTTACTATGTTCTACTTAAGCTATGCAAGGAGAAAGAGAATTCAATGGTATCAACTTATTTCAGCCACTGAAGTCAGCCAATCTGACTCTAAACACACACTGGGATTAGATCTGTCAATTAAGACCATGGCACGATGGCACTTTTGGTCAGTAACAGCATCATTTGTTCTTCACATGACCTCACTGCTACTTCCAGTTTTGTTATTCACCATCATGTTTGTTACAGAAGCTATGTACCAGCTGAGAAGAGAGTCCCCACTGGCACAAAACTAAAGCAGAGTAAAAAGACTGCCCTGAGTCCAGAAGTTTAACAAGCTAAATCAGTGCTGCAGTAAGTACGAATAGGATAACTGAACCAAGAATATCTTGCAGGTCATGCTACACTGGTCAAATAGCAAAGTTAAGAAGCCACAAATAAGTAAGCCTCTTTTTCTCCCTCTTGCACAGAAGCACAGGAATTCTCTACCCTGGTGCCAAGATGTACTTAAACCAACCTACTGATACACTCCAGTCTCAAAGTGTATTATTTAGACCTTGTCTTTCTTTAACAAACACACCCAAGTGTTAAAATTCTCATCCCATGTTATCCTTAGGGAAGTCACCTTCTGGGACTGTTACAATAAACTTAATTATACAGTGGTCTCAGTCACTCAGTGTAGCTCCCATACTCACCTGCTGTGTCTGCACCTGCATTTTACACCCAAAACCAGAGCATCCTCTAAGCTTGCAGATGCCTACAGGTGACAGTTAACTATTCCAGTCTAGCCGTATCATTTCACCAGATGGGGCAAGATGTTCCAATTAACCAACACTTACTAGCTGCAATCTCTCCCAGTAGCAAGTTTAAAAATATTTGTAGACATCTCATAAAGCAAGGGCTCTTTATTACAGCCTATTACTATGCATGCAAGTTATTTTAATGTGTAAAAACTTGCCATGAAACAACAATTTTCTCCTTCCACAACAGAACTGTTATCCTTACCATGAACTAGGCAACACTTCTGAGTTCTTTTTTCTTACCCTTTCCAGGCCGCAAGTCAAGCCAAGCCTCATTTGCCTGATTTCACAGCACACCTTTATGACTAAACCCTACATGTGCTGTGGCAGGTCCCTCATCCACCCTTCTCGCTGGGTTCAACACCTCTAACAAGCCTGCAGTAGAAGAGGTGAACCTTTGCTCTCCTGACCTGAGAGCCTCCTACTCTGCTCTGCAGCACAGGAAGCTGCACATGACACATTGCTAAATTATGTGGCAACACCTTTAGTGTTGATTCCACACAACCTCGAGCAGGTGCAAGACATAACTGCATCAATTCTCTGCTCTGCTGAAACGTGCAAGCCACTGAAAGCAGGATACAAATAAAATGTATCACTTCAGATAAAAGAAGATAGAGACATCAACATCCACTTCTCCCAAAACAAGAGTTAAGCCAAGGGAGCTTGCATTTCTAGGACAAAATCGTTCAAGTAAGCAGACTTATCTCTGCTCCCCAGTGAAGTCAATTTTAAGCCAACTTAACTTTAAGCCAACTTTAAGCAATGTTCTTGAAATGTTAAGGTACTCACCGTACAAGGTGATGAACTGGAGAACTGGAAACTGTCTCTTCTGTACCCAGCTCTCTACTCTTTTGTCCAAAGCCTATTAGAGAGGAAAGAAGTTGTAAATATAGACAAAGTGGGGGGAAAAAAAAATAATCAAGAAGTAGGCCAGCTAAGCAATGCAAAACAGGCCCAGACACACACACCTCCAACACTGAGGTCAAGAACTGAAAGAGCATGCAAAGCTCACAAAGTCTCTTGAGCAAATGCAGCTAATGTTTGAAAACAACACTGGCACCAGCTGCTTCTCAAGGTTTTCGAGAAGGTCAGACCTGATCCAACCCAAGAGTTAAGCAAGATATTAATATCAGAGTGTAGCAGCAAAAGGTACACAAAATTGGTTGCTACTGAGATGGTTAATCAGATTTTTTTGACGTGCTGATCACCAACGCACCATCACATGGTTAGTCAAAAGCATTACACAGGGAAACAAATTTCTTTTTATTGGCCACAGGAACTACTTTATCAAGACACAGTCCTGAAGGGTTAGATGGGATCTGATCTAGCATGCACTAGAGAAGCTCTTTTAACAGATTTGTCATTTCAGCGCCCTTTATAAGGAGCCACCCTACTTCTCCTTAAACCCATTTTGGTTAAACAAAAGGTTATCTATAGAATGGCGCTGGGATGCAGAGAAAAGGAAAACCCGTTGCTAGACATACATGTCAGTACACATCATGCACAGACCAATTATGCTTTAGGGAGATATTAAATCCCCATTCAATTAATAGAGACACCTCTTAAAATGAGTGTTAAATAATTCCCTACGATGTAGCAAGACAACTGGTTACTTCAGTAAATTGCAATAGAAACAACTCCACATCTCGCTATCAACAAAATCCCAATCAAAACTTGCCTTTAAAACTACAAGAGGTTAGTAAGGAGGGATGGGAAACAGGAACGATACTACTGCAGTGCTATTGTATGCTTGTATTAAAGACTCCTCATGAGAAAATTAAATGAAATGGATGCCTTTCATGTTTATCAATAACAGAGCTAATGGCTTTTATGTAAATGCCATTACTTTCAGCCAGATCTGCAAGAGACTGAAGCCATACAGCCCCATCTCCACTTGCAAGCGACTCCCCTTCAGGCAGCCAATCTAAATGCAAATTACAATCAAATGGCAAAACCAAGAGTTTTCTGGGTGATACTCAAAATGTAAAACTAGGGGCAAAGAACATGTATTTGAGAACAACCCTCCTCTTCTGGAAAGACCTGATGATCTCATGTTGCTTTTTCATCCTCAGCATATACAAAAATTAAAGTGTAACTTGGCTCTCATTTACAGCCATATTATTTACCCATACAGCCAAGAGTGCATCTTCTTCCATTCTCTTGCCCTCAGTGTTAAAACAAGGTGGGAGGGAAGTTTTTCTACCTAGCTGTTTAGAGAGGGTATCTCTCTCTGAGATGGAGAGGATACCTCTCAGAGATGTTACACCCACAACAGGAGCATTCCATCAGCCAAGATACAAAATCAAAGCAATAATAAAGCCCCAATCGGACTTTGCAGAACAAACGCATTTTCACGGAGAAATTTCTCCTTGGAACAAAGTTGCTTGTGTAAGTCAGAAGCAGAAGGTCTTATCACAGATGGTTATTAGAGGCAGAAATATAAAACTGTTGTCAGCACAAGGAGCACCATTATTGTAGCGTAAAAGCTTTTTTGAAGAACACTTAAATCCTGACCCCTGCCTGGAACTTGTATGAGTCAGGTGCTTTTTTGGCACTGATTAAAACAAGGTTCTAACGGCAAATCTGAAAATAATATTAGAAACAACGCTGTTCAGTAGGCAGAATGCACAGAGGAGAAACTGTTGATCAAAACAAAGGCCAGAAATCTGACAACCTGACCATGGCACAAGCCTGCAAGTGAGTCTCAGAGGGGACTTGCTCTAACTACCACAAGCAGCTAAACACCAAAACTACCATTCCCAAGAGGGGCACACATTCTCAGAGGGATGTAGCTAATTAACAATACAGCTATATACATGCTCGTTACATGGGCAAAGAGCTTAGCACTTCATATGTTTTGAAAGTGCATACTACAGGAATAGTCATAGAGCAGAACCTCTCTAATTAACAATAACTGAGACACTTCTGCAAACAGCTGGATTGTGTGAATTAGCCAGTGAGAGGACATGCAAAGTTGTCAAGCAGAGAGACAACAGGGCCCATCAGGCACCTGGCTCACTTCTTTCAGGATTTATAGTTAAATAATTTATCATTGTCCCTCAATATCTACAAGTGAATATGCAGTCTGTAAATAAAGCACCACTTACTATGCAAGGCCCTGCTAAATCTGAAGAGTAAGGTTTGACTGCCCATCTGAAGAGGTCATTACATTAAAAAACACAACCAGGACTACCTTCTCTCAGTAGCTTTTTGCACGGACCAGCATTTCAGAGGACTCATCAACTTCTTTTCCAGCTCTTCTGACACACTTCATGGTTAAACAATTACTCACAGATCTGGAGTAATCTTTTTTTATATACCAAAACTCTGGCTTTCAATCCTCGATCACAACTTGGAATTGCTAAGGCTTCCTTCTTCTCCTTCTCCCCTCTCAATGGGGAATGGACTAGATGATCTTTTGAGGTCCCTTCCAACCCCTAAGATTCTGTGTGATTCTCTTCCTATATAATTCTGGTGAAGGAAGTCTCGGTGTGTAGCCACGTGGTGGGTCATCTCTAGCAAAAGGAGACTGGGGCCCTAGCTTGAAGCTTGTCACCACACTGACCACCTGCGGGATCAACCTGTGAGCAGTGAAAAAACAGAGAAGCCCTTCCAAAACAAGCACATATTTTCTTTTCCCCGATTCAGACATTTCAGCAACACAGTTCACAGTATGAGCCTGCAAACAGATGTCCTGGCAGAAGCGGCGAGCGGCTGCGCTGGGACGCAAACGAGCGTTCAGGCACGGCAAGTCGGGGAGACGACTCTGCTGCTCCAGAAAACACACTGTGCAACCACACAGCGGTGTGTCGGTGACGGTGCCACTCAGCCGCCTGGGATTTCACACCCAGCCACCATGTGCAAGCATAATCTGATTTAGCAGACGTATTCTGACTTCAGCTGTCAAACCACAACCACGGTACATTTGCTGCAGCAGCACGCGCAGAAATGTGCTTGCAAACCAAGAGCAAAGCTATTTCCATTCAGATCTGCAGGTTCAAAACCAGAAATAGGTATCTGTACATCAGGGCCCAGCAGTGCCACACACACCCCAGCTGCCATTCAAACTCAACTGCGCACAACCTTGACCACTGACTTAACTAAGAAGTTTGGTGCCAGCGATATAAGAGACTGTCTTTTAGTTGAGAGCAAATTTCAACAATCACTTGAATTTTGCAAGAGGAAGGAGCAAAATCAGTAACATTTCCCCTTGCAAATAGCTTCCTAACAGCTCCTGTTCTTAGCTCTACAATTCCAGATCATGCTAAACTTACTCAGGATTTTATTTTTTATTTTTCCCCAAAACACTTTCTATCATCACATGCCCTCACACACAGCCTGTGGCTCCCCTGCTGAAGAGTTCAGGTTTAAGCATGCCAAAATGGTCTTTTTTGACTGCCTTTTGTGAGGCTTCATGCTATGATGAATGTGCAGAAATGCAAAGCAGAAATCCATACAAAAAGAAGCCAATGTGTGGTTTTGTCTTAAAAACAAGAGAGGCAGGAATGACTTCTTGCTTCATTAAAGAGGTCCAGTCTGCATTTTTTATCTTTTTTTATTTTTTTAGTCATTGGTGTGTAAACATAAGGAAAAAAAAAACAGAATGCATTTACGTTCTTAATATAGGGCCCTGGTTCAGTCACATGGACATAAGTGAAAATAGGCACAGCAGATTCTCCAAACACAGGCATGGAAATAATTTTAATGGTGCACATGACCTAGAAAATTTCAAATAATACCAATCCACACTAAGGTGTGACAGGATTTAACTACAGTGAGGCTATGCCTTGTCCCCATTCTCTTCCCTTGCAGACACCTGTGCGTATCACAGATACTACAGAAGACAGTAAGAGGGAAGAAAAGTAACTCCTGCTTGCTCCTAATGAACACACACAAACCCTTTCCATCCTTCCTTCCAAGGAAATAATCTGCTCTCAGTGCTGCCCGTAGGCAAAAGGTCCAGCTAATGCTGAACTTCACAGCATATCAGTGCTTGCTCAAACACGGCTTGGAAACACACCAACACTAGAATTTTCACTGCTCTCTTGTGCTAGGGTCTCGCCACACCTTGCAGTTAAAGTATTTCTCCAGTGCTTGTATTTGTCTGTTTTCTGCCTTCTTTCCACAGAGTTTGAAGAGTGTGCAAGCCATCCAACGCAGTGAAAAGGCAAGTCATGCTGCATTCGTCTTCTAGTGGAGAAACTGAGGCACAAAGAGGCACAGTCTGCCTGAATTCACTTCCTACCTCAGTGGTAAAACTGAGCCAATATCCCAGCCACCAGCTTCTTCCAGAGGGTGATGAGAGCAGCTGGAAGCCGGGTGGCTCATTGGTTCTACTAAGTGTCTCCTATGGCAGTGCTGCAGCCCAGTGTCATCCCAGGCAGCTCCCTCATGCTGTGGCCTCTATTCTGCAAGAAACAGTGTTCCAAGAGAAAACTTTCAAAATCAGGAGTCAAAGTATATAATTCTAGTAATTTGTGCTTTGTGCAGGCTCTCTAGCTCAATGGCAATGATAAACTATGGCCAGTGATATACATGGACACTCGCACTGAATGAAACAAGGCGGCAAACCCAGAGTAAACATGCCTTGCAGCCACTAAACACACACTTCTGTGCTGTACATGGCCAGTTACTGCTGTACAGAATATTTTAGCAGCAGCAACTGCAATTCTTGCTGTAGCAGGAAAAAAAAACCCAAACACAAAACAACACAAAAAAAAACAACAAACCAAACAAAGAAAAACACCAAACCAAAACAACCCCACCACACAAAAAAATCTGAATAAATTCCTCCTCACAGTCAAAGCCAGAACTTAAGAAACATGCAGTATAATTATTTCCACACAAGAAGAAAAATAAACCCAAGAACAAACACACAGAAAGAAACAAGCCTCCAAAACTGGATTTGCAAAATAGTTCAGGGGCTTCTGTGCAGGGCAACAACCTTGCAGTAGAAGTCAGGGAAGAGCAAAAACCACAGATAAGCCAACTTCAGGGCCGAGACATAATGTGGAGCCCACAGCACCCCCTCCTCTGCCCCCTTCCCCAGCACCTCTACAGCAGCAAGGCTAGCTGCAATACATGCTGGCTCTATTTAAAGTGCTGTCTTCATTACTGCCCCCCACTAGTGCCCCCTGTCACAGCCTGCATCTGAGTCTGCACTGAGACAGTGTCCCAAAGCCAGTGCAGAGCCTGCAGTAGCAGATGCCCTAAATACTGCTCAACTTTCAGTTCATGACCTTGTTTCAGTTTGCCTGAAGTTACCCTTTCTGGAGTGGCCTCTGTTACAAGCAGAAAGAAAAACATTTTTCTGCCTTTTACATCAAGCACAAAACACAAATTCCATCAGTGAATGCTAGCCCACTCACCTGCCTGGTGGTACACACCATCCCCTCCATTCCAAGAAGATGCATTTGGTGCATCCAGCCCAGGTTCCCCAGCTGGGAGAACACAGGACACACAATCCTAGAAGGTTGCAGGCAAATAAATCTTCAACAGGAGCAGAACCAGGCTCTAACCTCACTGTTCTTCCTCCAGATAGTGGAAGCACAGCTGGGACAGCATTGCCCTTCACAGACAAGTAAAAGCACTTTAAGGAGGGCTTTTTCCCTCCCTTCACTTTGTTTTAAAAGGCTGAAGAATTTCCTCTGTGAATGCTCCCAGTTGTGGCTCACGCTGAGTTATTTTTAAAAGCACAGAATCAGATTTTCAAGACCCTGAATGAGGAAATGCAAAGCTTTTATTAAGCAATAATAGCCCAGACAATGGTCACAATTTCCCAAGGGTCTGAACATTGCAGCTGACAATAAGCTTTATTCCTTCACAAAACCCCCTTCACGGGCTTGGAGGGTTTGCTTTGTAAGATGTAGGCTCGAGTTAGAGAGTTAAAACAAAAAGCTCTGTGGTCGTTTTCAGCGTGATTTCCTCCACCAATGTACATTTGATCAGAGATACAAAAATCACTGGGTAAAGACCCTTTGCACTATTTTGTTCCCTCTTTTGCTAGTGCAGTAAGACCTCTCTGAGCTTGCTACCAGGACATCACCCGATCTAGCTGGACCTTTCTCTTGTAGATGGATCACAGCTGACAAACCAGCCAATCAGTCCAGGGTCAGGAGGCTGAAACAAAGCCTTTCAACATTCTTCATTGATATTTGAACCACCACACAATGACCCTCATTAAAATAGCTTAGAAACATGGTTTAAAACTCAGGCCAGCCATCATGTGGCATAAGCAGATCCAGGGAACACATCAGCTCTTCCTTTGGAAAAGGAGAAAGTTGCAACTATAAGGAGCTTGTACAGTCTCCCCAACTACCCAGCATCCAAGGTTTGGCCTTGTGTAAGCCAATTCTCACTCAACAAGGTGTTGTGGTTGGCCACAACCAATTATCATTACACCTCAACTAGCTGGTCTGGCTCTCTCTACAGCTAGCAAAAGCAGCAGGCACTTCTGGGGCACATAAAACTTGATTGGTTCAAGATGTCTACTTAGGACAAGATGAACTGTGCAACAAAAATGGTTGGTTTTCTCTGCTGACTATAAAGCAGAAGAAAAAAAGGAAGAAGAAAACAAAATAACTACATCTCTACAGAACGAGTCCCAACCTAAATGCCTGTCACTTAAATGCTGTCCTCACCTTCAACAGTAAAGCAGCAAACACCACAAATTCATTAGCTCTTCAAACCAAGAGTATTTCTGCACTCTCATCTTTTCTCTTCCTTGTCCCAGCAAAAGCACAGTGTGGCTGCACAGCTGACTGAGGTTACAAAGAACCTCGCAAGCAAGAAGTTTAGACTCAATTTGAACACTTCCCAATCTGGTCTACCACAGAGCCAGGAGAGATAGACCACAGGACCTCTTTTTTCCAGTCTACCACAACTTCAAAGGGTTGTGAAAACATTTCCTAATCTTCTGCATATCCGTCAATCAGCCTGTAACCAAGAGAGTTTATGTGACCAAATGGAGAAATATTTCATCCACCCTTCAGAAATACCTGCACCACTCCTGCTGCTGGTGCACCCTCACCAGAACAGCCACCACCAGCTGCAGATGTGTGCCTGCTGCATCTCTTTTTCCCCCCTCCACCACTCAGAGGTACAGACACTGGGAAATGGTTTCAAGTTGTAGACAAACTTCCTCAAGGAGAGAACAAAAAGGTGTTTAGAGGATTTTATTTAAAATATGCTTCATCCCTTTCCCTTTTTCAGTCCTGCCTGTAAAATTAGAAAGAACACAAATAGCCTCTATTACCCTTTGTCTGTTTTACTGTAGACTTCAAGGACTCTTGATCCAATCTAATCCCTCAACTTGGCTTAAAATGTTGCTGAAAAATTATTAATAACCTGCTTGCCTGTAAAACATCTGTCTATGTTATAAGTAAAAGCAACTGCATACTCTGTCCAGAAAAGTATGCAGAAATTCAGGTTACATTCAGAAAATGGATGTACTCAGAAATCAAGGATGCCAAACACACCCAGTATTTCTGTTCCGAGAATTCACAGAAGCACTTTTTTGTGCAGCAACATCTGTAAATCGAAGCATATAATTTTCCACCCTCATAATCAAGAGATTTGCTAGATTATCTAGAGATCTGTCTGATCTGGACAGACAAAGCTGTTGAACCTCATGCAGCTGCCTGAAATGCACACTCAGGCAGAGAGTGCACTCGTGACACCGAACAATAAACGCGGCCTCTTCAGTGCTCACTTCCAATTAGCAAAACTCTTGGTGTGACGAGGAAAGAGCCCATCACAGCAAGAAGAGTGGCCACAGGTGACAAATGTGCATGCCAGCAGCCACTGCTTGGCAGGCAAACTGCAGTCCTCGTTTAACAAAGTGAGGATCAGAGGCAGACTGCAGTCAGTGCTTCATCTGCTGTCAATGAGAAGCCAGAGAGGCTGGAACATCGTTAGGAAGACAGACAGCAAAACCTAAAAAGGCAGCCTTGACAAGGAGCATAGATTCAATTAAAAAGTTGTATTTACAAGGCCAGACTCCAAAGTGCTCCTCACCATCCAATCACTTAACTGTTGCTTTAAGACACACCATTATAAGAAGGAATTGGGTATCAGCTGGCTGAACAACTAATCCTAGCCAGATGCTAAAACTACCAGCAAATAGGTCAGTCACATATCCTGCAGCATTCAGGGCTCTCCAACAGGGAACAGTCATGCACCAACACTCATGCACCTGTGAAAATGGTTTGAGAGGTTCCTTGCAGTCCTGAATCCATTTGCCAAATGATACTTCAATTTGTGGTTCAGCGGAAGGCAAATTGCAGCCCACCTCACTGCTGAGAAGCCTTTTCATTGCCATCTTTCCAAATTGTGTTATGCAACAAGTAAACCACTCCAACACATGTAGAAGCAAAAACGCTCTTCAGGATTAATAACAATTCTAGATTACTATAATCTTAAGAGAAGTAAGATTACAGAGATTTTATTACACAAGTCTGCAAATCACTTAAATCAAGCAAAAAAGTGCACAACTTCTTTCCTACTCTAGCCTTCATGCCGGCCTGTGAGAGTAAACACACAACAAAACTAAATACAGACATTAACTATTGACCACTGGAGGATCCAACACATATCTGAAAACTATGTGCAACAGATGTTATTCCAGGTATTTTAAGGGACACCTCTCTCCAAACAGAGTGGTGACTGACACCATCTTTGGAAGCATTCAGGACTGTTTCATACTGAGCCTTCATTGTCTTCACATGACCTTTACAGTAACGTGATAAATATTTTAGCATATAATGAATTTGCTGTATTACATTTGCTCTCTGGACTACTGAAGAACAGCTTGGAATTGATCAATTGCAGGCATAAATCTTGGGGGTGGTGAAGAGAAAAAAGCATATTTAAATAAACAACTCATGAGCTCACCATTTAGATAAGCTTCCTAACAGATTCACAGTACCAGCAGTGAGATCCCTGCAGTCATTCAAGCAGGACTGGTCCTGAAGCTACATCTTTACTGGTTTGGATCCCAAGATTCATTTAGGCCAGCAACAAACCTCTCAAAGATAATCTAAAAAAACCACAGGCTTCCCAGGAGTTTGAAGGACAGGCTGCTGAACGGTACCTCAAAACACAAGGGAAGTTGCATGTTTTAGCTCCAGTTCTGCCATCAGCTCATTGGGATGACTCATATGACTTCAAACAGCCCTTTGCATCTCCATTTCTTTGTCTGTGTGGAGATGTCAGTGCTTTGTCATTCTGCAGTAGCATTTCAAAAACACATGGAGTTGGCCATATCTCCTCAAGCCTAGAAAAGGAGATGCCATGGTCTCTTTCTAGATACTCTTACCTACACAGAGGGTAAAGCATCCACAGAACATATAAAGCTAGCAGATACCAGCACTGTGTCTGCCAATCTATGCCAAAACCTCAGCCAGCCAGATCATCTCATTTTTTGGATTTCATTTTCAACAGATTAAGAAAAATCATCCCAGGGGTATGGCAATGGACCAGAAAACAAGAGATCATTTCAAGATATCTGCAATAGTACACAATTAGCAACTACTCCCCAATTTTGCCTTATGACCTCACTCATTAGGAAGAGTTTTTATCACCCTTAAATAACATTTTGACAAACACTCTCTCCCACGTCTCCGCCATTCTTATTGCCATTATAAGCCCAAGGCTTCTCTTTTCTCCCCTTGAGATGGAGTCAAGGTAAGATCTTCATCTGCAATGAAACTGCATGCACACATGTGCCAAACAAACTAGAATTACACCATTAATTTCAGCTTAGTCAGCTCACACTACAGACTAAGTCAATATTTGACCAATATTTGGCAAGGACTACAATTTATTTAAATTCAGCACATTGTGCCCACAGGAACAGACATAGCTAAGGATGAAAGACAGCAGGATGGAGTGCTTGGAACCTGGGGGACAAACACTAGATAACCACAGACTTCTTTTGGCTGGAGACCTCCTATTGTAGAAAAAAAAATATAATAATGGGGGGGTTGAGGGAATAGAAGGACCAGTGTCACAGAATCACAGAACTGTAGGGGTTGGAAGGGACCTCTGGAGATCACCTAGTCCAACCTCCCTGCTAGAGCAGGATCACCTAGAATAGACCCCATAGGAACATGTCCAGATGAGTTTTCAGTGTCTACAGAGACTCCACAGCCTCACTGGGCAGCCTGTTCCAGTGCTCACAGTAAGGAGTTTTTCCTTATATTTAAGTTGAACAACCTGTGTTCCAGTTTGTGACCATCACCCCTTGTCCTGTCATTGGACACCACTGAAGAGAGTCTGCTCCTATCCTCCTGACACCCACCCTGTAGATATTTATAAGCATTTATGAGACACCCCTTCAGTCTCCTTTCCAGGCTAAGGATCAGAATCACAGAATTACCTTGGTTGGAAAAGACCTTAAAGATCACCAAGTCCAACAGTCAGCCTAACACTGACAAGTTCTTAACTAAAGCATATCCCTAAATACTACGTGCATACGATTCTTAAGTCCCTCCCGGGCAGCCAGTTCCAATGCCTGATAACCCTTTTGGTGAAGAAATTCTTCCTAACATCAAACCTAAACCTCCCCTGGTGCAACTTGAGATGGTTACATCTTGTTCTATCACTTGTAACTTCATTTCATAGCCTGATCCCCACCTCTTTACAACCTCCTTTAAGTTAGTTGTAGAGACTGATAAGATCTCACCTCAGCCTTCCTCTCATGATGTGTCACCTCATCATTTTAGTGACTCTCTACTGGACTCTCTCCAGTAGTTCCTTGTCCTTCATGAACAGAGGAGCCCAGAATTGGATGTGGTATTCCAGATGTGGCCTCACCAGGGCAGAGTAGAGGGGGAGGGTAACCTCCCGCGACCTACAGGCCACACCCAGGGAGCCATTTGCCTTCTTGGCTGCGAGGGCACAATGTTGGTCCCTGGTCAGCCTGTAGTCCACCAGGACTCCGAGGTTCTTTTCCCCAGAGTTGCTCTCCAGGAGGTCAGCCCCCAACTTGTACTGATACATGGGGCTGTTATTCCCCACGTGCAGTACTCTACACTTGCCTTTGTTGCCCTTCAGCCTGTCCAGATTATACTGAATAGCAGCACAGCCTTCTGGTGTGTCAGTCACTCCTCCCAGTTTTGCATCTCCCGGGATGAGTCCTCCAAACCAGGCCTGCTTCATGAGAAAGAAGCCTTCCTGCAAACACTATGTGTGAGTGAGAACATCATGTCTTCCAGAGAATCAGGGTTGCTAAGGTGATAAGACAAAAGGCCTGTTGTCTGAACCAGTCCACAAGTTTTCAACATGTCCCCACCACTGCTAGCTATAGGGCAGTTCAGCCCACACAAGGCACTCCAACTAAATCCAGTTTCTGTTGCAAAACCGTGCATCTCTGAGCAGATCTTAAGATCAGTTAGTGTTTTCTGGTATCTTCACAGCTGCACCACAGCTGGCAGAGAACAAGGAAATTCCAAAGTAAAGGATTTATGTGAAAATAATGCCAAAGAAGAGGAAGTCAAGTAAGCAAGCAGAGCATGAGGAACGAAATAATAACAAACAGAACAGACCAAGCACAACTTCACCAGAAACTGCAACTGTCCCACTATTCTTACTCTTAGTTTTCAACAGAAAC
This sequence comes from Apus apus, assembly GCF_020740795.1. Taxonomy (NCBI): domain Eukaryota; kingdom Metazoa; phylum Chordata; class Aves; order Apodiformes; family Apodidae; genus Apus; species Apus apus. Next base: position 105,133,297 of record NC_067284.1, on the reverse strand, counting down.
CATGGAAAAAATAAAACACCTTCAGCTGCAGGACAGTTTCTCAGGTTCCCATCCCCTTTTGCAATTTTTATAAGCTTCTGAAATCCAGTTGTTTAAAACAAGCACATCCCAGCAGATAACGATGCTGTGAGTCAGCAACATCTCTTCACAGATGTGATCTCTCCCAGAGTGACTGTTTTCCAGAGCAACATCTCCAGACCAAGCACAGTGTCAGCACAACTCTGAGTTTTCTGCCAGTGCTGTTTATAGGAAGCAAAACTGCTGAAACCATCCAGCATGCCAAGTTAGTAAATGACATAGCAAAGAAATAGGTTTGCCCCAGATTGTGTCAGCTTTCATATGAAGCTTCTCCAAGTTAGAAGACTGACATTTTTCCCCTTTCAATAGAAAAAGCTAAAGAAGACAGATAAAAATTCAGCTACAACTTGAAATGTTCATTATAGCATCTTCTTCCCACCTTTATTATCACAGGCAGATACTAAAGCTTTGGGATCCCTGTAACTCCCTTGCATGTGCTGGTTCATCCTTCTAGTTGGCAAGTTCTTTGTTCACACAAGCCCTGAGAAATGGCACCAAAATTGAAGATCATAAGTTTAGGTCAGTGAAAAATCCCAGTAAAGAGAGAATCCCAGGAGGAGAGAGAAAAAAAAAGTGTTGACAAAAATCTCTTACACCAACAACCACAGTAAGTCCCTTCCTGTCAGCAGATATGAGGTATTACACAGGTCAGAGCTACCACCAGCAGAGCAAGTTGCTCATAAAAAAACCCAAAGGTATGTGCATGAAAACTAAGTTTTCCTGGGTTTTGTACATAGCTCTCTGGGAAAAGAGAGCCCAACCAGCTGCAGAGTGTGGAGCCTCCCTCCCAGCTTCCAGAAAGCTAACCTTGCTTGGCAAAAGGAAAGTGCCTCTGAAGACACAAGATACAAATTCAGAAATAAACCCTGTGTCAGTGCAGCACCTCACTAAAGAGATGGTTTTGGGCTTTTTCAGTTCAATCATGGAGTAAAACTTAAAACCAAAAAAATACATATGAAGGTTTATATTAACAAAAGATTTATAGCAACTTTTTTTTTTCTTCCCCCTGGACAAACTCTTTAGCTACAGAATCTGACAAAATCACACCAACAGCAGGGACACATAGTGGACACATATACATATCCTGCATTTGAAAGCAGAGAGAACAAAGCTCTGCTGAATCTGGGAATTAGAAAGCCCGAAAGATTTAACTCTGGTTTATCCCCTAGTAAATTGGCTGCTGTTTAAACATGGAGCTTGAGCATTACATCATCTGTTTGCAGAGTTTTTTAATTATTTTTTTTAAAGCTTAACCATTCTTGTGTTCACAGCTTGAAGAACATCATTCACTCCTCACAGACTCGACAAAATGAAGGGGTGGATCAAACTCTGTCCAGAATCCCTGCAAGCAGGGAAGCACACACCTCAGCTGCTTTGCAAGTTCAAACAGAAGATCTTATCCGGAATTTAGCAGGAAATACAGAGTGCCCCTCAGGTTTGTCTATTCAGATTGAAGGATAAAAGCCCATTTTTTCAAGTTATGATGTGCAAAACCCAGCCCAATTAGGGAGCAGAAATCACACACACTTCTGCTCATCCAGTTCCAGTTCAATGTGGATGTAAGGAGACATGTGGTTGGGTCCCATATGTTTCTTTAACTCATCTCTGTCAACTGTGCAAATAACTCCAGTATTTCAGTCCTTTTAAATACCACACTGCCTATATGGATGAGACTGAGAGGCAGGAAAGGATCAGCTGCAAACTGAGCTACTGGAGATAATTTCAGTGTCTGTTCTCATTTCAGCTTGGACACTCATTTTGGAGACTTATTTTTCCTTGAGAGATGCAGTTCTCTGTCAGCGCAAATTTGTCTTGAGAAAGTTGGAAGAATCCCAATTTTGCAGCACCTGCTCTTTGATGCTTGTTTCACAGAGCTTTCTTTGGTGCAACTGAAGAATGAGGCTCTCATAGCCTCTCCAAGTACAGCTTCAGAAAACACACTACAATGGGCTCTCACGTGAAAATACATTCTTAAACGAAGAGTTGATCTAAGAGATTTCACACGATCCGTTTTTCTGACTCCTCAATCTCGAGAGTTGTCTGATTTTAGGAGGAAAGAGGAAGAGACATTTCAAAAGGGTAAAAGGAGGAACCATTGCTCTTGTCCCAAGTAACAGGTTTCACACAGACACACAGTTTGTGTGGAATGAGGCCCTCTCAAATGACATTCTCCTACACACTTAACCCACAGTGGGCTGCGACCACAATCTAGTGACAGCAAGGAACAAAAGACTTTTGCTAAAAAAAAAACCACAACAAACAATCATCAAAAAAACCCATAAACAACACACAACAAAAAAACAAACAGGACTTTTTTTTTTTTCTTCTAAACCTGGTAAGGTTCTATGACCTAATCACATTACAACCTCTCAGGCTAAAGAAAGCAAAACACAAACAAACAAACAAACCCCTCAAACAAAATCCAACAACAACCCATAACCCCTTCATCATCACGCCTCTAGATGCTCAAAAATACAGTGAGAATTAGATTTAAAAATATATAAATATACAATAATTGTTTTGAAATAACAGCAAGGACAAGCAATTCTGGCTTAAGAAACAAACACAAAAAAACACCAACAAAAATCCCCAAAGTTCCAGAAAACTACAACTATGGAAGTCCTGTTAAAGACAGCTTAACCTTTAAAAAAGCCAGAACTCTTAACGTACATAGAAGAATGGTCTTTGCCGTCAGAATGTAATTAAAAACCTCAAAACAACTCAATTTTGCTCTATATCTAGATAGCCAGGAGCTGATCTGGGAAAAAGTCAAGCAAACAATTTTTCTCTCTGAGATTCCAAAAGGTCATTGCAAACAATTACTAAAGTGCAATACCTAAAACTACATATGCCAATTCTTTTTTTTCAATTTAACAAGACATTTCGACTGCTCTAGTTATTACTTGGAAAGAATCATAATCCCAAGGATCTCATAGCCAGTTAAATAATTACATGAATAACAAGGAAATATTAAAACTGCATTTCAAAGTAAGTAGGCTACACACCATTTCCTCTTCCTCTCCCTCCGCTTTTGCATAACACAATTCTCAAAACAGATCTCATCTGCATGTAAACTTGGGCCAGAATGAAGACATTCCTTCCCATGTATGGGAAATAAGGGAGATTATTCTTCTGAGGTCTTACTACTGCTCTTCTACTGTGAGACGATAAATTAAGAGTCAGGCAATATAAAGAAGAACTGAAGTCCAAAAATGTTTGTACCAATATACCACATGTACTTCCAGCTGTCTCACTGCCAAGCAGCCTTTAAAATGGGGCATTTTCTTCTTTCAGTGCCACTCCAGTCCACATTAACAGGAAATGCATGTGTCAGCACAAACCTCAGTTTCACCCAGCAGCATGCAGGAACTGAAAAATGAGCATCCTATTCCAGTGACCTTCATAGTCATATACAACAGAGAACCATTCTTGTCCATTCAGCATGTTCATTTATAACAAGTCCCCCTGCTTCATTAAATTACCCTCACTGGTCCTGAGCAGACTCCAGATTTGCAATAAAGATAAAAGCACTGGAGCAGACCTCTGACAAGACACCATAGCTCTGTCACTGCCCCACTACCTATTCTACATCTGCCCAAGCCTTGCAATGCTCAGCCATTTCTATCACTGCCAGGGGAAGGGGCCAAGCACATACAGACATTGCCCCTCCTTAGGTAGTAGGTGCCATGCCAACCATCCCCTCCAGCAGCAAAGGTGAAGCAAGTGGAGCTTCTCACTGCTCTGCCTCTCACTTTGCCTTCTGAGTAACAGGAACAGGCCAGCTTCTACCAGACATGCATCCCTCATAGCCTTGGAGCAGCAAAATTCAGAGTACCAGAGCTAGGTAAAAATATCAAAATACAGAGATAACCCCGACCAAGCAAGCAGGTCCTCCTCAGCACTGCCAATACTCCTATCTCACGTCTTGTGAGAAGCAGGTTGGACACCAGATAGCAGTATTCTAATGTAAGATCATTAAGACAATAAATTAACGGTAAGAAAAGAGGAGAAAGGCTACCTAGCAACCCCTCCCCAAACCCTGCTACTGAAGAAACCCTTATCTTCCCCCAAAATACCCACAAGCAGTTTGCTGTTGCATTATCAAACCTAATGACCTCACTGATGCACCATATAAATGACAGGAACTGAAGAGCTGAGAGAGGGAAAGGGACCAAGGCCATCCCTTCCAGCAGCAAGCTATGGAATCAGTTTAAACAAGTCACAAACCCCAAATCCAAAGGTCATTGTGAACAAGTAGGGGGCAGTACTTCTCTACATCACTGAATCACTGCAATACACTCAGATACTACAGAAACACTGACCTACATTTCCTGTTGATTTATAAAGCATGGAAGCAGGAGAAAGTAACAGAAGAGCTCAGGTATAATCCCCTGCCTTCCCAAACGGCTCCACATAATCACACAGACTGTACACAGTATGAGTTAACAGAAGACTCCCTCAATATGCACACAACAGCTTTCGGTAAACAAGCTAAGAATAGGTACAGGGACAGCAAAGCATCCAAGCAAGACATCCCTGCAAAGCAGTATTAAGCTTGCAAGAAACATTCGCAATGCTGCTTTTGCTTTAATCAATTTTAAGAAGAGGAAATTCACTTTGGTTCTTTTTATAATTCTTATTCTATTACATTTGTCAGAGCTGCCACTTTCTGTCCCAGATATAGCTGCTTTCAGTGGTAACCAAAGGATTGCCGTGCCTGCACATGTATTATAGATCAGAGATGCATATTAAAACAGACTCAAGATCTGTCTAGAGATTACATGTCACTCCTTCCAAGTCAATAGAATTATACAGAGACACAAGTCAGTGCAAAGCCTGAGTCATACTTGTACAAACTACTCTAGAAGATGCTCTGGGCCTTGCTGCCTGAGTAATGTCTTAAATGCAAGCAATTGATGCAAAAACATCTTGTTCCCTGACACGTCCTTTGACAAGAAAGAAGTAATTGTGTTCATTGGCCTTCCTAATCAAAATCATCATTGTCCTGGCAATGTAAAAGTCATTTCCAGGAAAAACGCAGGTCTGATTCCTGAGGGGTGGAGGGCAAATTAGCTTCTCTACCAAAGCCTTGAGATAACTGCCAGCTCCAGCTCAATCGTTACTCCTAACTAACTACACCCTTGAGACACTTGAAAAAGGCTTGGTGCTATTAATCACTGCCATGAAGTAAAAACAAAGTCAGAAGACCCTAGAGGCAAATGTGAGAAACCAACTGCAATATTTCTTTGAATCTTTATATTATTTTCATTAAATCTCAATTTTTAAGAATTCTACAATTAACATCAGTAACACTTTGCAGATGTTACTGATTTATAGCTATCCCATGCAGAAAGGTAGTCTCAAACCTGTTTTGTAGGTGACAGGCATAAGAAGTTTGCAGACTATGAAGAGCCTAACAGCAAAAAAACCAAAGATCTCCTGGGTCCTCCAAATCCTACCTGTTCCACTAGAAAGCAACCATGTCAGAATATATTCTGCTTTTAGTGAAATCAACAAAAATGCAACCACCCAGAACTTATTTTACAAGATCACTACAAGGACAGCTCTTGCCTTTCTTCAGGTCCTTGTTATTGTTTCCTGATGCATGGTTGAGGACTTGCAAGGAAAGACTTAACAACAGCTAATTGTCAGACGCCACAGTAATTAGTGGCAACTTTCCAACGCATCCATCTCTGGCTGGTTTTCCGATAGCTGGCTCCTCCCCAGTCCCCACAGCAAAATGAAGGTACATGAGGTAGGCGGCAGATTCATTTACAAGTACTAAGGTCTTCCCAGAAGAGATGCCTAAGGAAATAAACCTCTTACCTAAACAATGCATGGGTTGTTGTTTTTTTCCTTCCCATTTGCTATGGGACTGCTATCTTTATTAATAATCTGAGAATTATGTTAACTTATTCACCGAGATACATTACGTGCACAATGCATTTCTAGGAGTCAGTGGGTTCCTGTATTACATCTTGTCTCTGGCCAGTGAGTTACCTCTAAATGAGGCCAGGATCACATCGTCCTGTCTTCTGCCCACAGATACACATCACAGCTTTGATGTTACTACTCAATTTATATCAAAGATTTTCCGGCTTATTTATTTGCAGACCCTTCCCTGCAGGCAGAAAGGCTTCCAGCAGCAAATTCATTACTGCTTTGCCTAGACTTAGAAAGAGGTTCACACCATTGCTCTATATATTTAGGCTCTGGTCTCAACTCCAAGGCTCCCCACTTGTTTGGCAGCTCTTCTTGTCACAAGCTCCAACACTTTCATGCCAACCTTTTCCAGGCATCATCTGCATGTCAGCAGTACTCCACAGCACACACTCCACTCAACACCAACACAATCCAGAACACATCACTTCCCACTAAGTGCCTGTACAGAGCAGACCTGCAGTATAATTACTTCCTCATGCCCATAATAGAAGCACTAAAAGACATGTACAAATTTCATCCTGATGCACTCCCGCATCACATATGATGCGGAGGCATTTAATCCAGAGAGGAAAAGAAAAAGAAGAAGTTTTTCCCACATTCAGAGACATGCTTAATTCCACCATATTTAGATCTGGACCCAGAAGGCAGGGTACATATGGGATGGGAAAAAGAAAGCTTTTTTTCACATTAAATAACTGAAACATGTTGATGGAACAATGAAACAGAGGGTTGTTGGTGTTTTTAATTGTACTGTCTATATATAAACAGAGGACCCAATTTCCAGATGCAGTTGCCAAATCTGAATTCATCATCTGTTTGACTGGAGTTAGAAAGGACTCAACCTGTTGAGAAGTGTCCCATAATGAAGATAACACATGCATACAATTTATTTCCTGCTCTACAGTATTTTGGCTTTCAAATAAACATAATACACTTTCAAATTAGTTCACAGGTGACCAATATACTGGCACAGATTTGAGATGACTACATAGCTCCATAATTCCTTCATGTGACACAGAAGAGCTAGAACAAAAGAGTAAGAAACCTCATCCTGCAGGGTCAGATGTCAGAACACACATTTCAGCACAGCAACACTCATACCAAAACATAACAGGAATGGAAACAAACCTCAGGCTACCTGCACCACCACTATCCCTAAGAAAAAAGTCAGATAAGAAGATAACTGCTAGTATTTTGAGTCATAAAAGAAAGCATTTTATTAAACAAGACAGATAGAAAGCTACCCAGCTGGAAACAGCACATTAAAATGAAATAAGCGTTGCTTGTGCAGTGGGAAATGTTATTAGCATTTTGTATAAGAAGAAACTTGAGCAGTTTTCTCAATGTTCCTGGGCTAATCCCATGCTCTGATATCACTCTCAGGCTGTCATTTGCATCCACACTTTCTTAACGCATCAAAATCAATAGGCAAGAGGAAGGGCAGGGAATAGGGAGAGAAAACAAACCCCTCAACTCCAGGCAAGGAGATCCCAACTATTTCAGAAACTGACTGTCAGAGCAGTAATTCTGAGAGCCATTAAAACACACGTCTTAAAAAAACCTCCTTTACATCCATTAGTGGCTACAGATTATCCCTGGGTTTGGAGTTTTACAACACCATTCCCCTGACAAACATGAAAGATTTATTTGCTTGACTTAAAAGTCTCAATTTTCTGTATCTCACTTGATTTTTAATCATGAGGGACAGGTCACTTTGCAGTGTTATTGGGTTACATCAACATAGCCCTGAGAAACTGTTATCCACTCACCCCAGGTTAACAGGAGCAGATGCCAGCAGGGGGAACGCAGCACACCTACTCACTTATTGTATGGATATCGTAAACTTCCTCAGCAAAAGCTAAATTTAAATAAAGATATTAGGACTTGCTTAAAAAATGCTATAGTCATGAAGGGAATGCCCAGCAAGCCAAGGCAGAAGCTACAACGTCTTTTCAAACCCATCTGTGATAGATTAGCCAGTCCTCTAAACAGACATCAACTAACTAACAGCAATGATTTCACAAAAATGGGATTTCAATTTGCACTTCAAAACTGGCCCTGCAATTGCTGCATAATAACATCAATCTACCTGGTCAGCCAGTGCTCAACGCTTCCTATGCCCAGGCAATCCAGGGATCGACTAGCTGTAAGCCACAGAGCTGTACATGCTTCTGCCTTTATCCTTCCTAACAAACCCCAAAACGTCAAATTGGCTTTGCACCTCTTCTCAGGCAACATCCACAAACAGCATTTGCATCTGACCAACAGCCATCTAAGCTCCAGGAGCCAAATTCAACCATGACAATCCTCAGTAAACAGTACTTTCAAGTATTCTCCAAGAAGAAAACTACAGACTCTTTGCTTTTGAGGGTATGTCTAAACTGCAACCACAGAACTGCATACTCATACTAGCTTTAGCCCAGGAAGCACAGCCTGTGCCTCCCAAGACAAAAGTACCAGCCGCATCCCCCAAATCCCACAGGAATGCTTCCTCCACTGCCTAGGCACATACTAGCAGATATATGCTTACCTGTACCAAAATGGTATATATATAAATATGCCTGTATTACTTTTTCACAAGGAAGCAGACAAAAAACCCACATATTTTGCTTGTTGGGTGGTTAAGACATAGGCATCCCAGTCTGGATTAGGATGTTTGTTACAGCAACAGCAAAAATTCCACCCGGAGTTAAAACCCCAGAGTTAGGAACTGCTTCAGAATGTTCACAGTCTGTTCCTTCCTCAAAAACAGGGTGTTTAACAGAGAACACAGGTAGAGAAGTGAGACAACAGGCACCGAGATCTACTCATCTACTGATCAGGAGGTGGGATCCAACGGTACAAAGGTCCCTTGCAGTTCTGTGTTTCCATGGGGTTTTCAAAGCAGAAAAATTGCCTCTGGACTAGGAACCAATTCACATTCGAGCGCTGTGATCTTGGCTTCAAACAACTAGCGTATGTGGTTAGCGGCGTTTCCCACCTCGGTGAAATCATTGTTGTGGGCAGGGGGAGGAATGCCCTGGGAAAACAGGCGAGGCAACTGGAGAGGTGATAGGAATCAAACAGCAAGGAAAAAAAAATTTTAAAAATCAGGCAGCAGAGACTGACAGGACAAAAAGACCAAATACACTCAGCCAAAAGGGAAGAGACAAACTCCACAAACTTACGATGATGGTATAGTGGCATTTCAAGACGTAACAGTCACAGAAAACAGACTCAAAATGGGCTCTGGCTCTACATATGCAAGAAAGTCTTGGGAATGTGTCAACATTCAACTCCTTAGCTGAATGGTTCCAGGGATCTGCAGTATAAATACTCAAGGAAAGATTATTATGATGTTGTCCATCCCATCTCAACGGCACATAAACACCCCTCGGATTTTGCCATATATCATTGTGAAAGAGTCTAAGTGAAAGCAATCCAACAATCATGTTTTTCTTGTTTTGCATTATACGCCACTTTTACTCTGACTTGACAACTGCCAGAATTCATCCTCACATGCAAATAAACATGAGAGCTAACAATCTCCACTTGGAAACAGAGAATTTCAGAAAACTATTTTAGACTTCCCTTCTGCAACAAGGCATCAAGAAGTTCAAGAACTGTCTGTACCACAGTGGTACAGAATCTCTTAACACTAAGCTGAACCAACCCAAATTCCTGTTTCTGGAATGAAAAACTGAAAAGAGGAGGCATCCCAAAGTCATGAGTGAACACAGATAAAGAAACATGTAACAACAGGACTCTGAGATGGTACATGAAGTTAAGAGATTTCTTGGGGGGAAAACAGTTTTCTCTCCCCATCACCATATGATCAGCCCATAGCTCATTTCTGATGCTACTTCTGCGTAGAAACTTGCTTAAGATTACTCATTATTTGATAAAACCTGACAAAGTACAAAACACATCTTGTATTCCAAAAACCTTACTATCTTCAATACAAGAAAACCTGGTTGTAATATCTGGTTTAGATGTTGACATCTCACATATGTAGATTGTTCCATGAAAACAGAAATATCTGTAAGATAATCACCTGTATGTGACACTCCTTTCAGGAAACAAAGTTATTTAATCATCTTCATACAGACGTTAGACTATCATCATGGAAACCCAGAAATTTTAAAGCCAAGCTATCATATTGGGATATCAACACACCCACTTTATCAGGCACACACAGAAGCAATAAGCAATCAAAAACTAGTCGATGAGACTCTCAATGTTTGGATTTAAACACACAGCAACAAAACAGCATACCTAGAATGCTTCTCGGCATCTCTGTGAAACCTTAACGCTATTTTAACAATTTCCAGCTCCTCCAGACTCCAAAGTGTTTGGTTTCGTACCAGTATAACGGGGCGCTAGGCAGTCAGCTGCAATGCATTAGCCCTACACTAGTAAAATCTTTGATTGAGGAAAGACCCCTGTGTTTTTGAGTAAGAAGAGACCTCATGCGGGGAAAACAGCTGGAAAAATACAACACGAACCTCAACTTCAGCAGCGAATTCTCAGGAGCGTAATGCAAGCACACCGGGAACGCTGAGAAGCCCAGGCAGACAACAGCCCGGTCCTCACCATCTCACGAGGCAAAACCCCAGCAAGAGCACCGGGGAGCAGCTCCCAGCGACCGGGGGGGACCTGCCGCCCGCGCCAGCGAGCGGCCAAGGGCTCTGCCGAGTTTCCAGCAGCCGGGACAACGCCGAGCGGCAGCAACAGGCGTGCGGGGGGCAGCGCGTTCGGCGACCCTCCGAGCCGAGCCGGGCGCTAGGCCTCGAGCCCCCCGGCACGAAACGTCCCTCCGAGCGGGACGAGCGGGGCTGCCCCGGCCGCTGGGGAGGCGGGGTCCCCGCGAAGGGCAGGAGGTGCGCAGGCAGCCGGGGGAGACGGGGCTCGGGGCTGCCTGTGCCCCTGTCCCCGGCGGAGTCCGCTGCAAGAGGCAGGCAGGGAGGAGGGCAGGCGGGGAGGCTGCCTGTCAGCAGCGCCGGGTGCTGCCGCAACCCTGCCCCCCGGGGGGGGTCGGCAGCCTTGCGGGACCACCACCCCGGCTCCCGCTGCCTCCCTCGCCCCGCGAGACCCCCGCGACGTTCCTCATCCTGGGAGGGCCACCCTAACCTCCTCCTCAGCCCCGAGGAACGCCCGCACCGTGTCCCCAGCCCTGAGGGACCCTACCCACCCCCCCCACCCCCCAGCCTGCCGCCCAGGGACGCCCCGGCCGGGCTCGGGAAAGGCCTCCCTCCTTCCCCCGCCTCAGGGGGCTTCCTCCGGACTGTACCACTCCCGCCTCTCACCCGGCCCCACGGGATCCCCCCGGGGGGGGTGTGGGGGGGGTGGTTACGGCGGGGTGCGCTACCCCCGCGGGTCGCTCTCCCCACACCCCCACACACCCGACGTACGGTCCATCCTACCTCCTGGCGCTCTCACTTCTCCCTCCCGGCGGAGCCGCGGTCCCGGTGCCCGCCGCGCCGCTCTCCGCGCGGGGCTGGGGGGGGAGCCATCGCCGCTGCCTTGTCTTCCCCCGCCGCCCGCCCTCCCCTGCTCCCCCCCCCTCCGGTCCCGACACAGTTGGTTTGTTCCGAGAAGCCGGCCGGTCTTCTCCCTTAAACCGCTGGATCTCTCACGTCTTCGGCCATTTCCGACCGAACCGGCGGAAGTTCCCGAAGTGGTGGCGGAACTTCACGGCCTTATCCGAAGAGTGGGCGGAGATAGCCGAGCCGACAGCGGAGATTGCCGAAGAGCTGATCGGGGCGGCGAGCAAGAAACGCAGAGGAGGAGACTCATTTTAACTCCCGAACCTGCTGGGAACACCCGAAGCTCCCCAGGACGCGCTCCCCCTGCAGCGCCAAGAGGAAGCGCCCCAAGCTGCCAGGGGCTCACGGCAGTTACCGACCACCCTCACCCGCCCCTCGGGAGGGGAGCGGGGCGCCAAACCCCAGGCGGGCTCTGTCCCTTTAAATGGTGGAGGAGGCGGAGCAGCCGCCCCCCCACCCCCCATGACACCCACCCGCCGCTGCGCATGCGCAGCGCGCCGTGGAGTTTTTCCCGCCTAAAGGTGGGCGCGTGCCTCTCCCGTCCCTCCCCCTCCCTGAGGAGCCGCCGTCCCCTCAGGGCCCGGCGCTCCAGCCGCGCCCCAACCCCCTCCTCACGGCTGCCTTGTCTTTCCCCAGCCGTGCCCCCCACATCCCTGCCAGGCTCGGGGTGCACCCGTGGAGCTCAGCTGTAGCGGCGAAACCGCTGCGGGGCCTGCAGAGGTTGGCACTGACCCGCCAGAAAGGCATCCGCGTGAGTCCTTGCGGGAAAAAAAAAGGGGTCCTACAAGGCGTTGTTTGGGGTTGTTTAGCTTGGAGAGAAGGAGGCTGAAGGGAGAGAACTTGCTGCTCTCTACAGCTACCTGAAAAGGTCATAGCAAGGCAGGGGTCGGTCTCTTCTCCCAAATTCCAAGTGATAGGAGATGAGGGAATGGCCTCAGGTTGCACCAGGAGAGGTTTAGGTTGTATATTAGAAGAAGCTTCTCCAGTGCAAGTCAGGCTCTGCGACAGGCTGCCCAGGGAAGTGCTTGAATCACCATCCCTGGAGGTGGTGCTGAAGGAGATGGTTTAGCACTGGACCCAATAGAATCAGGACTCAATGATCCCAAAGGTCTTTTTCCACCAAAACATTTCTGTGACTACATGAAAACAACTCTTACATGGAAAGCTGATCTAAAGAGACAGTCTGCAGAGCCTGCTTACAGGTACTAAAATACCACTAAACGTTCAATTTCATCACAAAATTGCATCAAGATCCAACCTGGAGGGTTTGCACTAACAGCACAGAATTATCACTCATTCTGGACAAAGTACTTTTAAATATCATTAGTGGTTAAATGTTCTTAAGTCACAGAAGCTCTGTGAAATTTAGGTTGACAAGTACTGAACATACCATGCAACAGATGGTGATTGAAGCTAAAGGGAAAAAAAAATAAAGCAATGGGAAAATAAAGGGAAGAAGGAAGAAAATGGGCAAGTAACAGTGCCAGCATCTCACAACAAAGCCAAGTCAACCAGGTTCAGTACTCTGCTTCATTGCTTTATGCACTGTAATTGTAATTTTATATTTAAGGGGCCCTGTGAAAGGCATATCTATGGGAATCAAGTCCCAGCCCAAAGCACACAAACTGACAACTTTTTGGAAGTTAGAGAATTTTCACAGGAAGAAATGGAGCTTTATCTCTGTAGGAGTAGAGAAGGTGGCAATTGTAGTGTTTCTGGCCACAAAATTCCAGGATTCTCAGCTTTAATAAAACATGAGCACTTCAAAACTGCAAGAAACCACTTTTCCACCACTCTGCACTTTTTAACAGTCATTTACACATGCGTAAAGAATGCAAGAAGAAACTAACTTTTATACTGAGATGAAAAAACAGTGGGGAGCAAGGCAGGGGGCACAGGTCTACCCTTTGATAAACAATACAAAATCCAATCTCACAAGCAGGGAACGAGCTGTACTGGAAGCGTAGGAATAGGTACTGCAGGTTGAAAGGCTCCAAGAAACAATACTTTATATTTTTCAGGAGGGGGGAAAGACAGACTGCATTGCACAGTATAAAGACAAAATTAATATCGTTGAACAGACCCACGTTCCCCTAGCACACACATCTGTTCCCACTCTACCACAGCTTGAGGTTTTGCTGTTCCACCCAGCTCTACCTAGAGCAGTGCAGAGTGAAATGGGGAGACAATAAATTCCCCTCAGGACCTTGCTGAAGAAGAAATACAAATGGAGAATGTGCACTTCAGGACACAACTCAGGAGAACAATTCTTCTCCCAACTCCTAAAAGAAAACAAGCTTTCAAGGATCAGCAGCCAGTCTGGCAAGTTCAGAAAGCACTATCAAGGCTATTACACATGATATGGACAAAGACAGCTTCAAACTTGATTCCCTCCTCTATGTACTTATCCTTCATATTCTAATTTAACAGGAGATCAGTATTAAAGGGGATTTTTTCAGTTTCCTTTCCACCAAGCCAAAATTCCATTGCTCAACTGCCTTCTGTGTATCCTAACGAAAAAATTACCATGTTCAAATATCCTCATTTCCCATGTTTTCTGCTACCTAAGCTTTTGTTCTCTCATATACAGTATCCACAAACACACATAATATTTTCATGTCAGAAGTGGATCCTAATGGGCAGAGCCTATAAGCTATGATGAATAATAGTTTAAACAATCAAATAAGTTGCATAGGAAGTTGCCTGACTCTCCCTAGCTGAGAAGAAGCCTTTTGCTCCTAGCAGCTGCTCAGCCTGGCTTCCCAAAGGAACAACCTTTAATGCCCAGTTCATGGGCACTGCACAGTGCCAGTCTTGGTAAAGACTTTGAAACTCCTTGGTGACTTGTAGTTGAGGGGTGGACATTTAAAAATACTAGATCTGCTGTATGAAGGCATGCAGGTGCAATGCAAAGACACCCAAAAAAGCAGGAGCAGTTCAGATCTCACCACTTCTCTTTGACCTGCTCACCAACCAAGCAGCCAGCTTGTGCATGGTTTCTACCCAGCTATCCAAGTGGGTTTTTTCCAGCCATCAGCCTAAACAGTGATAGGAGTTGGGGGATTTGGGGAGTGCCTGGGGCTAACAGGGAGGTAGCAATAAAGAGGGATCTAGGGGTCTACAGAAGGACAAGAAGGAAGGAGGTTTGGCAGGAAAGGGAAATGGGGTGAGGGCCTGTGATGGCACACATCCTAGGAGGAAGAAGAAATGGTGGCAAAGGCTATGGGGAAAAAACAAAATCTAAGGAAAAACTGGTTTAATGAGTCCCACTGCTCACAGAACAACTCATTTAGACCCTTCTGTATGATTTAATGCTGGGAACTTCCCTTCTATTACCTTTTACATAGCTCTGCAGTTGGCAGCTACAACGTAATACAGTGAATGCCATCACACCTTTGTGTCCTCCACTTCCCTACTTGAAATGGTCCCCACTTCACTACTTTTCCTCACCCGCACTGAAATTCCCTCTTCCTCATCCCACTTACTCATAAGCATTTCTCACATCCAACACAGTGGTGTCTCCAATCTGCTATAAATTACATCCAGTCATTTCAAGCAGGTATTAAGGAGTTTCAGAGCCAGCTAATGCACGCTTCCATGGTGCATTTCCATGGCCTGAAATAAACCTTGGAAAAACATCCATTGCTCCTCAAGGGTACAACAATCTAAGGGGAGGACCCTAAACTTTCTTCTTTTCCCTGCTGCAGTCCTTCTGGTAAGTCTTTTTTAACCTCTCCTCCCTTCCATAGAACACAGTACTGAGGCTGAACCATCTGTGGATTTTTCAAGTTTCATGGAATGTTTTAGACCGCACGCTTAACCTCAGACACTCCTATCAGATTTCACAGGATTCAGTCACTTTGTAGCTCCAGGGTGCTGTAGGTGCTAAATAGATCATATACATCTCTCAGCCACTATGCAACAACTACACAGCAAAGCTCAATTATTAATCCTGCTGAGACTCTTGACTGCTTTCAGCCATCAGGTATCCCACAGCATGCTTCACAAGAGAGGAAATGTTAATCATTCTTCCTGCAGTTTTTAACGGATATGGATTTTTAAGGTGTTTTTTTTTCCTCTCCTTACTTTATGTCGTAAAAGCAGTGGCCTGGTCCTGCTCCTGTGTTTAGAGCAGCTGCCAAACTGCAGTGTAAGGAGCTGCATTTCAGTAGTAGGTGAAGGCACCTTGGTATGTTTAAATAAAGCACTTTGAAGACCCCATGGGCACAAGAATTATTGTAACAACACACCCTAAGGCTGGCCATAAAGTATAGCAAGGGCTACAGCATGAAATCAAACCCTCAGTGGCAATATCTGTGTTGAGAAAGGAGAAGTTATCATCAGAATGGACACGTCAACATGAAGACTTTTCCCTCCCCAATGCTAATTGTAGTTTGGACCCAGTGCAGCCCCATCTGGGATCCAAAGAGCAAAAACAATGAACAATCCACATCCTGCACAGGGTGACCAGACCCTAATGGCAGAACAAAGTAAGTTTATAAAAGCAATGAAAGCTTCTGACAAGATGCTAGGATGCTGAAGGACACTGCCTGGTAGTGAAACAGGTTGAGGACAAGAAGTGCCCTTTCCCTTGTTAATGAAGGCACAGGTAGTCTTTCCGTCCAAAGAAGAGCAATGAAGCTTGGGAGTTTGGAGTGTAGGTTTGACGAGGAGTGGCTGAGGGAGCTGGGGTTTTCTAGCCTAGGGAAAAGAAGGCTGAGGGGAGACCTTATCACTCTCTACAACTGCCTGAAAAGGAGGCTGTAAAGAAGTGGGGATGAGGCTGTTCAGTGAAGTTACAAGTGACAGGACAAGAGGTAGTGGCCTCAAGTTGCACCAGGGGAGGTTTAGATTGGATGTTAGGAAGAATTTCTTCACTGAAACAGTTATCAGGCATTGGAACAGGCTGCCAGGGGCAGTGGTAGAATCACCGTCCCTGGAAGCATTAAAGAGTTGTATGGTTTATAAAACCATACATAACCACACTATGTTATTTTTTTTCATGAGAACCACAATGCCTAAAAGGATAATTTTCATATATTTCAGCAACAATTAAGTTAGTTAAGAGAGATTAGGACAGTGGTTACAAATAAACTGTGAGAGAGCAGATGGCTCAGAGGATGGGTAGAGACATGTAGCTTCCCTTCCTCCCCCAGTATCTCCCAGATCATTAGCAACCGAAGGCTGTTACGAGTGTTACTTGATTTGTTGTCCAAAGTACAGTTTTCACCATCCCCAAAACTACCAGCAAACCAATTTCAATATGATAATTCACTCCTGACTTTGGTGGAGCTCAACACAGTGTGAGCAGGTGAAGGTAAAGTGGGTTTTCTTCCCCTCACAGCAATTCCACAGTAATTCTGTAAACCCAGCCCTAATTTCCTTTGCATTTTTATAGCTACCTAAAATATTAAATGCTTTGAGTCATGCAGAGTAATTTTGTGTGTGCACATCATTAACAGCAGCAGCCTTCACAACTGTGGTACCTTGAGAACAGCTGTTGCGCACAAGCCACTGCACGGGTGGCTTCATGGCAAAGGAGCTGAATAGCCAACTGACCTGCTTTCTCAATCCTGCAGTGTCATTGCTCTCTCTTCCTCACCTGGGCCCCTGCAGGGTGTACAGTAGGGAGAACAAATGTGTACAGGTTATTTTTGTTTCTCTTTTTAGCTAGATCTAGCTCCGTCATTAAAAAAAAAAGTCACCCAGCATAAAAAAAATATCTAAACCATATCTAAAGAAAATTTATGTACAGAAATTACTTTAAACACTCCCATTAACAGGCTTCCATATTGCAATACTCCTCAAGATTTCAGTGACTATTAAGAAAGACATGATCCAAAGCAGGAAGCAGCAACCCAGCCTGGTGACAGCCAAGCAAAACTCTGAGTGGATCTTGGTGACGACTGAGTAAAGGCACAAAATACCAGTGCTGCCTCTTTGCTTAAGGCTCCTTCCCCTTCCGAGCCCTGCTACATCAAGTAATCAGCTGCATTTCTGTAAAATTCCCTTGAATTCCTTGAGTATTACAGCTAACCATGTTTCCCCTTCATCTCAAAACAGATGCTTTGAAGTTTTCCAGAGATACCCAAGAAGGAAGACACATCCAAATACCTAGACTACCCCCAAACTCCACCCTGGAACAGATGGTGAGGTTATAAATACAGAAGCATCTGGTAACCACTGCTATGGAAAAGCTAGCAAGAAACAGCTTATTCTGTTCTATTAAATATTCCATAAAGTGAACTATATTTAAACAGGAGTTAAAAAGAAACAATTGTCTCATCCGTATATAACATAATCCCAAAACTCCTACATATTGTAACTGCAGCTTACCTTGGGCATTACACTCTTGTCTACCAAAAGCAGTTTTTTAATTAACCATTCAGCACTGCCTAAACTTAAAGTGACTGCAAAACAAGTAGCTTAGTAAAGAACAAAAGCAGCATTTTCAGCTTGTGCTTTGTGGCACCAGACTATTAAACTCAAGGCTTTGAGTTTCCAGCACTTCAGCTCACCCTTGAGTCCACACAATTTCAGGGGCCTTGACAACATGCCAGATTGCCAACAGTGCTTGAAAGGACAGAAGACTCGAGGAAGGCACATTCTGCTCACAGAGACCTGTGTGCTTAAGCCAGCTGGTTCTTTTGTCCCCAGTTCATTTACCACAATGTAAACTGAGGATAATTCTTTCTACATGATTGTCAGAAAAACAATCTGTTAGAAATTATAGTCATCATATAGTAAAGAAGACCAGTAAACATGAACACAAGGTGGTTAAGAAAAAACCCACTCAAATCCCCAAACCAGAGTCAGACCTGAGCATGCATGCTGCCCACATAAGCCCAGATCCACTTTCAAAACTCTATTTAAATAACCTTTTGGGACACTGCTCTGTGGTTCTTTCTGTGAACCAAGTGAATCATCTGTGTTTGCAAGAAATCCAAAGCGATCGCGTGCATAAAACGATCGTTCTGGATTAAAGTCACTTTGGGAAAAGACCGTAAGAGGCTGTCTGCTGGGATTGTCTTAAGAGGTCCACTGGAGACCCCACTGTCAGATTTGGATGTGCACAGAGAGCTTTTAAAAATTACTATAGAGAGAAATAAATACTACTAGGAATTTGCTGATGAGGGAATCTTAAATTCCAGTTATAGAAGGAAGAACAAATACTAACAGCAGGGCCCTGTATGTCCGGGATGTAATAGCTGACAGATTTCTTTACAAAATAGGTGCTGAGCAAATGGGAGGTGATTTTGCTATAGACTTTTGGCAAATAGTGAGTATGTTGTAATAATAGCTGCTTGTGATCACTCCATTCGAGCCTATTTTCTGCAAATTGCTACAGTTTAAGCAAAATAGAAGTAGGTCTGCGAGGTTTTCAACTTCAAAAAGCAAAGTTGAGGTAATTAAGGGAACTAGTTTGTGAAGCTGAGGGGGTTGAATGGCTGAAAGGCTCTGATGATAAGACCTTGAAACCAAAGAAGAAAAAACATCTGCTATTTGTGTCCTGAATAGATGAGGTGAATAAAAAGCACACATAGGGAAGCAATGAAAACATGCTGAAGATGGGAGATAGTCATGGTCAAGCCCTCAGACTGAGTACAGATGCTGCCTTGCCATTGAGTAACAAGGAGACCACCAAACACAGGGCAAAGGCAGGGTGGGCTACGAGACATTCTGCCTGCAGTTTACCCAGACAGGAGAACGTCAACTACACTGCTCAGTGCGCTCTGTTACAGGCTGCCAAAATATCACATCTGCTAGCAAAGGACTTCTAACAGGTCTCCACAGTCCCCCAACTAAAATTCAGGAATCATAGCATCATAGAATGCTTTGGGTTGGAAGGGATCTTAAAGATCACCCAGTTCAAACCATCCAACCAAGCCTTCAAGATCAAAGGTTAGAAGTGCTGGAATGAACCTCCTCATCCCTCAGCCTGTGTTTTAAAGTGCCGATGTGCATGTCTGATGTTCTCAGGTGACCACATGGCACCCCATCAATACCAGCCTGCTTCAGCCAGTGCCTCTCCCAAATGGTGGAGACCTCTACACAGAATATTTCTGCTTAAGGAAGCAGGGCCAGAAGTAGCAGCTCTTGGGGAAGCCACGACTATCACTTGCAGATGAGACTTGAGAACAGACTTTCAATCAAAACATAAAAGGCAGGGAGATAGAGTGTAAAGTGCATTGTGAGATTGAAGTTACATTGTACTAAAATAACTCGGCCCCCATCTTTGATAAAATAACCAGTTTCTTCTGACAAAAAGGCATTTGATCTTATTTATTGGGATTCTAGCAAAGTGACAAGAAATCTGGGGACTATTAATAAAGGGGGGAATATGGGGATCGATAAAAAGATCAATAATGCTCACGTGCATTAAGTGCTTCAGGTTTTTAAAAAGCATAGTTACAAAGATAAATAATAACAAATAAATGTTGTAATTTTGAGCACAATCTATTTCAAGACCTAGCTTTACTATAATGTACCAAAATACCTTAAACTTAAAAAAACCCAACATGTAAGCAGTACAAGCCTGCTGCCAAAATTGACCACTAAAACAGGGAAACAGTTGCCAGCTGCTCCTTTCTCCCAGTGCAAAAAGGTACTTCCACAGGTCACTCAATTCTGTTACTAGTGCATTAAAAACAGAGAAAACAATTCAAAGCTGGTTCATAATGAAAGTATTTCTTAAAATGAAAGCTTTCTGTGTTTTTTTTCTCATACCTGCAAGATTCTTAAGTGTATTTGCCAAAGCACGGGACAGGAAATCCGGAGTCTGATCCCTTAATACTGAAGTCAACCACATCCCATAATCCTATTAATACATTTATCAGGCTTCATCTTCACAGTAATCAGGTTTTTAGCCCTTGTTCCCCAATTCCCATTAGAAAGCTATTCAAGAACCTCACTTGGTTTCAAGCCATTCTGCTCATTTCCAGCCTAAACTTATTCAGAGCCATTTGTTCTTGTGCCAAAATTGTCATTTCACTTAAATAACCCTTCTCTCTCTCTGGTATTTATGCCACTGTATTTATAGAGAAGGAATATAATTCTTCTCTGCCTTTTTTTTGTCACTGGCTTACCATCCAGACTCCTTTAATCGTTTTGTGAACCAGCTTCTCTGCTCTCCAGATCATTTCTAGCAGACAGCCTCCCCTGCACCTTTTACAGTTGAAATCAATCTTTCTCCTACATCGGCAAGAAATGTATAGTACATTTTAAACAATGTCTCCCTAAAACCTATCACAGTGGCATTCACATTTCCTTGTCACTAGTGGGAATAATGTGTTTGACAAATGTGATCGTCATTGGGACACCAGAATTATCATATTAATTAATACATTAATAGATTCATGCATTTTCATTCCAGTATAGGAAACCCAACTCTCTATCAGAGCTTACATTGCAAGAGCTTACATTTGCTGTCAGGCAAATAGTCCTAAAATAAATCATTCTTCTGATGGGATGTCCTGTTTTTCCTCTTTTGATAACATCTCCAAATCCCATTAATTTCTGCTATATCATCAATCAATACATTGATTAACACTGGTCTTGAGACTAGCCCTTGAGAAACACTATTGCCAACTTGTCTGCCAATCCTTTCTCAATGATCCTACCTTTTCTCATGTGACTACAGGATTTATTGATGCAAAACAGAGAGCAAAATACTTCAGTTGTGATTAATTTAAACTGTTTTGCCTTGCATTTTTTGTCTTTTTTTTTTTTTTCTTATCAAAAGTCTGACTTTTCATAGAATCATAGAATGCCAGGTTGGAAGGGATCCTAAGGATCATCTGGTCCAACCTTTCTAGGTACTACTATAGTTTATATGAGATGGCTCAGCAGCCTGTCAAGCTGAGACTTAAAACTGTCCAGTGTGGGACAATCTACCACTTCCCTTGGGAGACTTACAATGTTTGACTGTCCTCATGGTGAAAAATTTACCTCGTGTCCAATTGGAATCTCCTCAGGAGCAACTTGTACCCATTACCCCTTGTCTTTTCTATGTGACTCCTTGTAAATCAGGAGTCTCCATCTTCTTGGTAGCCACCCTTTAAGTACTGGAACATGGCAATTAGATGTCCACAAAGCCTTCTTTTCTCAAGGCTGAACAAACCCAGTTCCTTCATCCTCTCCTCATAAAGCAGGTTCTCCAGTCCTCTGATCATCCTTGTGGCCCTTCTCTGGACCCTCTCCAGCCTGTCTGCATCCTTTTTGTAGAGCAGGGACCAAAACTGAACACAATACTCCAATACTTTTGCTAGTAGAGAACAGCAAAGGCATATTTCTCTGCAAATCAGGCCCTTAGCTAAACTGGAAAGCTGTCCTATTTTTACAGTTGGGCATTTGTAAAAATTAACAAACTTTGCAAGTCAACACATTTTATGTTAAAAATGGTAAATTAAGTTTCTTAGTGAGTCATCTGACTTTTAATTGTACTTAGGATTTATGTAATGAATTTAAAAAACAATTAGAATGCAGGAAAATGGCACATATAACTTGTAGTTAAATAAAATTAAGCTAAGTGTGCTGAATACATAGTTTGAATTAAAACAAACTGGTTTATTGTACAAAGAATCCTGCAGCCTATAAATAGAACTAATTTCTATCTATTCGGCATCTCTTCAGGTTTTCAGAACTTGAAACAAAATTAATTTCTGTTCTCATGCAAAGGAAGAGCTGATGCTCAAATAAAATGAATGTTGCAAAAACTGCTCCACTAAACTTTTTCTTTTAACCCAGATCACTTCTGCAGTTCAGTTGTCTGTGCAGCTGTGCCCATGTTGTCAGCAATGCTTCTGTTAGCAGGATGAACGAAGAGCAAAGGTGGGCGGGGGGGAGCAGAACTGCTACTGCTAACTATAGTCCTGCCAAAATGTTTCTGAAGGTATATTCAGAGGCAGTCCTACTGCCATCCCTTCTCTCCCTCTCTATAAATTCATATCTACTCGTAGGAACTCTGCAGAAACACACAGGCTGACACCACCATGTCAGTTTGAAATCTCATCAACTACAGAATGAGGCAATGAAGCTTTTTACAGTGTAAGTGCAGAAAAGCAGAAGTCAGTTTGAGGGGCAAACCACAGATTAAACATGGAAAACCCTCCAGCTGATGTGAGGAGGGATTTGATCTATCACAATACATATACTGCTACAGATCAGGAGTTGTCTCTAGTAGTCATTACCTAAACCTGAGCCCTGGAAAGCTGTGTCAGCTTCCTTATTGGTGGAGGCAGTAATGACATTATCCAAGTCTTCACTCAACAGTCCTGTAGTGCTTTGAGACCACCCAACAGATGGCAGTACTTGTGTTTGAGCAATGCTAGTATGGGCTCCCAATAGAGTAAGAACAAATGATAATTTGCCCTTCTGATTACAGCAGTGTTCCACTAAAACCACTGTGTTGAGTTTCAAATTCAGTCAAATGTAAAGATTAAGAAAAAAAATCCTCCCTTTCTCCCACCAGTGACAGAGCAATATTAATTTGTCTTTAATTTTTTTTTTCCCAAAAATTAAAACATAGGTTGAACTTTAGGAGTGTTACTGCACTTGAAGCAGCAGAAGAAGCTTAATAAAGTGCATCACAAAA
Source organism: Apus apus (assembly GCF_020740795.1). Lineage (NCBI taxonomy): Eukaryota > Metazoa > Chordata > Aves > Apodiformes > Apodidae > Apus > Apus apus. The sequence goes on along the minus strand of NC_067284.1, from coordinate 105,110,158 downwards.
AGATGCCACTGGGATCCGTTAAAGCCAACAGAATTGAAAACATTTAGGAGGAATGAAGCCAAAAACAGAATCAGATTTAAACTTGGCATATGTTGTGGCAGGAGGCCAGTGAAAGGAGAACTTGCTACAGGAGTAACAAGCAGGAGCTGCAGCCCACAGATCAGGTACGATGGGCCAGATAAGCAGGTGTCATCAACTGTCACAGCTGGGATGACATCAATGCAGCAATGCCAATTTCAACTTGCTGAGGCTCCGTCCTGGCACATCTACTCAGCTGTAAAAAACTTTCATCCTACTAAGCCATGCCATTAATAAACATTGAGCTGTTATATACCACTTGCCATCTTCAAAGAGCTTTAAAACCAATGACTAATCCTCACAACTACCTCCTTAGGTGCAGGAACTGTTTATAAAGATGGGAACAAAAGCAAAATGGTGAAGTCGTTTGCTACAGCTCCTAAAAAGCAAGTTTTAAAACCCGTTGAGCCCAAGGCAGAAATCCAGGACTCCCAGTTACATACCCCCTTCAAGAGGCAGAATTTCCCTTGTGTTTCTTTAACAGCAGGAGACATCTGAGAATCCCACACTGGTTTGGGTTGGAAGGGACCTTAAAGACCATATAGTTCCAATCTCCTCTGCCATGGGCAGGGACACCTTCCATTAGACCAGCTTGCTCCAAGCCCCATCCAACCTGGCCTTCAACACTGCCAGGGATGGGGCATCCACAGCTTCTCTGGGCAACCTGGGCCAGTGTCTCACCATCCTCACACTAAAGGATTTCTACCTAATGTCTAACCTATATCTACCCTCTTCCAGTTTAAAACCACTACCCCTTGTCCTATCACTAGATGCCCTTATTTTCTACATCTACAACCTAAAATATTTGCCCCCAAACCCAAAACTTCATATATAAAGTTACTTCTCAAGTGCATGTAAGAATGATTTTGTATCTTCTCTGCACAGGCAGGGATGAACAAAGCAACAGAGGAAGTAAAATGGGTGAAGTGATGGTATGATGGAGATAAACAGGAAGTTCTGGCCACAAACTTGCATTTCAGCTGATGTGGTTTAACCAAGAAAAAAAAAAAAAAAGCAGCTAAGCCTCCTCACTAGAAGGTTGGTAAATCACGATTCCTAGGTTCTCTTCTCCACCTCAGTTTTTCCTCAAGCATATAAAATTGTCTTGAAATTTACAAGAAAGCTATGAAACGAATTCAGTTTTATAACAAACTCTTGGAGGAAAGATAGTAAGAGCTCCGATGTACAGAGCATCTCCCTCACTGATGCTCTGCTCAGCAGGGATCTCCAGAGACTAGAATTGACAAAATATTTTAACAAAATGCCAGACACAAGAGTAGGTTACTAAAGGGAGAATAAACCCAACACACTTGTGTTTCTAAGCACCTCGATAACATTATCAATATACCCAGATGCATCCTTTCCACAAATGCAGCAGCAGCAATTGACTTAAATGGATGACAGTTCCATAATACACCTACTTGACTCTCAAGCTGAAGCAGTTAAAAATTCAAAGATTGGACTTCCTTGGTTTTTGTATGTTAATATACATAGCTTTAGGGGAATTGTTGCGACTCAACCTACAATTCATTTTGTGCAGTCAGTGACATTCAAGTACCTACCAGCAATTTCCATACTGCTCACAGTATATCTTATCGGCTGTCATCAATCTGATGCATTATCTTTTTTGCAAAAGATCTGTCACAAGCAGCAGGCTGGCTTTGCCTTGGTTCAAACAGGCAGGGGTAGAGCTGACTCATCCTCCTTCTTTTTCTTTTCATCCTGATTTGTATTGTCTCCTTTTCAATTTAGTTTTCCCATGTTACACAAGGAGAAAGCATTTGGCTGCATGTATGTATAATGTGTATGCACGTGCCAGGGACAGCAAGAGAAAGAAGGTGATTTTAATCTCCACCTATTCCTCTTGCTAACAGTTTGCTTGATCTCCTTGGAGGTATTTTATTATTAAAAGTAAATTAATTCTCTTTTTATCTTGGTTTTGTTGAAACAATAGGACTTGTGAGAAACCCAACTAGGAGGAAGTGTTCATGACCTGGAATCCTTGGATCTGCTGAAGTCTTTTGCTGTGTTTCTACAGAAAGCAGGCAAGCAGCTACACCTCCGACTGAGCCACAGATTTCCCCAGCACCAGCCAGTTCCTGCTAGGGCTAGCTGCTTGAACCACCACTGCATTTAAACTGAGGAGACATCTTACTGCAAATAGAGACCTCCATGCATAGGCCTAGGGTCTACCACGGGAACAGAGGGGCCATGCTGGGGCTCCGGTTGATAGATCTCATGACTGGAACAGTTGGAAGATCTCTTCCTTGTGGGGACTGTCTGGTATCTACTCACGCAAGCTGGAGCTGCACCTCTCCCTAAGGCTCCGTAAGTACCTGGGTTATCCCTCATGCCTGACTGCCTGTTTTTCATGAACTTATGCAACCTTAATTACCCTTGCAGAGCTGTATCTCTTCGTCAGGCTTGACTGAAACAAGCCAACAGATTCACAAGTTGTTGTGGTGGTGCAAACATACATACATATGGGTTGATAAGAAACCTGGAAGAGATTGAGTCTCATTTTGTAAGAAAACAACACAGATATAGATCATTAAGGGCAAAACAAGGGAGTGTCTTCTTGGATCCAAGCAGTGAGCTATTTGCAATGTAACAACCTAAAGATTTAGGTGTAGCCACCTGGAAAAAACAGTACTTGGATGTACTCAGGAATAGTGAAATGTCTAAAATACCACATTCATAAAGAAACCTCTAGCCCAGTTTCTTCAGGACAGATGAAGGGCTGCATCAGCCAGCACTAGAATGACACAGCCAAGGTCTCAGGGCAGCTGATGCCAGATGGCACCATTCACAGGAGAAGCAGAGGTTGCACCAGCCTCCTAAATTATTTCACCAATGAGTCTGCGGTCAGACCACAGAAACATGGGAAGAACAGAGCTGAGCTAGACATGGAAAAGCCTATTCCTTTACTCTGGACTGCACAAAGTTTTACTTAAGTCATTTTTTTGCTGATGTCCACCCCAGGTTCTCCAGGATCTCTTCGGACTAGGGTTAAGTCAGGCTTAGGTCAGTGACAAACCATGTAGAGAAGAAGCTGTAACTCGTTAATCCCTTTAATTCTTTAAGCCCTCTCTTTTCACCACCATTGTGATTATGTTTTCCTTTTAACAAGGCTTGGAAGAGTGGTGAGAGGTGTACCACTTGAAGGCTCACTTTGCCATCAAGATGAGGGAAGCCCTGGAGCCATGAGACTGCCATGCAGTGTTCATAGTCACAAGGTTGACCTGGACAGCAAGGAAAGAGCAGAGACAGTCACTCCTACTTCAAGCTACTGCCAAGACACAAGGAGTTCTGAGATTTATGGAAATCCAACAGGAAACGCAGCCTATACACAGGTAACAACCTACTTTGCACTCCAAAACAATGGTTAATATTATGTATAGTTCCTCACTGACAGTCACAGAGTGAGAAAATATATTTGTGCATGTGACAGTTGCTGGTACATGGCTACCAAACAGTGTTCTCACCCTCCTCTCCTGCAATCAGCATGGCTCAATGCATGGTGCCAGTCTTCCCTTGCACAAAGCATGCAGACACAAGATGAACAACCAGGGCCACCAATGGCAGTGAATCTCTGGCCTGGGCTCTCCTGATGGGCCTTCAAAGCAACTTGAAACACTACAGAGCAACGAGCAAAAAAAGTCCTCAGATGGCCAAAGATTCATTACAACAGGCAGAGTAATTCCCTTCATCCTCTCTCCAGCTCCCACTTAATTGAGTAGCCCAGTAAATTGATGAATTACAGTTAAATGATCTTGCTGTGACGCCTCTTGCTGATGAATGCACAATACCCTGCCAGAATCTCCTGATCTGAGGTGATAGATTTGAGCTCAGGCTGCAACACAATTCCTTGTGACTGACAAACTCAGCTATTTTTACTCTTGATATTATTTGACTGAATAAAACCAAGGTCATAATTTCCTAGGTGGATACAGTTGTTCAGAATACCACCAGCCCTCCAATTACTTTTAACTGCATCAAAATAATAGCTGAAGAATATTCATGTAAAACCTGGCAAAATCTCAGCTTTGTTGCAAGGAAATACCTATAACCAACACACACCTTCACTGGAGCATGAACGAGCAACTGTGAAGTTACATTTGTCATCTCATGGCCCAAAGCTCTTATCATCCAGCCCTCAAACCTCAGGGACACAGACCCCCTGGGGCTAACATTTCTCATGCTTGGTCACAGTCCAGAAGATTTTTTTCCTTCTTTTGTGTTAGAAGTTTGACAGGAGGCAGGTTGGCTGAATGGGAGTGATTTGAAGACATGGGAAGCAGGGAAAAGATAATTATTAATTTGCATAATTTTTTTTTTCAGCACATACAAACATTTTGTAGTAGGGAAGCACCTTAAAACCCCCACACTTGAAGCTTAGCAAACACTTTTTGGACCCAACTTGATTTTTTTTCCTTCCCATTTTCTTCTTCAAAAAGCACAAATGGGAGCAAAGACTTCTCTAACTTGGCTGCACAGAACTTTCACACAGACCTCTGCACAGCATCAGCTGGATCGAAAGATGTTGTGTCATGCGTGAAATATTCCAGCACTTTATTGTGCAAGCTGCTAATTATTAATGTCTAGGCTCTGTATTTCTGCAGCAAGATTTATGACGTAGTTTAGGGTGGTGGATTTGAACTAGCTACAAATCTACAGATCAGCAACCACAGAAAGGTATTCTATCCCCTCAACTTCTGTAGTCTCTGCTGCAGAAAAACCCAAAGGAGTGAACAAGCCCCTGAAAAGAGGCATTTTGGATGAAAATTGTCCTCCGCCTCCACTGTTACCACAGTAGCAGAACTGTCCTTTGAACAACTCCACACTGTGCCTTGGGGACAACAAAGCCAAATCTTTGCAAAATTTCATTGCTGTATCTGTTTTTAGGGGATTTAAACCACACCATTGCAAATCTCCTGCCCTCCACCAAAGCCTCCCAGGCCAGGTCCAGAAGTGGGACTGCAGCAGGAACGGGACACAGATGGTCCCCTGGGATCAGGAGAAAGGAGGCAGCTGATGCAAAAGCCAGCAGCTGCACATAACTCTTGCAGAGGCAATTTGAAGCTGCCCCACTGAACAATAGAAGGAAATGCTGTTGTTGATCTGACTGTGGTCTGTGCTTTCAAAACCAGTAGCTGAGGACGAAAAAGTCTTGCAAGGGAGAAGCAGAAAACTTCTGGGGATAAAGGGTTTCACTTCTGTATATAACATACACAGCAAACCGGAAGGGAAAAAAATTTAAGTCTGGAAATTAAGCTAATTTTGGAGGCAAATGCATAGCTGGAAAGTAAAATGAAACTAATCCCTCTTCCTCCCCAAGAACACAATACATTGGAAAAGCCTCTAGAGTAAGCAACCAGTACCCAGACTGGTGGCACACGCTGCTCTTACTGGTCTAACAGGGGTTAACAAAAATGGCTTGAACTCCAGGAAACAGTCCTATTTCTATATTCAGATATATGTGTATGCATACAGACATGCTGGATCACTTTTTCTGCAAACATTTAAATAAAACCCCATATTTTGGCACCAGGATGTAGGATTATTCATTTATTTTTTTAATATCTACACATGCTATTGCAAGAGCTGCAATAAAATAAACGCTGCTGGTGCCGGTGAGTTATAGGTGCTCACAACAGGTGGGTTTGCACCATGTTTTGTTTCCTCAGAGGTAACTGCACTCTTATCAGGAGATGCAGGATATGAGGCTCTGACACTTCTCTGCTCTGATTCATACACAGGAATAAAGCAGACATTTGATGGCACCTGCATTGCTGACTCAATACTGTATCTTCAGTGCTGATCTTGTTGGTGCCAAGAAGAAGGATTTGAGCGGAGAGTGCTCCTCTTTCCTGCATGCAGCAGGCAACACGGCCATGGCTTCGTTGTTTTGCCTCAGGGCCTCACTGGTAAAAATAGGTAGGTAAATAAAATAAATGCATTCCTGCCTTCATCCCACATGCACCAAAGCAAGGTTTTCAGGTGGTTTTCTCCACCCAAACTTGGCAAAACAATAAAAAAAGAAATACCATCTGTTCTGCTTTTGGAATATATTTGAAATTAAAAGAAAATAAACTTTGCCCTGTCTTTTCCCTGCACTTTACTCCCACCCACCCTCAGAAAAAGGTGGAAGACAAATATTTTCTTGTTGAGGCTTATTCTACCGCCAAGCGGTTGTTTCCATAGTCTGGATTTTTTTATTTATTAAAGTTTAAGCTCTGGCACATCTGATTTTCTTCCTTTTGGGGAATAAACAAGAGCAGCAGCCCAGCAGGCAATGAAACAGATTCTCCTCCAACTCTAAAAGTACAGAGCTGAGACCAAGGAGGTGACAAAAGAAATATATTAACATCGTAGAGGATGCTAATCCTTAATCTACTTAAAGGGTGACTACCAAGAAGATGGAAACTCCCTTTTTACAAGGAGTGATGTAGAAAGAAAATAAAATATGCAGCTTCATGTGGGGGTTTTCATCCCCATGACATAATGGCATGATCCAGGTTGGGTTGTCTCATGTTGGACAAAGACAATACTGGGGACAACTGGCTATGCCTCATGTCCCTCTTGGTATTTTATTCCTCACAGGGCCACAAGCTGGGGCAGAGTAAACATCTTCTCCTCTCCTGTACTGTCTCCAGTGGAGACACAGTGCAAGAGCTTCCCCACTGCACACCCACAAAACCTGGCTCTCTTGAACCCATGCAGCTGACATACACAATATCCACTCTGGCTCTGGAGACCTTTGGGATGAGCCAGGAGGAGAGCAGCTCCATACACACTGCATTTTCAAAGCACCTGGCAAGGAAATTTCCACCCTCCCACCTGGCCTGCCACAACATCCTCACTGAAACCAAGACCCAAAGAGCCAGATGATTTATACTGGGCAAGAACAGGCCTAGGGTTGAGAGCCTCAATGCCCAGCACCAGGGCTAAGCCTACTCTCCAGGGAAGTCGTGTCCCATCAAGCACAAGCCTTGACTGAACTCTCTCCCAGGCTGAGGCATGCCAAGAGGCTCTTCTTGGTGCAGCTTGGCTGGTGACTAATAGCACATCAGCTCACCTCTACTGCAGCATTTCTGCCAGTGCCTGTGTATCCTGCACAGAGCCCATTGGGTTCCCTTCCCTCTGAGACCCCACTGCTCTACCAGATGCGGTCAAAACAATTCAAAGAATCATTAAGGATGGACAACAAAGAGGATCCAGTTCAGCCTCCTGGTTTTACTACAGCCACCACCATTGTCACCAGGTGACCTTCAGGTATCCTAAGCAGCAAACCCTGCCAACACCTGCAAATGATGCCCATTGCCTTCACCTTTGGAGCTCAATACTTGCTGAGTTTTCCCCTTTTCAGTTCATCTCAACTGTTTTATTAATCACAAACAGGAATTCAGGGGAGGTCGGCCTTTGTAGGAGGGTGGCAATATGCAGTCATTGAATAAAATATAAACACCTCATCTATACTTAACATCGGGTTTGATCTTCACTGTTTGCATTCCCCATTTTCAAGGCAATTTGCAATTTCTTTAGTTGCTTTTTGGGAAGGGAGAATGTAAGGGAGGGCTAACTTATTGCTTAATCTCATTTTTGATCTATTATTAAACATCTGGTTTCTTTTTTTTTTTTCCCCCCTTTCTTTTACCCTTTCTCTAGGAAGCCACAAGCCCCAGCAGAAATTATAGCCAGAAAGAAATGTGAACTGTGAAATCAAAACTGGGGGAGAAAGAATTGCTTGTTTTTTTTTTTTTTTTTCCCCAGAGCTTTCCCATTTTCAGCTGTAAGAAATCTCTACAATGCCAGCCAAGTAAAAGAAAATATGCTGAAAGTAATGGAAATGCAAAATATCAGCCCCAATCCCACCGCTGACATATTTGGCCAAACCCTCCAACTGTAGCCAGAATGTGTGTCCCCATGGAATTCCTCCACAGAGCCACTTTTCAAATCCTAACACCTTGACATTTCCTCACCCTTTTACCAGCATTAGTAATTCTCCAGCAAATCCCCAGGCTCAGGGAACAGCATTTGTGTGTCATGAAGCCACGCACTCAGATTTGCAAACCAATGTCAGAGCCAGGACTTAGTGAAAGCCTGTGACAGGACCTCAGAGCACACAGCCAGCAGCACTCAAGGCATCCAGAAACATCTCTTTTGACCGTTTTTATGCAGCATCTTCAAAAGGTTTGATGGGACTGTAGCAAAACACAATCCCTGCAAGGAGCTTATGCAAACCTGTAGCATGCAGCCAGGCAGAGAGGGCTGCAAAGGCACAGCAGCATTTAGCACCTGCTGCCTTCCTTTTAGGATGGTTTCTAATAGCTTTCTGATTATTGCATTACTTTTTCCTTACCTCTTGTTAAATAACAGTGTTTATACCTGCCCTGCAACCCAGCGTGTCACCTTCCCTGCCCCAGCTCATGGGGACAGATTTGGTTTCAAGCTAGCAAAGCCAGTCCAAGAAGCAGAGTGATTCCCAGGTGGCTTCTTTGCTCTCTGCAGCCTTTTTGCTGGGGTCCGTGCTGGCAGATGGCTTAAAGCTGATCCAGGCGAGCCTCACTGAAGGCATTTCCACCAAGAGGCAGAAAGACAAGTCCAATGCTATTCACAGAACCCTCTAAAGATGGATCAATATCTTCCTAAGGCCACACTGGAGGTGAGTGAGGGTCGATGAACAACCTGCACCCACCTTGTGCTTTTTCATCACCCCTTTTGCCTCCTTTCAGCCCCTTGACATTGCTGGAAGCGCTTCCTCCTGCTGCTGTATTTGCAGAAATAAGGAGTTCCTCCTCATTTGGCACCAGGACATGCTTCCACCTCCCAGCCAGATCAGACCAACAGCAAGCATCACTTCGCTGCCAGCTCCTATCGAGAGCTGGACACGCACCTCCCCACCCCAGCCGCTTGGCTGGCAAGCCAATGACCCCCGTGTGGAACAGGGATGCCCAAACTGGGGATCCCTGCTCCCCAGCGAGCTGCTCTGCTACCACATCTGAGCCGCCAGAGGCTCCAGCAGCTCCAACCTCTAGCCAAGGCTCATGCAGAGATCATCCCTCAGCAGCCTCAGGAAAGGGCAAACTCTCCTTAGCATTTCCTATTAATTAATTAATTTTAGCATTGCCTATTCACTTCCTATCACAAACATTCACTAGTTAGAAAGGAGCCATCCCCTAACTGTCAGGAACATAACCCAGTGAGGGTCTCAGATGCCATCACTAGGTGGTTTTTTGGGGGAAAATAAGGTTTTTAAGTGCCTTTGTTTTTAAAAAATGGCCCCTGCAAGCAGCTGAAGATTTTGCAGCAGAACTAGGCAGGTTCAGACCCATTTTGGAGGAAAAAGCATCCCCAGACCATGTTCCATAGCAAACCCTCTGGTTGTTTCAAGGGAAAATGGAAAGGGCAGGGAGCCAGCACGCAGCCCGGACAGCAGTCAAGCAAGATGCCACTATCTCCTTCTGCCTGAGTCATAACTGGACATCCCAGTCCTTCACCTCTGAAAACAGACAGCGAATGCTTGGGAAGGAAACCAAAGAAGTGGCACATCCAGCAAGAGCCATCCCTGGGTAGGAAAAAAGGCAGCAGCTGTGTCCATCCCATGCAACAAACCACCACTGCCCATCCAAAAGGCCACTGGAACCCTGTCCTGGTCCTGCTATAAGGTAGCACACATCATAAAAACTTCTATTTGATCATTTCCAGGCAGCTGCCCCTGGGCCCCACCAGAGAATGACTATAGATAAAATAAAGACAAATACTGTCATGGGACTGGAAACCCTTTTCTCCTTCCCAAGGGAGACCACAGAAATAGAAAAGATGAAGGAAACAACCAGGAACCTCCAATTTTGACTCACCCAACAACCACAAAATCATTTTTGGGATCTGCAGTCACGAAATCACAGCTACCACAAAAATTGATGTTGGTGACATGGGGAGCAGAGGTTGCCTTCAGACTTTGGCTGAACACAATTGATTCAGTTTTCTGGGCAGGAGTAAAGTGGCAATAAGCCTGTTCCCACAGATGTATTTCTCCTAAAAAAAGCCAGAGCTGGATGTCAGCATGACACAAGGGGCCCATGTGCAATCTCCTTTCTCCATCTCCAGCCTAACTCCTCTCCTGCCTCCCCTTAAACTCAGTAAAAAGGAGCCAAATCGAAGCAACTGTCAACGTTTCGCTTCATCTGCTACAAAATGTCAAACTTTCCTATAGGGATGATTACATTTCCATCCTCCCTCCCTCCCCCAAGAGCATGCAGACTGGTATGAAGAACTCAAAAACATGTCAGAGAAAAGAAAGCAGCACCTATCCAGCCACAAATACTGATCAGCTGGGGATCCCTCCTGGAGAACAAGGGGTTCTGCTGTGGGAAAACCCACCTTTGTTTCTACATTCCCTTGTGTCACCTCCCATTTTTGCTTTTCATGCATTCCTTGAAATGGAAATGCAGGTGTATGCAAGCTAGGAAAAAAAACAACACCCCTCTGCATCCTAGAAATATTATGCCTGATGGACGGGAACCTGCGCAGTGTGTAAAAATCCCCTCTCCCCCCCAGTGTAACAAACAGCATTTTGCATGCACTGCAGACGTTGGCCCCTACGTTTCATCTGCTTTCTTCCAAGACTTGGAACACACATAATGAGTTCCACTGATGGGAAGTCTCAACTGTGGATTCAGCGCTGGCATCGTTGCTGCGAAGAAGCCACAGGCTCCCACTGGTCTGCTGTGATGGGATCAGTGGGCTCACATCCCCCCTCATTTATTATGGAAGAGCACATCAAGGCACAATGTATCATTTAATTTTGATCTTGTTGTTTCCACTAGTAACTTGCTTTCTCCAGCATCCCTGGTCTTTGCCATCCACCTGGATGGCACAGGACTACATCTCCTCACCCATCCCGCGCCTCCGCCCTGCTGCTCCCACACACACATGGTGCCCATCCTGAGTTGCTGGGACCACACAGGCTCTTCCAGCAAGAAGATCTTGCTTGAGGTTTCTGTGTAAGCAATTGGGATTGTTTACAGTCCCATATAGGTACCTATATACTGGCACCTCCAGCCCCAAAGCCCCTTGGGCCCCTCAGTTCCTGCATTAGCTACTCTGCTTGGATGGGAGAGGCACATTCCCGTGCTCACAGGGATGCATCTGGGCTCCAGCTCTCAGACGTGACCAGGTCTGCAACAGTGAGGACTGGGTAGAGAAATATCTCAGGGCTTTTTTTTTTTTCCTCACACCCCTTCTTCCAGGGACAAAAATAACACCTGCTTCCCTTGTTTGCAGCATCCTTTACCTCCCAAGCCAAGCAGCACCAGCCACAGAGCCTCGGCAGAGCACACAGCCCGGACTGACGCACAGCTCCTGTCAGGTCAGCTCTGCTCGCACTTTTCCGCGTCTGCAGCACCCCCAGCCCGGTCCTGAGCTGCTTCACGGTGATGGGGCTGGAAGAGAAACCCCGCAAAGCCCCTCCCCGCAGCAACCGAAACACCCTAATGAAGAGCATATGGGAGGCAGAGGGCAGAGCACGGTCCGCAGGGAGTGAGGGTTGCAGAAAGTAGCAGAAGTTTTTTTGCTCAGCCACCGAGACAAGTTTGAAGGTGAAGGTTGGACGTGGAAACATCTGTGGCCGTAGGGAGCCCAGACTGTCCAGGGCAGGGTGGAAAACAAAGAAACCCAACCCCAGCATGATGAAATACAAGTTTATTTGCTTTAGCCTGTGTCCAACTTCCCTCCCGCATAAAAATTTCTTTAATGCTGCTCTGGCTGGGGGCGTTTGTGCAAAACAAAGGTTTTTAAACAGCCTACGGACCCCAAACAATTTGAGGGAGCTAGTGAGTCCTGAGCACCTCCAGATCTGTCACACAAAGGGGGAACTAGTCAAGGAAGCAAGGCTCAGGCGTGCTGACTCCCCCAAGCCCCCCTGCTCTCCTGGTTCATCCCGGGACGCGGAGTTAACACAAGCCACAGCCACCTGATGGAGAGATACCGCGAAACCAGCAGCGACGAGCACACCGGGACCCCCGAGATCCCACTCAAAGGGGAAGCCAAAGCCATTCCTCCACTTTCGGGGACCACTCACCCCCTCTCCGGCCATCCCTCCCAGCTGGGATTTCTCCTGTGGCTTACAAGCCCTTTCAGAGCAGCCAGTTTTCCTTGCATCTCCCATGGCCAGAACTGCCAAACTCGAAAGCAACTTTCACCAGGGGCAGAGGAGCCCTCGCCCGCTATTTAAACAGCTGCTTGTTCATTAAGCCTAATTTATGTTGCACCATCCCGGAGAAGCCGGAGACGACCCAGTGCCACCCCAGAGCTATCGGCACAAGTTTCCCCTAACTTTGGGGAGGGGGGGTCTGGATGAAACCCAAATCCACCCTCCAAGGAGGCAACCGCCAGTGCAGCCAGGGCTCAGCCCACAAGCACTGACAATCCCCCGCCCCAGGGACCTAACCCGGACCGGGACGGGGATGGAAAGGGAATGCGGGCGGGGGGAGTGCTCCCCAGCCGGGACCCATCCTGGGAGGGGACGATGCTGCTTCCCGGCACAGCCCAGGACCCCCCTCCCGTGCCTGGGCGTGGGTTTAGAAAGCAAAATAAATTAAAACATATATTAAAGAAAACATTCAAATAATTAGGAAAACAAAACGGGGTAAAATCAAATCAAATAAACGAAAATAAGCCACTCGAAGTAGCCGACGTCGCCCTGGGGGTTGGGGGCAGCACTTACCTGGCGGGGGGGCTGCGCGGAGCTCCGCGCTCGCCCAGCGGCCGCAGCGCGGGGTGCGGAGCAGCGCGGAGCCCCCGGCCCAGCTCGCTGCATTGTGGGAAGCGGCTCTCAAAAATGGGGGCGCTGTGCCCTCTGGTGGCAGGTCCTCCGGTGGGGGGGGGCGGTGATGTCCTCTCCGGGGTGGTCCCTAGGGCCTGCGGGGTGGTTTGGGGTCTTAAGGGCATCTATATATATATAGGTATCAATGTACATTAACCTATGTGAACCTCCCAATAATCCCCATCTGGATCTGATGCCCCTGATTGGCTTTGATCCCCTTTGAGGAATTGGGGGGAGGGGGGGGTGGCTTCTCAAAAGTGAGGTGCCAGGGAACGAGGAGGGTCTCACACAAAGCTGCTGCTTCTCTCCACCGAGCCAATGTGGCACCCCAAATCTCTGCCCGTTCCCTTAGCACCCGAATTCTCTTCCCACTCCCTCACAGCCTCCCAAATCTCCACCCATTACCACGCAGTACCCCAAACCTCTGCCCATGCCACTACAGCACCCCAAATTTCTTCCTGTTCCCACACAGCACCCCAAATCTCTGCCCATTCCCAGCACCCCAAAAAGGTGCCTTAAAACACCCCATAGAAAATAAAACAAATGGGTTTGGAGAAGAAGGGGCAGGTGCTGGGGCACACCAGCTTTTTGGGGTGCAGCGTGTGGCAAGATTCAGGGGGGGGGAAGATTCAGGATATTCCCCTTGTCGTGAGAGCTTGTGTTTTACACACACAAATATAGAATAACATCAAGCTATAGAAATGCATGGATTTACTGAATAGACCCCAGGGGTGTTGCAGGAGGGATGTGGGCCAGGCTGGATCTGAGGTCTCTGGGTTGCACTCCCAGCCTCAGCCTCAGCTCTTTCTTCCCCACTTTTCCCTGGAGGCATCTCCTCTGCTCTCTGACCAGGCTGCTTGGACGGGTAATTAAGGCAGCTCAGACAGGTAATTAATGCAGCTCTGTGGAAGGATCAAATAAATATTAAAGAGATTTTGTGGCTGTCAGGAGTGTCACCTCCCCAGGTCACCGCCAGACCCCACTCAAAGGCCAAGCAATAATTCAGTAAAACCCTGAAGAAAAGGGATCCCAAAGGGGTGACAACCACGGCAGAATGGAACCCTATGGCCAGCCAGGATGTGACCACCTTAGGGGTTAAATCCCTAATACCTCTCTACAAATGGGTCAGCAGGAGAACCCACATGCTTTGATCCAGTTTGCAGCAGGCTCCTGTAATATAATTTCTGGGGGTTTTTTTGTTTCTTCTGGCAGCAGAAGCAGCTGCAGGTCATGGACAAGACCTGGAAAAGAGCCATCAGGGACAATGGAGGAGAATTACTGAAGGAATCAGCAGAAAACCAGAGGTAAAAGCAGGCAGGAGTGTGCACGGGTTGAGCTCCGCCTTTGTCTTGCTTCCTTACGAAGGCAAGGGCATCCAAGTGACCATGGACAGCCTTCCAGGTAGGACCAGACTTCGTGATGCCACCCTGCATCTGCTGCAAATGTGAAGTGACATTTCAAATCCCACCAGTCACCTGCTCTGACTTGAAAAGCCTCTTTTTAAACCAAATTCCCCACCCCATTTGCATTATGCATCTATTTGCATTATGCCTTTCCACATGTTCCTGTCGCTTCCCAGGAGCAGGGATGTGACCTTGGGGAGATCGGCATCCTTTTCCCAACTAACACTTGGCTAAATTTTTTGAGGGTGTCTTCAGAAATTTCTCAAATCCAAGGGAATCCCATGTTTTTCTCCTACAACATGGGCCATGTGCCACATCTCATGTCAAGAGTGGTGACAGCTATGCAACTCTTTAAAGATGTTGAGGGTGTCCCCTGCAGCTGACTAAGGTCAGAGGCAGGGGGTCCTTCTCGGGAAATTTTGCCCATAATCGATTTTTCTGGCACCATTTCCTTCAACCCCAGGTGGTGGCTTGGGCATAGATAATCTATTGTCTTCAAAGGGGCCAGTTGCTGCCAGGACTTCCCAGTGTGGCACAGGGAGAGGATTTGTGGAGATTACAAAAGCTTGAAACTTCCCTTCTGGCTACAGAGCACGAAGGTTTGGAGACACCCATGATGGATAGACAGTCAGGGGAGCCACCAAGCCCACCAAGGAGCATCTCTCCATCGCCTGCTCCTGGGGCAGCTCCCGGAGCACTCAGAGGGGGTGAGTTTAATCTTTTCCATTTGATTTTAATCAGCTCATCAGCAACGGGCATTGACAGCACGACTGGCTAAGAGGCTTATGTCTATTATTCCCAGAGGATTAGCCTTTTTGATCCGAGCGGAGGGAGGTGGCTGAGCCTCAAGCCTCACTGGGGGCGGGTGTCACACCAGCCAGACCGTCTCCCCCTCCCGTTATTCAGCAACGTGCAAATGTTGCTCTTGATTTGTTTGAACAGCCCAGGGGGCACCTCCTTCCTTCCAGCCGTATGTCCATCAAATCCCTCCACCAGCCTTAGGGGCATGGTGGTCCCATATGGACCCTGTAGGATGGGAGGTGCCCTCCTAATGGTGTTGGTGGGACCATATGGGGTGCGTGGCCATGCTCATGTATTTGCACCCACGACCTTATGTGCATGCAAACCTGGGGGGTGGGGTACAAAAGTGTGACTGCTCCCTCCCTGGAAGCTTTTAAGGCCAGGTTGGATGGGGCTTGGAGCAACCTGGTCTAGTGAGAGGTGTCCCTGCCCATGGCAGGGGGTTGGACCTAGATGGTCTTTAAGGTCTGTTCCAACCCAAACCAGTCTGGAATTCTATGATAAAATAGCAAAGTCTAAAATGATCATGGGTAGAAGGGTCCTGTCCTGAAAGGTTCTTGTCCCCATTTGATGACCTGAAATGGTCTCTGGGATACCTGGGTACAGGGTGA